>NC_132852.1:62731614-64081614 GCF_048164855.1 Canis lupus baileyi
GAAACTCATTCTGCAGGCAGTGTGGAACTGTGAGGGACTGAGTGTGAGCTCAACTCTCAGAAGTAAGTTGCCTTTGGACAGGGCGTTCAGCTAGCTTCTCACCTATGGAACTTAGTATGTAGCACCAGTCTCAGACAGGAATTACTAGGAAATCGCTGGATTGAGCTTGGAGGCACTTGTCTTGTGTGCCGGGACATTCCGCTTACCTCTCACAACACTTCAGTCACGCATCGAGCCTAGGCCTGTCTGCAGCGAAGTGTACCTGCAGGCAGGATGTGGGAAGTACAGGCCATAAGCTCAACACTCAAAAGTGTGTACGCCTGGGAGGCAGATGTCTGCTATCCACTCGTACATGGGAGGTAGAAACTAGCTACACTCTGATAGCAGAAGGCCGTTGGAAATCGCTGTATTCAACTCAGATACGCGTGAGTTCAGGCCCAACGCTTCCACATGCTTTCCTCACCACGTCTCCCAGCACCTAACATAAGGATGTTAGCCTCCACGTCTACAGTCTGGCAGGATGCGGGAGGGGTCCTGCCCTGAGCTCTGCTCTCCAAAGGAAGCATGCCTGCAAGCTAGCTTTCCACTAGCTGAGTTGTTATGGCCGTGAAAAAGAAGCAGCATTGTAAGTCAGGACGTTCCGTCAATACCGCTCTACCACCCCCGGAGACACAAACATTGAAGACTGCACCTTGGCCCTTGCGTCCCACGAGCTTCCGACAAACAAGTCTAGTGAGGATATTCGTAACTCCATGTGCAGGCAGGGTGGAACTGGGAAGTACCGCGTGTCAGCTCACCTCACAGGAGGAAGTTCCCCAGAGAGATAGCTTTCAACAAGGTACTCGGGTTTGGAAGTTAGTATGCAGCTCCCTTCTGAGGGAGGAATTGCTCAGAAGTCGCTGGATTGAGCTAAGAGTCACTTGCCGCTCACAAAGCTTGCGTCCCGTATCGAACGAAATCCTTTGGAAGCGAAGCATACAGGCGGTCAACGTGGGGGCGGTACAAACCATAAGCTCAATCCAAAGGAGCGTGCATGCCTTGGAGGCAGCCGTCTGCTGGGCGCGAACTGACAAGGCAGACACTTGGTTCTCACTTCGCTACTGTCCCGCATACAACGAAATGCTGTGGAAGCGGACCGTACAGGCAGTCAGGATGGCCGAGGCAGAGGCCATGAGCTCAACTCTCAAACTGTGTATGCTTTGCAGGCCGATGTCTGCTAGGCACTTATTCAGGGGAGCTAGAACCGAGCTACACTCAAACTGAACAAGGACGTTGGCAATCGCTCTATTGAACTCAGATACACGAGAGTGCGGGCCTGTCACTTCCACAAGAGTTTCACAAAACCCCTTCCGGCACCTAACGTAACTATGCTACGACCTCCGTCTACAGGCAGTCAGGATGCGGGAGGGTCCTGCCCTGACCTCAGCTCTCACAAGGAAGCATGCCTAGAAGCCAGCTTTCAACCAGCTGCCTTCTTATGGCAGTGAGAACGCAGCAGTATTCTGAGTCAGGAGGTTCCACGATTACCACTCTCCTGCACCTGGACATACCCCCCAGGTCTGCATTGTTCCACTTGTGTCTCAGAAGCCTCTGACAAACGTCTATGGTGAAGATGTTGGAAACTCATTCTGCAGGCAGTGTGGAACTGTGAGGGACTGAGTGTGAGCTCAACTCTCAGAAGTAAGTTGCCTTTGGACAGGGCGTTCAGCTAGCTTCTCACCTATGGAACTTAGTATGTAGCACCAGTCTCAGACAGGAATTACTAGGAAATCGCTGGATTGAGCTTGAGGCACTTGTCTTGTGTGCCGGGACATTCCGCTTACCTCTCACAACACTTCAGTCACGCATCGAGCCTAGGCCTGTCTGCAGCGAAGTGTACCTGCAGGCAGGATGTGGGAAGTACAGGCCATAAGCTCAACACTCAAAAGTGTGTACGCCTGGGAGGCAGATGTCTGCTATCCACTCGTACATGGGAGGTAGAAACTAGCTACACTCTGATAGCAGAAGGCCGTTGGAAATCGCTGTATTCAACTCAGATACGCGTGAGTTCAGGCCCAACGCTTCCACATGCTTTCCTCACCACGTCTCCCAGCACCTAACATAAGGATGTTAGCCTCCACGTCTACAGTCTGGCAGGATGCGGGAGGGGTCCTGCCCTGAGCTCTGCTCTCCAAAGGAAGCATGCCTGCAAGCTAGCTTTCCACTAGCTGAGTTGTTATGGCCGTGAAAAAGAAGCAGCATTGTAAGTCAGGACGTTCCGTCAATACCGCTCTACCACCCCCGGAGACACAAACATTGAAGACTGCACCTTGGCCCTTGCGTCCCACGAGCTTCCGACAAACAAGTCTAGTGAGGATATTCGTAACTCCATGTGCAGGCAGGGTGGAACTGGGAAGTACCGCGTGTCAGCTCACCTCACAGGAGGAAGTTCCCCAGAGAGATAGCTTTCAACAAGGTACTCGGGTTTGGAAGTTAGTATGCAGCTCCCTTCTGAGGGAGGAATTGCTCAGAAGTCGCTGGATTGAGCTAAGAGTCACTTGCCGCTCACAAAGCTTGCGTCCCGTATCGAACGAAATCCTTTGGAAGCGAAGCATACAGGCGGTCAACGTGGGGGCGGTACAAACCATAAGCTCAATCCAAAGGAGCGTGCATGCCTTGGAGGCAGCCGTCTGCTGGGCGCGAAACTGACAAGGCAGACACTTGGTTCTCACTTCGCTACTGTCCCGCATACAACGAAATGCTGTGGAAGCGGACCGTACAGGCAGTCAGGATGGCCGAGGCAGAGGCCATGAGCTCAACTCTCAAACTGTGTATGCTTTGCAGGCCGATGTCTGCTAGGCACTTATTCAGGGGAGCTAGAACCGAGCTACACTCAAACTGAACAAGGACGTTGGCAATCGCTCTATTGAACTCAGATACACGAGAGTGCGGGCCTGTCACTTCCACAAGAGTTTCACAAAACCCCTTCCGGCACCTAACGTAACTATGCTACGACCTCCGTCTACAGGCAGTCAGGATGCGGGAGGGTCCTGCCCTGACCTCAGCTCTCACAAGGAAGCATGCCTAGAAGCCAGCTTTCAACCAGCTGCCTTCTTATGGCAGTGAGAACGCAGCAGTATTCTGAGTCAGGAGGTTCCACGATTACCACTCTCCTGCACCTGGACATACCCCCCAGGTCTGCATTGTTCCACTTGTGTCTCAGAAGCCTCTGACAAACGTCTATGGTGAAGATGTTGGAAACTCATTCTGCAGGCAGTGTGGAACTGTGAGGGACTGAGTGTGAGCTCAACTCTCAGAAGTAAGTTGCCTTTGGACAGGGCGTTCAGCTAGCTTCTCACCTATGGAACTTAGTATGTAGCACCAGTCTCAGACAGGAATTACTAGGAAATCGCTGGATTGAGCTTGGAGGCACTTGTCTTGTGTGCCGGGACATTCCGCTTACCTCTCACAACACTTCAGTCACGCATCGAGCCTAGGCCTGTCTGCAGCGAAGTGTACCTGCAGGCAGGATGTGGGAAGTACAGGCCATAAGCTCAACACTCAAAAGTGTGTACGCCTGGGAGGCAGATGTCTGCTATCCACTCGTACATGGGAGGTAGAAACTAGCTACACTCTGATAGCAGAAGGCCGTTGGAAATCGCTGTATTCAACTCAGATACGCGTGAGTTCAGGCCCAACGCTTCCACATGCTTTCCTCACCACGTCTCCCAGCACCTAACATAAGGATGTTAGCCTCCACGTCTACAGTCTGGCAGGATGCGGGAGGGGTCCTGCCCTGAGCTCTGCTCTCCAAAGGAAGCATGCCTGCAAGCTAGCTTTCCACTAGCTGAGTTGTTATGGCCGTGAAAAAGAAGCAGCATTGTAAGTCAGGACGTTCCGTCAATACCGCTCTACCACCCCCGGAGACACAAACATTGAAGACTGCACCTTGGCCCTTGCGTCCCACGAGCTTCCGACAAACAAGTCTAGTGAGGATATTCGTAACTCCATGTGCAGGCAGGGTGGAACTGGGAAGTACCGCGTGTCAGCTCACCTCACAGGAGGAAGTTCCCCAGAGAGATAGCTTTCAACAAGGTACTCGGGTTTGGAAGTTAGTATGCAGCTCCCTTCTGAGGGAGGAATTGCTCAGAAGTCGCTGGATTGAGCTAAGAGTCACTTGCCGCTCACAAAGCTTGCGTCCCGTATCGAACGAAATCCTTTGGAAGCGAAGCATACAGGCGGTCAACGTGGGGGCGGTACAAACCATAAGCTCAATCCAAAGGAGCGTGCATGCCTTGGAGGCAGCCGTCTGCTGGGCGCGAAACTGACAAGGCAGACACTTGGTTCTCACTTCGCTACTGTCCCGCATACAACGAAATGCTGTGGAAGCGGACCGTACAGGCAGTCAGGATGGCCGAGGCAGAGGCCATGAGCTCAACTCTCAAACTGTGTATGCTTTGCAGGCCGATGTCTGCTAGGCACTTATTCAGGGGAGCTAGAACCGAGCTACACTCAAACTGAACAAGGACGTTGGCAATCGCTCTATTGAACTCAGATACACGAGAGTGCGGGCCTGTCACTTCCACAAGAGTTTCACAAAACCCCTTCCGGCACCTAACGTAACTATGCTACGACCTCCGTCTACAGGCAGTCAGGATGCGGGAGGGTCCTGCCCTGACCTCAGCTCTCACAAGGAAGCATGCCTAGAAGCCAGCTTTCAACCAGCTGCCTTCTTATGGCAGTGAGAACGCAGCAGTATTCTGAGTCAGGAGGTTCCACGATTACCACTCTCCTGCACCTGGACATACCCCCCAGGTCTGCATTGTTCCACTTGTGTCTCAGAAGCCTCTGACAAACGTCTATGGTGAAGATGTTGGAAACTCATTCTGCAGGCAGTGTGGAACTGTGAGGGACTGAGTGTGAGCTCAACTCTCAGAAGTAAGTTGCCTTTGGACAGGGCGTTCAGCTAGCTTCTCACCTATGGAACTTAGTATGTAGCACCAGTCTCAGACAGGAATTACTAGGAAATCGCTGGATTGAGCTTGGAGGCACTTGTCTTGTGTGCCGGGACATTCCGCTTACCTCTCACAACACTTCAGTCACGCATCGAGCCTAGGCCTGTCTGCAGCGAAGTGTACCTGCAGGCAGGATGTGGGAAGTACAGGCCATAAGCTCAACACTCAAAAGTGTGTACGCCTGGGAGGCAGATGTCTGCTATCCACTCGTACATGGGAGGTAGAAACTAGCTACACTCTGATAGCAGAAGGCCGTTGGAAATCGCTGTATTCAACTCAGATACGCGTGAGTTCAGGCCCAACGCTTCCACATGCTTTCCTCACCACGTCTCCCAGCACCTAACATAAGGATGTTAGCCTCCACGTCTACAGTCTGGCAGGATGCGGGAGGGGTCCTGCCCTGAGCTCTGCTCTCCAAAGGAAGCATGCCTGCAAGCTAGCTTTCCACTAGCTGAGTTGTTATGGCCGTGAAAAAGAAGCAGCATTGTAAGTCAGGACGTTCCGTCAATACCGCTCTACCACCCCCGGAGACACAAACATTGAAGACTGCACCTTGGCCCTTGCGTCCCACGAGCTTCCGACAAACAAGTCTAGTGAGGATATTCGTAACTCCATGTGCAGGCAGGGTGGAACTGGGAAGTACCGCGTGTCAGCTCACCTCACAGGAGGAAGTTCCCCAGAGAGATAGCTTTCAACAAGGTACTCGGGTTTGGAAGTTAGTATGCAGCTCCCTTCTGAGGGAGGAATTGCTCAGAAGTCGCTGGATTGAGCTAAGAGTCACTTGCCGCTCACAAAGCTTGCGTCCCGTATCGAACGAAATCCTTTGGAAGCGAAGCATACAGGCGGTCAACGTGGGGGCGGTACAAACCATAAGCTCAATCCAAAGGAGCGTGCATGCCTTGGAGGCAGCCGTCTGCTGGGCGCGAAACTGACAAGGCAGACACTTGGTTCTCACTTCGCTACTGTCCCGCATACAACGAAATGCTGTGGAAGCGGACCGTACAGGCAGTCAGGATGGCCGAGGCAGAGGCCATGAGCTCAACTCTCAAACTGTGTATGCTTTGCAGGCCGATGTCTGCTAGGCACTTATTCAGGGGAGCTAGAACCGAGCTACACTCAAACTGAACAAGGACGTTGGCAATCGCTCTATTGAACTCAGATACACGAGAGTGCGGGCCTGTCACTTCCACAAGAGTTTCACAAAACCCCTTCCGGCACCTAACGTAACTATGCTACGACCTCCGTCTACAGGCAGTCAGGATGCGGGAGGGTCCTGCCCTGACCTCAGCTCTCACAAGGAAGCATGCCTAGAAGCCAGCTTTCAACCAGCTGCCTTCTTATGGCAGTGAGAACGCAGCAGTATTCTGAGTCAGGAGGTTCCACGATTACCACTCTCCTGCACCTGGACATACCCCCCAGGTCTGCATTGTTCCACTTGTGTCTCAGAAGCCTCTGACAAACGTCTATGGTGAAGATGTTGGAAACTCATTCTGCAGGCAGTGTGGAACTGTGAGGGACTGAGTGTGAGCTCAACTCTCAGAAGTAAGTTGCCTTTGGACAGGGCGTTCAGCTAGCTTCTCACCTATGGAACTTAGTATGTAGCACCAGTCTCAGACAGGAATTACTAGGAAATCGCTGGATTGAGCTTGGAGGCACTTGTCTTGTGTGCCGGGACATTCCGCTTACCTCTCACAACACTTCAGTCACGCATCGAGCCTAGGCCTGTCTGCAGCGAAGTGTACCTGCAGGCAGGATGTGGGAAGTACAGGCCATAAGCTCAACACTCAAAAGTGTGTACGCCTGGGAGGCAGATGTCTGCTATCCACTCGTACATGGGAGGTAGAAACTAGCTACACTCTGATAGCAGAAGGCCGTTGGAAATCGCTGTATTCAACTCAGATACGCGTGAGTTCAGGCCCAACGCTTCCACATGCTTTCCTCACCACGTCTCCCAGCACCTAACATAAGGATGTTAGCCTCCACGTCTACAGTCTGGCAGGATGCGGGAGGGGTCCTGCCCTGAGCTCTGCTCTCCAAAGGAAGCATGCCTGCAAGCTAGCTTTCCACTAGCTGAGTTGTTATGGCCGTGAAAAAGAAGCAGCATTGTAAGTCAGGACGTTCCGTCAATACCGCTCTACCACCCCCGGAGACACAAACATTGAAGACTGCACCTTGGCCCTTGCGTCCCACGAGCTTCCGACAAACAAGTCTAGTGAGGATATTCGTAACTCCATGTGCAGGCAGGGTGGAACTGGGAAGTACCGCGTGTCAGCTCACCTCACAGGAGGAAGTTCCCCAGAGAGATAGCTTTCAACAAGGTACTCGGGTTTGGAAGTTAGTATGCAGCTCCCTTCTGAGGGAGGAATTGCTCAGAAGTCGCTGGATTGAGCTAAGAGTCACTTGCCGCTCACAAAGCTTGCGTCCCGTATCGAACGAAATCCTTTGGAAGCGAAGCATACAGGCGGTCAACGTGGGGGCGGTACAAACCATAAGCTCAATCCAAAGGAGCGTGCATGCCTTGGAGGCAGCCGTCTGCTGGGCGCGAAACTGACAAGGCAGACACTTGGTTCTCACTTCGCTACTGTCCCGCATACAACGAAATGCTGTGGAAGCGGACCGTACAGGCAGTCAGGATGGCCGAGGCAGAGGCCATGAGCTCAACTCTCAAACTGTGTATGCTTTGCAGGCCGATGTCTGCTAGGCACTTATTCAGGGGAGCTAGAACCGAGCTACACTCAAACTGAACAAGGACGTTGGCAATCGCTCTATTGAACTCAGATACACGAGAGTGCGGGCCTGTCACTTCCACAAGAGTTTCACAAAACCCCTTCCGGCACCTAACGTAACTATGCTACGACCTCCGTCTACAGGCAGTCAGGATGCGGGAGGGTCCTGCCCTGACCTCAGCTCTCACAAGGAAGCATGCCTAGAAGCCAGCTTTCAACCAGCTGCCTTCTTATGGCAGTGAGAACGCAGCAGTATTCTGAGTCAGGAGGTTCCACGATTACCACTCTCCTGCACCTGGACATACCCCCCAGGTCTGCATTGTTCCACTTGTGTCTCAGAAGCCTCTGACAAACGTCTATGGTGAAGATGTTGGAAACTCATTCTGCAGGCAGTGTGGAACTGTGAGGGACTGAGTGTGAGCTCAACTCTCAGAAGTAAGTTGCCTTTGGACAGGGCGTTCAGCTAGCTTCTCACCTATGGAACTTAGTATGTAGCACCAGTCTCAGACAGGAATTACTAGGAAATCGCTGGATTGAGCTTGGAGGCACTTGTCTTGTGTGCCGGGACATTCCGCTTACCTCTCACAACACTTCAGTCACGCATCGAGCCTAGGCCTGTCTGCAGCGAAGTGTACCTGCAGGCAGGATGTGGGAAGTACAGGCCATAAGCTCAACACTCAAAAGTGTGTACGCCTGGGAGGCAGATGTCTGCTATCCACTCGTACATGGGAGGTAGAAACTAGCTACACTCTGATAGCAGAAGGCCGTTGGAAATCGCTGTATTCAACTCAGATACGCGTGAGTTCAGGCCCAACGCTTCCACATGCTTTCCTCACCACGTCTCCCAGCACCTAACATAAGGATGTTAGCCTCCACGTCTACAGTCTGGCAGGATGCGGGAGGGGTCCTGCCCTGAGCTCTGCTCTCCAAAGGAAGCATGCCTGCAAGCTAGCTTTCCACTAGCTGAGTTGTTATGGCCGTGAAAAAGAAGCAGCATTGTAAGTCAGGACGTTCCGTCAATACCGCTCTACCACCCCCGGAGACACAAACATTGAAGACTGCACCTTGGCCCTTGCGTCCCACGAGCTTCCGACAAACAAGTCTAGTGAGGATATTCGTAACTCCATGTGCAGGCAGGGTGGAACTGGGAAGTACCGCGTGTCAGCTCACCTCACAGGAGGAAGTTCCCCAGAGAGATAGCTTTCAACAAGGTACTCGGGTTTGGAAGTTAGTATGCAGCTCCCTTCTGAGGGAGGAATTGCTCAGAAGTCGCTGGATTGAGCTAAGAGTCACTTGCCGCTCACAAAGCTTGCGTCCCGTATCGAACGAAATCCTTTGGAAGCGAAGCATACAGGCGGTCAACGTGGGGGCGGTACAAACCATAAGCTCAATCCAAAGGAGCGTGCATGCCTTGGAGGCAGCCGTCTGCTGGGCGCGAAACTGACAAGGCAGACACTTGGTTCTCACTTCGCTACTGTCCCGCATACAACGAAATGCTGTGGAAGCGGACCGTACAGGCAGTCAGGATGGCCGAGGCAGAGGCCATGAGCTCAACTCTCAAACTGTGTATGCTTTGCAGGCCGATGTCTGCTAGGCACTTATTCAGGGGAGCTAGAACCGAGCTACACTCAAACTGAACAAGGACGTTGGCAATCGCTCTATTGAACTCAGATACACGAGAGTGCGGGCCTGTCACTTCCACAAGAGTTTCACAAAACCCCTTCCGGCACCTAACGTAACTATGCTACGACCTCCGTCTACAGGCAGTCAGGATGCGGGAGGGTCCTGCCCTGACCTCAGCTCTCACAAGGAAGCATGCCTAGAAGCCAGCTTTCAACCAGCTGCCTTCTTATGGCAGTGAGAACGCAGCAGTATTCTGAGTCAGGAGGTTCCACGATTACCACTCTCCTGCACCTGGACATACCCCCCAGGTCTGCATTGTTCCACTTGTGTCTCAGAAGCCTCTGACAAACGTCTATGGTGAAGATGTTGGAAACTCATTCTGCAGGCAGTGTGGAACTGTGAGGGACTGAGTGTGAGCTCAACTCTCAGAAGTAAGTTGCCTTTGGACAGGGCGTTCAGCTAGCTTCTCACCTATGGAACTTAGTATGTAGCACCAGTCTCAGACAGGAATTACTAGGAAATCGCTGGATTGAGCTTGGAGGCACTTGTCTTGTGTGCCGGGACATTCCGCTTACCTCTCACAACACTTCAGTCACGCATCGAGCCTAGGCCTGTCTGCAGCGAAGTGTACCTGCAGGCAGGATGTGGGAAGTACAGGCCATAAGCTCAACACTCAAAAGTGTGTACGCCTGGGAGGCAGATGTCTGCTATCCACTCGTACATGGGAGGTAGAAACTAGCTACACTCTGATAGCAGAAGGCCGTTGGAAATCGCTGTATTCAACTCAGATACGCGTGAGTTCAGGCCCAACGCTTCCACATGCTTTCCTCACCACGTCTCCCAGCACCTAACATAAGGATGTTAGCCTCCACGTCTACAGTCTGGCAGGATGCGGGAGGGGTCCTGCCCTGAGCTCTGCTCTCCAAAGGAAGCATGCCTGCAAGCTAGCTTTCCACTAGCTGAGTTGTTATGGCCGTGAAAAAGAAGCAGCATTGTAAGTCAGGACGTTCCGTCAATACCGCTCTACCACCCCCGGAGACACAAACATTGAAGACTGCACCTTGGCCCTTGCGTCCCACGAGCTTCCGACAAACAAGTCTAGTGAGGATATTCGTAACTCCATGTGCAGGCAGGGTGGAACTGGGAAGTACCGCGTGTCAGCTCACCTCACAGGAGGAAGTTCCCCAGAGAGATAGCTTTCAACAAGGTACTCGGGTTTGGAAGTTAGTATGCAGCTCCCTTCTGAGGGAGGAATTGCTCAGAAGTCGCTGGATTGAGCTAAGAGTCACTTGCCGCTCACAAAGCTTGCGTCCCGTATCGAACGAAATCCTTTGGAAGCGAAGCATACAGGCGGTCAACGTGGGGGCGGTACAAACCATAAGCTCAATCCAAAGGAGCGTGCATGCCTTGGAGGCAGCCGTCTGCTGGGCGCGAAACTGACAAGGCAGACACTTGGTTCTCACTTCGCTACTGTCCCGCATACAACGAAATGCTGTGGAAGCGGACCGTACAGGCAGTCAGGATGGCCGAGGCAGAGGCCATGAGCTCAACTCTCAAACTGTGTATGCTTTGCAGGCCGATGTCTGCTAGGCACTTATTCAGGGGAGCTAGAACCGAGCTACACTCAAACTGAACAAGGACGTTGGCAATCGCTCTATTGAACTCAGATACACGAGAGTGCGGGCCTGTCACTTCCACAAGAGTTTCACAAAACCCCTTCCGGCACCTAACGTAACTATGCTACGACCTCCGTCTACAGGCAGTCAGGATGCGGGAGGGTCCTGCCCTGACCTCAGCTCTCACAAGGAAGCATGCCTAGAAGCCAGCTTTCAACCAGCTGCCTTCTTATGGCAGTGAGAACGCAGCAGTATTCTGAGTCAGGAGGTTCCACGATTACCACTCTCCTGCACCTGGACATACCCCCCAGGTCTGCATTGTTCCACTTGTGTCTCAGAAGCCTCTGACAAACGTCTATGGTGAAGATGTTGGAAACTCATTCTGCAGGCAGTGTGGAACTGTGAGGGACTGAGTGTGAGCTCAACTCTCAGAAGTAAGTTGCCTTTGGACAGGGCGTTCAGCTAGCTTCTCACCTATGGAACTTAGTATGTAGCACCAGTCTCAGACAGGAATTACTAGGAAATCGCTGGATTGAGCTTGGAGGCACTTGTCTTGTGTGCCGGGACATTCCGCTTACCTCTCACAACACTTCAGTCACGCATCGAGCCTAGGCCTGTCTGCAGCGAAGTGTACCTGCAGGCAGGATGTGGGAAGTACAGGCCATAAGCTCAACACTCAAAAGTGTGTACGCCTGGGAGGCAGATGTCTGCTATCCACTCGTACATGGGAGGTAGAAACTAGCTACACTCTGATAGCAGAAGGCCGTTGGAAATCGCTGTATTCAACTCAGATACGCGTGAGTTCAGGCCCAACGCTTCCACATGCTTTCCTCACCACGTCTCCCAGCACCTAACATAAGGATGTTAGCCTCCACGTCTACAGTCTGGCAGGATGCGGGAGGGGTCCTGCCCTGAGCTCTGCTCTCCAAAGGAAGCATGCCTGCAAGCTAGCTTTCCACTAGCTGAGTTGTTATGGCCGTGAAAAAGAAGCAGCATTGTAAGTCAGGACGTTCCGTCAATACCGCTCTACCACCCCCGGAGACACAAACATTGAAGACTGCACCTTGGCCCTTGCGTCCCACGAGCTTCCGACAAACAAGTCTAGTGAGGATATTCGTAACTCCATGTGCAGGCAGGGTGGAACTGGGAAGTACCGCGTGTCAGCTCACCTCACAGGAGGAAGTTCCCCAGAGAGATAGCTTTCAACAAGGTACTCGGGTTTGGAAGTTAGTATGCAGCTCCCTTCTGAGGGAGGAATTGCTCAGAAGTCGCTGGATTGAGCTAAGAGTCACTTGCCGCTCACAAAGCTTGCGTCCCGTATCGAACGAAATCCTTTGGAAGCGAAGCATACAGGCGGTCAACGTGGGGGCGGTACAAACCATAAGCTCAATCCAAAGGAGCGTGCATGCCTTGGAGGCAGCCGTCTGCTGGGCGCGAAACTGACAAGGCAGACACTTGGTTCTCACTTCGCACCTGCCCCGCATACAACGAAATGCTGTGGAAGCAAAACTTACAGTCAGGATGGCGGAGGTTAAGGCCATCAGCTCAACTCTCAGAAGTGTGTATGCTTTGCAGGCTGATGTCTGCCAGTCACTTATTGAGGCGAGGTATTCCCCAGCTGCACTGTAATTGAACAAGGGCACTGGCAATCGCTGTATTGAACTCAGATCCACGTGAGTAGAGTCCTGACACTTCCACTCGCGTTTCTCCAATCTCTCCCAGCACCTCAGTTAAGGATGTTCACAGCTATGACTATGGGCAGGCAGGATAGGGGAGAGTCTTACCCTGAGCTCCGCTCTCACAAGAGAGTATGCCTAGAAGCCAGCTTTCAACCAGCGGCGTTGTAATGGCTGTGAGACTAAAGCAGTCTTCTAACTCAGGAGGTTTGAAGAATACCACTCTACTGCACCTGGACACACCTTCCAGGCCTGCCTTATTCCACTTGTGTCTCACAAGCTTTTGACAAACGTCTCAGGTGTAGATTTTTAAAACTCATTCTGCAGGCAGTGTGGAACTGTGAGGGACTGAGTGTGAGCTCAACTCTCAGAACAGAGATTCTTTTGGACTCGGGGTTCAGCTAGCTTCTCTCGTATGGAACTTAGTATGTAGCACTTGTCTAAGACAGGAATTACTGGGAATCACTGGTTTGAGCTTGGAGGCACTAGTTTTGTGTGCCGAGACTTTCCACTTACCTCTCACAGCACTTCAGTCACGCATCGAGCCTAGGCCTGTTTGCAGCGAAGTGTACCTGCAGGCAGGATGTGGGAAGTACAGGCCATAAGCTCAACTCTCAAAAGTGTGTACGCCTGGGAGGCAGATGTCTGCTACCCACTCGTACATGGGAGTTAGAAACTAGCTACACTCTTTGAAGAAGGCTGTTTGAAATCCCTGTATTCAACTCAGATCATCGTGAGTACAGGCCTGACACTTTCACATGCATTTCGCCACCCTGTCCCAGCACCTAATATAAGGATATTAGCAGTTACATCTAGGGGCAGGCAGGATGCAAGATGGTCCTGCCCTGAACTCAGCCTCAGAAGGAAGCATGCCTAGAAGCCAATTTTCTACTAGCTCGTTCTGATGGCCGTGAGAACGTAGCAGCATTGTAAGGTGGGATGTTCCATGACTACCGCTCTACTGCACCTGGAGACACAACCATTGAATCCTGCCACTGGCCCTTGCACCCCATGAGCTTCTGACAAACATGTCTAGTGAGGATATTTGTAACTGTATCTGCAGGCAGTGTGGAACTGGGAAGGACCATGTTTCAGCTTATCTCCAAGTGGGAAGTTCCCCAAGAGAGAGCTTTCAGCTACGTTCTCAGGTTGGAAGTTAATATGTAGCTCCCATCTTAGGGAGGAATTCCTCAGAAGTCGCTGGATTGAACTAAGAGGCACTTGGCTCTTGCAAAAATTGCATCCCGAATTGAACGAAATCCTTTGGAAGTGAAGCGTACACGCGGTCACTATGTGGAAGGTACAAGCCATAAGCTCAAGCCAAAGGAGTGTGCATGCCTAGTAGGCAGCTGTCCGCTAGGCGCGATTCTGACAAGGGAGACACTTGGTTTATACTCCGCTTCTCTCCCATATACAACGAAATGCTGTGGAAGCCGTACTTTCAGGTAGTCAGGATTGGGGAGGTACATGCCATAAGCTCAACTCTCAGCAATGTGTATGCTTTGCAGGCTGATGTCTGCTAAACACTTATCGAAGCGTGGTATAGCCAAGCTACACTCTAATTGAACAAGGACGTTGGCAATCGCTGTATTGAAGTCAGATGCATGTGAGTACAGTCCTAGCACTTCCACTTGCATTTCTCCAACCTCTCCCATCATCTCACTTAAGGATGTTAGCAGGTATGACTATGGGCAGGCAGGATGCGGGAGGGTCCTGCCCTGAGCTCAACTCTCACAAGAGAGCATGCCTAGAAGCCAGCTTTCAACTGGCTGCGTTCTAATGGCCGTAAGATCATAGCAATCTTCTAACTCAGGAGGTTCGAAGAATACCACTCTACCGCACTTGGAGACACCTTCCAGGCCTGCATTATTCCACTTGCTTCTCACAAGCTTTTGACAAACGTCTCTGGTGAAGATGTTCAAAACTCATTCTGCAGGCAATGTGGAACTGTGAGGGTTTGGGTGTGAACTCAACTCTTGGAAGAGAGATGCTTTTGGACTTGAGGTTCAGCTAGCTCTCACATATGGAACTTAGTATGTAGCACCTGTCTAAGACATGAATTACTAGGAAATCACAGGATTGAGCTTCGAGGCCCTAGTCTTGTGTGCCGGGACTTTTGTCTTATCTCTCACAACACTTCAGTCACACATCGAGCCTAGGCCTGTTACCAGTGCAGTGTACCTGGAGGAGGATGTGGGAAGTACAGGCCATAAGCTCAACTCTCAAAATGTGTACGCCTGGGAGGCTGATGTCTGCTACCCACTCGTACATTGGAGTTAGAAACTAACTACACTCTGATTGAAGAAGGCCGTTTGAAATCGCTCTATTCAACTCTGATAATGGTGAGTACGGGCCTGATACTTCCACATGCAAATGGAATCGAAACAAATAGAATCACATCGAATAGAATCGAAAAGAAAGAATCGGAAACTATCGTACTGATATGAAAAAAAATGGAATTGAATCGAATCGAATCCAAAAGGATCGAATCGCATCGAATTGAAAAGAATCGAATCGAATCGAAAATAATTGAAACAAATCAAATAAAAAGGAATTGAATAGAAAAAATCGAATCGAAATGAATTGAATCGAATCGAAAAGAATCGAATTGAAAAGAATTCAATCGAAGAGTTTCCATTCGAATCGAATTGAATCGAAAAGAATCTAATCGAACCAAAAAGATTAGAATGGAATCAAAAAGAAACGAATCAAAAAGAATCTAATCGGGGATCCCTGGGTGGCACAGCGGTTTGGTGCCTGCCTTTGGCCCAGGGCACGATCCTGGAGACCCGGGATCGAATCCCACGTCAGGCTCCCGGTGCATGGAGCCTGCTTCACCCTCTGCCTCTGTCTCTGCCTCTCTCTCTCTCTGTATGACTATCATAAATAAATTAAAAAATTTTAAAAAAAGAATCTAATCGAATCGATTCATAAGAATCGAATCTAATCGAATTGAAAAGTTCGAATCCAAATGAATCTAACCGAAAAGAATGGAATCAAAAAGAATAGAATTTTTTCAGAAAAAACGAATCGAAGTGAATCGAATCGAAAAGAATTGAATTGAATTGATTTTAAAAGAAAGGAATTCGAATTGAAAAGACTCGAATCGAAAGATTCGAATCAAATCGAATCGAAACCAAAAGAATCGAATCGAATAGAATCGAAAAGAAATTAATCGAAAACTATCATATCGAAAAGAAAAAAATCGTATCGAATCAAAAAAATCGAATCGAATTATATCGAAAAGGATCTAATCAATTCTAAACGAATCAAAAAGAATCGAATCGAATCGAATAGGAAATAATCGAAATAAATCAAATAAAAAAGAATCGCATAGAAAAAATCGATTCGAATCGAAAAGAATCAAATCTAATCGAAAAGAATTGAATCAAATCGAATCGAAAACAATCGAATCCAATCGAATCGAAAACTATCGAATCCAAATGAATCTAATCGAAAAAAAGTGGAATCAAAAAGAATCGAATTGTTTCAGAAAAAACGAATCGAATTGAATCAAATCGAATAGAATTAAATGGAATCGATTTTAAAAGAAAGGAATTCGACTCGAAAAGACTCGAATCAAGATTTGAATCAAATCTAATCGAAACAAAAAGAATCGAATCGAATCTAATAGAATCGAAAAGAAACTAATCGAAAACTATCATATCGAAAAGAAAAAAAATCGTATCGAATCAAAGAAATCGAATTGAATCGAATCGAAAAGGATCTAATCAATTCTAAATGAATCAAAAAGAATCGAAACGAATCGAAAAGAATCAAATCGAATCGAAAAGAATTGAATTGAATGGAATCAAAAACAATTGAATCCAATCGAAAACAATCGAATCATAGAGTTTCAAATCGAATCGAATTCAATCAAAAAGAATCTAATCGAACCCAAAACATTCAAATGGAATCAAAAAGAAATGAATTAAAAAGAATCAAATCGAATCAAAAATAATCGAATCCAAATGAATCGAGTCGAAAGGAGTGGAATCGAAAAGAATCGAATCGTTTAGAAAGAAACAAATCGAATTGAATTGAATCAAATAGAAAATAATCGAATCGAATCGCACCAAATCAAAAGAATTGAATCGAATGGAAGTGAAAATAATCGAATCAAATCGAATCGAATCAAAATAATCGAATCGAATCGAATTGAAAAGAATCGAATCGATTCGAAAAGAAAGGAATTCAAATCAAAAACATTCGATTAGAAAGATTCGAATCGAATCGAATTGAATAGAAAAGAATAGAATCAATTCAAATAAAAAAGAAACGAATAGAAAACTGTCGAATGGAAATGAAAAAAATCGAATCGAATCGTATCGAAGAGAATCGAATCGAATCGAAAAAGATCGAATGGAATCGATATAAGAATCTAATCGAATCGAATCAAAAAGAATCGAATCGAAAAGGATCGAATCGAATTTTATCGAATGGAAAAGAATCAAATCAAATCGAAAAGAATTGAATTGAATCGAAAAGGATTGAATCGAATCAAATCGAATAGAAAAGAATCAAATCGAATCGAAAAGAATCGAATCGAATTGAATCGAAAAGAATCAAATCAAATCGAAAAGAATCGAATCAAATTGATTCAAAAAGAAAGAAATTCATATAGAAGAGGCTAGAATCGAAAAGAATCTAAACGAATCGAATCGAAAAATATCGAATTGAATCGCACCGTATCAAAAGAATCAAATCGAATGGAAGTGAAAATAATCGAATTGAATCGAATCGAATAAAAAAGAATCGAATCGAATCAAAAAGAATTGAATCGAATCGAATCGAAAAGAATCAAATCGAATCGATTCGAAAAGAAAGGAATTCAAATCAAAAACACTCGAATAGAAAGATTCGAATCGAATCGAAAAGAATCGAATCGAATAGAAAAGAAACGAATAGAAAACTATCGAATGGAAACGAAAAATATCGAATCGAATCGGAGAGAATCGAATTGAATCGAAAAAGATCAAATCGAATCGAATATAAGAATCGAATCGAATCGAATTGAAAAGAATCGAATCGAATCGAAAAGGATTGAATCGAATTGTATCGAATAGAAAAGAATCAAATCAAATCGAAAAGAATCGAATCGAATAGAAAAGAATCGAAAAAATCTAATAAAAAAGAATCGAATCGAATCGAATCGAAAAGAATCAAATCGAATGGAAAAGAATCGAATAGAAAAGAATCAAATCGAATCAAAAAGAAGTGAATCAAAAAGAATCGAATCGAATCAAATCGATTGAAAAGATCGAATCAAAAAAATCAAAGAGAATCGAAACGAATCAAAACGAATCAAATCTAATCGAATTGAAAAGAATCATTGAATCAAATCGAAAAGAATCTAATTGAATCGTATCGAATCAAAAAAATCAAATAGAATCAAATCGAAAAGAATAGAATCGTATTTAATTGAATCAAAATAATCGAATCGAATTGAATCGAAAAGAATCAAATCGAATCAAAACGAATCAAATCAAATCGAAAAGAATCGTATTGAATCGAATTGAATCGTAAAGAATCCAATCGACCGTAATCGATTCGAATTGAAAAGAATCGAATCGAAAAGAATCAAATCGAACCGAAAAGAAAGGAATCGAATCGAATAGAATCTAATCGAATGGTATCATTGAATCGAAAAGAATCGAATCATATCGAATTGAATTGAAAAGAATCAAATCGAATAGAATCGAAAAGATTCGAATCGAATCAAAAAGAATCGAATCGTATCGAATCAAATCGAATAGAATCGAGTCGAATACAACGAAAAGAATAAAAATGAATCGAAAAGAATCGAATCAAATCGAATCAAATATTATGGAATCGAATCGAAAAGAATCGAATTGAATAGCATCGAGACGAATCGAATCGAAAAGAATCAAATTGAATAGCATCGAAACGAATCGAATCAAAGTGAAAAGAATCGAATAGAAAAGAATCTAATCGTATCGAATGGAATCGAAAAGAATCGAATCATATCGAATTGAATCGAAAAGAATCGAATCGAATCATATCGAATTGAATCGAATTGAATTGAAAAGAATCGAATCGAACTGAATCGAAAAGAATCGAATCGAAATGTAACAAATTGAATCCAAATGATCGAATCGAATCAAATCGAAAAGAATCGAATCGAAACGAAAAGAATCGAATAGAATCGAACTGAAAATAACTGAATCTAATCGAATCGAATAGAATAGAATCGAACAGAATTGAATCGAATGAAAAGAATCTTATCGAATCGAATCGAAAAGAATCGAATCGAATCGAATGGAAAAGAATCAAATCGAATCGAATCGAAAAGAATTGAATTGAAAAGAATCGAATCGAAGAGAATCTAATCGAAACGAAAAGAATCAAATCGAATCGAAAAGAATAGAATCAAAACGAAAAGAGACGAATTGAATTAAATCGAAAAGAATCGAATAGAAAAAAATTGAATCGAATCGAATCGAAAAGAATCGAATTGAAAAGAATAGAATCAAAAAATTCGAATCGAATCGAATCAAAATGAATCGAATCGAATCAAATTGATTGAAAAGATCAAGTCAAAAAACATCAAAGAGAATCGAAACGAATCGAAACTAATCGAATCGAATTGAAAAGAATCGTATCAAATCAAATCTAAAAGAATCGAATCGAATCGAAA
Organism: Canis lupus baileyi; assembly: GCF_048164855.1. NCBI lineage: Eukaryota > Metazoa > Chordata > Mammalia > Carnivora > Canidae > Canis > Canis lupus. The sequence continues at coordinate 62,750,908 of NC_132852.1, forward strand.
AGAATCGAATCGAATTTAAGTGAAAAGAATCGAATCCAATTGAATTGAGTTGAAAAGAATTGAATCGAACAGTATCAAATCGAATTGAAAAGAATTCAATCAAACGGAAAAGAATCGAATCGAAACGAAAAGAATCGAATCGAATCGAATCGAATTCGAAAGAATCGAATTGAATTGAAATGAGAAGAATCGAATCGAATTGCATCGAAACGAAAATAATTGAATCGAGTTGAATAAAAAATAATCGAATCAAATCAAATTGAAAATAATTGGAATTGAATCGAATCGATAATCGAATCGAATCAAATCGAGTCAAATCGAAAATAATCGAATCGAATCAAATGGATTCAAAAACAATTGAATTGAATCGAATCGAAAAGAATCGAAAAGAATCAAACCGAATCAAAAAGAATCGAAAAGAATTGAATCGAGTAGAATCGAATCGAAGCTAGGGGAAAAGAATTGAATCAAATCAAAAATTATCTAAACGAATCCAATGAAATCCAAAAGAATTGAATCGAATCGAATCGAAAAGTATCGAATCGAAATGTAACAAATCGAATCCAAATGATCGAATCGAATCAAATCAAAAAGAATCGAATCGAAAAGAATCGAATTGAATTGAATCGATTCAAGAAGAATCGAATTGAATGGTATCAAATCGAAAAGAATTGAATTGTATCAAATCGAATCGAATCGAAAAGAATCGAAGAGAATCTAATCGAAACGAAAAGAATCGAATCGAATCGAATTGAAAAGAATCGAATTGAAGAGAATCTAATCGAAACGAAAAGAATCGAATCGAATCGAATTGAAAAGAATCGAATCGAATTGAAACGAAAAGAAATCGAAAAGAATGGAATTGAAAAGAATGGAATCGAAAAAATCGAATCGAAAAGAATCGAATCGAATCGTATCGAATTGAAAAGAATCGAATCGAATCGAAAAGAATCGAATCAAATGGAATCGAATCGAATGAATCGAAAAGAATCGAATCGAATCGAATTGAATAGAAAAGAATCGAATAGGGGATCCCTGGGTGGCGCAGCGGTTTAGTGCCTGCCTTTGGCCCGGGGCACAATCCTGGAGACCCGGGATCGAATCCCACATCGGGCTCCCGGTGCATGGAGCCTGCCCTTCCTCTGCCTGTGTCTCTGCCTGTCTCTCTCTCTCTCTGATGACTATCATAAATAAAAATCTTTTAAAAATGTTTTAAAAAAAAGAATCGAATAGATTCGAATTGAAATGAATCGAAAAAATCGAAACGAATGGAATCATATCGAATGGAAAAGAATCCAATCGAATTGAAAAGAATCGAATCGAACGTAATCGAAAAGAATCGAATAGAAATGTAACAAATTGAATCCAAATGATCGAATCGAATCAAATCGAAAAGAATCGAATCGAAACGAAAAGAATCGAATAAAATCGAATTGAAAACAATCGAATCGAATCGAATCGAATGGAATAGAATCGAACAGAATTGAATCGAACGAAAAGAACCTTATCGAATCGAATCGAAAAGAATCTAATCGAATCGAATGGAGAAGAATCAAGTCGAATCAAATCGAAAAGAATCGAATAGAAAAGAATCTAATCGAAACGAAAAGAATTAAATCGAATCGAAAAGAATCGAATCGAAATGAAGAGTCGAGTCGAATCGAATCGAAAAGAATCGAATAGAAAAAAATCGAATCGAATCGAATCGAAAAGAATCGAATTGAAAAGAATAGAATCGAAAAATTCGAATCGAATCGAACCGAAATGAATCGAATCGAATTAAATCGATTAAAAAGATCGAATCAAAAAACATCAAAGAGAATCGAAACGAATCGAAACGAATCGAATCGAATCAAATCGAATTGAAAAGAATCGTATCAAATCAAATCTAAAAGAATTGAATCAATCGAATCAAAAAGAATGGAATCGAATTGATTCGCATCGAAAAGAATCGATCGAATCGTATTGAATCGAAAAGAATCTAATCAAATCGAAAAGAATCGAATCGAATGGAATCGAATCGAATCGAAATTAATCGAAAAGAATCGAATCGAATCAAATTGAATCGAAAAGAATTGAATCAAAGAATATCAAATCGAATTGAAAAGAATTGAATCAAATCGAAAAAAATCGAATCGAAACGAAAAGAATCGAATCGAATCAAATTCGAAAGAATCGAATTGAATTGAAATGAGAAGAATCGAATCAAATTGCATCGAATCGAAAATAATTGAATCGAATTGAATAAAAAATAATCAAATCGAATCGAATCGAAAATAATTGGAATTGAATCGGATCGATAATCGAATCGAATCAAATCAAGTCGAATCGAAAATAATCGAATCGAATCAAATGGATTCAAAAACAATTAAATCGAATCGAATTGAATCGAAAAGAATCGAATTGAATCAAAAAGAATCAAACCGAATCAAAAAGAACCGAAAAGAATTGAATCAAGAAGAATCGAAATGAATTTAATCGAGTAGAATCAAATCGAAGCTAGGGTAAAAGAATCGAATAGAATCAAAAATTATCTAAATGAATCCAATTAAATCCAAAAGAATTGAATCGAATCGAATCGAAAAGAACCGAATCAAAATGTAACAAATCTAATCCAAATGATCGAATCGAATCAAATCGAAAAGAATCGAATTGAATCGAAAAGGATCAAACCGAATCAAAAAGAATCGAAAAGAATTGAATCAAGAAGAATCGAAATGAATTGAATCGAGTAGAATCAAATCCAAGCTAGGGTAAAAGGATCGAATCAAATAAAAAATTATCTAAACGAATCCAATTAAATCCAAAAGAATTGAATTGAATCGAATCGAAAAGAATCGAATCAAAATGTAACAAATCGAATCCAAATGATCGAATCGAATCAAATTGAAAAGAATCGAATCGAATCGAAAAGAATCGAATTGAATCGATTCGAGAAGAATCAAATCGAATGGTATCGAATCGAAAAGAATCGAATCGTATCGAATCAAATCGAAAAGAATCGAATCGAAGAGAATATAATCGAAACGAAAAGAGTCGAATCGAATCGAATCAAAAAGAATCGAATTGAAACGACAAGAGGCGAAGTGAATCGAATCGAAAAGAATCAAATTTAAAAGAATCGAATCGGGGATCCCTGGGTGGCGCAGCGGTTTGGTGCCTGCCTTTGGCCCAGGGCGCGATCCTGGAAATCCAGGATCGAATCCCACATCAGGCTCCCGGCGCATGGAGCCTGCTTCTCCCTCTGCCTATGTCTCTGCCTCTCTCTCTCTCTCTGACTATCATAAATAAATAAAAAAATAAAAGAATCGAATCGAATTGAAAAGAATCGAATCGAAAAATTGAATCAAAAAGAATCGAATCGAATCATATCGAATCGAAAAGAATCAAATCGAATCGAATTGAATCGAAAAGAATCGAATCGAATTGAATAGAAAAGAATCGAATAGATTCGAATCAACATGAATCGAAAAAAATCGAAACGAATCGAATCATATCAAATTGAAAAGAATCGAACCAAATCAAAAAGAATCGAATCGAAAAGAATCGAATCGAACAGACCGAAAAGAATCGAATCGAAAAGAATCGTATCGAATCGAATCAAATAGAATCAAAAGAATCGAATCGATTTGAATCGAAAGGAATCGAATCGAACAGTATCGAATCTAATTGAAATGAATCGAATCAAATAAAATAGAAAAGAATCAAATCGAAACGAAAGGAATCGAATCGAATCGAATCGAATTGAAAAGAATTGAATCGAATCGAAAAGAATCGAATCGAAATGAAAAGAATCGAATTGAATCGAAATGATCGAATTGAAAAGTATCGAATTGAATCGTATCGAATCAAAAAGAATCAAATCAAATCGAATCGAAAAGAAGAGAATCGTATTTAATTGAATCGAAAAGAATTGAATCGAAAAGAACCGAGTCGAATCAAAATGAATCGAATCAAATCGAATAGAATCGTATCGAATCGAATCGAATTGAATCGAAAAGAATCGGATCGAATCTTATATACTTGAATCAAAAAGATTCGAGTCGATTCGAATCGAAAATATCAAACCGAATAGAAAAGAATCGAGTCGAAAAGAAATCGATTCAAATCGAAAATAATTGAATTGAATCAAAATGATTCGAATCGATACGAAACGAATCGAATCGAAAATAATAGAATCGAATTGAACCGAATCGAAATGAAAATAATCAAATTGAATCGAATTGAAAATAATCGAATCAAATCAAATCGAAAATAATTGAATCGAATCTAATAGAAAATAATCGATTCGCATTGAATTGAATCGAAAATAATCGAATTGAACTGAATTGAAAATAATGAAATCGAATCGAAAATAATCGAATCGAAAGTAATCTTATCGAATTGAAAATAATCGAATCGAATCTAATCGAAAATAATTGAACCGAATCAATCGAATTGAGTTGAAAATAATCGAATCGAACCGAATTGAATCGAAAATAATCGAATTGAATCGAATCGAAAAGAATCGAAACGAAACAAAAAGAATCGATCGAATCAAAAATAATCGGATCAAGTCGAAAATAATCGAATCAAATCCAATCAAATCGAATTGAAAATAATCAAATTGAATTCAAATGAATCGAAAATAATCGAATCGAACCGAAATGAATCGAATCAAATAAAAAATTATCGAATCGAATTGAATAAAAAATAATCGAATCTAATGCAATCGAATCGAATCAAAAATATTCTAATAGCATCGCATTGAATTGAAAATAATCGAATCGAATCGATAAGAATCGAATCAAATCGAATCGAAAATAATCGAATCAAACCATCGAATTAAGTCGAATCAAAAATAATCGAATCGCATCAAAAAGAATCAAATTGAATCGAATCGAATCGAATTGAAAAGAATCGATCAAATCAAAAAGAATCGAATCGAATCGAAAAGAATCGAATCGAAAAGTATCGAATCGAATTGAATCAAATCAAATCGAACAGAATTGAATCGAATCAAATCGAAAAGAATCAAATCGAATCGAAAAGAATAGAATCGAAAAGAATAGAATTGAATCGAATTGAAAAGAATAGAATTGATTCGAAAACATTCGAATCGAATTGAATCAAACCGAAAAGAATCAAATCGAAAACGAAATCAATCAAATCAAATCGAATCGAAAAAAATCGAATCGAATCGAAAAGAATCAAATCAAAACAAAAGATTTGAATCGAATTGAATCGAATCAAAAGGAATCGAATCGAAAAAATCGAATCGAATTGAAAAGAATAGAATCGAATTGAATCGAAGAGAATCAAATCGAAAAGAATAGAATTGAATTGTATCGAAAAGAATCGAATCAAATCGAATGGAAAAGAATCGAATCGAATCGAAAAAAAATTGAGTCGAATTGAAAAGAATCGAATCGAATTGTAAAGAATCGAATTGAATCGCATCAAAAAGATTTGAATCGAATCAAACTGAAAAGAATCGAATTGAAATGAATCGAATCAAAAAGACTAGAATCGAATCAAAAAGAATCGAATCGAATAAAATTGAATCGAATAGAAAAGAATCTATCTAATCGAAAAGAATCAAATCGATAAGAATCGAATTGAAAGAATTGAATCGAATCGATTCGAATCGAAAAGAATTGAATCATATCGAATCGAATCGAATCGAAAAGAATCGAATCGAATCAAATCTCTAACCTTAACCCCTAACCCCTAACACTAAACCTATCCTAACCCTAAGCCTTAACCCTAACACTTAACCCTAACCCTAACCGTAATGCTAACCCTAACCCTAACCCCTAACCCTACCCCGAACACTAACCCTAAACTTAACCCGTACCCTAACCAAACCCATACCCTAACCCTAACAGGTACACTAACACTAACCTGTACCCCAACCCTAATCCAGACCCTAACCCGTATCCTAACCCTAAGCCCGTCCCCTAACCCGTACACTAACCCGTCCCCTAAACCTAACCTAACCAGTACTCTAACACTAACCCATATCCTAACCCGTACCCTAACCCGTATCCTAACCCTAACACTAACACGTACCTAACCATAACCCTAACCCTAACCCTAACCCTAACCCTAACCCTAACCCTAACCCCTAACCCTAACACCTAACCGCTAACCCTAACCCTAAACCAAAACCTAACCCTAACCCCTAACCCTAACCTTAACCCCTACCCCTAACCTGAACCCCTAACCACTAACCCTAAACCTAACACTAACCTTTAACCCGAACCCTTAACCCTAACACTAACCCTAACCCTAATCCTAACACTAACCCAAACCCAACCCTAAACACTAACCCTAACCTTAACCCCTAACCTTAACCCTAACACTAACACTAACCCTAACACCTAAACACTAACCCTAGCCCTAACCCCTAACCGCTAACCCTAACCCTACCCCTAACCCTTAACCCTAACCCTTAACCCGAACCCTAATCCAAAACCTAACCCCTAACCCTAACCAAAACCCGTAATCCCTAACCCTAACCCTTAACCCTACCCTTAACCCTAACCCTAACCCAAACCCTAACCCTAACCCCAAACTCTATCAGTAACCCCAAACCTTAACCCTAACCCTAACGCAAACACTACCCCTAACCCTAACCCCTAACCCTAACCTCTAATGATCTCCGTAACCCTTAAACTCAACACTTAACCCTAAACCTAAACCTAAACCTTACCCTAACCTGTACCCTAACCCTAACCGAACCCTAACCGTAACCCGTACCCTAACCCTAACCCGTACCCTAACCCTGAACCATACCCTAACCCCAACCTTAACCCGTACACTAACCCTAACCCGTATCCTAACACTAACCCATACCCTAACCCTAACACGTAACCTAAATCTAACCCTGACCCTAACCCAAACAATAACCTAACCTAACCCTAACCCGTGCCCTAACACTTACGCTAACCCCAACCCTAATGCTAACCCGTACACTAACCCTAAATGGTACCCTAACACTAACCCTAACCCGTACCCTAAACCTAACCCTAAAATTAACCCTAACCCGTACCCTAACCCTATACCATACCCTACCCTAACCCTAAACATAACCCGTACCCTAACACTAAAACTACCCCTAAACCAAACGCTAACTCTAATCATAACCCTAACCCTATCTCTAAACCTAACCCTAAACCTAACCTAACTGTAACCCTCACACTAACCGTATCCCTAACACATAAACTAACCCTAACCCTAACCCTAACCCATAAACTAAACCTAACCCTAACCCTAAACAGTGCCCTAACCCTAACATGTACCTTAACCCTAACCCTAACCCTAAACCTAACCCTAAGCCGTACCCTAACCCTAACCCTAATCCGTACCCTAACCCATACCGTGACCCTAAACCTAACCCGTACCCTAAACCTAACCCTAACTCTAACCTGAACCCTAACTCTAACCTGTACCCTAACCCTAAACCATAACGTAACCTGTACCCTAACCTGTACCCTAACCCGTACCCAAACCCTAATCCTATCCCGTTCCCTAACCCAAACCCTAACACTAACCCGTACACTAACCCGTAACCGTAGCCATACCCTAACCCATAAACAAACCTATACCCTACCCCTAACCCTAACCTGAACCCGTACCCTAAGCCTAAGCCTAACCCCAACCCTAACCCTAACCCGTTCCCTAACCCTAACCCAAAACATATCCCATACCCTAACCCTAAACCTAACCCTAACCCATAACCTAACCCTAACCCGTAACCTAAACCTAACACTATACCTAACCCTAAACAGTACCCTAACCCTAGCCCTAAGCCTAAAGACTAACCCTACCCCTAACCCTAACCGAAACCTAACCCTAACACTAACCCTAACCGTAACCTACCCTAACCCTAACCCTAACCCGTACCCTAACCCAAACCCTAACACCGTAAACCTAACCCTATCCTGTACCCTAACCCTAACCCTAACCCTAACCCAAACCCTAACCGTTACCAGTACACTAACCCATACCTTAACCCGTACCGTAATCCATACCATATCTCTAAACCGTACCCTAACCCTAACCCTAACCCGTACCCTAACCCTAATCTGTACCCTAACCTAAGCCTAAACCGAACCCTAATCATAACCCTAACACTAACCCTAACCCGTAGCCTAACCCGAACCCGAACCCTAAACATAACCGAAACTCTAACCCTAACCCTAACCCTAACGCTGAACAGTACCCTAAACCTAACCCTATCCCATACACTAACCCTAAACCTAACCCTAAACCTAACCTTAACCCATACCCTAATCCTAACCCGTACCCTAACGCTTACCCTAAGCCTCACCCGTACCCTAACCCAAACTCTAACCCATACCCTAACCCTAATCTTACCCCAACCCTAAACCTAACGAAACCCAATCCCTAATCCTAACCTTAACCCTAACCTAATCCTAACCTTAACCCTTACCCTATCCCTAACCCTAACTCGTAACCTAACCCTAACCCTAACCCTAAACAGTACCCTAACTTTAACCCTAACCCGTACCCTAACCCTAACCGTAAACCTAAACCGAACCCTAACCCGTACCCTAACACTAACACTAACCCATACCCTAACCCGTAACCTAACCCGTAACCTAACTCTAACCCTAAACCTAATCCTAACCCGTAGCCTACCCCTAACCCTAACCTGAACCCTAACCCTAACCCTAACTCTAAGCTTAAACAGGACCCTAACCCTAACCCGTAACCTAACTCAAACTTTACAGCGTTGGAAGTCAGGTCGTTCCATGAATAAAGCTCTACTGCACCTGGAGACACAACCTTGAAGCCTGCAGCTTGCCCCTTGCGTCCCATGAGCGTCTCACAAACATGTCTAGTGAGGATGTTCGTAACTCCATCTGCAGGCAGTGTGGAACTGGGAAGGACCGCGTGTCAGCTCATCTTGCAGAAGGAAGTTCCCCAGAGAGACAGCTTTCAACTAGGTACTCAGGTTTGGAAGTTAGTATGTAGCTACCTTCTGAGGGAGGAATTACTCAGAAGTTGGATTGGGCTAGGAGACACTTGCCTCTCACAAAAATTGTGTCCCGTATCGAACGACGTCCTTTCGAAGTGAAAGGTACAGGCGGTCAGCATGTGGGAGGAACAAGGCATAAGCTCATCCAAAGGAGTGTGCATCACTTGGAGGCAGGTGTCCGGTAGTCGCGAATTGACAATGCAGACACTTGGTTCTCACTCCGCTACTGTCCCGCATAGAAGGGAATGCTGTGGAAGCGATCCGTACAGGCCGTCAGATTGTGGGAGGTACAGGCCATAAGCTCAACTCTGAGAAGCGTGTATGCCTTGCAGGCTCTGCTAGCCACTCTTTTATGGGAGTTAGAACCTAGCTACACTTTAATTGAACAAGGCTGTTGGAAATCGCTGTATTGAACTCAGTTACAAGTGACTACAAGCCCGAAACGTCTACATGCTTTTCACAACCTCTTCCAGCACCTAACATAAGGATGTTAGGACCTATGTCTACAGGCAGTCAGGTTGCGGGAGGGTCCTGCCCTCACCTCAACTCTCACAAGGAAGCATGCCTAGAAGCCAGCTTTCAACTAGCTGCATTTTTCTGGCCCTGAGAACGCAGCAGTATTCTAACTCAGGAGGTTCCAAGAATACCACTCTACTCCACCTGGAGACACCTTCCAGGCCTGCATTATTCCACTTGCGTCTCACAAGCTTCTGACAAGGGTCTCTGGTGAAGACGTTGGAAAGACATTCTGCAGGCAGTGTGGAACTGTGAGGGACTGCGTGTGAGCCCAACTCTCGGATGTAAGTTGCCGTTGGATGCAGGGTTCAATTAGCTAGTATGGAACTTAGTATGTAGCACCAGTCTAAGACAGGAATTATTAGGAAGTCGCGGGATTGAGCTTGGAGGCACTACTCTTGTGGGCCTCACCTGGATGAGGTGACTGGTTCTCACCTGGGACTCAACTGGACCTGATAACTTCACTCCACACTTTGGCCTCACCTGGCCCTGATGACTCTGGGCCCCACCTAGGCCTCAATCTGGACTTGATGACTGTGGTCCCCACCTGGGTCTCACCAGGACCTGGTGACTCTTGTTCCCACATGACCCACACCTGGACCTGGTGACTGTGGTGTTCTTGTAGACTCACATTTACCTGGTGATTCTAGTCCCCACCAGGGCCTCACCTGGATCTGGTGACTCTGGCCTGCAGGTTGGCCTCACCTGGACCTGGTGAGTGGGGTTGCCACCTGGGCCTCACCCATACCTGGTGACACAGGTCCCCACGTGGGCCTCACTTGGACCTGGTGAATCTGGTCCTTACCTGGTCCTCACCCGGAACTGGTAACTCTGGTCACCACCTGGGCCTCACCTGGACCTGGTGAATCTGGTCCCCATCTGGGCCTCATGCAGTCCTGGTGACTTTGTTCCCCACCTGGACCTGATTGCTGTGGACTCCTTGGCCTCACCTGGAACTGGTGACTCTGATCCTAACTGGGCCTCACCCAGATCTGGTGACTCTGGTCCTCACCTGTGGACCATTATGACCTGGATACTCTGTTCCACACCTGAGCCTCACCTGGACATGATGACTCTGGATCCCCTCTGGGCCTCACCCTGACATGGTGACTCTGGTCCCCATGTAGGGGGGTGATGTCACATGGACCAGGTGAATCTGGTACCCCTCTAGGCCTCAACTAGACCTGGTGACTCTGGTCCTCAACTGGGCCTCACCAAGACCTAGTGAATATGCTCCCCACCTGTGCCTCATCTGGACCTGGTGACTCTGGTTCTACCTGGACATCATCGGGACATGGTTACTCTATTCCCCACTGGGACTGACCTGATCCTGGTAACTCTGGTCCTGACTTTGGCCTCTTCTGTACCAGGTGACTCTGGCTCCACCTGGGCCTCACCTGGAACTGGTGACTCTGATCCTCAGCATGGCCTCACCTGACCTGGTGACTGTGGTTCCCATCGGGACCTCACCTGGACCTCATGTCTCTGGTCCCACCTGGGCCTCACCAGGACCTGGTGTCTCTGGTACCCACCTGGATAGCATCAGGATATGGTTACACTGTTCACTAACAGTGACCCAGCTGGACCTATTAACTCTGGTCTTCACCTGGGCCACACCTGGACATGGTGACACTGGTTCCCACCTGGGTCTCACCTGGACCTGGAGAGTCGGATCCCCACCTGGTCCTCACCTGTAACTGGTGATTCTCATTCCCACATGGACATCATGTGGACCTGGTGTCTGCAGTGTTTCTAGCTTCTCATGTACCTCGTGACTCTGGTCCCCACCAGGGCCTCACTGGGACCTGGTGAGTGTGGTTGCCACCTGCACCTCACCTGGACCTGGTGATTCTGGTCTGCACCTGAGACTACCCTGGATCTGGTGACTGTGGTCCCCACCTGGGCTTCACCTGGATTTGGAGACTCCGATCCCCATCTGGGCCTCACCTGGCCCTGTTGACCATGGTCCTCAACTGGGCATAATTGGGACCCGGTGACTGTGTTCCACAACTGGACCTCACCTGGACCAGGTGACTTTGGTCCCCCTCTGGGTCTCACTGTGCCCTAGTGACTGTGAACCCCACTTTGGCCTGACTTGGACCTGCTGACCCTGGTTGCCACCTGCGCCTGACCTCGAACTGTTGACTCTCGTTCTTTCAAGGGCCTCCCCTGTACCTGGTGATCCTGGTCCCCACCTGGGCCTCACCTGGATGTGGTGACTTGTCACCACCGGGGACTCACCTGGACCTGGTTACTGTGTTCCACACCTGGGCCTCAAGTAGACCTGTTGACCATGGTCCCCAAGCCGGCCTCACATGGACCTGTTGCCTCTGATCCCCACCGGGGCCTCACGTGTACCTGGTAACTCTGGTCCTCACCTGGGCCTCATCTGGACCTAGTGACTCTGGTCCCCACCTGGGCTTCACCTGGATCTGGTGACTCTGGTCCCCACCTGGACTTCACCTGGATCTGGTGACTCTGGTCCCCACCTGGACTTCACCTGGATCTGGTGACTCTGGTCCCCACCTGGACCTCTCCTGGACCTGGTGACTCTCTTTCCAATATGGACCTCACCTGGATCTGGTGACTCTGGTCCTCAGTTTGGCCTCACCTGGACCTGGTGTCTCTCGTCCCCACTTTGACCTAACTCAGAACTGCTGAATCTTGCCCCACCTAGGCCTCACCCAGACCTGGTGACTCTTGTCCCCAGCTATGCCTCAATTCGACCTGATGAATCTGGTCCTCACGTGGGCCTCACATGGACCTGGGACTCAGCTGGATAGATGGCTCTTGTTCCCACAAGGGGCTCACCTGATACTGGTGACTGTGGTCTTATTCTATGCCTCACCAGGACCTAGTGATTCTGATCCCCATCTGGGCCCTGCATGGCCCTAGTGACTCTGGTCCTCACCCAGGCATCACTGGGACCTGGATACTCTATTCCACACCTGGGCCTCACTTTGACCAGGGACCTCTGGTCCCATTCTGGGCCTCAAACTAAAATGGTTACTCTGGTTCCCCCTCTGGGCCTCACCCTTACCTGGTGACTCTGATCACCCCTTGGGCTTCACTTGGACCTGGTGAATCTGGTCCTTAGCTGGTCCTCACCTGGATCTGGTGACTGGTCACCACCTGGGCCTTACCTGGACTTGGTGAATCCTGTTGCCACCTGGGCCTCACCTGGACCTTGTGACTGTGGTCCCACCTAGACCTCACCTGGATCTGGTGGCTCTGGTTCCCATATGGGGCTCTCCTGGACCTGGTTCCTGTGGTCTCCATCTGGCCTCACCTGGAACAAAATGACTCTGATCCATATTTGGGCCTCACCTGGACCTGTTGACTCTGGTCCTTACCTGGGCATCATTGGGACCTGGTTACTCTCTTATATACCTGGGCCTCACCTGGACCTGGTGACTCTGGTCCCCCTCTGGACCTCACCCTGACCTGGTGACTGTGGTCTCACCTGGGCTTCACCTGGATGAGGTGACTGGTTCCCACAGGGACCTCACCTGGACCTGGTGACTCAGGTCCTCATATGGGCATCATGGGACCTGGTTTCTCAGTTCCACATCGGGGCCTCACCTGGACCTAGTGATTCTTGTCCCCCTCTGGGCCTCACCCTGATGTGGTGACTCTGGTCCCCACCTGGATATCACCAGAACCAGGTGACTCTGGTCCCCCTCTGGGACTCACCCGGAGCTGGGGACACTGGTCCTCAACTGGGCCTCAACAGGACCTGGTGAATCTACTCCTCACTTAGGCCTCGTCTGGACCTTGTGACTCTTGTCCCGCCTGGCATCAATGGGACATGGTTACTCTGTTCCCCACATGGGCTTCACCTGGACATGATAACTTTGCTCCACACTTTGGCCTCACCTGGCCCTGATGACTCTGGGCCCCCCACCTAGGCCTCAATCTGGACCTGGTGACTGTGGTCCCCACCTGGGTCTCACCTGGACCTGGTGACTCTCGTTCCCACATGAACCACACCTGGACCTGGTGACTGTGGTGTTCTTGTAGACTCACATTTACCTGGTGACTCCAGTCCCCACCAGGGCCTCAACTGGATCTGGTGACTCTGGCCTGCAGATTGGCCTCACCTGGACCTGGTGAGTGGGGTTGCCACCTGGGCCTCACCCATACCTGGTGACTCAGGTCCCCACGTGGGCCTCTTGGACCTGGTGAATCTGGTCCTCACCTGGGCATCATAGGTACCTGGTTACTCTGTTCCACACCTGAGCCTCACCTGGACATGATGACTCTGGAAACTCTCTGGGCCTCACCCTGACCTGGTGACTCTGGTCCCCATCTGGATGTCACCTGGACCAGGTGATTCTGGTACCCCTCTAGGCCTCGACCAGACCTGGTGACTCTGGTCCTCAACTGGGCCTCACCTGGACCTAGTGAATATGCTCCCCATCTGGGCCTCATCTGGACCTGGTGACTCTGGTCCCTACCTGGGCATCATCGGGACATGGTTCCACTGCATGGCCTGCAGGTTGGCCTCACCTGGACCTGGTAACTCTGGTCCGTACCTGGGCATCATCGGGATACGGTTCCTCTGCATGGCCTGCTGGTTGGCCTCACCTGGACCCGGTAACTCTTGTCCTCACTTTGGCCTCTTCTGTACCAGGTGACTCTGGCCCCACCTGGGCCTCACCTGGAACGGGTGACTCTGATCCTCAGCAGCATGCCTCAAATGCACCTTTCCACTAGCTGCGTTCATATGGCCGTGAGAATGTAGCTACATTGTAAGTCAGGAGGTTCCATGTATACCACTCTACTGCACCTAGAGACACAAACATTGAAGCCTGCAGCTAGCTCCTTTTGTCCTATGAGCTTCTGACCAACACGTCTAGTGAAGATGTTCGAAATTTCATCTGAAGGCCATGAAGGTGAGCTCAAGTCTCAGAAGAAAGTACCCTTTGGACATTGCGTTCCACTAGCTTCTCATGTACTTACTATGTAGCACCAATCGTAGAGTGCAGTTCCTCACATATCTCTGGATTGGGCTTGGAGACACTAGGCGTGTGGGCCGGCACCTTCCACTAACCTCTCACAACCCTTCTGTCACGATTCAAGCCTAGGCCTGATAGGAGCGAAGTGTACCTGCAGTCAGCATGTGGGAGGTACAGGGCATAATTTCAACTCTCAGAAGTGTGTATGTTTTACAGGCAGATGTCTGCTAGACACTTATTTATGGGAGGTAGAACCGAGGTACACTCTAATTAAATAAGGACGTTGGCAATCGCTGCATTTAACTCAGATATACGTGAGTCAGGCCTGTCACTTCCACATGCTTTTCACACAACCTCTTCCAGCACCTAACATAAAGATTCTAGGACTTATGTCTACAGGCAGTCAGGATGCGGGACGGTCCTGCCCTGACCTCAGCTTGTACAAAGAAGCATGCCTAGAAGTCAGCTTTCAACTAGCTGCGTTCTTATGGCAGTGAGAATGTAGCAGTATTCTAATTCAGGAGGTTCCAAGATTACCACTCTACTGCACCTGGAGACACCTTCCAGGCCTGCATTATTCCACTTGCGTCTCACAAGCTTCTGACAAACGGCTCTGGTGAAGATGATCAAAACTCATTCTGCAGGCAGTGTGGAACTGTGAGGGACTCGGTGTGAATTCAACTCTCAGAAGAGAGACTCTTTTGGACTCGGGGTTCAGATAGCTTCTCACCTATGGAAATTAGTATGTAGCACCTGTCTAAGACAGGAATTACTAGGAAGTCGCTGGATTGAGCTTGGAGGCACTAGTCTTGTGTGCCGGGACTTTCCACTTACCTCCCACAACACTTCAGTCGTGCATCGAGCCTAGGCCTTTTAGCAGCGAAGTGTACCTGCAGGCAGGATGTGGGAAATACAGGCCATAAGCTCAACTCTCAAAAGTGTGTACGCCTGGGAGGCAGATGTCTGCTACCCACTCGTCCATGGGAGTTAGAAACTAGCTACACTCTTTGAAGAAGGTCGTTTGAAATAGCTGTATTCAATTCAGATAATCAGGAGTACGGGCCTGAAACTTCCACATGCATTTCACCGACCTCTCCCAGCCCCTAACATAAGCATATTAGCAGGTACGTGTATGGGCAGGCAGGATGCGGGAGGGTCCTTCCATGAGCTCAGCTCTCAGAAGGAAGCATGCCTAGAAGCCAGCTTTTTACTAGCTCGTTCGGATGGCCGTGAGAACGTAGCAGCATTGTAAGGCAGGACGTTCCATGAATACTGCTCTACTGCACCTGGAGACACAACCATTGAAGCCTGCAGCTGGCCCTTGCATCCCATGAGCTTCAGACAAACATGTTTAGTGAGGATTTTCGTAACTGCATGTGCAGGCAGTGTGGAACTGGGAAGGACCGCGTGTCAGCTCATCTCCGAAAGGGAAGTTCCCCAGAGTGAGCTTTCAGGTAGGTTCTCAGGTTTGGAAGTTAGTATGTAGCTCCCATCTGAGGGAGGAATTCCTTAGATGTTGCTGTATTGAAAAGAAAGAAAAGAAAGAAAGAAAAAGAAAGAAAGAAAGAAAGAAAGAAAGAAAGAAAGAAAGAAAGAAAGAGAAGAAAGAAAGAAAAGAAGGAAGGAAGGAAGGAAGGAAGGAAGGAAGGAAGGAAGGAAGGAAGGAAGGAAGAAAGAGTGGCACCTGTGTGGCTCTGTCAGTTAAGCTTCTGCCTTAGGCTCAGATCATGATCCAGGTCCCAAGGCAGGCTCCCTGTTCAACAGAGAACCTGCTTCTCCCTCTCCCTCTTCCCCTCTCGCTCATGCTTTATCTCTACTCTCTCTCTCAAATAAATAAAAAACATCTTTGAAAAAGAAACAAACAAATCCACAAGAAAGAGAAATTGCCCATGTAGAATAATTTCAAACAATTTGTGAAGACATTCCACCCTCAAGTTCATGAGCATAGCTTCCCACTCTTAAGTGTGGAATACACATAGTAACTTCCTTCTACAAAATATAATATGAAAACCTTAAAATAATAATGATAATATAATACTAATACTACTAATAATAATAATAAAGAATAATAATAAAGAATCAGTTTACTACTGAGAAAGCTGACAAACACTACATCAGCAAGATGATCAGATCGATACCAAGACTGATAAATCATGTTGATAGTATCTATCCTTTATATGATATAATGAAAATGGCAGTATATCTCTGTATATAATCCACAAAAACAGTTCAGTCATGAGATAAACAACAGACATGTCCCAACTGAGGGAAATTTTACAAAATACTCTACTTGTCAAAGTGTTCCAGTTCAACAACAAGAAAAGGCTGAAAGACTGTCACAATCCAGATGAGCCTAAGGAAAGAGGACAAATGGAATGTGATTTGAGGATTGGTAACTTAGCAAAAACTAAGGAAATCTGAATAAACTATGGTCTTTGTTTTTTTTTTGTCTTTGTTTAATGCGAATTTTTTTTTAAATTTATTTATGATAGTCACACAGAGAGAGAGAGAGAGGTGGAGACATAGGCAGAGGGAGAAGCAGGCTCCATGCACCAGGAGTCCGATGTGGGATTCGATCCCGAGTCTCCAGGATCACGCCCTGAGCCAAAGGCAGGCGCTAAACCGCTGCGCCACCCAGGGATCCCTAATGCGAATTTTTTAATATTGATTCATTAGCTCATATTTGTACCGTACTAATATAAGATATCAATAATTGGAGAAATTGAGTGCAAGTGCATGCGAATGCTCTGTACTATCTTCTCAGTTTCCCTATAAATCTTTGTTTTTTTCCTAATAAATAAGATTTATTTTGAAAATTGACAAATGAATCAGGCTCCAAGTGTGAAGACATTTTAAGAATTGTTGAATTGACTTTTGCCTTATTCTTAAAGAGTTCCTTTGATGGAAACAATTAAGAATTTTAGATCAAAGGAAAGAAAAACACTTATGAACACGTATAATGCCTCCTCAACCTGAAAAGCAGGAAAGGATAATAAATAGCAAAAATCAGATAAAAATACTTCTAGTACAATAGACACCATATTGCAAGTGCATTTAAAATTAGCGATGCATAACATTTATTTCCTTGACATTTGACTTCCAAAGAGTTCAAAGTGTTTCAGTGTCAGTTGAAACAGGGGAAGAATCTCAGGGAAGGATCCTTCACATAAATAATAGGACCACGGTAATAATGTCTCTCAGTTCTTTCCAAATCCATAAAGATGCATTTCCTGATGAGTGACTGAGCTGTGAAGAAAGAGATGAGAAACCCTCATCCCTCTGAATTACTTGTGTCAGAATATTTTGACCATAGTACCACGGATAGTAAATTATCCTTATTAACAGGAAATATGTCTCAGATTGGAATCTGAGCAATCAGATGGGCAGAGAAAAAATGCTTTGACTCGCTCTTCATCTTTTAAAGACAAAGGAGAGCTTTTTTATGTACAAAGTCTATTGTCAAAATAGCCTTAGGGAATAAAAGTCTGCAGCATGGAATCCCCCTGCACATCTGGGAAGCCCGTGCCCCAGGTCTTCCTGATTCGAAATCCCTGGGCCTGTCCCCCAACACAGGCTGCCACGCTGAGGTCATTTTCAATTGCTCTCTTAGGAGCTCTGGGGAAGGGGGAAGGAGCTAGATAGGATGTGACTGGAAGCCTGGAGGCCTAGAAAATTAAGGCCATACCAATTTAAATTCATTGTTAGCACAAGTCCAGCCATCCCAGGTCCCTGTGAAGAACAGCTGAAATTAACATTATTTCAGTTACTGGAAAAAGCAAAAGTTTACAGCTTAATGTCCTAGAAAGCCCCACAATAGAAACAAAACTGAGTCAAGGCCAAGGACAGGAAGCCTCTATTAGAATGAGAACAGAGCTCAATGCCCTTGAATGTCCCATATCAAAATGTAAACAGAACTTGAGGAATTGCTCCACCCCTTCTGGAGGTCCCTGAGACCAGCCCTTAAAACTAAGCTAAAACCCACCTCGGGGTCCAAGTCCCTGCTCCACTCTGTCATGTATACTTGCACACAAGCTCTAGCTTGTAAATAAACCCTCATGTGTTTGCATCAGTGTCGGCTTCTTGGTGGTTTCTCGGATTCACAATCTTGGGCACAACACTCTGAGATAAAGAAACAAAGCCAAAAGAAGCTCAGACGCAGGTAGAATAAAAGCAGGGTTCTGAGAGAATCGGTGGAGACCCAGGGGCTTGGGAGCTCTTCTGTGGAGGCCCATGCAGACTGGGGGGCAGGATGCTCAGCCCCAGAGCCAGAGGACCCAGAAACCCCACCCGCATCCGGCCAATCAGGGGGGATCTCAAGGAGCAGCACTGTGCCGCTCACTGGAGGCCAGAGGTGCTGATGTCCACCCCACCTCTGACTCCGCAGGTGCATCTACCACACAGATGTGCACCTGATAATCAGCACCAGAACCCATCCCCAGACCCTGCACAGACCACTCACTGCCACCATGTTGTCGGACCACAGAGGATGCAGAGATTCAGCTCTGCCTGGAAAGTAGGATATACCTTCCTTTGTACTTTGTGCTTTACTGTCATTTATTTTCCTTGATTTTTTTTATTAATTTCTTATTTTAATTTTATGTATGTACCTTATATATTTCTTAATTTTACTTTCATGGTACTTTAATTGTGTTTCATATTTGGGGTTTAGAATCTTTTGAAATGCAGGCCAAAATAATCTGGTGGTTTTTTTTTTTTTTTTTTTTTTTTTGGAGAGCAGTTATTATTGTTTTCCTTGGTTTTTCTTTTTCTTCCCTCTCTCTTTTCTGGAAAAGGTAATGAGATGGAGAAATTCACCTCCATAAAATAACATGAGATAGTACTCACAGCCAGGAAGTCCATCAATACACATATATGATGTCTAACTACATTTTATTTTATTTTATTTTATTTTATTTTTTTTTTTTTGCGTGTCTTTAAATTTTTATTTGCTTATGTAAAAATATTTATATAACTATGAAATCATAAAGCAGGTGAGGCTATTTGGTAATGTTAGCAGTGAGAGATGAGAGAGACTTTTCTAAAAAATAAAAAAAAGATGAAAAACTACAGACAAGGCTTTGTAAGTAGAATGTAGATTATCAAATTATAAAATGAAAAGTAAAAATTAGAAAGAAAGAGTGCCTATATTGGCAAAGAACTGATGCCCTTTATATATAAAGCTCTTTCTAAACAATAACAATAATATACGTTCCAATAGAAATAAATACTATTTTAAAAGTATATATTCACAAAGTGAGAGACAAAAATGTCTAATAAATTCACCTATTAATGTCTAACCCTCATACACTGTTGGTGGGAATGTGAACTGGTGCAGCCACTCTGGAAAACTGTGTGGAGGTTCCTCAAACAGTTAAAAATAGACCTGCCCTACGACCCAGCAATTGCACTGCTGGGGATTTACCCCAAAGATACAGATGCAATGAAACGCCGGGACACCTGCACCCCGATGTTTATAGCAGCAATGGCCACGATAGCCAAATTGTGGAAGGAGCCTCGGTGTCCAACGAAAGATGAATGGATAAAGAAGATGTGGTTTATGTATACAATGGAATATTACTCAGCTATTAGAAATGACAAATACCCACCATTTGCTTCAACGTGGATGGATCTAACTACATTTTAAAACAATGATTATAAAGATAGCAGCTGGGCTGGATAAAGAGCACAGAGGAAAACTAGAGAATCCCTTACTGTAGAAGTAAAACAACTAAAATCTAGTCAGGCCAAGTTAAAAATGCTATAACTGAGATGCAGTCCCACGTGGAAGCCATAAAAACAAGAAAAGTTATGGACCACAGAGACAGACGTAGGGAAGTCAGCCACTTATTAAAAAATAACATTCATATCTTAGGAGACTCAGAAGCTGAAGAGAGAGAACAGGTGGGCCTTGCTCAGACATTAGAAACGACAAATAACCACCATTTGCTTCAACATGGATGTAACTGGAAGGTATTATGCTGAGTGAAGTAAGTCAATCAGAGAAGGACAAACATTGTATGTTCTCATTCATTTGGGGAATATAGATAATAGTGAAAGGGAATATAAGGGAACGGAGAAGAAATGTGTGGGAAATATCAGAAAGGGAGACAGAACATAAAGACTCCTAACTCAGGGGATCCCTGGGTGGCGCAGCGGTTTAGCGCCTGTCTTTGGTCCAGGGTGCGATCCTGGAGACCCGGGATCGAATCCCACATCGGGTTGCCGATGCATGGAGCCTGCTTCTCCCTCTGCCTATGTCTCTGCCTCTCTTTCTCTTTCTCTGTGTGTGTGACTATCATAAATAAAATTTAAAAAAAAGACTCCTAACTCAAGGAATGAACTAGGGGTGATGGAAGGGGAGGAGGGCGGGTGGTGGGGGTGAATGTGTGATGGGCACTGAGGGGGGCACTTGACGGGATTAGCACTGGGTGTTATTCTGTATGCTGGCAAATTGAACACCAATAAAAAATAAAATTATTATTAAAATAAAAGAAAGAAATAAATAAAGAAGAAAGAAATAGAATGAAAGAAAGAAAGAAAGATAAAAGAAAGAAAGAAAGAAAGAAAGAAAGAAAGAAAGGAAGGAAGGAAGGAAGGAAGGAAGGAAGGAAGGAAGGAAGGAAGGAGTGGCACCTGGGTGGCTCTGTCAGTTAAGCTTCTGCATTAGGCTCAGATCATGATCCAGGTCCCAAGGCAGGCTCCCTGTTTAGCAGGGAACCTGCTTCTCCCTCTCCCTCTGCCCCTCTCGCTCATGCTTTTTCTCCTCTCTCTCTCTCTCATATAAATAAATAACATCTTTGAAAAAGAAACAAACAAACTCAGAAGGAAGAGAAATCTCCCATGTAGAAGAATTTCAAACAATTCGTGCAGACATACCACACTCAAGTTCATGAGCATAGCTTCCCACTCTTATGTGTGGAAAACACATAGTAACTTCCTTCTGCAAAACATATTATGAAAAACCTAAAATAATAATGATAATAATAATAATAACAATAATAATAATAATAATAATAATAATAATAATAATAAAAGAATCACTTTACTACGGAGAAAGCTGACAAACACTACCTCAGCAAGATGATCAGATCGATACCAAGACTGATAAATCATGTTGATAGTATCTATCCTTTATATGATATAATGAAAATGGCAGTATATATCTGTATATAATCCACAAAAACAGTTCAGTCATGAGATAAACAACAGACATGTCCCAACTGAGGGAAATTTTACAAAATACTCTACTTCTCAAAGTGTTCCAGTTCAACAACAACAAGGAAAGGCTGAAAGACTGTTACAATCCAGAGGAGCCTAAGAAAACAGGAGGACAAATGGAATGTGATATGAGGGATGGTAAATTAGCAAAAGCTAAGGAAAACTGAATAAAGTATGGTCTTTGGTTAATGCGAATATTTTAATATTGATTCATTAGCTCATATTTGTACCGTACTAATATAAGATATCAATAATTGGAGAAATTGAGTGCCAATGCATGCGAATGCTCTGTACTATCTTCTCAATTTCCTTATAAATTCCCTCAATTCCCTATAAATCTTTGTTTTTTTCCTAATAAATAAGATTTATTTTGAAAATTGACTCATTTCTTGATGAGTGACTGAGCTGTGAATAAAGAGATGAGAAACCCTCATCCCTTTGAATTACTGTGTCAGAATATTTTAACCATAGTACTACGGATAGTAAATTATTCTTAGTAACAGGAAATACATCTCAGATTGGAATCTGAGCAATTAGATGGGCAGAGAAAAAAAACTTTGACTTGCTCCTCATCTTTTAAAGATAAAGGACAGCTTTTCTATGTACAAAGTCAGTTGTCAAGATAGCCTTAGGGAATAAGAGTCTGCAGCATGGAATCCCACTGTACAGCTGGGACGCCCATACCCCAGGTCTTCCTGATCCCAAATCCCTGGGCCTGTCTCCCAACACAGGCTGCCAAGCTGGGGTCATTTGCAATTGCTCTCTTAGGAGCTCCAGGGAAGGGGAAAGAGCTAGATAGGATGGGACTGGATGCAAGGAGGCTGAGAAAATGAAGGCCTTTCTACTTTAAGTTCAGTGTTCGAACAAGACCAGCCATCCCAGGCCCCTGTGAAGAAGAGCTGAAATTTACATTACTTCAGTTACAGGAAAAACAAACAAACAAACAAAAGTTTACAGCTTAATGTCCTAGAAAGCCCCACAATAGAATGAAACTGAGCCCATGCCAAGGGCTGGAAGCACCTATTAGAATGAGAGCAGAGTTCAATACCCTTGAAGGCCTCATAACAAAATGTAAACAGAACTTGAGGAATTGCTCCAGCCCTTCTGGAGGACCCCGAGACAAGCCCTTAAAACTAAGCTAAAACCCAGCTCAGGGTCCAAGTCCCTGCTCCGCAGTGTTGGGTGTACTTGGACGCAAGCTCGAGTTTGGAAATCAACCCTTGTGTGTTTGCATTGGTGTCAGCTCCTTAGTGGTTTCTCGGATTCGCAATCTTGGGCACAACACCCCCATGTCCCCTCCCACCTTGGTTGAACCGCTATCCCCTCCCACCCAGGGTGACACTCAGTCACCTCCCTCCCTACAACAGCTGGGCACAGGCCGTCACACAGGTCCCATGGGCACAGTGTGCACTCTCACCATCCCTGGCCTCCCAGAGGAAGGAAGGAGGTTTTGGCAGTACCCACTCCATGGTGGCCCCAGGGCTCCCTGCCCAGGACAGACAGGTTATGGTCTGTGTCCCTGACGCCAGCTCCTCCTCCCCAGTTTTCCCACAGGAAATGAAGGAGAGGCCCTGGTCTCCTCTAGGGACATCACGCTGGGGGACCTGGACGTCAACAGGATATTCAGCAGTCACGTCATGTTTTGGGACTACTATGGGTTAGGGTGAAGGTGAGGGGCCAGGGGGATCGGGACCCGGGAGGACCTGGGGCTTCTGGGTAGGGAACATGGGGCACCAGAGCCTGGGAGAAGAACAGCAGCCAACAACACATGGCTGCATGGTAGGTTGTTGGGGATGAACACCGTGCCCCCACCCTCGGGGTCTCAGAGATGAGGAGGCCACTAGGACGCGGCCTCCAGGGATTGCCATGTTAGCTGAACCCCAAAAGGGTGAGGGACAGCCCCCTGAAAAGCAGGGGGCTGGGGTGGGGGCCGTCGGGCCAGTAAGGGGACCTGGGGGCAGGGTGCATGGCTGTGACTGGAGGAAGACACACATCGATCTGATGAGGGTCGGACGGGTCAGGGTGATACCCACCCTCAGGACTTCATATATTTCTAAATTCTATGTATTAAATTTGAGACAATTTGAAATTTGTAAACATACATTGTATGATGACCCCCAGATAATGTCCCTGGTCCAGCCAGGGCCCTGTACTCGCCACACGGGGCCCCAGGGGCAGGTGTCACAGCATACCCCAGACTGGGGTTGCTTTTATCTGTGGACGTCTCAGTGTGCATCTTAGAGAAAGAGGATGCCCTGTGTCCACCGGCCCCCCACACCATCCTCCCATTCCCCAGACCCACACCATCCCCTAACATCATCATCCCCCATGGCATAGCCCCTACACCATCCCCCTCACACACACACAGCCTCACACAATCCCCACCCACACTATACCCCAACACCATCCCCCCTACACCATCCCCCACACCCCACCACCATCATACCCATGCCCCCACACCATCCACCCCCACACCATCGGCCCCGAGCAAGGACCCAGTGCAGCTGCACCCTGTGGGACATGCTCAGACTCCCCAGGGTTTTCTGGATACACTGCCCCATCAGAAGCCTTGGTGTCCCATTGAGTACCAGGGGTTGCAGGGAGGAGGGAAGGCAGGGAGCCCCGGAGAGTGTGTGTGCAGGAGAGTGGTGCAGAGGACACACTGTGCCCTGCCTCCACCCTCTGTCCCTCCTGGAGGGTGGGACACCCTGCACAGGACACCAGGCCCTAACCCAGAGGGACCTGGCCTGACTTGGGCCCAGGCTCTGTGGGGGCTGGGTTGATTTGAGCCCACACCAGTCCCAACTCAAAGACTAATGGAATCAGGCCCCCATGGCCCTTGACAAACCTGGATTCTGGCGCCGGGCTCAGCGAGCCCTCTCAAAGCTGGATGTGGCCTACTGGGCCCTGGGCATGTCACACAGATACAGGTCGCTTATCTAGGGCAGCCCTGGGGATCCCAGGACACACCAGTGTGGGGAGTGGAGGGGTAAGCCGGTGGGCCACACCCACACCCACACCCACACCATGAGGCAGGCTCCTCCAGGTGCTGGGACCCTAGAGGGCCCAAGGCCGGGGTCCAGCTGCCCTGCGGGGACCCAGAACAGGAGCCCATGAGCTACAGGTCCAGGTCAGCTCTGCTGTCCGCAGAACCGTCACTCAGGATGAAACCTAAGGAAACACGTCCCCACCCGGAGTCCACACATGCTCCCAGGTGAGGGACTCCATCACCAGCCCACCCACCCCGTGTGATTCTTGCCCCCACTTAAAGGACAGAAAAGTCTCCTTCCCAGGGGAAGGCACGCACCCACGGCTCTGAGCCCGTTTGCTGTAGAAAGTCAATAAAGTGATGTGGTGCGAAAATGCACAGCCAGCCCATTTTTGTGTCTCATAGAACTCTGTGCACGGGGCGTGAAGAGACCCCCAGAGAGGAGGAGGGGGCACCACCTAGGCCCCAACCAGCCCCTGCAGGGGTACCGCCAGGCAAACACAGCTGACGTCCCCACGTGCCTTCCAGGGAAGGCCTGACCCACTGCCGGACATGGGAATGTGGCCGAGCCGGAACTTCCGCTCAGCTGGCCCTCCAGCTGAAAGTTCCTGCACGAGTTAGCCCTGGCATAGCCAGGAGAGCTCAGCTAGCCGCCAAGCGCCAGCATCAGAAATGATATTCTGCCAACCATTTTGGGGTTTTGGGTGACCCAGACAGAGGATCCGATAGCTGCATGGGATAGCTGCATGTGATAGACACACACGCACCTCAAAACCATCAAAAGTCAGAATCCCCCCAATGTTGTCAAACAGCAGCCAGATGGTTACATACACTAAGCTGTGGTCCCCAATAGGATACATGGAAAACGCTATAAGCCATGACTGCAGAGGTGCTGGAGGCACGTAGATGTGCCTGCTTGTGTTCCAACAAGGAGGGCAGAGGGGCAGGAAGCATCCTCCGGATTGGGGGCACTCCTAGGAAAGGACACCAGGTCCCTATGAAGGCTACGGAGGGTGAAATCTGTCCTCCTCTCTTTCTGCTTCTGGTTTTCCTCCTAAATGCCATTTTCCTCAATCATATTAGCAAGAATTTTTTTTTGTTTTTAAATTTCTTTTTATTGGAGTCTAATTTGTATGAATTCTTTCTTCAGCAAGTGTGTCATTCAGGAGGGAAAGAGAGATAAAGATTTACCCAGACAGGCAACATATAAAGGAGTTCAGGACCACTTAACCAGTCCAGTAAGGAATTTTAAGACGGACTCTTCTAGTGGGGGAAAAAAAGAGACCAAAAGCAACAAAGACTAGAAAGGCCGAGAGAACGTCACCAGAAACACCAACTCTTCTGGTAACACAAATGCACAAATTTCATATCTTTGAATAATCACTCTGAATGCTGATAGACTAAATGCTTCAATCAAAAGATATAGGGTATCAGAGTGGCTTAAAAAGCAGGATCTGGGATGCCTGGGTGGCTCAGGGTTTGACCCTCTGCCTTTGACTCAGGGTGTGATCCTGGAGTCTGGGATCGAGTCTCATATTGGGCTCCTGGTGGGGACCCTGTTTCTCTCTCTGCCTAATTTTCTGCCTCTCTCTCTCTCTCTCTCTCTCTCTCTCTCTCACACACACACACACACACACACACTATCATAAATAACATTATTATTAAAAAACAACATCCATCTGTATGCTGCCTACTAGATGCTCACTTTAGACCTATAGACACCAACAGATTGAAAGTCAGGGGATAGAAAATCATTTATGATGCTAATAGATATCAAAAGAAAGATGGAGGACCCATACTTATATCAGACAAATGAGATTTGAAACCAAACCCTGGGGGACACCTGGTGGCTCAGTGGTTGAGCATGTGCCTTCGGCTCAGGGTGTGATCCTGGGATCCCAGGATCGAGTCCCACATCAGGCTCCCTTTGGGGAGCCTGCCTCTCACTCTATGTTCCTTCCTCTGCTTCTCTGTGTAATTCTCATGAATAAATAAATAAAGATTTTAAATTTCAAAAAAGAACAAATACTGTAAGAAGAGATGAAGAAGGGCATTATTTCATAATTAAAAAGACTCTCTATCAAGATCAAACAACTAAATATTTATGCTGCCAACATGGGAGTATCTACTTATAGAAACCACTGTTGGTGGGAATGTGAACTGGTGCAGCCACTCTGGAAAACTCTGTGGCGGTCCATCAATGAGAAAAAAATAGACCTGCACAACGACCCAGAAATTGCACTGTTGGGGATTCACCCCAAAGATTCAGATGCAATGAAACGCCGGGACACCTGCACCCTGATGTTTATATTAGGAATGTCCACAATAGACAAACTGTGGAAGGAGCCTCGCTGTGCATCAAAAGATAAATAGTTACAGAAGATGTGGTTTATGTATACAATGGAATATTACTCAGCCATTAGAAATGACAGATACCCACCATTTGCTTCAATGTGGATGGAACTGGAAGGTATTATACTGAGTGAAGTAAGTCAATCGGAGAAGGACAAACAGTGTGTGTTCTCATTCATTTGGTGAATATAAATAATACTGAAAGGGAATATAAGGGAATGGAGAAGAATTGTGTAGGAATTATCAGAAAGGGAGACAGAACATAAAGACTCCTAACTCTGGGAAACGAACTAGGGGGGGCTGGGAGGGGAGGAGGGTGGAAGTGTGGGTGAATGGGTGATGGGCACTGAGGGGGACATATTATGGGATGAGCACTAGGTGTTATTCGGAATGTTGGTCAATTCAACATCAATACAAAATAAATTTATTTAAAAAAAAAAAGATCCAACAACTAAATATTTATGCTGCAACATGGGAGTACCTAAATATAGAAATGAATTAACAACAAACATACAGGAACTCACTGATAATAATACAATGACAGGGGTTTTAACACCCACTTATGGCAATGGACCGATCGTCTATGCAGAAAATCAACAGGGGAACAATAGCCTTGACACACTGGACCACACGGACTCAACAGATATAGTCTGAACATTTCTTCCTAAAGCAAAATACACATTCCTTTCAAGTGCACATGGGACATTCTCCAGAACAGATCATATCATGGGCCACAAATCAGCCCTCAACAGGTACAACAGGTACAAGAAGGTTGATATAACATGCTGTACATTTTTGGAACACGATGCTATGAAACTCGAAGTCGACAGTAAGAAAAAAAAATTTGGACAGACAAAAAAATACGTGGAGATTATGAACATCCTACTAGAGAATGAATGGATCAACCAGGAAATTAAACAGGAAATTTAAAACAAATGAAAATGAAAATATGTTTTTCCAAAACTCTGGGATGTAGCAAAGGCAGTCCTAAGAGGTAAGTACATAGCAATACAGGACTACCTCAAGAAACAAGAAGACTCCAATACACAACCTAACCCTACACCTAAAGGAGCTGGAAAAGAAATAGCAAACAAAGCCTAAAGCCTACAGAAGAGGGAAAAAATAATGATGAGAGCAGAAATAAACAATACAGAAACAACAAAACAGTAGAATGGAATAATGAAACTAAGAGCTGGTTCTTCAAAATAATTAATAAAATGGATCAAGCCCTAGCCAGCTTTATCAATGAGAAAAGAGAAAAGACCTAAATAAATAAAGTAACAGATGAGAGAAGAGAGATCACAATCAACACCAGCAAAATTAGACAATTATAAGGGAATACTATGAAATTGTACGCAAACAAACTGGAAGACCTGGAAGGAATGGACAAATCCCTAGAAATGTGCAAACGAGCAGAACTGAAATAGAAAGAAATAGAAAATGTGAACAGACCTATAATGAGCAAAGGAATTGAATCAGCAAGGTATCTGGGTGCATCAGGGGTTGAGCATCTGCTTTGGCTCAGATCATGACCCCGGGGTCTGGGGGAATCATGTCCAACATCAGGGCCCACTGGAGGCTCATTTTCCCTCTGCCTTTACATCTGCCTTTCTGTGTCTCACATGAATACATAAATAAAATATTTAAAAAAGAAAAAAGATAAAAAGTGAGAAAGGACCCAAATAAAATCACAAATGGGAAAAGAGAAATAACAACCAACACTAGAGAAATACAAACGATTATAAGAGAACATTATGAAAAATTATATGCCAGCAACCTAGAACCTGGAAGAAATAGATCAATTCCTGGAAATATATAACATAGCAAAAATGAAAAAGGAAGAAGTAAGAAACTTGAACAGACATATAACCAGCAACGAAATTGAATCAGCAATCAAGGATCTCCCAACAGGAGATGCTTAGATCAACAGAACAGAATGGAAAGCCGAAACAAGATACAAACCTGTAACTCTATGATCCATTAATCGACAACAAGGCAGCAAGGAATATCCAATGGCACAAAGACAGTCTCTTCAACAAACCCTAACCCTGATCCCAGGAAAAGAACAAATAGTGTTGGGAAAACCAGGCAGCCACATGCAGAAGAATCAAACTGGACCACTTTCTTACACCATATATATAAAAAATAAATTCAAAATGGATGAAAGACCTAAATGTGAGACCTGAAACCATATACAAAGAAGAAAAGGTAGGCAGCAACGTCTTTGATATTGTTCATTGGATCTTCTTTCTAGATATGCCTCTGACGTGAGGGAAACAAAAGCAAAAATACTATTGGGACTTCATCAAATGTAAAAGCTTCTGCAAAGTGAAGGAAACAACCAAAGCTAAAAGGCAACATACAAAATGAGAGGAGATATTTATAAACAACCCATCCAATAAAGAGTTAGTATGCAAAATACATAAAGCATATATAAATCTCAGCATCCTAAACACAAATTATCCAACTACAGATGGGCAGAAGAGATGAATGGACTTTGTCTCTGACAAGACATCCAGATGGCCACCAGACACACGGAGAGACACTCAGCGTCACCCATCATCAGGGAAATGCAATCCACAATGAGATGTCACCTGACAGCCATCAGATTGGCTAAAATTAACAGCACAAGAAACAACAGGTGTTGGTGAGGCTATGGAGAAGGAGAGCCCCCTTACACTCCTGGTGGGCATGCTAAAATGTACAACCACTGTGGAAAACAGTGTGGAGGGTCCTCGAAATTTTAAAAATAGGGGATCCCTGGGTGGCGCAGCAGATTGGCACCTGCCTTTGGCCCATGGCGCAATCCTGGACACCTGGGATTGAATCGTACTTCGGACTCTTGGTGCATGGAGCCAGCTTCTCCCTCTGCCTGTGTCTCTGCCTCTCTCTCTGTGACTATCATAAAAAAATAAAATAAAAAGAAGTTAAAAATAGAGCTAACCTATGATTCCAAAATTGCACAGCTAGGTATTTACCACAAGGATACAAAAGTAGTTTAGTAGATTGGAAGAGGGACACGCAGCCCAGTGTTTGCAGCAGCGTTATCAACAAAAGCCAATCTGTGGATACAGCCCAGATGTCCATCGACAGAAGAATGGGCAGAGACGATGTGCTAAATATACACACTGTGACATCACTGGGTCATCAGAAGGGATGAAATGAAGCCATTTAAAATGACGTGAGAGAAGTGGAAAGGACTTATGCCAAATGAACTCAGTCAGTCAGAGAAAGACAGATACCAAATAGCATACAATGGCATTCACATGTGAATTTTAAAAAACCAAACAAACTGGCAAAGGGGCAGAGGGGGGTTGAGAGAAGCAAACCAAGATACACACTATTAACCACAGAGAATAAACTAATCAACACCAGATGATGGTGGGGGAAAGGGGAATCAGGGGATGGGGATGCTGGAGGGCACCTGTGACCAGTACCAGGAGTTGTATCCAAGGATTAAATCACTATGTGGTAAACCTGAAAGTATATCATACTGTGTTTACAAACAGGAATTCAAGTAAAATTTTAAAATGATAATTGGTATGATTGATGAAACATGTGCACACAAGAGATAAAATCAGAAAGGCAACTGAAAATCCAAATAGAGTATTTAGAGGCACAAATCCCCTCCTTAGCTCAGCTCGGGAGAAGCCTGCCCTGTCTATTCTGACCCCAGCAGAAGCCTGGATTTTGATTCTCTGGGGAGGCCACTGACTTGGTGGAGTCAGGCTATCTTTGAACCCAAAACCTAAATAGAGTGCATAAAACTAAACTGCCCAAGATACTAGGAGTCCCAGTGAGGCACATGCCAAGACCCAAACTCTAACCATATACAGACATAACCCTAACCCTACACTTAATCCTAATGTTAACCTAAACCTTAAACAAGACCCATCACTAATCAAAAACCAAACACAAACCCCAAGACCGAAACACATTCACTAAACCTTCCTGCCAACCCTCACCCTAACTCCTAAACCTATTCTAAACCCTTAAGCCTGACCCCTACCTTAAATCTAAACCTAAGCCTACCCTCTAACCCTAACCTTAACTTAATATACTCAAATACTATTCCTAACCTTAACCAGTACTCTAACCCTAACACTCTAATACTAATCCTATCTCATACCCCAAACTGTACCCTAACCCGTACCCTAAAACTAACCCCTAACCCACTCTCTAACCATATCTCTTACCCTTTTCCAAATCCGTACCCTGACCCTGACCTGAACCTAAACCTAACACCTAACCAAACACTAACCCTAACCCTAGCCCTAATCCCTATCCTAACCCTAACCCTCGCCCTAACCCTAAACCTAGCCCTTCTTTAACTCTAACCCCTAACCCTTAACCCTAGCTCACACCCTAACCCCTAACCTTAAATGCAAACCTAAGCCCAACCCTAACTCTAACCATAACCCTAACCCCAACTCCAAACCTCCTGCCCTAATCCCTAGAGCCTAAACCCTAACCCTAACCCCCATCCTAACTCTTAACTACTGACCCTTACACTTATGCCTCACCTAACCTCTAATCTGTAACCATAAGCATAATCATAACTCCTAACATCTAACCTAAGCCTAACCACCAACTGCCTCCCCTCCCCTGACCCTACCATTTATTCTACCCATTCACTTACCCTATGCTTGTGAGTAGTCCCTTCTGATATGGACGTGGCCCCCAATGACGCCTCCAGAGTCCTCCACGGGGTCCTGAGTAATCCAGGATCATGTGAGTGTGGACGTGGCCCCACATGTTCCTGAGTCATAGTCAGCAGGTCCTGAGGACGCTGGGTCTCCTATCACTGTGGACTATGCCTCACATCCTCTGGAAACCTCACAGCAGCTCCTTAGGAGGCCGGGGGGTTCTGTCAGCCTGGGCATGGCCCCACGTCCCCCAGAAAACTCACCGCAAGTCCTGAGGAAGGGCCCCTATCAGCATAGACACATCCCCATACGTCCCAAAGCCAAAGTGCAGGTGCTGAGGATGATGGGGGTCCTGTCACTGTGAATGGGGCACCCAGCTTCCAGAAGCCTCAACTTATGTCCGGAGGGGGCCTGGAGCTCCTGCCAGAGTGGAAGTGGTGCCACATCTTCCTGAAGTGTCCCCGTGGGTCCTGAAGCAGCTCAGGGGCTCCTGTCAGTGTAGATGCGGGCCCACAATTTCCTGAAGCCTCCCCGCAGGACCTGAGGCGGCTCAGGGCTCCTGGCAGCGTGATGTCGGCCCACATCTTCCTGAACCTCACTGCTGGTCCTGAGGAGACCAGGGCTCCTGTCAGCGTGAACGTGGCCCAATTTCCCCATGAGACTTCCCGCGGGTCCTGAGGAGGCTGGGATTCATCAGCGTGGACTCGTCCCCATGTCCTCCTCAGGCCTCCCCAGCACAGGCTGGCTCCTGTTAGTGAAGGCAGAGGAGGCCTACTGCACATGCACACCCCTGGGTGGGGCCTGGGGTCGGGCGCCCCCTGCGGGACGCTCAGGCGCTGCAGGAGGCCATGCAGGAAGAGTCGGGTGCTCCACAGGCCACACCTGCCTCATCCAGGTTCCAGCTGTGGCCTGTTAGCTTTGGAACCATCTCGCTGAAATGGAGCCCAACACCCGGATTCCCCAAAAATACTTAAGGACAAGGAATTGCAGCCACAGGACACGAAATGAAATGTGGACCAGACTTTTACTACGTCCTGCAAAACTCACTCAACCCTCTTCCACTGTGGGTGGGACTGTGGGCTAGTGTAGCCGCCCTGGACAGTGTGGAGGCTCCTCAGGAAGTTACAAATAGAGCCGTCCTGCCACCAGCAGGTGAACGGCCTGGAGCTCACTCCGGAGATACAGATGCGGTGAGACTCAGGACACCTGCACCCCAATTTCCACTGCAGCCGGGTCCACAGTAGCCACACTGTGGGAGGAGCCTTGGTGCCCTCAGGCAGATGATGGATAAAGAGGACGGGAGATAGATGATGGTCATAGAGAGAGGAATGGTACTCAGCTATCAAAGAGAAGGAAATCTTGCCATTTGCAATGATGTGGATAGAACTAGAAGGATCATGTTAAGTGAAATAAATCAGTCGGGAAAGAGAATGACCGTGTGGTGTCATTCATAGGTGGAATTAAAGAAGCAAAGCAGATAACAACTGTAAAGGGAAGGAAAAACAAATATGATAAAAACAGATGCAGGAAATACAGACTCTTAATGATAGGAAACAAACTGAGGGCCGCTGGAGGTTGGGGATAACAGGGTACCGGCATGAAGGAGGGCACGTGATGTCACGTGCACTGCTGTTATCTCCAACTGGTGAATCCCTGAATTCTTCCTCTGAAAGTATAATACACTATACATTAATTAATTGGGTTTAAATTAAATTAAGTTAAAAAACCATTTGTATCAGAGCACATTTCCTTCTAGACTCTCAGTTTTGCTCATTCAGCTTATACCGGGACTATCCACCGTGGGTCTGGTTTGTCTAAA
Organism: Canis lupus baileyi; assembly: GCF_048164855.1. Classification (NCBI taxonomy): domain Eukaryota; kingdom Metazoa; phylum Chordata; class Mammalia; order Carnivora; family Canidae; genus Canis; species Canis lupus. Next base: position 62,784,392 of record NC_132852.1, read on the forward strand.
TAGGCTCCATGCCTCATCCATGGCCCAGCCCAGGGCTAGAACTCATGACCCCTGAGATCAGGACCGGAGGTGAGGTCAGGAGTCAGATGCTTAACCAACAGAGCCAGCTGGGGGCCCGAGAACCACACTGCTTTATCCTGTGTCTCTGTGACATCATTTGAAATAGGAAAGTGCTGCGTCCCGCTCTCTCCTGCTTCTCCAATACTGATTTGCTGTCCGGGGTCATTTGTGGGGGCGGATGGATGTTATGGGTTTTTTTTTTCCTATTTCGAAGATCTGCCACCATGATTTTGATAGGAATGACATTGAATCTGAGGGTGGATTCAGGAACTGTGGACATTTTCACAAGATGAGGCTCTCACCCCACAAGCCCAGGACGGCCTCCCAGAGCCTGGTATGGCTCAGTGCAGAAGTCTTGTGCTCCTTTGGTTCAGTCTCATTATTAATTCTCCTTGATGCTCCTGAGAAGGGAGTCACATCATTTTTTTCCTGAGTGCTCATTGTCGGGACATAGCAAGGCTACTCTGCTCTGTAGGGTCAGTTTGTGTCCGTGACTTTACTGAACTCACTCCTTAGTTCTAACAGGTTTTGGTGGAGGCTCTCGGGTTTCCTTCTTCTAGCACCGCATCTTCAGCATATAGGGACAGTGTACGTCCCCCTTCCAGGTGTGGAACCTTTGCTGATTACAGTTTAATGTCCTAGAAGGACCCACAATAGAATCAAAACTGAGCCCAGGACAAGGACAGGAAGGCCCTATTAGAATGAGAACAGAGCCCAATGCCCTTGAAGGCCCCATATCAAAATGTAAACAGAACTTGAGGAATTGCTCCAGCCCTTCTGGAGGTCCCCAAGACCAGCCCTTAAAACTAAGCAAAAACCTACATCGGGGTCCAAGTCCCTGCTCCACTCTGTCGGGTATACTAGGACACTAGCTTGATCTTGTAAATAAACCCTCATGTGTTTGCATTCGTGTTGGCTTCTCAGTGGTTTCTCGAATTCGCAATCTTGGGCACAACAGACTGAGATAAAAAACAAAACCAAAAGAAACTCGGATGAGAGCAGAGTGAAAGCAGGATTCTGAGAAGAGCAGCAGAGACCCGGGGGCTTGGCGGCTCTTCTGTGGTGGGCCTGCAGACTGGGGGGCGGGATGCTCAGCCCCAGAGCTAGAGGACCCAGTGTCCCCACCCGCATCCCTCCCATTAGAAACGGAGTCTCAGGGAGCAGCACAGTGCCACCCGCTGGAGGCCAGAGGCGCTGAAGCCCACCCCACCTCTCACCCCACAGGTGCATCTCCCAGGCAGATGTGCACCTGACAATCAGCGCCACGGGCCATTCCCAGACCCCACACAGAACACTCGCTGCCACCAAGTTGTTGGACCGCAGAGGCTGCAGAGCTTCAGCTCTGCCTGGAAAGTAGGGTCTAGCTTCCTTTGTACTTTGTGCTTTATTTTCATGTATTTTCTTTGATTCTAGTTTATAAATTGCCTTATTTTAAATTTTATGTATGTACCTTATATATTTCTTATCTTTAGTTTCATGGTACTTTGTGTTTCTTATTTTGGGATTTAGAATCTTTTAACAAGCAGGCCAAAATAATCTAGTGTTCTTTTAGGAGGGCAAATTTATTGTTTTAATTGGTTTTTCTTTTTCTTCCTTCTTTCTTTTTTGGAAAAAATAATGAGATGGAGAAATTCACCTTCATAAAATAACATGAGGTAGTACTCACAGCCAGGAAGTTCATCCATTCACATATATGATGTCTAAATACAGTTTAAAACAATGATTATAAAGATAGCAGCTGGGCTGGAAAAAGAGCACAGAAGAAAACTAGAGAATCCCTTACTGTAGAAATAAAAGAAGTAAAATCTAGTCAAGCCAACGTTAAAAATGCTATAACTGAGATGCAGTCCCAAGTGGAAGCCTTAAAAACAAGGAAGGTTATGGACTACAGAGGCAGACATAGGGAACTCAGCCACTTATTAAAGCAATAACATTCATATCATAGGAGACTCAGAAGATGAAGAGAGAGAAAAGGTGGGCCTTGATCAGCCATTATAAATGACAAATACCCACCATTTGCTTCAACGTGGATGTAACTGGAAGGCATTATGCTGAGTGAAGTAACTCAATCAGAGAAGGACAAACATTGTATGTTCTCATTCACTTGGGGAATATAAATAATAGTGAAAGGGAATATAAGGGAAGGGAGAAGGAATGTGTGGGAAATATCAGAAAGGGAGACAGAACATAAAGACTCCTAACTCTGGGAAACGAACTAGGGGTGATGGTAGGGGAGGAGGGCTGGGGTGGGGGTGAATGTGTGATGGGCACTGAGAGGGGCAGTTGATGGGATGAGCACTGGGTGTTATTCTGTTTGTGGGCAAATTGAACACACACAAAAAAATAAATTTATTATTAAGAATAAAAAAAGAAGGAAGAAAAAGTGGCACCTGGGTGGCTCAGACAGTTAAGCTTCTGACTTAGACTCAGATCATGATCCAGGTCCCAAGGAAGACTCCCTGTTCAGCAGGGAACCTGCTTCTCCTTCTCCCTCTGTCCCTCTCGCTCATGGTTTTTCTCTCCTCTCTCTCTCAATTAATTAAATAGCGTCTTTGAAAAAGACACAAACAAACCCAGAATGAAGAGAAATCTCCCATGTAGAAGAATTTCAAACAATTTGTGCAGACATTCCACCCTCAAGTTCATGAGCATAGCTTCCCACTCTTATGTGTGCAATACACATAGTAACTTCCTTCTACAAAATATATTATGAAAAACTTAAAAAATAATGATAATATTAATAATAATAATAACAATAACAATAAAGAATCACTTTACTACGGAGAAAGCTGACAAACACTACATCAGCAAGATGATCAGATGGATACCAAGACTGATAAATTATGTTGATAGTATCTATCCTTTATATGATATAATAAAAAAGCAGTATATCTCTGTATATAATCCACAAAAACAGTTCAATCATGAGATAAACAACAGACAGGTCCCAACTGAGGGAAATTTTACAAATTACTCTACTTCTCAAAGCATTCCAATTCAATGACAACAAGGAAAGGCTGAAAGACTGTCACAATCCAGAGGAGCCTAAGAAAACATGAGGACAAATGGAGTGTGATATGAGGAATGGTAACTTAGCAAAAACTATGGAAATCTGAATAAAGCATTGTCCTTGGTTAATGCAAATATTTTATTTTATTTTATTTTATTTATTTATTTTTTTTTATTTATGATAGTCACAGAGAGAGAGAGAGAGAGAGAGAGGCAGAGACACAGGCCGAGGGAGAAGCAGGCTCCATGCACCGGGAGCCCGACGTGGGATTCGATCCCGGGTCTCCAGGATCGCGCCCTGGGCCAAAGGCAGGCGCCAAACCGCTGCGCCACCCAGGGATCCCAATGCAAATATTTTAATATTGATTTATTAGCTAATATTTGGACCATACTAATATATCAATAATTGGAAAAATTGAGTGCAAGTGAATGAGAATTTTCTTACTATCTTCTCAATTTCCCTATAAATCTTTGTTTTTATTCCAATAAATAAGATTTATTTTGAAAATTGAGTTAAATAAATCAGGCTCCAAGTGTGAAGACATTTCAAGAATAGTTGAAGTAACTTTTGCCTTATTCTTAGAGAGTTCCTTCATTGGGAACAAAGTAAAAATTTTATATCAGAAGGAAAGAAAAACAGTTATGAACACGTACAATGCCTTCTCAACCTGAAAAGCAGGAAAGGATAATAAATAGCACAAATCAGATTAAAAAACTTCTATTATAATAGACACCATATTGCAAGTGCATTTAAAATTAGCAAGGCATAAAATTTATCTCCTTGACATTTGTCTTCCAAAGAGTTCACAGTGTTTCAGTGTCAGTTGAAAAAGGGGAAGAATTTCAGGGAAGAATCCTTCACATAATAATAGGACCATTGGTAATAATGTCTCTCAGTTATTTCCAAATCCATAAAGATGCATTTTCTGATGAGTGACTGAGCTGTGAAGAAATAGTTGAGAAAGCATCATCCCTCTGAATTACTAGTGTCAGAATATTTTAACAATACTACTACGGATAGTACTTTATCCATATTAACAGTCAATACATCTCAGATTGGAATCTGAGCAATCAGATGGGCAGAGAAAAAACGCTTTGACTTGCTCCTCATCTTTTAAAGGCAAAGGAGAACTTTTCTATGTACAAAGTCAGTTGTCAAGATAGCTTTAGGGAATAAGAGTTTGCAGCATCAAATCACGCTGCATAGCCGAGATGCCCGATCTCCAGGTCTTCCTGATCCCAAATCCCTGGGTTTGTCCCCCAACACAGGCTGCCACGCTGAGGTCATTTGCAATTGCTCTCTTAGGAGCTCCGGGGAGGGCGGCAGGAGCTAGAGAGTATGGGACGGGACGCGTGGAAGCCGAGAACATTACGGCCATTCCACTTTAAGTTCAGCATTTGCACAAGTCCAGCAATCCCAGGCCCCTGTGAAGAAGAGCTGAAATTTACATTACTTCAGTTACAGGAAAAAAACAAAAATTTACAGCTTAATGTCCAGAATGCTCCAGAATAGAATAAAAACTGAGCCGAAGCCAAGGGCTGGAAGCCCTTATTAGAATGAGAAGAGTGCTCAATGCCCTTGAAGGCCCCATATCAAAAAGTGAACAGAACTTGAGGAATTGCTCCAGCCCTTCTGGAGGTCCCCGAGACCAGGCCCTTAAAACTAAGTTAAAACCGTCCTCGGGGTCCAACTCCCTGCTCCACTCTGTGGGGTATACTTGGACCCATGCTCGAGTTTGTATAACAACCCTCGTTGTTTGCATCAGTGTCAGCTCCTTAGTGGTTTCTCAGATTCGCCATCTTGTGCACAACACCCCCATGTCCCCTTCCCACCTGGACTGACCCCCTGTCCCCTCCCACCCAGGCTGACCCTAAGTCACCTCCCCGCACACAACAGCTGGGCACAGGCCCTCACACAGGTCCATGGGCATGCTGGGCACTCCCGCCATCCCCAGCTTCCCAGGGGAAGGAAGGAGGATTCGGCAGGACACAATCCCGTGGTGGCCCCTGGGCTCCCTGCCCAGGATGGCACCTGGTGACATGTCGGGGTCTGAGTCCCTGATGCTGGCTCCTCCTCCATGGTATTCACACAGGAAATGAAATAAGAGGCCCTGGTCTCCTCCAGGGACATCAAGCAGGTGGACCTGGACATCAACATGACGTTCAGCAGTCACATCATGTTTTGGGACTACTACGGGGTAGGGTGAGGCTGAGGTGCCAGGGGGAATTGGGACCTGGGGGAGGACTGGTGGCTTCTGGGAAGGGAACATGGGGCTTCTGAGGCCGGGGGAAGAACAGCAGCCAACAAAACACAGCGGCATGGTAGGGTGCTGAGGATGACCTCCGTGTCTCTACCTCTGGTGTCTCAGGGATGAGGAGGCCACTAGGATGGGGCCTCCAGGGGTTGCCATGTGAGCTGATCCCCAAAGGGGTGACGGACGGCACCCTGAAACCAGGTGCCTGGGTGGGGCCCATGGGGGGCATTAAGGGGACCTGGGGGCAGGTTGCATGGCTGTGACTGGAGGAGGACACACATTGATCCGATGAGGGTCTGAAGGGTCAGAGTGACACCCACCCTCGGTGCTTTATATATTTCTAAATTCTATGCATTTAATTTGAGCCAACTTGCAATTTGTAAACATACATAGTATGATGACCCCCAGATAATGCGTCCAGTCCAGCCAGGGCCCTGAACTGACCACACGGGGCCCCTGAGACAGGTGTCACAATAAACCTAAGACTGTGGTCGCTTTTATCTGTAGATGTCTCGGTGTGCATCTTAGAGAAAGGGGATGCCCTGTGTCCGCAGGCCCCCCATGCCATCCCCTTCATTCCCCACCCACACACTATCCCCCTACATCATTATCCCTCATGGCATCCCCCCTACACCATCCCCCTCAAACCCACACAACCCCAAACAAACCCCACCCACACTATACCCCAACACCATCCCCCCTACACCATCCCCCTCAATCCAACACCATCATACCCCTGCCCCCACACCATCCACTCACACACCACCGCCCCTCACCAAGGACCCGGTGCAGCTGCCCCCTGTGGATCATGGTCAGCCTCCCCATGGTTCGCTGGACAGCCTGCTACCATCAGAAGCCCGGTATCCCATAGTGTATCCAGGGGTTGCAGGGAGGAGGAAAGACAGGGAGCCCCCGACAGGGTGGGTGCAGGTGCATGGAGCAGAGGAAGCACTGTGCCCTGCCTCCTCCTACTCTTCCTCCTGGAGGGCGGCACAACCTGCACAGGACACCAGCCCCTAACCCAGAGGGACCTGGGCTGACTTGGGCCCAGGCTCTTTGGAGGCTGCGTTGATTTGAGCCCACACCAGTCCCAACTCAAGGACTAATGGAATCAGGCCCCCATGGCCCTGGCCAGCCCTGGATTCTGGCCCTGGGCTGAGTGAGCCCTCTCAGAGCTGGGTGTGGCCTCCTGGGCCCTGGGCGTGCCCCACAGATACAGGTCGCTGATCTAGGGCAGCCCTGGGGATCCCAGGACACACCAGTGTGGGGAGAGGAGGGGTAAGCCAGTGGGGCCCACCCACACCCACACCAGGAGGCAGACTCCTCCAGGTGCTCCAGCCCCAGAGAGCCTGAAGCCGGGGTCCTGCTGCCCTGCGGGGACCCAGAGCAGGAGGCCATGAGTGACAGGTCCAGGTCAGCTCTGCTGTCCTCAGAACCGTCAATCAGGGTGAAACTCAGGACACTTGCCCCCACCCGGAGTCCACACATTCTCCCGGGTGGGGGACTCCAGCACCCGCCCCCCCACCCCGTGTGATTCTTGCCCCCCCTTAAAGGACAGAAAGGTCTCCTTCCCCAGGGGAAGGCACGAACTCATGGCTCTGAGCCTTTGCTGTAGAAAGTCAATAAAGTGTTGTGGTGTGAAAAATCAGAGCCAACCCATTTCTGTGTCTCCCAGAACTATGTGCACGGGGCATGGAGAGTCCCCCAGAAAGGAGGAGGGAGCACCACCTAGGCCCCAACCAGCCCCTGCAGGGGCACCTCCAGGCACACACAGCTGACCTCCCCACGTGCCTTCTAGGGGAGGCCGGATCCACTGCTGTACATGGGAATGTGGCTGAGCTGGAACTTCCAGCTCTGCTGACCCTCCAGCTGAAAGTTCCTGCAGTAGTGAGCCCCAGCATGGCCAGGAGAGCCCAGCTAGCCGCCCAGCGCCAGCACCAGAAATGATGTTCTGCCAACAATTTCGGGGTTTTGGGTGACCCAGCCAGAGGATCTGATGGCTGCACGGGATAGCTGCATGTGATAGACACACACGCAGCTCAAAACCACAAAAGTCGGAATCCCCCCAATGTTGTCAAACAGCAGCCAGATGGTTACATACACTACAATGTGGTCCCCAATAGGATATTTGGAAAACGCTATAAGCCATGACTGCAGAGGTGTTGGAGGTACGGAGATGTCTTTGCTGTGTTCTAAAAAGGAGGACAGAGGGGCAGGAAGCATCCTCCGGAGGTGGGGGGCCCTCCTAGGAAAGGAAACCAGGTCCCTATGAAGGCTACGGAGGGTGAAATCTTTCCTCCTCTCTTTCAGCTTCTGCTTTTCCACCTAAATGCCATTTTCCTCAATCAAAATAGCAAAAATTTATTTTATGTTTTTAAATTTCTTTTTATTGTAGTCCAATTTGTATCAATTCTTTCTTCAGCCAGGGTGTCATATAGGAGAGAAGGAGGGAGAAAGATTTTCCCAGACAGGCAACATATAAAGGAGTTCTTGACCAATTAACCAGTCCAGTACGGAATTTTAAGATGGACTCTCCTAGTGGGGGAAAAAAAGAGACCAAAACCAACAAAGACAAGAAAGGCCCAGAGAACATCACCAGAAACACCAACTCTTCTGGTAACACAAATGCACAAAGTTCATATCTTTGAATAATCACTCTGAATGCTGATAGACTAAATGCTCCAATAAAAAGATATAGGGTATCAGAGGGGCTTAAAAAACAGGATCCGGGATGTCTGGGTGGCTCAGGGGTTGAGCCTCTGCCTTTGAATCAGGGTGTGATCCTGGAGTCTTGGAACGAGTCCCATATTGGGCTCCTGGTGGGGAGCCTGTTTCTCTCTCTGCCTAATTTTCTGCCTCTCTCTCTCTCTCTCTCGCTCTCTCTCACACTATCATAAATAAAATTATTATTAAAAAAACAACATCCATCTGTACGCTGACTACAAGATGCTCACCTTAGACCTATAGACACCAACGATTGAAAGTCAGGGGATAGAAAATAATCTATGAAGCTAATGGATATCAAAAGAAAGCTGGAGGACCCATACTTATATCAGACAAATGAGATTTGAAACCAAACCCTGGGGGACACCTGGTGGCTCAGTGGTTGAGCATGTGCCTTCGGCTCAGGGTGTGATCCTGGGATCCCAGGATCAAGTCCCACATTAGCCTCCCTTTGGGGAGCCTGCCTCTCACTCTATGTTCCTTCCTCTGCTTCTCTGTGTAATTCTCATGAATAAATAAATAAAGATTTTAAATTTCAAAAAAGAAAGAACAAATAGTGTAAGAAGAGATGAAGAAGGGCATTATTTCATAATTAAAAAGACTCTCTATCATGATAAAACAACTAAATATTTATGCTGCCAACATGGGAGTACCTAAATATAGAAACCACTGTTGGTGGGAATGTGAACTGGTGTAGCCACTCTGGAAAACTCTGTGAGGTTCCTCAATGAGATAAAAATAGAATTGCATAACGACCCAGAAATTGCACTGTTGGGGATTTACCCCAAAGATTCAGATGCAATGAAACGCCGGGACACTGGCACCTCGATGTTTATATTAGGAATGTCCACAATAACCAAACTGTGGAAGGAGCCTCGGTGTCCATTGAAAATTGAATGGATAAAGAAGATGTGGTTTATGTATACAATGGAATATTACTCAGCCATTAGAAATGACAGATACCCACCATTTAATTCAACATGTATGGAACTGGAAGGTATTATGATGAGTGAAGTAAGTCAATCGGAAAAGGACAAACAGTGTATGTTCTCATTCATTTGGGGAATATAAATAATAGTGAAAGGCAATATAAGGGAATGGAGAAGAATTGTGTAGGAAATATCAGAAAGGGAGACAGAATATAAAGACTCCTAACTCTGAGAAATGAACTAGGGGTGCTAGAAGGGGGGGGAGGGCGGGAAGTGGGGGTGAATGGGTGATGGGCACTGAGGGGGACACTTGATGGGATGAGCACTGGGTGTTATTCGGTATGTTGGTCAATTCAACACCAATAAAAAATAAATTTATTTAAAACAAAGATCCAACAACTAAATATTTATGCTGCCAACATGGGAGTACCTAAATATAGAAACCAATTAACAACAAACATACAGGAACTCACTGATAATAATACAATGACAGGGGATTTTAACACCCACTTATGGTAATGGACCGATCGTCTATGCAGAAAATCAACAGGTGAACAATAGCCTTGACACACTGGACCACAGGGACTCAACACATATAGTCTGAATATTTTTTCCTAACGCAGAATGCACATTCCTTTAAGTGCACATGGGACATTCTCCAGAACAGATCATATCATGGCCCACAAATCAGCCCTCAACAGGTACAGAAGGTTGATATCACATGCTGTACATTTTCGGACCAAAGCGCTATGAAACTGGAAGTCGACAGTAAGAAAAAAATTGGACAGACCAGAAGTACTTGGAGTTTATGATCATCCTACTAGAGAATGAATGGAGCAACCAGAAAATTAAAGAGGAAATTTAAAACAAATGAAAATGAAAACATGTTTCTCAAAACCTCTGGGATGTAGCAAAGGCAGTCCTTAGAGGGAAGTACATAGCAATACAGGCCTACCTCAAGAAACAAGAAGTCTCCAATACACAACCTAACCCTACACCTGAAGGAGCTGGTAAAGGAATAGCAAACAAAGCCTACAGAAGAAGGGAAAAAATAAAGATGAGAGCAGAAATAAACAATACAGAAACAACAAAACAGTAGAATGGAATAACGAATCTAATAGCTGGTTCTTCAAAATAATTAATAAAATGGATCAAACCATAGGCAGCCTTATCAATGAGAAAAGAGAAAAGACCTAAATAAATAAAATCACAAATGAGAGAAGAGAGATCTCAATCAACAGCAGAAAAATTAGACAGTTATAAGGGAATACTATGAAATTATACGCAAACAAATTGGGAGACCTGGAAGAAATGGACAAATAACTAGAAATGTGCAAATGAGTAAAACTGAAATAGGAAGAAATAGAAAATGTGAACAGACCCATAACTAGCAAAGGAATTGCTAGCTAGGAATTGCACCTAGTCACCTAGGTGCCTCAGTGGTTGAGCATCTTCTTTGGCTCAGGTCATGTTCCCAGGGTCCTAGGGGATCACATCACACATCAGGCTCCCTGCATGGAGCCTCATTTTCCCTCTACCTATACCTCTGCCTCTCTGTGTTTCTCATGAATAGATAAATAAAATCTTTAAAAAAGAAAAAAGATAAAAAGATGAGAAAGGACCCAAATAAAATCACAAATGAGAAAAGAGAAATATCAACCAACACTACAGAAAAACAAACGATTATAAGAGAACATTAAGAAAAATTATATGCCAGAAACCTAGAATCTGGAAGAAATAGATCAATTCCTGGAAATATATAATAGCAAAAATAAAAAAGGAAGAAATAAGAAACTTGAACCGACAGATAACCAGCAGAGAAATTGAATTAGCAATCAAGAATCTCCCAACAGGAGACACTTAGATCAATAGAACAGAATGGAAAGCCGAAACAAGATACAAACCTGTAACTCTATGATCCATTAATCGACAACGAGGCAGGAAGGAATATCCAAAGGCACAAAGACAGTCTCTTCAAGAAACCCTAACCCTGACCCCAGGATAAGAACAAATGTTGTTGGGAAAACCAGGCAGCCACATGCAGAAGAATGAAACTGGACCACTTTCTTACACCATCTATATAAAAAATAAATTCAAAATGGATGAAAGAGCTAAATGTGAGACCTGAAACCATACAAAGAAGAAAAGATAGGCAGCAATGTCTTTGACATTGGCCATTGGATCTTCTTTCTAGATATGCCTCTGAGGTGAGGGAAACAAAGTAAAAATACTATTGGGACTTCATCAAATTGAAAATCTTCTGCAAAGTGAAGGAAACAAACAAAGCTAAAAGGCAACATACAGGAGGAGGGGCAAGATGGCGGAAGTGTAGAGTCCCCAAATCACCTGTCCCCACCAAATTACCTAGATAACCTTCAAATCATCCTGAGAATCTACGAATTCAGCCTGAGATTTAAACAGAGCCCAGATCGAATGCTACAGTGAGAAAAGTTCGTGATTCTATCAAGGCAGGAAGACGGGAAAAAAATAAAGAAACAAAAGGCATCCAAGTGTGAAGGGCCCTGAGACGAGCCCGGCTGAGGCCGGGGTGAGTGTCCACAGGACAGAAGAGCTCTGTCCTGGGAGAAGGAGGAGCTGCACCAATCTTCCAGGGCGGAATGGCACCTTCAAGGAGTCAGAGAAGAACCCCAGGAGGGCGGGGATGCCGTAGGGCTCCCTGGGACACTAACAGAGACCTGCACTACCAGGAGAGTGCACCGAGCTCCCTAAGGGCTGCAGGGCACATGCATTGACCAGGGAGTAGCACTGAGAGGCTCCAGCAGTGGCTCTGTGTGTAGAGATTTGAGCGGCCCCGGGAGCACCTTGGCGGTGGCGTCTCCTGCAAAGGAAGAGGCGCCGTGTGGAGGGGCTGCGCGGCTCCAGGAGGAACTCGGAGGGGCTTGGGTGGTGGCTCTGCAGTGAGGGAGCTGTATGGCCAGGAGCGAGAATCCAACAGCGCAGGCCCTGGAGCACAGGGCGCCAGGACACAGCCCAGGATTTGGCCTCTGCTGGGACAGGCGGAGGCACGGAGGGCCCAGGATAGCAAGAACCCTCCTGCTCAGAGCTGAGCAGATCAGCGGCCCTGCCCAAGAGCCTCCAGGCCCTGCAGATGGACTGCTCCCGAGTTTTGCGGGGGCTGAATAGAGGTTTCCAGAGCTGACCGCTGCCACTGGGGTTGTTCCTCCTGGGGCCTCACGGGGTAAACTAACTGCACTGAGCCCAGCACCAGGCAGGGGACAGAGCAGCTCCCCCACGTGCTAACACCTGTAAATCCACACAACAGGCCCCTCCCCTGGAAGACCAGCTAGACGGACAAGTCCAAGGGAGGTCAAGAGACTTAAAGTATACAGAATCAGAAGATACTCCCCCATGTTTTTTTTTATTTCTGATTGCTACCCCCACCCTCTTTCTCCACTTTCTTTCTTTTCTTTCTCTTTTTATTCTTTTTCCTTCTTTCTTCCTTTATTCTTTTTCTTTTTTTTCTTTTCTTTCCTTCTTTCTCTCCTCTCTTTTTGTCCTATTCCCAATTCAATTTGTTTTTGGCCACTCTGCACTCAGCAAAATGACTAGAAGGAAAACCTCACCTCAAAAGAAAGAATCAGAAACAGTCGTCTCTCTCACAAATTTACAAAATCTGGATTACAATTCAATGTCAGAAAGCCAATTCAGAAGCACTACTATACAGCTACTGATGGCTCTAGAAAAAAGCATAAAGGACTCAAGAGACTTCATGACTGCAGAATTTAGATCCAGTCAGGCCGAAATTAAAAAGCAATTGAATGAGATGCAATCCAAACTGGAAGTCCTAACGACGAGGGACAACGAGGTGGAAGAACGAGTGAGTGACATAGAAGACAAGTTGATGGCAAAGAAGGAAACTGAGGAAAAAAGAGACAGACAATTAAAAGACAAGGAAGACAGATTAAGGGAAATAAACGACAGCCTGAGGAAGAAAAACCCACGTGTAATTGGGGTTCCCGAGGGTGCCAAAATGGACAGAGGGCCAGAATAAGTATTTGAACAAATCCTAGCTGAAAACATTCCTAATCTGGGAAGGCAAACAGGCAATCAGATCCAGGAAATAGAGATCCCCCCTAAAATCAATAAAAACTGTCCAACACCTCGACATTTAATAGTGAAGCTTGCAAATTCCAAAGATAAAGAGAAGATTCTTAAAGCAGCAAGAGACAAGAAAATCCTGACCTTTATGGGGAGGAGCACTAGGGTAACAGCAGACCTCTCCACAGTGACCTGGCAGCCCAGAAAGGGCTGGCAGGATATATTCAGGTCCTCCATGAGAAGAACATGCAACCAAGAATACTTTATCCAGCAAGGCTCTCATTCAAAATGGAAGGAGAGAAAAAGAGCTTCCAAGACAGGCAGGAACTGAAAGAATATGTGACCTCCAAACCAGCTCTGCAAGAAATTTTATGGGGGACTCTTAAAATTCCCCTTTAAGAAGAAGTTCAGTGGAACAATCCACAAAACAAGAGGTGAAAAGATATCATGATGACACTAAACTCATATCTGTCGATAGTAACTCTGAACGTGAACAGGCTTAATGACCCCATCAAAAGGCGCAGGGTTTCAGACTGGATAAAAAAGCAGGACCCATCTATTTGCTGTCTACAAGAGACTCATATTAGACAGAAGGACACCTACAACCTGAAAATGAAATGTTGGAGAAAAATTTACCATTCAAAGGGTCCTCAAAAGAGAGCAGGGGGAGCCATCCTTATATCAGATAAACTAAAATTTACCCAGAAGACTGTAGAGAGAGATGAAGAGGGACACTAAATCATACTTAAGGGATCTATCCAACAAGAGGACTTTACAATCCTCAATATATGCCCAGAATGTAGGAGCTGCCAAATATTTAAACCAATTAATAACCAAAGTAAAGAAATACGTAGATAATAATACACTTATACTTGGTGACTTCAATCTAGCTCTTTCTACCCTCGATAGGTTTCTAAGGACAACATTTCCAAAGAAAGAAGAGCTTTAAATGATACACTGGAGCAGATGGATTTCATAGAAATCTACAGAACTTTACATCCAGACTGAACTGAATACACATTCTTCTCAAGTGCACATGGAACTTTCTCCAGAATAGACCACATACTGGGTCACAAATAGGGTCTGAACCAATACCAAGGGTTTGGGATCGTCCCCTGCATATTCTCAGACCATAATGAATTGAAATTAGAACTAAATCACAACAAGAATTTTGGAAGGACCTCAAACATGTGGAGGTGAAGGATCATCCTGCTAAAAGACGAAAGGGTCAACCAGGAAATGAAGGAAGAATTAAAAAGATACATGGAAACTAATGAGAATGAACATACAACCATTCAAAATCTTTGGGATGCAGCAAAAGCAGTCCTAAGGGGAAAATACATCACAATACAAGAATCCATTCAGAAACAGGAAACTACTCAAATACAAAAGCTAACCTTACACATAAAGGGGCTAGAGGAAGAAAAAGCAGATAGATCCTACACCCAACAGAAGAAGAGAGTTAATTAAAATTCGAGCAGAACTCAAGGAAATCGAGACCAGAAGAACTGTGGAACAGATCAACAGAACGAGTAGTTGGTTCTTTGAACGAATTAATAAGATAGATAAACCATTAGCCAACCTTATTAAAAAGAAGAGAGAGAAGACTCAAATTAATAAAATCATGAATGAGAAAGGAGAGGTCACTACCAACACCAAGGAAATACAAACGATTTTAAAAACATTATGAACAGCCATACGCCAATAAATTAGGCAATCTAGAAGAAATGGACGCATTCCTGGAAAGACACAAACTACCAAAACTGCAACAGGAAGAAATAGAAAACCTAAACAGGACAATAACCAGTCAGGAAATTGAAGCAGTCATCCAAAACGTCCCAAGACACAAAAGTCCAGGGCCAGATGGCTTCCCAGGGGAATTCTATCAAACGTTTAAAGAAGAAACCATACCTATCCTACTAAAGCTGTTTGAAAAGATAGAAAGAGATGGAGTCCTTCCAAATTCATTCTATGAAGGCAGCATCACCTTAATTCCAAAACCAGACAAAGACCTCAACAAAAAGGAGAATTATAGATCAATAGCCCTGATGAACATGGATGCAAAAATTCTCAACAAGATACTAGCCAATAGGATCCAACAGTACATTAAGAAAATTATTCACCATGACCTAGTAGGATTTATCCCTGGGACACAAGGCTGGTTTAACACTCGTAAAACAATCAATGTGATTCATCACATTAGCAAGAGAAAAACCAAGAACCATGTGATCATCTCATTAGATACAGAGAAAGCATTTGACAAAATAGAGCATCCATTCCTGGTCAAAACACTTCAGAGCATAGGGATAGAGGGAACATTCCTCGACATCTTAAAAGCCATCTATGAAAAGCCCACTACAAATATCATTCTCAATGGGGCAACACTGGGAGCCTTTCCCCTAAGATCAGGAACAATACACGGATGTCCACTCTCACCACGGTTATTCAACATAGTACTGGAAGTCCTGCCTCAGCAATCAGACAACAAAAAGAAATAAAGGCATTCAAATTGGCAAAGAAGAAGTTAAACGCTCCCTCTTCACCGATGACATGATACTCTACATAGAAAACCCAAAAGCCTCCACCCCAAGGTTGCTAGAACTCATACAGCAATTTAGTAGCATTCAAGGATACAAAATCAATGCCTGGCAATCAATGGCATTTCTATACACTAACAATGAGATTGAAGAAAGAGAAATTAAGGAGTCAATCTCATTTAAAATTGCACCCAAAAGCATAAGATACCTAGGAATAAACCTAACGATGGAGTTAAAGGATCTATACCCTAAAAACTATAGAACACTTCTGAAAGAAATTGAGGAAGACACAAAGAGATGGAAAAATATTCCATGCTCATGGATTGGCAGAATTAACATTGTGAAAATGTCAATTTTACCAAGGCAATGTTCACCTTTAATGCAAACCCTATCAAAATACCATGGACTTTCTTCAGAGAGTTAGAACTAATTGTTTTAATATTTGTGTGTAATCAGGATCCCTGGATGGTGCAGCCATTTGGCACCTGCTTTTGGCCCAGGGCACGATCATGGAGACCTGGGATAGAATCCCATGTCAGGCTCCCGGTGCATGGAGCCTGCTTCTCCCTCTGACTGTGTCTCTGCCTCTCTCTCTCTCTCTGTGTGTGTGTGACTATCATAATAAAAAAAGACTTGTGTGGAATCAGAAAAGACCTTGAATAGCGAGGTGAATTTTAAAAAAGACAGCCATATCTGGGGCTTCACTATGCCAGATTTCAGGGTGTACGACAAAGCTCTGGTTCAAGACAGTGTGGTACTGGCACAAAAACAGACAAATGGATCAATGGAACAGAAGAGAGAACCCAAAAGTGGACCCTGAACTTTATGGTCAACTAATATTCAATAAAGGTGTAAAGACTATCGATTGGAAGAAAGACAGTCTCTTCAATAAATGGTGCTGGGAAAATGGACATACACATGCAGAAGAATGAAACTAGACCACTCTCTTTCAGCATACACAAAGATAATCGCAAAATGGATGAAAGATCTAAATGTGAGACAAGAGTCCATCAAAATCCTAGAAGAGAACACAGGCAATAAGTTTTTTGAACTTGGCCACAGTAACTTCTTGGAGATACATCCACAAAGACAAAATAAACAAAAGCAAAAATGAACTATTGTGATTTCATCAAGATAAGAAGCTTTTGCATAGCAAAGGATACAGTCAACAGAACTAAAAGATAACCTAAAGAATGGAGAAGATATTTGCAAATGACGTATCAGATAAAGGGCTAGTTTCAAAGATCAATAAAGAACTTCTTAAAATCAACAACAAAGAGACAAACAATCCAATCATGAAATGGGCAAAAGACATGAAGAGAAATCTCACAGAGGAAGACATTGCCATGGCCAACATGAACATGAAAAAGTGCTCTGCATCACTTGCCATTAGGGAAATACAAATCAAAACCACAATGAGAACCACCTCACACTACTGAATGGGGATAATTAACAGGGCAAGAAAAAACAAATGTTGGAGAGGATGCGCAGAAAAGGGAAGACTCTTACACTTTTGGTGGGAATGGGAACTGGTGCAACCACTCTGGAAAACTGTGTGGAGGTTCCTCAAAGAGTAAAAAATAGACCTGCCCTACGACCCAGCAATTGCACTGTTGGGGATTTACCTCAAAGATTCAGATGCAATGAAACGCGGGGACACCTGCACCCCGATGTTTATAGCAGCAATGTCCACAATAGCCAAAATGTGGAAGGAGGCTTGGAGTCCTTTGAAAGATGAATGGATAAGGAACATGTGGTTTATGTATACAATGGAATATTACTGAGCCATTAGAAACGACAAATACCCACCATTTGCTTCAACGTGGATGGAACTGGAGGGTATTACACTGAGAGAAGTCAATCGGAGAAGGACAAACATATGTTCTCATTCAATTGGTTAACATAAATAACAGTGAAAGGGAATGTAAGGGAATGGAGAAGAAATGTGTGGGAAATATCAGAAAGGGAGACAGAACATAAAGACTCCTAACTCTGAGAAAGAAACAAAGGATGCTGGAAGGGGAGGAGGGCAGGAGGTGCGGGTGAATGGGTGATGGGCACTGAGGGGGGCACTTGCCTAGATGAGCATGGGTGTTACTCTGCTTGTTGGTAAATTGAACACCAATAAAAAATAATTAAAAAAAAAAGTCCAAACAACTAAATATTTATGCTGCCAACATGGGAGTACCGAAATATAGAAACCAATTAACAACAAATGTAAAGGAACTCACTGATAATAATACAATGACAGGGGATTTTAACACCCACATATGGCAACGGACCGATCGTCTATGCAGAAAATCAACAGGAGAACAACAGCCTTGACACACTGGACCACAGGGACTCAAAGATATAGTCTCAACATTTCATCCTAAAGCAGAATACACATTCCTTTCAAGTGCACATGGGACATTCTCCAGAACAGATCATATCATGGCACACAAATCAGCCCTCAACAGGTACAACAGGTACAAGAAGGTTGGTATCACATCATATACATTTTCGGACAATGAGGCTATGAAACTCGAAGTTGACAGTAAGAACAAATTTGGACAGACCAAAAATACGTGGAGATTATGAACATCCTACTAGAGAATGAATGGAGCAACCAGGAAATTAAAGAGGAAATTTAAAACAAATGAAAATGAAAACATGTTTCTCCAAACCTCTGGGATGTAGCAAAGGCAGTCCTAAGAGGGAAGTACATAGCAATACAGGCCTACCTCAAGAAACAAGAAGTCTCCAATACACAACCTAACCCTACACCTAAAGGAGCTGGTAAAGGAATAGCAACAAAGCCTAAAGCCTACAGAAGAAGGGAAAAAATAAAGATGAGACCAGAAATAAACAATACAGAAACAACAAAACAGTAGAATGGAATAGCGAAACTAAGAGCTGGTTCTTCAAAATAATTAATAAAATGGATCAAGCCCTAGCCAGCCTTATCAACGAGAAAAGAGAAAACCTAAATAAATAAAATCACAAATGAGAGAAGAGAGATCACAATCAACACCAGAAAAATAAGACAATTATAAGCGAATACTATGCAAGATTATACGCTAACAAACTGGGAGACCTGGAAGAAATGGACAAATCCCTAGAAATGGGCAAACGAGCAAAACTGAAATAGGAAGAAATAGAAAATATAAACAGACCCATAACTAGCAAAGGAATTGAATCAGCAAGGCACCTGGGTGCCTCAGTGGTTGAGCATGTGCTTTGGCTCAGGTCATGATCCCGGTGTCCTGGGGAATCAAGTCACACATCAGGCTCCCCGCATGGAGCCTCATTTTCCCTCTGCCTATACCTCTGCCTCTCTGTGTCTCTCATGAATACATAAATAAAATCTTTAAAAAAGACAAAAAGACAAAAAGATGAGAAAGGACCCAAATAAAATCACAAATGAGAAAAGAGAAATAACAACCAACACTAGAGAAATAGAAACGATAATAAGAGAATATGATGAAAAATTATATGCCAACAACTGAGAACCTGGAAGAAATAGATCAATTCCTAGAAATATATAACATAGCAAAAATGAAAAAGGAAGAAACAAGAAACTTGAACAGACAGATAACCAGCAGAGAAATTGAATCAGCAATAAGGGATCTCCCAACAGGAGATGCTTAGATCGATAGAACAGAATGGAAAGCAAAAAAAGATAAAAACATGTAACTCTATGATCCATTAATGGACAACAAGGCAGGAAGGAATATCCAATGGCACAAAGACAGTCTCTTCAAGAAACCCTAAACCTGACCCCTGGATAAGAACAAATGGTGTTGGGAAAACCAGGCAGCCACATGCAGAAGAATGAAACTGGACCACTTTCTTACACCATCTGTATAAAAAATAAATTCAAAATGGATGAAAGACCTAAATGTGAGACCTGAAACCATACAAAGAAGAAAAGATAGGCAGCAACGTCGTTGACATTGGCCATTGGATCATCTTTCTAGATATGCCTCTTAGGTGAGGGAAACAAAAGCAAAAATACTATTGGGACTTCATCAAATTGAAAAGCTTCTGCAAAGTGAAAGAAACAACCAAAGCTAAAAGGTAACATACAGGAGAAGGGGCAAGATGGCGGAAGAGAAGGGTCCCCAAGTCACCTGTCCCCACCAAATTACCTAGATAACCTTCAAATCATCCTGAAAATCTAGGAATTTGACCTGAGATTTAAACATATACCAGCTGGAATGCTACAGTGAGAAAAGTTTGTGCTTCTATGAAGGTAGGAAGATGGGAAAAAGAAATAAACAAAAGGCATCTAAGGGGGAGAGGCCACTGAGGAGCCGGGCTAAGGCCAGGGCAAGTGTCCCCCGGTCAGGAGAGCTCTGTCCCAGAGAGTCAGGAGCTGCACCAATCTTCCAGGGTTGAATGGCGCTCGCAACAATTCAGAGCAGGACCCCAGGAGGATGGGGAACCCTTGGGGTCCATGGAACACTAACAGACACCTGCACCCCCAGGAGAGTGCACCGAGCTCCCTAAGGGTTGCAGGGCACATGCATTGACCCAGGAGCAGCTCTGAGGGGCTCGGGTGGCCGCTCTGTGCAGAGGGGGCTGTGGGTCCCTGGGAGGAGCTAGGTGTCAGCACCTAAGGCAAAGGAAGAGGCGCCGTGTGGAGGGGGCTGCGCGGCTCCTGGAGCAGCTCAGAGGGGCTAGGGCGGCGGCTCTGTGAAGAGGTGGCTGCACGGCGGGGAGCGAGAATCCAACAGCGCTGGCCCCGGAGCACAGGGCGCCGAGACACAGCCCAGAATTCGGCCTCCCCCGGTACAGGCAGAGGCCCGGAGGGCCCAGGACAGCAAGGATGCTCCTGCCAAGAGCTCAGCAGACCAGCAGCCCACCCTGGAACCTCCAGGCCCTGCAGATGGATTTCTCCGGAGTTACTGCAGGGCTGAATACCGGTTTTCAGACCTGGCCACTGCCACTGGGGTCGTTCCTCCTTGGGCTTCACGGGGTAAACAACCTCCACTGAGTGCTTCACCAGGCAGGGGAAGAGGAGCTCCCCCAAGGGCTAACACCTGAAAATCAGCACAACAGGCCCCTCCCCCAGAAGACCAGCTAGACGTACAACTTCCAGGGAAAGTCAAGGGACGTAAAGTATACAGAATCAGAAGATATTCCCCCATGTTTTTTTTTTTATTTCTGATTGTTTCCCCCACCCTTTTTCTCCCCTTTTCTTTCTATAATTTCTCCTTTTATTCTTTTTTGCTTTTTTTCTTCCTTTTTACTTTTTTCTTTTTCTATTCTCTTTCCTTCTTTCTCTCCTCTCTTTTTCTCTTAAGCTCAATACAACTTGTTTTTGGCCACTGTGCACTGAGCAAAATGACTAGAAGGAAATGCTCACCTCAAAAGAAAGAAACAGTCCTCTCTCCCACAGAGTTACAAATCAGGATTACAATTCAATGTCAGAAAACCAATTCAGAAGCACTATTATACAGCTACTGGTGGCTCTAGGAAAAAGCATAAAGGACTCAAGAGACTTCATGACTGCAGAATTTTGATCCAATCAGGCCGAAATTAAAAATCAATTGAATGAGATGCAATCCAAACTAGAAGTCCTAATGATGAGGGATAACGAGGTGGAAGAACGAGTGAGTGACATAGAAGACAAGTTGATGGCAAAGAGAGAAACTGAGGAAAAAAGAGACAGACAATTAAAAGACCAGGAAGTCAGATTAAGGGAAATAAACGACAGCCTGAGGAAGAAAAACCTATGTGTAAATGGGTTTCCTGAGGGCGCTGAAAGGGACAGCGGGCCGGAATGTGTATTTGAACAAATCATACCTGAAAACTTTCCTAATCAAGGAAGGGAAACAGGCATTCAGATCCAGGAAATAGAGAGATCCCCCGCTAAAATCAATAATAACCATCCAACACCTCGACATTTAATAGTGAAGCTTGCAAAGTCCAAGGATAAAGAGAAGATCCTTAAAGCAGCAAGAGACAAGAAAATCCTGACCTTTATGGGGAGGAGCATTAGGGTATCAGGAGATGTCTCCAAAGCGACCTGGCAGGCAGAAAGGGCTGGCAGGATATATTCAGGGTCCTCCATGAGAAGAACATGCAACCAAGAATACTTTATCCAGCAAGGCTCTCATTCAAAATGGAAGGAGAGATAAAGAGCTTCCAGGAAGGGCAGGAACTGAAAGAATATGTGACCTCCAAACCAGCTCTGCAAGAAATTTTAAGGGGGACTCTTAAAATTCTCCTTTAAGAAGAAGCTCAGTGGAACAATCCACAAAAACAAGGACTGAATAGATATCATGATGACACTAAACTCATATCTGTCGATAGTAACTCTGAACGTGAATGGGCTTAATGACCCCTTCAAAGGCGCAGGGTTTCAGACTGGATAAAAAAGTAGGACCCAACTATTTGCTGTCTACAAGAGACTCATATTAGACAGAAGGACACCTACAATCTGAAAATAATGTGTCGGAGAACCATTTACCATTGAAATGGTCCTCAAAAGAGAGCAGGGTTAGCCATCCTTATATCAGTAAACTAAAATTTACCCCGAAGACTGTAGTGAGAGATCAAGATGGACACTAAATCATATTTAAGGATCTATCCAACAAGAGGACTTACCAATCCTCAATATATATGCCCCGAATGTGGGAGCTGCCAAATATTTAAACCAAATAATAACGAAAGTGAAGAAATATTTAGATAATTATTATCTTATACTTGGTGACTTCAATCTAGGTCTATCTACCCTCGATACGTCTTCTAAGCACAACATCTCCAAAGAAAGGAGATCTTTAAATGATACACTGGAGCAAATAGATTTCACAGATATCTACAGAACTTTACATCCAAACTGAATTGAATAAACATTCTTCTCAAGTGCACATGGAACTTTCTCCAGAATAGACCACATCCTGGGTCACAAATCGCATCTGAACTGATACCAAAAGATTCAGATCGTCCCCTGCATATTCTCAGACCATAATGCCTTAAAATTAGAACTAAATCACAACAAGAAGTGTGGAAGGACTTCACACATTGGAGGTTAAGGACCATCCTGCTTAAAGATGAAAGGGTGAACCAGGAAATTGAGGAAGAATTCAAAAGATTCATGGAAACTAATGAGAATGAAGACACAAACGTTCAAAATCTTTGGCATGCAGCAAAAGCAGTCCTAATGAGTAAATACATCACAAAACAAGCATCCATTCAAAAACTGGAAAGAACTCAAATACAAAAGCTCACCTTACTCATAAAGGAGCTAGAGAAAAAAACAGCAGCTAGATCCTACACCCAACAGAATAAGAGAGTTAATGAAAATTTGAGCAGACCTCAAGGAAATCGAGACCAGAAGAAATGTGGAACAGATCAACAAAACCAGGAGTTGGTACTTTGAAAGAATTAATAACATACATAAACCATTAGCCAGTCTTATTAAAAAAGAATAGAGAGAAGACTCAAATTAATAAAATCATGAATGAGAAAGGAGAGATCACTACCAACACCAAGGAAATACAATCGATTTTAAAAACATATTATAAACAGCCATACGCCAATAAATTAGGCAATCTAGAAGAAATGGACGCATTTCTGGAAAGCCCCAAACAACCAAAACTGGAACTGGAAGAAATAGAAAAACTAAACAGGCCAATACCCAGGAAGGAAATTGAAGCAGTCATCCAAAACGTCCCAAGACACAAAAGTCCAGGGCCAGATGGCTTCCCAGGGGTATTCTATCAAATGTTTAAAGAAGAAACCATACCTATCCTACTAAAGCTGTTTGGAAAGATAGAAAGAGATGGAGTACTTCCAAATTCGTTCTATGAAGCCAGCATCACCTTAATTCCAAAACCAGACAAAGACCTCACCAAAAAGGAGAATTACAGACCAATAGCCCTGATGAACATGGATGCAAAAATTCTCGACAAGATCCTAGCCAATAGGATCCAACAATACATTAAGAAAATTATTCACCATGACAAAGTAGGATTTATCCCCGGGACACAAGGCTGGTTCAACACTCGTAAAACAATCAATGTGATCGTCATATCAGCAAGAGAAAAACCAAGAACCATATGATCATCTCATTAGATACAGAGAAAGCATGTGAGAAAATAGAGCATCCATTCCTGATCAAAACACTTCAGAGCGTAGGGTAGAGGGAACAATCCTCGACATCTTAAAAGCCATCTATGAAAAGCCCACTACAAATATCATTCTCAATGGGGCAGCACTGGGAGCCTTTCCCCTAAGATCAGGAACAAGACAGGGATGTCCACTCTCACCACTGCTATTCAACGTAGTATTGGAAGTCCTAGCCTCAGCAATCAGACAACAAAAGACATTAAAGGCATTCAAATTGGCAAAGAAGTCAAACTCTCCTTCTTCACCGATGACATGATACTCTACCTAGAAAACCCGAAGCCCTCCCCCGCAAGATTGCTATAACTCATAGCAATTTGGTAGCGTTGCAGAATACCAAAATCACTGCCCAGAAATCAATGGCATTTCTATATACTAACAATGAGACTGAAGAAAGAGAAATTAAGGAGTCAATCTCATTTACAATTGCACCCAAACCATAAGATACCTAGGAATATACCTAATCAAGGAGGTAAATGATCTATACACTAAAAACTATAGAAAACTTCTGAAAGAAATTGAGGAAGACACAAAGAGATGGAAAAATATTCCATGCTCATGGATTGGCAGAATTAATATTGTGAAAATATCAATGTTACCCAGGCAATGTACACGTTTAATGCAATCTCTATCAAAATACCATGGACTTTCTTCAGAGAGTTAGAACAAATTATTTTAAGATTTCTGTGGAATCAGAAAAGACCCCGAATAGTCAGTGGGATTTTATTTTATTTTTTTAAGATTTATTTATTTATGATAGACATAGAGAGAGAGAGGCAGAGACACAGGAGGAGGGAGAAGCAGGCTCCATGCAGGAGCCTGATGTGGGACTCGATCCCAGGTCTCCAGGATCACGCCCTGGGCTGCAGGCAGCACTAAACTG
Organism: Canis lupus baileyi; assembly: GCF_048164855.1. Taxonomy (NCBI): domain Eukaryota; kingdom Metazoa; phylum Chordata; class Mammalia; order Carnivora; family Canidae; genus Canis; species Canis lupus. The sequence continues at coordinate 62,808,963 of NC_132852.1, forward strand.
CTGCGCCACTGGGGCTGCCCAGTCAGTGGGTTTTTAAAAAAGAAAACCATATCTGGGGGCATCACAATGCCAGATTTCAGGATGTACTACAAAGCTGTGGTCATCAAGACAGTGTGGTACTGGCACAAAAACACACATAGATCAATGGAACATAATAGAGAACCCAGAAGTGGACCTTGAACTTTATGGTCAACTAATATTCGATAAAGGAGGAAAGACTATCCATTGGAAGAAAGACAGTCTCTTCAATAGATGGCGCTTGGAAAATTGGACATCCACCTTCAGAAGAATGAAACTAGACCACTCTCTTTCACCATAAACAAAGATAAACTCAAAATGGATGAAAGATCTAAATGTGAGACAAGAGTCCATCAAAATCCTAGAGGAGAACACAGGCAACACCCGGTTTGAACTTGGTCACAGCAAGTTTATGCAAGGTACACCCATGAAGGCAAAAGAAACAAAAGCAAAAATGAACTAATGTGACTTCATCAAGATAAGAAACTTTTGCACAGCAAAGGATACAGTCACCAAAACTAAAAACAACCTTCAGCATGGGAGAAGATATATGCAAAAGACGTATCAGATAAAGGGCTAGTTTCCAAAATCGATAAAGAACTTCTTAAAATCAACACCAAAGAGACATACAATCCAATCATGAAATGGGCAAAAGACATGAAGAGTAATCTCACAGAGGAAGACATTGACATGGCCAACATGCACATGAAAAAATGCTCTGCATCACTTGCCATCAGGGAAATACAAATCAAAACCACAATGAGATACCACCTCACACCAGTGAGAATGGAGAAAATTAACAAGGCAGGAAACCGCAAATGTTGGAGAGGATGCGGAGAAAAGGGAACCCTCTTACACTGTTGGTGGGAATGTGAACTGGTGCAACCACTCTGGAAAACTGTGTGGAGGTTCCTCAAAGAGTTAAAAATAGACCTGCCCTACGACCCAGCAATTGCACTGTTGGGGATTTATCCCAAATATTCAGATGCAATTCAACGCTGGGACACCTGCACCCCGATATTTATAGCAGAATGTCCACAATAGCCAAACTGTTTCAGGAGCCACGGTGTCCATTGAAAGATGAATAGATAAAGAAGATGTGGTTTATGTATACAATGGAATATTACTCAGCCATTAGAAACGACAAATACCCACCATTTGCTTCAAAGTGGATGGAACTGGAGGGTAGTATGCTGAGTGCAGTAAGTCAATCGGAGAAGGACAAACTGTATGTTCTCATTCATTTGGGGAATATAAATAATAGTGAAAGCGAATATAAGGGAATGGAGAAGAAACGTGTGGGAAATATCAGAAAGGGAGACAGATCATAAAGACTCCTACCTCTGGGAAATGAACTAGGGGTGCTGGAAGGGGAGGAGGGCGGGGGGTGGGGGTGAATGGGTGACGGGCACTGAGGGGGACACTTGCCGGGATGAGCACTGGGTGTTATTCTGTATGTTGGTCAATTGAACACCAATAAAAAATAAATTTGGGATCCCTGGGTGGCGCAGCAGTTTGGTGCCTGCCTTTGGCCCAGGGCGCGATCCTGGAGACTCGGGATCGAGTCCCACATCAGGCTCTCAGTGCATGGAGCCTGCTTCTCCCTCTCCCTCTGTCTGTGTCTCTGCCTCTCTCTCTCTCTCTCTCTCTCACTGTGTGCCTATCATAAGTAAATAAAAATAAATAAAAATAAAAAAAATTTATTAAAAAAAAGACCAAACAACTAAATATTCATGCTGCCAACATGGGAGTACCAAAATATAGTAACCAATTAACAACAAAAGTACAGGAACACACTGATAATAATACAATGATAGGGGATTTTAACACCCACTTATGTCATGGACCGATCGTCTATGCAGAAAATCAACAGGGGAACAACAGCCTTGACACACTGGACCACAGGAACTCAACAGATATAGTCTGAACATTTATTCCTAAAGCAGAATACACATTCCTTTCCTGTGCACATGGGACATTCTCCAGAACAGATCATATCATGGCCCACAAATCAGCCCTCAACAGGTACAACAGGTACAAGAAGGTTGGTATCACACCATATACATTTTTGGACAATGAGGCTATGAAACTCGAAGTCGACAGTAAGAACAAATTTGGACAGACCAAAAATACGTGGAGATTATGAACATCCTACTAGAGAATGAATGGAGCAACCAGGAAATTAAAGAGGAAATTTAAAACAAATGAAAATGAAAACATGTTTCTCCAAACCTCTGGGATGTAGCAAAGGCAGTCCTAAGAGGGAAGTACATAGCAATACAGTCTTACCTCAAGAAACAAGAAGTCTCCAATACACAACCTAACCCTACACCTAAAGGAGTTGGTAAAGGAATAGCAAACAAAGCCTAAAGCCTACAGAAGAAGGGAAAAAATAAAGATGAGAGCAGAAATAAACAATACAGAAACAACAAAACAGTAGAATGGAATAACGAAACTAAGAGCTGGTTCTCCAAAATAATTAAGAAAATGGATCAAGCCCTAGCCAGCCTTATCAACGAGAAAAGAGAAAACCTAAATAAATAAAATCACAAATGAGAGAAGAGAGATCTCAATCAACACCAGAAAAATAAGACAATTATAAGGGAATACTATGCAGGATTATACGCTAACAAACTGGGAGAACTGGAAGAAATGGACAAATCCCTAGAAATGTGTAAACGAGCAAAACTGAAATAGGAAGAAATAGAAAATATGAACAGAACCATAACTAGCAAAGAAATTGAATCAGCAAGGCACCTGGGTGCCTCAGTGGTTGAGCATGTGCTTTGGCTCAGGTCATGATCCCGGGGTCCTGGGGGAGCACGTCCCACATCAGGCTCCCCGCATGGAGCCTCATTTTCCCTCTGCCTATACCTCTGCCTCTCTGTGTCTCTCATGAATACATAAAGGTGCAGCCACTGTGGAAAACAGTCTGGAGGGTCCTCGAGAAGTTAAAAATAGGGGATCCCTGGGTGGCGAATCCGTATGGCACCTCCCTTTGGCCCAGTGCGTGATCCTGGAGACCCGGGATCAAATCCAACATCAGACTCCCGGTACATGTAGCCTGCATCTCCCTCTGCCTGTGTCTCTGCCTCTCTCTCTGTGACTATCATAAAAAAACTTAAAAAAAAGAAGTTAAAAATAGAGCTACCCTACGATACCAAAATTGCACAGCTAGGTATTTACCCTGAGGATACAAAAGTAGTTTAGTAGATTTGAAGAGGAACACACAGCCTAGTGTTGGTAGCAGCGTTATCAACAACAGCAAAACTGTGTATACAGCCCAGATGTCCATTGACAGATGAATGGGCAGAGACGATGTGGTAAACATACACACTGCGACATCACTTGGTCATCAGAAGGGATGAAAGTAATCCATTTACAATGACGTGGGAGAAGTGGAAGGGACCTATGCTAAATGAACTCAGTCAGAGAAAGTCAGATACCAAATACCATACAATTGCATTCACATGTGAATTTTAAGAAACCAAACAAATTGGCAAAGGGGCCAAGGGAGGGATGAGAGATGCAAACCAAGGAACACATTTTAACCACAGTGAATAAACTAATCAATACCAGAGGAAGGAGGGGGGGATGGGGAATCAGGTGATGGGGATAGTGGAGGTCACCCCTGACCAGAACCAGGCGTTGGATTCAAGGGTTGAATCACTATGTGTAAACCTGAAACTACATCATACTGTGTTTATAAAGAGGAATTCAAATAAATCTTTAAAATAATAATTGGTAGTATAGAGAAAACATGTGCGCAAAAGAGATAAAGTCAGAAAGGCAACTGAAAATCCAAACAAAGAATCTTTAGAGCCACAAATCCCCTCCTTAGCTCAGCTCAGGAGAATCCTGCCATGCCTATTCTCACCCCAGCAGAAGCATGGATTTTGATTCTCTGGGGAGGCCACTGACTTGGTGGAGTCAGGCTATCTTTGAACTCAAAACCTAAATAGAGTGCATAAAACTAAACTGCCCAAATGCTAGGAGTCCCAGTGCAGGCACATGCCAAGACACAAACTCTAACCATACACAGACATAAGCCTAACCCTCCACTTAAGTCTAATGTTAACCTAACCCTTAAACAAGAAATATCACTAATCAAAAACCAAACACAAACCCCAAGACCGAAACACATTCACTGAACCTTCCACGCCAACCCTCACCCTAACTCCTAAACCTATTCTAAACCCTTAACCCTGACCCTTACCTTAAATCTAACCCTAACCCTAACCTCTAACCCTAACCTTATCTTAATGTACTCAAATCCTATTCCTAACCTTAACCTGTACCCTAACCCTAACCCTCTAATACTAATCCTATCTCATATCCCAAAGTGTACCCTAACCCTACCCTAAAAGAAATCCCTAACCCACTGCCTAACCCTCTTACCCTTTTCCAAAACCGTGCCCTGACCCTGACCTAACCCTAACCATAACCCCTAATCAAACACTAACCCTAACCCTAGCCCTAACCCCTACCCTAAAACTAACCCTCGCCCTAACCCTAAACCTAGCCCTAACTTTAACTCTGAACCCTAAAACTAACCCCTAACCCTAACTCACACCCTAACCCCTAACCCCAACTGCAAACCTAGCCTAAACCTAACTCTAACCATAACCCAAACTCCAACTCGTAACCTCCTGCCCTAATCCCTAAATTCTAAACCCTAACCCTAAGTCTAACTCCTGTCCCTAATCCAAACCCCGATCCTAACTCCTAACAACTGAACCTTACCCTTATCCCTCACCCTAACCTTTAATCCATAACCATAAGCATAATCACTAACCCCTAACATCTAACCTAAGACTAACCACCAACTGCCTCCCCTCCCCTGTCTTACCATTCATTCTACCCATTCACTTACCCAGAGTTCTGAGGAGTCCCTTCTGACATGGACGTGGCTCCCAACGGCGCCTCCAGAGTCCTCCAGGGGGTCCTGAGGAAGCCGGGCTCCTGTGAGTGGGGACATGGCCCCACGTGTTCCTGAGTCATAGTCAGCGGGTACTGAGGACCCGGGTCTCCTGTCAACCTGGATTATGCCTCACATACTCTGGAAGCCTCACAGCAGGTTCTCAGGATGCTGGAGGCTCCTGTCAGCCTGGACATGGACCCACGTCCCCCAGAAAACTCACAGTGGGTCCTGAGGAGGCTGTGGGTTCCTGTCAGCCTAGACGCAGCCTCATGTGTCCCGAAGCCAAAGTGCAGGTCCTGAGGAGGACATGGCCCCACATTTTCCTCTGCCTCACCATAAGACTTGAGGAGCCTGGGAGCTCCTGTCAGCACGGACGTGGCCCCAAATCATCCTGATCCTTCACAGTGCATCCTGAGGAGGCTGGAGACTCCTGTCAGTGTGGATTCAGCATCCACATCTTCCTTAGGCCTCACCACAGGCTCTGACAAGGCTGGGGTCTTCTGTCTGCATGGACGCATCTCCATATTTCCTGAAGACTACACCGGGTGTCCTGAGGACATCAGTGTCTGTTGTGTGGATGTGGCCCCACGTCCTCCCAAAGCGACACCACAGGTTCTGAATGGCTGGGGCTCCTGTCACTGTGGATGCTGCCCCCAGCTTCCAGAAGCCTCAATTTATGACCTGAGGAACCAGTTAGTTCCTGCCAGAGTGGACACAGCGCCACATCTTTCAGAAGCCTCCAGGCATGTCCTCAGGTGGCCCAGGGGCTCCTGTCAGCGTGGATGCAGGCCCACATCTTACTGAAGCCTCCCCGCGGGTCCTGAGGCAGCCCAGGGGCTCCTGTCAGGGTGGGTGCAGGCCCACAATTTCCTGAAGCCTCCCCGCAGGGCCGGAAGCGGCCCAGGGTCTCTTGTCAGGGTGGATGTTGGCCCACATCTTCCTGAAGCCTCACCGTGTGTCCTGAAGAGACTGAGGCTCCTGTCATCATGAACGCTGCCCAATATCCCCCTGAAGACTCTGCGTAGTTTCTGAGGAGGCTGTGGCTCATCCACGTGGACATGTCCCCACATCTTCCTCAGGCCTCCCCAGCACAGGCTGGCTCCTGTTAGTGCAGGCAAAGGAGGCCTACTGCACATGCATGCCCCCTGGGCGGTGCCTGGGCTGGGCACCCACTGCGGGATGCTCAGTCGCTACAGGAGGCTGTGCAGGAGGCAGCGTGCCCGTCTCTGGGCCCACCTCTGCCTCCTTCCAGGCTCTAGCTGTGGCCTGTTATCTTCGGAAACATCTGCCTGAAAAAGAGCCCAACACCCGGCTTCCCCAAAAATACTTAAGGAGAAAGAATTGGAGCCCAAAGGATGTGAAACGAAATGTGGACCAGACTTTTACCATGTCCTGTAAAACTCACTCAACCCTCTTCCACTGTGGGCGGGACCGTGGGCTGCTGCAGGCACCCTGGAAACAGTGTGGAGGCTCCTCAGGAAGTTGCAAATAGAGCCGCCCTGCGACCAGCAGGTGTACGGCCTGGAGCTCACTCCGAAGATATAGATGCAGTGAGATGTGGGACAACTGCACCCCAATGTCCACAGCAGCGGGGTCCACATTGCCACACTGTGGGAGGAGCCTCGGTGCCCTGTGGCAGATGAGGGATAAAGAGGATGGGAGATAGATGATGGTCATAGAGAAAGGAATGGTACTCAGTTATCAAAGAGAAGGAAATCTTGCCATTTGCAATGTCATGCATAGAACTAGAGGGATCATCCTAAGTGAAATAGGTCATTTGGAAAACAGAATGACCCTGTGGTGTCATTCATAGGTGGAATTAAAGAAGCAAAGCAGAACATCTGTGAAGGGAAGGAAAAACAAATAAGATGAACACAGATGCAGGAAATACAGACTCTTAATTATAGGAAACAAACTGAGTGTTGCTGCAGGGGAGGGGATGGGGGAGGGGATAACAGGGGACCAGCATGAAGGAGGGCATGTGATGTCACGACCACTGCGGTTATCTCCAACTGGTGAATCCCTGAATTCTTCCTCTGAAAGTATAATACACTATACGTTAATTAATTTGGTTTAAATTAAATTAATTTTAAAAAATCAGTTGTATCAGAGCACGTTTCCTTCTGGACTCTCTGTTCTGCTCCTTCAGCTTATGCTGGGACCAACCCTCGTGGGTCTAGTAGTTTGTTTAAGTAGGCATCAGGCCTCATCCATGGACCAGCCCAGGGTTAGAACTCACGACCCCGTGATCAGGACCGGAGGTGAGGTCAGGAGCCGGATGCTTAACTTACAGAGCCAGGTGGGATCCCGAGGACAACACTGCTTTATCCTGTGTCTCTGTGACATCGTTTGAAATAGGAAAGTGCTGCGTCCCGCTCTGTCCTGCTTCTCCAATACTGATTTGCTGTCCGGGGTCATTTGTGGGGGCGGATGGATGTCACAGGTTTTTTTTTTTCCTATTTATAAGATCTGCCACCATGATTTTACAGGAATGACATTGAAATTGAGGGTGCCTTAGGAACTACCGACATTTTCACAAGATGAGGCTCCCAACCCACGAGCCCAGGACGGCCTCCCAGAGCCTGGTGTGGCTCAGTGCACAAGTCTTGTGCTCCTTTGGTTCAGTCTCATTATTTATTCTCTGTGATGCTCCTGAGAAGGGAGTCATGTCCGTCATTTCCTTCCTGAGTGCTCATTGTCAGGACACAGCAAGCCCAACAGTAGAATAAAAATTGAGCCCAGGCCAAGGGCAGGAAGGCCCTATTAGAACAGATCTCAATGCCCTTGAAGGCCCCATATCAAAATGTAAACAGAACTTTAGTAATTGATCCACCCTTCGGGAGTTCCCCGAGACCAGCTCTTAAAACTAAGCTAAAACCCACCTGGGGGTCCAAGTCCCTGCTCCACTGTGTCGGGTATACTTGGACACAAGCTCGAGCTTGTAAATAAACCCTTGTGTGTTTGCATCAGTGTCGGCTTCTCGATGGTTTCTCGGATTCGCAATCTTGGGCTCAACAGTCTGAGATAAAAAAAAAAAAAAAAGAAGCTCGGACACAAGTCGAGTGAATGCAGGGTTCTGAGAGAAGAGGCGGAGACCCGGGGGCTTGGGGGCTCTTCTGTGGAGGCCCCAGCAGACTGGGGGGCGGGATGCTCAGCCCCAGAGCTAGAGGACCCAGCGTCCCCACCCGCATCCCGCCCATCAGGGCCGGGTCTCAGGGAGCAGCACAGCGCTGTCCGCTGGAGCCCAGAGACGCTGATGCCCACCACGCCTCTGCCCCCGCAGGTGCAACTCCCAGGGAGGTGTGCACCTGACAATCAACACCACGGCCCATCTGCACACCCACACAGACCATTCGCTGCCACCAAGTTGGACCACAGAGGCTGCTGAGCTTCAGCTCTGCCTGGAAAGTAGGGTCTAGATTCCTTTGTACTTTGTGCTCTATTTTCAATCATTTTCTTTGACTTTTTTTATTAATTGCCTTATTTTAATTTTTATGTATGTACCTTAGATATTTCTAATTTTTACTTTCATGGTACTTCATTGTGTTTTTTTTTAATTTTTTTCAATTTATTTATGATAGTCACAAACAGAGAGAAAAAGAGAGAGAGAGAGAGAGAGGCAGAGACACAGGCAGAGGGAGAATCAGGCTCCATGCACTGGGAGCCCGACGTGGCATTCAATCCAGGGTCTACAGGATCATGCCCTGGGCCAAAGGCAGGCGCTAAACCGCTGCGCCACCCACGGACCACCTTAATTGTTTCTATTTTGGGATTTAGAATCTTTTAACAAGCAGGCCAAAATAATCTATTGGTTTTCTTGTGGGGGGGGGAGGGCAGTTGTTATTGTTTTTCTTGGTTTTTCTTTTTCTTCCTTCTTTCTTTTCTGGAAGAAATAATGAGATGGAGAAATTCACCTCCATAAAATAACATGAGGTTCTACTCACAGCCAGGAAGTTCATCAATACACATATATGATGTCTAACTACAGTTTAAAACAATGATTATAAAGATAGCATCTGGGCTGGAAAAAGAGCACAGAAGAAAACTAGAGAATCCCTTCCTGTAGAAATAAAACAACTAAAATCTAGTCAGGCCAATGTTAAAAATGCTATAACTGAGATGCAGTTCCAAGTGGAAGCCTTAAAAACAAGAAAGGTTCTGGACCACAGACACAGAAGTAGGGAAGTCAGTCACTTATTAAAACAGTAACATTCATACCATAGGAGACTCAGAAGATGAAGAGAGAGAACAGGTGGGCCTTGCTCATCCATTAGAAACGACAAATACCCACCATTTGCTTCAACGTGGATGTAACTGGAAGGTATTATGCTGAGTGAAGTAAGTCAATCAGAGAAGGACAAACATTGTATGTTCTCATTCATTTGGGGAATATAGATAATAGTGAAAGGGAATATAAGGGAACGGAGAAGAAATGTGTGGGAAATATCAGAAAGGGAGACAGAACATAAAGACTCCTAACTTAGGGAAACGAACTAAGGGTGATGGAAGGAGAGGAGGGCGGGCGGTGGGGGTGAATGTGTGATGGGCACTGAGGGGGACACTTGACGGGATGAGCACTGGGTGTTTTTCTGTAGGTTGGCAAATTGAACACCAATTCAAAAATAAAATTATTATAAAAAGCAGAAAGAAAGAGAAAGAAAGAAAGAAAGAAAGAAAGAAAGAAAGAAAGAAAGAAAGAAAGAAAGAAAGAAAGAAAGGAGTGGCACTTGTGTGGCTCAGTTAGTTAAGCTTCTGCATTAAACTCAGATCATGATCCAGGTCCCAAGGCAGGCTCAGAAGGGAACATGCTTTTCTCTCTCCCTCTGCCCCTCTCGCTCATGCTTTTTCTCTCCTCTCTCTCTCTCAAATAAATAAAAAACATCTTTGCAGAAGAAACAAACCCACAAGGAAGAGAAATCTCCCATGTAGAAGAATTTTAAACAATTTGTGCAGACATTGCACCGTCAAGTTCATGAGCATAGCTTCCCACTCTTAAGTGTGGAATACACATAGTAACTTCCTTCTACAAAATATAATATGAAAAAGTTAAAATAATATTGATAATATATTGATATTGATATATTGATCAATATATATGATCAATATTGATAATATTGATAATATAATAATAATAGTAAAAATAATAATTAATAATAATAAAGAATCAGTTTACTGTGGAGAAAGCTGATAAACACTACCACAGCAAGGTGACCAGATTGATACCAAGACTGCTAAATCATGTTGATAGTATCTATCCTTTATATAATATAATGAAAATGGCAGTATATCTCTGTATATAATCCACAAAACAGTTCAATTATGAGAGAAATGACAGACATGTCCCAACTGAGGGAAAGTTTACAAAATACTCTACTTCTCAAAGTGTTCCAGTGCAACAACAACAAGGAAAGGCTGAAAGACTGTCACAATCTAGAGGAGCCTAAGAAAACAGGAGGACAAATGGAATGTGATAGGAGGGATGGTAACTTAGCAAAAACTAAGGAAATCTGAATAAACTATGGTCTTTGGTTAATGCGACTATTTTAAATTTGATTCCTTAGGTAATATTTGTACTGTAGTAATATAAGATATCAATAATTGGAGAAATTGAGAGCAAGTGCATGTGAATGCACTGTAATATCTTCTCAATTTCTCTATAAATCTTTGTTTTTTTTCCTAATTAATAAGATTTATTATGAAAATCGACTTAAATGAATCAGGCTCCAAGTGTGAAGACATTTTAAGAATCGTTGAATTAACTTTTGCCTTATTCTTAAAGAGTTCCTTTGATGGAAACAAAGTAAGAATTTCATATCAGAAGGAAAGAAAGACAATTATGAACACGTATAATGCCTCCTCAACCTGAAAAGCAGGAACAGATAATAAATAGCAAAAATCAGATAAAAATACTTCTAGTATAATAGAAACCATATTGCAAGTGCATTTAAAATTAGCAATGCAGGGATCCCTGGGTGGCGCAGCGGTTTGGCGCCTGCCTTTGGCCCAGGGCGCGATCCTGGAGACCCGGGATCGAATCCCACGTCGGGCTCCCGGTGCATGGAGCCTGCTTCTCCCTCTGCCTGTGTCTCTGCGCCTCTCTCTCTCTCTCTCTGTGACTATCATAAATAAATAAAAATTTTAAAAAAATTTAAAATTAGCAATGCATAACATTTATTTCCTTGACATTTGTCTTCCAAAGAGTTCACAGTGTTTCAGTGTCAGTTGAAACGGGAAGAATCTCAGGGAAGAATCCTTCACACAATAATTGGACCATTGGTAATAATGACTCTCAGTTCTTTCCAAATCCATAAAGATGCATTTCCTGAGGAGTGACTGAGCTGTGAAGAAAGAGATGAGAAACCCTCATCCTTCTGAATTACTTGTGTCAGAATATTTTAACCATAGTACTACGGATAGTAAATTATCCTTATTAACAGGAAATATGTCTCAGATTGGAATCTGAGCAATTAGATGGCCAGAGTAAAAACGCTTTGACTCGCTCCTCATCTTTTAAAGACAAGGGAGAACTTTTCTATGTACAAAGTCAGTTGTCAAGGTAGCCTTAGGGAATAAGAGTCTGCAGCATGGAATCCCGCTGCACAGCTGGGACGCCCACGAGCCAGGTCTTCCTGATCCCAAATCCCTGGGCCTGTCCCCCAACACACGCTGCCAAGCTGAGGTCATTTGCTCTCTTAGGAGCTCCGGGGAAGGGGGAAAGAGCTAGATAGGATGGGACGGAATGCAAAAAGGCCTTTGAAATGAAGGCCTTTCTACTTTAAGTTCAGTGTTCGAACAAGTCCAGCCATCCCAGGCCCCTGTGAAGAAGAGCTGAAATTTACATTATTTCAGTTACAGGAAAAAAACAAAGTTTACAGCTTAATGTCTTTGAAAGCCCCACAACAGAATGAAACCGAGCCCCTGCCAAGGGTTGGAAGTGCCTATTAAAATGAAAGCAGAGCTTAATACCCTTGAAGGCCCCATATCAAAATGTAAACAGAACTTGAGGAATCGCTCCAGCTCTTTTGGAGGACCCCAAGACAAGCCCTTAAAACTAAGTTAAAACCAACCTCGGGGTCCAAGTCCCTGCTCCGCTGTGTTGGGTGTACTTGGTCGCAAGCTCGAGTTTGGAAATCAACCCTTGTGTGTTTGCATTGGTGTCAGCTCCTTAGTGGTTTCTCGGATTTGCAATCTTGGGCACAACACCTCCATGTTCCGTCCCACCTTGACTGAACCCCTATCCCCTCCCACCCAGGGTGAAACTCAGTCACCTCCCTGCCTACAACAGCTGGGCACAGGCCGTCACACAGGTCCCACGGGCACGGTGGGCACTCCCACCTTCCCTGGCCTCCCAGAGGAAGGAAGGAGGTTTCGGCCGGACACACTCCCATGGTGGCCCCAGGGCTCCCTGCCCAGCACGGCACCTCGTGACAGGTCGGGTCTCTGTTCCTGACGCCTGCTCCTCCTCCCCGGTTTTCCCACAGGAAATGAAGCAGGATGCCCTGGTCTCCTCCAGGGACATCACGCAGGTAGACCTGGACGTCATCAGGAAATTCAGCAGCCACATAATGTTTTAGGACTGCTAGGCGGACGGGTGAGGCTGCTGGGCCAGGGGGCTTCCGGGCCTCAGAGGCTTTTGGGTAAGGTAAATGGGGCCTCTGAGGCCAGGGGGAGCAATAGCAGCCAACAACACACAACTCCATGGTAGGGTGATGGGGATGACCACACCTCCGGGGCCTCAGGGATGAGGAGGCCACAAGGATGTGGCCTCCAGGGGTACCCATGGGAGCTGAACACCAAAGGGGAGAGGGACGGCCCCCTGAGAAGCAGGGGATGGGGTGGGAGACATGGGGGATAGGAACCGGACCTGGGGTCTGAGCGGCATGTCCGCGGCTGGAGCAGGACACACATCGATCCCATGAGGGTCGGACGGTTCAGAGTGACACCCACTCTCAGTGTTTTATATATTTCAAAATTCTGTGCATTTAATTTGAGACAATTTGCAATTTGAAAACATACATATTATGATGACCCCCAGATAATGCCCCTGGTACAGCCAGGGCCCTGCACTCACCACATGGGGCCACAGGGGCAGGTGTTACAACAAACCCCAGAATGGGGTCGCCTTTATTTGTAGACGTCTCTGTGTGCATCTTAGAGAAAGGGGATGCCCTTTGTCTGCCGGCCCCCACGCCATCCCCCCATTCCCCAGACCCACACCATCCCCTAACATCATCATCCCCCATGGCATCACCCCTACCCCATCCCCTTCAAACACACACAGCCTCACACAATACCCAACCACAGTATACCCCAACACCATCCCCCCTACATCATTCCCCACATTCCAGCACCATCATACCCATGCCCCCACACCATCCACCACCACACCATCGGCCCCGAGCAAGGACCCAATCTAGCTGCCCCCTGTGGGACATGATCAGCCTCCCTGGGGTTCTCTGGATACCCTGCTCCCATCAGAATCCCGGGTGTCCCATAGAGTACCCAGGGGTTGCAGGGAGGAGGGACGGCAGGGAGCCCCTGACAGTGTGTGAGCAGATGAGTGAATCAGAGGAACCACTGTGCCCTGCCTCCACCCACTGTCACTCCTAGAGGGCAGGACACCCTGCACAGGACACCAGGCCCTAAACCAGAGGTACCTGGGCTGATTGGGCCCAGGCTCTGTGGGGGCTGGGTTGACTTGAGCCCCCACCAGTCTCAACACAAAGACTAATGGAATCAGGTCCCCATGGCCCTGGCCAGCCCTGGATTCTGGCCCCAGGCTGAGCAAGCCCTCTCACAGCTGGATGTGGCCTGCAGGGTCCTGGGCGTGCCCCACAGATCCAGGTCGCTGATCTAGGGAAGCCCTGGGGATCCTGGGACACCCCAGTGTGGGGAGAGGAGGGGCAAGCTGGTGGGCCCCACCCACACACACACCAGGAGGCAGGCTCCTCCAGGTGCTGGGGCCCAAAGAGGCTCCAAGGCCGGGATCCAGCTGCCCTTCAGGGACCCAGCACAGGAGCCCATGAGTTGCAGGTTCAGGTCAGCTCTGATATCCTCAGTACCATCACTCAGGCTGAAACCTCAGGACACATGCCCCCACCCGGAGTCCACACATGCTCCCAGGTGGGGGACTCCAGCACCTGCCCCCCCACCCTGTGTGATTCTTGCCCTCCCCTTAAAGGACAGAAAGGTCTCCCTCCCCAGGGGAAGACACAAAACCACGGCTCTGAGCCCGTTTGCTGTAGAAAGTCAATAAAGTGTTGTGGTGCCAAAATGCATTGCCAGCCCGTTTCTGTGTCTCCCAGAACTCTGTGCACGGAGCGTGTAGAGACCCCCAGAGAGAGGAGGGGGCACCACCTTGGCCCCAACAAGCCCCTGCAGGGGCGCCACCAGGCACACACAGCTGAAGTCCCCACGTACCTTCCAGGAGTGGCCAGACCCACTGCCAGACATGGAAATGTGGCCGAGCTGGAACTTCAAGCTCAGCTGACCCTCCAGCTGAAAGTCACTGCACGAGTGAGCCCCGGCACTGCCAGGAGAGCCCAGCTAACTGCCCAGAGACAGGACCAGAAATGATTTTGTGCCAACCATTTCGGGGTTTTTTGGTGACCCAGCCAGAGGATCCGATTGCTGCACGGGATAGCTGCATGTGATAGAGACACACACACCTCAAAAGCAACAAAAGTCAGAATCCCCCCAATGTTGTCAGACAGCAGCCAGATGGTTACATACACAACGCTGTGGTCCCCAATTGGATACATGGAAAACGCTATAAACCACGACTGTAGAGGTGCTGGAGCTGTACCGGCTGTGTTCCAACAAGGAGGGCAGAGGGGCAGGAAGCATCATCCTGAGGGGGGGCCACTCCTAGGAAAGGAAACCAGGTCCCTGTGAAGGCTACGGAGGGTGAAATCCGTCCTCCTCTCTTTCTGCTTCTGGTTTTCATCCTAAATACATTTTCCTCAATTATATTAGCAAGAATTTACTTTATGTTTTTAAATTTCTTTTTATTGCCATCCAATTTGTATGAATTCTTTCTTCAGCAACGGTGTCATTCAGGAGAGATAAAGATTTTCCCAGACAGGCAACATATAAAGGAGTTCATGACCACTTAACCAGTCCAGTAAGGAATTTTAAGAGGGACTCTTCTAGTGGGAGAAAAAAGAAACCAAAAGCAACAAATATGAGAAAGGACCAGAGAACGTCACCAGAAATACCAACTCTTCCAGTAACACAGAGGCACAAAGTTCATATCTTTGAATAGTCACTCTGAATGATGATGGACTAAATGCTCCAATAAAAAGATATAGGGTGGGATCCCTGGGTGGCGCAGCGGTTTGGCACCTGCCATTGGCCCAGGGCGCGATCCTGGAGACCCTGGATCGAGTCCCACGTCGGGCTCCCGGTGCATGGAGCCTGCTTCTCCTTCTGCCTGTGTCTCTGCTTCTCTGTCTCCCTCTGTGTGACTATCATGAATAAATAAATAAATAAATCTTTAAAAAAAAAGATATAGGGTATGGAGCAGTTAAAAAACAGGATCCGGGATGCCTGGGTGGCTCAGGGGTTGAGCCTCTGCCTTTAACTCAGGGTGTGATCCTGGAGTCTGGGATCGAGTCCCATATTGGGCTCCTGGTGGGGAGCCTGCTTCTCTCTCTGCATAATTTTCTGCCTCTCTCTCTCTGTCTCTCTGATAAATAAAATTATTATTAAAAAAACAACATCCATCTGTACGCTGCCAACAAGATGCTCACCTTAGACCTATAGACACCAACAGATTGAAAGTCAGGGGATGGAAAATCGTCTATCACGCTAATGGATATCAAAAGAAAGGTGGAGGACCCATACTTATATCAGACAAACGAGATTTGAAACCAAACCCTGGGGGACACGTGTTGGCTCAGTGTTTGAGCATCTGCCTTCGGCTCAGGGTGTGATCCTAGGATCCCAGGATCGAGTCATCATCGGCCTCCCTTAGGGGAGACTGCCTCTCACTCTGCTATGTTTCTTCCTCTGCTCCTCTGTGTATCTCTCACGAATAAATAAATAAAACATTTAAATTTCAAAAAAGAAAGAACAAATAGTGTAACAAGAGATGAAGAAGGGCATTTTTTCATAATTAAAAAGACTCTCTATCAAGATCAAACAACTAAATATTTATGCTGCCAACATGGGAGTACCTAAATATAGAAACTAATTAACAACAAACGTACAGGAAATCACTGATAATAATACAATGAAAGGGGATTTTTACACCCACTTATGTCAATGGAACAATCGTCTACGCAGAAAATCAACAGGGGAACAATAGCCTTGACAAACTGGAGCACAGGGACTCAACAGATATAGTCTGAACATTTCATCCTAAAGCAGAATACACACTCCTTTCAAGTACACATGGGACATTCTCCAGAACACATCATATCATGTCCCACAAATCAGCCCTCAACAGGTATAACAGGTACAAGAAGGTTGATATCACACCATGTACATTTTCAGAACACGACGCTATGAAACTTGAAGTCGACAGTTAGAAAAAAAATTGGACAGACCAAAAATACGTGGAGATTATGAACATCCTACTAGAGAATGAATGGAGCAACCAGGAAATTAACGAGGAAATTTAAAACAAATGAAAATGAGGGGGATCCCTGGGTGGCGCAATGGTTTGGCGCCTGCCTTTGGCCCAGGGCGTGATCCTGGAGACCCGGGATCAAGTCCCACGTCGGGCTCCCGGTGCATGGAGCCTGCTTCTCCCTCTGCCTGTGTCTCTGCCTCTCTTTCTCTCTCTGTGACTATCATAAATAAATAAAAATAAAAAAAAACAAATGAAAATGAAAACATGTTTCTCCAAACCTCTGGGATGTAGCAAAGGCAGTCCTAAGAGGGAAATACATAGCAATACAGGCCTACCTCAAGAAACAAGAAGTCTCCAATACACAACCTAACCCTACACCTAAAGGAGATGGAAAAGGAATAGCAAACAAAGCCTAAAGACTACAGAATAAGGGAAAAAATAAAGATGAGACCAGAAATAAACAGTACAGAAACCACAAAACTGTAGAATGGAATAACAAAACTAAGAGCTGGTTCTTCAAAATAATTAATAAAATGGATCAAGCCCTAGCCAGCCTTATCAATGAGAAAAGAGAAATGACCTAAATAAATAAAATCACAAATGAGAGACGAGAGATCACAATCAACACCAGAAAAATTAGACAATTATAAGGGAATACAAAGAAATTATACGCTAACAAACTGGGAGACCTGGAAGAAATGGACAAATCCCCAGAAATGTGCAAACGAGCAAAACTGAAATAGGAAGAAATAGAAAATGTGAATAGACCCATAACTAGCAAAGGAATTGAATCAGCAAGGCACCTGTGTGCCTCAGGGGTTGAGCATCTGCTTTGGCTCAGGTCATGATCCCGGGGACCTGGGAGATCAAGTCGCACATCAGGCTCCCCGCATGGAGCCTCATTTTCCCTCTGCCTATCCCTCTGCCTCTCTGTGTCTCTCATGAATACATAAAATCTTTAAAAAAGAAAAAGATAAAAAGATGAGAAAGGACCCAAATAAAATCACAAATGAGAAAAGAGAAATAACAACCAACACTACAGAAATACAAACGATTATAAGAGAACATTATGAAAAATTATATGCCAAAAAAAGAAAAATTATATGCCAGCAACCTAGAACCTGGAAGAAATAGATCAATTCCTGGAAATATATAACATAGCAAAAATGATAAAGGAAGAAATAAGAAACTTGAGCAGACAGAATACCAGCAAATAAATTGAATCAGCAATCAAGAATCTCCCAACAGGGGGATCCCTGGGTGGCGCAGCAGTTTGGCGCCTGCCTTGGCCCAGGGCGTGATCCTGGAGACTCAGGATTGAATCCCACGTCGGGCTCCCGGTACATGGAGCCTGCTTCTCCCTCTGCCTGTGTCTCTGCCTCTCTCATCTCTCTCTCTCTCTCTCTCTCTCTCTCTGTGTGACTATCATAAAAAAAAAAAGAATCTCCCAACAGGAGACGCTTAGATCAATAGTACAGAATGGAAATCTGAAACAAGATACAAACCTGTAACTCTATGATCCATTAATCGACAACAAGGTAGGAAGGAATATCCAAAGGAACAAAGACAGTCTCTTCAAGAAACCCTAACCCTGACCCCAGGATAAGAACAAATGGTGTTGGGAAAACCAGGCAACCACATGCAGAAGAATCAAACTGGACCACTTTCTTACACCATGTATATAAAAAATAAATTCAAAATGGATGAAAGACCTAAATGTGAGACCTGAAACCATACAAAGAAGAAAAGATAGGCAGCAACGTCTTTGACATTGGCCATTGGATGTTCTTTCTAGATATGCCTCTGAGGTGAGGGAAACAAAAGCAAAAATACTATTGGGACTTCAAATTGAAAAGCTTCCGCACAATGAAGAAAACAACCAAAGCTAAAAGGCAACATACAGGAGGAGGGGCAAGATGGCGGAGTTGTAGGGTCCCCAAATCACCTGTCCCCACGAAATTACCTAGATAACCTTCAAATCATCCTGAAAATCTACGAATTCAGCCTGAGATTTAAACAGAGACCAGTTTGAATGCTACAGTGGAAAAGTTCGTGATTCTATAAAGGTAGGAAGACAGGAAAAAGAAATAAAGAAACAAAAGGCATCCAAGGGTGAGGGGCCCTGTGAGGAACCTCGCTATGGCCGGGGTGAGTGCTCACAGGGCAGAAGAGCTCTGTCCTGGGAGAAGGAGGAGCTTCACCAATCTTTCAGGGCAGAATGGCCCCTTCAAGGAGTCAGAGCAGGACCCCAGGAAGGCGGGGATGCCCTAGGGCACCCTGGGACACTAATAGAAACATGCACTCCCAGGAGAGTGCAGCGAGCTCCCTAAGGGCTGCAGGGCACATGCATTGACTGGGGAGCAGCTCTGAGGGGCTCAGGTGGCAGCTCTGCACAGAGGTGTTTGCACGGCCCAGGAGCAGCTTGGCAGCGGCGCCTCCTGCAACGGAAGAGGCTCCATTCAGAGGGGGATTTGGAGCTCTGGGAGCAACTTGGAGGAGCTCGGGCGGTGGCTCCACAGTGAGGTGGCTGTACAGCTGGGAGCGAGAATCCAACAGTGCAGGCCCCGGAGCACAGGGCGCCGGACACAGCCCAGGATTCGGTCTCCCCCGGTACAGACAGAGGCCCAGAGGGCCTAGGACACCAAGGACGCTCCTGTCCAGAGCTGAGCAGATCAGCGGCCCAGCCCCAGAGCCTCCAGGACCTGCAGATGGACTGCTCCCGTGTTACTGAGGGGGCTGAATACAGGATTCCAGAGCTGGTCGCTGACACTGGGGTTGTTCCTCCTGGGGTCTCACGGGGTAAACTACCCCCACTGAGCCCTGCACCAGGCAGGGGACAGAGCAGCTCCCCCACGTGCTAACACCTGAAAATCAGCACAACATGCCCCTACCCCAGAAGACCGGCTAGACGGACAAGTTCCAGGGGAAGTCAAGGAACTTAAAGTATACAGAATCAGAAGATACCCCCCATGTTTTTTTTATTTATGATTGCTTCGCCCTCCACTTCCTCCCTTTCTTTCTTTTTCTTTCTCTTTTTATTCTCTTTTTTCCTTCTTTCTTCCTTTATTCTTTTTCGTTTTTCTCTTTTCTTTCCTTCCTTCTCTCCTCTCTTTTTCTCCTTTTCCCAATACAATTTGTCTTGGCCACTCTGCACTCAGCACAATGACTCGAAGGAAAACCTCACCTCAAAAGAAAGAATCAGAAACAGTCGTCTCTCCCACAGTTACAAAATCTGGATTACAATTCAATGTCAGAAAGCAAATTCAGAAACACTATTATACAGCTACTGGTGGTTCTAGAAAAAAGCATAAAGGACTCAAGAGACTTCATAACTGCAGAATTTAGATCCAATCAGGCCGAAATGAAAAATCAATTGAATGAGATGCAATCCAAACTAGAAGTCCTAACGACGAGGGATAACGAGGTGGAAGAATGAGTGAGTGACATAGAAGACAAGTTGATGGCAAAGAGAGAAACTGAGGAAAAAAGAGACAGACAATTAAAAGACAAGGAAGACAGATTAAGGGAAATAAACGACAGCCTGAGGAAGAAAACCCTACGTGGAATTGGGGTTACCGATGGTGCCAAAATAGACAGAGGGCCAGAATATGTATTTGAACAAATCCTAGCTGAAAACATTCCTAATCTGGGAAGGGAAACAGGCATTCAGATCCAGGAAATAGAGAGATCCCCCCTAAAATCAATAAAAACTGTCCAACACCTCCACATTTAATAGTGAAGCTTGCAAATTCCAAAGATAAAGAGAAGATCCTTAAAGCAGCAAGAGACAAGAAAATCCTGACCTTTATGGGGAGGAGCACTAGGGTAACAGCAGACCTCTCCACAGTGACCTGGCAGCCCAGAAAGGGCTGGCAGGATATATTCAGGGTCCTCCATGAGAAGAACATGCAACCAAGAATACTTTATCCAGCAAGGCTCTCATTCAAAATGGAAGGAGAGATAAAGAGCTTCCAAGACAGGCAGGAACTGAAAGAATATGTGACCTCCAAACCAGCTCTGCAAGAAATTTTATGGGGGACTCTTAAAATTCCCCTTTAAGAAGAAGTTCAGTGGAACAATCCACAAAAACAAGGACTGAATAGACATCATGATGACACTAAACTCATATCTGTCGATAGTAACTCTGAACGTGAACAGGCTTAATGACCCCATCAAAAGGCGTAGGGTTTCAGACTGGATAAAAAAGCAGGACCCATCTATTTGCTGTCTACAAGAGACTCATGTTAGACAGAAGGACACCTACAACCTGAAAATGAAATGTTGGAGAAAAATTTACCATTCAAAGGGTCCTCAAAAGAGAGCAGGGGTAGCCATTCTTATACCTGATAATCTAAAATTTACCCCGAAGACTGTAGTGAAAGATGAAGAGGGACACTAAATCATACTTAAACGATCTATCCAATAAGAGGACTTAACAATCCTCAATATAAATGCCCCGAATGTGGGAGCTGCCAAATATTTAAACCAATTAATAAACAAAGTGAAGAAATACTTAGATAATAATACACTTACACTTGGTTACTTCAATCTAGCTCTTTTTTTTAAAAGATTTTATTTATTCATGATAGACACAGAGAGAGAGAGAGGCAGAGACACAGGCAGAGGGAGCAGCAGGCTCCACGCAAGGAGCCCGATGTGGGACTTGATCCCGGGACTCCAGGATCACACCCTGGGTTGAAGGCAGGCGCTAAACCACTGAGCCACCCAGGGATCCCCTCAATCTAGCTCTTTCTACCCTCGATAGGTCTTCTAAGCAAAACATCTCCAAAGAAACGATACCTTTAAATCATACACTGGACCAGATGGATTTCACAGAAATCTACAGATCTTTATATCCAAACTCAACTGAATACACATTCTTCTCAAGTGCACATGGAACTTTCTCCAGAATCGACCACATACTGGGTCACAAATCGGGTCTGAACCGATACCAAATGATTGGGATTGTCCCCTGCATATTCTCAGACCATAATGCCTTGAAATTAGAACTAAGGTATCCCTGGGTGGCGCAGCAATTTGCCGCCTGTCTTTGGCCCAGGGCGCGATCCTGGAGACCCGGGATTGAATCCCACGTCGGGCTCCCAGTGCATGGAGTCTGCTTCCCCTCTGCCTATGTCTCTGCCCCCCCCTCTATCTCTCTCTCTCTCAGTGTGGCTATCATAAATAAATTAAAAAAAAGAAAAAAAAAAAGAAAAAACACACCTTCCCTACAATCAAGCAATTGCACTGTTGGGGATTTACCCAAAGATTCAGATGCAATGAAATGCCGGGTCACCTGCACCCCGATGTTTATAGCAGGAATGTCCACAATGGCCAAACTGTGGAAGGAGCCTGGTGTCCATTAAACATGAATGGATAAAGAAGATGTGGTTTATGTATACAATAGAATATTAATCAGCCATTAGAAACGACAAATACCCACCATTTGCTTCAACGTGGATAGAACTGGAGGGTATTATGCTGAGTGCAGTAAGTCAATCGGAGAACGACAGTGTATGTTCTCATTCATTTGGGGAATATAAATAATAGTGAAAGGGAATATAAGGGAATGTAGAAGAAACCTGTGGGAAATATCAGAAAGGGAGACAGAACATAAAGACTCCTTACTCTGGGAAATGAACTAGGGGTGCTGGAAGGGGAGGAGGGCGGGAAGAGAGGGTGAATGGGTGACGGCCACTGAGTGGGACACTTGACGGGATGAGCACTGGGTGTTATTCTGTATGTTGGTCAATTGAACACCAATAAAAAATAAATTTATTTTAAAAAAAAGTTCCAACAAATAAATATTTATGCTGCCAACATGGGAGTACCTAAATATACAAACCAATTAACAACAAACATACAGGAACTCACTGATAATAATACAATGACAGGAGATGTTAACACCCACTTACATCAATGGACCGATCATCTATGCATTAAATCAACAGGGGAACAATAGCCTTGACACACTGGACCACAGGGACTCAACAGATATAGTCTGAACATTTCAACCTAAAGCAGAATACACATTCCTTTCAAGTGCACATGGGACATTCTCCAGAACAGGTCATATCATGGGCCACAAATCAGCCCTCAACAGGTACAACAGGTACAAGAAGGTTGATATCACACCCTGTACATTTTCGACCACGACGCTATGAAACTCGAAGTCGACAGTAAGAAAAAATTTGGACAGACCAAAAATACGTGGAGATTATGAACATCCTACTAGAGAATGAATGGAGCAAACAGGAAATTAAAGAGGAAATTTAAAACAAATTAAAATGAAAACATGTTTCTCCAAACTTCTAGGATGTAGAAAAGGCAGTCCTAAGGGGGAAGTAGAATAGCAATACAGGCCTACCTCAAGAAACAAGAAGTCTCCAATACACTACCTAACACTACACCTGAAGAGTCTGGAAAAGGAATAGCAAAAAAAGCCTAAAGCCTACAGAAGAAGGGAAAAATAAAGATGAGAGCAGAAATAAACAATACAGAAACAGAGCAGTAGAATGGAATAATGAAAGAAAGAGATGGTTCTTCACAATAATTAAGAAAATGGATCAAGCCCTAGCCAGCCTTATCAACGAGAAAAGAGAAAAGACTTAATAAATAAAATCACAAATGAGAGAAGAGATCACAATCAACACCAGAAAAATTAGACAAGTATAAGGGAATACTATGAATGATTATACGCTAACAAACTGGGGGACCTGGAAGAAATGGACAAATCCCTAGAAATGTGCTAATGAGCAAAACTGAAATGGGAAGAAATAGAAAATGTGAGCAGACCCATAATTTGCAAAGGAATTGAATCAGCAAGGTACCTTGGTGTATCAGGGGTTGAGCATCTGCTTTGGCTCAGATCATGATCCCGGGGTCCTGGGAAATCATGTCCACCATCAGGGCCAGCTGGAGCCTCATTTTCCCTCTGCCTTTACCTCTGCCTTTCTGTGTCTCACATGAATACATAAATAAAATATTTAAAAAAGAAAAAATATAAAAAATGAGAAAGGACCCAAATAAAATCACAAATGAGAAAAGAGAAATAACAACCAACACTACAGAAATACAAACGATTATAAGAGAACATTATGAAAAATTATATGCCAGCAACCTCGAACCTGGAAGAAATAGATCAATTCCTAGAAATATATAAGATAGCAAAAATGAAAAAGAAGAAATAAAAAACTTGAACAGGCAGATAACCAGCAAAGAAATTGAATCATCAATCAAGAATCTCCCAACAGGAGACGCTTAGATCAATAGAACAGAATGGAAAGCCAAAACAAGATACAAACCTGTAACTCTATGATGCATTAATCGACAAGGCAGGAAGGAATATCCAATGGCACAAAGACAGTCTCTTCAACAAACCCTAACACTGACCCCAGGATAAGAACAAATGGTGTTGGGAAAACCAGGTAGCCAAATGCAGAAGAATCAAACTGGACCACTTTCTTACACCATATATATATAAAATAAATTCAAAATGGATGAAAGACCTAAATGTGAGACCTGAAACCATATACAAAGAAGAAAAGATAGGCAGCAACATCTTTGATATTGGCCATTGGGTCTTCTTTCTAGATATGCCTCTGACGTGAGGGAAACAAAAGCAAAAATACTATTGGGACTTCATCAAATTTAAAAGCTTCTGCAAAGTGAAGGAAACAACCAAAGCTAAAAGGCAACATACAAAATGAAAGGAGATATTTGTAAACAACACATCCAATAAACAGTTAGTATGCAAAATACATAAAGCAAATATAAATCTCAGCATCCTAAATACAAATTATCCAACTACAGATGGGCAGAAGAGGTGAATGGACTTTGTCTCTGACAAGACATCCAGATGGCCACCAGACACACGGAGAGACACTCAGCGTCACCCATCATCAGGGAAATGCAAACCACAATGAGATGTCACCTGACAGCCATCAGAATGGCTAAAATTAACAACACAAGAAACAACAGGTGTTGGTGAGGCTATGCAGAAGAGGGAGCCCTGTTACACTCCTGGTGTGCATGCGAACAGGTGCAGCCACTGTGGAAAACAGTTTGGAGGGTCCTCGACAAGTTAAAAATCGGGGATCCCTGGGTGGCACAGTTGTTTGGCACTTGCCTTTGGCCTACGGCACAATCCTGGACACCCGGGTTCGAATCGCACGTCGGACTACTGGTGCATGGAGCCAGCTTCTCCCTCTGCCTGCGTCTCTGCCTCTCTCTCTGTGACTATCATAAATAAAAATAAAATAAAAAGAAGTTAAAAATAGAGCTACCCTACGATTCCAAAATTGCACAGCTAGGTATTTTCCACGAGGATACAAAAGTAGTTTAGTAGATTGGAAGAGGAACACGCAGCCCAGTGTTTCTAGCAGTGTTATCAACAAAAGCCAATCAGTGGATACAGCCCAGATGTCCATCGACAGAAGAATGGGCAGAGACGATGTGCTAAATATACACACTGTGACATCACTGGGTCATCAGAAGGGATGAAATGAAGCCATTTAAAATGACGTGGGAAAAGTGGAAAGGACTTATGCCAAATGAACTCAGTCACTCAGAGAAAGATACCAAATACCATACAATGGCATTCACATGTGAATTTTAAAAAAACAAACAAACTGGCAAAGGGGCAGAGGGGGGATGAGAGAAGCAAACCAAGATACACACTCTTAACCACAGAGAATAAGCTAATCAACACCAAAGGAAGGTGGGGGAGATGGGGAATCAGGGGATGGGGATACTGGAGGGCACCTGTGACCAGTACCAGGTGTTGTATCCAAGGATTGAATCACTATGTGGTAAACCTGAAAGTATATCATACTGTGTTTACAAACAGGAATTCAAGTAAAATTTTAAAATGATAATTGGTATGATTGATGAAACATGTGCACACAAGAGATAAAATCAGAAAGGCAACTGAAAATCCAAATAGAGTATTTAGAGGCACAAATCCCCTCCTTAGCTCAGCTCAGGAGAAGCCTGCCCTGTCTATTCTGACCCCAGCAGAAGCCTGGATTTTGATTCTCTGGGGAGGCCACTGACTTGGTGGAGTCAGGCTATCTTTGAACCCAAAACCTAAATAGAGTGCATAAAACTAAACTGCCCAAGACACTAGGAGTCCCAGTGCAGGCACATGCCAAGACCCAAACTCTAACCATACACAGACATAACCCTAACCCTACACTTAATCCTAATGTTAACCTAACCCTTAAACAAGAACTATCACTAATTAAAAGCCAAACACAAACCCCAAGACCGAAACATATTCACTGAATGTTCCTGCCAACCCTCACCCTAACTCCTAAACCTATCCTAAACCCTTGAGCCTGACCCCTACCTTAAATCTAACCCTAAGCCTACCCTCTAACCCTAACCTTAACTTAATGTACTCAAATCCTATTCCTAACCTTACCCAGTACGCTAACCCTAACACTCTAATACTAATCCTATCCCATATCCCAAACTGTACCCTAACCTGTACCCTAAAACTAACCCCTTTCCCACTCCCTAACCGTATTTCTTACCCCTTTCCAAATCCATACCCTGACCATGACCTGACCCTAAACCTAACCCCTAACCAAACACTAACCCTAACCCTAGCCCTAATCCCTATCCTAACCCTAACCCTCGCCCTACCCCTAAACCTAGCCCTTCTTTAACTCTAACCCCTAACCCTTAACCCTAACCCTAACTCACATCCTAACCCCTAACCTTAAATGCAAACCTAAGCCCAACCCTAACTCTAACCATAACCCTAACCCCAACTCCAAACCTCCTGCCCTAATCCCTAGAGCCTAAACCCTAACCCTAACTCTAAATCCTGTCCCTAACCCTAACCCTAACCCCCATCCTAACTCTTAACTACTGACCCTTACACTTATGCCTCACCTAACCTCTAATCCGTAACCAGAAGCATAATCATAACTCCTAACATCTAACCTAAGCCTAACCATCAACTGCCTCCCCTCCCCTGACCCTACCATTTATTCTACCCATTCACTTACCCTATGGTTGTGAGTAGTCCCTTCTGATGTGGACGTGGCCCCCAATGGAGCCTCCAGAGTCCTCCACGGGGTCCTGAATAATCCAGGCTCATGTGAGTGCGGACGTGGCCCCACATGTTCCTGAGTCATAGTCAGCAGGTCCTGAGGATGCCTATTCTCCTATCACTGTGGACTATGCCTCACATCCTCTGGAACCCTCACAGCAGGTCCTCAGGAGGCCGGGGCTCCTGTCAGCCTGGGCATGGCCCCACGTCCCCCAGAAAACTCACCGCGAATCCTGAGGAGGCTGTAGGCTCCTGTCAGCATAGACGCATCCCCATACGTCACGAAGCCAAAGTGCAGATGCTGAGGAGGATGGGGGTCCTGTCACCGTGAATGGGGCACCTAGCTTCCAGAAGCCTCAACTTATATCCTGAGGGCGCCGGGAGCTCCTGCCAGAGTGGAAGCGGTGCCACATCTTCCTGAAGTGTCCCCGTGGGTCCTGGGGCGGCTCAGGGGCTCTTGTCAGCGTAGATGCAGGCCCACAATTTCCTGAAGCCTCCCCGCGGGACCTGAGGTGGCCCAGGGCTCCTGGCAGCGTGGATGCGGGCCCACATCTTCCTGAACTTCAGCGCTGGTCCTGAGGAGACCAGGGCTCCTGTCAGTGTGAACGCGGCCCAATTTCCCCCTGAGACTTCCCGCGGGTCCTGAGGAGGCTGGGATTCATCAGCGTGGACACGTCCCCATGTCCTCCTCAGGCCTCCCCAGCACAGGCTGGCTCCTGTTAGTGAAGGCAGAGGAAGACTACTGCGCATGCGCACCCCTGGGTGGGGCCTGGGCTCGGGTACCCACTGCAGGACACTCAGGTGCTGCAGGAGGCCATGCAGGAGGAGTCGGGTGCTCCAGAGGCCGCACCTGCCTCATCCAGGCTCCAGCTGTGGCCTGTTAACATCGGAAACATCTCACTGAAACGGAGCCCAACACCCGGTTTCCCCAGAAATACCTAAGGACAAGGAATTGGAGCCCACAGGACATGAAATGAAATGTGGACCAGACTTTTACCACATCCTGCAAAACTCACTCAACCCTCTTCCACTGTGGGTGGGACTGCGGGCTAGTGCAGCCGCCCTGGACAGTGTGGAGGCTCCTCAGGATGTTACAAATAGAGCCGTCCTGCGACCAGCAGGTGTATGGCCTGGAGCTCACTCCGAAGATACAGATGCAGTGAGACGTCAGACAACTGCACCCAGTGTCCACAGCAGCCGGGTCCACAGTAGCCACACTGTGGGAGGAGTCTTGGTGCCCTCAGGCAGATGATGGATAAAGAGGATTGAAGATAGATGATGGTCATAGAGAGAGGAATGGTACTCAGCTATCAAAGAGAAGGAACTCTTGCCATTTGCAATGACGTGGATAGAACTAGAGGGATCATGTTAAGTGAAATAAATCAGTCGGGAAAGAGAATGACCGTGTGGTGTCATTCATAGGTGGAATTAAAGAAGCAAAGCAGATAACAACTGTAAAGGGAAGGAAAAACAAATATGATAAAAACAGATGCAGGAAATACAGACTCTTAATGAAAGGAAAAATACTGAGGGCCGCTGGAGTTTGGGGATAACAGGGGAGGTGTTGTCACGTGCACTGCTGTTATCTCCAACTGGTGAATCCCTGAATTCTTCCTCTGAAAGTATAACACACTATACATTAATTAATTGGGTTTAAACTAATTTAAGTTAAAAAATCATTTGTATCAGAGCACATTTCCTTCTAGACTCTCAGTTTTGCTCATTCAGCTTATACCGGGACCACCCACTGTGGGTCTGGTTTGTCGAAATAGGCTCCATGCCTCGTCCATGGCCCAGCCCAGGGTAGAACTCATGACGCCTGAGATCAGGACCGGAGGTGAGGTCAGGAGTTGGATGCTTAATCAACGGAGCCAGCTGGGGGCCCGAGAACCACACTGCTTTATCCTGTGTCTGTGTGACATCATTTGAAATAGGAAAGTGCTGCGTCCCGCTCTCTCAGGCTCTCCAATACAGATTTGCTGTCCAGGGTCATTTGTGGGGGCGGATGGATGTTATGGGGTTTTTTTTTTCCTATTTATAGGATCTGCCACCATGATTTTGATAGGAATGACATTGAATCTGAGGGTGGATTCAGGAACTGCGGACATTTTCACAAGATGAGGCTCCCACCCCATGAGCCTAGGATGGCCTCCCAGAGCCTGGTATGGCTCAGTGCACAAGTCTTGTGCTCCTTTGGTTCAGTCTCATTATTAATTGAGAATGGAGAAGGGAGTCATATCCTTCAATTCCTTCCTGAGTGCTCATTGTCGGGACACAGCAAGGCTACTCTGTTCTTAGGGTAAGTTTGTGTCCCGTGACTTTACTGAACGCACTCCTTAGTTCTAACAGGTTTTGGTGGAGGCTCTCGGGTTTCATGCTTCTAGTACTGCATCTTCAGCATATAGGGAGAGTGTGACGTCCCCCTTCCAGGTGTGGAACCTTTGCTGTTTACAGTTTAATGTCCTAGAAAGCCCCACAATGGAATCAAAACTGAGCCCAGGACTAGGACAGGAAGGCCCTATTAGCATGAGAACAGAGCTCAATGCCCTTGAAGGCCCCATATCAAAATGTAAACAGAACTTGAGGAATTGCTCCAGCCCTTCTGGAGGTCCCCGAGACTAGCCCTTAAAACTAAGCAAAAACCCACCTTGGGGTCCAAGTCCCTACTCTGCTGTGTCGGGTATACTTGGACACAAGCTCGATCTTGTAAACTAACCCTCGTGTGTTTGCATTCGTGTCGACTTCTCGGTGGTTTCTCATATTCGCAATCTTGGGCACAACAGTCTGAGATAAAAAAACAAAACCAAAAGAAACTTGGATGAAGGCAGAGTGAAAGCAGGGTTCTAAGAGAAGCGGCAGAGACCCAGGGGTTTCGCGGCTCTTCTGTGGTGGGCCTGCAGACTGGGGGGCAGGATGCTCAGCCCCAGAGCAAGAGGACCCAGCGTCCCCACCCGTATCCCTCCCATCAGCGCTGAGTCTCAGGGATCAGCACAGTGCGACCCGCTGGAGGCCAGAGGCGCTAAAGCCCACACCACCTTTGACCCCGCAGGTGCATCTCTCAGGCAGATGTGCACCTGACAATCAGCGCCATGGCCCATTCCCAGACCCCACACAGACCACTCGCTGCCACTAAGCTGTTGGACCACAGAGGCTGCAGAGCTTTAGCTCTGCCTGGAAAGTAGGGTCTAGCTTCCTTTGTATTTTGTGCTTTATTTTCATGTATTTTCTTTGATTCTATTTTATAAATTGCCTTATTTTAATTTTTATGTACGTACCTTATATGTTTCTTATGTTTAGTTTCATGGTACTTTAATTGTGTTTCTTATTTTGGGATTTAGAATCTTTTAACAAGCAGGCCAAAATAATCTGGTGTTCTTTTAGGAGGGCAGTTTTTATTGTTTTTCT
Source organism: Canis lupus baileyi (assembly GCF_048164855.1). Taxonomy (NCBI): domain Eukaryota; kingdom Metazoa; phylum Chordata; class Mammalia; order Carnivora; family Canidae; genus Canis; species Canis lupus. The sequence continues at coordinate 62,838,942 of NC_132852.1, forward strand.
TGGTTTTTCTTTTTCTTCCTTCTTTCTTTTTTGGAAAAAAAATAATGAGATGGAGAAATTCACCTTCATAAAATAACATGAGGTAGTACTCAAAGCCAGGAAGTTCATCTATTCACATATATGATGTCTAAATACAGTTTAAAACAATGATTATAAAGATAGCAGCTGGGCTGGAAAAAGAGCACAGAACAAAACTAGAAAATCCCTTACTGTAGAAATAAAAGAACTAAAATCTAGTCAAGCCAACGTTAAAAATGCTATAACTGAGATGCAGTCCCAAGTGGAAGCCTTAAAAACAAGGAAGGTTATGGACCACAGAGGCAGACTTGGGAACTCAGCCACTTATTAAAGCAATAACATTCATATCATAGTAGACTCAGAAGATGAAGAGAGAGAAAAGGTGGGCCTTGATCAGCCATTATAAATGACAAATACCCACCATTTGCTTCAAGGTGGATGTAACTTGACGGTATTATGCTGAGTGAAGTAACTCAATTGGAGAAGGACAAACATTGTATGTTCTCATTCCCTTGGGGAATATAAATAATAGTGAAAGGGAATATAAGGGAAGGGAGAAGGAATGTGTGGGAAATATCAGAAAGGGAGACAGAACATAAAGACTCCTAACTCGGGATCCCTGGGTGGCGCAGCGGTTTGGCGCCTGCCTTTGGCCCAGGGCACGATCCTGGAGACCTGGGATAGATCCCACGTCGGGGTCCCGGTGCATGGAGCCTGCTTCTCCCTCTGCCTGTGTCTCTGCCTCATTCTCTCTCTCTCTCTGTGACTATCACAAATAAATAATAATTTAATAAAAAGACTCCTAACTCTGGGAAACGAACTAGGGGTGATGGTAGGGGAGGAGGGCTGGGGTGGGGGTGAATGTGTGATGGGCACTGAGGGGGGCACTTGACGGGATGAGCACTGGGTGTTATTCTGTATGTGGGCAAATTGAACACACATAAAAAAATAAATTTATTATTAAGAAAAAAAAAAGAAGGAAGAAAAAGTGGCACCTGGGTGGCTCAGTCAGTTAAGCTTCTGACTTAGGCTCAGATCATGATACAGGTCCAAGGAAGGCTCCCTGTTCAGCAGGGAACCTACTTCTCCCTCTCCCTCTGCCCGTCTTGCTCATGGTTTTTCTCTCCTCTCTCAATTAATTAAATAAAGTCTTTTAAAAAGACACAAACAAACCCAGAATGAAGAGAAATCACCCATGTAGAAGAATTTCAAACAATTTGTGCAGACATTCCACCCTCAAGTTCATGAGCATAGCTTCCCACTCTTATGTGTGCAATACACATAGTAACTTCCTTCTACAAAATATATTATGAGAAACTTAAAAAAATAATGATAATGAAATAGTAATAATAATAATAATAATAATAATAAGAAGAAGAAGAAGAAGAAGAAGAATAAAGAATCACTTTACTACGGAGAAAGCTGACAAACACTACATCAGCAAAATGATCAGATCGATACCAAGACTGATAAATTATGTTGATAGTATCTCTCCTTTATATAATAAAAATAGCAATATATCTCTGTATATAATCCACAAAAACAGTTCAATCATGAGATAAACAACAGACATGTCCCAACTGAGGGAAATTTTACAAATTACTCTACTTCTCAAAGCGTTCCAGTTAAACGACAACAAGGAAAGGCTGAAAGACTGTCACAATCCAGAGGAGCCTAAGGAAACAGGAGGACAAATGGAGTGTGATATGAGGAATGGTAACTCAGCAAAAACTATGGAAATCTGAATAAAGTATTGTCCCTGGTTAATGCAAATATTTTAATATTGATTCATTAGCTAATATTTGAACCGTACTAATATAACATATCCATAATTGGAAATATTGAGTGCAAATGCATGAGAATTCTCTTAGTATCTTCTCAATTTCCCTACAAATCTTTGTTTTATTTTCTAATAAATAAGATTTATTTTGAAAATTGACTTAAATAAATCAGACTCCAAGTGTGAAGACATTTCAAGAATAGTTAACATTTGCCTTATTCTTAAGGAGTTCCTTCGTTAGGAACAAAGTAAAAATTTTATACCAGAAGGAAAGAAAAACAGTTATGAACACGTACAATGCTTCCTCAACCTGAAAAGCAGGAAAGCATAATGAATAGCAAAAATCACCTAAAAATACTTCTATTATAATAGACACCATATTGCAAGTGCATTTAAAATTAGCAAGGCATAACATTTATCTCCTTGACATTTGTCTTCCAAAGAGTTCACAGTGTTTCAGTGTCAGTTGAAACAGGGGAAGAAACTCAGGGAAGAATCCTTCACACAATAATAGGACCATTGGTAATAATGTCTCTCAGTTATTTCCAAATCCATAAAGATGAATTTTCTGATGAGTGACTGAGCTGCGAAAAAATAGTTGAGAAAGCCTCATCCCTCTGAATTACTAGTGTCAGAATATTTTAACAATACTACCACGGATAGTACATTATCCATATTAACAGTCAATATGTCTCAGATTGGAATCTGAGCAATCAGATGGGCAGAGAAAAAAACGCTTTGATTGCTCCTCATCTTTTAAAGGCAAAGGAGAACTTTTCTATGTACAAAGTCAGTTGTCAAGATAGCCTTAGGGAATAAGAGTCTGCAGCATCAAATCACGCTGCATAGCCGAGATGCCCGATCTCCAGGTCTTCCTGATCCCAAATCCCTGGGTTTGTCCCCCAACACAGGCTGCCACGCTGAGGTCATTTGCAATTGCTCTCTTAGGAGCTCCGGGGAGGGCGGCAGGAGCTAGAAAGTATGGGACGGGACGTGGGGAGGCCGAGAACATTACGGCCATTCCACTTTAAGTTCAGCATTTGCACAAGTCCAGCAATCCCAGTCCCCTGTGAAGAAGAGCTGAAATTTACATGACTTCAGTTACAGGAAAAAAACAAAAATTTACAGCTTAATGTCCTAGAATGCCCCAGAATAGAATAAAAACTGAGCCGAAGCCAAGGGCTGGAAGCCCCTATTAGAATGAGAAGAGAGCTCAATGCCCTTGAAGGCCCCATATCAAAATGTGAACCGTACTTGAGGAATTGCTCCAGCCCTTCTGGAGGTCCCCGAGACCAGCCCTTAAAACTAGGTTAAAACCGTCCTCAGGGTCCAAATCCCTGCTCCACTCTGTGGGGAATACTTGGACCCATGCTCGAGTTTGTAAAACAACCCTCGTTTGTTTGCATCAGTGTCGGCTCCTTAGTGGTTTCTTGGATTCGCCATCTTGTGCACAACACCCCCATGTCCCCTTCCCACCTGGACTGACTCCCTGTCCCCTCCCACCCAGGCTGACCCTCAGTCACCTCCCCGCCCACAACAGCTGGGCACAGGCCCTCACACAGGTCCATGGGCATGCTGGGCACTCCCGCCCTCCCTGGCCTCCCAGGGGAAGGAAGGAGGATTCAGCAGGACACACTCCCATGGTGACCCCTGGCTCCCTGCCCAGGGTGGCACCTGGTGACATGTCGGGGTCTGAGTCCCTGATGCTGGCTCCTCCTCCCTGGTATTCCCACAGGAAATGAAGTAAGAGGCCCTGGTCTCCTCCAGGAACATCAAGCAGGTGGACATGGACATCAACATGACATTCAGCAGTCACATCATGTTTTGGGACTACTACCGGGTAGTATGAGGCTGAGGTGCCAGGGGGTATTGGGACCCGGGGGAGGACTGGTGGATTCTGAGTAGGGAACATGGGGCTTTGAGGCCGGGAGAAGAACAGCAGCCAACAAAACACGGCAGCATGAAAGGGTGCTAGGGATGACCTCTGTGCCCCAACACCCAGTGTCTTAGGGATGAGGAGGTCACTAGGATGGGTCGTCCAGGGCTTGCCATGGGAGCTGAACCCCAAAGGGGTAACGGACGGCACCCTGAAACCAGGTGCCTGGGTGGGGGCCATGGGGGGCATTAAGGGGACCTGGGGGCAGGTTGCATGGCTGTGACTGGAGGAGGACACACATCGATCCGATGAGGGTCGGAAGGGTCAGAGTGACACCCACCCACGGTGCTTTATATATTTCTAAATTCTATGCATTTAATTTGAGACAATTTGCAATTTGTAAACATACATAGTATGATGACCCCCAGATAATGCACCCGGTCCAGCCAGGGCCCTGCACTGACCACCCGGGACCCCTGGGGCAGGTGTCACAATAAACCCCAGACTGTGGTCGCCATTATCTGTAGATGTCTTGGTGTGCATCTTAAAGAAAGGGGATGCCCTGTGTCCGCAGGCCCTCCACGCCATCCCCCTCACTCCCTACCCATACACTATCCCCCTACATCATTATCCCTCATGGCATCCCCCCTACACCATCCCCCTCAAACCCACACACCCCCACACAAACCCCACCCACACTATACCCCAACACCATCCCCCTTACACCATCCCCCTCAATCCACCACCATCATACCCCTGCCCCAAAATCATCCATTCACACACCATCGCCCCCCAGCAAGGACCCAGTGCAGGTGCACCCTGTGGGACATGCTCAGCCTCCCCGTGGTTCTCTGGACAGCCTGCTACCATCAGAAGCCCGGTGTCCCATAGAGTGTCCAGGGGTTGCAGGGAGGAGGAAAGACAGGGAGCCCCCGACAGGGTGAGTGCAGGTAGGTGGAGCAGAGGAAGCACTGTGCCCTGCCTCCTCCCACTCTTCCTCCTGGAGGGCGGCACAACCTGCACAGGACACCAGCCCCTAACCCAGAGGGACCTGGGCTGACTTGGGCCCAGGCTCTTGGGGGTTGGGTTGATTTGAGTCCCCACCAGTCCCAACTCAAGGACTAATGGAATCAGGCCCCATGGCCCTGGCCAGCCCTGGATTCTGGCCCCGGGCTGAGCAAGCCCTCTCACAGCTGGATGTGGCCTGCAGGGCCCTGGGCGTGCCCCACAGATACAGGTCGCTGATCTAGGGCAGCCCTGGGGATCCCGGGACACACCAGTGTGGGGAGAGGAGGGGTAAGCTGGTGGGCCACACCCGCACCCACACCAGGAGGCAGGCTCCTCCAGGTGCTGTGGCCCCAGAGAGCCCAGGCCGGGGTCCAGCTGCCCTGCGGGGACCCAGAACAGGAGCCCATGAACTGCAGGTCCAGGTCAGCTCTGCTGTCCTCAGAACCGTCAATCAGGCTGAAACCTCAGGACACTCACCCCCACACGGAGTCCACACATGCTCCCAGGTGGGGGACTCCAGCACCCGCCCCCCCACCCCATGTGATTCTTGCCCCCCCCTTAAAGGACAGAAAGGTCTCCTTCTCCAGGAGAAGGCACGAACTCATGGCTCTGAGCCCTTTGCTGTAGAAACTCAATAAAGTGTTGTGGTGTGAAAATGCAGAGCCAGCCCATTTCTGTGTCTCCCAGAACTATGTGCTTGGGGCATGGAGAGACCCCCAGAGAGGAGGAGGGGGCACTACCTAGGCCCCACCAGCCCCTGCAGGGGCGCCACCAGGCACACACAGCTGATTTCCCCACATGCCTTCCAGTGCAACCAGACCCCCTGCTGGACATGGGAATGTGGCCGAGCCAAAACTTCCAGCTCTGCTGACCCTCCAGCTGAAAGTTCCTGCATGAGTGAGCCCCGGCGTGGCCAGGAGAGCCCAGCTAGCTGCCCAGTGCCAGCACCAGAAATGATGTTCTGCCAACCATTTCGGGGTTTTGCGTGACCCAGCCAGAGGATCTGATAGCTGCATGGGATAGCTGCATGTGATAGACACACATGCATCTCAAAACCAACAAAAGTCAGAATCCTCCCAATGTTGTCAAACAGGAGCCAGATGGTTACATACACTACACTGTGGTCTCCAATAGGATATTTGGAAAAATGCTATAAGCCATAACTGCAGAGGTGTTGGACGCATGGAATGTGTTTGCAGTGTTCCAACAGGGAGGGCAGAGGGGCAGGAAGCATCCTCCGGAGTGGGGGGGCCCTCCTAGGAAAGGACACCAGGTCCTTGTGAAGGCTACGGAGGGTGAAATCTCCTCCTCTCTTTCTGCTTCTGGTTTTCATCCTAAATGCCATTTTCCTCAATCATATTAGCAAGAATTTATTTTATGTTTTTAAATTTCTTTTTATTGGAGTCCAATTTGTATGAATTCTTTCTTCAGCAAGGGTGTCATACAGGAGAGGCGTGAGAAAGATTTTCCCAGACAGGCAACATATAAAGGAGTTCATGACCACTTAACCAATCCAGTAAGGAATTTTAAGAGGGACTCTTCTAGTGGGGGAAAAAAGAGACCAAAAGCAACAAAGACAAGAAAGGCCCAGAGAACGTCACCAGAAACACCAACTCTTCCGGGAACACAAATGCACAAAGTTCATATCTTTGAATAATCACTCTGAATGCTGATAGACTAAATGCTCCAATAAAAAGATATAGGGTATCAGAGTGGCTTAAAAAACAGGATCCGGGATGTCTGGGTGGCTCAGGGGTTGAGCCTCTGCCTTTGACTCAGGGTGTGATCCTGAAGTCTTGGATCGAGTCCCATATTGGGCTCCTGGTGGGGAGCCTGTTTCTCTCTCTGCCTAATTTTCTGCCCCCCCCCTCAGTCTCGCTCACTCTCACACTATCATAAATAAAATTATTATTAAAAAAACAACATCCATCTGTACGCTGCCTACAAGATGCTCACCTTAGACCTATAGACACCAACAGATTGAAAGTCAGGGGATGGAAAATCACCTATGACGCTAATGGATATCAAAAGAAAGATGGAGAACCCATACTTATATCAAACAAATTAGATTTGAAAACACACCCTGGGGGACACCTGGTGGCTCAGTGGTTGAGCATCTGCCTTTGGCTCAGGGTGTGATTCTGGGATCTCAGGATCGAGTCCCACATCATCCTCCCTTTGGGGAGGCTGCCTCTCACTCTGCTATGTTCCTTCCTCTGCTTCTCTGTGTAATTCTCATGAATAAATAAATAAAGATTTTAAATTTCAAAAAAGAAAGAACAAATACTGTAAGAAGAGATGAAGAAGGGCATTATTTCATAATTAAAAAGACTCTCTATCATGATAAAACAACTAAATATTTATGCTGCCAACATGGGAGTACCTAAATATAGAAACCACTGTTGGTGGGAATGTGAACTGATGCAGCCACTCTGGAAATCTCTGTGGAGGTTCCTCAATGAGATAAAAATAGACCTGCACAATGACCCAGAAATTGCACTGTTGGGGATTTACCGCAAAGATTCAGATGCAATGAAACGCCGGGACACCTGCACCCTGATGTTTATATTAGGAATGTCCACAATAGCCAAACTGTGGAAGGAGCCTCGATGTCCATCGAAAGTTGAATGGATAAAGAAGATGTGGTTTATGTATACAATGGAATGTTACTCAGCCATTAGAAATGGACTGCTCCCGAGTTACTGCGTGGGCTGAATACAGGTTTCCAGAGCTGGCTGTTGCCACTGGGGTTGTTCCTCCTGGGGCCTCACGGGGTAAACTAACCACACTGAGCCCTGCACCAGGCAAGGGACAGAGCAGCTCCCCCAAGTGCTAACACCTGTAAATCCACACAACAGGCCCCTCCCCTGGAAGACCAGCTAGACGGACAAGTTCCAGGGGAAGTCAAGGAACTTAAAGTATACAGAATCAGAAGATCCCCCCATGTTTTTTTTATTTATGATTGCTTCCCCCACCCTTTTTCCCCATTTTCTTTCTTTTCTTTCTTTTTTTATTCTCTTTTTTCCTTCTTTCTTCCTTTATTCTTTGCCTTTTTCTCTTTTCTTTCCTTCTTTCTCTCCTCTCTTTTTCTCCTTTTCCCAATTCAATTTGTTTTTGGCCACTCGGCACTCAGGAAAATGACTAGAAGGAAAACCTAACCTCAAAATAAAGAATCAGAAACAGTCGTCTCTCCCACAGAGTTACAAAATCTGGATTACAATTCAATGTCAGAAAGCAAATTCAGAAGCACTATTATACAGCTACTGGTGGCTCTAGAAAAAAGCATAAAGGACTCAAGAGACTTCATGACTGCAGAATTTAGATCCAATCAGGCCGAAATGAAAAATCAATTGAATGAGATGCAATCCAAACTGGAAGTCCTAACGATGAGGCATAACGAGGTGGAAGAACGAATGAGTGACATAGAAGACAAGTTGATGGCAAAGAGAGAAACTGAGGAAAAAAGAGACAGACAATTAAATGACCAGGAAGACAGATTAAGGGAAATAAACGACAGCCTGCGGAAGAAAAACCTACGTGTAATTGGGATTCCCAAGGGCGCCAAAATGGACAGAGGGCCAGATTAAGTATTTGAACAAATAATAGCTGAAAACATTCCTAATCTGGGAAGGAAAACATGCGTTCAGATGCAGGAAATAGAGAGATCCCCCCCTTAAATCAATAATAACCATCCAACACCTCGACATTTAATAGGGAAACTTGCAAATTCCAAAGATAAAGAGAAGATCTTTAAGCAGCAAGAGACAAGAAAATCCTGACCTTTATGGGGAGGAGCATTAGGGTAACAGCAGACCTCTCCATAGCAACCTGGCAGGCCAGAAAGTGCTGGCAGGATATATTCAGGGTCATCAATGAGAATAACATGCAACCGAGAATACTTTATCTAGCAAGGCTCTCATTCAAAATGGAAGGAGAGATAAAGAGCTTCCAAGACAGGCAGGAACTGAAAGAATATGTGACCTCCAAACCAACTCTGCAAGAAATTTTAAGGGGGACTCTTAAAATTCCCCTTTAAGAAGAAGCTCAGTGGAACAATCCACAAAAACAAGGACTGAATAGATATCATGAAGACGCTAAACTCATATCTGTCGATAGTAACTCTGAACGTGAATGGGCTTAATGACCCCATCAAAAGGCGCAGGGTTTCAGACTGGATAAAAAAGCAGGACCCATCTATTTGCTGTCTACAAGAGACTCATATTAGACAGAAGGACACCGACAACCTGAAAATAAAATGTTGGAGAACTATTTACCATTCAAAAGGTCCTCAAAAGAAAGCAGGGGTAGCCATCCTTATATCAGAAAAACTAAAATTTACCCCGAAGAGTGTAGTGAGAGATGAAGAGGGACACTAAATCATACTTAAGGGATCTATCCCACAAGAAGACTTAACAATCCTCAACATATGCCCCGAATGTGGGAGCTGCCAAGTATTTAAACCAATTAATAACCATAGTGAAGAAATACTTAGATAATAATACACTTATACTTGGTGACTTCAATCTAGCTCTTTCTACCCTCGATAGGTCTCTAAGCACAACATCTCCAAAGAAAAAAAGAGCTTTAAATGATACACTGGACCAGATGGATTTCACAGAAATCTACAGAACTTTACATCCAAACTCAACTGAATACACATTCTTCTCAGGTGTACATGAAACTTTCTCCAGAATAGACCACATACTGGGTCACAAATAGGGCCTGAACCGATACCAAGGGATTGGGATCATCCCCTGCATATTCTCAGACCATAATGCCTTGAAATTAGAACTAAATCACAACAAGAAGTTTGGAAGGACCTCAAACACATGGAGGTGAAGGACTATCCTGCTAAAAGATGAAAGGGTCAACCAGGAAATTAAGGAAGAATTAAAAGCTTTCATGGAAACTAATGAGAATGAACATACAACCGTTCAAAATCTTTGGGATGCAGCAAAAGCAGTCCTAAGGGGGATATACATCGCAACAGAAGAAGAGACTTAATTAAAATTCGAGCATGGGATCCCTGGGTGGCGCAGCGGTTTAGCACCTGCCTTTGGCCCGGGACATGATCCTGGAGACCCGGGATCGAATACCACGTCGTGCTCCCGGTTCATGGAGCCTGCTTCTCCCTCTGCCTATGTCTCTGCTTCTCTCTCTCTCTGTGACTATCATATAAATAAATAATAAATAAAAAAAAATTCAAGCAGAACTCAAGGAAATCGAGACCAGAAGAAATGTGGAACAGATCAACAGAACCAGGAGTTGGTTCTTTGAACAAATTAATAAGATAGATAAACCATTAGCCAACCAGATTAAAAAGAAGATAGAGAAGACTCAAATTAATAAAATCATGAATGAGAAATGAGAGATCACTACCAACACCAAGGAAATACAAACGATTTTAAAAGCATGTTATGAACAGCTATACGCCAATAAATTAGGCAATCTAGAGGAAATGGGCACAATCCTAGATAGCCAAAAAACTACCAACTGGAACAGGAAGAAATAGAAAACCTAAACAGGCCAATAACCAGGGAGGAAATTGAAGCAGTCATCCAAAACCTCCCAAGACACAAAAGTCCAGGGCCAGATGGCTTCCCAGGGGAATTCTATCAAACATTTAAGGAAGAAACCATACCTATCCTACTAAAGCTGTTTGGAAAGATAGAAAGAGATGGAGTACTTCCAAATTCATTCTATGAGGCCAGCATCACCTTAATTCCAAAACCAGACAAAGACCCCACCAAAAAGGAGAATTACAGACCAATAGCCATGATGAACATGGATGCAAAAATTCTCAACAAGATACTAGCCAATAGGATCCAACAGTACATTAAGAAAATTATTCACCATGACAAAGTAGGATTTATCTCCGGGACACAAGGCTGGTTCAACACTCGTCAAACAATCAATGGGATTCATCGTATCAGCAAAGAAAAACCAAGAACCATATGATCCTCTCATTAGATGCAGAGAAAGCATTTGACAAAATAGAGCATCCATTGCTGATCAAAACACTTCAGAGCGTAAGGATAGAGGGAACATTCCTCGACATCATAAAGGCCATCTACGCAAAGCCCACAGCAAATATCATTCTCAATGTGGAAGCACTGGGAGCATTTCCACTAAGATCAGGAACAAGACAGGGATGTCCACTCTCACCACTGCTATTCAACATAGTACTGGAAGTCCGAGCCTCAGCAATAAGACAACAAAAATAAATAAAGGCATTCAAATTGGCAAAGAAGAAGTCAAACTCTCCCTCTTCGCCGATGACATGATACTCTAACTAGAAAACCCAAAAGCCTCCCCCCCAAGATTGCTAGAACTCATACAGCAATTTGGTAGCGTGGCAGGATACAAAATCAATGCCGAGAAATCAATGGCATTTCTATACACTAACAATGAGACTGAAGAAAGAGAAATAGAGGAGGCAATCTGATTTACAATTGCACCCAAAAGAATAAGATACCTAGGAATAAACCTAACAAAGGAGGTAAAGGATCTCAACCATAAACATTATAGAATGCCTCTGAAAGAAATTGAGGAAGACACAAAGAGATGGAAAAATATTCCATGCTCATGGATTGGCAGAATTAATATTGTGAAAAAGTGAATGCTACCCAGGGCAATGTACACGTTTAATGCAATCCCTATCAAAATACCATGGACTTTCTTCAGAGAGTTAGAACAAACTATTTTAATATTTGTGTGGAATCAGGAAAGACCCCGAATAGCCAGGGGAATTTTAAAAAAGAAAACCATATCTGGGGGCATCACAATGCCAGATTTCAGGTTGTACTACAAAGCTGTGTTCAACAAGACAGTGTGGTACTGGCACAAAAATAGACTCATAGATCAATGGAACGGAATAGAGAACCCAGAAGTGGACCCTCAACTTTATGGTCAACTGATATTCAATAAAGTTGGAAAGACTAATCATTGGAAGAAAGACAGTCTCTACGATATACGGTACTGGGAAAATAGACATCCACACTCAGAAGAATGAAACTAGACCACTCTCTTTCACAATACACAAAGATAAACTCAAAGTGGATGAAACATCTAAATGTGAGACAAGAATCCATCAAAATCCAAGAGAACTCAGGCAACACCCTTTTTGAACTCGTCCACAGTAAATTCTTGCAAGGTACATCCATGAAGGCAAAAGAAACAAAAGCAAAAATGAACTATTGTGACTTCTTCAAGATAAGAAGCTTTTGCACAGCCAAGGGTACAGTCAACAAAACTAAAAGACAACCTACAGAGTGGGAGAAGATGTTTTCAAAAGACATATCAGATAAAGGGCTAGTTTCCAAGATCTATAAAGAACTTCTTAAACTCAACACCAAAGAAACAAACAATCCAATCATGAAATGGGCAAAGGACATGGATAGAAATTTCACAAAGACATAGATATTGCCAACATGCACATGAGAAAATGCTCTGCATCACTTGCCTCAGGGAAATACAAATCAAAACTACAATGAGATACCACCTCACACCAGTGAGCATGGGGAAAATTAACAAGGCAGGAAACCACAAATGTTGGAGAGGATGCGGAGAAAAGGGAACCCTCTTACACTGTTGGTGGGAATGTGAACTGGTGCAGCCACTCTGGAAAACTGTGTGGAGGTTCCTCAAAGAGTTAAAAATAGACCTGCCTTATGACCCAGCAATTGCACTCTTGGGGATTTACCCAAAATATTCAGATGCAATGAAATGCCGGGACACGTGCACCCCGATGTGTTTAACAGGAATGTCCACAATAGCGAAACTGTGGACGGAGCCATGGTGTCCATCGAAAGATGAATGGATAAAGAAGATATGGTTTATGTATACAATGGAATATTACTCAGCCATTAAAAACGACAAATACCCACCATTTGCCTCGACGTGGATGGAACTGGAGGGTATTATGCTGAGTGAAGTAAGTCAATTGAAGAAGGACAAACATATGTTCTCATTCAACTGGTTAATATAAATAATAGTGAAAGGGAATATAAGGGAATGGAGAAGAAATGTGTGGGAAATATGAGAAAGGGAGACAGAACATAAAGACTCCTAACTCGGGGATCCCTGGGTGGCTCAGCGGTTTAGCGCCTGCCTTTGGCCCAGGGCACGATCCTGGAGTCCCAGCATCGAGTCCCACATCGGGCTCCCGGCATGGAGCCTACTTCTCCTTCCTCCTGTGTCTCTGCCTCTCTTTCTCTCTCTCTCTATGTCTATCATAAATACATAAATATTTTTAAAAAAAGACTCCTAACTCTGAGAAAGGAACTAGGGATGCTTTAAGGGGAGGAGGGCGGGGGGTGAAGGTGAATGGGTGAAGGGTAGTGAGAGGCGCCCTTGCCGGGATGAGCAGTGGGTGTTATTCTGTTTGTTGGTAGATTAAACACCAATAAAAAATAAATTTATTTAAAAAAATGTTCAAACAACTAAATATTTATGCTGATACATGGGAGTACCTAAATATAGAAACCAATTAACAACAAACATACAGGAACTCACTGATAATAATACAATGACAGGGGATTTTAACACCCACTTATGGCAATGGACCGATCGTCTATGCAGAAAATCAAAAGGGGAACAATAACATTGACACACTGGACCACAGAGACTCAACAGATATAGTCTGAACATTTATTCCTAAAGCAGAATACACATTCCTTTCAAGTGCACATGGGACATTCTCCAGAACAGATCATATCATGTCCCACAAATCAGCCCTTAACAGGTACAACAGGTACAAGAAGGTTGATATCACACCCTTTACATATTTGGACCATGATGCTATGAAACTGGAAGTCGACAGTAAGAAACAAAATTGACAGACCAAAAATACATGGAGATTATGAACATCCTACTAGAGAATGAATAGAGCAACCAGGAAATTAAAGAGGAAATTTAAAACAAAAAAAAAATGAAAACATGTTTCTCCAAACCTCTGGGATGTTGCAAAGGCAGTCCTAAGAGGGAAGTACATAGCAATACAGGCCTATCTCAAGCAACAAGAAGTCTCCAATTCGCAACCTAACCCTACACCCAAAGAGGCTGGAAAAGGAATAGCTAACAAAGCCTAAAGGCTACAGAAAAAGGGAAAAAATAAAGATGAGAGCAGAAATAAACAATGCAGAAAAAACAAAACAGTAGAATGGAATAACGAAACTAAGAGCTGGTTCTCCAAAATAATTAAGAAAATGGATCAAGCCCTAGCCAGTCGTATCAACTAGAAAAGAGAAAACCTAAATAAATAAAATCACAAATGAGAGAAGTGAGATAACAATTAACACCAGAAAAATAAGACAATTATAAGGGAATACTATGAAAGATTATACGCTAACAAACTGGGAGACCTGCAAGAAAAGGACAAATCCCTAGAAATGTACAAACGAGCACATGTGCAAAACTGAAATAGGAAGAAATGGAAAATATGAACAGACCCATAACTAGCAAAGAAATTGAATCAGCAAGGCACCTGGGTGCCTCAGTGATTGAGCAACTGCTTTGGCTCAGGTCATGATCCCAGGGTCCTGGGGGATCACGTCCCACATCAGGCTCCCCATATGGAGCCTCATTTTCCCTCTGCCTATAACTCTGCCCCTCTCTGTCTCTCATGAATAAATAAGTAAAGGTGCAGCCACTGTGGAACAGTCTGGAGGGTCCTCGAGAAGTTAAAAATAGGGGATCCTTGGGTGGCACAGCGGTTTGGCGCCTGCCTTTGGCCCAGGTCGTGATCCTGGAGACCCGGGATCGAATCCCACCTCGGGCTCCCGGGGCATGTAGCCTGCTTCTCCCTCTGCCTGTGTCTCTGCCTCTCTCTCTGTGATTATCACAAAAAAAATTTTAAAAAAGAAGTTAAAAATAGAGCTACCCTATGATTCCAAAATTGCACAGCTAGGTACTTACCCTGAGGATACAAAAGTAGTTGAGTAGATTCGAAGAGGAACACGCAGCCCAGTGTTGGTAGCAGCATTGTCAACAACAACGAAACTGTATAGAGCCCAGATGTCCATCGACAGAAGAATGGGCAGAGACGATGTGGTAAATATACACACTGCGACATCACTCGGTCATCAGAAGGGATGAAAGGAAGCCATTTACAATGACGTGGGAGAAGTGGAAGGGACTTATGCTAAATGAACTCACTCAGTCAGAGAAAGACAGATACCAAATACCATACAATTGCATTCACATGTGAATTTTAAGAAACCAAACAAACTGGCAAAGGGGCAGAGGGGGGATGAGAGAAGCAAACAAAAAAACACACTCTTAACCACAGAGAATAAACTAATAGATACCAGAGGAACGGGGGGGAATGGGAATCAGGGGATGGGCATAGAGGAGGTCACCTCTGACCAGACCCAGGCGTTGTATTCAAGGGTGAATCACTATGTGGTAAACCTGATACTATATCATACTGTGTTTACAAAGAGGAATTCAAGTAAAAGTTTAAAATAATAATTGGTAGTATTGATGAAACATGTGTGCACAAGAGATAAAATCATAAAAGCAACTGAAAATCCAAAGAGTCTTTAGAGCCACAAATCCCCCTCCTTAGCTCAGCTCAGGAGAAGCCTGCCATGCCTATTCTCACCCCAGCAGAAGCCTGGATTTTGACTCTCTGTGGAGGCTGCTGACTTGGTGGAGTCAGGCTATCTTTGAACCCAAAATCTAAATAGAGTGCATAAAACTAAACTGCCCAAGATGCTAGGAATCCCAGTGCAGGCACATGCCAAGACACAAACTCTAACCATACAGAGACATAACCCTAACCCTCCACTTAAGCCTAATGATAACCGAACCCTTAAACAAGAATTATCACTAATCAAAAACCAAACACAAACCCCAAGACCGAAACACATTCACTGAACCTTCCTGCCAACCCTCACCATAACCCCTAAACCTATTCTAAACCCTTAACCCTGACCCTTACCTTAAATCTAACCCTAACCCTAACCTCTAACCCTAACCTTATCTTAATGTACTCAAATCCTATTCCTAACCTTAACATGTACCCTAACCCTAACCCTCTAATACTAATCCTATCTCATACCCCAAACTGTACCCTAACATGTACCCTAAACTAATCCCTAACCCACTGCCTAACCCTCTCTTACCCTTTTCCAAAACCATACCCTGACCCTGACCTGACCCTAACCCTAACCCCTACCAAACACTAACCCTAACCCTAGCCCTAACCCCTATCCTAAACCTAACCCTCGCCCTAACCCTAAACCTAGCCCTAACTTTAACTCTTCTCCCTAACCCTAACGACTAACCCAAACTCACACCCTAACCCCTAACCCTAACTGCAAACCTAGCCCAACCCTAACTCTAACCATAACCCAAACCCTAATTCCTAACTTCCTACCCTAATCCCTAAAGTCTAAACCCTAAACCTAACTCTTACTCCTGTCCCTAACCCAAACCCCCTTCCTAACTCCTAACCACTGACCCTTACTCTTAACCCTCACCCTAACCTCTAATCCATAACCATAAGCTTAATCACTAACCCCTAACATCTAACCTAAGCCTAACCACCAAATGCCTCCCCTCCCCTGACCTTAGCATTCATTCTACCCATTCACTTACCCTATGGTTCTGAGGAGTCCCTTCTGACATTGATGTGGCCCCTAACAGCGCCTCCAGAGTCCTCCAGGGGGTCCTGAGGAAGTCAGGCTCCTGTGAATGCGGACGTGGCCCCACGTGTTCCAGAGTCATAGTCAGCGGGCCCTGAGTATGCCGAGTCTCCTGTCAACGTGGAGTATGCCTCCTCTGGAAGGAGATGGAACATCCTTCTGGGTGCCTCACATCCTCTGGAAGCCTCACCGCAGGTTCTCAGGAGGCCGGGGCCTCCTGTCAGCCTGGACATGGCCCCATGTCCCCTGAAAACTCACCGCGGTCCTGAGGAGGCTGTGGGTTCCTGTCAGCCTAGATGCAGCCCCATGTGTCCCAAAGCCAAAGTGCAGGTCCTGAGGAGGACGCGGGTCCTCTCAGTCTTGACGTGGCCCCACATTTTCCTCAGCCTCACCATAAGACCTGAGGAGGCTGGGGACTCTTGTCAGAATGGACGTGGCCCCAAATCATCCCAATCATTCACAGCGGGTCCTGAGGAGGCCGGAGACTTCTGTCAGTGGGGATTCGGAATCCACATTTTTCTTAGGCCTCACCACAGGCTCTGACAAGGCTGGGGTCTTCTGTCCGCATGGACGCATCCCCATATTTCCCGAAGTCTACACTGGGGGTCCTGAGGACATCAGCGTCCGGTTGTGCGGACGTGGCCCCACATCCTCCCGAAGCGTCACCGCAGGTTCTGAGGTGGCCGAGGCTCCTGTCACTGTGGATGCAGCCCCCAGCTTCCAGAAGACTCAACTTATGTCCTGAGGGGCCAGTTAGCTCCTGCCAGAGTGACGCAGCGCCCCATCTTTCAGAAGCCTCCCCACATGTTCTAAGGCGGCCCAGGGGCTCCTGTCAGCGTGGATGGGGGCCCACATCTTACTGAAGCCTCCCCGCGGGTCCTGAGGCAGCCCAGGGGCTCCTTTCAGGGTGGGTGCAGGCCCACAATTTCCTGAAGCCTCCCCGCAGGTCCTGAAGTGGCCCAAGGGCTCCTGTCAGGGTGGATGTGGGCCCACATCTTCCTGAATCCTCACCGTGTGTCCTGAGGAGACCGGGGCTCCTGTCAGCGTGAACGCTGCCCAATATCCTCCTGAAGACTCCCCACAGGTTCTGAGGAGGCTGTGGCTCATCAGCGTGGACATGTCCCCACATCTTCCTCAGGCCTCCCCAGCTGGCTCCTGTTAGTGCAGGCAGATGAGGCCTACTGCACATGCATGCCCCTTGGGCAGTGCCTGGGCTCGGGCGCCCCCTGCGGGATCTTCAGGCACTACAGGGGCTGTGCAGGAGGCACGTGCCTGTCCCAGGGCCCATCTCTGCCTTCTTCCAGGCTCCAGCTGTGGCCTGTTAGCTTCGGAAACGTCTGACTGAAAAGGAGCCTAACACACAGGTTCCCCAAAAATACTTAAGGAGAAGGAATTGGAGCCCAAAGGACGTGAAATGAAAAGTGGACCAGACTTTTACCACGTCCTGTAAAACTCACTCAACTCTCTTCCACTGTGGGCGGGAACGTGGGCTGCTGCAGCAGCCTTGGAAACAGTGTGGAGGCTCCTCCGGAAGTTACAAATAGAGCAGCCCTGTGACCAGCATGTGAAAGCCTGGAGCTCACTCCGAAGATACACATGCAGTGAGACTTGGGAAAACTGCACCCCAATGTCCACAGCAGCCGCGTCCACAGTAGCCACAATGTGGGAGGACCCTCGGTGCCCTCTGGCAGATGATGGATAAAGAGGATGGGAGATAGATGATGGTCATAGAGAGAGGAATGGTATTCAGCTATCAAAGAGCAGGAAATCTTGCCATTTGCAATGACGTGGATAGAGCTAGAGGGATCATCTTAAGTGAAATAGGTCAGTGGGAAAAGAGAATGACCGTGTGGTGTCATTCATAGGTGGAATTAAAGAAGCAAAGTAGATGAACATCTGTGAAGGGAAGGAAAAATAAGATAAAAACAGATGCAGGAAATACAGACTCTAAATTATAGGAAACAAACTGAGTGTCACTGCAGGGGAGGGGACGGGGGAGAGGATAACAGGGGACTGTCATAAAGGAGGGCACGTGATGTCACGAGCACTGCGGTTTTCTCCAACTGGTGAATCTCTGAATTCTTCCTCTGAAAGTATAATACACTATACGTTAATTAATTGGGTTTAAATTAAATTAAGTTAAAAAATCAGTTGTATCAGAGCACATTTCCTTCTGGACTCTGTTCTGCTCCTTCAGCTTATGCTGGGACCAACCCTCGTGGGTCTGGTTTGTTTAAGTAGCCGTCAGGCCTTGTCCATGGACCAGCCCAGGATTAGAACTCACAACCCCGAGACCAGGACCGGAGGTGAGGTCAGGAGTCGGATGCTAAACCGACGGAGCCGGGCGGGGTCCCGAGGACAACACTGCTTTATCCTGTGTCTCTGTGACATCGTTTGAAATAGGAAGGTGCTGCGTCCTGCTCTGTCCTGCTTCTCCAATACTGATTTGCTCTCCGGGGTCATTTGTGGGGGCGGATGGATGTTATGGGTTTTTTTTTTCCTATTTATAGGATCTGCCACCATGATTTGACAGGAATGACATTGAAATAGAAGGTGGCTTCAGGAACTGCGGACATTTTCACAAGATGAGACTCCCAAACCACGAGCCCAAGATGGCCTCCCAGAGCCTGGTATGGCTCAGTGTACAAGTCTTGTGTTCCTTTTGTTCAGTCTCATTATTTATTCTCTGTGATGCTCCTGAGAAGGGAGTCACATCCGTCATTTCCTTCCTGAGTGCTCATTGTCAGGACACAGCAAGCCCCACAATAGAACAAAAACTGAGCACAGGCCAAATGCAGGAAGCCCCTATTAGAACAGATCTCAATGCTCTTGAAGGCCCCATATCTAAATGTAAACAGAACTTGAGGAATTGCTCCAGCCCTTCTAGACTTCCCCGAGACCAGCCCTTAAAACTAAGCTAAAACCCACCTCTGGGTCCAAGTCCCTGCTCCACTGTGTCGGGTATACATGGACACAAGCTCGAGCTTGTAAATAAACCCTCGTGTGTTTGCATCAGTGTCAGCTTCTCGGTGGTTTCTCAGATTCGCAATCTTGGGCACAACAGTCTTAGATAAAAAACAAAACCAAAAGAAGCTTGGACGCAGGTAGAGTGAACGCAGGGTTCTGAGAGAAGCGGCAGAGACCCGGGGGCTTGGGAGCTCTTCTGTGAAGGCCCCAGCAGCCTGGGGGGCAGGATGCTCAGCCCCAGAGCCAGAGGACCCAGAAACCCCACCCGCATCCCGCTCATCAGGGCTGGGTCTCAGGGAGCAGCACAGCGCCACCTGCTGGAGCCCAGAGGTGCTGACGACCACCCAGCCTCTGACCCCCACAAGTGCAACTCCCAGGCAGATGTGCACCTGACAATCAGCGCCAAGGCCCATCCCCAGACCCCACACAGACCATTCCCTGCCACCAAGTTGTCAAAACAAAGAGGCTGCAGAGCTTCAGCTCTGCCTCGAAAGTAGAGTCTAGATTCCTTGTACTTTGTGCTCTTCTTTCATTTATTTTCTTTGATTCTATTTTATTAATTGCCTTATTTTAACTTTTATGTATGTACCTTATATATTTCTTATTTTTAGTTTCATGGTACTTTAATTGTGTTTCATATTTTGGGATTTAGAATCTTTTAATGAGCAGGCCAAAATAATCTGTTTTGTTTTGGGGGGGGGAGGGCAGTTGTTACTGTTTTTCTTGGTTTTTCTTTTTCTTCCTTCTTTCTTTTCTGGAAAAAATAATGAAATGGAGAAATTCTCCTCCATAAAATAACATGAGGTAGTACTCACAGCCAGGAAGTTCATCAATACACATATATGATGTCTAACTACAGTTCAAAACAATGATTATAAAGATAGCAGCTGGGCTGGAAAAAGAGCACAGAAGAAAACTAGAGAATCCCTTACTGTAGAAATAAAAGAACTAAAATCTAGTCAGGCCAACGTTAAAAATGCTATAACTCTGATACAGTCCCAAGTGGAAGCCTTAAAAACAAGAAACGTTATGGAGCATAGAGGCAGACATAGGGAACTCAGCCACTTATTAAAACAATAACATTCATATCATAGGAGACTCAGAAGATGAAGAGAGAGAAAAGGTGGGCCTTGCTCAGCCATTAGAAACGACAAATACCCACCATTTGCTTCAACGTGGATGGAACTGGAAGGTATTATACTGAGTGACGTAAGTCAATCAGAGAAGGACAAACATTGTATGTTCTCATTCATTTGGGGAATATAGATAATAGTAAAGGGAATATAAGGGAAGAGAGAAGAAATGTGTGGGAAATATCAGAAAGGGAGACAGAACATAAACTCCTAACTCTGGGAAAAGAACTAGGGGTGATTGAAGGGGAAGTGGGCGGTGGGTGGGGGTGAATGGGTGATGGGCACTGAGGGGGGCACTTGACGGGATGAGCACTGGGTGTTATTCTGTATGCTGGCAAATAGAACACTAAGAAAAAGTAAATTTATTATTAAAAAAAAGAAAGAAACAAAGTGTGGCACCTGGGTTGCTCAGTCAGTTAAGCTTCTGTCTTAGGCTCGGATCATGATCCAGGTCCCAAGGCAGGCTCCCTGTTCAGCTGGGAACCTGCTTCTCCCTCTCCCTCTGTCCCGCTCACTCATGCTTTTTCTCTCCTCTCTCTCAAATAAATAAATAACATCTCTGAAAAAAAAAACAATCAAACAAACCTAGAGGGAAGAGAAATCTCCCATGTAGAAGAATTTCAAACTATTTGTGCAGACATTCCACCGTGAAGTTCATGAGCATAACTTCCCACTCTTATGTGTGCAATACACAAAGTAACTTCCTTCTACAAAATATATTATGAAAAACTTAAAATAATGATAATATAATAATAATAATAATAATAATAAAGAATCAGTTTACAACGGAGAAAGCTGACAAACCCTACTTCAGCAAGATGACCAGAACGATGCCAAGACTGATAAATCATGTTGATAGTATCTATCCTTTATATGATATAATGAAAATGGCAGTATATCTCTGTATATAATCCACAAAAACAGTTCAATCATGAGATAAACAACAGACATGTCCCAACTGAGGGAAATTTTACAAAATACTCTACTTCTCAAAGTGTTCCAGTTCAACAAAAACAAGGAAAGGCTGAAAGACTGTCACAATCCAGAGGAGCCTAAGAAAACAGGAGGACAAATGGAATGTCATATGAGGGGTGGTGACTTAGCAAAAACTAAGGAAATCTGAATAAAGTATGGTCTTTGGTTTTTGCGAATATTTTAATATTGATTCATTAGCTAATATTGTACCGTACTGATATAAGATATCAATAATTGGAGAAATTGAGTGCAAGTGCATGAGAATTCTCTGTACTATCTTCTCAATTTCCCTATAAATCTTTGTTTTTTTTCCTAATAAATAAGATTTATTTTGAAAATTGACTAAAATGAATCAGGCTCCAAGTGTAAAGACATTTTAAGAATCGTTGAATTAACTTTTGCCTTATTCTTAAAGAATTCCTTTGATGGGAACAAAGAATTTTATATCAGAAGGAAAGAAAAACATTTATGAACACGTATAATGCCTCCTCAACCTGAAAAGGAGGAACGGATAATAAATAGCAAAAATCAGATAAAAATAATTCTAGTATAATAGACACCATATTGCTAGTGCATTTAAAATTATCAATGCATAACATTTATTTCCCTGACATTTGTCTTCCAAAGAGTTCACAGTGTTTCAGTGTCAGTTGAAACAGGGGAAGAATCTCAGGGAAGAATCCTTCACATAATAATAGGACCATTGGTAATAATGTCTCTCAGTTCTTTCCAAATCCATAAAGATGCATTTCCTGATGAGTGACTGAGCTGTGAAGAAAGAGAAGACATTCCCTCATCCCTCTGATTTACTTGTGTCAGAATATTTTAACCATAGTACTACGGATAGTAAATTATCCTTATTAACAGGAAATACATCTCAGATTGGAATCTGAGCAATCAGAAGTGCAGAGAAAAAACACTTTGACTCGCTCTTCATCTTATAAAGAGAAAGGACAGCTTTTCTATGTACAAAGTCAGTTGTCAAGATAGCCTCAGGGAGTAAGAGTCTGCAGCATCGAATCCTGCTGCACAGCTGGGATGCCCAGGAGCCAGGTCTTCCGGATTCCAAATCCCTGGGCCTGTCCCCCAACACTGGCTGTCAGGCTGAGGTCATTTGCAATTGCTCTCTTAGGAGCTCCGGGGAAGTGTGAAGGAGCTAGATAGGATGGGAATGGACACAAGGAGGCCGAGAAAATGAAGGCCTTTCCACTTTAAGTTCAGCGTTCGAACATGTCAAGCCATCCCAGGACCCTGTGAAGAAGAGCTGAAATTTACATTACTTCAGATACAGGAAAAAAACAAAAGTTTATAGCTTATTGCCCTAGAAAGCCCAACAATAGAATAAGGACTGAGCCCACGCCAAGGGCTGGAAGTGCCTATTAGAATGAGAACAGAGCTCAATGCCAATGAAGGTCCCATATCAAAATATAAACAGAATTTGAGGAATTGTTCCAGCCCTTCTGGAGGTCCGTGAGACAAGCCCTTAAAACTAAGCTAAAACCCAACTCGGGGTCCAGGTCCCTGCTCTGCTGTGTTGGGTTCGGGTGTACTTGAACGCAAGCTCGAGTTTGGAAATCAACCCTCATGTGTTTGCATTGGTGTCAATTCCATAGTGGTTTCTCAGATTCGCAATCTTGGGCACAACACCCCATGTCCCCTCCCACCTGGGCTGAACTCCTCTGCCGTCCCACCCAGGCTGACCCTCAGCCACCTCGCCACCTACAACAGCTGGGCACAGGCCCTCACACAGTTCCACGGGCACGGTGGGCACTCCCACCATCCCCAGCCTTCCAGAGGAAGGAAGGAGGATTCTGCAGGACACACTCCCATGGTTGCCCTAGGGCTCCCTGCCCTGCACATCAGATCGTGACAGGTCAGGGTCTGTATCCTTGATGCCTGCTCCTCCTCCCCGGTTTTCCCACAGGAAATGAAGAAGGAGGCCCTGGTCTCCTCCTAGGACATCACGCAGGTAGACCTGGATGTCAACAGGACATTCAACAGTCACATCATGTTTTGGTACTACTACAGGGTAGGGTGAGGCTGAGGGGCCAGGGGGGATCGGGCTCCGGGAGAGGACCAGGGGCTTCTGGGTCGGGAACACAAGGCTTCCGAGGCCGGGAAAAGAACAGCAGCCAGCAACACACAGCTGCATGGTAAGGTGCTGGGGATGAACCCCGTGCCCCCTCCCCCGGTGTCTCAGGGATGAGGAGGCCACTAGGATGGGGCTTCCAGGGGTTGCCATGTGAGCTGAACCCCAAAGGTGTGAGGGACGGCACTCTGAAAAGCAGGGGGCAGGGTTGCGGGCCGTGGGGGACAGTACGGGGACCTGGGTGCTGGGTGTATGGCTGTGACTGGAGGAGGACACACATCGATCCGATGAGGGTCGGACGGGTCAGGGTGACACCTCCACTCGGTGCTTTATATATTTCTAAATTCTATGCATTTCATTTGAGACAATTTGCAATATGTAAACATACATAGTATGATGACCCGAGATATTGCCCCCAGTCCAGCCAGGGCCCTGCACTGACCACACGGGGCCCCAGGGGCAGGTGTCACAGCAAACCAAAGACTGGGGTCGCCTTAATTGGTAGACGTCTCCCAATGCATGTTAGAGAAAGGGTTTGCCGTGTGTCTGCCAGCCCGCTACCCCATCCCCCCATTTACCAAAAACACATCATCCCCCTACATCATCATCCCCCATGGCATCACCCCTACACCATCCCCCTCACACACACAAAGCCCCACACAATCCCCACCCACACTATACCTCAACACTATTCCCCCTAAACCAGCACCCAACTCCACCACCATCATACCCATGCCCCCACACCATCCACCCTCACACCATCAGCCCTGAGCAAGGACCCGGTGCAGCTGCCCCCTGTGGGACATGCTCAGCCTCCCCAGGGTTCTCTGGATACCCTGCTCCCATCAGAAGCCCGGGTGTCCCATAGAGTACCCAGGGGTTGCAGGGAGGAGGGAAGACAGGGAGCCCCCGACACGGTGTGTGCAGGTGAGTGGTTCAGAGGACCCACTGTGCCCTGCCTCCGCCCACTGTTCCTCCTAGAGTGCGGCACACCCTGCACAGGACACCAGCCCCTAACCTAGAGGGACCAGGGCTGACTGGGCACCAGGCTCTGGGGAGCTGGGTTGATTTGAGCCCCAACCAGGCCCAACACAAAGACTAATGGGATCCAGCCCCCCATGGCCCTGGCCAGCCCTGGATTCTGGCCCCAGGCTGAGCGAGAATTCTCACAGTTGAATGTGGCCTCCTGGGCACTGGGCGTGCCCCACAGATCCAGGTCGCTGACCTAGGGCAGACCAGGAAATCCCGGGACACCCCAGGGTGGGGAGAGCAGGGGTAGGCTGGTGGGCCCCACCCACACCCACACCAGGAGGCAGGCTCCTACAGGTGTTGGGGCCCCAGGGGTCCCAAGGCCGGGGTCTAGCTGTCCTGCAGGGACCCAGCACAGGAGACCATGAGCTGCAGTTCCAGGTCAGCTCTGCTGTCCTCAGAACCGTCACTCAGGCTGAAACCTCAGGACACACGCCCCCAACCAGAGTCCACACATGCTCACAGGTGGGGGACTCCAGCACTCGCCCCCCCACCCCATGTGATTCTTGCCCTCCCCTAAAGACAAAAAGGTCTACTTCCCCAGGGGAAGGCGCGCACCCTCTGCTCTGAGCCCATTTGCTGTACAAATTCAATAAAGTGTTGTGGTGCAAAAATGCACAGCCATCCCGTTTCTGTGTCCCCAGAACTCTGTGTAGAGGGCATGGAGAGACCCCCAGAGAGGATTAGGGGGCACCACCGAGGCCCCAACCAGCCCATGCAGGGGCACCGCTAGGCACACACAGCTGACGTTCCCACGTGCCATCCAGTGGTGGCCGGACGCCAGGGTCAGGCCTCACAGACTTTACTGGGACTCAGCCTGTGCCCTGTCGGCCAGAATGGGCAGGACAGAGTGACAGCCAAGGAGCCTCAGGTCACCAGGGTCTGTGCAAAGTGACCTGAGAGGTCACCTCCCTCTGTCCAGGGGGCCGGGCCTGGCCGGGTTCCAGGGCACTTCCTCCCCTCCCCGCATCCCCGTGCCTGGGTGCCTTGGGCACAGAGGGCCTGCGGGGCGGTCAGCGTGGCCATGGAAGTGATATCAGGACAGCAGGCCCTTGTGTTGTGCCCAAGATTTCGAATCTGAGAAACCACCAAGGAGCCGACACCAATGAAACTCCCGAGGGTCTCTTTACAAGCTGGAGCTTGGGTCCAAGTGCACCAGACACATTGGAGCAGGGACTTGGACCCTGAGAGTAAGGGACGAGGCAGCTT
This sequence comes from Canis lupus baileyi, assembly GCF_048164855.1. Lineage (NCBI taxonomy): Eukaryota > Metazoa > Chordata > Mammalia > Carnivora > Canidae > Canis > Canis lupus. The sequence continues at coordinate 62,864,674 of NC_132852.1, forward strand.
TATAGGGGCCAGTGGACCATGGGATACGCATAAAGTTGCACAGTCATGTCGGTCCACATGTAGTTGGCCGATTGAATTACACCTTACCCTATAGTATCCACTTGAGCTGGTCTATTACTTTGGTCAGAATTGGTGCACGATTTTGGCGGGCACAAAGCAGGGTTACATTGTTATGAGCCGATTTCCAATTAGGGTGTGCCCAGCGGCCTGACTAGGGTGGGGCAGCACCTTAAGCCATAAGTAGGTCATTTGGGGGTCATAGGGGAGGTGGCGTGTGTAGCACAAAATGGAATGAGTCCTGCTCTGTTTGTCCAGGGGTAGGGGATTTTTGTTAAATTTCCTGGGTCCCACACTTACAGCTCATGCACCTGGGCCACCCTCACCAGGTGGACTCAGCGTGCATACCTTGTGGTGCTGGATCTCTCACACCAACGTGTGGAGGGCACCCTCCTTGCCCGAGTGAGTAGGGGATGGGTGAGCATAGGGCTCGGCCTGAAGGCCAGTCAGGACAGGGGACCGACAACCCCAGCCCCATCCCCACCCTGACTCCTACATACAGGCAGCCCCATGGCTCCCCACCATGGGCAGCCGGCTCCTCAGGAGCTCCCCCCAAGGGTGGCCCGAATGTCTGGCTCCCTGCTGGAGAGTCATTGGGGAGAATAGAAGCAGCCAGCGCTTGGCAGGACCCACTGCTGGACATGGGAATGTGGCTGAGCCAGATCTTCCTGCTCAGCTGACCCTCCAGTGGAAAGTCACTGCATGAGCAAGCCCCGGGTTGGACAGAAGAGCCCAGCTAGCCACCCAGCGCCAGCACTAGAAATGAGGTTTTGCCAACCATTTCGGGGTTTTGGGTTACCCAGGCATAGGATCCAATAGCTGCACGTGATAGCTGCATGTCATAGAGACACACACACCCCAAAACCAACAAAAGTCGTAATCCCCCCAATGTTGTCAAACTGCAGCCGGATGGTTACATACAAGATGCTGTGATCCCCAATAGGATACATGGAAGACGCTATAAACCATGACTTCAGACATGCTGGAGGCACGGAGATGTGCCTGCTGGGTTCCATCAAGGAGCACAGAGGGGAAGGAAGCATCCTACGGACAGGGGGCACCTCCTAGGAAAGGACACCAGGTCCCTGTGAAGGCTACAGGGGTGAAATCTCTCCTCTTCTCTTTCTGCTTCTGGTTTTCCTCCTACATGCCATTTTCCTCAATCATATTAGAAAGAATTTATGTTTTTAAATTTATTTTTATTGGAGTCCAATTTGTATGAATTCTTTCTTCAGCAAGCGTGTCATTCAGGAGAGAAGGAGAGAGAAAGAGTTTCCTAGACAGGCAACATATAAAGGAGTTCATGACCACTTAACCAGTCCAGAAAGGAATTTTAAGAGGGACTCTGCTAGTGGGGGAAAAAAGAGACCAAAAGAAACAAAGACTAGAAAGAACCAGAGAACGTCACCAGAAACACCAACTCTTCCGGAAACACAAAGGCACAAAGTTCATATCTTTGAATAATCACTCTGAATGCTGATAGACTAAATGCTCCAATCAAAAGATAGAGGGTATCATAGTGGCTTAAAAAACAGAATCCAGGATGCCTGGGTGGCTCAGGGGTTGAGCCTCTGCCTTTGACTTAGGTTGTGATCCTGGAGTCTGGGATTGAGTCCCATATTCTGTTCCTGGTGGGGAGTCTGCTTCTCTTTCTGCCTAATTTTCTGCCTCTCTCACTCTCTCTCTCTCTCATAAATAAAATCATTATTAAAAAAACAAGATCCATCTGTATGCTGCCTACAAGATGCTCACATTTATAGACACCAGGAGATTGAAAGTCAGGGGATGGAAAATCATCTATCACGCTAATGGATATCAAAAGAAAGCTGGAGGACCCATACTATATCAGACAAAGGAGATTTGAAACCTAACCCTGGCGGACACCTGTTGGCTCAGTGGTTGAGCATCTGCCTTCGGCTCAGGGTTATCCTGGGATCCCAGGATCGAGTCCCTCATCGGCCTCCCTTTGCGGAGTCTGCTTTTCCCTCTGCCTATGTTTTGCCTCTGCTTCAATGTGTATCTCTCATTAATAAATAAATAAAATATTTAAATTTCAAAAAAGAAAGAACAAATAGTATAAGAAGAGAAGGGCATTATTTCATAATTAAAAAGACTTTCTATCAAGATCAAACAACTAAATATTTATGCTGCCAACATGGGAGTACCTAAATATAGAAACCAATTAGCAGCAAATGTACAGGAACTCACTGATAATAATACAGTAACAGGGGATTTAACATCCACTTATGGCAATGGAACAATCGTCTATACAGAAAATCAACAGGGGAACAATAGCCTTGACACACTGGACCACAGGGACTCAACATATATAGTCTGAACATTTCATCCTAAAGCAGAATACACATTCCTTTCATTTTTTATTATTTATGATAGTCACAGAGAGAGAGTGAGAGAGGGGCAGAGACATTGGCAGAGGGAGAAGCAGGCTCCATTCACAAGGAGGCCGACGTGGGATTTGATCCCGGGTCTCCAGGATTGCGACATGGGCCAAAGGCAGGCGCTAAACTGCTGCACTACCCAGGGATCCCTACACATTCCTTTCAACTGCACATGGGACATTCTACAGAACAGATCATATCATGGCCCACAAATCAGCCCTCAACAGGTACAACAGGTACAAGAAGGTTGATATCACACCCTGTACATTTTTGGACCACGACGTTATGAAACTTGAATTCGACAGTAAGAAAAAAAAATTGGACAGACCAAAAATACGTGGAGATTATGAATATCCTACTAGAGAATGAATGGAGCAACCAAGAAATTAAATAGGAAATTTAAAACAAATGAAAATGAAAACATGTTTCTCAAAACATCTGGGCTGTAGCAAAGGCAGTCCTAAGAGGGAAGTACATAGCAATACAGGCCTACCTCAAGAAACAAGAAGTCTCCAATACACAACCTAACCCTATACCTAAAGGAGCTGGAAAAAGAATAGCAAACATAGCCTGAAGCCTACAGAAGAAGGGAAAAATAAAGATGAGAGCAGAAATAAACAATGCAGAAACAACAAAACAGTAGAATGGAATAACGAAACTAAGAGCTGGTTCTTCAAAATAATTAATAAAATAGACAAAGCCCTAGCCAGCCTTATCAACGAGAAAAGAGAAAAACATATATAAATAAAGTCACAAATGAGAGAAGAGAGATCGCAATCAACACCAAAAAAATAAGACAACTTTAAGGGAATACCATGAAAGATTATACGCTAACAAACTGGGAGACCAGGAAGAATTGGAAAGATCCCTAGAAATGTGCAAACGAGCAAAACTGAAATAGGAAGAAATAGAAATGTGAACAGACCCATAACTAGCAAAGGAATTGAATCAGCAAGGCACCTGGGTGCCACAGTGGTTGAGCATCTGCTTTGGCTCAGGTCACGATCCCAGGATCCTGGGGCATCAAGTCCCACATCAGGCTCCCCACCTGGAGCCTCATTTTCCCTCTGCCTATACCTCTGCCTCTCTGCGTCTTGCATGAATTGAATACATAAATAAAATCTTTAAAAAAGGAAAAGATATAAAGATGAGAAAGGACCCAAATAAAATCACAAATGAGAAAAGAGAAATAACCACCAACACTAGAAATACAAACGTTTATAAGAGAACATTATGAAAAATTATATGCCAACAACCCCGAACCTGGAAGAGATAGATCAATTCCTAGAAATATATAACATAACAAAAATGAAAAAGGAAGAAATAAGGAACTTGAACACACAGATAACCAGCAGAGAAATTGAATCAGCAATCAAGAATCTCCCAACAGGAGACGCTTAGATGAATAGAATAAAATGGAAAGCCAAAACAAGATACAAACCTGTAACTCTATGGTCCATTAATCGACAACAAGGCAGGAAGGAATATCCAATGGCACAGAGACAGTCTCTTCAACAAACCCTAACCCTGACCCCAGGATAAGAACAAATGGTGTTGGGAAAACCAGGCAGCCACATGCAGAAGAATGAAACTGGACCACTTTCTTACACCATATATATAAAAAATAAATTCAAAATGGATGAAAGACCTAAATGTGAGACCTGAAACCATACAAAGAAGAAAAGATAGGCAGCAATGTCTTTGACATTGGCCATTGGATCTTCTTTCCAGATATGCATCTGAGGCGAGCGAAACAAAAGCAAAAATCCTATTGGGAGTTCATCAAATTGAAAAGCTTCTGCAAAGTGAAGGAAACAAGCAATGCTAAAATGCAAAATACAAAATGAGAGGAGATATTTGTAAACAACACATCCAATAAAGAGTTAGTATGCAAAATACGTAAAGCAAATATAAATCTCAGCATCCTAAACACAAATTATCCAACTGCAGATGGGCAGAAGACATGAATGGACTTTGTCTCTGTCAAGACATCCAGATGGCCACCAGACACACGGACAGACACTCAGCGTCACCCATCATCAGCAAAATGCAAACCAAAACCACAATGAGATGTCACCTGACAGCCGACAGAATGGCTAAAATTAACACAAGAAACAACAGGTGTTGGTGAGGCTATGGAGAAGGGGGAGCCCCCTTACACTCCTCGTGGTCATGTGAACAGGTGCAGCTACTGTGGAAAACAGTCTGGAGTGTCCTCAAGAAGTTAAAAGTAGAAGTACCCTATGATTCCAAAATTGCACAGCTAGGTATTTATCTTTAGGATATAAAAGTAGTCTCTTAGATTCAAAGAGGGACACGTAGCCTAGTGTTTGTAGCGGCGTTATCAACAATAGCCAAACTGTCGTTACAGCCAAGATGTGCATCGACACATGAATGGGCAGAGACGATGTGGTAAATATACACACTGCGACATCACTTGGTCATCACAAGGGATGAAATGAAGCCATTTACAATGACGTGGGAGAATTGTAAAGGACTTATGCTCAAGGAACTCAGTCAGTCAGAGAAAGACAGATACCAAATACCACACAATTGCATTCACATGTGAATTTTAAGAAACCAAACAATCGGGCAAGGGGATCGATGGGGTGGGATGAGAGAAGCAAACCAAGAAACTCACTCTTAACCACAGAGAATAAACTAATAGATACCAGAGGAAGGTGGGGGGGATGGGGAATCAGGCGATGGGGATAGTGGAGGGCACCTGTGACCAGTACCAGGCGTTGCATCCAAGGGTTGAATCACTATGTGGTAAACCAGAAGCTATATCATACTGTGTTTACAAACAGGAATTCAATAAAAGTTTAAAATAATAATTGTTAGTATTGATGAAACATGTGTGCACAAGAGATAAAATCAGAAAGGCAACTGAAAATCCAAATAAAGAGTATTTAGAGCCACAAATCCCCTCCTTAGCTCAGCTCGGGAGAAGCCTGCCATGTCTTTTCTGACCCCAGCAGAAGCCTGGATTTTGATTCTCTGGGGAGGCCACTGACTTGTTGGAGCCAAGCTATCTTTGAACCCAAAACCTAAATAGAGTGCATAAAACTAAACTGCCCAGGATACTAGGAGTCCCAGTGCACGCACAGGCCAAGACCCAAACTCTAACCATACACAGACATATCCCTAACCCTACACTTAAGCCTAATGTTAACCTAAACCTTAAACAAGACCTATCACTAATCAAAAACCAAACACAAACCCCAAGACCGAACACATTCACTGAACCTACCTGCCAAGCCTCACCCTAACTCCTAAACCTATTCTTAGGTTTCCTTAACACTGACCCCTACCTTAATTCTAACCCTAACCCTAACCTCTAACCCTAACCTTAACTTAATGTATTCAAATCCTATTCTTAACCTTATCCTGTACCCTAACCCTACCCTCTAATACTAATCCTATCTCATACCCCAAACTGTACCCTAACCCGTACCCTAAAACTAACCCCTAGCCCACTTCCTAATCCTATCTCTTATCCTTTTCCAAAACCGTACACTGACCCTACCCTGACCCTGACCTGACCATTACCCCTGACCAAACACTAACCCTAATCCTAACCCCTATCCTAACCCTACCGCTCACCCTAACTCTAAACCTAGCACTAACTTTAACCCTAACCCCTAACCCTAACAACTAACCCTAACTCACACCCTAACCCCTAACCCTAACTGCAAACCTAATCACAACCCTAACACTAACCATAACCCTAACCCCAAATCCTAACATCCTGCCCTAATCCCTAAGCCTAAACCCTAACCCTAACTCTAAATCCTGTCCCTAACACTAACCCTAACCCCTTTCCCAAATCCCTAACCCCCATCCAACTCCTAACCACTCACACTTACCCTTATCCCTCATGCTATCCTCTAATCCGTAACCATAAGCATAATCACTAAACCCTAACATCTAACCTAACTTAACCACCAACTGCCTCCCCTCCCCTGACCCTACCATTCATTCTACCCATTCACTTACCCTGTGGTTCTGAGTAGTCCCTTCTGATGTGGACGTGGCCCCCAATGGCGCCTCCAGAGTCCTCCAGGGGGTCCTGCGGAAGCCAGGATCCTGTGAGTGTGGACGTGGCCTCACGTGTTCCTGAGTCATAGTCAGCGAGTCCTGAGGACGCCGGGTCTCCTGTCACTGTGGACTATGCCTCACATCCTCTGGAAGTCTCACAGCAGGTCCTCAGGAGGTTGAGGGCTCCTGTCAGCCTGGACATGGCCCCATGGCCCCCAGAAAACTCACTGCGGGTCCTGAGGGGGCTGAGGGCTCCTGTAAGCATAGACACAGCCCCATATATCCCGAAGCCAAAGGGCAGGTCCTGAGGAGGCCAGAGACTCCTGTCAGTGTGGATTTGGCACCCACATCTTTCTTACGCCTCACCACAGGCTCTGACAAGCCTGGGGTCTCTGTCTGCATGGAAGCATCCCCATATTTCCCGAAGTCTACACCTGGGGTTCTGAGGACGTCAGCGTCCTGTTGTGTGGGCGTGGCCCCATGTCCTCCCATACCGTCACTGCGGGTTCTGAGGGGGCCAGGGCTCCTGACACCGTGGATACAGCCCCCACCTCCCAGAAGCCTCAACTTATGTCCTGAGCGGCCTGGGAGCTCCTGCCAGAGTGGACGCAGCACCACATCTTCCTGAAGCCTCACCGCAGGTCCTGAGGAGACCAGGGCTCATCAGTGTGGATGCGTCCCCATGTCCTCCTCAGGCCTCCCCAGCACATGTGGGCTCCTGTTAGTGCAGGTGGACGAGGCCTACTGAGCCTTCGCGGCCCTTTGGGCCAGGCCTGGTCTCGGGCGCCTCCTGCGGGACACTCAGGCACTGCAGGAGGCCATGCAGGAGGCAGCGCCCCTGTGCACGGGGCCACACCTGCCTCCTTCCAGGCTCCAGCTGAGGCCTATGAGCTTTGGAAACGACTCACTGAAACAGAGCCCAATACCTGGCTTCCCCAGAAAGACTTAAGGACAATGATTAGAGCCCACAGGACACAAAAAGAAATGTTTACCAGACTTTAACCACGCCCTGCAAAACTCACTCAACCCTCTTCCTCTATGGGCGGGACCGCAGGCTGGTGCATCCACCCTGGAAACAGTGTGGAGGCTCCTCAGGAAGTTACAAACGCCCTGGGACCAGCAGGTGCACAGCCTTAGCTCACCCCGAAGATAGAGATGCATGAGACTCAGGGACACCTGCACCCCAATGTCCACAGCAGCCGGGTCCATAGTAGCCACACTGTGGGAGGAGCCTCGGTGCCCTCAGGCAGATGATGGATAAAGAGGATGGAAGATAGATGATGGTCATAGATGATAGATAGTTAGATGATAGGAATGGTACTCAGCTATCAAAGAGAAGAAAATATTGCCATTTGCAATGACGTGGATAGAACTAGAGGGATCATGTTAAGTGAAATAAGTCAGTCAGGAAAGAAAATTACCGTATGGTTGCATTCATAGGTGAAATTAAAGAAGCAAAGCTGATGGGCATCTGTGAAGGGAAGGAAAAACAAATAAGATGAAAACAGAGATGGAGGAAAAAAAGACTCAATCACAGGAAACAAACTGAGGGTCGCTGGAAGGGAGGGGAGTGGAGGGACAGGATAACTGGTAGAGGGGCATGACGGAGGGCACGTGATGTCATGAGCCCTGGTGTTATCTCCAACTGGTGAATCCCTAAATTCTACCTCTGAAAGTATAATACACTATACTGTTAATTAATTGGGTTTAAATTAAATTAAGTTTAAAAAATCAGTTGACGGTATCGGAGTGCATTTTCTTCCAGGCTCTCTATTCTGCTCCTTCATCTTATGCCAGAACCACACCCCTGTGGCTTTGGTTTGTTTAAGTAGGCTCCATGCCTCGTCCACAGTTCAGCACAGGGCTAGAATTCATGACCCCGAGATCAAGTCCAAGGGTGAAGTCAGGAGTCGGATGCTTAACCAATGGAGCCAGCCAGGACCCGAGAACCACACTGCTTTATCCTGTGTCTCTGTGACATTGTTTGAAATAGGAAAGTGGAGGGAGGGGCAAGATGGCTGAAGAGTAGGGTTCCCAAATCACCTATCCCCACCAAATTACCTAGATAATCTTCATCATCCTGAAAATCTATGAATTAGGCCTGAGATTTAAAGAGAGACCAGCTGGAATGCTTCAGTGAGAAGAGTTCACACTTCTATCAAGGTAGGAAGAGGGGGAAAAAGAAATAAAGAAACAAAAGGCATCCAAGGGGGAGGGGCCCCACGAGGTGCCGGGCTAAGGCTGGGGCGAGTGCCCCCAGGACAGGAAAGCTCTGTTCCGGAGAAGCAGGAGCTTCACCAATCTTCCTGGGTGGAAAGGCACCCGCAGGGAGTTGGAGCAGGACGCCAGGATGGTGGGGATGCCCTCGGGCTCCCTGGAACACTAACAGACACCTGCGCACCCAGGAGACTGCACCATACCCCGCGGCTGAGCTCCCTAAAAGACTGCAGGGCCCACGGCTGGACCTGGAGCAGCTCGGAGGGGCTCGGGCGGCGGCTCCACATGGAGGGGGCTGCGAGGCCAGGAGCAGCTCGGAGGGGGCTCTGGCAGAGGAAGAGGATCCCTGCGGAGAGGGCAAAGGGGATCTGGGACCAGCTCAGAGGGGCTCGGGCTGCGGCACCGCAGAGGCAGGTGTGTGGCTGGGAGGGGGAATCCAACAGCGCAGGCACTGGAGCACAGGGCGCCAGGACACAGCCGAGGATCTGGCCTCCCCCTGGGACAGGCAGAGCCCGGGAAGGCCCACAACAGCTAGGACGCTTCTGCCCATAACTGAGCAGATCAGCGTCCCCACCTTGGCACCTCCAGGCCCTGCAGAGGGAGAGCTCCATAGTTACTGTGGGAGCTGCATCCAGGGCTCCAGAGCTGCCGGTGTCACTGGGATGGTTCCTCCTGGGGCCTCACGGGTTAAACAACCCCAACTGAGCCCTGCACCAGGCAGAGGGCAGAGCAGCTCCCCCAAGAGCTAACACCTGAAAATCAGCACAACAGGCCCCTCCGCCAGAAGACGAGCTAGACGGACAAGTTCCAGGGGAAGTCAACGGACTTAAAGTATACAGAATCAGAAGATACTCCCCCGTGGTTTTTTCTTTTCTTTTCTTTTTTCTTTTCTTCTTTCTTTTTGATTTGTTTGCATCCCCCACCCTTTATTCCTTTCTTTTTCTTTCTCTTTTTCTTCTCTTTTTTCTTTTTTTTCTTCCTTTTCTCTTTTTCTCTTTCTTTCCTTCTTTCTCTCTCTTTTTCTCCTTTTCCGAATACATTTTTTTTGGCCACTCTGCACTGAGCAAAATGACTAGAAGGAAAACCTCACCTCAAAAGAAAGAAACAGTCCTCTCTCCTAAGAGTTACAAAATCTGGATTACAATTCAATGTCAGAAAGCCAATTCAGAAGCACTTATACAGCTACTGGTGGCTCTAGAAAAAAGCATAAAGGACTCAAAAGACTTCATGACTTCAGAATTTAAATCCAATCAGGCCGAAATTGAAAATAAATTGAATGAGATGCAATCCAAACTAGAAGTCCTAACGATGAGGGTTAACGAGGTGGAAGAACGAGTGAGTGACATAGAAGACAAGTTGTTGGCAAAGAGGGAAACTGAGGAAAAAAGAGACAGACAATTAAAAGACCAGGATGATAGATTAAGGGAAATAAACGACAGCCTGAGGAAGAAAAACCTACTTGTAATTGGGGTTCCAGAGGGCACCGAAAGGGACAGAGGGCCAGAATATGTATTTGAACAAATCCTAGCTGAAAACATTCCTAATCTGGGAAGGGAAACAGGCATTCAGATCCAGGAAATAGAGAGATCCCCCCCCCTAAAATCAATAAAAACCGTCCAACACCTCGACATTTAATAGTAAAGCTTACAAATTCCAAAGATAAAGAGAAGATCCTTAAAGCAGCAAGAGACAAGAAATCCCTGACCTTTATGGGGAGGAGCATTAGGGTAACAGCAGACCACTCCACAGAGAACTGGCAGTCCAGAAAGGGCTGGCCGGATATATTCAGGGTCCTCCATGAGAAGAACATGCAACCAAGAATACTTTATCCAGCAAGGCTCTCAATCAAAATGGAAGGAGAGATAAAGAGCTTCCAAGACAGGCAGGAACTGAAAGAATATGTGACCTCGAAACCTGCTCTGCAGGGAATTTTAAGGGGGACTCTTAAAATTCCCCTTTAAGAAGAAGTTCAGTGGAACAATCCACAAAACAAGGACTGACTAGACATCATGATGACACTAAACTCATATCTGCGATTAGTAACTCTGAATGTGAACGGGCTTAATGACCCCATCAAAAGGCAAAGGGTTTCAGACTGGATAAAAAAGCAGGACCCATCTATTTGCTGTCTACAAAAGACTCATTTTAGACAGAAGGACACCTACAGCCTGAAAATAAAAGGTTGGAGAACCATTTACCATTCAAATGGTCCTCAAAAGAAAGCAGGGGTAGCCATCCTTATATCAGATAAACTAAAATTTACCCCAAAGACTGTAGTGAGAGATGAAGAGTGACACTACATCATACTTAAAGGATCTATCAAACAAGAGGACATAAAAATCCTCTACATATATCCCCGAATGTGGGAGCTCCCAAATATTTAAATCAATTAATAACCAAAGTGAAGAAATACTTAGATAATAATACACATACTTGGTGACTTCAGTCTAGCCTTTTCTATATTCGATAGGTCTTCTAACCACAACATCTCCATAGAAATGAGAGCTTTAAATGATACACTGGACCAGATGGATTTCACAGAAATCTACAGAACTTTACATCCAAACTCAACTGAATACACATTCTTTTCAATTTCAAGTGCACATGGAACTTTCTCCAGAATAGACCACTTACTCGGTTACAAATCGAGTCTGAACTGATACCAAAAGATTGGGATCGTCCCCTGCATATTCTCAGACCATAATGCCTTGAAATTAAAACTAAATCATAACAAGAAGTTTGGAAGGACCACAAACACGTGGAGGTGAAGGACCATCCTGCTAAAGATGAAAGTGTCATAGGAAATTAAGGAAGAATTAAAAAGATTCATGGAAACTAATGAGCATGAAGATACAATGTTCAAAATCTTTGGAATGCAGCAAAAGCATTCCTAAGAGGGAAATACATCGCAATACAAGCATCCATTCAAAAACTGGAAAGAACTCAAACGCAAAAGCTAACCTTACACATAAAGAGGCTAGAGAAAAAAAAAGCAGATAGATCCTACACCCAACAGAAGAGAGTTAATTAAAATTCGAGCAGAACTCAAGGAAATCGAGACCTGAAGAAATGTGGAACAGATAGAACCAGGAGTTGGTTCTTTGAAAGAATTAATAAGATACCTAAACCATTAGCCAGCCTTATTAAAAAGAAGAGAGAGAAGACTCAAATTAATAAAATCATGAATGAGAAAGGAGAGATCACTACCAACACCAAGGAATTACAAACGATTTTAAAAACATGTTATGAACAGCTATACGCCAATAAATTAGGCAATCTAGAAGAAATGAAGGCTTTCCTGGAAAGCCAGAAACTACCAAAACTGGAACAGGAAGAAATAGAAAACCTGAACAGACCAATAACCAGGGAGGAAATTGAAGCAGTCATCCAAAACCTCCCAAGACACAAGAGTCCAGGGCCAGATGGCTTCCCAGGGGAATTCTATCAAACTTTTAAAGAAGAAACCATACCTATCCTACTAAAGCTGTTTGGAAAGATAGAAAGAGATGGAGTACTTCCAAATTCGTTCTATGAGGCCAGCATCACCTTAATTCCAAAACCAGACAAAGACCCCACCAAAAAGGAGAATACAGACCAATATCCCTGATGAACATGGATGCAAAAATTCTCAACAAGATACTAGCCTATAGGATCCAACAATACATTAAGAAAATTATTAATCATGACAAAGTAGGATTTATCTCCGGGACACAAGGCTGGTTCAACACTCGTAAAACAATCGATGTGATTCATCATATCAGCAAGAGAAAAAACAAGAACCGTATGATCCTCTCATTAGATGCAGAGAAAGAATTTGACAAAATAGAGCATCCATTCCTGATCAAAACACTTCAGAGCGTAGGGATAGAGGGAACATTCCTCGACATCTTAAAAGCCATCTACGAAAAGCCCACAGCAAATATCATTCTCAATGTGGAAGCACTGGGAGCATTTCCACTAAGATCAGGAACAAGACAGGGATGTCCACTCTCACCACTGCTATTCAACACAGTACTGGAAGTCCTAGCCTCAGCAATCAGACAACAAAAAGACATTAAAGGCACTCAAATTGGCAAAGAAGTAGTCAAACTCTCCGTCTTCACCGATGACATGATTCTCTACCTAGAAAACCCAAGACCCTCCCCCCACAAGATTGCTACATCTCATACAGCAATTTGGTAGCATGGCAGGATACAAAATCAATGCCCAGAAATCAATGGCATTTCTATACACTAACAATGAGGCTGAAGAAAGAGAAATTGAGGAGGCAGTCTCATTTACAATTGTACCCAAAAGCATAAGATACCTAGGAAAAAACCTAACCAAGGAGGTAAAGGATCTCAACCATAAACACTATAGAATGCTTCTGAAAGAAATTGAGGAAGACACAAAGAGATGGAAAAATATACCATGCTCATGGATTGGCAGAATTAATACTGTGAAAAAGTCAATGTTACCCAGGGCAATGTACATGTTTAATGCAATCCCTATCAAAATACCATGGACTTTCTTCAGAGAGTTAGAACAAACTATTTTAATATTTGTGTGGAATCAGGAAAGACCCCGAATAGCCAGAGGAATTTTAAAAAAGAAAACCATATCTGGGGGGAACACAATGCCAGATTTCAGGTTGTACCACAAAGCTGTGGTCATCAAGACAGTGTGGTACTGGCACAAAAACAGACTCATAGATCAATGGAACAGAATAGAGAACCCAGAAGTGGACCCTGAACTTCATGGTCAACTGGTATTCGATAAAGTAGGAAAGACTATCCATTGGAAGAAAGACAGTCTCTACAATATATGGTGTAGGGAAAATGGACATCCACAGTCAGAAGAATGAAACTAGACCACTCTCTTTCACCATACACAAAGATAAACTCAAAATGGATGAAAGATCTAAATGTGAGACAAGAGTCCATCAAAATCCTAGAGGAGAACACAGGCAACACCCTTTTTGAACTCAGCCACAGTAAATTCTTGCAAGATAAATCCACGAAGGCAAAAGAAACAAAAGTAAAAATGAACTACTGGGACTTCATCAAGATAAGAAGCTTTTGCACAGCAAAGGATACAGTCAACAGAAGTAAAAGACAACCTAAAGAATGGAGAAGATATATGCAAAAGTCGTATCAGATAAAGGGCTAGTTTCCAAGATCTATAAAGAACGTTTTAAACTCAAACCCAAGGAAACAAACAATCCAATCATGAAATGGGCAAAAGACATGAAGAGAAATCTCACAGAGGAAGACATTCACATGGCCAACATGCACACGAAAACATGCTCTGCATCACTTGCCATCAGGGAAATACAAATCAAAACACAATGAGATACCACCTCACACCAGTGAGCATGGGGAAAATTAACAAGCCAGGAAACCACAAATGTTGGAGAGGATGCGGAGAAAAGGGAAGACTCTTACACTGTTGGTGGGAATGTGATCTGGTGCAGCCACTCTGGAAAACTGAGTGGAGGTTCCTCAAAGAGATAAAAATTGACTTGCCCGACGACCCAGCAATTGCACCTTTGGGGATTTACCCCAAAGACTCAGATGCAAGGAAACGACGGGACTCCGGCACCCTGATGTTTATAACAGAATGTCCACAATAGCTAAACTGTGGAAGGAGCCTTGGTGTCTATTGAAAGATGAATGTGTAAAGAAGATGAGGTTTATGTATAAAGTGGAATATTATTTAGGCATTAGAAACGACAAATACCCACCATTTGCTTCAAAGTGGATGAAACTGGAGGGCATTATGCTGAGTAAAGTAAGTCAATCGGAGAAGTACAAATAGTGTATGTTCTCATTCATTTGGAGAATATAAATAATAGTGAAAGGGAATATAAGGGAATGGAGAAGAAACGTGTGGGAAATATCAGAAAGGGAGACAGAACATAAGTACTCCTAACTCTGAGAAAGGAACTAGGGATGCTTTAAGGGGAGGAGAGTGGGGGTTGCGGGTGAATGGGTGAATGGCACTGAGGGGGGCCCTTGCCGGGATGAGCACTGGGTGTTATTCTGTTTGTTGGTAAATTGAACACCATAAAAAATAAATTTATTTTAAAAAAAAGTTCAAACAACTAAAAATTTATGCTGCCAACATGGGAGTACCTAAATATAGAAACCAATTAACAACAAACGTACAGAAAGTCATTGATAATAATACAATGACAGGGGATTTTAACACCCACTTATGGCAATGGACTGAACGTCTATACAGAAAATCAACAAGAGAAAAATAGCCTTGACACACTGGACCACAGGGACTCCGATATAGTCTGAACATTTCAACCTAAAGTAAAATACACATTCCTTTCAGGTGTACATGTGACATTCTCCAGAACAGATCATATCATGGCCCACAATTCAGCCCTCAACAGGTACAACAGGTACAAGAAAGTTGATATCACACCCTGTACATTTTAGGACCACGACCATATGAAACTCGAAGTTGACAGTAAGAAAAAATTTGGACAGATCAAAAATACGTGGAGATTATGAACATCCTACTAGAGAATGAATGGAGCAACCAGGAAATTAAAGAGGAAATTTAAAACAAATGAAAAAGAAAACATGTTTCTTCAAACCTCTGGGATGTAGCAAAGGCAGTCCTTAGAGGGAAGTACATAGCAATACAGGCCTACCTCAAGAAAGAAGAAGTCTCCAATACACAGCCTAACCCTACACCTTAAGTAACTGGAAAAGGAATAGCAAACAAAGCCTAAAGCCTATAGAAGAGGGGGAAAATAAAGATGAGAGGAGAAATAAATAATACAGAAACAACAAAGCAGTAGAATGGAATAATGAAACAAAGAGATGGTTCATCAAAATAATTAAGAAAATGGATCAAGACTTGGCCAGCCTTATCAACGAGAAAAGAGAAAAGACCTAAATAAATAAAATCACAAATGAGAGAAGAGAGATCACAATCAACACCAGAAAAATAAGACAATTATAAGGGAATACCATGAAAGATTATACGCTAACATACTGGGAGACCTGGAAGAAATGGACAAATCCCCAGAAATGTGCAAATGAGCAAAACTGAAATAGGAAGAAACAGAAAATGTGAACAGACCCATAACTAGCAAAGGAATTGAATCAGCAAGGCACCTGGGTGCCTCATGGTTGAGCATCTGCTTTGGCTCAGGTCATGATCCCGGCGTCCTGGGGAAACAAGTCCCACATCAGGCTCCCCGCATGGAGCCTCAACTTCCCTGTGTCTATACCTCTGCCTCTCTGTGTCTCTCATGAATCCATAAATAAATCTTTAAAAAATGCAAAAAGATAAAAAGATGAGAAAGGACCCAAATAAAATCACAAATGAGAAAAGAGATATAACAACACTAGAGAAATACAAACGATTATAAGAGAACATTATGAAAAATTATATGCCAGCAACCTCGAACCTGGAAGAAATAGATCAATTCCTAGAAATATATAACATGGCAAAAATGAAAATGTAAGAAATAAGAAACTTGAACAGACAGATAACCAGCAAAGAAATTGAATCAGTAATCAAGGATCTCCCAACAGGAGACGCTTAGATCAATAGAACAGAATGGAAATCCGAAACAAGATACAAACCTGTAACTCTATGATCCATTAATCGACAATGAGGCAGGAAGGAATATCCAAAGCACAAAGACAGTCTCTTCAAGAAACCCTAAACCTGACCCCAGGATAAGAAAAAATGGTGTTGGGAAAACCAGGCAGCCACATGCAGAAGAATGAAACTGGACCACTTTCTTACACCATATATATAAAAAATAAATTCAAAATGAATGAAAGACCTAAATGTGAGACCTGAAACCATACAAAGAAGAAAAGATAGGCAGCAGCGTCTTTGACATTTGCCACTGGATCTTCTTTCTAGATATGCCTCTGAGGGGAGGGAAACAAAAGCAAAAATACTATTGGGACTTCATCAAATTGAAAATCTTCTGCAAAGTGAAGGAAACAACGAAACCTAAAAGGCAACATACAAAATGAGAGGAGATATTTGTAAAGAACACATCCAATAAAGATTTAGTATCCAAAATACATAAAGGAAATATAAATCTCAGCATCCTAAACACAAATTATCCAACTACAGATGGGCAGAAGACATGAATGGACTTTGTCTCTGACAAGACATTCACATGGCCATGAGACACACGGAAAGACACTCAGCGTAACCCATCAGCAGGGAAATGCAAACCAAAACCACAATGAGATGACACCTGACAGCCATCAGAATGGCTAAAATTAAGAACAGAAGAAACAACAGGTGTCATTGAGGCTATGGAGAAGAGGGAGGCCCCTTACACTCCTGGTGGGCAGGCGAACAGGTGCAGCCACTGTGGAAAACACTGTGGAGGGTGCTTGAGAAGTTAAAAATAGGGGATCCCGGGGTGGCTCATCGGTTTGGCACCTGCCTTTGGCCCATGTTGTGATCCTGGAGACCCGGGATCGAATCCCACGTCGGACTCACAGTGCATGGAGCCTGCTTCTCCCTCTGCCTGTGCCTCTGCCTCTCTCTCTGTGACTATCATAAAAAATTTTAAAAAAAAGAAGTTAAAAATGGAGCTAACTACGATTCCAAAATTGCACAGCTAGGTATTTACCCCAAGGATACAGAAGTTGTTTAGTAGATTCGAAGAGGGACACGCAGCCCAGTGTTTGTAGCAGCGTTATCAACAAGAGCCAAACTGTGGATACAGCCCAGATGTCCATCGACAGATGAATGGGCAGAGACGATGTGGTAAATATACCCACTGCGACATCACTCGTTCATCAGAAGGGATGAAGTGAAGCCATTTACAATGACATGGGAGAAGTGGAAAGGACTTATGCTAAATGAACTCAGTCAGAGGAAGACATATACCAAATACCATACAATTGCATTCACATGTGAATTTTAAGAAACCAAACAAACTGGCAAAGGGGCAAAGGGGGGATGAGAGAAGCAAATAAAAAAACACACTATCAACCCCAGAGAATAAACTAATAAATACCAGAGGAAGGTAGGGGGATGGGGAATCAGGGGATGGGGATAGTGGAGGGCACCTGTGACCAAGTACCAGGCGTTGTATCCAAAGGTTGAATCACTATGTGGTAAACCGGAAACTATATCATACTGTGTTTACAAAGAGGAATTCAAGTAAAACTTTAAAATAATAATTGGTAGTATTGATGAAACATGTGCGCACAAGAGATAAAATCAGAAAGGCAACTGAAAATCCAAATAAAGAGTCTTTAGAGTCACAAATCCCCTCCTTAGCTCAGCTTGGTAGAAGCCTGCCATGTATATTCTGACCCCAGCAGAAGCCTGGATTTTGATTCTCTGGAGAGGCCACTGACTTGGTGGAGTCAGGCTATCTTTGAAACCAAAACCTAAATAGAGTGCATAAAACTAAACTGCCCAAGATACTAGGAGTCCCAGTGCAGGCACATGCCAAGACCCAAACTCTAACCATACACAGATATAACCCTAACACTACACTTAAGCCTAATGTTAGCCTAAACCTTAACAAGACCTATCACTAATCGAAAACCAAACACAAACCGCAAGACTGAAACACATTCACTGAACCTTCCTGCCAAACCTCACCCTAACTCCTAAACCTATTCTAAACCCTTAACCCTGACTGCTACCTGAAATCTAACCCTAACCTCTAAACGTAAACTTAACTTAATGTACTCAAATCCTATTCCTGACTTTAACCTGTACCCTACCCCTAACCCTTTAATACTAATCCTATCTCATACCCCAAACTATACCCTAACCCGTACCCTAAAACTAACCCCTAACCCACTCCGTAAATGTATCTCTTACCCTCTTCCAAAACCATACCCTGACCCTGACCTGTCCCTAACCCTAACCCCTAACCAAACAATAACCCTAACCCTAGTCCTAACCCCTATCCTAACCCTAACCCTCACCCTAATTCTAAACCTAGCCCTAACTATAACCCTAACCCCTCACCCTAAACCCTAACTCACACCCTAACTCCTAACCCTAACTGCAAACCTAAGCCCAACCCTAACTCTAACCATAACCCTAACCTCAACTCCTAACCTCCTGTCCTAATCCCTAGAGCCTAAACCCTAACCCTAACATTAAATCCTGTCCCTTACCCCAACCCCATCCTAACTCTTAACTACTGACCATTACCCTTATGCCTCACCTAACCTCTAATCCGTAACCATAAGCATAATCACTAACATCTAACATATAACCTAAGGCTAACCACCAACTGCCTCTCCTCCCCTAACCTTACCATTCATTCTACCCTTTCACTTACCATGTGGTTCTGAGGAGTCCCTTCTGATGTAGACGTGGCCCCCAACGGCTCCTCCAGAGTCCTCCAGGGGGTCCAAGCAAGCCGGGCTCCTGTGAGTGTGGACATGGCCCAACGTGTTCCTGAGTCATAGTCAGCGGGTCCTGAGGACGCCGGGTCTCCTGTCACTGTGGACTATGTCTCACATTCTCTAAAGCGTCACAGCAGGTCCTCAGGAAGCCGGGGGGCTCCTGTCAGCCTGGACATGGCCCCATGGCCCCCAGAAAACTCACCGTTGGTCCTGAGGGGGCTGTGGGCTCCTGTCAGCATAGACGCAGCCCCATATGTCCTGAAGCCAAAGTGCTGGTCCTGAGGAGGACGGGGTTCCTGTCAGGGTTGACATGACCCCTCATTTTCCTCAAACCTCACCATAAGACCTGAGGAGGCTGGGGGCTCCTGGCAGCATGGATGTGGCCCATAATCTTCCCAAACCTTCGCAGTGGGTTCTGAGGAGGCTGGAGACATGTCAGTGTGGATGCGGCACCCACATTTTTCTTAGGCCTCACCACAGGCTCTGACAAGGCTGGGGTCTTCTGTCCGCATGGATGCATCCACATATTTCCCCAAGTCTACACCGAAGGTCATGAGGAAGTCAGCGTCCTGTTGTATCCATGTGGCCCCAAGTCCTCCCAAAGCGTAACCGAGGGTTCTGAGGAGGCCGGGGCTCCTGTAACCTTGAATGCGGCCCCCAGCTTCCAGAAGCCTCAACTTATGTCCTGAGGGGCCCGGGAGCTCCTGGAAGAGTGGACGTGGCACCACATCTTCCTGAAGCCTCCCTGCAGGTCCTGAAGTGGCTCAGGGGCTCCTGTCAGTGTGGATGTGGACCCACATCTTCCTGAAGCCTCCCCGCGGGTCCTGAGGTGGCTCAGGGCTCCTGTCAGTGTGGATGTGGACCCACATCTTCCTGAAGACTCCCCGCGGGTCCTGAGGTGGCCCAGGGCTCCTGTCAGGGTGGATGCGGGCCCACATCTTCCTAAAGCCTCACCGCGGGTCCTGAGGAGACCGGGGTTCCTGTCAGCATGAACGCGACCCAATTTCCCCCTGAAGACTCCCCGCGGGTCCTGTGGAGGCTTCAGCTCATCTCGTAGATGTGTCCCCACATCCCCCTCAGGCCTCCCCAGCACAGGCTGGCTCCTGTTAGTGCAGGCAGAGGAGGCCTACTGCACACGCGTGCCCCATGGGAGGGGCCTGGGCTCGGGCGCCCCCTGAGGGACACTCAGGCACTGCAGGAGGCTGTGCAGGAGGCAGCAGGTGCTCCATGGGCCCCCCACCTGCCTCCTTTCAGGCTCCAGCTGGGGCCTGTTAGCTTCAGAAACATCTCACTGAAAAGGAGCCCAACACCCGACTTCCCCAGAAATACTTAAGGACAAGGAATTGGAACCCACAGGACACGAAATGAAATGTGGACCAGAATTTTACCACATCCTGCAAATCTCACTCAACCCTCTTCCACTGTGTGTGGGACCGTGGGTTGGTGCAGCCGCCCTGGAAACAGTGTGGAGGCTCCTTAGGAAGTTACAAATAGAGCCACCCTGCCACCAGCAGGTGAACGGCCTGGAGCTCACTCCGAAGATACAGATGCAGTGAGTCTTGGGACAACTGCACCCCAATGTCCACAGCAGCCGGGTCCACAGTAGCCACACTGTGGGAGGAGCCTTGGTGCCCTCTGCCAGATGATGGATAAAGAGGATGGGAGATAGATGATGGTCATACAGAGAGGAATGGAACTCAGCTATCAAAGAGAAGGAAATCTTGCCATTTGCAATGATGTGGATAGAACTAAAGGGATCATGTTAAGTGAAGTAAGTCACTCGGGAAAGAGAATGACCGTGTGGTGTCATTCATAGGTGGAATTAAAGAAGCAAAGCAGATGAACTACTGTGAAGGGAAGGAGAGACAAGATCAAAACAAATGCAGGAAATACAGACTCTTAACGATAGGAAACGAACTGAGGGTCGCTGGAGGGGTGGGGGCATAACAGGGGAAATAGGAAAGTGCTGCGTCTCACTCTGTCCTGCTTCTCCAATACTGATTTGCTGTCCGGGGTTATTTGTTGAGGAGGATGGATGTTATGGGTTTTTTTTTTTTCTTATTTCTAAGGTCTGCCACCATGATTTTGATAGAAATGACATTGAAACTGAGGGTGGCTTCAGGAACTGCGGACATTTTCACAAGATGAGGCTCCCACCCCACGAGCCCAGGACGGCCTCCCAGAGCCTGGTAAGGCTCAGTGCACAAATCTTGTGCTCCTTTGGTTCAGTCTCATTATTTATTCTCCTTGATGCTCCTGAGAAGGCCTTCACGTCCTTCCTTTCCTTCCTGAGTGCTCATTGTCGAGACACAGCAAGGCTACTCTGCTCTGTAGGGTCAGTTTGTGTCCCGTGACTTTACTGAACTCACTCCTTAGTTCTAACAGGTTTTGGTGGAGGCTCTTGGGTTTCCTATTTCTAGTTCCGCACCTTCAGTATATAGGGACAGTGTGACGTCCCCCTTCCAGGTGTGGAACCTTTGATTTTTACAGCTTAATGTCCTAGAAAGCCCCATTATTGAATCAAAACTGAGCCCAGGCCAAGGGCAGGAAGCCCCTATTAGAATGAGGACAGAGCTCAATGCCCTTGAAGGCCCCATATCAAAATGTAAACAGAACTTGAGGAATTGCTCCAGTCCTTCTGGAGGTCCCTGAGACCAGCCCTTAAAACTAAGCTAAAACCCACCTCAGGGTCCAAGTCCCTGCTCCGCTCTGTCGGGTATACTTGGACACAAGCTCGCGGTGGTAAATAAACCCTCGTGTGTTTGCATCATTGTTGGCTTCTCGGAGGTTTCTCGGATTCGCAATCTTGGGCACAACAGTCTGAGATAAAAAAAGAAAACCAAAAGAAGCTCGGACGCAGGTAGAGTGAACGCAGGATTCTGAGAGAAGTGGCGGAGACCCGGGGGGTTGGGGGCTCTGCTGTGGAGGCCCCTGGAGACTGGGGGGCAGGATGCTCAACCCCAGAGCCAGAGGACCCAGAGACCCCACCCGCATCCCGCCCATCTGGACCGGGTCTCTGGGAGGAGCACAGCGCCACCTGCTGTAGGACAGACGCGCTGACGCCCACACCGCCTCAGACCCCGCAGATGCATCTCACAGGCAGATGTACACCTGACAATCAGCGCCATGGCCAATCCCCAGACCCCGCACAGTCCCTTCGCTGCCACGAAGGTGTTGGAACATAGAGGCTGCAGAGCTTCAGCTCTGCTTGGAAAGTAGGGTCTAGCCTCCTTTGTACTTTGTGCTTTATTTTCATGTATTTTCTTTGATTCTATTTTATAAATTGCCTTATTTTAATTTTTATGTATGTACCTTATATATTTCTTATTTTTAGTTTCATGGTACTTTGTGTTTCTTATTTTGGGATTTAGAATCTTTTAACAACCAGGCAAAAATAATCTGGTAGTTTTTTTGGGGAGGGCAGTTGTTATTGTTTTTCTTGGTTTTTCTTTTTCTTCCTTCTTTCTTTTCTGGAAAAAAATAATGAGATGGAGAAATTCACCTCCATAAAATAATATGAGGTAGTACTCACAGCCAGGAAGTCCATCAATACAAATATATTATGTTTAACTACAGTTTAAAACAATGATTATAAAGATAGCATCTGGGCTGGAAAAAGAGCACAGAAGAAAACTAGAGAATCCCTTACTGTAGAAATAAAAGAAGTAAAATCTAGTCAGGCCAACGTTAAAAATGCTATAACTGGGGATCCCTGGGTGGCGCAGCGGTTTGGCGCCTGCCTTTGGCCAGGGCACGATCCTGGAGACCCGGGATTGAATCCCACGTTGGGCTCCCGGTGCATGGAGCCTGCTTCTCCCTCTGTCTATGTCTCTGCCTCTCTCTCTCTCTCTCTCTCTGTGTGTGTGTGTGTGTGTGTGACTATCATAAATAAATAAAAATTAAAAAAAAAAGATTTAAAAATGCTATAACTGAGATGCACTACCAAGTAGAAGCATTAAAAACAAGGAAGGTTATGGACCACAAAGGCAGATTTCGGAACTCAGCCACTTATTAAAACAATAACATTTATATCATGGGAGACTCCCAAGATGAAGACAGAGGAAAGGTGGGCTTGCTCAGCCATTAGAAATGACAAATAACCACCATTTCCTTCAACGTGGATGGAACTGGAAGGTGTTATGCTGAGTGAGGTAAGTCAATCAGAGAAAGACAAATATTGTATGTTCTCATTCACTTGGGGAATATAGATAATAGTGAAAGGGAATATAAGGGAAGGGAGAAGAAATGTGTGGGAAATATCAGAAAGGGAGACAGAACGTAAAGACTCCTAACTCTGGGAAATGAACTAGGGGTGATTTAAGGGGAGGAGGGCGGGGGTGGGGGTGAATGTGTGATGGGCACTGAGGGGGGCACTTGACGCGATGAGCACTGGTTGTTATTCTGTATGTTGGCAAATTGAACACCAATAAAAAGTAAATTTATTATTAAGTAAAAGAAAGAAAGAAAGAAAGAAAGAAAGAAAGAAAGAAAGAAAGAAAGAAAGAAAGGAAAGAAAAGTAGCAGCTGTGTGGCTCAGTTAGTTAAGCTTCTGCCTTAGGGTCAGATCATGATCCAGGTCCCAAGGAAGGCTCCCTGTTCAGCAGGGAACTTGCTTCTCCCTCGCCCTCTGCCCCTCTAGCACTCCTCTCTCTCAAATAAATAAATAGCATCTTTGAAAAAGACACAAACAAACCCAGAGGGAAGAGAAATCTCCCATGTAGAAGATTTTCCAACAATTTGTGCTGACATTCCACCCTCAAGTTCCTGAGCATAGCTTCCCATTCTTACATGTGGAATACACATAGTAACTTCCTTCTACAAAATATATTATGAAAAACTTAAAATAATAATAATAATATAATAATAATAATAATAATAATAAAAGGATCACTTTACTACGGAGAAACCAACAAACACTACCTCAGCAAGATGATCAGATCGATACCAAGACTGATAACTCATGTTGATAGTATCTAACCTTTATATGATATAATAAAAATGGCAGTATATCTCTGTATATAATCCACAAAAACAGCTCAATCATGAGAAAAACAACAGACATGTCCCAATTGAGGGAAATTTTACAAAATACTCTACTTCTCAAAGTGTTCCAGTTCGACAACAAGGAAAGGCTGAAAGACTGTCACAATCCAGAGGAGCCTAAGAAAACAGGAGGACAAATGGAGTGTGGTATGAGGGATGGTGATTTAGCAAAAACTAAGGAAATCTGAATAAAGTATGCTCTTTGGTTATTGTGAAAATTTTAATATTGATTCATTAGTTAATATTTGTACCATACTGATATAAGATATCAATAATTAGAGAAATTGAGTGCAAGTGCATGAGAATTCTCTGTACTATCTTCTCAATTTCCCTATAAATCTTTGTTTTCCTTCTAAGAAATTAGATTTAATTTGAAAATTGACTTAAATGAATCAGGCTCCAGTGTGAAGAGATTTTAAGAATCGTTGAATTATCTTTTGCCTTATTCTTAAAAAGTTCCTTCGATGGGAACAAAGTAAGAATTTTATATCAGAAGGAAATAAAAACACTTATGAACACGTATAATGCCTCCTCAACCTGAAAAGCAGTAAAGGATAATAAATAGCAAAAATCAGATAAAAATACTTCTAGTACAATAGACACCATATTGCAAGTGCATTTAAAATTAGCAATGTATAACATTTATTTCCTTGACATTTGACTTCCAAAGAGTTCACAGTGTTTCAGTGTCAGTAGAAACAGGGGAAGAATCTCAGGGAAGAATCCTTCACATAATAATAGGACCATTGGTACTAATGTCTCTCAATTATTTCCACATCCATAAAGATGCATTTCCTGATGAGTGACTGAGCTGTGAAGAAAGAGATGAGAAACACTCATCCCTTTGAATTACTTGTGTCAGAATATTTTAACCATAGTATTATGGATAGTAAATTATCCTTATTAACAGGAAATATGTCTCAGAGTGGAATCTGAGCAATCAGATGGGCAGAGAAAAAATGCTTTAACTCGCTCCTGCACTTTTAAAGACAAAGGAGAGCTTTTCTATGTACAAAGTCAGTTGTCAAGATAGCCTTAGGGAATAAGAGTCTGCAGCATGGAATCCCGCTGCACAGCTGGGATGCCCACGAGCCAGGTCTTCCTGATCTCAAATCCCTGGGCCTGTCCCGCCACACAGGTAGCCACGCTGAAGTCATCTGCAATTTCTCTCTTAGGAGCTCCAGGGAGGGGGGCATGAGCTAGATAGGACGGGATGGGATGCATGGAGGCCGAGAACATTACAGCCATTCTACTTTAAGTTCAGTATTAGCACACGTCCAGCAATCTCAGGCCCCTGTGAAGAAGAGCTGAAATTTGCATTACTTCAGTTACTGTAAAAAAACAAAGTTTACAGCTTGTCTTAGAAAGCCCCACAATAGAATAAAAACTGAGCCTAAGCAAAGGGCTGGAAACCCCAATTAGAATGAGAAGTGAGCTCAATGACCTTGAAGGCCCCACATCAAAATGTAAACAGAACTTGAGGAATTGCTCCAGCCCTTCTGGAGGTCCCTGAGACCAGCCCTTAAAACTAAGCTAAAACCCTCCTGGGGGTCCAAGTCCCTGATCCACTGTGTGGCATATACTTGAACCCATGCTCGAGTTTGTAAAACAACCCTCGTGTGTTTGCATCAGTGTCGGCTCCTTAGTGGTTTCTTGGATTCGCCATCTTGGGCACAACACCCCCATGACCCCTCCCCACCTGGACTGACCTCCTGTCCCCTCCCACCCATGCTGACCCTCAGTCACCTCCCCACCCACAACAGCTGGGCACAGGCCCTCACACAGTTCCACAGGCACGGTGGGCACTCCCGCCATCCCCAGCCTCCCAGGGGAAGGAAGGAGGTTTCGGCAGAACACACTCCCATGGTGGCCCCAGGGCTCCCTGCCCAGGAGAGCACCTGGTGACAGGTCGGGGTCTGTGTCCCTGACACTAGCTCCTTCTCCCAATTTTTCCCGCAGGAAATGAAGGAGGAGGCCCTGGTCTCCTCAGGGACATCACGCAGGTGGACCTGGACGTCAACAGGACGCTCAGCAGTCACATCATATTTTGGGACTACTAAGGGGTAGGGTGAGGGTGAGGGGCCAAGGGGGATCACGACCCAGTGGAGGACCGGGGGATTCTGAGTAGGAAAAACGGGGCTTCTGAGGCAGGGGGCAAACAGCAGCCAACAACACACCGCTCCATGGTAGGGTGTTGGGGATGACCTCTATGCCCACACCCCCGGGGCCTCGGGGATGAGGAGGCAACTGGGATGGGGCCTCCAGGGCTTGCCATGGGAGCTGAACCTCAAAGGGGAGAGGGGCTGCCCCCTGAGAAGTAGGGGATGGGGTCGGGTACATGAGGGGCATGAACCGGACCTGGGGGCCAGGTGGCATGACCGCGGCTGGAGCAGGACACACTTCGATCCCATGAGGGTCGGACGGGTCAGAGTGACACCCACTCTCGGTGATTTATATATTTCTAAATTCTATGTATTTGATTTGAGACAATTTGAAATTTGAAAACACACATAGTATGATGAACTCCAGATAATGCCCCCGGTCCAGCCAGGGCCCTGCACTGTCCACACCTGGCCCCAGGGGCAGGGGTCACAGCAAACCCCAGACTGGAGTCGCCTTTAATTGTAGACGTCTCCTTGTGCATCTTCGAGGAGGAGATGCCCTGTGTCCGCAGGCCCCCCACGACATCTCCCTCATTCCCCACTCCCACTCCATCCCCCTACATCATCATCCCCAATGGCATCCCACCTACACCATAACCCTCAAACCCACACAGCCCCACACAATCCCCACCCACATTATACCCCAACACCATCCGCCCTACACTATCCACCATCATCATATCCCTGCCCCTACACCTTCAACCCCCACACCATTGGCCCCCAGCAAGGACCCGGTACAGGTGCCCCCTGTGGGACATGCTCAGCCTCCCCGGGTTTCTCTGGATTCCCTGCTCCCATCAGAAGCCCGGGTGTCCCATAGAGTACCCAGGGGTTGCAGGGAGGAGGGAAGACAGGGAGCCCCCGACAGGGTGTGTGCAGGTGAGTGGTGCAGAGGAAGCACTGTGCCCTGTCTCCGCCCACTGTCCCTCCTGGAGGGCGGCTTACACTGCACAGGATGCCAGCCCCTAACCAGGGGGATCTGGACTGGCCTGGCCCCGGGCTCTGTGAGGGCGGGGGTGATTTGAGTCCCCGCCCCAGTCCCAACAAAAAGACTAATGGGATCCAGCCCCCCATGGCCCTGTCCAGCGCTGGATTCTGGCCCCATGCTGAGCGAGCCCTCTCACAGCTGGATGTGGCCTCCTGGGCCCTGAGCATGCCCCACGGATCCAGGTCGCTGACCTAGGGCAGCCCTGGGGATCCCGAGACACCCACGGTTGGGGAGAGCAGAAGTGGGCCAGTGGGCCCCACCCGCACCCACACCAGGAGGCTGGCTCCTCCAGGTGCTGGGGCCCCAGGGGGCCCGTGGCTGGGGTCCAGCTGCCCTGTGGGGACCCAACTAGGAACCCATGAGCGGCAGGTCAAGGTCAGCTCTGCTGTCCTCAGAGCCATCTCTCAGGCTGAAACCTTAGGACACAGGCCCCCACCCGAGGTCCACACGTGCTCCCAGGTGGGGGACTCCAGCACTCACACCCCACCCATGTGATTCTTGCCCTCCCCTAAAGGACAGACATTCCCTCCACAGGGGAAGGCGTGCACCCTCCACTCTGAGCCCATTTGCTGTAGAATGTCAATAAAGTGTTGTGGTGCGAAAATGCACAGCCAGACCGTTTCTGTGTCTCCCAGAACTCTGTGCACGGGGCGTGGAGAGACCCACAGAGACCCCACGTGGAAGAGGGGGCATCACCCAGTCCCCAAACAGCCCCTGCAGGGGCAGCGCAAGGCACACACAGCTGAAGTCCCCACGTGCCTTCCAGGGGCGGCCAGTCGCCAGGGTCAGGACCCCACAGACTATACTGGGACTCAGCCTGTGCCCCATGGGCCAGAATGGGCTAGGACAGAGTGACAGCCAGGGAACTTCAGGTCACCAGGGTCTCTGCAAAGCGACCTGGGAGGTCTGTGCTCCCTCTGTCCAGGAGGCCGGGGCTGGCCCTGTTCCAGGGCATATACTACCCTCCCCGCATCCCCATGCCAGTGTGCCTGGGGCACAGAGGGCCTGTGGGGCGCTCAGCGTGGCCCTGGAAGGGATGTCAGGACAGCAGGCCCTTGTGTTGTGCCCAAGACTGCAAATCCAAGAAACCACCGATGAGCTGTCACCGATGCAAACTCCCGAGGATTTCTTTACAAGCTGGAGCTTGAGTCCAATGCACCCAACACAGCGGAGCAGGGATTTGGATCCTGAGACTAATAGGTGTAGCAGCTTTAAAGGGGCCAGTGGCCCATGGGATACACAGAAAGTTGCACAGTCGTGTTGGTCCACACGCAGGTGGCCAATTGAATTACACCTTACCCTATAGTTCCAATGACCTGGCCTATTACTTTGGTCAGAATCGGCGTGAAGTTTTGGCGGGCACAAAGCAGGGTTACATTGTTATGAGCCGCTTTCCGATTAGGGTGTGCCCAGCGGCTTGACTGGGTTGGGGAAGCGCCTTAAGACATAAGCAGGTTATGTGGGGGTCATAGGGGAGGTGGCGGTTGTAGCACAAAATGGAATCAGTCCTGCTCTGCTTGTCCAGGTGTAGGGGATTTTTGTTAACTTTCCTGGGTCCCACACTTGCAGCTCATGCACCTGGGTCACCCTCACCAGGTGGACTCAGTGTGCACACCTTGTGGTGCTGGATCTCTCACACCAGCGTGTACAGGGCACCCTCTTCGCCCTAGTGAGTAGGGACTGGGTGAGCATAGGGCTCGGCAGGAAGGCCAGGCAGCACAGGGGCCGAGGAACACCAGCCCCATCACCACCCCTACTCCCACACACAGGCTGCCCCATGGCTCCCCGTAATGGGCACCTGGCGCCTCTGGAGATCCCCCCAGGGTGGCCCCGAGGTCCGGCTCCCTGCTGGAGAGGCACTGGGGAGAAGAGAAGCAGCTGGTGCTCAGCGGGAGCCACTGCCGGACATGGGAATGTGGCTGAGCCAGACCTTCCAGCTCAGCTGACCTTCCAGCCAAAAGTCACTGCCCGAGCCAGCCCCGGGTCGGCCAGGAGAGTCCAGCTATCTGCCCAGCGCCAGCACCAGAAATGATGTTCTGCCAACCATTTCGGTGTTTGGGTGACCCAGCCAGAGGATCAGATAGCTGCACGTGATAGCTGCATGTGATAGACACACACACACACACCGTAACCAACAAAAGTCGGAATCCCCCAATGTTGTCAAACAGCAGTCGAATGGTTACATACATGACGCTATGGTCCCTAGTAGGATACATGGAAGACGCTATAAATCACGACTGCAGAGGTGCTGGAGGCACGGAGATGTGCCTGCTGGGTTCCAACAAGGAGAGCAGAGGGGCAGGAAGCATACTTCAATGGGGGGGGCCCTCTTAGGAAAGGACACCAGGTCCCTGTGAAGGCTACGGATTGAGAAATCTTTCCTCCTTTCAGCTTCTGGATTTCCTCCTCCTTTGTTCTTCCTAATTCTAGTTTACCCTCCACCCTGCATCCAAACCAATGACCAAAGAGGGTTCTTTATGATATCTGGTCCTAAAAGGAGGCTGAGCTCTGGCTACCGGGTTCAGAAACGATCATTTTCTAGGTGTATGTTGATCCCCCGAACTCATGCCTTCATGGCTCTTCTCTCCCTGCATAACGAGGGGAACCACAGGTCTTACAATGAAAGATGCCCACTTCCACTTGGGCGGAACTGCCCTTGTGGAGGACATCATCTGGGCCAAGTAGTGCAAGTAGGGTGATCAAGAATAGGTCGCAGGTGAGACATAAGCAAGCACTTACCTTTGATATCATGCTTTATTTGTTCATCCATTTATTTTTTGTTAATATTTTAATTTTATGTCCTGTCTATACCCAACACGGTATTCAAACTCATAACCCTGAGTTCAAGATACCCCAACCAGGCCAGCCAGGCACCCCAGTGCCATGTTTCATAACTCTTTGCTTCCTTGCCTATCTCTGCATTGAACTGGAACATTGAGTCCTTGACGGGGAGCTTTAGTAACCTCCGAATCCTAGAATGTTCTCACTGTATCCCAATCCTAGATTGACATTTACCATTGAATAGCACTTTAAATAAATAGTCAGTAAGATAACTACTACAGAAAAGGAAATTATCAAATTTTCTCGTATGTGGTCCCTGCTCCCTGGGCTCCCAGGGAAGCTATGGTTCCTTTAACATTGATCGAGGTCCAAATGACTCCACCACACCTCAAAGCATGGGCTCAGTTTCTGCCCTGACACATGCAACACCCCTCCTTCAATTAACATTTATCAATCAATCAAAGGGAGCCTAACTGCCTCAGTGTGGTTCGTAAGAACATGGGACCCTTGTTCTTGGGGTAGCATGTTCAAGCCCAATGTGGGCTGTAGAGATTACAGAAAAATAAAATCTTAAAAAAAATCAGTTTATCTTGGGGAGACATAGCCCCGGATCCCACAAGGGCAGGGAGCCAGCTGATGGTTCTATGCACAATATTATATGCAGCAGAGCACAAAATGTGAACTTTCAGAAGTCTCCTAGAGTGGGGTACACACCAGCCTTAAGGTGTTCAGGTGGAGAATTGGGGGGCAGTCCCTGGAGTGACAGGGTGGGCTCAGGATCCCAGGGGTCCCAAGGATGGTGGCGCCAACTGTTCCCAGGCACAGTAGCAGGAACCTGGCTGAGAGCAGCGGGGCTTGGGCCAGCTGTCTGCCCTGTGTGACCATAAGCTGCAAACCCCTGTGCAGTCACGGGGCCCAGTTCCTGGGACAGGCCAGCAAAGGCCAGGAGTGTGAGGACACCCTCCCGGGCAGGAAGAGCACAGGTCTCCACCAGAGCAGCCCCTAAAATTTGGAGTTTTAAACTTCAGTCACTTGTCTGTGTGGAGGCTGAGAAAATTGAGGTGGCTCCACTTTAAGTTCACTGTTAGCACAAGTACTGCCATCCCAGGCCCCTGTGAATAAGAGCTAAAATTTACATTACTTCAGTTACAGGAAAAAAAGAAAAAAACAGCTTACAGCTTAAGGTCCCAGAAGCCCCATATTAGAATGAGAACAGAGCTCAATGCCCTTGAAGGCCCCATATCAAAATGTAAACAGAACTTGAGGAATTGCCCCAGCCCTTCTGGAGGTCCCCGAGACCAGCCCTTAAAACTAAGCTAAAACCCACTTCGGGGTCCAAGTCCATGCTCCGCTGTGTCGGGTGTACTTGGAAGCAAGCTCGAGTTTGGAAATCAACCATCGAGTGTTTGCCTCGGTTTGCCTCGGGACCCACATGCCCCCAACCCCGGGGCCTCTGGGATGAGGAGGCCAATTAGATGGGGCCTCCAGTGGTTGCCATGGGAGCTGAACCCCAAAGGGGAGAGGGATGGCGCCCTGAGAAGCAGGGGATGGGGTGGGAGACGTGGGGGGCAGGAACCAGACCTGGGGGCCAGGCAGCATGGCCGCGGCTAGAGCAGGACACACATCAATCCCATGAGGGTCAGATGGGTCAGAGTGACACCCACTCTCGGTGCTTTATATATTTCTAAAGTCTATGCATTTCATTTGAGACAATTTGCAATTTGAAAACATACATAGTATGATGACCCCCAGATAATGCCCCCGGTCCAGCCAGGACCCTGCACTTACCACACGGTGCCACAGGGGCAGGTGTCACAGGAAACCCCAGACTGGGGTCGCCTTTAACTGTAGACGTCTCCTTGTGCATCTTAGAGGAAGGGGATGCCCTGTGTCCGCAGGCCCCCCCACACCATCCCGCTCATTCCCCACCCCCACATCATCCCCCTACATCATCATCCCCAATGGCATCCCCCATACACCATCCCCCTAACACCCACACAGCCCCACACAATCCCCACTCACACTATACCCCAACACCATCACCCCTACACCATCCCCCACACTCCACCACCCATGCCCCCACAACATCCACCACCACACCATCGGCCCCCAGCAAGGACCTGGTGCAGGTACCCCTGTGGGACATGCTCAGACTCCCCGGGATTCTCTGGATACCCTGCTCCCATCAGAAGAAGTATATAGAATCAGAAGATACTCCCCCATGTTTTTTTTTTCATTTCTGTTTGCTTCCCCACCCTTCCCCCCCTTTCTTTCTTTTTCTTTCTTTTTGTTCTCTTTTCTCCTTCTTTCTTCATTTATTCTTTTTCGTTTTTCTCTTTTCTTTCCTTCTTTCTCTCCTCTCTTTTTCTCCTTTTCCCAATACAATTTGTTTTTGGCCACTCTGCACTCAGCAAAATGACTAGAAGTAAAACCTTACCTCAAAGAAAGAATCAGAAACAGGCCTCTCTCCCACAGAGTTACAAAATCTGGATTACAATTCAATGTCAGAAAGCCAATTCAGAAGCACTATTATACAGCTACTGGTGGCTCTAGAAAAAAGCATAAAGGACTCAAGAGACTTCATGACTGCAGAATTTAGATCCAATCAGGCCGAAATTAAAAATCAATTGAATGAGATGCAATATAAACTAGAAGTCCTAACAATGAGGGTTAAGGAGGTGGAAGAACAAGGGAGTGACATAGAAGACAAGTTGATGGAAAGAGGGAAACTGAGGAAAAAAGAGACAGACAACTAAAAGACCAGGAAGACAGATTAAGGGAAATAAACGACAGCCTGAGGAAGAAAAAGCAATGTGTAATTTGGGTTCCTGAGGGCGCCGAAAGGGGTAGAGGGCCAGAATAAGTATTTGAACAAATCCTAGCTGAAAAATTTCCTAGTCTGGGAAGGGAAACAGGCATTCAGATCCAGGAAATAGAGAGATCCCCCCCTAAAATCAATAAAAACCGTCCAACACCTCGACATTTAATAGTAAAGCTTGCAAATTCCAAACATATAGAGAAGATGCTTAAAGAGTAAGAGAAAAGAAATCCCTGCCTTATGGGGAGGAGCATTAGGGTAATAGAAGACCTCTCCACAGCGACCTGGCAGCCCAGAAATGGCTGGCAGGATATATTCAGGGTCCTCCATGAGAAGAACAAGCAACCAAGAATACTTTATCCAGCAAGGCTCTCATTCAAAATGGAAGGAGAGATAAAGAGCTTCCAAGACAGGCAGGAACTGAAAGAATATGTGACCTCCAACAGCTCTGGAAGAAATTTTAAGGGGGACTCTTAAAATTCCCCTTTAAGAATGAGAAAGGAGAGATCACTACCAACACCAAGGAAATACAAACGATTTTAAAAACATATTATGAACAGCTATACGCCAATAAATTAGGCAATCTAGAAGAAATGGACGCATTCCTGGAAATCCACAAACTACCAAAACTGGAACAGGAAGAAATAGAAAACCTGAACAGGCCAATAACCAGGGAGGAAATTGAAGCAGTCATCAAAAACCTCCCAAGACACAAGAGTCCAGGGCCAGATGGCTTCCCAGGAGAATTTTATCAAACGGTTAAAGAAGAAATCATACCTATTCTCTTAAAGCTGTTTGGAAAGATAGAAAGAGATGGAGTACTTCTAAATTCGTTCTATGAAGCCAGCATCACCTTAATTCCAAAACCAGACAAAGACCCCGCCAAAAAGGAGAATTACAGACCAATATCCCTGATGAACATGGATGCAAAAATTCTCAACAAGATACTGGCCAATAGGATCCAACAGTACATTAAGAAAATTATTCACCATGACCAAGTAGGATTTATCCCTGGGACACAAGGCTGGTTCAACACCCGTAAAACAATCAATGTGATTCATCATATCAGCAAGAGAAAAACCAAGAACCATATGATCCTCTCATTGGATGCAGAGAAAGCATTTGACAAAATACAGCATCCATTCCTGATCAAAACTCTTCAGAGTGTAGGGATAGAGGGAACATTCCTCGACATCTTAAAAGCCATCTATGAAAAGCCCACAGCAAATATCATTCTCAATGGGGAAGCACTGGGAGCCTTTCCCCTAAGATCAGCAACAAGACAGGGATGTCCACTCTCACCACTGCTATTCAACATAGTACTGGAAGTCCTAGCCTCAGCAATCAGACAACAAAAAGACATTAAAGGCATTCAAATTGGCAAAGAAGAAGTCAAACTCTCCCTCTTCGCCGATGACATGATACTCTACATAGAAAACCCAAAAGTCTCCACCCCAAGATTGCTAGAACTCATACAGCAATTCGGTAGCGTGGCAGGATACAAAATCAATGCCCAGAAGTCAGTGGCATTTCTATACACTAACAATGAGACTGAAGAAAGAGAAATTAAGGAGTCAATCCCATTTACAATTGCACCCAAAAGCATAAGATACCTAGGAATAAACCTCACCAAAGATGTAAAGGATCTATACCCTCAAAACTATAGAACACTTCTGAAAGAAATTGAGGAAGACACAAAGAGATGGAAAAATATTCCATGCTCATGGATTGGCAGAATTAATACTGTGAAAATGTCAATGTTACCCAGGGCAATATACACGTTTAATGCAATCCCTATCAAAATACCATGGACTTTCTTCAGAGAGATAGAACAAATTATTTTAAGATTTGTGTGGAATCAGAAAAGACCCCGAATAGCCAGGGGAATTTTAAAAAAGAAAACCATATCTGGGGGCATCACAATGCCAGATTTCAGGTTATACTACAAAGCTGTGGTCATCAAGACAGTGTGGTACTGGCACAAAAACAGACACATAGATCAGTGGAACAGAATAGAGAATCCAGAAGTGGACCCTGAACTTTATGGTCAACTAATATTCGATAAAGGAGGAAAGACTATCCATTGGAAGAAAGACAGTCTCTTCAATAAATGGTGCTGGGAAAATTGGACATCCACAGTCAGAAGAATGAAACTAGACCACTCTCTTTCACCATACACAAAGATAAACTCAAAATGGATGAAAGATCTAAATGTGAGACAAGATTCCATCAAAATCCTAGAGAAGAACACAGGCAACACCCTTTTTGAACTCGGCCACAGTAACTTCTTGCAAGATACATCCACGAAGGCAAAAGAAACAAAAGCAAATATGAACTATTGGGACTTCATCAAGATAAGAAGCTTTTGCACAGCAAAGGATACAGTCAACAAAACTCAAAGACAACCTACAGAATGGGAGAAGATATTTGCAAATGACATATCAGATAAAGGGCTAGTTTCCAAGATTTATAAAGAACTTATTAAACTCAACACCAAAGAAACAAACAATCCAATCATGAAATGGGCAAAACACATGAACAGAAATCTCACAGAGGAAGACATAGACATGGCCAACATGCATATGAGAAAATGCTCTGCATCACTTGCCATCAGGGAAATACAAATCAAAACTACAATGAGATACCACCTCACACCAGTGAGAATGGGGAAAATTAACAAGGCAGGAAACAACAAATGTTGGAGAGGATGCGGAGAAAAGGGAACCCTCTTACACTGTTGGTGGGA
The DNA here is from genome assembly GCF_048164855.1 of Canis lupus baileyi. NCBI lineage: Eukaryota > Metazoa > Chordata > Mammalia > Carnivora > Canidae > Canis > Canis lupus. The sequence goes on from NC_132852.1 coordinate 62,900,281, forward strand.
ATGTGAACTGGTGCAGCCACTCTGGAAAACTGTGTGGAGGTTCCTCAAACAGTTAAAAATATACCTGCCCTACGACCCAGCAATTGCACTGTTGGGGATTTACCCCAAAGATACAAATGCAATGAAACGCCGGGACACCTGCACCCCGATGTTTCTAGCAGCAATGGCCACGATAGCCAAACTGTGGAAGGAGCCTCGGTGTCCAACGAAAGATGAATGGATAAAGAAGATGTGGTTTATGTATACAATGGAATATTACTCAGCTATTAGAAATGACAAATACCCACCATTTGCTTCAACGTGGATGGAACTGGAAGGTATTATGCTGAGTGAAGTAAGTCAGTCGGAGAAGGACAAACATTATATGTTCTCATTCATTTGGGGAATATAAATAATAGTGAAAGGGAAAATAAGGGAAGGGAGAAGAAATGTGTGGGAAATATCAGAAAGGGAGACAGAACGTAAAGACTGCTAACTCTGGGAAACGAACTAGGGGTGGTAGAAGGGGAGGAGGGCGGGGGGTGGGAGTGAATGGGTGACGGGCACTGTGTGTTATTCTGTATGTTAGTAAATTGAACACCAATAAAATAAATAAATAAATAAATAAATAAATAAATAAATAAATAAATAAATAAATAAAAGAAGAAGTTCAGTGGAACAATCGACAAAAACAAAGACTGAAGAGATATCATGATGATACTAAACTCATATCTGTCGATAGTAACTCTGAACGTGAACAGGCTTAATGACCCCATCAAAAGGCACAGGGTTTCAGACTGGATAAGAAAGCAGGACCCACCTATTTGCTGTCTACAAGAGACTCATTTTAGACAAAGGACACCTACAATCTGAAAATTAAATGTTGGAGAACCATTTACCATTTAAATGGTGCTCAAAAGAAAGCAGGGGTAGCCATCCTTATATCAGATAAACTAAAATTTAACCCAAAGAGTGTAGTGAGAGTTGAAGAGGGACACTAAGTCATACTTAAGGGATCTATCCCACAAGAGGACTTAACAATCCTCAATATATGCCCTGAATGCGGGAGCTGCCAAATATTTAAACCAATTAATAACCAAAGTGAAGAAATACTTAGATAATAATTATCTTATACTTGGTGACTTCAATCTAGCTCTTTCTACCCTCGATAGGTCTTCTAAGCACAACATCTCCAAAGAAACGAGAGCTTTAAATAATACACTGGACCAGATAGATTTCACAGATATATACAGAACTTTACATCCAAACTCAACTGAATACACATTCTTCTCAGGTGCACATGGAACTTTCTCCAGAATAGACCACATATTGGGTCACAAATAGGGTCTGAACCGATAACAAATGATTGGGATCATCCCCTGTATATTCTCAGTCCATAATGCCTTGAAATTAGAACTAAATAACAACAAGAAGTTTGGAAGGACCTCAAACACGTCGAGGTGAAGGATCATCCTGCTAAAAGACGAAAGGGTCAACCAGGAAATTAAGGAAGAATTAAAAAGATTCATGGAAACTAATGAGAATGAACATACAAGCATTCAAAATCTTTGGGATCAGCAAAAGCAGCCTTAAGGTGGAAATACATCACAATACAGCATCCATTCAAAAACGGGAAACTACTCAAATACAAAAGCTAACGTTACACATAAAGGAGCTAGAGAAAATACAGCAGATAGATCCTACACCCAACAGAAGAATAGAGTTAATTAACATTCGAGCAGAACACAAGGAAATCAAGACCAGAGGAACTGTGGAACAGATCAACGGAACGGGGAGTGGGGTCTTTGAATGAATTAATAAGATAGATAAACCATTAGCCAACCTTATTAAAAAGAAGAGAGAGAATATTCAAATTAATAAAATCATGAATCAGAAAGGAGTGGTCACTACCAACACCAAGGAAATAAAACGATTTTTAAAATATACTATTGGCTATAATATTATTATATTATTGGCTATAATTATTATTATATTATTGGGTATACACCAATAAATTAGGCATTCTAGAAGAAATGGACACATTCCTGGAAAGCCAGAAACTACCAAAAAATGGAACAGGAAGAAAGAGAAAAAATGAACAGGCCAAAAACCAGGGAGGAAATTGAAGTAGTCATCCAAAACCTCCCAAGACACAAGAGTCCAGGGCCAAATGGCTTCCCAGGGGAATTCTATCAACCGTTTAAAGAAGAATTCATACCTATTCTACTAAAGCTGTTTGGAAAGATAGAAAGAGATGGAGTACTACCAAATTCGTTCCATGAAGCCAGCATCACCTTCATTCCAAAACCAACAAAGACCCTGCCAAAAAGGAGAATTACAGACCAATATCGCTGATGAATATGGATGCAAAATTCTCAACAAGATACTAGCCTATAGGATCCAACAGTACATTAATAAAATTATTCACCATGACCAAGTAGGACTTATCCCCAGGACACAAGGCTGGTTCAACACTCATAAAACAATCAATGTGATTCATCATATCGGCAAGAGAAAAACCAAGAACCATATGATCCTCTCATTAGATGCAGAGAAAGTATTTGACAAAAGAGCATCCATTCCTGATCAAAATACTTCAGAGTGTAGGGATGGAGGGAACATTCCTCGACATCTTACAAGCCATCTACGAAAAGCCCACAGCAAATATCATGCTCAATGGGGAAGCACGGGAAGCCTTTCCCCTAAGATGAGGAACAAGACAGGGATGTCCACTCTCACCACTGCTATTCAACATAGTACTGGAATTCCTAGCCTCAGCAATCAGACAACAAAAAGACATTCAGGGCATTCAAATTGGCAAAGAAGAAGTCAAACTCCCCCTCTTCGCCGATGACATGATACTGTACCTAGAAAACCCAAAAGCCTCCACCCCAAGATTGCTACAACTCATACAGAATTTGGTAGCGTTGCAGGATACAAAATCAATTGCCAGAAATCAATGGCATTTCTATACACAAACAATGAGACTGAAGAAAGAGAAATGAAGGAGTCAATCTCATTTACAATTGCACCCAAAAGCATAAGATATCTAGGAATAACCCTAACTAAGGAGGTAAATATTCTATACCCTAAAAACTATAGAACACTTCTGAAAGAAATTGAGGAAGACACAAAGAGATGGAAAAATATTCCATGCTCATGGAATGGCAGAATTAACATTGTGAAAATGTCAATGTTACCAAGGCAATGTACAGGTTTAATGCAAACCCTATCAAAATACCATGGACTTTCTTCAGAGATTTAGAACAAATCATTTTAAGATTTGTGTGGAATCGGGATCCCTGGGTGGTGCATCGGTTTGGCGCCTGCCTTTGGCCCAGGGCACGTTCCTGGAGACCTGGGTTCGAATCCCATGTCAGGCTCCCGGTACACGGAGCCTGCTTCTCGCTTTGCTTGTGTCCCTGCCTCTCTCTCTCTCTGTGTGTGTGTGTGTGTGTGTGTGTGTGTGACTATCATAAAAAAAAGACTTGTGTGGAATCAGAAAAGACCCTGAATAGCCAGGGGAATTTTAAAAAAGACAACCATATCTGGGGGCATCACAATGCCAGATTTCATGGTGTACTACAAAGCTGTGGTTCAAGACAGTGTGGTACTGGCACAAAAACAGACAAATAGATGAGTGGAACAGAAAAGAGACCCCAGGATTGGACCCTGAATTTATGGTCAACTAATATTTGATAAGGGGGTAAAGACTACCCATTGGAAGAAAGACAGTCTCTTCAATACATGGTGCAGGGATAATGGACATCCACATGCAGAAGAATGAAACTAGACTACTCTCTTTCACCATAAACAAAGATAAACTCAAAATGGATGAAAGATCTAAATGTGAGACAAGAGTCCATCAAAATCCTAGAGGAGATCAGAGGCAACATCCTTTTTGAACTTGGCCACAGTAACTTCTTGCAAGATACATCCACGAAGGCAAAAGAAACAAAAGCAAAAATGAACTATTGTGATTTCATCAAGATAAGAAGCTTTTGCACAGCAAAGGATACAGTCAACCAAACTAAAAGACAACCTACAGAATGGGAGAAGATATTTGCAAATGACGTATCAGATAAAGGGCTAGTTTCAAAGATCTATAAAGAACATCTTAAAATCAACACCAAGAGACAAACAATGCAATCATGAAATGGGCAAAAGACATGAAGAGAAATCTCACAGAGGAAGACATTGACATGGCCAAGATGAACATGGAAAAATGCTCTGCATTCCTTGCCATCAGGGAAATACAAATCAAAACCACAATGAGAACCACCTCACACCACTGAATGGGGATAATTAACAAGGCAAGGAACAACAAATGTTGGAGAGGATGCACAGAAAAGGGAAGACTCTTACACTGTTGGTGGGAATGTGAACTGGTGCAGCCACTGTGGAAAACTGTGTGGAGGTTCCTCAAAGAGTTAAAAACAGACCTGCCCTACGACCCAGCAATTGCACTGTTGCGGATTTACCTCAAAGATTCAGATGCAATAAAACGCTGGGACTCCTGCACCCTGATGTGTATAGCAGCAATGTCCACAATAGCGAAACTGTGGACGGAGCCATGGTGTCCATCGAAAGATGAATAGATAAAGAAGATGTGGTTTATGTATACAATGGAATATTACTCAACCATTAGAAACGACAAATACCCAACATTTGCTTCAATGTGGATGGAACTGGAGGGTATTATGCTGAGTGAAGTAAGTCAATCAGAGAAGGACAAACGTATGTTGTCATTCAATGCATTAATATAAATAATAGTGAAAAGGAATATAAGGGAATGGAGAAGAAATGTGTGGGAAATATGAGAAATGGAGACAGAACATAAAGACTCCTAACTCTGAGAAAGTAACGAGGGATGCTGGGAGGGGAGGAGGACAGGGAGTGCGGGTGAATGGGTGACGGGCACTGAGGGGGGCACTTGACAGGATGAGCACTGGGAGTTATTCTGTATGTTGGCGACATGAACACCAATAAAAAATAAAATTATTATTAAAAGAAGAAAGAAAGAAAGAAAGAAAGAAAGAAAGAAAGAAAGAAAGAAAGAAAGAAAGGGAAAGGAAGGAAGGAAGGAAGGAAGGAAGGAAGGAAGGAAGGAAGGAAGGAAGGAAGGAAGAGTGGCACCTGTGTGGCTCAGTTAGTTAAACCTTAGGCTCAGATCATGATCCAGGTCCCAAGGCAGGCTATCTGTTCAGCAGGAAACCTGTTTCTCCCTCTCCCTCTGCCCCTCTCACTCATGCTTTTTCTCTCCACTCTCTCTCAAATAAATAAAAAATATATTTGAAAAAGAAACAAACCCACAAGAGAAATCTCCCATGTAGAAGTATTTCAAACAATTTTTGCAGACATTCCACCGTCAAGTTCATGAGCATAGCTTCCCACTCTTATGTGTAGAATACAGATAGTAACTTCATTCTACAAAATATATTATGAAAAATGTAAAATAATATTGATAATATAATAATAATAATTAATAATAATAATAAAGGATCAGTTTACTGCGGAGAAAGGTGACAAACACTACCTCAGCAAGATCATCAGATTGATACCAAGACTGATAAATCATGTTGATAGTATCTATCCTTTATATGATATAATGAAAATGGCAGTATATCTCTGTATATAATCCACAAAAACTGTTCAATCATGAGATAAATGAGACATGTCCCAACTGAGGGAAATTTTACAAAATACTCTACTTCTCAAAGTGTTCCAGTGCAACAACAAGGAAAGGCTGAAAGACTGTCATAATCCAGAGGAGCCTAAGAAAACAGGAGGACAAATGGAATGTGATATGAGGGATGGTAACTTAGCAAAAACTAAGGAAATCTGAATAAAGTATGGTCTTTAGTTATTGTGACTATTTTAATATTGATTCATTAGCTAATATTTGTACCGTACTGATATAAGATATCAATAATTGGAGAAATTGAGTGCAAGTGCATGAGAATTCACTGTAGTATCTTCTCAATTTCCCTATAAATCTTTGTTTTTTTCCTAATAAATAAGATTTATTTTGAAAATTGACTTAAATGAATCAGGCTCCAAGTGTGAAGACATTTTAAGAATAGTTGAATTAACTTTTGCCTTATTCTTAAAGAGTTCCTTTGATGGAAACATAGTAAGAATTTTAGATCAGAAGGAAAGAAAAACACTTATGAACACGTATAATGCCTCCTCAACCTGAAAAGCAGTAAAGGATAATAAATAGCAAAAATCAGATAAAAATACTTCTAGTACAATAGACACCATATTGCAAGTGCATTTAAAATTAGCAATGCATAACATTTATTTCCTTGACATTTGTCTTCCAAAGAGTTCAAAGTGTTTCAGTGTCAGTTGAAACAGGGGAAGAATCTCAGGGAAGAATCCTTCACATAATAACAGGACCATTGGTAATAATGTCTCTCAGAACTTTCCAAATCCATAAAGATGCATTTTCTAATGAGTGACTGAGCTGTGAAGAAAGAAATGAGAAACCTTCATCCCTCTGAATTACTTGTGTCAGAATATTTTAACCATATTACTACGGATAGTAAATTATCCTTATTAACAGGAAATACGTCTCACATTGGAATCTGAGCAATCAGATGGGCAGAGAAAAAACACTTTGAATCGCTCCTCATCTTTTAAAGACAAAGGAGAGTTTTTCTATGTACGAAGTCAGTTGTCAAGATGGCCTTAGGGAATAAGAGTCAGCAGCATCGAATCCTGCTGCACAGCTGGGACACCCACACACCAGGTCTTCCTGATCACAATCACTGGGCCTGTCCCCCCAACACAGGATGCCACGCTGAGGTCATTTGCAATTGCTCTCTTAGGAGCTCTTGGGAAGGGGGAAGGAACTAGATAGGATGGGACAGGACACATGGAGGCAGAGAAAAATTAAGGCCATTCCAATTTAAATTCAGCATTCGCACACGCCCAGCCATCCCAGGCCCCTGTGAAGAAGAGATGAAATTTACATTACTTCAGTTACAGGAAAAAAACAAAAGTTTACAGCTTAATGTCCTAGAAAGCCCCACAATAGAATCAAAACAGAGCCCAGGCCAAGGGCAGGAAGCCCCTATTAGAATGAGAGCAGAGCTCAATGCCCTTGAAGGCCCCATATCAAAATGTAAACAGAACTTGAGGAATTGTTCCAGCCCTTCTGGACGTCCCTGAGACCAGCCCTTAAAACTAAGCTAAAACCCAACTCCGGGTCCTAGTCCCTGCTCCGCTGTGTTGGGTGTACTGGGACGCAAACTCGAGTTTGGAATTCAACCCTTGTGTGTTTGCATCGGTGTCAGCTCCTTAGTGGTTTCTCGGATACACAATCTTGGGCACAATACCCCCATGTCCCCTCCCACCTTGGCTGAACCCCTATCCCCTCCCAACCAGGCTGACACTCTGTCACCTCCCCACCCACAACAACTGGGTACAGGCCCTCACAAAGGTCCCACGGGCACGGTGGGGACTCCCCCCATCCCTGGCATCCCAGAGGAAGGAAGGAGGTTTTGGCAGGACACACTCCCATGGTGACCACAGGGCTCCCTGCCCAACATGGCAGCTCATGACAGGTCAGGGTTTGTCCCTGATGCCTGCTCCTCCTCCCCGGTTTTCCCACAGTAAATGAAGGAGGAGGCCCTGGTCTCCTCCAGGGACATCACACAGGTAGACATGGACGTCAACAGGACGTTCGGCAGCCACATCATATATTAGGACTGCTAGGGGTCGGGTGAGGCTGCTGGGCCAGGGGGCTTTGGGGCCCCGGGGGCTTCTGTGTAGGGAAAACGGGGCCTCTGACACCAGGGGGAGCAACAGCAGCCAACAACACACCACTCCATGGTAGGGTGATTGGGATGACCACCGTGCCCACCCCTCTGGGCCTCAGGGATGAGGAAGCCACTAGGATGGGGCCTCCAGGGGTTGCCATGGGAGCTGAACACCAAAGGGGAGAGGGACGGCCCCATGAGAAGCAGAGGATGGGGTGGGGGATGTGAGGGGCAGGAACCGGACCTGGGGGCCAGGTGGCATGGCCACGGCTGGAGCAGGATACACATCGATCCCATGAGGGTCCGACGGGTCAGAGTGACACCCACTCTCGGTGCTTTATATATTTCTAAATTCTATGCATTTAATTTGAGACAATTTGCAATTTGAAAGCATGCATATTATGATGACCCCCAAATAATGCTCCCGGTCCAGCCACGGCCCTGCACTGACCACACCGCACCCCAGGGGCAGGTGTCACAACAAACCCCAGACTGGGGTTGCCTTTAACTGTAGACGTCTCGTTGTGCATCTTAGGGGAAGGAGATACCCTGTGTGTGCAAGCCCCCCACGACATCCCCCTCATTCCCCACTCCCCACTCTACATCATCATCCCCAAAGGCATCCCACCTAAATGATCCCCCTCACACCCACACAGCCCCACACAATCCCCACCCACACTATACCCCAACACCATCCCCCCTACACCATCCCCCACACTCCACCACAATCATACCCCTGCTCCCACAGGATCCACCCCCACACCATTTATCCCTAGCAACGACCTGATGCAGATGCCCCCTGTGGGACATGCTCAGCCTCCCCGAGTTTCTCTGTATACCCTGATCCCATCAGAAGCCCGGGTGTCCCATAGAGTACCCAGGGGTTGCAGGGAGCTGGAAAGACAGGGAGCCCCCGACAGGGTGGGTGCAGGTGAGTGGTGCAGAGGATCCACCGTGTCCTGCCTCCGCCCACTGTCCCTCCTGGAGGGCGGCACACCCTGCACAGGACACCAGCCCCTAACCCATAGGAACCTGGGCTGACCTGGCCCCGGGCTCTGTGGGGGCTGAGTTGATTTGAGCCCCCGCCAGGCCTAACACAAAGACTAATGGGATCCAGCCCCCCATGGCCCTGGCCAGCCCTGGATTCTGGCCCCGGGCTAGCAAGCCGTCTTACAGCTGGATGTGGCCTCTTGGGCCCTGGGCATACCCCACTGATCCAGGTTGCTGACCTAGGGCGCCCTTTGGATCCTGGGACACACCAGGGTGGGGAGAGCAGGGGTAGGCCGGTGGGCCCCACCCATACCCACACCAGAGGGCAGGCTGCTCCAGGTGCTGGGGTACCTGGGAGCCCGAGGCCGGGGTCCAGCTGCCCTGCGGGGACCCAGCATAGGAGCCCATGAGCTACAGGTCCAGGTCAGCTCTGCTGTCCTCAGAACCGTCTCTCAGGCTGAAACCTCAGGACACACGCCCCCAACCGGATTCCACACATGCTCCCAGGTGGGGGACTCCAGCACCCGCCCCCCCAACCCGTGTCATTCTTGCCCTCCCTTAAAGGACAGAAAGCTCTCCGTCCCTAGGGGAAGGCGTGCACCCTCGGCTCTGAGCCCATTTGCTGTAGAAAGCCAATTAAGTGTTGTGGTGCGAAAATACACAGCCAGGCCTTTTCTGTGTCTCCCAGAACACTGTGCACGGGGCTTGGAGAGACCCCAAGGGAGGAGGAGGGGGCACCACCCAGGCCCCACCAGCCCCTGCAGGGGCGCCACCATCCACACCCAGCTGACCTCCCCATGTGACTTCCAGGGGCGGCCGGATGCCAGGTTCAGGACCTGACAGACTTTTCTGGGACTCAGGCTGTGCCCCGCGGGGCAGGAGGGGCTGGGACAGAGTGATAGCCAAGAAGCCTCAGGTCATCAGTTTCTGTGCAAAGCCACCCCGATGTCTGTGCTCCCTCTGTCAAGGGGGCCGGGGCAGGCCATGTTCTGGGGCCCCTCCTCCACCCATCATCCCCGTGCCTGTATGCCTGGGGATCCCAGGACCGAGTCCCACATCAGCCTCCATTTGGGGAGCCTGCCTGTACTTCTGCCTATATTTCTGCCTCTGCTTCTCTGTGTATCTCTCATGGATAACTAAATAAAATATTTACATTTCAAAAAAGAAAGAACAAATACTGTAACAAGCGATGAAGAAGGGCATTATTTCATAATTAAAAAGACTCTCTGTCAAGATCAAACAACTATATATTTATGCTGCCAAAATGGCAGTACCTAAATATAGAAACCAATTAACAACAAATGTACAGGAACTCACTGATAATAATACAATGACAGCGGATTTTAACACCCACTAATGGCAATGGACCGCTCATCTATACAGAAAATCAACAAGGGAAAAACAGCCTTGACACAATGGACCACAGGAACTCAACAGATATAGTCTGAACATTTATTCCTAAAGCAGAATACACATTCCTTTCAATTGCACATGGGACATTCTCCAGAACAGGTCATATCATGGCCCACAAATCAGCCCTCAACAGGTACAACAGGTACAAGAAGGTTGATATCACGCCCTGTACATTTTCAGACCATGACGCTATGAAACTCGAAGTCAACAGTAAGAAAAAATTTGGACAGACCAAAAATATGTGGAGATTATGAACATCCTACTAGAGAATGAATGGAGCAACCAGGAAATTAAAGAGGAAATTTAAAACAAATGAAAATGAAAACATGTTTCTCCAAACCTCTGGGATGTAGCAAAGGCAGTCGTACGAGGGAAGTACATAGCAATACAGGCCTACCTCAAGAAACAAGAAGTCTCCAATACACAGCCTAACCCTACACCTTAAGAAGCTGGAAAATGATTAGTAAACAAAGCCTAAATCCTATAGAACAGGGGGAAAATAAAGATGAGAGCACAAATAAACAATACATAAACAACAAAGCAGTAGAATGGAATAATGAAACAAAGAGATGGTTCCTCAAAATAATTAAGAAAATAGATCAAGCCCTAGCCAGCCTCATCAACGAGAAAAAAGACCTAAATAAATAAAATCACAAATGAGAGAAGAGAGATCACAATCAACACCAGAAAAATAAGACAATTATAAGGGAATACTATGAAAGATTATACGCTAACATACTGGGAGACCTGGAGGAAATGGACAAATGCCTAGAAATGTGCAAATGAGCAAAATTGAAATAGGAAGAAATAAAAAATGTGAACAGACCCTTAACTAGCAAAGGATTTGAATCAGCAAGGCACCTTGGTTCCTCAGTGGTTGAGCATCTGCTTTGGCTCAGGTCATCATCCAGGTGTCTTGGGGAATCAAGTCTCACATCAGGCTCCCCGCATGGAGCCTCAATTTCCCTGTGTCTATACCTCTGCCTCTCTGTGTCTCTCATGAATCCATAAATAAATCCTTAAAAAAGAAAAAAGATAAAAAGATGAAAGGACCCAAATAAAATCTCAAATGAGAAAAGAGATATTACAACCAACACTAGAGAAATACAAACGATTATAAGAGAACATTATGAAAAATTATATGCCAGCAACCTAGAACCTGGAAGAAATAGATTAATTCCTGGAAATATATAACATAGCAAAAATGAAAAAGGAAGAAATAAGAAACTTGAACAGTCAGATAACCAGCAAAGAAATTGAATCAGTAATCAAGGATCTCCCAACAGGAGATGCTTATATCAATAAAACAGAATGGAAATCCGAAACAAGATACAAACCTGTAATTCTATGATCCATTAATCGACAACAAGGCAGGAAGGAATATCCAAAGCACAAAGACAGTCTCTTCAACAAACCCTAACCCTGACCCCAGGATAAGAACAAATGGTATTGGGAAAACCAGGCAGCCAAATGCAGAAGAATGAAACTGGACCACTTTCTTACACCATATATATAAAAAATAAATTCAAAATGGATGAAAGACCTAAATGTGAGACTTGAAACCATACAAAGAAGAAAAGATAGGCAGCAACGTCTTTGACATTGGCCATTGGATCTTCTTTTATATATATATATATATATATATATATATATATATATATATATATATAATTTGTTTTTTTAATTTTTATTTATTTATGATAGTCACACACACACACACACACACAGAGAAAGAGACATAGGCAGAGACAGAAGCAGGCTCCATGCAGGGAGCCTGACGTGGGACTCGATCCCAGGTCTCCAGGATTGGGCCCTGGGCCAAAGGCAGGCACTAAACCGCTGCGCCACCCAGAGATCCCTGGATCTTCTTTCTAGATATGCCTCTGAGGTGAGGAAACAAAAGCAAAAATACTATTGGGAATTCATCAAATTGAAAAGCTTCCACAAAGTGAAGGAAAAAACCAAAGCTAAAAGACAACATACAAAATGAAAGGAGCAATTGGTAAACAACACATCCAATGAAGAGTTAGTATGCAAAACACATAAAGGAAATATAAATCTCAAGATCCTAAAAACAAATTATGCAACTGGAGATGGGCAGAAAAATGAATGGACTTTGTCTCTGCCAAGACAGCCAGATGGCCACCAGACACACGGAAAGACACTAAGCGTCACCCATCATCAGGGAAATGCAAACCAAAGCCACAATTATATGTCACCTGACAACCGTCACAATGGCTAATATTAACAACACAAGAAACAACAGGTGTTGGTGAGGCTATGGAGAAGAGGTAGCACGCTTACACTCCTGGTGGGCATGCAAAAAGATGTAGCCACTGTGGAAAACAGTGTGGATGGTCCTCGAGAAGTTAAAAAAAGGGGATCCCTGGGTGGTGCAGTGGTTTGGTGCCTGTCTTTGGCCCTGGGCGCGATCCTGGAGACCTGAGATGGAATCCCACTTCGGGCTCCTAGTGCATGGAGCCTGCTTCTCCCTCTGCCTATGTCTCTGCCTCTCTGTGACTATCATAAAAAATTTTTTTTTAAAAAGAAGTTAAAAATAGAGCTACCCTACGATTCCAAAATTGCAGAGCTAGGTATTTACCCCGTGGATACAAAAGTACTTTAGTAGATTCTAAACATGCAGCACAGTGTTTGTAGCAGCGTAATCAACAACAGCCAAACTGTGGATACAGCCCAGATGTCCATCGGCAGATGAATGGGCAGAAAGATGTGGTAAATATACACACTGCGACATCACTCGGTCATCAGAAGGGATGAAATGAAGCCATTTACAATGACGTGGAAGGAGTGGAAAGGATTTATGCTAAATGAACTCAGTCAGAGGAAGACAGATACCAAATACCATACAATTGCATTCACATATGGATTTTAAGAAACCAAACAAACTGGCAAAGGGGCTCAGGGGGGATGAGAGAAGCAAACCAAGAGACACACTCTTAGTCACAGAGAATAAACTAATAAATACCAGAGGAAGGGGGGGGATGGGGAATCAGGGGATAGGGACAGTGGAGGGCACCTGTGACTAGTACCAGGCGTTGTATGCAAGGGTTGAATCACTATGTGGTAAACCAGAAGCTATATCATACTGTGTTTTCAAAGAGGAATTCAAGTAAAACTTTAAAATAATAATTGGTAGTATTGATGAAACATGGGCGCAGTAGAGATAATATCAGAAAGACAACTGAAAATCCAAATAAAGAGTCTTTAGACCCACAAATCCCTTCCTTAGCTCAGCTTGGGAGAAGCCTGCCATGTATATTCTGACCCCAGCAGAAGCCTGGATTTTGATTCTCCAGGGAGGCCACTGACTTGGTGGAGTCATGCTATCTTTGAAACCAAAACCTAGAGTGCATAAAACTAAACTGCCCAATACTAGGAGTCCGAGTGCAGGCACATGCCAAGACCCAAACTCTAACCATACACAGACATAACCCTAACCCTATACTTAATCCTAATGTTAACGTAACCCTTAAACAAAACCCATCACTAATCAAAAACCAAACACAAACCGCAAGACCAAAACACATTCACTGAACCTTTCTGCCAACCCTCACCCTAAATCCTAAACCTATTCTAAACCCTTAAGCCTGACCCCTACCTTAAATCTAACCCTAACCTCTAACCCTAACCTTAACTTAATATACTCAAATCCTATTCCTAACCTTAACCTGTACCCTAACCTTAAACCAATACCAATCCTATCACATACCCCAAACTGTACTCTAACCTGTACCCTAAACTAACTCCTAAACTACACCCTAAACCTATCTCTTATCCTTTTCCAAAACCATACCCTGACCCTGACCTGACCCTAATCCCTAACTAAACACTAACCCTAAACCTAGCACAAACCCCTATCCTAAACCTAACCCTCGCCTTAACCCTAAACATAGCCTTTTACCCTAACCCCTAACCCTTACTCCTAACCCTAACTCACACCCTAACCCCTAACCCTAAATGGAAACCTAAGCCCAACCCTAACTGTAACCATAACCCTAACCCCACCTCCAAACCTCCTGCCCTATTCCCTAAAGCCTAAACTCTAACCCTAACCCTAACTCTAAATCCTATCGCTAACCCTAACCCCGTTCCCTAATCCCTAACACCCATCCTAACTCCTAACCACTGACCCTTACCCTTATTCCTCACCCTAACCTGTAATCCGTAACCATAAGCTTAATCACAAACACCTAACATCTAACCTAAGCCTAACCACCAACTGCCTCCCCTCCCCTGACCCTACCATTCATTCTACCCATTCACTTACCCTGTGGTTCTGAGTAGTCCCTTCTGATGTGGACGTGGCCCCCAACGGCACCTCCAGAGTCCTCCAGGGGGTCCTGAGGAAGCCGGGCTTCTGTGAGTGCGGACGTGGCCCCACGTGTTCCTGAGTCATAGTCAGCGCGTCCTGAGGATGCTGGGTCTCCTGTCACTGTGGACTATGCCTCACATCCTCTGGAAGCCTCAAGCAGGTCCTCAGGTGGCCGGGGGCTTCTGTCAGCCTGGACATGGCCCCACATCCCCCAGAAAACTCACGGCGCATCCTGAGGAGGCTGTGGGCTCCTGTCAGCATAGACACAGCCCCAAATTTCCAGAAGCCAAAGTCCAGGTCCTGTCAGGATTGACGTGGCCCCACATTTTCCTCAGCCTCACCATAAGACCTGAGGAGGCTGGGGGCTCCTGTCAGCATAGATGTGGCCCCAAATCTTCCAAAAACTTCACAGTGGGTCCTGAGGAGGCTGGAGACTCTTGTCAGTGTAGATTAGCCACCCACATTTTTCTGAGGCCTCACCACAGGCCCTGACAAGGCTGGGGTCTTCTGTCCGCATGGACGTATCCCATATTTCCCCAAGTCAACACCGGGGGTCCTAAAGAAGTCAGCATCCTGTTGTGTAGATGTCACCCAACGTCCTCCCGAACATCACTGAGGGTTCTGAGGAGACCGGGGCTCCTGTCACCGTGAATGTGGACCCCAACTTCCAGAAGCCTCAACTTATGTCCTGAGGTGGCCCAGGGGCTCTTGTCAGCGTGGATGTGGGCCCATATCTTCCTGAAGACTCCCCGTGGGTCCTGAGTGGCCCAGGGGCTCCTTTCAGCCTGGATGCAAGCCCACAATTTCCTGAAGCTGTGGCTCATCAGTGTGGACGCTTCCCCACGTCCTCCTCAGGCCTACCCCAGCACAGGCTTGCTCCTGTTATTACAGGCAGAGGAGGCCTACTGCACATTCATGCCCCCTGCGTGGGGTCTGGGCTCGGGCGCCCCCTGCGGGACGCTCAGGTGCTGTAGGAGGTTGTGCAGGAGGCAGCGGGTGCTTCAGGGACAGCACCTGCCTCCTTTCAGGCTCCAGCTTTGCCCTGTTAGCTTCGGAAACGTCTCACTGAAACGGAGCCCAACACCCGGCTTCCCCAGAAATACTAAAGGACAAGGAATTGGAGCCCACAGGATGCGAAATGAAATGTGGACCAGACTTTTACCACATCCCACAAAACTCACTCAACCCTCTTCCACTGTGGGCGGGACTGCGGGCTGGTGCAGCCACCCTGGAAACAGTGTGGAGGCTCCTCAGGAAGTTACAAATAGAGCCGCCCTGCGACCAGCAGGTGAACGGCCTGAGCTCACTCCGAAGATACAGATGCAGTGAGAATCGGGACACCTGCATGTCCTGATGTTCACAGTATCCGGGTCAACAGTAGCCACACTGTGGGAGGAGCCTCGGTGCCCTCGGGCAGATGATGGATAAAAAGGATGGGAGATAAATGATGGTCATAGAGAGAGGAATGGTATTCAGCTATCAAAGAGAAAGAAATCTTGCCATTTGCAATGACGTGGATAGAACTAGAGGGATCATGTTAAGTGAAATAAGTCAGTCAGGAAAGAGAATGACCGTGTGGTGTCATTCATAGGTGGGATTAGAGAAGCAAAGCATATAACAACTGTGAAGGGAAGGAAAAACAAGATGAAAACAGTTGCAGGAAATACAGACTCTTAATGATAGGAAACAAACTGAGGGGCGTTGGAGGCGGGGGGGTGGGTTAAAAGGAGACCGGCATGAAGGAGGGCATGTGATGTCATGAGCACTGCTGTTATCTCCAACTGGTGAATCCCTGAATTCTTCCTCTGAAAGTATAATACACTATCCATTAATTAATTGGGTTTAAATTAAATTAAGTTAAAAAATCAGTTGTATCACAGCACATTTCCTTCTGGACTGTCTGTTTTGCTCATTCAGCTTATACTGGGACCACCCACCATGGGACTGGTTTGCCTACATAGGCTCCACACCTCGTCCATGGCCCAGCCCAGGGCTAGAACTCACCACCCCTAATATCGGGGCAGGAGGTGTGGTCAGGAGTCGGATGCTTAACCAACAGAGCCAGGTGGGGGCCTGAAAACCACACTGCTTTATCCTGTGTCTCTGTGACATCATTTGAAATCGGAAAGTGCTGCATCCCGCTCTGTCCTGCTTCTCAAATACTGATTTGCTGTCCCGGGTCATTTGTGGGGGAGGATGGATGTTATGGATTTTTTTTTCCTATTTCTAAGACCTGCCACCATGATTTTGATAGGAATGACATTGAAACTGAGGGTGCCTACAGGAACTGCAGACATTTTCACAAGATGAGGCTCCCACCCCACGAGCCCAGGACGGCCTCCCAGAGCCTGGTATGGCTCAGTGCACAAGTCTTGTGCTCCTTTGGTTCAGTCTCATTACTTATTCTCCTTGATGCTCCTGAGAAGGCCTTCACGTCCTTCCTTTCCTTCCTGAGTGCTCATTGTCGGGACACAGCAAGGCTACTCTGCTCTGTAGGGTCAGTTTGTGTCCGTGACTTTACTGAACTCACTCCTTAGTTCTAACACGTTTTGGTGGAGGCTCACGGGTTTCCTGTTTCCAGTACCGCATTTTCAGCATATAGCAACAGTGTGACATACCCCTTCCAGTTGTGGAACCTTTGCTGTTTACAGCTTAATGTCCTAGAAAGCTCCACAATAGAATCAAAACTGAGCCCAGGCCAAGGGCAGGAAGCCCCTATTAGAATGAGAACAGAGCTCAATGCCCTTGAAGACCACATATCAAAATGTAAACAGAACTCTAGGAATTCCTCTAGCCCTTCTGGAGATCCCTGAGACAAGCCGTTAAAACTAAGCTAAAACCCACCTCGGGGTCCAAGTCCCTGCTCCGCTGTGTCGGGTATACTCGGACACCAGCTCGAGCTTATAAATAAACCGTTGTGTGTTTGCTTCGGTGTGGGCTTCTTGGTGGTTTCTCGGATTCGCAATCTTGGGCACAACAGTCTGAGATTAAAAAACAAAACCAAAAGCAGCTTGGACATAGGCAGAGTGAAAGCAGGGTTCTGAGAAATGAGCTTGGGGGCTCTTCTGTGGAGGGCCTGCAGACTGGGGGTGGGATGCTCAGCCCCAGACCCAGAGGACCCAGCATCCCCACCACCATCATGCCAAACAGCGCTGAGTCTCAGGGAGCAGCACAGTGCCACCCGCTGGAGGCAAGAGTCACTGAAACCCACCCGGCCCCTGACCCTACAGGTGCATCACCTAGGCAGATGTGCACCTGACAATCAGCACCATGGGCCATCCCCAGACCCCGCACAGACCACTCACTGCCAACAAGTTGTCGGACCACAGAGGCTGTAGAGATTCAGCACTGCCTGGAAAGTAGGGTCTAGCTTCCTTTGTAATTTGTGCTTTATTTTCATTTATTTTCTTTGATTCTATTTTATTAATTGCCTTATTTTAATTTTTATGTACGTACCATATATATTTCTTATTTTTAAACTCATGGTACTTTAATTGTGTTTGTTATTTTGGGATTTAGAATCTTTTAACAAGGAGGCCAAAATAATCTGGTGTTTTCTTTTTGGGGGGGAGAGGGAAGTTGTTATGGTGTTTCTTGGTTTTTCTTTTTCTTCCTTCGTTCTTTTCTGGAAAAAATAATGAGATGTAGAAATTCAACTCCATAAAATAACAGGGGGTAGTATTCACAGCCAGGAAGTCCATCAATACAAATATATGATGTCTAACTACAGTTTAAAACAATGATTATAAATATAGCATCTGGGCTAGAAAAAGAGCACAAAAGAAAACTAGAGCATCCCTTACTGTAGAAATAAAAGAACTAAAATTTAGTCAGGCCAACGTTAAAAATGCTATAACTGAGATGCAGTCCCAAGTAGAAGCCTTAAAAACAACGAAAATTATGGACCACAGAGGCAGACATAGGGAACTCAGCCACTTATTAAAACCATAACATTCATATCTTAGGAAACTCAGAAGATGAAGAGAGAGAACAGGTGGGCCTTGCTCATCCATTAGAAACGACAAATACCCACCATTTGCTTCAACGTGGATGTAACTGGAAGGTATTATACTGAGTGAAGTAAGTCAATTGGAGAAGGACAAACATTGTATGTTCTCATTCACTTGGGGAATATAAATAATAGTGAAAGGGAATATAGGGGAAGGGAGAAGAAATGTGTGGGAAATATCAGAAAGGGAGACAGAACATAAAGACTCCTAACTCTGAGCAATGAACTAGGGGTGATGGAAGGGGAGGAGGGCAGGGGTGGATGTGAATGTGTGACGGGCACTGAGGGGGGCACTTGACGGGATGAGCACTGAGTGTTATTCTGTATGTTGGCAAATTGAACACCAATAAAAAGTAAATTTATTATTTGAAAGAAGAAAGAAAAAGAAGAAAGAAAGAAGAAAGAAAGAAAGAAAGAAAGAAAGAAAGAAAGAAAGAAAGAAAGAAAGAAGAAAGAAAGAAAGAAATAGGGGCACCTGAGTGGCTCAGTCAGTTAAGCTTCTGCCTTAAGTCAGATCATGATCCAGTTCCCAATGTAGGCTCCCTGTTCAGCAGGGAATCTGCTTCTCCCTGTCCATCTGCCCCTCTCACTCATGGTTTTTCTCTCCTCTCTCTCTCTCTCAAATAATTAACATCTTTGAAAAATAAAAAAAAAACAAACAAACACACAAGGAAGAGAAATCTCCCATGTAGAAGAATTTCAAACAATTTGTGCAGACATTCCACCCTCAAGTTGGTGAGCATAGCTTCCCACTCTTACGTGTGGAATACATATAGTAACTTCCCTCTACAAAATATATTATAAAAAACTTAAAATAATAATGATAATATAATGATAATAATAATAATAATAGGAAGAAGAAGAAGAAGAAGAAGAAGAAGAAGAAGAAGAAGAAGAAGAAGAGGAAGAATCACTTAACTATGGAGAAAGATGACAAACACTACCTCAGCAAGATGATCAGATCGATACCAAGACTGATAAATCATGTTGATAGTATCTATCCTTTATATGATATAATAAAAATGGCAGTATATCTCTGTATATAATCCACAAAAACAGTTCAATCATGAGATAAACAACAGACATGTCTCAACTGAGGGAAATTTTACAAAATACTCTACTTCTCAAAGTGTTCCAGTGCAACAACAACAAGGAAAGGCTGAAAGACTGTCACAATCCAGAGGAGCCTAAGAAAACAGGAGGACAAATGGAATGTCATATGAGGGATGGTAACTTAGCAAAAACTAAGGAAATCTGAATAAAGTATCGTCTTTGGTTAATGCGAATATTTTAATATTGATTCATTAGCTAATATTTGTACCGTATTGATATAAGATATCAATCATTGGAGAAACTGAGTGCAAGTGCATGCAAATGCTCTGTACTATCTTCTCAATTTCCCTATAAATCATTGTTTCTTTCCTAATAAATAAGATTTATTTTGAAAATTGACTTAAATGAATCAGGCTCCAAGTGTGAAGACATTTTAAGAATAGTTGAATTAACTTTTGCCTTATTCTTAAAGAGTTCCTTTGATGGAAACAAAGTAAGAATTTTATATCAGAAGGAAAGAAAAACACTTATGAACACGTATAATGCCTCCTCAACCTGAAAAGCAGGAACAGATAATAAATAGCAAAAATCAGATAAAAATACTTCTATTATAATAGACACCATATTGCAAGTGCATTTAAAATTAGCAATGCATAACATTTATTTCCTTGACATTTGTCTTCCAAAGAGTTCAAAGTGTGTCAGTGTCAGTTGAAACAGGGGAAGAATCTCAGGGAAGGATCCTTCACATAATAATAGGACCATTGGTAATAATGTCTCTCAGTTCTTTCCAAATCCATAAAGATGCATTTCCTGAGGAGTGACTGAGCTGTGAAAAAAGAGGTGAGAAACCCTCATCCCTCTGAATTAATTGTGTCAGAATATTTTAACCATAGTACTACGGATAGTAAATTATCCTTATTAACAGGAAATACGTCTCACATTGGAATCTGAGCAATCAGATGGGCAGAGAAAAAAGGCTTTGACTGGCTCTTCATCTTTTAAAGATAAAGGAGAGTTTTTCTATGTACAAAGTCAGTTGTCAAGATAGCCTTAGGGAATGAGTCTGCAGCATCAAATCCCGATGCACAGCCGGTATGCCCGCACCCCAGGTCTCCCTGATCCCAAATCCCTGGGCCTGTCCCCCAACAGACCCTGCCAAGTTGAGGTCATTTGCAATTGCTCTCTCAGGAGCTCCGGGGAAGGGGGAAAGAGCTAGATAGGATGGGAGGGGACGCAAGGAGGCCAAGAAAATGAAGGTCTTTCCTCTTTAAGTTCAGGGTTCGAACAGGTCCATCCATCCCAGGCCCCTGTGAAGAAGAGGTAAAATTTACATTACTTCAGTTACAGGAAAAAAACAAAAGTTTGCAGCTTAATGTCCTAGAAAGCCCTACAATAGAATAAGAACTGAGCCCACCCCAAGGGCTGGAAGCGCCTATTAGAATGAGAACAGAGGTCAATGTCCTTGAAGGCCCCATATCAAAATGTAAACAGAACTTGAGGAATTACTCCAGCCCTTCTGGAGTTCCCTGAGACAAGTCCTAAAAACTAAGCAAAAACCCACCACGAGGTCCAAGTCCCTGCTCCTCTGTGTCGGGTGAACTTGGACGCAAACTCGAGTTTGGAAATCAACCCTTGTGTGTTTGCATCAGTGTCAGCTCCATACTGGTTTCACGGATTCACAATCTTGGGCACAACACCCCCATGTCCCCTCCCACCTGGGCTGAACCCCTATCCCCTCCCACCCAGGCTGACACTCAGTCACCTCCCAGCCCACAACAGCTGGGCACAGGCCCTCACACAGGTGTCACGGGCATGGTGGGCACTCCCGCCATGCCCGGCCTCCCAGAGGAAGGAAGGAGGTTTCGGCAGGACACACTCCCATGGTGGCCCCAGGGCTCCCTGCCCAGCACGGCAGCTCGTGAGAAGTCGGGGTCTGTTTCCCTGACGCCTGCTCCTCCTCCCCAGTTTTCCCACAGGAAATGAAGGAGGAGGCCCTGGTCTCCTCCAGGGACATCACGCAGGTAGACTTGGACTTCAACAGGACGTTCGGCAGCCACACCATATTTTGGGATGGCTAGGGGGTCAGGTGAGGCTGCTGGGCCAGGGGGATTCGGGGCCCTGAGGGAGGCCCGGGTCCTTCCGGGTAGGGAAAATGGGGCTTCTGAGGCCGGGGGAGCAATAGAAGCCAAAAACACACTGCTCCATGGTAGGATGTTGGGGATGATTCCCGTGCCCACACTCCCGATGCCTCGGGGATGAGGAACCCAGTAGGATGGGGCCTTCAGGTGTTGCCATGGGAGCTGAACACCAAAGGGGAGAGGGACGGCCTCCTGAGAAGCAGGGGATGGGGTGTGGGACGTGGGGGGAGGAACCGAACCTGGAGGCCAGGCTGCATGGCCGCTGCTGGAGCAGGACAAACATCAATCCCATGAGGGTCAGACGGGCCAGAGTGACACCCACTCTCGATGCTTTATATTATTCTAAATTCTATGCATTTAATTTGAGACAATTTGCAATTTGAAAACATACATAGTATAATGATCCCCAGATAATGCTGCTGGTCCAGCCAGGGCAGGGGCAGGTGTCACTGCAAACCCCAGACTAGTCGCCTTTAACTGTAGACGTCTCCTTGTGCATCTTAGAGGAAGGAGATGCCCTGTGTCCGCAGGCCCCACACGACATCCCCCTCATTCCCCACTCCCACACCATCCCCCTACATCATCATCTCCATTGGCATCCCACCTACACCATCCCCCTCAAACCCACACAGCCCCACACAATCCCCACTCACACTATACCCCAACACCATCACCCCTACACCATCCCCCACACTCCACCACCATCATAACCTTGCTTCCACACCATCCACCACCACACCATCAGCCCTCAGCAAGGACCCGGTACAGGTGCCCCCTGTGGGACATGCTCAGCCTCCCCAGGTTTCTCTGGATACCCTGCTCCCATCAGAAGCCTGGGTGTCCCATAGAATACCCAGGGGTTACAGGGAGGAGGGAAGACAGGGAACCCCCAACAGGGTGAGTACAGGTGAGTGGTGCAGAGGACCCACTGTGCCCTGCCTCCGCCCACTGTCCCTCATTTAGCATACACACCCCGCAGGACACCAGCCCCTAACCCATGGGGATCTGGGCTGGCCTGGCCTTGGGCTCTGTGAGGGTTGGGGTGATTTGAGCCTCCGCCCCAGGCCCAACACAAAGACTAATGGGACCCAGCCCACATGGCCCTGGCCAGCCCTGGATTCTGGCCCTGGGCTGAGCGAGCCCTCTCACAGCTGAATGTTGACTCCTGGACCCTGGGGTAGGATGGTGGGCCCCACCCACACCCACACCAGGAGGCAGACTCCTCCAGGTGCTGGGGCACCAGGGAGCCTGAGGCCGGGTTCCAGCTGCCCTGTTGGGACCCAGCGCAGAAGCCCATGAGTTGCAGGTCCATGTCAGCTCTGCTGTCCTCAGAACCATCTCTCAGACTGAAACCTCCGGACACACGCCCCCACCCAGAGTCCACACATGCTCCCAGGTGGGGGACTCCAGCACCCACCCCCCAACCCATGTCATTCTTGCCCTCCCCTAAAGGACAGAAAGGTCTCCCTCCCCAGGGGAAGGCTCTGAGCTCTGAGCCCGTTTGCTGTAGAAAGTCAATAAAGTGTTGTGGTGTGAAAATGCACAGCCAGCCCGTTTCTGTGTCTCCCAGAACACTGTTCATGGGGCATGGAGAGACCCCCAGAGAGGAGGACGGGGTACCACCTAGGCTCCACCAGCCCCTGCAGGGGCGCCGCCAGCAACACCCAGCTGACATCCCAACGTGCCTTCCACTGGACCAGATGCCGGGGTCAAGACGCAACAGACTTTACTGGGACTCAGGCTACGCCCCGCGGGCCAGGAGGGCCTGGGACAGAGTGACAGCCAGGAAGCCTCAGGTCACCAGGGTCTGTGCAAAGCGACCCGGAGGTCTGTGCTCCCTCTGTACAGGAGGCTGTGGCTGGCTGGGTGTGGGGCACTTCCTCCCCTCACTGCATTCGCTTGACTGTGTGCCTGGGGCAGAGAGGGCCTGCAGGGCGGTCAGCATGGCCCTAGAAGGGATGTCAGGACAGTAGGCCCTTGTGTTGTGCCCAACATTATGAATCTGAGAAACCACTGAGGAGCCAACACCATTGCAAACTCCCAAGGATTTCTTTACAAGCTGGAGCTTGTGTCCAAGTGCACCCGACACAGCAGAGCAGGGACTTGGACCCCGAGACTAAAAGGCGTAGCAGCTTTATAAGGGCCAGTGGCCCATGGGATATGCAGAAAGTTGCACAGTCATGTCAGCTCACACGCAGGTGGCCGATTGAATTACACCTTACCCTATAGTATCCACTTGAGCTGGCCTATTGCTTTGGTCAGAATCGGCGCACAGATTTGGCGGGCACAAAGCGGGGTTACATTGTTATGAGCTGATTTCTGATTAGGGTGTGTTGAGCAGACTGACTAGGGTGGGGCAGCGCCTTAAGCAACAATCAGGTCATGTCAGGGTCATAGGGGAAGTGCGGGTGTAGCACAAAATGGAATCAGTCCTGCTCTGTGTGCCCAGGGGTAGGAGATTTTTGTTAAATTTCCTGGGTCCCACACTTGCAGCTCATGCACCTGGGCCACCCGCACCAGGTGGACTCAGCCTGCACACCTTGTGGTGCTGGATAACTCACACCAGCATATGGAGGGCATCCTCCTCACCCTAGTGAGTAGGGGCTGGGTGAGCATGGGTCTCGGCCTGAAGGCCAGGCAGCACAGCAGACTGAAGAACCCCAGCCCCATCCCCACCCCGACTCCCACACACAGGCAGCCCCAGGGCTCCCGCCATGGGCAACCGGCTCCTCAGGAGCTCCCCCCAGAGCGTCCCGAAGGTCTGGCTCCCTGCTGGCGAGGCATCAGGGAGAATAGAAGCACCCGGCACCTGGTGGGACCCACTGCAGGTCATGAGAATGTGGTTGAGCCGGAATTTCCAGCTCAGCTGACCCTCCAGCTGAAAGTCATTGCACCAGCGAGCACAGGGTCAGCCAGGAGACCCCAGCTAGCTGCCCAGATCCAGCACCAGAAATGATGTTGTGCCAACCATTTCGGCATTTGGGTGACCCAGCCAGAGGATCCGATAGCTGCACGTGATAGCTGCATGTGATAGACACACACACACCCTAAAACCAACAAAAGTCAGAATCCCCCCAATGTTGTCAAAAAGTAGCCGGATGATTCCATACACGATGCTATGGTCCCCAAAAGGATACATGAAAGATGGTATAGGGGATCCCTGGGTGGCGCAGCGGTTTGGCGCCTGCCTTTGGCTCAGGGCGCGATCCTGGAGACCGGGGATCGAATCCCACATCGGGCTCCCGATGCATGGAGCCAGCTTCTCTCTCTGCCTGTGTCTCTGCCTCTTTCTCTCTCTCTGTGACTATCGTAAATAAATAAATAAATAAAATAAAAAAAAAAGAAAGATGGTATAAACCACGACTGCAGAGGTGTCAGAGGGACGGAGATGTGCCTGGTGGGTTCCAACAAGAGGCCCAGAGGGGAAGGAAGCATCCTATGGAGGGGGGGGGGCCCTCCTTGGAAAGGACACCAGGTCCCTGTGAAGGCTACAGAGGGTGAAATCTGTCCTCCTCCCTTTCAGCTTCTGGTTTTCCTCCTAAATGCCATTTTCCTCAATGAAAATAGCAAAAATTTATTTTATGTTTTTAAATTTCTTTTTACAGGTGTCCAATTCATATGAATTCTTTCTTCAGCAAGGGTGTCATTCAGGAAAGAGGAGCGATAAAGATTTCCCAGACAGACAAAGTATAAAGGAGTTCATGACCACTAAACCAGTCCAGTAAGGAATTTTAAGAGGGATTCTTCTAGTGGGGGAAAAAAGAGACCAAAAGCAACAAAGACTAGAAAGGACCAGAGAACGTCACCAGAAACACCAACTCTACCAGTAACACAAAGGCAATAAGTTCATATTTTTCAATAATCACTCTGAATGCTGATAGAAAAATTGCTCCAATCAAAAGATATAGGGTATCAGAGTAGCTTAAAAAACAGGATCCGGGATGCCTGGGTGGCTCAGGGGTTGAGCCTCTGCCTTTGACTCAGGCTGTGATCCTGGAGTCTGGGATCCAGTCCCATATTGGGCTCCTGGTGGGGAGCATGCTTTTCTCTCTGCCTAATTTTCTGCCTCTCTCTCTCTCTCACTCCCTCATAAATAAAATCGTTATTAAAAAAACAAGATCCATCTGTATGCTGCCTACAAGATGCTCACGTTAGACCTATAGACACCGGGAGATTGAAAGTCAGGGGATGGAAAACCATCTATCACGGTAATGGATACCATACAAAAGCTGGAGGACCCATACTTATATCAGTCTAACTAGATTTGAAACCAAACCCTGGGGGACACCTGGTGGGTCAGTGGTTGAGCATCTGCCTTCG
This sequence comes from Canis lupus baileyi, assembly GCF_048164855.1. Taxonomy (NCBI): domain Eukaryota; kingdom Metazoa; phylum Chordata; class Mammalia; order Carnivora; family Canidae; genus Canis; species Canis lupus. The sequence goes on from NC_132852.1 coordinate 62,926,285, forward strand.
GCGCAGGGTGTGATCCTAGGATCCCAGGACCGAGTCCCACATCGGCCTCCCTGTGTGGAGCCTGCCTCTCCTTCTGCCTATGTTTCTGCCTCTGCTGCTCTGTGTGTCTCTCATGAATAAATAAATAAAATATTTACATTTCAAAAAAGAAAGAACAAATACTGTAAGAAGAGATGAAGAAGGGCATTATTTCATAATTAAAAAGACTATCAAGATGAAACAACTAAATATTTATGCTGCCAACATGGGGGTACCTAAATATAGAAACCAATTAACAACAAACTTACAGGAACTCACTGATAATAATACAATGACAGAGGATTTTCACACCCACTTATGGCAATGGACCGATCATCTATACAGAAAATCAACAAGGGAACAATAGCCTTGACACACTGGAACACAGGGACTCAACAGATATAGTCTGAACATTTCAACCTAAAGCAGAGTACACATTCCTTTCAAGTGCACATGGGACATTCTCCAGAACAGGTCATATCATGGGCCACAAATCAGCCCTAAACAGGTACAACAGGTACAAGAAGGTTGATATCACACCCTGTACATTGTCAGACCACGACGCTATGAAACTCGAAGTCGACAGTAAGAAAAAATTTGGACAGACCAAAAATACGTTGAGTTTATGATCATCCTACTAGAGAATGGAGCAACCAGGAAATTAAACAGGAAATTTAAAACAAACGAAAATGAAAACATGTTTCTCCAAGCCTCTTGGATGCAGCAAAGGCAGTCCTAAGAGGGAAGTACATATCAATACAGGCCTACCTCAAGAAACAAGAAGTCTCCAATACACAGCCTAACCCTACACCTTAAGGACCTGGAAAAGAAATAGAAAACAAAGCCTAAAGCTTATAGAAGAGGGGAAAAATAGAGATGAGAGCAGAAATAAACAATACAGAATCAACGAAGCAGTAGAATGGAATAACGAAACAAAGAGATGATTCTTCAAAATAATTAATAAATTGAATCAAGCCCTAGCCAGCCTTATCAACAAGAAAAGAGAAAAGACCTAAATAAATAAAATCACAAATGAGAGAAGAGAGATCACAATCAACACCAGAAAAATAAGACAACTATAAGAGAACACTATGAAAGATTATACGCTAACAAACTGGGAGACCTGGAAGAAATGGACAAATCCCTAGAAATGTCAAACGAGGAAACCTAAATAGGAGGAAATAGAAAATGTGAACAGACATATAAAAGCAAAGGAATTGAATCAGCAAGGCACTTGGGTGCCTCAGTGGTTGAGCATCTGCTTTGGCTCAGGTCATGATCCCAGGGTCCTGGGGGATCATGTCCCACATCAGGCTCCCTGCATGGAGCCTCATTTTCCCTCTGCCTATACCTCTGCCTCTCTGTGTCTCTCATGAATACATAAATAAAATCTTTAAAAAAGAACAAAGATAAAAAAGAGAATGGTCCCAAATAAAATCACAAAGGAAAAGAGAAATAACAACCAACACTAGAGAAATACAAACGATTATAAGAGAACATTATGAAAAATTATATGCCAGCAACCAAGAACCTGGAAGAAATAGATCAATTCCTGGAAATATATAACATAGCAAAAATGAAGAAGGAAGAAATAAGAAACTTGAACAGACAGATAACCAGCAAAGAATTTGAATCAGCATTCAAGGATCTCCCGACCGTAGATGCTTAGATCAATAGAACAGAATGGAAAGCTGAAACAAGATACAAACCTGTAACTCTATGATCCATTAATCGACAACAAGGCAGGAAGGAATATCCAAAGTCACAAAGACAGTCTCTTCAACAAACCCTAACCCTGACCGCAGGATAAGAACAAATGGTGTTGGGAAAACCAGGCAGCCACATGCAGAAGAATGAAACTGGACCACTTTCTTATACGATATATATAAAAAATAAATTCAAAATGGATGAAAGACCTAACTGTGAGACCTGAAACCATACAAAGAAGAAAAGATAGGCAGCAACATCTATGACATTGGCCATTGGATCCTCTTTCTAGATATGCCTCTGAGGTGAGGGAAACAAAAGCAAAAATACTATTGGGACTTCATCAAATTGAAAAGTTTCTGCAAAGTGAAGGAAACAACCAAAGCTAAAAGGCAACATACAGGAGGAGGGGCAAGATGGCGGAAGAGTAGGGTCCCCAAGTCACCTGTACCCACCAAATTACCTAACTAACCTTCAAATCATCCTGAAAATCTACGAATTCGGCCTGAGATTTAAAAAGACACCAGATCGAATGCTACAGTATGAAAAGTTTGCGCATCTATCAAGGTAGGAAGACGGGGGAAAAGAAATAAAGAAACAAAGGGCATCCAAGGGGAGGGGTCCTGCGAAGATCCAGGCTATGGCCACAGCGAGTGCCTCCCAGTCAGGAGAGCTCTGTCCCAGAGAAGCAGGAGCTGAACCAACCTTCCAGGGTGGAATTGGGCCCGCAGGGAGTCAGCGCAGGACCTTGGAGGGCGGGGATGCCCTCGGGCTCCCTGGGACACTAACAGACACCTGCATTCCCAAGAGAGTCCACTGAGCTCACTAAGGGGTACACGGCAAATGCATTGACCCTGGAGCAGCTCCAAGGGGCTCGGGCGGTGTGGCTCTGTGCTGAAGGGGCTGCACGAACCTGGGAGGGGCTTGGCTGCGGCGCCTAGGGCAGAGGAAAAGGCTCCGGGCAGAGGGGGCTGTGAGGCTCCAGGAGCAGCTCAGTGGGGCTGGGGAGGCGGTTTGGTGGAGAGGCGGCTGCACTGCCGGGAGCTCGAATCCAACAGTGCAGGCCCCGGAGGACAGGACTCCGGTACACAGCCCAGGATCTGGCCTCGCCCGAGACAGGCAGAGGCCGGGGGGGCCCAGGACCACAAGGACCCTCCTGCCCAGAGCTGAGCAGATCAGAGGCCCTGCCCCGCAGCCTCCTGAACTGTCAGACGGACTGCTCCGGAGTAACTGGGGGGGCTGAATCCAGGTTTCCAGAGCTGGCCTCTGCCCCTGGGATTGTTCCTCCTGGGGTCTCACGGGGTTAACAACCCCCACTGAGCCCTGCAACAGGCAGGGGGCAGATCAGCTCCCCAAAGGGCTAACACCTGAAAATCAGCATAACAAGCCCATCCCCCAGAAGACCAGCTAGACGGACAAGTTCCAGGGGAATTCAAGGGACTTAAAGTATACAGAATAAGAAGATACTCCCCAATGTTTTTTTTTCATTTCTGATTGCTTCCCCCAACCTTTTCCCCCTTTCTTTCTTTTTCTTTCTCTTTTTATTCTCTTTTTTCCTTCTTTCTTCCTTTATTCTTTTTTCTTTCTCTTTTCTTTCCTTCTTTCTCTCCTCTATTTTTCTCCTTTTCCCAATACAACTTGTTTTTGATCACTGTGCACTGAGCAAAATGACTAGAAGGAAAACCTCACCTCAAAAGAAAGAATCAGAAACAGTCCTCTCTCCCACAGAGTTACAAAATCTGGATTACAATTCAATGTCAGAAAGCCAATTCAGAAGCACTATTATACAGCTACTGGTGGCTCTAGAAAAAAGCATAAAGGACTCAATAGACTCATGACTGCAGAATTTAGATCCAATCAGGCAGAAAGTAAAAATAAATTGAATGAGATGCAATCCAAACTAAAAGTCCTAACGACAAGGGTTAACGAGGTGGAAGAACAAGTGAGTGACATAGAAGACAAGTTGATGGCAAAGAGGGAAACTGAGGAAAAAAGAGACAGACAATTAAAAGACCAGAAAGACAGATTAAGGGAAATAAACGACAGCCTGAGGAAGAAAACCTTACGTTTAATTGGGGTTCCAGAGGGCGTCGAAATGGACAGAAGTCCAGAATATGTATTTGAACAAATCCTACCTGAAAACTTTCCTAATCTGGGAAGGGAAACAGGCATTAAGATCCAGGAAATAGAGAGATCCCCTCTAAAATAAATAAAAACCGTCCAACACCTCCACATTTAATAGTGAAGTTTGCAAATTTCAAAGATAAAGAAAAGATCCTTAAAGCAGCAAGAGACAAGAAATCCCTGACCTTTATGGGGAGGAGCATTAGGGTAACAGAAGACCTCTCCACAGAGACCTGGCAGGCAAGAAAGGGCTGGCAGGATATATTCAGGATCCTAAATGAGAAGAACATGCAACCAAGAATACTTTATCCAACAAGGATCTCATTCAAAATGGAAGGAGAGATAAAGAGCTTCCAAGACAGGCAGGAACTGAAAGAATAAGTGACCTCCAAACGAGCTCTGTAAGAAATTTTAAGGGGGACTCTTAAAATTCCCCTTTAAGAAGAAGTTCAGTGGAACAATCCACAAAAACAAGGGCTGAATAGATATCATGATGACACTAAACTCATATCTGTTGATAGTAACTCTGAATGTGAACGGGCTTAATGACCCCATCAAAAGGCGCAGGGTTTCAGACTGGATAAAAAAGCAGAACCCATCAATTTGCTGTCTAAAAGAGACTCATTTTAGACAGAAAGACACCTACAGCCTGAAAATAAATGTTTGGAGAACCATTTACCATTCAAATGGTCCTCAAAAGAAAGCAGGGGTAGCCATCCTTATATCAGATAAACTAAAATTTACCCCGAAGACTGTAGTGAGAGATGAAGAGGGACAGTAAATCATACTTAAAGGATCTATCCAACAAGAGGACTTAACAATCCTCAATATATTGCCCCATATGTGAGAGCTGCCAAATATTTAAACCAATTAATAACCAAAGTGAAGAAATACTTAGATAATAATACACTTATACTTGGTGACTTCAATCTAGTTCTTTCTACCCTCGATAGGTCTTCTAAGCACAACATATCCAATGAAACGAGAGCTTTAAATGATACACTGGACCAGATGGATTTCACAGAAATCTACAGAACTTTACATCCAAACTCAACTGAATACACATTCTTCTCAAGTGCACATGGAACTTTCTCCAGAATCGACCACATACTGGGGCACAAATCGGGTCTGAACTGATACCAAAAGATTGGGATTGTCCCCTGCATATACTCAGACCATAATGCCTTGAAAGTAGAACTAAGGTATCCCTGAGTGGTGCAGCAGTTTGGCGCCTGCCTTTGGCCCAGGGCGTGAATATGGAGACCCGGGATTGAATCCCACGTCGGGCTTCCGGTGCTAGAAGACTGCTTCTCCTTCTGCCCGTGTCTCTGCCTCTCTTTCTCTCTCACTGTGTGACTATCATAAATTAAAATTAATAATAAAATAATGAAAAAAAGAAATTAGAACTAAATCACAACAAGAAGTTTGGAAGGAGCTCAAACACGTGGAGGTGAAGGATCATCCTGCTAAAAGACGAAACGGTCAACCAGGAAATTAAGGAAGGATTAAAAAGATTCATGGAAACTAATGAGAATGAACATACAACCGTTCAAAATCTTTGGGATGCAGTAAAAGCAGTCCTAAGGGGGAAATACATCACAATACGAACAGGTGCAGCCAATGTGGAAAACACTGTGGAGGGTCCTTGAGAAGTTAAAAAAAGGGGATCCCTGGGTGGTGCAGTGGTTTGGCACCTGCCTTTGGCCCATGTCGCGATCCTGGAGACCCGGGATGGAATCCCATGTCGGACTCACAGTGCATGGAGCCTGCTTCTCCCTCTGCCTGTGTCTCTGCCTCTCTCTCTGTGACTATCATAAAAAAAATTTATAAAAGATGTTAAAAATAGAGCTACCCTACGATTCCAAAATTGCAGAGCTAGGTATTTACCCCGAGGATACAAAAGTCGCTTAGTAGTTTCAAAGAGGGACACGCAGCCCAGTGTTTGTAGCAGCATTATCAACAAGAGCCAAACTGTGGATACAGCCCAGATGCCCATCGACTGATGAATGGGCAGAGACGATGTGGTAAATATACCCACTGCGACATCACTGGGTCATCAGAAGGGATGAAATGAAGCCATTTACAATGACGTGGGAGAAGTGGAAAGGACTTATGCTAAATGAACTCAGTCAGAGAAAGACAGATACCAAATACCATACAATTGCATTCAAATGTGAATTTTAAGAAACCAAACAAACTGGCAAAGGGGCAGAGGGGGGGATGACAGAAGCAAACAAAAAAAAACACACTCTTTTTTTTTTAATTTTTATTTATTTATGATAGTCACAGAGAGAGAGAGAGAGAGGCAGAGACACAGGCAGAGGGAGAAGCAGGCTCCATGCACCGGGAGCCCGATGTGGGATTCGATCCTGGGTCTCCAGGATCGCGCCCTGGGCCAAAGGCAAGCGCCAAACCGCTGCGCCACCCAGGGATCCCAAAAAACACACTCTTAACCACAGAGAATAAACTAATAAATACCAGAGATGTGGGGGGGATGGGGAATCAGGGGATGGGGATAGTGGAGGGCACCTGTGACCAGTACCAGGCATTCTATCCAAGGGTTGAATCACTATGTGGTAAGCCTGAAACTATATTATACTGTGTTAGAAACAGTAATTCAAGTTAAACTTTAAAATAATAATTGGTAGTATTGATGAAATATGTGTGCACTAGAGATAAAATCAGAAAGGCAACTGAAAATCCAAATAAAGAGTCTTTAGAGCCTCAAATACCCTCCTTAGCTCAGCTCGGGAGAATCCTGCCATGTCTATTCTGACTCCAACAGAAGCCTGTATTTTGATTCTCTGGGGAGGCCACTGACTTGGTGGAGTCAGGCTATCTTTGAACCCAAAACCTAAATAGAGTGCATAAATCTAAACTGCACAAGAGGGATCCCTGGGTGGCGCAGCAGTTTGGCGCCAGCCTTTGGCCCAGGGCGTGATCCTGGAGACAGGGGATCGAATCCCACATCGGGTTCCCAGTGCATGGAGCCTGCTTCTCCCTCTGCCTATGTCTCTGCCTCTCTCTCTTTCTCTCTCTGTGACTATCATAAATAAATTTAAAAAATTAAAAAAAAATTAAAAAAATAAACTGCACAAGATACTAGGAGTCCCCATGGAGGCACATGTCAAGATCCAAACTCTAACCATACACAGACATAACCCTAACCCTACACTTAATCATAATGTTAACCTAACCCTTAAACAAGACCCATCACTAATCGAAAACCAAACACAAACCCCAAGACCAAAACACATTCACTGAACCTTCCTGCCAACCCTCACGCTAACTCTTAATCTTATTATGAACTCTTCACCCTGACCTCTAACTTAAATCTAACCCGAACACTAACCTCTAACCCTAACCTTAAAATAAGGTATTCAAATCCTATTCCTAACCTTAACCTGTACCCTAACCTTAACCCTCTAATACTAATCCTATCTCATACCCCAAACTGTACCCTAACCCGTACCCTAAAACCAACCCCTAACCCACTCCCTAACCCTTTTCCAAAACCGTACCATGACCCTGACCTGACCGTAACCCTAACCCCTAACCAAACACTAACCCTAACCCTAGCCCTAACCCCTATCCTAAAAGTAACCCTCGCCCTAACCCTAAACCTAGCACTAACTTTAACTCTAACTCTTAACTCTAACCCCTAACCCTAACTCACACCCTAACCCCTAACCCTAACTGCAAACCTAAGCCCAACACTAACTCTAACCATAACCCTAACCCCAACTCCAAAACTCGTGCCTTAATCCCTAAAGCCTAAACCCTAACCTAACTCTAAATCCTATCCCTACCCCTAACCCACATCCTAACTCCTAGCCACTGACCCTTACCCTTATCCCTCACCCTCACCTCTAATCCATAACCATAAGCATAATCACTAACACCTAACATCTAACCTAAGGCTAACCACCAACTGCCTCCCCTCCCCTGACCCTACCATTCATTCTACTCATTCACTTACCCTGTGGTTCAGAGGAGTCCGTTCTGATATGGACGTGGCCCCCAACGGCGTCTCCAGAGTCCTCCAGGGGGTCCTGAGGAAGCCAGGCTCCTGTGAGTGCGGACATGGCCCCAAGTGTTCCTGTGTCATAGTCAGTGGGTCCAGAAGACGCCAGGTCTCCTGTCACTGTGGACTATGCTTCACATCCTCTGGAAGCCTCACAGCAAGTCCTCAGGAGTCTGGGGGCTCCTGTCAGCCTAGACATGGCCTCACATCCCCCAGAAAACTCACTGTGGGTCCTGATGAAGCTGTGGGCTCCTGTCAGCATAGACCCAGCCCCATATTTCCCGAAGCCAAAGTGCACGTCCTGAGGAGGACAGGGGTCCTGTCAGTGTTGACGTGGCCCCACATTTTCCTCAAGCCTCACCATAAGACCTGAGGAGGCTGGGGGCTCCTGTCAGCATTGACAGGGCTCCAAATCTTCCCAAAACTTCACAGTGTGTCCTGAGAAGGCCGGAGATTCCTGTCAGTGTGCATGCGGCACTCACATCTTTCTTAAGCCTCACCAGAGGCCCTGACAAGGCTGGGGTCTTCTGTCCGCATGGACGCATACCCATATTTCCCAAAGACTAGACCAGGGGTCCTGAGGAAGTCAGCATCCTGTTGTGTGGACATGACCACACGTACTACCAAAATGTCACTGAGGGTACTGAGGAGGCCGTGGCTCCTGTCACTCTGAATGCGGCCGCCAGCTTCCAGAAGCCTCAACTTATATCCTGAGGGGTCTGGGAGTTTCTGCCAGAGTGGACACGGTGCCACATCTTCCTGAAGCCTCCCCGCGGGTCCTGAGGTGGCCCAGAGGCTCCTGTCAGCGTGGATGCGGGCCCACAATTTCCTGAAGCCTCCCCGCGGGTCCTGAGGTAGCTCAGGGTTTCCTATCAGGGTGTATGTGGGCCAACATCTTCCTGAAGCCTCACCGAGGGTCCTGAGAGGACCGGGGCTCCTCTCAGCGTGAACACGGCCCAATATCCCCCTTTAGACTCCCTGCGCGTCCTGAGGAGGCTGTGGCTGATCAGGGTGGACGCGTCCCCATGTCTTTATCAGGCTTCCCCAGCACAGGCTGGCTCCTATTAGTGCAGGCAGATGAGGCCTACTGCACATGCGGGCACCCTGGGTGAGGCCTGGGCTTGAGCGCCCCCTTTGCGATGCTAGGTGCTGCAGGAGGCTGTGCAGGAGGCGGCTTGCTGGTGCAGGGGGCCACACCTGCCTCCTTCCAGGCTCCAGCTGTGGCCTGTTAGCATTGGAAACGTCTCACTGAAAAGGAGTCCAACACCCGGCTTCCCCAGAAATACTTAAGGACAAGGAATTGGAGCCCACAGACTGCAAAATGAAATGTGGACCAGACTTTAGCAAGTCCTGCAAAATTCACTCAACTCCCTTCCACTGTGGGTGGGACTGCGGGCTGGTGCAGCCGCCCTGGAAACAGTGTGGAGGCTCCTCAGGAAGTTACAAATACAGACGCCCTGCGACCAGCTGGTGCAGGGCCTGGAGCTGACTCCGAAGATACAGATACAGTGAGACTCAGGGCACCTGCACCGCAATGTCCACAACAGCCAGGTCCACAGTAGCCACACTGTGTGAGGTATCTCGGTGCCCTCAGGCAGATGATGAATAAAGAGGATGGGAGATAGATGATGGTCATAGAGAGAGGAATGGTGCTCAGGTATCAAAGAGAAGGAGATCTTGCCATTTGCAATGATGTGGATAGAACTAGAGAAATCATGTTAAGTGAAATAAGTCAGTCGGGAAAGAGAATGACTGTGGGGTGTCATTCATAGGTGGAATTAAAGAAGCAAAGCAGATGAACATCTGTGAAGGGAAGGAAAAACAAATAAGATGAAAACAGATGCAGGAAATACAGACTCTTAATTATAGGAAACAAACTGAGGGTCGCTGGAGGGTAGGGGACGGGTGAGGGGATCACAGGGGACCGGCATGAAGGAGGGCACGTGATGTCACGTGCACTGCTGTTATCTCCAACTGGTGAATCCCTGAATTCTTCCTCTGAAAGTATAATACACTATCCATTAATTAATTGGGTTTAAATTAAATTAAGTTAAAAAAATCAGTTGTATCAGAGCACAATTCCTTCTAGAATCTCTGTTCTGCTCCTTCAGCTTATGCCGGGACCACCTCCCTTGTGTCTGGTTTGTTTAAGTAGGCTCCATGCCTCATCCATGGCCCAGCCCCCGGCTAGAACTCACGACCCCGACCCCGAGATCAGGACGGGAGGTGAGGTCAGGTGTCGAATGCTTAACTGACAGCCAGCCAGGGGCGCGAGAACAACACTGCTATATCCTGTGTCTCTGTGACATCGTTTGAAATAGGAAAGTGCCATGTCCCTCTCTGGCCTGCTCCTCCAATACTGATTTGCTGTCCGGGGTCATTTTGGGGGGCGGATGGATGTTATGGTTTTTTTTTTCCTATTTCTAAGATCTGCGACCATGATTTTGATTGGAATGACATTGAAACTGAGGGTGGCTTCAGGAACTGCGGACATTTTCACAAGATGAAGCTCCCACCCCTGAGCCCAGGAAGGCCTCCCAGAGCCTGGTATGGCTCAGTGCACAAGTCTTGTGTTCCTTTGTTTCTGTCTCATTATTTGTTCTCTGTGATGCTCCTGAGAAGGGAGTCACGTCCTTCATTTCCTTCCTGAGTGCTCATTGTCGGGATACAGCAAGGCTATTCTGCTGTGTAGGGTCAGTTTGTGTCCCCTGACTTTACTGAACTCACTCCTTAGTTCTAACAGGCTTGGTGGAGGCTCTCGACTTTCCTGTTTCTAGTACCACGTCCTCAGCATACAGGGACAGTGTGAGTTCCCCTTCCAGTTGTGGAACCTTTGCTGTTTACAGCTTAATGTCCTAGAAAGCCCCACAATAGAATAAAAATTGAGTCCAGGCAAAGGGCAGGAAGCCCCTATTAGAATGAGAACAGAGCTCAATGCCCTAGAAGGCCCCATATCAAAATGTAAACAGAACTTGAGGAATTGCTCCAGCCCTCCTGGAGGTCCGGAGATCAGCACTTAAAACTAAGCTAAAACCCACCTCGGGGTCCAAGTCCCTGCTCCGCTATGTCGGGTGTACTTGGATACAAGCTCGAGCTTGTAAATAAACCCTCGTGTGTTTGCATTGGTGTCGGCTTCTCGGTGGTTTCTCGGATTCGCAATCTTGGGCAAAACAGTCTGAGAAAAAAAAACAAAACCAAAAGAAGCTTGGACACAGGCAGAGTAAAAGCAGGGTTCTGAGAGAAGCAGTGGAGACTCAGGGTGTTCGCAGGTCTTTTGTGTAGTCCCTTGCAGATGGGGGGTGGGGTGGGGGGGTGGGGGGATGCTCAGCCCCAGAGCCAGAGGACTCAATGTCCCCACCCACATCCCGCCCATCAGGAGAGTCTCAGGGAGCAGCACAGCGCCGCCCACTGGAGGCCAGAGGCGCTGACGCCCACCCTGCCTCTGACCCCACAGTTGCATCTCCCAGGCAGATGTGCACCTAAGAATCAGCGCCATGGCCCATCCCGAGACCCTGCACAGACCACTCACTGCCACCAAGTTGTCCGACCACAGAGGCTGCAGAGCTTGAGCTCTGCCTGGAAAGTAGGGTCTAGCTTCCTTTGTACTTTGTGCTTTATTTTCATTTATTTTCTTTGATTCTTTTTTATTAATTGCCTTATTTTAATTTTTATGTATGTACCTTATATATTTCTTATTTTTACTATTATGGTACTTTAATTGTGTTTCTTATTTTGGAATTTAGAATCTTTAACAAGCAGGCCAAAATAATCTGGTGTTTTTTATTTTGGGAGGGTAGTTGTTATTGTTTTTCTTGGTTTTCCTTTTTCTTCCTTCTTTTATGGAAAAAATAATGATATGGAGAAATTCAACTCCATAAAATAACTGAGGTAGTACTCACAGCCAGGAAGTTCATCAATACACATATATGATATCTAATTACAGTTTAAAACAATGATTATAAAGGTAGCAGCTGGGCTGGAAAAAGAGCACAGAAGAAAACTAGAGAATTCCTACTGTAGAAATAAAAGAACTAAAATCTAGTCAGGCCAATGTTAAAAATGCTATAACTGAGATGCCGTCCCAAGTGGAAGCCTTCAAAACAAGAAAGGTTATGGACCACAGAGGCAGACATAGGGAACTCAGCCACTTATTAAAACAATAACATTTATATCATAGGAGACTCAGAAGATGAAGAGAGAGAAAAGGTGGGCCTTGCTCAGCCATTAGAAAAGACAAATGGCCACCATTTGATTCAACGTGGATGGAACAGGAAGGTATCATGCTGAGTGAAGTAAGTCAATCGGAGAAGGACAAACATTGTATGTTCTCATTCACTTGGGGAATATAAATAATAGTGAAAGGGAATATAGGGGAAGGGAGAAGAAATGTGTGGAAAATATCAGAAATGGAGACAGAACATAAAGACTCCTAACTCTGAGAAATGAACTAGGGGTGATGGAAGGGGAGGAGGATGGGGGTGGGGGTGAATGGGTGACGTGTACTGAGGGGGGCACTTGACGGGATGAGCACTGAGTGTTATTCTGTATGTGGGCAAATTGAACACCAATAAAAAGTAAATTTATTATTAGAAAGAAAGAAAGAAAAAGTGGCATCTGGGTGGCTCAGTCAGTTAAGCTTCTGCCTTAGGCTCAGATCATGATCCAGGTCCCAAGGCAGGCTCCCTGAAGCAGGGAACCTGCTTCTCCCTCTCCATCTACCCCTCTCACTAATGGTTTTTCTCTCCTCTCTCTCTCAAATAAATAAATAACATCCTGAAAAAGAAACAAACAGAAGGAAGAGAAATCTCCCATGTATTAGAATTTCAAAGAAGTTGTCCAGACATTCCACCCTCAAGTTGATTAGCATAGCCTCCCACTCTTATGTGTGGAATACACATAGTAACTTCCTTCTACAAAATATAATATGAAAATCTTAATATAAAAATAAAAATAATAATAATAATAATAATAATAATAATAATAAAATCACTTTACTATGGAGAAAGCTGACAAACACTACCTCAGCAAGATGATCAGATCAATACCAAGACTGATAAATCATGTTGATAATATCTATCCTTTATATGATATAATAAAAATGGCAGTATATCTCTGTATATAATCCACAAAAACAGTTCAATGATGAGATAAACAACAGACATGTCCCAACTGAGGTAAATTTTACAAAATACTCTACTTCTCAAAGTGTTCCAGTTCAACGACAACAAGGAAAGGCTGAAAGACTGTCACAATCCAGAGGAGCCTAAGAAAACACGAGTACAAATGGAATGTGATATGAAGGATAGTAACTTAGCAAAATCTAAGGAAATCTGAATAACGTATGGTCTTTGGTTAATGCGACTATTTTAATATTGATTCATTAGCTAATATTTGTACCGGACTAATATAACACCACAATCATATCCCTGCCCCACACCATCCACCACCACACCACCGGCCTCCAGCAAGGACCCAGTGAGCTGCCCCCCTGTGGGACATGTTCAGCCTCCCCAGGGTTCTCTGGATACCCTGCTCCCATCAGAAGCCCGATTGTCCCATAGAGAACCCAGGGCTTGCAGGGAGGAGGGAAGGCAAGGATCCCCGAAATGGTGGGTGCAGGTGAGTGGTGCAGAGGACACATTGGGCCCTGCCTCCGCCCTCTGTGCCTCCTGGAGTTCGGCACACCCTGCACAGGACACCAGCCCCTAACCCAAAGGGACCTGGGCTGACCTGGCCCCGCGCTCTGTGGGGGCTGAGGTGATTTGAGCCCCACCCAGGCCCAAAACAAAGACTAATGGGATCCAGGCCCCCATGGTCCTGGCTAGCCCTGGATTCTGGCCCCAGGATGAGTGAGCCCTCTCACAGCTGGACGTGGCCTCTTGGGCCCTGTGTGTGCCACACAGATCCAGGTCACTGACCTAGGGCAGGCTGGGGGATCCCGGGACAACCCAGGGTGGGGAGAGGATGGATAGGCCAGTTGGCCCCACCCGACCCCACACCAGGAGGCAGGCTCCAGGTATTGGGTATTGGGGCCCCAGAGGGCCCAAGGCCGGGGTCCAGCTGCCCTGCAGGTCCCAGTGCAGGAGCCCATGAGCTGCAGGTCCAGGTCATCTCTGCTGTCCTCAAAACAGTCACTCAGGCTGAAAACTCAGGACACACGCCCCCACCCGGAGTCCACACATGCTCCCACAATGTGGACCCTAGCACCCTCCCCCCCCCACACTGTGTGATTCTTGCCCTCCCCTAAAGGACAGAAAGGTCTCCCTCCCCAGGGGAAGGCTCACATTAGGCTCTGAGCCCGTTTGCTGTAAAAAGTCAATAAAGTTTTGTGGTGCGAAAATGCATAGCCAGGCCATTTCTGTGTCTCCTAGAACTCTGCATGGGGCATGGAGAGATACCCAGAGAGGAGGAGGGGGCACCATCCAGGCCCCAAACAGCCCCTGCAGGGGCGCCACCAGGTACACACAGCTGACGTCCCCACGGGCCTTCCAGGGGCGGCCAGATGCCAGGGTCAGGACCCACAGACTTTCCTGGGACTCAGGCTCTGCCCACTGGGCCAGGAGGGGATGGGACAGAGTGACAGCCAGGGAGCTTCAGGTCACCAGGGTCTGTGCACAGCGACCTGGGAGGTCTGTGCTCCCTCTGTCCTGATGAACGAGGATGGCCGAGTTCCGGAGCACTTATTCCTGTCCCCACATCCCCATGCCTGTGTGCCTGGGGCACAGAGGGCCTGTGGGGCGGTCAGCGTGGCCCTGGAAGGGATGCCAGGACACCAGGCCTTGGTGTTGTGCCCAAGATTGTAAATCAGGGAAACCACCAAGGAGCCCACACCGATGGAAACTCCCGAGGGTTTCTTTACAAGCTGGAGCTTGGGTGTAATTGCAACCAACACAGCGGAGCAGGGACATGGATCCCGAGACTAAGAGGCATAGCAGCTTTATAGGGGCCAGTGGCACATGGGATTCACAGAAAGTTGCACGATCATGCCGGTCCACAAGCTGGTGGCTGATTGAATTACACCTTACCCTATAGTATCCAATTGAGCTGGCCTATTACTTTGGTCAGAATCGTCGCACAGTTTTGGGGGACACAAAGCAGGGTTACATTTTTATAAGCCGATTTCCGATTAGGGTGTGCCCAGTGGCCTGACTAGGGTGGGGCAGCACCTTAAGCAATAAGCAGGTCATGTGGGGGTCATAGGGGAGGTGGCAGGTGTAGCACAAAATGGAATCAGTCCTGCCCTGCTTGTCCAGGAGTAGGGGATTTTTGTTAACTTTCCTGGGTCCCACACTTGCAGCTCATGCACCTCGGCTACCCTGACCAGGTGGACTCAGCCTGCACACCTTGTGGTGCTGGATCTCTCACACCAGCGTGTGGAGGGCACCCTCCTTGCCCTAGTGAGTAGGGGCTGGATGAGCATGGGGCTCGCCAGAAGGCCAGGCAGCACAGGGGACCTAGAACCCCAGCCCTCACCCCAACTCGACTCCCACACACAGGCAGCAACAGGGCTCTCCGCCATGGGCAGCTCCTCAGGATCTCCCCCAGGCAGCGCTGAGGTCTGGCTCCCTGATGGAGAGGCATCAGGGAGAAGAGAAGCAGCCTGTGCTCAGCGGGACCCCCTGCTGGACATGGGAATGTGGCGGAGTCCGAACTTCAAGCTCAGCTGACCCCCCAGAGGAAAGTCACTGCAGGAGCGAGCCCCGAGTAAGCAAGGAGAACCCAGCTATCTGCCCAGCGCCAGCACCAGAAATGATGTTGTGCCAACCATTTCGGCATTTGGGTGACCTAGCCAGAGGATCAGATAGCTGCACGTGATATCTGCATGTGATAGACACACACACAACCCAAAACCAACAAAAGTCGGAATCCCCCAATGTTGTCAAACAGCAGTCAGATGGTTACATACACGACGCTGTGGTCCCCAATAGGATACATGGAAGACGCTATAAACCATGACTGCAGAGGTAGTGGAGGCACGGAGATGTGCCTGCTGGGTTTCAAAAAGGAGCACAGAGAGGTTGGAAGCATCCTACGGAGGGGGTGCCCCTCCTAGGATAGGACACCAGGTCCCTGTGAAGGCTACGGATGGTGAAATCTGTCCTCCTCTCTTTCAGCTTCTGGTTTTCCTCCTCTTTTGTTCTTCCTAATTCTAGTTTAGCCGCCACCCTGCATCCAAGACTATGACCAAAGAGGCTTCATTATGACATCGCGTCCTAAAGGAGGCCGAGCTCTGGCTACCGTGTTCAGAAATGGTCATTGCCTAGGTGTATGCTGATCCCCCGAAGTCGTGGCTTCACGGCTCTTCTCTCCCTGCAGAACGAGGGGAACCACAGGTCTTACAATGAAAGACGCCCACTTACACTGAGGCAGGACTATCCCTTGTGGAGGACGTCATCTGGGCTAAGTAGGACAAGTGGGGCGATCAAGAATAGTTCGCAGGTGAGACATAAGCAAACACTTACCTTTGATGTCATGCTTTATTTGTTCATCCATTTATTATTTGTTAAATATTTTCGTTTCATGTCCTCTCTATACCCAACATGGAGTTCAAACTCACAACCCTGAGATCAAGATCCCCCAACCAGGCCAGCCAGGCACCCCAGTGCCATGTTTCATAACTCTTTGCTTCCTTGCCTATCTCTGCATCGAACTGGAACATTAAGTCCTGGACGGGAAGCTTTAGTTACCTACAAATCCTAGAATGTTCTCACTGTATCCCAATCCTAGATTGACATTTACCATTGAATAGCACTTTAAATAAATAGTCAGTAAAATAACTACTACAGTAAAGGAAATTATCAACTATTCACGTGTGTGGGCCCTGCTCCCTGGGCTCCCAGGGAAGCTATGGTTTCTTTCACATTGATCAGGTCCAAATGACTCCACCACACCTCAAAGCGTGGGCTCAGTTTCTGCCCTGACACATGCAAGACCCCTGCTTCAATTAACATGTATCAATCAATCAAAGAGAGCCTGACCGGCTCAGTGTGGTTCGTAAGAACATGGGACTCTTGTTCTTGGGGTAGCAAGTTCAAGCCCCATGTTGGCTGTAGAGATTACAGAAAAATAAAATCTTAAAAAAATCAATCAGTTGATCTTGGAGAGACAGAGCCCCGGATCCCACAAGGGCAGAGAGCCAACCTACGAATCTACTCACAATATTATAAGCAGCAGTGCACAAAAATTGTACTTTCAGAAGTCTCCTAGAGTGGGGGACACACCAGCCTTAAGGTGTTCAAGTGGAGAAGTGGGGGGCAGTCCCTGGAGCGACAGGGTGGGCTCAGGATCCCAGGGGTCCCAAGGACAGTGGCGCCAACTGTTCCCAGGCACAGGAGCAGGAACCCGGCTGAGAGCAGCGGGGCTCGGGCCAGCTGTCTGCCCTGTGTGGCCATAAGCTGCAAACCCCTGTGCAGTTATGGGGCCCAGTTCCTGGGACAGAGCAGCAAAGGCCAGGAGTGTGTGGACACCCTCCCGGGCAGGAAGAGAACAGGTCTCCACCAGGGCAGCCCCTAAAATTTGGAGTTTTAAACTTCAGTCACTTGTCTGTGGGGAGGCTGAGAAAATTGAGGCCATTCCACTTTAAGTTCACAGTTAGCACAAGTACTGCCATCCCAGGACCCTGTGTATAAGAGCTAAAATTTACATTACTTCAGTTACAGGAAAAAAAGAAAAAAAACTTACAGCTTAAGGTCCCAGAAAGCCCCATATTAGAATGAGAACAAAGCTCAATGCCCTTGAAGGCCTCATATCAAAATGTAAACAGAACTTGAGGAATTGCTCCAGCCCTTCTGTAGGACCCTGAGACCAGCCCTTAAAACTAAGCTAAAACCCACCTCGGGGTCCAAGTCCCTGCTCCGCTGTGTGGGGTATACTTGGACCCAACCTTGAGTTTGTAAATCAACCCTCGTGTGTTTGCATCGGTGTCTGCTTGGACAATCTTGGGCACAACACCCCCAAGTGTTGGGCACTTGCAATCTTGGGCACAACACCCCCAAGTCCCCTCCCCACCTGGGCTGATACCCTGTCCCCTCCCACCCAGGCTGACCCTCAGTCACCTCCCGCCCACAGCGGCTCACCACAGCCCCTCACAGAGGTCCCACAGCCACGGTCGGCACTCTGGCCATCCCCGGCCTCCCAGGAGAAGAAAGGAGATTTCAGCAGGACACACTCCTATGGTGGTCCCAGGGCTCCCTGCCCAGGATGGCAGCTGGTGACTGGCCGGTGTCTGTGTCCCTGACGCCGGCTCCTCCTCCCCGGTTTTCCCGCAGGAAATGAAGGAGGAGGCCTCGACTCCTCCAGGGACATCATGCAGATAGACCTGGACATCAACAAGATGTTTAGCAGCCAAATTAAGTTTTGGGATTGCTAGAGGGTGGGGAGAGGCTGTTGAGTCAGGGGGCTTCTAGGCCCCGGGGGAGGCCCAAGGGCTTCTGGGTAGGGAACACCGGGCTTAAGAGGCCGGGGAAGCAACAGCAGCCATCAACACACCACTGTATGGTTGGGTGCAGGGGATGACACCCATGCCCCAACCCCCGGGGCTTCGGGGTTGAGGGGGTCACTAGGTCGGTGCCTCTAGGGGTTTCCATGGGAGCTGAACCACACAGGGGCGAGGGACGGCCCCTTGAAAAGCAGGGGGCTGCGGTGGGGCCCGTGGAGGGCAGTAACCGGACCTGCGGGCCAGGCGGCATGGCCGTGGCTGGAGCAGGACACACATCGTTCCCATGAGGGTCGGACGAATCAGGGTGACACCCACACTCGGTGTTTTATATATATCTAAATTCTATGCATTTAATTTGAGACAATTTGCAATTTGTAAGCATACATAGTATGATGACCCCCAGATAATGCCCCCAGTCCAGCCAGCGTCCTGCACTGACCACACGGTGCCCCAGGGGCAGGTGTCACAGCAAACCCCAGACTGGGATCGCCTTTATCTGTAGACATATCCATGTGCGTCTGAGAGAAAGTGGATGCCCTGTGTCGGCAGGCCCCCCATGTCATCCCCTCTTTCCCCACCCCCACAGCATCCCCCTTCATCATCATCCCCAATGGCATCCCACCTATATCATCCCCCTCACACTGACACAGCCCCACACAATCCCCACCCACACTATTCCCCCCACCATCCCCCCTGCACCGTCCCCCACACTCCACCACCATCATGCCCCTGCCCCCACAACATCCACCCCCACAGCATCTGTCCCCAGCAAGGACCCTGGGCAGCTGCCCCCTGTGGGACATACTCAGCCTCACCGGGGTTCTCTGGATACCCTGCTCCCATCAGAAGACCGGGTTTCCCATAGAGTACCCAGGGGTTGCAGGAAGGAGGGAAGGCAGGGAGCCCCAGACAGGGTGGGTGCAGGTGAGTGGTGCAGAGGACCCACTGTGCCCTGCCTCCACCCACTGTCCCTCCTGGAGGGCGGCACACCCTGCATAGGACACGCCCCTAACCCAGAGGGACATGGGCTGGCCTGTCCCCAGGCTCTGTGGGGTTGGGGTGATTTGAGCCCCCCCAGGCCCAACACAAAGACTAATGGGATCCAGCCCCCCATGGCCCTGGCTAGCCCTGGATTCTGGCCCCAGGCTGAGAGAGCCCTCCCACAGCTGGATGTGGCCTCTTGGGCCCTGGGTGTGCCCCACAGATCCAGGTCGCTGACCTAGGGCAGCCCTAGGAATCCCGGGACACCCAATGTTGGGAGAGAAGGGGTAGGCCGGTGGGCCACACCCACACCCACACTAGGAGACAGGCTCCACCAGGTTCTGGGGCCCCAGGGCCCCGAGACCGGGGTCCAGCTACACTGCGGGGAACAGTGCAGGAGTCCATGAGCTCAGGTCCAGCTCAGCTCTGCTGCCCTCAGAATCGTCTCTCTTGCTGAAACCTCAAGACACGTCCCCACCCGGAGTCCAAACATGCTCCCAGGTGGGGGACTCCAGCACCCGTCCCCACTCCACATGTGATTCTTGCCCTCCCCTAAAGGACAGAAAGGTCTCCCTCCCCAGGGAAAAGCACGTGCCCTCGGCTCTGAGCCCCATTGCTGTAGATCGTCAATAAAGTGTTGTGGTGCGAAAATGCACAGCCAGCCCATTTATGTGTATCCCAGAACTCTGAGCAGAGGGCGTGGAGAGACCCCGAGAGAGGAGGAGGGGCTACATCCATGCCCCAAACAGCCCCTACAGTGGCGCTGCCAGTCACACCCAGCTGACATCCTCACATGCCTTCCAGGGCCTGCCAGACACCAGGGTCAGGCACCATAGACTTTACTGGGACTCAGCCTGTGCCCAGCAGGCCAGGAGGGGCTGGGACAGAGTGACAGCCAGGGAGCCTCAGGGTACCAGTGTCTGTGGAAGAGACCTGGGTGGTCTGTGCTCTCTCTGTCCAGGGGGCCAGGGCTGGCTGGGTTCCGGGGCACTTCCTCCCCTCCCCGTATCCCCGTGCCTGTGTGCCTGGGGCACAGAGGGCCTGCGGGGCGGTAGCGTGGCCCTGGAAGGGATGTCAGGACAACAGGCCCTTGTGTTGTGCCCAAGATTGCTAATCCGATAAACCACCAAGGAGCCCACACTGATGCAAACTCCTGAGGGTTTCTTTACAAGCTGGAGCTTGGGTCCAAGTGCACCGGACACAGAGGTGTAGGGATTTGGACCCCGAGACTAAGAGATGTAGCAGCTTTATAGGAGCCAGTGGCACATGGGAATGCTGAAAGATGCGTAGTCATGTTTGTCCACACGCAGGTGGCTGGTTGAATTACACTTTACCCTATAGTATCGACTTGAACTGGCCTATTACTTTGGTCAGAATTGGGCGCAGCTTTTTGTGGCACAATGCAGGGTTACAATGTGATGACCCGATTTCAGATTAGGGTGTGCCCAGCGGTTTGAGTCGGGTGGGGCAGCGCCTTAAGCCATAAGCAGGTCACGTGGGGTCATAGGGGAGATGGCTGGTGGAGCACAAAATGGAATCAGTCCTGCTCTGCTTGTCCAGGGGTAAGGGATTTTTGTTAAATTTACTGGGTCCCACACTGCAGCTCACGCACGTGGGCCACCCTCACAAGGTGTACTCGGCATGCACACCTTGTGGTGCTAGATCTCTCACACCAGCATGTGGAGGGCACCCTCCTCGCCTTAGTGAATAGGGGCTGGGTGAGCATGGGGCTCAGCCTGAAGGCCAGGCAGCACAGGGGACCAAAGAACCCCAGCCCCGTCTCCACCCAGACTCCCAAACACAGGCAGTCCCAGGGCTCCCCACCCATGGGCAGCTGGCTCCTCAGGAGCTCCCACCAGGATGGCCCCGAGGTCTAGCTCCCTGCTGGAGAGGCATCAGGGAGAAGATAAGCAGCCAGCACATGGCAGGACCCACTTCTGCACATGGGAATATGGCCAAGCCGGACCTTCCAGCTCAGCCTACCCTCCAGCGGAAAATCACTGCACGCGCGAGCCGTTGGTCTGCCATGAGAGCCTAGCTAGCCGCCCAGCGCCAGCACCAGAAATGATGTTGTGCCAACCATTTCGGCATTTGGGTGACCCAGCCAGAGGATCCAATAGCTGCACGTGATAGCTACATGTGATAGACACACACACACCACACAACCAACAAAAGTTGGAATCCACCCAGTGTTGTCTAACAGCAGCCGGATGGTTACATACACGACGCTGTTGTCCCCAATATGATACATGAAAGACGCAATAAACCATGACTTCAGAGGTGCTGGAGGCACAGAGATGTGCCTGCTGGGTTCCAACAAGGAGCACAGAGGGGCAGGAAGCATCCTACGGAGGGGAGGCCCCTCCTTGGAAAGGACATCATGTCCCTGTGAAGGCTACGGATGGTGAAATCTGTCCTCCACTCTTTCAGCTTCTGGTTTACCTCCTACATGCCATTTTCCTCAATCATAAGACCAAAAATTTATTTTATGTTTTTAAATTTCTTTTATTGGAGTCCAATTTGTATGAATTCTTGCTTCAGCAAGGGTGTCATTCAGGAGGAGAGGAGAGATAATGATTTTCCCAGACAGGCAAAATATAAAGGAGTTCATGACCATTTAACCAGTCCAGTAAGGAATTTTAAGAGGGACTTTTCTAGTGGGGGAAAAAAAGAGACCAAAAACAACAACTCTAGAAAGGCCCAGAGTACGTCACCAGAAACACCAACTCTTCCGGTAACACAAAATCACAAAGTTCATATCTTTGAATAATCACTCTGAATGCTGATAGACTAAATGCTCCAATCAAAAGATATAGGGTACCAGAGTGGCTTAAAAAACAGGATCTGGGATGCCTGGGTGGCTCAAGGTGTTGAGCATCTGCCTTTGACTCAGGGTGTGATCCTGGAGTCTGGGATCGAGTCCCATATGGGGCTCCTGGTGGGGAGTCTGCTTCTCTTTCTCCCTAATTTTCGGCCTCTCTCTCTCTCTCATAAATAAAATCGTTATTAAAAAAACAAGATCCATCTGTATGCTGCCTACAAGATGCTCACCTTAGACCTAGACACACCAGCAGATTGATAGTCAGGGGAGGGAAAATCATCTACCACGCTAATGGATATCAAATGAAAGCTGGAGGACCCATACTTATATCAGACAAAAGAGATTTGAAACCAAACCCTGGGGGACACCTGGTGGCTCAGTTGTTGAGCATCTGCCTTCGGCTCAGGGTGTGATCCTGGGATCCCAGGATCGAATCCCACATCGGACTCCCTTAGGGGAGCCTGCCTCTCCCTCTGCCTATGTTTCTGCCTCTGCTTCTCTGTGTATCTCTAATGAAAAAATAAATAAAATATTTAAATCTCAAAAAGGAAGAACAAATACTGTAAGAAGAGATGAAGAACATTATTTCATAATTAAAAAGACACTCTATCAAGATCAAACAACTAAATATTTATGCTGCCAACATGAGAGTACCTAAATATAGAAACCAATTAACAACAAACATACAGGAAATCACTGGTAATAATACACTGACAGGGGATTTCAACACCCACTTATGGCAATGGACCGATCATCTAGCAGAATCAACAAGTGAACAATAGTCTTGACACACTGGACCACAGGAACTCAACAGATATAGTCAGAATATTCGATCCGAAAGCAGAATACACATTCCTTTCAACTGCACATGGGACATTCTCCAGAACAGATAATATCAAGGCCCACAAAACAGCTCTCAACAGGTACAACAGTTACAAGAAGGTTGATATCACACCCTGTACATTTTTGGACCACAACGCTATGAAACTTGAAGTCGACAGTAAGAAAAAATTTGGACAGACCAAAAATATGTTGAGTTTATGATCATCCTACTAGAGAATGAATGGAGCAACCAGGAAATTAAAGAGGAAATATAAAACAAACGAAAATCAAAACATGTTTCTCCAAACCTCTGGGATGTAGCAAAGGCAGTCCTAAGAGGGAAGTACATAGCAATACAGGCCTACCTCAAGAAACAAGAAGTCTCCAATACACATCGTAACCCTACACCTGAAGGGAGCTGAAAAAGAAATAGCAAACATAGCCTAAAGCCTACAGAAGAAGGGAAAAAATAAAAAAGAGAGCAGAAATAAACAATATAGGAACAACAAAACAGTAGAATGGAAAAACAAAACTGAGAGCTGGTTCTTTAAAATAATTAATAAAATGGATCAAGCCCTAGCAAGCCGTATCAACGAGAAAAGAGAAAAGACCTAAATAAATAAAATCACAAATGAGAGAAGAGAGATCACAATCAACACCAGAAAAATAAGACAATTATAAGGTAATACTATGAAAGATTATACGCAAACAAACTGGGAGACCTGAAAGAAATGGACAAATCCCTAGAAATGAGCAAATGAGCAGAACTGAAATAGGAAGAAATAGAAAGTGTGAATAGACCCATAACTAGCAAAGGAACTGAATCAGCAAGGTACCTGGGTGCCTCAGTGGTTGAGCATGTGCTTTGGCTCAGGTCATGATTCCGGGGTCCTGGGGGATCAAGTCCCACATCAGGCTCCCCACATGGAGCCTCATTTTCCCTCTGCCTATAACTCTGCCTCTCTGTGTCTCACATGAATACATAAATAAAATCTTTAAAAAAAGAGAACAAATACAAAGATGTGAAAGGACCTAAATAAAATCACAAATGAGAAAAGAGAAATAACAACCAACACTAGAGAAATACAAACGATTATAAGAGAACATTATGAAAAATTATATGCCAGGAACCTAGAACCTGGAAGAAATAGATCAATTCCTGGAAATATATAACATAGCAAAAATGAAAAAGGAAGAAATAAGAAACTTGAACAGACAGATAACCAGCAAAGAAATTGAATCTGCAATCAAGAATCTCCCAACAGGAGATGCTTAGATCAATAGAACAGAATGGAAAGCCGAAACAAGATACAAACCTGTAACTCTATGATCCATTAATCGACAACAAGGCAGCAAGGAATATCCAATGGCACAAAGACAGTCTCTTCAACAAACCCTAATCCTGACCCCAGGATAAGAACAAATGGTGTTGGGAAAACCAGGCAGCCAAATGCAGAAGAATGAAACTGGACCACTTTCTTACTCCATATATATAAAAAATAAATTCAAAATGGATGAAAGACCTAACTGTGAGACCTGAAACCATACAAAGAAGAAAAGATAGGCAGCAAAGTCTTTGACATGGGCCATTGGATGTTCTTTCTAGATATGCCTCTGAGGTGAGGGAAACAAAAGCAAAAATCCTATTGGGACTTTAAGAAATTGAAAAGCTTCTGCAAAGTGAAGGAAACAACCAAAGCTAAAAGGCAACATACAAAATGAAAGGAGATATTGGTAAACAACACATCCACTAAAGAGTTAGTATACAAAACACATAAAGCAAATATAAATCTCAAGATCCTAAAAACAAATTATGCAACTGGAGATGGGCAGAAAAATGAATGGACTTTCTCTCTGAAAGACTGCCAGATGGCGACCAGACACAAGGAAAGACACTAAGCATCACCCATCATCAAGGAAATGCAAATCAAAACCACAATGATAGTTCACCTGACAGCCGTCATAATGGCTAATATTAACAACACAAGAAAAAACAGGTTTTAGTGAGGCTATGGAGAAGGGGTCGCTCCCTTACACTCCTGGTGGGCATGCGAACAGAAGTAGCCACTGTGGAAAACAGTGTGGAGGGTCCTCTAGTAGTTAAAAATAGGTGATCCCTGGGTGGTGCAGTGGTTTGGTGCCTGTCTTTGGCCCAGGGCATGATCCTGGAGACCGGGGATCGAATCCCACATTGGGCTCCCGGTGCATGGAGCCTGCTTCTCCCTCTGCCTGTGTCTCTACCTCTCTCTCTGTGACTATCATAAAAAAATTTTTTTAAAAAGTTAAAAATAGAGCTAACCTAAGATTCCAAATTTGCAGAGCTAGGTATTTACCCTGAGGACACAAAAGTACTTTAGTAGATTCGAGGGGGACACGCAGCCCAGTGTTTCTAGCAGCGTTATCAACAACAGCCAAACTGTGGATACAGCCCTACGTCCATCGGCAGATGAACGGGCAGAGACAGTGTGGTAAATATACACACTGCGACATCACTCGGTCATCAGAAGGGATGAAATGAAGCCATTTACAATGATGTGGAAGGAGTGGAAAGGATTTATGCTAAATGAACTCAGAGAAAGACAGATACCAAATACAATACAATTGCATTCACAGGTGAATTTTAAGAAACCAAACAAACTGGCAAAGGGGCTCAGGGGGGATGAGAGAAGCAAGCCAAGATACCCACTCTTAACCACAGAGAATAAACTAATAAATACCAGAGGAAGGTGGGGGGATGGGGAAACAGGGGATGGGGACAGTGGAGGGCACCTGTGACCAGTACCAGACGTTGTATCCAAGTGTTGAATCACTAAGTGGTAAACCTGAAACTATATCACACCGTGTTCACAAACAGGAATTCAATAAAACTTAAAAATAATAATTGGTAGTATTGATGAAACATGTGCGCACTAGAGAAAAAATCAGAAAGGCAACTAAAAATCCAAATAAAGAGTATTTAGAGCCACAAATCCCCTCCTTAGCTCAGCTTGGAAGAAGTCTGTAATGTCTATTCTGACCCCATCAGAAGCCTGGATTTTGAGTCTCTGGGGAGGCCACTAATTTGGTGGAGTCAGGCTATCTTTGAACCCAAAACCTAAATAGAGTGCATAAAACTCAATGGCCCAAGATACTAGGAGTCCCAGTGCAGGCACATGCCAGGACCCAAACTCTAACCATACACAGACATAACCCTAACCCTACACTTAATCCTAATGTTTAAACTAAACTTTAAACAAGACCCATCACTAATCGACAACCAAACACAAACCCCAAGACCAAAACACATTCAGTGAACCTTCCTGCCAACCCTCACCCTAACTCCTAAACCTATTCGAAACCCTTATCCCTGACCCCTGTCTTAAATCTAACCCTAACCTCTAACCCTAACCTTAACTTAATGTACTCAAATCCTATTCCTAACCTTAACCTGTACCCTAACCCTAACCCTCTAATACTAATCCTATCTCATACCCCAAATGGTACTCTAACTTGTACCCTAAAACTAACTCCTAAACCACTCCCTAAACCTATCTCTTACCCTTTTAAAAAACCGTAACCTGACCCTGACCTGACCCTAATCCCTAACTAAACACTAACCCTAACCCTAGCCCTAACCCCTATCCTAAACCTAATCCTCGCCCTAACCCTAAACGTAGCCATAACTTTTACCCGAACCCCTAACACTTACCCCTAACCCTAACTCACACCCTAACCCCTAACCCTAAATGCAAACCTAAGCCCAACCCTAACTGTAACCATAACCCTAACCCCACCTCCAAGCCTCCTGTCCTAATCCCTAAAGCCTAAACCCTAAGCCTAACTCTAAATCCAGTCACTAACCCTAACCCCGTTCCCTAATCCCTAACCCCCATCTTAACTCCTAACCACTGACTCTTAACCTTATCCCTCACCCTAACCTGTATTCCGTAACTATAAGCTTAATCACAAACACCTAACATCTAACCTAAGCCTAACCACCAACTGCCTCCTCTCCCGACCCTACCATTCATTCTACCCATTCACTTACCCTGTGGTTCTGAGTAGTCCCTTCTGATGTGGACGTGACCCCCAACAGCGCCTCCAGAGTCCTCCAGGGGGTCCTGAGGAAGCAGGGCTCCTGTGAGTATGGACGTGGCCCCAATTGTTCCTGAGTCATAGTCAGAGGGTCCTGAGGACGCTGGGTCTCCTGTCACTGTGGACTATGCCTCACATCCTCTGGAAGCCTCACAGCAGGTCCTCAGGTGGCCCGGGGCTCCTGTCAGCCTGGACATGGCCACACGTCCCCCAGAAAACTCACCACACGTCCTGAGGAGCTGTGGGCTCCTGTCAGCATAGACGCAGCCCCATATTTCCCGAAGCCAAAGTGCATGTCCTGAGGAGGACGGGGGTCCTGTCAGTGTTGAGGTGGCCCAACATTTTCCTCAAGCCTCACCAGAAGACCTGAGGAGGCTGGGGGCTCCTGTCAGCATAGATGTGGCCCCAAATCTTCTCAAACCTTCACAGTGGGTCCTGAGGAGGCTGGAGACTCTTGTCAGTGTGGATGCGGCACCCACATTTTTCTTAGGCCTCACCACAGGCCCTGACAAGCCTGGGGTCTTCTGTCCGCATGGATGCATCCCATATTTCCCCAAGTCAACACCAGGGGTCCTAAGGATTCAGCATCCTGTTGTGTCGATGTGACACAACGTCCTCCCGAAGCATCACCGAGGGTTCTGAGGAGGCCGGGGCTTCTGCCATCATTAATGTGGCCCGCAGCTTCCAGAAGCCTCAACTTATGTCCTGAGGTGGCCCAGGGGCTCCTGTCAGCGTGGATGCGGGCCCACATCTTCCTGAAGCTGCGGCTCATCAGCGTGGACGTGTCCCCACGTCCTCCTCAGGCCTCCCCAGCACAGGCTGGCTCCTGTTAGTGCAGGCAGAGGAGGCCTACTGCACATTCATGCCCGCTGGGTGGGGCCTGGGCTCGGGCGCCCCCTGCAGGACGCTCAGGCGCTGCAGGAGTCTGTGCAGAAGGCAGCGGGCGCTCCAGGGGCCGCACCTGCCTCCTTTCAGGCTCCTGCTGTGGCCTGTTAGCTTTGGAAACGTCTCACTGAAACGGAGCCCAACACCTGGCTTCCCCAGAAATACTTAAGGACAAGGAATTGGAGCCCACAGGACGCAAAATGAAATGTGGACCAGAGTTTTACCACGTCCCGCAAAACCCACTCAACCCTCTTCCACTGTGGGCGGGATTGCGGGCTGGTGCAGCCACCCTGGAAACAGTGTGGAGGCTCTGCAGGGCGACTCTATTTATAACATCCTGTGAACAGCAGGTGAACGGCCCGATTTCACTCCGAAGATACAGATGCAGTGAGACTTGGGACACCTGCACCCCAATGTATACAGCAGCCGGGTCCACAGTAGCCACACTGTGGGAGGAGCCTCGGTGCTCTGTGGCAGATGATGGATAAAAAGGATGGGAGATAGATGATGGTCATAGAGAGAGGAATGGAACTCAGCTATCAAAGAGAAGGAAACATTGCCATTTGCAATGACGTGGATAGAACTAGAGGGATCATGTTAAATGAAATAAGTCAGTCAGGAAAGAGAATGACCGTGTGGTGTCATTCATAGGTGGAATTAAAAAGCAAAGCATATAACAACTGTGAAGGGAAGGAAAAACAAATAAGATGAAAACAGTTGCAGGAAATACAGACTCTTTTTTTTAATTTTTATTTATTTATGATAGTCACAGAGAGAAAGAGAGAGGCAGAGACATAGGCAGAGGGAGAAGCAGGCTCCATGCACCAGGAGCCCGATGTGGGATTCGATCCCGGGTTTCCAGGATCGCGCCCTGGGCCAAAGGCAGGCGCCAAACCGCAGCGCCACCCAGGGATCCCCGAAATACAGACTCTTAATGATAGGAAACAAACTGATGGTCGTTGGAGGCAGGGAGGTTAACAGGGGACCTGCATGAAGGAGGTCACGTGATGTCACGAGCATTGCTGTTATCTCCAACTGGTGAATCCCTGATTCTTCCTCTGAAAGTATAATACACTATCCATTAATTAATTGGGTTTAAATTAAATTAAGTTAAAAAAATCCATTGTATCAGAGCACATTTCCTTCTGGACTCTCTGTTTTGCTCCTTCAGCTTATGCCCGAACCACCCCCCATGGGACTGGTTTGCCTAAGTAGGCTCCACGCACCGTCCATGGCCCAGCCCAGGGCTAGAACTCAAGACCCCTGAGATCAGTACCGAAGGTGAGGTCAGGAGTCAGATGCTTAACCAACGGAGCCAGCTGGGGGCCCGAGAACCACACTGCTTTATCCTTTGTGTCTGTGACATCGTTTGAAATAGGAAAGTGCTGCGTCCCACTCTCTCCTGCTCCTCCAGTACTGATTTGCTGTCCGGGGTCTTTTGTGGGGGCAGATTGATGTTATGGTTTTTTTTCTTTTTTTCTTTTTTTTTTTTTTTTTTGCTATTTCTAAGATATGCCACCATGATTTTGATAGGAATGACTTTGAAACTGAGGGTGGCTTCAGAAACTGTGGACATTTTCACAAGATGAGGCTCCCACCCCTCAAACCCAGGACGGCCTCCCAGAACAGAGCCATGTATGGCTCAGTGAACAAGTCTTGTGCTCCTATGGTTCAGTCTCATTATTTATTCTCCTTGATGCTCCTGAGAAGGGAGTCACGTCCTTCCTTTCCTTCCTGAGTGCTCATTGTCGGGACAGAGCAAGGCTACTCTGCTCTGTAGGGTCAGTTTGTGTCCCGTGACTTTACTGAACTCACTCCTTAGTTCTAACAGGTTTTGGTGGAGGCTCCCAGGTTTCCTGTTTCCAGTATCGCGTCTTCAGCATATAGGGACAGTGTGACGTCCCCCTTCCAGGTGTGGAACCTTTGCTGGTTACAGCTTAATGTCCTAGAAAGCCCGACAATAGAATCAAAACTGAGCCCAGGCCAAGGGCAGGAAGCCCCTATTAGAATGAGAACAGAGCTCAATGCCCTTGAAGGCCCCATATAAAAATGTACACAGAACTTGAGGAATTGCTATAGCCCTTCTGGAGGTCCCCGAGACAAGCCCTTAAACCTAAGCAAAAACTCACCTCGGGGTCGAAGTCCCTGCTCCGCACTGTCAGGTATACTTGGACACAAGCTCGAGCTTGTAAATAAACCCTCGTGTGTTTGCTTCGGTGTGGGCTTCTCCATGGTTTTTCGGATTCACAATCTTGGGCACAACAGTCTGAGATAAAAAAACAAAACCAAAAGCATTTCGGACGCGGGCAAAGTGAAAGCAGGGTTCTGAGAGATGCGCTTGGGGCTCTTCTGTGGAGGGCTTGCAGACTGGGGGGTGGGATGCTTAGCCCCAGAACCAGAGGACCCAGTGTCCCCTCCCAAATCACTCCAAACAGCTCCAATCTCAGGGAGCACCACTGCGTCACCTGCTGGAGGCCAGAGGCGCTGAAGACCACCCCAACCCTGACCCCGCAGGTGCATCTCCCAGGCAGATGTGCACCTGACAATCAGCACCATGGGCCATCCCCAGACCCCACACAGACCATTCGCTGCCACCAAGTTGTCAGACCCAAAAGGCTGCAGAGCTTCAGCGCTGCCTGGAAAGAAGGGTCTAGCTTCCTTTGTATTTTGTGCTTTATTTTCATTTATTTTTTTTATTCTATTTTATTAATTGCCTTATTTTATTTTTTATGTATGTACCTTATATATTTCTTATTTTTACTTTCATGGAACATTAATTGTGTTTGTTATTTTGGGATTTAGAATCTTTTTACAAGGAGGCCAAAATAATCTAGTGGTTTTTTTGGGGGAGGGCAGTTGTTATTGTTTTTCTTGGTTTTTCTTTTTTTCCTACTTTCTTTTCTGGAAAATATAATGAGATCGAGAAATTCACCTCCATAAAATAACATGAGGTAGTATTCACAGCCATAAAGTCCATCAAAACAAATATATGATGTCTAAATACATTTTAAAACAATGATTATAAAGATAGCAGCTGGGCTGGAAAAAGAGCACAGAAGAAAACTAGAGAATCCCTTACTGTAGAAATAAAGGAACTAAAATTTAGTCAGGCGAATGTTAAAAATAGTATAACTGAGATGCAGTCCCAAGTGGAAGCCTTAAAAACAAAGAAAGTTATGGACCACAGAGGCAGATTTAGGGAACTCAGCCACTTATTAAAACAATAACATTCATATCATAGGAGACTCAGAAGATGAAGGGAGAGAAAAGGTGGGCCTTACTCATCCAATAGAAACCACAAATACCCACCATTGCTTCAATGTGGATGTAACTGGAAGGTATTATGCTGAGTGAAGTAAGTCAATCAGAGAAGGACAAACATTGTATGTTCTCATTCACTTGGAGAATATAAATAATAGTGAAAGGGAATATAGGGGAAGGGAGAAGAAATGTGTGGGAAATATCAGAAAGGGAGACAGAACATAAAGACTCCTAACTCTAGGAAGCTAACTAGGGGTGATGGAAGGGGAGGAGATCAGGATCTGTATGAATGGGTGACGGGCACTGAGGGGGGCACTTGACGGGATGAGCACTGAGTGTTATTCTGTATGTTGTCAAATTGAACACCAATAAAAAGTGAATATATTATTTAAAAAAAAAAGAAAGAGGGAAAGAAAGAAATAGTGGCACCTTGGTGGCTCAGTCAGTTAAGCTTCTGCCTTAAGTCAGATCATGATCCAGGTCCCAAGGAAGGCTCCCTGTTTAGCAGGGAACCTGCTTCTCCCTCTCCCTCTGCCCCTCTCACTCATGGTTTTTCTCTCCTCTCTCTCTCAAATAAATAAAAAAATCTTTGAAAAAGAAACTAAAAAAAACAAAGCCACAAGAAGAGAAATCTCCCATGTAGAAGAATTTCAAACAATTTGTGCAGACATTCCACCCTCAAGTTGATGAGCATAGCTTCCCACTCTTACGTGTGGAATACACATAGTAACTTCCTTCTACAAAATATATTATGAAAAACTTAAAATAATAATAAGAAGAAGAAGAAGGAGGAGGAGGAGGAGGAGGAGG
This sequence comes from Canis lupus baileyi, assembly GCF_048164855.1. Taxonomy (NCBI): domain Eukaryota; kingdom Metazoa; phylum Chordata; class Mammalia; order Carnivora; family Canidae; genus Canis; species Canis lupus. The sequence goes on from NC_132852.1 coordinate 62,958,250, forward strand.
AGGAGGAGGAGAAGAATCACTTAACTACGGAGAAAGATGACAAACACTACCTCAGCAAGATAATCAGATCGATACCAAGACTGATAAATCATGTTGAAAGTATCTATCCTTTATATGATATAATGAAAATGGCAGTATATCTCTGTATATAATCCACAAAAACAGTTCAATCATGAGATAAACGAAAGACATGTCTCAACTGAGGGAAATTTTCAAAATACTCTCCTTCTCAAAGTATTCCAGTGCAACAACAAGGAAAGGCTGAAAGACTGTCACAATCCAGAGGAGCCTAAGAAAACAGGAGGACAAATGGAATGTGATATGAGGGATGGTAACTTAGCAAAAACTAAGGAAATCTGAATAAAGTATGGTCATTGGTTAATGCAACTATTTTAATATTGATTCATTAGCTAATATTTGTACCATACTGATATAAGATATCAATAATTGGAGAAATTGAGTGCAAGTGCATGCGAATGCTCTGTACTATCTTCTCAATTTCCCTATAAATCTTTCTTTTTTTTCCTAATAAATAAGATTTATTTTGAAAATTGACTTAAATGAAACAGGCTCTCAGTGTGAAGACATTTTAAGAATAGTTAAATTAACTTTTGCCTTATTCTTAAAGACTTCCTTCGATGGGAACAAAGTAATAATTTTATATCAGAAGGAAAGAAAAACACTTATGAACACGTATAATGTCTCCTCAACCTGAAAAGCAGGAACGGATAATAAATAGCAAAAATCAGATAAAAAATACTTCTATTATAATAGACACCATATTGCAAGGGCATTTAAAATTAGCAATGCATAACATTTATTTCCTTGACATTTGTCTTCAAAAGAGTTCAAAGTGTTTCAGTGTCAGTTGAAACAGGGGAAGAATCTCAGGGAAGAATCCTTCACAGAATAATAGGACCACTGGTAATAATATATCTCAGTTCTTTCCAAATCCATAAAGATGCAATTCCTGAGGAGTGACTGAGCTGTGAAGAAAAAGATGAGAAACCCTCATCCCTCTGAATTACTTGTGTCAGAATATTTTAACCATAGTACTACAGACAGTAGTAAATTATCCTTATTAACAGGAAATACGTCTCAGATTGGAATCTGAGCAATCAGAAGGGCAGAGAAAAAACACTTTGAATCGCTCTTCATCTTATAAAGAGAAAGGACAGCTTTTTTATGTACGAAGTCAGTTGTCAAGATAGCCTTAGGGAATAAGAGTCTGCAGCATGGAATCCCGCTGCACAGCTGGGACGCCCACGCCCCAGGTCTTCCTGATCCCAAATCCCTGGGCCTGTCCCCCACACAGGCTGCCAGGCTGAGGTCATTTGCAATTGCTCTCTTAGGAGCTCCGGGGAAGGGGGAAGGAGCTAGATAGGATGGGAAGGGATGCAAGGAGGCCAAGAAAATGAAGGCCTTTCCACTTTAAGTTCAGCGTTCGAACACGTCCAGCCATCCCAGGCCCCCGTGAAGAAGAGATGAAATTTACATTACTTCAGTTACAGGAAAAAAACAAAAGTTTACAGCTTAATGCCCTGGAAAGCCCCACAATAGAATAAGAACAGAGCCCACGCCAAGGGCTGGAAGCACCTATTAGAATGAGAACAGAGCTCAATGCCCTTGAAGGACCCATATCAAAATGTAAACACAACTTGAGGAATTGCTCCAGCCCTTTTGGAGGTCCCCAAGACAAGCCCTTAAAAGCAAAACACCACCTTGGGGTCCAAGTCCCTGCTCTGCTGTGTCGGGTGTACTTGGATGCAAGCTCGAGTTTGGAAATCAACCCTTGTCTGTTTGCATCAGTGTCAGCTCCATAGTGGTTTCTTAGATTCACAATCTTGGGCACAACACCCCCATGTCTCCTCCCACCTGGGCTGAACCACTATCCCCTCCCATCCAGGCTGACACTCAGTCACCTCCCCGCCCACAACAGCTGGGCACAGGCCCTCACACAGGTGTCACGGGCACGGTGGACACTTTCATCATGCCTGGCCTCCCAGAGGAAGGAAAGAGGTTTTGGCAGGACACACTCCCATGGTGGCCCCAGGGCTCCCTGCCCAGCACAGCAGCTCCTGACAGGTGGGGTCTGTGTCCCTGACGCCTGCTCCTCCTCCCCGGGTTTCCCACAGGAAATGAAGGAGGAGGCCCTGGTCTCCTCCAGGGACATCTTGGAGGTAGACTTGGATGTCACCAGGATATTCGGCAGCCACACCATATTTTGGGATGGCTAGGGGGTCGGGTGAGGCTGCTGGGCCAGGGGTCTTCGGGACACCAAGGGAGGCCCGGGGCCTTCTGGGTAGGGAAAATGGGGCTACTGAGGCCGGGGGAGAAATAGCAGCCAACAACACACTGCTCCACGGTAGGATGCTGGGGCTGACACCCGTGCCCACACTCCCGGTGCCTCGGGGATGAGGAGGCCACTAGGATGGGGCCTCCAGGGGTAGCCATGGGAGATGAAGACCAAAGAGGAGAGGGACGGCTCCCTGAGAAGCAGGGGATGGGGTGGGGGATGTGGGGGGCAGGAACCGGACCAGGGGGCCAGGCTGCATAGCCGCGGCTGGAGCAGGACCACATCGATCCCATGAGGGTCGGACGGGTCAGAGTGACACCCACTCTCGGTGCTTTATATTATTCTAAATTTTATGCATTTAATTTCAGACAATTTGCAATTTGAAAGCATATATAGTAAAATGACCCCCAGATAATGTCCCCGGTCCAGCCAGGGCCCTGCAATGACCACACGGAGCCCCAGGGGCAGGTGTCACTGCAAACCCCAGACTAGTCGCCTTTAACTGTAGATGTCTCCTTAGGATCATAGAGGAAGGAGATTTCCTGTGTCCACAGGCCCCCCACGACATCCCCCACATTCCCCACTCTCACACCATCCTCCTACATCATCATCCCCAATGGTATCCCACCTACACATCCCCCTCACACCCACACAGCCCCACACAATCCGCACTCACACTATACCCCAACACCATCACCCCTACACAATCCCCCACACTCCACCACCATCATACCCCTGCCCCCACACCATCCACCACCACACCATTGGCCCCCAGCAATGACCCGATGCAGGTTCCCCCTGTGGGACATGCTCAGCCTCCCCGGGGTTCTCTGGATACCCTAATCCCATCAGAAGCCCGGGTGTCCCATAGAGTACTCAGGGGTTGCAGGGAGGAGGGAAGACAGGAAGCCCCCGACAGGGTGGGTGCAGTTGAGTGATGCAGAGGACCCACTGTGCCCTGATTCTGCCCACTGTCCCTCATTTAGGGTGGCAAACACTGCACAGGACACCAGCCCTTAACCCATGGGGATCTGGGCTGGCCTGGCCCTGGGCTCTGTGAGGGCTGGGGGTGATTTGAGCCCCCACCACAGGCCCAACACAAAGACTAATGGGATCCAGCACACACAGCCCTGGCTAGCCCTGGATTCTGGCCCCAGGCTGAGCCAGCCCTCTCACAGCTGGATGGTGGGCCCCACCTGAACCCACACCAGGAGGCTGGCTCCTACAGGTGCTGGGGACCCAGGGAGCCTGAGGCCGGGGTCCAGCTGCCCTGCGGAGACCCAGCACAGAAGCCCATGAGCTGCAGGTCCAGGTCAGGTCAGCTCTGCTGTCCTCAGAACCGTCTCTCAGACTGAAACCTCAGGACACACGCCCCCACCCAGAGTCCACACATGCTTCCAGGTGGGGGACTCCGGCATCCATCCCCAACCCATGTCATTCTTGCCCTTCCCTAAGGGACAGAAAGTTCTCCATCCCCAGGGGAAGGCGTGCACCCTTGGCTCTGAGCCCGTTTACTGTAGAAAGTCAATAAAGTGTTGTGGTGTGAAAATGCACAGCCAGCCCGCTTCTGTGTCTCCCAGAACACTGTTTATGGGGCATGGAGAGACCCCCAGAGAGGAGGAGGGGGTACCACCTAGGCCCCATAAGCCCCTGCAGGGGCGCCGCCAGGAACACCCGGCTGACGTCCCCACGTGCCTTCCACAGGTGGCCAGATGCCGGGGTCAGGACCCAACAGACTTTACTGGGACTCAGGCTATGCCCCGCGGGCCAGGAGGGCCTGGGACAGAGTGACACTAGGAAGCCTCAGGTCACCAGGGTCTATGCAAAGCGACCCAGAGGTCTGTGCTCCCTCTTTCCAGGAGGCCGTGGCTGGCTGGGTACGGGGCACTTCCTCCCTTCCCCGCATCCCTGTGCCTGTGTGGCTGGGGCAGAGAGGGCCTGCCGGGCGGTCAGCATGGTCCTAGAAGGGATGTTAGGACAGTAGGCCTTTGAGTTGTGCCCAAGATTGTGAATCCAAGAAACCACTGAGGAGCCAACACCAATGCAAACTCCCAAGGGTTCCTTACAATCTGGAGCTTGTGTCCTAGTGCACCCGACACAGCAGAGCAGGGATTTGGACCCTGAGACTAAGAGGCGTAGCAGCTTTATAGGGGCCAGTGGCCCATGGGATACACAGAAAGTTGCACAGTCGTGTCGGTCCACATGCAGGTGGCCGATTGAATTACACCTTACCCTATAGGATCCACTTGACCTGGCCTATTTCTTTGGTCAGAATCGGCGTGCAGTTTTGGCGGGCACAAAGCAGGGTTACATTGTTATGAGCAGATTTACGATTACGGTGTGCCCAGCGGCTTGACTGGGTTGGGGCAACGCCTTAAGACATAAGCAGGTCATGTGGGGGTCATAGGGGAGGTGGCGGTTGTAGCACAAAATGGAATCAGTCCTGCTCTGCTTGTCCAGGGGTAGGCGATTTTTGATAAATTTCCTGGGCCCCACACTTGCAGATCATGCACCTGGGCCATCCTCACCAGGTGGACTCACTGTGCACACCTTGTGGTGCTGGATCTCTCACACCAGTGTGTAGAGGGCACCCTCCTCGCCCTAGTGAGTAGGGGCTGGGTGAGCATGGGGCTTGGCCTGAAGGCCAGGCAGCAGAGGACCGAGGAACACCAGCCCCATCACCACCTCTACTCCCACACACAGGCTGCCGCATGGCTCCCCGTAATGGGCACCCGGCACCTCTGGAGATCCACCTAGGGTGGCCCCGAGGTCCGGCTCCCTGCTGGAGAGGCATCGGGGAGAAGAGAAGCAGGCGGTGCTTGGGGAGACCCACTGCCGGACATTGGATTGTGGCCGAGTCAGACCTTCCACCTCAGCTGACCCTCTGGCTGAAATTCACCTCAGGAGCGAGCGCTGGGTCAGCCAGGAGAGCCCAGCTAGCCACCCAGCATCAGCACCAGAAATGAAGTTGTACCAACCATTTCGGCATTTGGGTGACACAGCCGGAAGATCTGATAGCTGCATGTGACAGCTTCATGTGATAGACACACACACACCCCACAACCAACAAAAGTCAGAATCCCCCCAATGTTGTCAAACAGCAGCTGGATGGTTACATACACGACGCCGTGGTCCCCAATAGGATACCTGGAAGATGCTATAAACCATGACTGCAGAGGTGCTGGAGGCACGGAGATGTGCCTGCTGTGTTCCAAAAAGGAGCGCAGAGGGGCAGAAAGCATCCTACAGAGGGGGGGGGCCCTCCTAGGAAAGGACAACAGGACCCTGTGAAGCCCACGGATGGTGAAATCATTCCTCTTCTCTTTCAGCTTCTGCTTTTCCTACTAAATGCCATTTACCACAATCATAATAGCAAAAATTTATTTTATGTTTTCATATTTCTTTTTATTGGAGTCCAATTTGTATGAATTCTTGCTTCAGCAAGGGTGTCATTCAGGATAGAAAGAGAGAGAAAGATTTTCCCAGACAGGCAAAGTATAAAGGAGTTCATGACCACTAAACCAGTCCAGTAAGGAATTTTCAGAGGGAGCATTCTAGTGAGGGAAAAAAGAGACCAAAAGCAACAAAGACTAGAAAGGACCAGAGAACGTCACCAGAAACACCAACTCTTCTGGTAACACAAAGGCACAAAGTTCATATTTTGAATAAGCACTCTGAATGCTGATACTAAATGCTCCAATCAAAAGATATAGGGTATCAGAGTGCCTTAAAAAACAGGATCCGGGATGCCTGGGTGGCTCAGGGTTTGAGCCTCTGCCTTTGAATCAGGATGTTATCCTAGAGTCTGGGATCGAGTCCCATATTGGGCTCCTGGTGGGAAGCCTGCTTCTCTCTGGGCCTAATTTTCTGCCTCTCTCTCTCTCTCTCTCTCTCTCTCATGCTCTCAAAAATAAAATCGTTATTAAAAAAACAAGGTCCATAGGTATGCTGCCTACTAGATGCTCACCTTAGACCTATAGACACCAGCAGATTGAAAGTCAGGGATGGAAAATCATCTATCACGCTAATGGTTATGAAAAGAAAGCTGGAGGACCAATGCTTATATTAGAAAAACTAGATTTGAAACCAAACCCTGGGGGACACCTGGTGGCTCAGTTGTTGAGCATCTGCCTTTGGCTCAGGGTGTGTTCCTGGGATCCCAGGATCGAGTCCCACATCGGCATCCCTTTGGGGAGCCTTTCTCTCCCACTGCCTATGTTTCTGCCTCTGCTTCTCTGTGTATCTCTCATGAATAAATAAATTAAATATTCAATCTCAAAAAAGAAAGAACAAATACTATAAGAAGTGATGAAGAAGGGCATTATTTCATAGTTAAAAAGACTCTCTATCAGGATCAAACAACTAAATATTTATGCTGCCAACATGGGAGTACCTAAATATGGAAAACAATTACCAACAAATGTACAGGAACTCACTGATAATAATACAATGACGGGATTTTAACACCCAACCACTTATGGCAATGGACCGATTGTCTATGCAGGAAATCAACAGGGGAACAATAGCCTTGACACACTGGACCACAGGGACCCAACAGATATAGTCTGAACATTTCTTCCTAAAGCAGAATACACATTACTTTCTTTTTTTTTTAAAGATTTATTTATTTATTCATGATAGTCACACAGAGAGAGAGAGAGGCAGAGACATAGGCAGAGGGAGAAGCAGGCTCCAAGCAGGAAGCCTGATGTGGGATTTGATCCCGGGTCTCCAGGATTGCGCCCTGGGCCAAAGGCAGGCGCCAAACTGCTGCACCACCCAGTGATCCCAGAATACACATTCCTTTCAAGTGCACATGGGACATTCTCCAGAACAGATCATATCATAGGCCACAAATCAGCCCTCAACAGGTACAACAGGTTCAAGGAGTTTGATATCACACCCTGTATATTTTTTTTAATTTTTAATTATTTATGATAGTCACACAGGGAGAGAGAGAGGCAGAGACATAGGCAGAGGGAGAAGCAGGCTCCATACACCAGGAGCCTGACATGGGATTTGATCCTGGGTCTCCAGGATCACGCCCTGGGCCAAAGGCAGGTGCCAAACCGCTGCGCCACCCAGGGATCCCCACCCTGTATATTTTTAACCACGATGCTATGAAACTTGAAGTCGGCAGTAAGAAAAAATTTGGACAGACCAAAAATACGTGGAGATTATGAACATCCTACTAGAGAATGAATGGAGCAACCAGGAAATTAAAGAGGAAATTTAAAACAAATGAAAATGAAAACATGTTTCCAAACCTCTGGGATGTAGCAAAGGCAGTCCAAAGAGGGAAGTACATAGCAATACAGGCTTACCTCAGGAAACAAGAAGTCTGGGATCCCTGGATGGTGCAGCGGTTTGGCGCCTGCCTTTGGCCCAGGGCGCGATCCTGGAGACCCGGGAACAAATCCCACATCGGGCTCTTGGTGCATGTAGCCTCCTTCTCCCTCTGCCGATGTCTCTGCCTCTCTCTCTCTCTGAGACTATCATAAATAAATAAAAATTAAATAAAATGTTTAAAAAAAAAGGAAACAAGAAGTCTCTAATACACAACCTAACCCTACACCTAAAGGAGCTGGAAAAGGCATAGCAAACAAAGCCTAAATCCTACAGAAGAAGGGAAAAAATTAAGATGAGAGCAGAAATAAACAATACAGAAATAAAAAAACAGTAGAATGGAATAACGAAACTAAGAACCGGTTCTTCAAAATAATTAATAAAATGGATCAAGCCCTATCCAGACTTATGAATGAGAAAAGACCTAAATAAATAAAATCACAAATGAGAGAAGAGTGATCACAATCAACACCAGAAAAATAAAACAATTATAAGGGAATACTATGAAAGAATATAGGTTAACAAACTGGGAGACCTGGAAGAAATGGACAAATCCCTAGAAATGTGCAAATGAGCAAAACTGAAATAGGAGAAATAGAAAATGTGAACATACCCATAACTAGCAAAGGAATTGAATCAGCAAGGCACTTGGGTGCCTCAGTTGTTGAACATGTGCTTTGGCTCAGGTCATGATCCTGGGGTCCTGGGGAATCAAGTCCCACATCAGGCTCCCCGCATGGAGCCTCATGTTCCCTGTGCCTATACCTCTGCATCTCTGTGTCTTGCATGAATACATAAATAAAATCTTTAAAAAAGAAAAAAGATAAGAAAGGACACAAATAAAATCAGAAATGAGAAAAGAGAAATAAAAACCAACACTAGAGAAATACAAAAGATTATAAGAGAATATGATGAAAAATTATATGCCAGCAACCTAGAACCTGGAAGAAATAGATCAATTCCTGGAAATATATAACATAGCAAAAATCAAAAATGAAGAAATAAGAAATTTGAACAGACAGTTGACCAGCAAAGAAATTGAATCAGCAATCAGGGTTCTACCAATAGGAGATGCTTAGATCAATAGAACAGAATGGAAAGCCAAAACAAGATACAAACATGTATCTATGACCCATAATGGACAACAAGGCAGGAAGGAATATCCAATGGCAGAAAGTCTCTTCAACAAACCCTAACCCTGACTGCAGGATAAGAACAAATGGTGTTGGGAAAACCAGGCAGCCACATGCAGAAGAATGAAACTGGACCACTTTCTTACTCCATATATATAAAAAATAAATTCAAAATGGATGAAAGACCTAAATGTGAGACCAAAAAACATATAAAGAAGAAAAGATAGGCAGCAATGACTTTGACATTGGCCATTGGATCTTCTTTCTAGATATGCCTCTGAGGTGAGGGAAACAAAAGCAAATATCCTATTGTGACTTCATCAAATTGAAAAGCTTCTGCAAAGTGAAGGAAAGAACCAAAGCTAAAAGGCAACATACAGGAGCAGGGGCAAGATGGCGGAAGAGTAGGGTCCCCAAGTCACCTGTCCCCTCCAAATTACCTAGAAAACCTTCAAATCATTCTGAAAATCTTCGAATTCTGCCTGAGATTTAAAGACAGACCAGCTGGAATGCTACAGTGAGAAAAGTTCGCGCTTCTATCAAGGTAGGATGACGGGGGAAAAAGAAATAAAGAAACAAAAGGCATCCAAGTGGAGGGGCACCACGAGGAGCCGGGCTAAGGCCAGGCGGTGTGCCCCCTGGTCAGGAGAGCTTTGTCCCAGAGAAGCAGGATCAGCACCAATCTTCCTGGGCAGAATGGCACCCACAGGGATTCAGAGCAGGACCCCAGGAGGGCGGGGATACCCTCGTGCTCCCTGGGACACTAAGAGACACCTGCACTCCCAGGAGAGTGCACCAAGCTCCCTAAGTGCTGCAGGGCACGTGCACTGACTTGGGAGCAGCTCAGAGGGGTTCGGGCAGGGCTCTGCGTGGAGCGGGTTGCATACCCCGGGAGCAGCTTGGTGGCAGTGCCTCAAGCAGAGGAAGTGGCTCCGTGCAGAGGGGGCTGTGCGGCTCAGGAAGCAACTCGGAGGTGCTCAGGCGGTGGCTCCCTGAGGGGGCTGCCCGACCAGGAGCAGCTCAGAGGGGCTGGGCGGCAGCTGTGGGGAGAGGCGGCTGCACAGACAGGAGCGTGAATCCAACAGCGCAGGCCCCAGAGCACAAGGCGCCAGGACACAGCCCAGGATTTGGCCTCCCCTGGGACAGGCAGAGGCCCGGATGGCCCAGGACAACAAGGATTCTCCTGCCCAGAGCTGAGCAGATCAGCGGTCCCGGCCCAGACTCCAGGCCCTGCAGATGGACTGCTCTGGAGTTACTGTGGGTGCTGAATACAGGTATCCAGAGCTGGCCGCTGCCACTGGGGTTGTTCCTCCTGAGGCCTCACGGGGTAAACTACGCCCACTGAGCCCTGCACCAGGCAGTGGACAGAGGAGCTCCCCCAAGTGCTAACATCTGAAAATCAGCACAACAGGCCCTGCCCCAGAAGTCCAGCTAGATGGACAAGTTCCAGGGGAAGTCAAGGGACTTAAAGTATACAGAATCAGAAGATACTCCCCCACGTTTTTTTTTTATTTCTGATTGCTTCGCCCTCCCTTTTCCCCCTTCTTTCCTTTTCTTTCTCTTTTTATTCTCTTTTTTCTTCTATCTTCCTTTATTCTTTTTTCTTTTTCTCTTTTCTTTCCTTCTTTCTCTCCTCTCTTTTTCTCCTTTACCCAATAAAATTTGTTTTTGGCCACTGCACTGAGCAAAATGACTAGAAGGAGAAGCTCACCTCAAAAGAAAGAATCAGAAACAGTCCTCTCTCCCACAGAGTTACAAAATCTGGATTAGAATTCAATGTCAGAAAGCCAATTCAGAAGCACTATTATACAGCTACTGGTGGCTCTAGAAAAAAGCATAAAGGATCAAGAGACTTCATGACTGCAGAATTTAAATCCAATCAGGCAGAAAGTAAAAATCAATTGAATGAGATGCAATCCAAACTAGAAGTCCTAACGATGAGGGTTAACAAGGTAGAAGGACGAGGGAATGACATAGAAGACAAGTTGATGGCAAAGAGGGAAACTGAGGAAAAAAGAGACGGACAATTAAAAGACCAGAAAGACAGATTAAGGGAAATAAACGACAGTCTGACGAAGAAAACCTACGTGTAATTGGGGTTCCCGAGGGCACCAAAATGGACAGAGGGCCAGGATAAGTATTTAAACAAATCCTAGCTGAAAAATTTCCTAATCTGGGAAGGGAAACAGGCATTTAGATCCAGGAAATAGAGAGATTCCCCCCTAAAATCAATAAAAACCGTCCAACACCTTGACATTTAATAGTGAAGCTTCCAAATTCCAAAGATAAAGAGAAGATCCTTAAAGCAGCAAGAGACAAGAAATCCCTGACCTTTATGGGGAGGAGCATTAGGGTAACAGCAGATGTCTCCACAGCGACCTGGCAGCCCAGAAAGGGCTGGCAGGATATATTCAGGGTCCTCAATGAGAAGAACATGCAACCAAGAATACTTTATCCAGCAAGCTCTCATTCAAAATGGAAGGAGAGATAAAGAGTTTCCAAGACAGGCAGGAACTGAAAGAATATGTGACCTCCAAACCAGCTCTGCAAGAAATTTTAAGGGGGACTCTTAAAATTGCCCTTTAAGAAGAAGTTCAGTGGAACAATCCACAAAAACAAGGACTGAATAGATATCATGATGACACTAAACTCATATCTATCGATAGTAACTCTGAACATGAACAGGCTTAATGACCGCGTCAAAAGGCCCAGGGTTTCAGACTGGATAAAAAAGCAGGACCCATCTATTTGCTGTCTACGAGAGACTCATTTTAGACAGAAGGACACCTACAATCTGAAAATTAAATGTTGGAGAACCATTTACCATTCAAATGGTCCTCAAAAGAAAGCAGGGGTAGCCATCCTTATATCAGATAAACTAAAATTTACCCCGAGGACTGTAGTGAGAGATGAAGAGGAACACTAAATCATACTTAAGGGATCTATCCAACAAGAGGACTTAACAATCCTCAATATATGCCCCGAATATGGGAGCTGGCAAATACTTAAACCAATTAATAACCAAAGTAAAGAAATACTTAGATAATAATTATCTTATACTTGGTGACTTCAATCTAGTTCTTTCTACCCTCGATAGGTCTTCTAAGCACATCTCCAAAGAAACGAGAGCTTTAAATGATACACTGGACCAGATGGATTTCACAGAAATCTACAGAACTTTACATCCAAACTCAACTGAATGCACATTCTTCTCAAGTGCACATGGAGCTTTCTCCAGAATAGACCACATACTGGGTCACAAGTAGGGTCTGAACCGATACCAAACGATTGGGATCGTCCCCTGCATATTCTCAGACCATAATGCCTTGGAATTAGAACTAAATCATAACAAGAAGTTTGGAAGGAGCTCAAACACGTGGAGGTGAAAAAAAAAAAAAAAAAAACACGTGGAGGTGAAGGATCATCCTGCTAAAAGATGAAAGGGCCAACCAGGAAATTAAGGAAATATTAAAAGATTCATGGAAACTAATGAGAATGAACATACAACCATTAAAATATTTGGCTTGCAGCAAAAGCAGTCCTAAGGGGGAAATACATCACAATATAAGCATCTATTCCAAAATGCGAAACTACTCAAATACAAAAGCTAACCTTACACATAAAGAGGCTAGAGCAAAAAAAAAGCAGATAGATCCTACACCCAACAGAAGAATAGAGTTAATTAACATTCGAGCAGAACTCAAGGAAATCGAGAGCAGAAGAAATGTGGAACAGATCAACGGAAGGAGGAGTTGGTTCATTGAATGAATTAATAAGATAGATAGACCATTAGCCAACCTTATTAAAAAGAAGAGAGAGAATATTCAAATTAATAAAATCATGAATGAGAAAGGAGAGGTCACTACCAACACCAAGGAAATAAAAAGGATTTTAAAAACATATTATGACCAGCCATACACCAATAAATTAGGCAATCTAGAAGAAATGGACGCATTCCTGGAAAGACAGAAACTGCCAGAACTGGAACAGGAAGAAATACAAAACCTGAACAGGCCAAAAACCAGGGAGGAAATTGAAGCAGTCTTCCAAAACCTCCCAGGACACAAACGTCCAGGGCCAGATGGCTTCCCAGGGGAATTCTATCAAACGTTTAAAGAAGAAACCATACCTATCCTACTAAAGATGTTTGGAAAGTTAGAAAGAGATAGAGTACTTCCAAATTCATTCCATGAGGCCAGCATCACCTTAATTCCAAAACCAGACAAAGACCCCACCAAAAAGGAGAATTACAGACCAATAGCCATGATGAACATGGATGCAAAAATTCTCAACAAGATACTAGCCAATAGGATCCAAAAGTACATTAAGAAAATTATTCACCATGACCAAGTAGGATTTATCCTCGGAACACAGGCTGGTTCAACACTCTTCAAACAATCAATGTGATTCATCATATCAGCAAGAGACAAACCAAGAACCATATGATCCTCTCATTAGATGCAGAGAAAGCATTTGACAAAATAGAGCATCCATTCCTGATCAAAACACTTCAGAGCATAGGGAGAGAAGGAACATTTCTCGTCATCTTAAAAGCAATCTAGGAAAAGCCCACAGCAAATATCATTCTCAGTGGGGCCGCACTGGAGGCCTTTCCCCAAAGATCAGGAACAAGACAGGGATGTCCACTCTCCCACTGCTATTCAACATAGTACTGGAAGTCCCAGCCTCAGCAGACAGCAAAAAGACATTAAAGGCATTCAAATTGGCAAAGAAGTAGTCAAACACTCCCTCTTTTCAGATGACATAATACTTTACCTAGAAAACCCAAAAGCCTCCACCCCAAGATTGCTAGAACACATACAGCAATTTGGTAGCGTTGCAGGATACAAAATCAATGCCCAGAAATCAATGGCATTTCTATACACTGACAATGAGACTGAAGAAAGAGAAATTAAGGAGTCAATTTCATTTACAATTGCACCAAAAAGCTTAAGATACCTAGGAATAAACCTAACCAAGGAGGTAAAGGATATACCCTAAAAACAATAGAACACTTCTGAAAGAAATTGAGGAAGACACAAAGAGATGGAAAAATATTCCATGCTCATGGATTGGCAGAATTATCATTGTGAAAATGTCAATGGTACCCAGGCAATGAACACGTTTAATGCAAGCCCTATCAAAATACCATGGACTTTCTTCAGAGAGTTAGAGCAAATTATTTAAGATTTGTGTGGAATCAGAAAAGACCCCGAATAGCCAGGGGAATATAAAAAAGACAACCTTATATGGGGACATCACAATGCCAGATTTCAGGGTGTACTACAAAGCTGTGGTCATCAAGACAGTGTGGTACTGGCACAAAAACAGACAAATAGATCAATGGAACAGAATAGAGAACCCAGAAGTGGACCTTGAACTTTATGGTCAACTAATATTCGATAAAGGAGGAAAGACTATCCATTGGAAGAAAGACAGTCTCTTCAATAAATGGGGCTGGGAAAATGTACATCCACATGCAGAAGAATGAAACTAGACCACTCTCTTTCACCATACACAAAGATAAACTCAAAATGGATGAAAGATCTAAATGTGAGACAAGATTCCATCAAAATCATAGAGGAGAACACAGGCAACACCCTTTTTGAACTTGGCCACAGTAACTTCTTGCAAGATACATACACGAAGGCAAAAGAAACAAAAGCAAAAATGAACTGTTGTGATTTCATCAAGATAAGAGGCTTTTGCACAGCAAAGGATACAGTCAACAAAACTAAAAGACAACCTACAGAATGGGAGAAGATATTTGCAAATGATGTATCAGATAAAGGGGTAGTTTCAAAGACCTATAAAGAACTTCTTAAAATCAACACTAAAGAGACAAAGAATCCAATCATGAAATGGGCAAAAGACATGAAGAGAAATCTCACAGAGGGAGACACTGACATGGCCAACATGCACATGAGAAAATGCTCTGCATCACTTGCCTCAGGGAAATAGAAATCAAAACTAAAATGAGATACCACCTCACACCAGTGAGAATGGGGAAAATTAACAAGGCCGGAAACCACAAATGTTGGAGAGGATGCGGAGAAAAGGGAACCCTCTTACACTGTTGGTGGGAATGTGAACTGGTGCAGCCACTCCGGAAAACTGTGTGGAGGTTCCTCAAAGAGTTAAAAATAGACCTGCCCTATGACCCAGAAATTGCACTCTTCCCTATTTACCCAAAATATTCAGATGCAATGAAACGCCAGGACACCTGCACCCCGATGTTTTTACCAGGAATGTCCACAATAGCGACACTGTGGACGGAGCCATGGTGTCCATTGAAAGATGAATGAATAAAGAAGATGTGGTTTATGTATACAATGGAATATTCCTCAGCCATTAGAAACGACAAATACCCACCATTTGCTTCAACGTGGATGGAACTGGAGGGTATTATGCTGAGTGAAGTAAGTCAATTGGAGAAGGACAAATGTATGTTGTCATTCAATGCGTTAATATAAATAATAGTGAAAAGGAATATAAGGGAATGGAGAAGAAATGTGTGGGAAATATGAGAAATGGAGAAAGAACATAAAGACTCCTAACTCTGAGAAAGTAACTAGGGATGCTGGGAGGGGAGGAGGGCAGGGGGTGCGGGTGAATGGGTGACGGGCACTGAGGGGGGCACTTGCCGGGATGAGCATGGGTGTTATTCTGTTTGTTGGTAAACTGAACACCAATAAAAAATAAATTTACTAAAAAAAAAAGTTCAAACAACTAAACATTTATGCTGCCAACATAGGAGTACCTAAATATAGAAACCAATTAACAACAAACATACAGGAAATCACTGATAATAATACAATGACAGGGGATTTTAACACCCACTTATGGCAATGGACTGATCGTCTATGCAGAAAATCAACAGGGGAACAATAGCCTTGACACACTGGACGAAAGGGACTCAACAGATATAGTCTGAACATTTCTTCCTAAAGAAGAATACACATTCCTTTCAAGTGCACATGGGACATTCTCCAGAAAAGATCATATCATGGGCCACAAATCAGCCCTCAACAGGTACAACAGGTACAAGAAGGTTGATATCACCCCTTGTACATTTTCGGACCACAACGCTATGAAACTCGAAGTCGACAGTAAGAAAAAAAATTGGACAAACCAATAATACATGGAGATTATGAACATCCTACTAGAGAATGAATGGAGCAACCAGGAAATTAAAGAGGAAATTTAAAACAAATGAAAATGAAAACATGTTTCTCCAAACCTCTGGGATGTAGCAAAGGCAGTCCTAAGAGGGAAGTACATAGCAATACAGCCCTAAAGAAACAAGAAGTCTCCAATACACAACCTAACCCTACACCTAAAGGAGCTGGTAAAGGAATAGGAAACAAAGCCTAAATCCTACAGAAGAAGGGAAAAAATAAAGATGAGAGAAGAAATAAACAATGCAGAAAAAACAAAACAGTAGAATGGAATAACGAAACTAAGAGCTGGTTCTTCAAAAATTAATTAATAAAATGGATCAAGCCCTAGCCAGCCTTATCAACGAGAAAAGAGAAAACCTAAATAAATAAAATCACAAATGAGAGAAGAGAGATCACAATCAACACCAGAAAAATAAGATGATTATAAGGGAATACTATGAAATATTATACACTAACAAACTGGGAGACCTGGAAGAAATGGACAAATCCCTAGAAATGTGCAAACGAGCAAAACTGAAATAGGAAGAAATAGAAAATATGAACAGACCCATAACTAACAAAGAAATTGAATCAGTAAGGCACCTGGGTGCCTCAGTGGTTGAGCATCTGCTTTGGCTCAGGTCATGTTCCCGGGGTCCTGGGGGATCACGTCCGACATCAGGCTCCCTGCATGAAGCCTCATTTTCCCTCTGCCTATAACTCTGCCTCTCTGTGTCTCTCATGAATACATAAATAAAGGTGAAGCCACTGTGGAAAACAGTCTGGAGGGTCCTCAAGAAATTAAAAATAGGGGATCCCTGGGTGGCACAGTGGTTTGGTGCCTGCCTTTGGCCCAGGGCGTGATCCCTGAGACCCGGGATCGAATCCCACTTCGGGCTCCCAGTGCATGTAGCCTGCTTCTTTCTCTCCCTGTGTCTCTGCCTCTGTCTCTGTGACTATCATAAAAAAAATTTAAAAAAGACTTTAAAAATAGAGCTACTCTACGATTCCAAAATTGCACAGCTAGGTATTTACCCCGAGGATACAAAAGTAGTTTAGTAGATTTTAAGAGGAACATGCAGCCCAGTGTTGGTAGCAGCATTATCAACAACAGCGAAAGTGTGTATAGAGCCGAGATGTCCATCGACAGATGAATGGGCAGAGACGATGTGTTAAATATACACACTGCAACATCACTGGGTCATCAGAAGGGATGAAATGAAGCCATTTACAATGACGTGGGAGAAGTGGAAAGGACTTATGCTAAATGAACTCAGTCAGTCAGAGAATACAGATTCCAAATACCATACAATTGCATTCACATGTGAATTTTAAGAAACCAAACAAACTGGCAAATGGGCAAAGGGTGGGATGAGAGATGCAAACCAAGAAACACACTCTTAACCACAGAGAATAAACTAATAAATACCAGAGGAAGGTGGGGGGTGGGAAATCAGGGGATGGGGATAGTGGAGGGCACCTGTGACCAGTACCAGGCGTTGTATTCAAGGGTTGAATCACTATGTGGTAAACCTGAAACTATATCATACTGTGTTTACAAAGAGGAATTTAAGTAAAACTTTAAAATAATAATTGGTAGTATAGAGAAAACAAGTGCACACAAGAGATAAAATCAGAAAGGCAACTGAAAATCCAAACAAAGTGTTTTTAGAGCCACAAATCCCCTCCTTCGCTCAGCTCACGAGAATCCTGCCATGCCTATTCTCACCCCAGAGAAGACTGGATTTTGATTCTCTGGGGAGGCCACTGACTTGGTGGAATCAGGCTATCTTTGAAACCAAAACCTAAATAGAGTGCATAAAACTAAACTGCCCAAGATGCTAGGAGTCCCAGTGCAGGCACATGCCAAGACAGAAACTCTAACCATACACAGACATAACCCTTACCCTACACTTAAGCCTAATGTTAACCTAACACTTAAACAAGAACTATCACTAATCAAAAACCAAACACAAACCCCAAGACCAAACCACATTCACTGAACCTACCTGCCAAGCCACACCCTAACTCCTAAACCTATTCTGAGGTTTCCTTAACCCTGACCCTTACCTTAAATCTAATCGTAACCCTAACCTCTAACCCTAACCTTAACTTAATGTACTCAAATCCTATTCCTAACCTTAATTTGTACCCTAACCCTAACCCTCTAATACTAACCCTATCTCATACCCCAAACTGTACACTACCCATACCCTAAAACTAATCCCTAACCCACTGCCTAACCCTATCTCTTACCCTTTTCCAAAACCATACCCTGACCCTACCCTGACCCTATCCCTAACCCCTAACCAAACACTAACCCTAACACTAGCACTAAACCCTATCCTAAGCCTAACCCTAAACCTAGGCCTAGCTTTAACTCTAACCCTTAACGCTAACCCCTAACCCTAACTCACACCCTAACCCCTAACCCTAACTGCAAACCTAATCACAACCCTAACACTAACCATAACCCTAACCCCAACTCCTAACATCCTGCCCTAATCCCTAAGCCTAAACCCTAACCCTAACTCTAAATCCTGTCCCTAACACTAACCCTAACCCCTTTCCCTAATCCCTAACCCCCAGCCTAACTCCTAACCACTGACCCTTACCCTTATCCCTCACGCTATCCTCTAATCTGTAACCATAAGCATAATCACTAAACCCTAACATCTAACCTAACTTAACCACCAACTGCCTCCCCTCCCCTGACCCTACCATTCATTCTACCCATTCACTTACCCTGTGGTTCTGAGTAGTCCCTTCTGATGTGGACGTGGCCCCCAACAGCACCTCCAGAGTCCTCCAGGGGGTCCTGAGGAAGCCAGGATCCTGTGAGTGTGGATGTGGCCCCACGTGTTCTTGGGTCATAGTCAGCAGGTCCTGAGGACACGGGTCTCCTGTCACTGTGGACTATGCCTCACATCCTCTGGAAGCCTCACAGCAGGTCCTCAGGAGGCCAAGGGCTCCTGTCAGCCTGGACATGGCCCCATGGCCCCCAGAAAACTCACTGCCGGTCCTGAGGGGGCTGTGGGCTCCTGTCAGCATAGACGCAGGCCCATATGTCCTGAAGCCAAAGTGCTGATCCTAAAGAGGCTGGAGACTCCTGTCAGTTTGGATTCGGCACCCACATTTTTCTTACGCCTCACCACAGGCCCTGACAAGGATGGGGTCTTCTGTCTGCATGGAAGCATCCCCATATTTCGCGAAGTCTACACCCGGGGTCCTGAGGACGTCAGCGTCCTGTTGTTTGGGCGTGGCCCCCAGTCCTCCCATAGCCTCACTGTGGATTCTGAGGAAGCCAGGGCTCCTGACACCATGGATGCGGCCCCCACCTTCCAGAAGACTCAAATTATGTCCTGAGTGGCCCGGGAGCTCCTGCCAGAGTGGACGCAGCACCACAGCTTCCTGAAGCCTCCCTGCAGGTCCTGAAGCGGCCCAGGTGTTCCTGTCAGGGTGGATGCGGGCCCACATCTATCCTGGGAATCTGAGCAATCAGATGGGCAGAGAAAAAAACACTTTGACTCTCTCTTTGTCTTATAAAGAGAAAGGACAGCTTTTCTATGTACAAAGTCAGTTGTCAAGATAGCCTTAGGGAATAAGAGTTGCAGCATCAAATCCCGCTGCACAGCTGGGACGCCCGAGCCCCAGGTCTTCCTGATCCCAAATCCCTGGGCCTGTCCCCCAACACAAGCTGCCAGGCTGAGATCATTAACAATTGCTCTCTTAGGAGCTCTGGGGAAGGGGGAAGGAGCTAGATAGGATGGGAAGGAACACAAGGAGGCCGAGAAAATGAAGGCCTTTCCACTTTAAGTTCAGCGTTCGAACACGTCCAGCCATCCCAGGCCCCTGTGAAGAAGAGCTGAAATTTACATTACTTCAGTTACAGGAAAATAACAAAAGTTTACAGCTTAATACCCTGGAAAGCCCCACAATAGAATAAAAACTGAGCCCAGGCCAAGTGCAGGAAGCCCCTATTAGAATGAGAATAGATCTCAATGCCTTTGAAGGCCCCATATCAAAATGTAAACAGATGGGATCCCTGGGTGGCGCAGCGGTTTGGCGCCTGCCTTTGGCCCAGGGCGCGATCCTGGAGACCGGGGATCGAATCCCACGTCTGGCTCCCGGTGCATGGAGCCTGCTTCTCCCTCTGCCTGTGTCTCTGGCTCTGTCTCTCCTTCTCTCTCTCAAGAATAAATAAATAAAATCTTAAAAAAACAAAACAAAACAAAAAAAAATGTAAACAGAACTTGAGGGGGATCCCTGGGTGGCACAGCGGTTTGGCGCCTGCCTTTGGCCCAGGGCGCGATCCTGGAGACCCAGGATCGAATCCCACATCGGTATCCAGGTGCATGGAGCCTGCTTCTCCCTCTGCCTGTGTCTCTGCCTCTCTCTCTCTCTCTCTGTGACTATCATAAAAAAAATAAAATCTTTAAAAAAAAAAGTAGTTTAAAAAAAAAAGAACTTGAGGAATTGCTCCAGCCCTTCGGGAGTACCCAGAGACCAACTCTTAAAACTAAGCTAAAACCCACCTCAGGGTCCAAGTCCCTGCTCTGCTCTGTCGGGTATACTTGGACACAAGCTCAAGCTTGTAAATAAACTCTCATGTGTTTGCCTTGGTGTCAGCTTCTCGGTGGTTTCTCGGATTAGCAATCTTGGGCATAACAGTCTGAGATAAAAAAACAAAACCAAAAGAAGCTCGGACACAGGTAGAGTGAACTCAGGGTTCTGAGAGAAGCCGCGGAGACCTGGGGGCTTGGCAGCTCTTCTGTGGAGGCCCCAGCAGACTGGGGTGGGGGATGCTCTGCCCCAGAGCCAGAGGACCCAGAGACCCCACCCGCATCCCGCCTATCAGGGCCAGGTCTCAGGAACAGGGCAGCGCAGCCCGCTGAGCCCAGAGGCGCTGACGCCCACCCCGCCTCTGACCCCCGCAGGTGCATCTCCCAGGCAGATGTGCACCTGACAATCAGCGCCATGGCCCATCCCCAGACCCCACACAGAGCATTCGTTGCCACCAAGTTGTTGGACCACAGTGGCTGCAGAGCTTAAGCTCTGCCTGGAAAGTAGGGTCTAGATTCCTTTGTACTTTGTGCTCTTTTTTCATTTATTTTCTTTGATTCTTTTTTATTAATTGCCTTATTTTAATTTCTATGTATGTACCTTATATATTTCTTATTTTTGCTTTCATAGTACTTTAATTGTGATTCTTTTTTTAAATTTTTTTCAATTTATTTATGATAGTCACAAACAGAAAGAAAGAGAGAGAGAGAGAGAGGCAGAGACACAGGCAGAGGGAGAAGCAGGCTCCATGCACTGGGACCCCGACGTGGGATTTGATCCAGAGTCTACAGGATCATGCCCTGGGCCAAAGGCAGGCACTAAACCGCTGCATCACCCAGGGATCACTTTAATTGTTTCTATTTTGGGATTTAGAATCTTTTAACAAGCAGGCCAAAATAATCTGGGTTTTATTTTGTTTTGTTTTGTTTTTTGGGGGGGAGGGCAGTTGTTATTGTTTTTCTTGTTTTTTCTTTTTCTTCCTTCTTTCTTTTCTGGAAAATATAATGAGATGGAGAAAATCACCTCCATAAAATAACATGAGGTCTACTCACAGGCAGGAAGTTCATCAATACACATATATGATGTCTAAATACAGTTTAAAACAATGATTATAAAGACAACAGCTGGGCTAGAAAAAGAGCACAGAAGAAAACTAGAGAAACCTTTACTGTAGAAATAAAAGAACTAAAATCTAGTCAGGCCAATGTTAAAAATGGTATAACTGAGATGCAGTCCCAAGTGGAAGCCTTCAAAACAAGAATGGTTATGGACCACAGAGACAGACGTAGGGAAGTCATCCACTTATTAAAACAATAACATTCATACCATAGGAGACTCAGAAGATGAAGAGAGAGAATAGGTGGGCCTTTCTCAGACATTAGAAACAGCAAATACCCACCATTTGCTTCAAAGTGGATGGAACTGGAAGGTATTTCGCTGAGTGAAGTAAGTCAATCAGATAAGGAGAAACATTGTATGTTCTCATTCATTTGGGGAATATAGATGATAGTGAAGGGAATATAAGGGAAGTGAGAAGAAATGTGTGGGAAATATCAGAAAGGGAGACAGAACATAAAGACTCCTAACTCTGGGAAATGAACTAGGGGTGATGGAAGGGGAGGAGGGTGGGGGTGGGGGTGAATGTGTGACGTATACTGACGGGCTGAGCACTGGGTGTTATTCTGTATGTGGGCAAATTGAATACCAATAAAAGTAAATTTATTACTAAAAAAAGAAAAAGAAAGAAAAAGTGGCATCTGGGTGGCTCAGTCACATAAGCTATTGTCTTAGGCTCAGATCATGATCCAATTCCCAAGGCAGGCTCCCTGTTTGCAGGGAACCTGCTTCTCCCTCTACATCTGCCCCTCTCGCTCTTGGTTTTTCTCTCCTCTCTCTTTCAAATAAATAAATGACATCTTTAAAAAGAAACAAACAAACCCAGAAGGAAGAGAAATCTCCCATGTAGAAGAATTTCAAAGAAGTTGTACAGACATTCCACTCTCAAGTTGATTAGCATAGCCTCCCACTCATATGTATGGAATACACATAGTAACTTCCTTCTACAAAATAGAATATGAAAATGTGTATATAAAAATGATAATATAATAATAATAATAATAATAATAATAATCACTTTACTACGGAGAAAGCTGACAAACACTACCTCAGCAAGATGATCAGATTGATACCAAGACTGATAAATCATGTTGATAATATCTATCCTTTATATGATATAATTAAAATGGCAGTATATCTCTTTATATAACCCACAAAAAGAGTTTAATCATGAGATAACAGACATTTCCCAACTGAGGTAAATTTTACAAAATACTCTACTTCTCAAAGTGTTCCAGTTCAACGACAATAAGGAAAGGCAGAAAGACTGTCACAATCCAGAGGAGCCTAAGAAAACATGAGGACAAATGGAATGGGATATGAGGGATGGTAACTTAGCAAAAACTAAGGAAATCTGAATAAAGTATGGTCTTTGGTTAATGAGAATATTTTAATATTGATTCAAGGCTAATATTTATACCTTCCTAATATACCACCAACATCATATCCCTACCCCACAACATCCACCCCCACACCATCGGCCCCCAGCAAGGACCCAGTGCAGCTGCCCCCTGTGGGACATGCTCAGCCTCCCTGGGGTTTTCTGGATACCCTGCTCCCATCAGAAGCCTGATTGTCCCATAGAGAACCCAGAGGTTGCAGGGAGGAGGGAAGGCAGAGATCCCCGAAAGGCTGGGTGTAGGTGAGTGGTGCAGAGGATACATTGGGCCCTGCCTCCACCCACTGTCTGTCCTGGAGGGCAGCACACCCTGCACAGGACACCAGCCCCTAACCCAGAGGGACCTGGGCTGACCTGGCTCTGTGCTCTGTGGGGACAAGGTTGAATTGAGCCCCGCCCAGGCCCAACACAAAGACTAATGGGATCCAGGCCTCCATGGTCCTGGCCAGCCCTGGATTCTGGCCCCAGGCTGAGCGAGCCCTCTCACAAGTGGATGTGGCCTCCTGGGCCCTGGGCGTGCCCCACAGATCCAGGTCAATAACCTAGGGCAGACTGGGGGATCCCGGGACACCCCAGGGTAGGGAAAGGATGGATAGGCCGGTTGGCCCCACCCAACCCCACACCAGGAGGCAGGCTCTTCCAGGTATTGGGGCCCCAGAGGGCCCAAGGCAGGTGTCCAGCTGCCCTGCGGGGCCCCAGTACAGGAGCCCATGAGCTGCAGGTCCAGGTCATCTCTGCTGTCCTCAGAACAGTCACTCAGGATGAAATCTCAGGACACACGCCCCCACCCGGAGTCCACACATGTTCCCACAATGTGGACTCTAGCACCCGCCTCTCCACACCGTGTGATTATTGCCCTCCCCTAAAGGACAGAAAGGTCTCCCTCCCCAGGGGAAGGCACGCATTAGGCTCTGAGCCGCTTTGCTGTAAAAAGTCAATAAAGTGTTGTGAAAAAATGCACAGCCAGCCCGTTTCTGTGTATCCCAGAACTCTATGCATGGGGCGTGAAGAGACACCCAGAGAGGAGGAGGGGGCACCATCCAGGCCCCAAACAGCCCCTGCAGGGGCGCCACCAGGTACACACAGCTGACGTCCCCACGTGCCTTCCAGGGGCAGCCAGACGTCAGGACCCCACAGACTTTACTTAGACTCAGGCTGTGTCCCCCGGGCCAGGTGGGGCTGGGACAGAGTGACAGCCAGGGAGCTTCAGGTCACCAGGGTCTGTGCACAGCAACCTGGGAGGTCTGTGCCCCCTCTGTCCTGAGGGCCAAGGATGGCCGAGTTCCGGGGCACTTCCTCCCATCCTCGCATCCCCGTGCCTGTGTGCCTGGGGCACAAAGGGCCTGTGGGGCGGTCAGCGTGGCCCCGGAAGGGATGTCAGGACACCAGGCCCTGGTGTTGTGCCCAAGATTGTAAATCAGGGAAACCACCAAGGAGCCCACACCGATGGAAACTCCCGAGGGTTTCTTTACAAGCTGGAGCTTGGGTGTAATTTCACCAAACACAGCGGAGCAGGGACGTGGATCCCGAGACTAAGAGGCATAGCAGCTTTATAGGGGCCAGTGGCCCATGGGATATTCAGAAAGTTGGACAGTCATGATGGTCCACACGCAGGTGGCCGTTTGAATTACACCTTACCCTATAGTATCCACTTGAGCTGGCCTATTACTTTGGTCAGAATTGTCGCACAGTTTTGGGGGGTACAAAGCAGGGTTACATTGTTATGAGCCGATTTCCGATTAGGGTGTGCCTAGCGGCCTGACTAGGGTGGGGCAGCACCTTAAGCAATAAGCAGCTCATGTGGGGGTCATAGGGGAGGAGGTGGGTGTAGCACAAAATGGAATCAGTCCTGCTCTGCTTGTCCAGGGGTAGGGGATTTTTGTTAACTTTCCTGGGTCCCACACTTGCAGCTCACAAACCTGGGCCACCCTCACCAGGTGGACTCACTGTGCACAGCTTGTGGTGCTGGATCTCTCACACCAGTGTGTAGAGGGCACCCTCCTCACCCTAGTGAGTAGGGGCTGGGTGAGCATGGGGCTCGCCAGAAGGCCAGGCAGCACAGGGGACTGAGAACCCCAGACCAGACCCCAACTCGACTCCCATACACAGGCAGCAACAGGGCTCCCCGCCATGGGCAGCCAGCTCCTCAGGATCTCCCCCCAGGGCGGTGCTGAGGTCTGGCTCCCTGCTGGAGAGGCATCTGGGAGAAGAGAAACAGCAGGTGCTCAGCGGGACCCCCTGAGGACATGGGAATTTGGCCGAGTTGGACCTTCCAGCTCAGCTGACCCTCCAGTGGGAAGTCAGTGCAGGAGCGAGCCCCGAGTCGGCAAGGAGAGCCCAGCTATCTGCCCAGCGCCAGCACCAGAAATGATGTTGTGCCAACCATTTCGGCATTTGGGTGACCCAGCCAGAGGATCAGATACCTGCACGTGATAGCTACATGTGATAGACACACACACACCCCAAAACCAACAGAAGTCGGAATCCCCCCCAATGTTGTCTAACAGGAGCCAGATGGTTACATACACGACGCTGTTGTCACCAGTAGGATACATGGAAGATGCAATAAACCATGACTGCAGAGGTGCTAGAGATACAGAGATGTGCTTGCTGGTTTCCAACAAGGAGCACAGAGGTGCAGGAAGAATCCTACGGAGGGGAGGCCCCTTCATGGAAAGGACACCATGTCCCTGTGATGGCTACGGATGGTGAAATCTGTCCTCCTCTCTCTTAGCTTCTGGTTTTCCTCCTAAATGCCATTTTCCTCAATCATAAGACCAAAAATTTATTTTATGTTTTTAAATTCCTTTTTATTGGAGTCCAATTTGTATGAATTCTTGCTTCAGCAAGGGTGTCATTCAGGAGAGAAGGAGAGAGAAAGATTTTCTGGACAGTCAACATATCAAGGAATTCATGACCACTTAACCAGTCCAGTAAGGGATTAAGAGGGACTCTTCTAGTGGGGGAAAAAAAGAGACCAAAAGCAATAAAGACTAGAAAGGACAAGAGAACGTCACCAGAAACACCAACTCTTCTGGTAACACAAAGGAACAAAGTTCATATCTGTGAATAATCACTCTTAATGCTGATAGACTAAATTTTCCAATCAAAAGATATAGGGTATCAGAGTGGCTTAAAACACAGGATCCGGGATACCTGGGTGGTTCAAGGGGTTGAGCATCTGCCTTTGCTCAGGCTGTGATCCTGGAGTCTGGGATTATGTCCCATATTGGGCTCCTGGTGGGGAGTCTGCTTCTCTCTCTCCCTAATTTTCGGCCTCTCTCTCTCTCTCTGTGATAAATAAAATCATTATTAAAAAAACAAGATCCATCTGTATGCTGCCTACAAGATGCTCACCTTAGACCTATAGACCCCAGCAGATTGATAGTCAGGGGAGGGAAAATCATCTACCACGTTAATGGATATCAAAAGAAAGCTGGAGGACCCATACTTATATCAGACAAACGAGTTTTGAAACCAAACCCTGGGGGACACCTGGTGGCTCAGTTGTTGAGCATCTGCCTTCGGCTCAGGGTGTGATCCTGGGATCCCAGGATCGAGTCCCACATCACCCTCCCTTTGGGGAGCCTGCCTCTCCCTCTGCCTATGTTTCTGCCTCTGCTTCTCTGTGTATCTCTCAAAAATAAATAAATAATATATTTAAATCTCAAAAAGAAACAACAAATATTGTAAGAAGAGATGAAGAAGAGCATTATTTCATAATTAAAAAGACTATCAAGATCAAACAACTATTTATGCTGCCAACATGAGTACCTAAATATAGAAACTGATTAACAACCAACGTACAGGAAATCACTGATAATAATACACTGACAGAGGATTCCAACACCCACTTATGGCAATGGACTGATCGTCTATGCAGAAAATCAACAAGGGAACAATAGCCTTGACACACTGGGCAACAGGGACTCAACAGATAGAATATTAGTTCCAAAAGGAGAATAAACATTCTGTTCAATTGCATATGGGACATTCTCCAGAACAGATCCTATCAGGGCCCACAAATCAGCCCTCAACAGGTACAACAGGTACAAGAATGTTGATTTCACACCCTGTTCATTTTCAGACCAAGGCGCTATGAAACTGGAAGTCGACAGTAAGAAAAAAATTGGACAGACCAAAAATACGTGGAGTTTATGATCATCCTACTAGAGAATGAATGGAGCAACCAGAAAATTAAAGAGGAAATTTAAAACAACTGAAAATGAAAACATGTTTCTCCAAACCTCTGGGATGTAGCAAAGGCAGTCCTAAGAGGGAAGTACATAGCAATACAATCCTACCTCAAGAAACAAGAAGTCTCCAATACACAACCTAACCCTACACCTGAAGGAGCTGAAAAAGGAATAGCAAACAAAGACTAAAGCCTACAATAGAAGGGAAAAAATTAAGATCAGAGCAGAAATAAACAATACAGAAACAACAAAACAGTAGAATGGAATAACAGAACTAAGAGCTAGTTCTTTAAAATAAGTAATAAAATGGATCAAGCCCTAGCCAGCTTTATGACGAGAAAAGAGAAAAGACCTAAATAAATAAAATCACAAATGAGAGAAGAGAGATCACAATCAACACCAGAAAAATAAGACAATTATAAGGGGATACTATGAAAGATTATACGCTAACAAACTGGGAGACCTGGAAGAAATGGACAAATCCCTAGAAATGTGCAAATGAACAAAACTGAAATAGGAAGATATAGAAAATGTGAACAGACCCATTACTAGCAAAGGAATTGAATCAGCAAGGCACCTGGGTGCCTCAGTGGTTGAGCATGTGTTTGGCTCAGGTCATGATCCCGGGGTCCTAGGTGTTCAAGTCCCACATCAGGCTCCCCGCATGGAGCCTCATTTTCCCTCTGCCTATACCTTTGCATTTTGTGTCTCTCATGAATACATAAATAAAATATTTAAAAAAAAGATAAAAAGTTGAGAAAGGACCCAAATAAAATCAGATGAGAAAAGAGAAATAAAAAACAACACTAGAGAAATACAAACGATTATAAGAGAATATGATGAAAAATTATATGCCAGCAACCTAGAACCTGGAAGAAATAGATCAATTCCTAGAAATATATAACATAGCAAAAATTAAAAATGAAGAAATAAGAAATTTGAACAGACAGATAACCAGCAAAGAAATTGAATCAGCAATCAGGGTTCTCCCAACAGGAGACGCTTAGATCAATAGAACAGAATGGAAAGCCAAAACAAGATACAAACCTGTATCTATGACCCATAAAGAATAACAAGGCAGGAAGGAATACCAATGGCAGAAAGACAGTCTCTTCAACAAACCCTAACCCTGACCCCAGGATAAGAATAAATGGTGTTGGGAAAACCAGGCAGCCACATGCAGAAGAATGAAACTGGATCACATTCTTACACCATATATATAAAAAATAAATTCAAAATGGATGAAAGATCTAAATGTGAGACCTGAAACCAATCAAAGAAGAAAAGATAGGCAACAAAGTCTTTGACATTGGCCACTGATTTTTCTTTCTAGATATGCCACTGAAGTGAGGGAACAAAAGCAAAAATGCTACTGGGACTTCATCAAAATGAAAAGCTTCTGCAAAGTGAAGGAAACAACCAAAGCTAAAAGGCAACATACAAAATGAAAGGAGATATTGGTAAACAACACATCTAATAAAGAGTTAGTATGCAAAACACATAAAGGAAATATTAATCTCAAGATCCTAAAAACAAATTATGCAACTAGAGATGGGCAGAAAAATGAATGGACTTTGTCTCTGACAAGACAGCCAGATGGCCACCAGACTCACGGAAAGACACAAAGCGTCACCCATCATCAGGGAAATGCAAACCAAAACCACAATGATATGTCAGCTGAGAGCCGTCATAATGGCTAAAATTAACAACACAAGAAACAACAGGTGTTGGTGAGGCTTTGGAGAAAGGGTAGCCTCCTTACATTACTGGTGGGCATGCGAACACATTTAGCCACTGTGGAAAACAGTGTGGAGGGTCCTAGAGAAGTTAAAAAAAATTGGATCCCTGGGTGTTGCAGTGGTTTGGTACCTGTCTTTGGCCCAGAGTGTGAACCTGGAGACCCGGGATTGAATCCCACTTTGGGCTCCAGGGCATGGAGCCTGCTTCTCCCTCTGCCTGTGTCTCTGTCTCTCTCTCTGTGACTATCATAAAAAAATTTTAAAAAAGAAGTTAAAAATAGAGCTACCCTACGATTCCAAAATTTCACAGCTAGGTATTTATCCCGAGGATAGAGAAATACTTTAGTAGATTCGAGGAAGGACACGCAGCCCACTGTTTGTAGCAGCGTTATCAACAACAGCCAGACTGTGGATACAGCCCAGATGTCCATCGACTGATGAATGGGCAGAAAGGTGTGGTAAATATACACACTGCGACATCACTCGGTCATCAGAAGGGATGAAATGAATCCATTTACGGTGACGTGGAAGGAGTGGAAAGGATTTATGCTAAATGAACTCAGTCAGAGAAAGACAGATACCAAATACCATACAATTGCATTCACTTGTGAATTTTGAGAAACCAAACAAACTGGCAAAGGGGTGGAGGAGGCATGAGAGAAGCAAACCAAGATACACACTCTTAACCACAGAGAATAAACTAATAAATACCAGGGGAAGGTGGGGAGGATGGTGAATCAGGGGATGGGGATAGTGGAGGGCACCTGTGACCAGTACCAGGCGTTGTATCCAGGGGTCTAACCACTATGTGGTAAACCTGAAACTATATCATACTGTGTTTACAAACAGGAATTCAAGTAAAACTTTAAAATAATAATTGGTAGTATAGAGAAAACATGTGCACACAAGAGATAAAATCAGAAAGGCAACTGAAAATCCAAATAAAGAGTCTTTAGAGCCACAAATCCCCTCCTTAGCTCAGCTCGGGAGAAACCTGCCATGTCTATTCTCACCCCAGCAGAAGCCAGGATTTTGATTCTCTGGGGAGGCCACTGACTTGGTGGAGTCAGGCTATCTTTGAACCCAAAACCTAAATAGAGTGCATAAAACTAAACTGCCCAAGATGCTAGGAGTCCCAGTGCAGACACATTCCAAGACCCAAACTCTAACCATACACAGACATAAGTCTAATCCTACACTTAATCTTAATGTTAACCTGACCCTTAAACAAGAACCATCACTAATCGAAAACCAAACACAAACACCAAGACCAAAACACATTCACGGAACCTCATGCCAACCCTCACCCTATATCCTAAACCTATTCTAAACCCTTAACCCTGACCCCTACCTTAAATCTAACCCTAACCTCTAACCCTAACCTTAACTTAATGTACTCAAATCCTATTCCTAACCTTAACCTGTACCCTAACCCTAACCCTCTAATACTAATCCTATCTCATACCCCAAACTTTACTCTAACCTGTACCCTAAAACTAACTCCTAAACCACTCCCTATACCTATCTCTTACCCTTTTCCAAAACCGTACCCTGACCCTGACCCTGACCTGACCCTAAACCCTAAATAAATACTAATCCTATCCCTAGCCCTAACCCCTATCCTATACCTAACCCTCGCCCTAACCCTAAACCTAGCCCTAAATTTTACCCTAACCCCTAACCCTTACCCCTAACCCTAACTCACACCCTAACACCTCACCCTAACTGCAAACCTAAGCCCAACCCTAACTGTAACCATAACCCTAAACCCACCTCCTAACCTCCTGCCCTAAACCCTAAAGCATAACCCTAACCCTAACTCTAAATACTGTCACTAACCCTAACCTCATTCCCTAATCCCTAACCCCCATCCTAACTCCTAACCACTGACCCTTACACTTATCCCTCACCCTAACCTCTAATCCGTAACCATAAGGTTAATCACAAACACCTAACATCTAACCTAAGCCTAACCACCAACTGCCTCACCTCCCCTGACCCTACAATCCATTCTAACCATTCACTTACCCGGTGGTTCTGAGGAGTCCCTTCTAATATGGACGAAGTCCCCAATGTCTTGTGCTCTTTTTGTTCAGTCTCCTTATTTATTCTCTGTGATGCACCTGAGAAGGGAGTCACATCCATCATTTCCTTCCTGAATGCTCACTGTCAGGACACAGCAAGCCCCACAGTAGAATAAAAACTGAGCCCAGTCCAAGGGCAGGAATCCCCTATTAGAACAGATCTCAATGCCCTTGAAGGCCCCATATCAAAATGTAAACAGAACTTGAGGAATTACTCCACCCTTCAGGAGTTCCCCGAGACCAACTCTTAAAAATAAGCTAAAACCCACCTCGGGGTCCAAGTCCCCGCTCCACTGTGTTGGGTATACTTGGACACAAGCTCGAGCTTGTAAATAAACCCTCATGTGTTTGCATTGGTGTTGGCTTCTCGGTGATTTGTGATTTCTCAGATTCACAGATTCACAATCTTGGGCACAACAGTCTGAGATAAAAAAAGAAAACCAAAAGAAGCTTGGGTGCAGGTAGAGTGAATGCAGGGTTCTGAGAGAAGCCGCGGAGACCCGGGGGCTTTGGGGTTCTTCTGTGGTGGCCCCAGCAGACTGGGGGGTGGGATGCTCAGCCCCAGAGCCAGAGGACCCAGCGTCCCCACCGGCATCCCACCATCAGGGCCAGGAATCAGGGAGCAGCACAGTGCCGCCCGCTGGAGCCCAGAGGCGCTGACGCTCACCCCGACTCTGACCCCCACAGGTGCAACTCCCAGGCAGATGTGCACCTGATAATCAGCGCCAAGGCCCATCCCCAGACCCCACACAGACCATTCGCTGCCACCAAGTTGCCAGACCACAGAGGCTGCAAAACTTCAGCTCTGCCTGGAAAGTAGGGTCTAGATTCCCTTGTACTTTGTGCTCTATTTTTAATTATTTTCTTTGATTCTTTTTTATTAATTGCCTTATTTTAATTTAATGTATGTACCTTATATATTTCTTATTTTTACTTTTATGGTAGTTTAATTGTGTTTCATATTTTGGGATTTAGAATCTTTTAACAAGCAGGCCAAAATAATCTGGTGGGTTTTTTTGGAGGGCAGTTGTTATTGTTTTTCGTGGTTTTTCTTTTTCTTCCTTCTTTTTTTCTGGAAAAAATAATGAGATGGAGAAATTCTCCTCCATAAAATAACATGAGGTAGTACTCACAGCCAGGAAGTTCATCAATAAACATATATTATGTCTAACTACGGTTTAAAACAATGATTATAAAGATAGCAGCTGGGCTGGAAAATGAGCACAGAAGCAAACTAGAGAATCTCTTACTGTAGAAATAAAAGAGCTAAAATCAAGTCAGTCCAACGTTAAAAATGCTATAACTGAGATGCAGTCCCAACTGGAAGCCTTCAAAACAAGAAAGGTTATGGACCACAGAGGCAGACGTAGGGAAGTCAGCCACTTATTAAAACAATAACATTCATATCATAGGAGACTCAGAAGATGAAGAGAGAGAAAAGGTGGGCCTTACTCAGCCATTAGAAACAACAAATACCCACCATTTGCTTCAAGGTGGATGGAACTGGAAGGTATTATGCTGAGTGAAGTAGGACAATCGGAGAAGGACAAACATTGTATGTTCTCATTCATTTGGGGAATATAGGTAATACTTAAAGGGAATATAAGGGAAGGGAGTAGAAATGTGTGGGAAATATCAGAAAGGGAGGCAGAACATAAAGACTCCTAACTCTTGGAAATGAACTAGTGGTGATTGAGGGGAGGAGGGCAGGGTTGAGGGTGAATGGGTGACGGGCACTGAGGGGTCACTAGATGGGATGAGCACTGGGTGTTATTCTGATTTGGCAAACTGAACACCAATAAAAAATAAATTTATTATTTAAAAAAAAAGAAAGAAAGAAAGAGTGGCACCGGGGTGGCTCAGTCAGTTAAGCTTCTACCTTAAGTCAGATCATGATCCAGGTTGCAAGGAAGGCTCCGTTTTCAGCAGGGAACCTGCTTCTCCCTCTCCCTCTGCTTCTCTCAGTCATGCTTTTTCTCTCTTCTCTCTCTCAAATAAATAAATAACACCTTTGAAAAAGAAACAAAAAAAAAGAAACCCACAAGGATGAGAAATCTCCCTTGTAGAAGAATTTCAAACAATTTGTGCAGATATTCCACTCTCATGTTGATGAGCATAGCTTCCCACTCTTACGTGTGGAATACACATAGTAACTTCCTTCTACAAAATATATTATGAAAAACAAAATAACATGATGATGATAATAATAATTAATAATAATGAAAAGAATCACTTAACTATGGAGAAAGATGACAAACACTACCTCAGCAAGATGATCAGATCGATACCAAAACTGATAAATCATGTTGATAGTATCTATCCTTTATATGATATAATAAAAATGGCAGTATATCTCTGCATAAAATCCACAAAAACAATTCAATCATGAGATAAACAACAGACATGTCCCAACTGAGGGAAATGTTACAAAATACTCTACTTCTCAAAGTGTTCCAGTGCAACAAAAAGGAAAGGCTGAAAGACTGTCACAATCCAGAGGAGCCTAAGAAAACAGGAGGACAAATGGAATGTGATATGAGGGATGGTAACTTAGCAAAAACTAAGGAAATCTGAATAAAGTATGGTCTTTGGTTAATGCGACTATTTTAATATTGATTCATTAGCTAACATTTGTACCGTACTAATATAAGATATCATTAATTGGAGAAATTGAGTGCAAGTGCATGCGAATGCTCTGTACTATCTTCTCAATTTCCCTATATATCTTTGTTTTTTTCCTAATAAATAAGATTTATTTTGAAAATTGACTTAAATGAATCAGGCTCCAAGTGTGAAGACATTTTAAGAATAGTTTAATTAACTGTTGCCTTATTCTTAAAGAGTTCCTTTGATGGAAACAAAGTAAAAATTTTAGGTCAGAAAGAAATAAAAACACTTATGAACACGTATAATGCCTCCCTAACCTCAAAAGCAGGAACGGATAATAAATAGCAAAAATCAGATAAAAATACTTTTAGTATAATAGACACCATATTGCAAGTGCAATTAAAATTAGCAATGCATAACATTTATTTCCTTGACATTTGTCTTCAAAAGAGTTCAGTGTTTCAGTGTCAGTTGAAACAGGGGAAGAATCTCAGGGAAGAATCCTTCACAGAATAATAGGACCATTGGTAATAATGTCTCTCAGTTCTTTCCAAATCCATAAAGATGCATTTCCTGAGGAGTGACTGAGCCAGAAAGAAAGAGACGAGAAACCCTCATCCCTCTGAATTACTTGTGTCAGAATATTTTAACCATAGTACTATGGATAGTAAATTATCCTTATTAACAGGAAATACATCTCAGATTGGAATCTGAGCAATCAGATGGGCAGAGAAAAAAGGCTTTGACTCGCTCCTCATCTTTTAAACATAAAGGACAGCTTTTCTATGTAAAAGTCAGTTTTCAAGATAGCCTTAGGGAATAAGAGTCTGCAGCATCGAATCCCGCTGCACAGCCGGGTTGCACGCAACCCAGGTCTTCCTGATCCCAAATCCCTGGTCCTGTCCAACACACGCTGCCACGCTGAGGTCATTTGCAACTGCTCTCTCAGGAGGTCCGGGGAAGGGGAAAGGAGCTAGATAGGATGGGATGGGACGCAAGGAGGCTGAGAAAATGAAGGCCTTTCCGCTTTAAGTTCAGCGTTCGAACACGTCCAGCCATCCCAGGCCCCTGTGAAGAAGAGATGAAATTTACATTACTTCAGTTACAGGAAAAAAACAAAAGTTTACAGCTTCATGTCCTAGAAACCCCCACAATAGAATAAGAACTGAGCCCACGCCAAGGGATGGAGGCGCCTATTATAATGGGAACAGAGGTCAATGCCCTTGAAGGCCCCATATCAAAATGTAAACAGAACTTGAGGAATTACTCCAGCCCTTCTGGAGGTTCCCGATACAAGCCCTTAAAACTAAGCAAAAACCCACCTCGTGGTCCAAGTCCCTGCTCCGCTGTGTCAGGTGTACTTGGACGCAGGCTCGAGTTTGGAAATCAACCCTTGTGGGTTTGCATCAGTGTCAGCTCCGTAGTGGTTTCTCGGATTTGCAATCTTGGGCACAACATCCCCATGTCCCCTCCCACCTGGGCTGAAACCTTATCCCCTCCCACCCAGGCTGACCCTCAGTCACCTCCTCGCCCACAACAGCTGGGCACAGGTCCTCACACAGGTCCTACGGGCATGGTGGGAACTCTCACCATGCCGCTCCCAGGGGAAGGAAGGAGGTTTCGGCAGGACACACTCCCATGGTGGCCCCAGTGCTCCCTGGCCAGCATGGCAGCTCGTGACAGGTGGGGGTCTGTGTCCTTTATGCCTGCTCCTCCTCCGCAGTTTTCCCACAGGAAATGAAGGAGGAGGTCCTGGTCTCCACCAGGGACATCACCCAGGTAGACTTAGACAGCAACAGGACATTCGGCAGCCACACCGTATTTTGGGATGGCTAGGGGGTCGGGTGAGGCTGCTGGGCCAGGGGGCTTCGGGCCCCGAGGGAGGCCCGGGGCCTTCTGGGTAGGGAAAACGGGTTTCTGAGGCCGGGGGGAGCAATAGCAGCCAACAACACACTGTTCCATGGTAGGATGCTGGGGATGACTCCAGTGCCCACAATCCCGGTGCCTCGGGGATGAGGAGGCCAGTAGGATGGGGCCTCCAGGGGTTGCCATGCGAGCTGAATGTCAAAGGGGAGAGGGACGGCCCCCTGAGAAGCAGGGGATGGGGTGGGAGACGTGGGGGGCAGGAGGGCCTGGGACAGAGTGACAGCCAAGAAGCCTCAGGTCACCAGGGTCTGTGCAAAGCGACCCGGATGTCTGTGCTCTCTCTGTCCAGGGGGTCGTGGCTGGCCAGGTACGGGGCACTTCCTCCCCTCCCCACATCCCCTTGCCTGTGAGCCTGGGGCAGAGAGGGCCTGCAGGGCCGTCAGCATGGCCCTAGAAGGGATGTCAGGACAGTAGTCCCTTGTGTTGTGCCCAAGATTGTGAAACCGAGAAACCACTGAGGAGCCAACACCGATGCAAACTCCCGAGGCTTTCTTTACAAACTGGAGCTTGTGTCCAAGTGCACCCGACACAGTGGAGTAGGGACTTGGACCCTGAGACTAAGAGGCATATCAGCTTTTTAGGGGCCAGTGGACCATGGGATATGCAGAAATTTGCACAGTCATGTCAGTTCACATGCAGGTGGCCGATTGAATTGCACGCTACCGTATAGTATCCACTTGAGCTGGTCTATTACTTTGGTCAGAATCGGCGCACAGATTTGGTGGGCACAAAGCGGGGTTCACTGTTATGAGCTGATTTCTGATTAGGGTGTGCCCAGCAATCTGACTAGGGTGGGGCAGTGCCTTAAGCCATAATCAGGTGATGAGGGGGTCATAGGGGAGTTGGAGGGTGTAGCACAAAATGGAATCAGTCCTGCTCTGCTTGCTCAGGGGTAGGAGATTTTTGTTAAATTTCCTGGGTCCCACACTTGCAGCTCATGCACCTGGGCCACCTGCACCAGGTGGACTCAGCGTGCACACCTTACGGTGCTGGATCTCTCACACCACCATGTGGAGGGCACCCTCCTTGCCCGAGTGAGTAGGAGCTCGGTGAGGATGGGACTCAGCCTGAAGGCCAGGCAGCACAGGTTCTGAGGAACCCCATCCCCGTCCCCACCCCGACTCCCACACACAGGCAGCCCCAGGGCTCCCCTCCATGTGCACCCGTCTCCTCAGGAGCACCCCCCAGAGCGGCCCTGAGGTCTGCTCCCTGCTGGAGAGACATCAGGGAGAAGAGAAGCACATGGTGCTTGGCAGGACCCACTGCAGGACCTAGGAATGTAGTCAAGCCGGAACTTCCATCTCAGCAGACACTCCAGAGGAGTCATTGCATGAGCCAGCACAGGGTCGGTAGGAGACCCCAGTAGCTGCCCAGCTCCAGCACCAGAAATGATGTTATGCCCACCATTTTGGCATTTGGGTAACCCAGCCAGAGGATCCGATAGCTGCACGTGATAGCTGCATGTGATAGACACACACACACCCCAAAACCAACAAAAATCAGAATCCCCCCAATGTCAAACAGCAGCCAGATGATTCCATACATGACGCTGTGGTCCCCAAAAGGATACATGGAAGATGTTATAAACCACGATGACAGAGGTGTCAGAGGTACAGAGATGTGCCTGCTGGGTTCCAACAAGGAGCGCAGAGGAGCAGGAAGCATCCTATGGAGGGGGGGGGCCCTCCTAGGAAAGGACACCAGGTCCCTGTGAAGGCTACGGAGGGTGAAATCTGTCCTCCTCCCTTTCAGCTTCTGGTTTTCCTCCTAAATGCCATTTTCTTCAATCATAACACCAAAAATTTATTTTATGTTTTTAAATTTCTTTTTATAAGAGTCTAATTTTTATAAATTCTTTCTTCAGCAAGGGTGTCATTCAGGATAGAAGGAGATATAAAGATTTCCCATACAGGCAAAATATAAAGGAGTTCATGACCACTTAACCAATCCAATAAGGAATTTTAAGAGGGACTCTTCTAGTGGGGGAAAAAAAGAGACCAAAAGCAACAAAGACTAGAAAGGACCAGAGAACGTCACTGGAATCGCCAACTCTACCGGTAACACAAAGGCAGTAAGTTCATATCTTTCAATAATCACTCTGAATGCTGATAGACTAAATGCTCCAATCAAAAGATAGAGGGTATCAGAGTGGCTTAAAAAACAGGATCTGGGATGCCTGGATGGCTCAGGTGTTGAGCCTCTGCCTTTGACTCCGGGTGTGATCCTGGAGTCTGGGATTGAGTCCCATAGTGTGCTAGTAGTGGGGAGCATGCTTCTCTCTCTGCCTAATTTTCTGCCTCTCTCTCTCTCTCTCTCTCTCTCTCTCTCTCTCTCTCATGCTCTCAAATATAAAATCGTTATTAAAACAACAAGATCCATCAGTATGCTGCCTACTAGATGCTCACGTTAGACCTATAGAAACCGGGAGATTGAAAGTCAGGGGATGGAAAATCATCTATCACGCTAATGGTTATGAAAAGAAAGCTGGAGAACCCATACTTATATCAGACTAACTAGATTTGAAACCAAACACTGGGGGACACCTTGTGGCTCAGTGCTTGAGCATCTGCCTTCGGCTCAGGGTGTGATCCTGGGATCCCAGGATCGAGTCCCATATTGGCATCCCTTTGGGGAGCCTGTCTCTCCCCCGCCTATGTTTCTGCCTCTGCTTCTCTTTGTATCTCTCAAAAATAAATAAATAAAATATTTAAATCTCAAAAAAGAAAGAATAACTACTGTAAGAAGAGATGAAGAAGGACATTATTTCATAATTAAAAAGACTCTCTATCAGGATCAAACAACTAAACATTTATGCTGCCAACATGGCAGTACCTAAATATGGAAACCAATTAACAACAAACATACAGGAACACACTGATAATAATACACTGACAGGGGATTTCAACACCCACTTATGGAAATGGACTGATTGTCTATACAGAAAATCAACAGGGGAAAAATAGCCTTGACACACTGGACCACAGGGACTCAACAGATATAGTCTGGACATTTCTTCCTAAAGCAGAATACACATTCCTTTCGAGTGCACATGGGACATTCTCCAGAACAGATCATATCATGGGCCACAAATCAGCCCTCAACAGGTACAACAGGAACAAGAAGGTTGATATCACACCCTGTACCTTTTTGGACCATGACTCTATGAAACTCGAAGTCAAAGGTAAGAAAAAATTTGGACAATCCAAAAATACGTGGAGATTATGAACATCCTACTAGACAATGAATGGAGCAAACAGGAAATTAAAGAGGAAATTTAAAACAAATGAAAATGAAAACATGTTTCTCCAAACCACTGGGATGTAGAAAGGGCAGTCCAAAGAGGGAAGTACATAGCAATACAGGCCTACCTCAAGAAACAAGAAGTCTCTAATACACAACCTATCCCTACACCTAAAGGAGCTGGAAAAGGAATAGCAAACAAAGCCTAAAGCCTACAGAAGAGGGAAAAATAAAGATGAGAGCAGAAATAAACAATACAGAAATTAAAAAAACAGTAGAATGGAATAACGAAACTAAGAGCTGGTTCTTCAAAATAATTAATAAATGGAATCAAGCCTTATCCAGCCTTACGAATGAGAAAAGAGAAAAGACCTAAATAAATAAAATCACAAATGAGAGAAGAGTGATCACAATCAACACCAGAAAAATAAGACAATTATAAGGGAATACTATGAAAGAATATATGTTAACAAACTGGGAGACCTGGAATAAATGGACAAATCCCTAGAAATGTGCAAAAGAGAAAAACTGAAGTAGGAAAAAATAGAAAATGTGAACAGACCCATAACTAGCAGAGGAGTTGAATCAGCAAGGCACCTGGGTGCCTCAGTGGTTGAGCATCTGCTTTGGCACAGGTCATGATCCCGGGGTCCTGGGGAATCAAGTCCCACATCAGGCTCCCCGCATGGAGCCTCATTTTCCCTCTGCCTATACCTCTGCCTCTCTGAGTCTCTCATGAATACATAAATAAAATATTTTAAAAAGAGAAAAGATAAAAAGATGAGAAATTACTAAAATAAAATCACAAATGAGAAAAGAGAAACAACAACCAACACTAGAGAAATACAAACGATAATAAGAGAATATAATGAAAAATTATATGCCAGCAACCTAGAACCTGGAAGAAATAGATCAATTCCTAGAAATATATAACATAGCAAAAATGAAAAATAAATAAATAAGAAACTTGAAAAGACCGATAACCAGCAAAGAAATTGAATCAGCAATCAGGGATCTCCCAACAGGAGATGCTTAGATCAATAGAACAGAATGGAAAGCCAAAACAAGATACAAACATGTATCTATGATCCATTAATGGACAACAAGGCAGGAAGGAATATCCAATGGCACAAAGACAGTCTCTTCAAGAAACCCTAAACCTGACCCCAGGATAAGAACAAATGGTGTTGGGAAAACCAGGCAGCCACATGCAGAAGAATGAAACTAGACCACTTTCTTACACCATCTATATTAAAAATAAATTCAAAATGGATGAAAGACCTAAATGTGAGACCTGAAACCATACAAAGAAGAAAAGATAGGCAACAACATCTATGACATAGGCCATTGGATCTTGTTTCTAGATATGCCTCTGAGGTGAGGGAAACAAAAGCAAAAATGCTATTGGGACTTCATCAAATTGAAAAGCTTCTGCACAGTGAAGGAAACAACCAAACCTAAAAGGCAACATACAGGAAGAAGGGCAAGATGGCGGAAGAGAAGGGTCCCCAAGTCACCTGTCCCCACCAAATTACCTAGATAACCTTCAAATCATCCTGAAAATCTAGGAATTCGACCTGAGATTTAAACATATATCAGCTGGAATGCTACAGAGAGAAAAGTTCGCGCTTCTATCAAGGTAGGAAGACCAAAAAAGGAGTAAAGAAACAAAAGGCATCCAAGGGGGAGAGGCCCCCGAGGAGCCGGGCTAAGGCCAGGGCGAGTGCCCCCCGGTCAGGAGAGCTCTGTCCCAGAGATGCAGGAGCTGCACCAATCTTCCAGGGTGGAATGGCGCCATCAGGGATTCAGAGCAGGACCCCAGGAGGGTGGGGATACCCTCGGGGTCCATGGGAAACTAACAGACACCTGCACTCCCAAGAGAGTGAACCGAGCTCCCTAAGGGCTGCAGGGCACATGCATTGACCCAGGAGCAGCTCTGAGGGGCTCAGGTGGTGGCTGTGTGTGGAGGGGGCTGCGGGTTCCTGGGAGCAGCTAGGTGGCGGCACCTAGGGCAGAGGAAGAGTCTCCATGTGGAGGGGGCTGCGCAGCTCCTACAGCAGCTCAGAGGGGTAGGGCGGCGGCTCCGTGGAGAGGTGGCTGCACGGCTGGGAGTGAGAATCCAACAGCACAGGCCCCGGAGCACAGGGCGCCATGACACAGCCCAGGATTCGGCCTCCCCCAGGACAGGCAGAGGCCCGGAGGGCCCAGGACAGCAATGACGCTCCTGCCAAGAGCTCAGCAGATCAGCAGCCTCACCCTGGAGCCTCCAGGCCCTGCAGATGGACTGTTCTGGAGTTACTGTGGGGACTGAATACCGGTTTTCAGACCTGGCCACTGCCACTGGGGTTGTTTCTCCTTGGGCTTCATGGGGTAAACTACCCCCATTGAGGGCTTCACCTGGCAGGGGGAGAGGAGCTCCCCCAAAGGCTAACACCTGAAGATCAGCACAACAGACCCCTCCCCCAGAAGACCATCTGGACGGACAAGTTCCAGGGGAAGTCAAGGGACTTAAAGTATACAGAATCAGAAGATACTCCCCCATGTTTTATTTATTTCTGATTGCTTCCCCCACCCTTTTTCTCCCCCTTTCTTTCTTTTTCTTTCTCCTTTTATTCTCTTTTTTGCTTTTTTTAGTCCTTTTTCCTTTTTTCTTTTTCTCTTCTCTTTCCTTTTTTCTATCCTCTCTTTTTCTCTTATTCCCAATACACTTGTTTCTGGCCACTCTGCTTTGAGCAAAATGACTACAAAGAAAAGCTCACCCCAAAAGACAGAAACAGTCCTCTCTCCAACAGAGTTACAAATCAGGATTACAATTCAATGTCAGAAAATGAATTCAGAAGCACTATTATACAGCTACTGGTGGCTCTAGAAAAAAACATAAAGGACTCAAGAGACTTCATGACTGCAGAATTTAGATCCAATCAGGCCGAAATTTAAAAGTCAATTGAATGAGATGCAATCGAAACTAGAAGTCCTAAAGATGAGGGTTAACGAGGTGGAAGAACGAGTGAGTGACATAGAAGATGAGTTGATGGCAAAGAGGGAAACTGAGGAAAAAAGAGACAGACAATTAAAAGACCAGGAAGACAGATTAAAGGAAATAAACGACAGTCTGAGGAAGAAAAACCTATGTGTAAATGCGGTTCCCGATGGCACAAAAAGGGATAGAGGGCCAGAATATGTATTTGAACTACTCCTAGCTGAAAACTTCCCTAATCTGGGAAGGGAAACAGGCATTCAGATCCAGGAAATAGACAGATCCCCCCCTAAAATCAATAAAAACTGTCCAACACCTCGACATTTAATAGTGAAGCTTGCAAATTCCAAAGATAAAGAGAAGATCCTTAAAGCAGCAAGAGACAAGAAAATCCTGACCTTTATGGGGAGGAGCATTAGGGTAACAGCAGACATCTCCACAGCAACCTGGCAGGCCAGAAAGGGCTGGCCGGATATATTCAGGGTCCTCCATGAGAAGAACATGCAACCAAGAATACTTTATCCAGCAAGGCTCTCATTCAAAATGGAAGGAGAGATAAAGAGCTTCCAACAGGCAGGAACTGAAAGAATATATGAACTCCAAACCAGCTCTGCAAGAAATTTTAAGGGGGACTCTTAAAATTTCCCTTTAAAAAGAAGTTCAGTGGAACAATCCACAAAACAAGGACTGACTAGATATCATGATGACACTAAACTCATATCTGTTGATAGTAACTCTGAACGTGAACGGCCTTAATAACCCCCTCAAAGGCGCAGGGTTTCAGACTGGATAAAAAAGCAGGAGCCAACTATTTCCTCCCTCAAGAGACTCATATTAGACAGAAGGACACCTACAATCTGAAAATAATGGGTTGGAGAACCATTTAGCATTCAAATGGTCCTCAAAAGAAAGCAGGGGTAGCCATCCTTATATCAGAAAAACTAAAATTTACCCCGAAGACTATAGTGAGAGATGAAGATGGACACTAAATCATACTTAAAGGATCTATCCAACAAGAGGACTTAACAATCCTCAATATATACTCCCCGAATATCGGAGCTAACAAATATTTAAAACAATTAATAACGAAAGTGAAGAAATACTGGTGACATCAATCTAGGTCTTTCTACCCTCGATAGGTCTTCTAAGTACAACATCTCCAAAGAAACGAGAGCTTTAAATGATACACTGGAGCAGATAGATTTCACAGATATCTACAGAACTTTATATCTAAACTGAACTGAATAAACATTCTTCTCAAGTGCACATGGAACTTTCTCCAGAATAGACCACATACTGGGTCACAAATAGGGTCTGAACCGATACCAAAAGATTCAGATCGTCCCCTGCATATTCTCAGACCATAATGCCTTGAGAGTAGAACTAAATCACAACAAGAAATTTGGAAGGACTTCAAACACATGGAGGTTAAGGACCATCCTGCTAAAAGATGAAAGGGTCAACCAGGAAATTGAGGAAGAATTAAAAAGATTCATGGAAACTAATTGGAATGAAGATACAAATGTTCAAAATCTTTTGCATGCAGCAAAAGCAGTCCTAAGGGGGAAATACATCACAATACAAGCATCCATTCAAAAACTGGAAAGAACTCAAATACAAAAGCTAACCTTACTCATAAAGGAGCTAGAGAAAAAACAGCAGCTAGATCCTACGCTCAAGAGAATAAGAGATTTAATTAAAATTTGAGCAGATCTCAAGGAAATTGAGACCACAAGAAATGTGGAATAGATAAACAAAACCAGGAGTTGGTTCTTTGAAAGAATAACATACATAAACCATTAGCCTGTCTTACTAAAAGAGAGAGAAAACTCAAATTAATAAAATCATGAATGAAAAAAATAAAATAAAATCATGAATGAGATAGGAGAGATCACTACCAACACCAAGGAAATACAAACGATTTTAAAAACATATTATGAACAGCTATATGGAAATAAATTAGGCAATCTAGAAGAAATGGAGGCATTCCTGGAAAGCCACAAACTACCAAAACTGGAACAAGAAGAAATAGAAAACCTAAACAGGCCAATACCCAGGGAGGAAATTGAAGCAGTCATCAAAAAACTCCCAAGTCACAAAAGGCCAGGGCCAGATGGCTTCCCAGGGGAAATCTATCAAACGTTTAAAGAAGAAACCATACCTACTAAAGCTGTTTGGAAATATAGAAAGAGATGGAGTACTTCCAAAAAGCTGTTTGGAAAGATAGAAAGAGATGGAGTACTTCCAAATTCGTTCTATGAAGCCAGCATCGCCTTAATTCCAAAACCAGACAAAGACTCCACCACAAAGGAGAATACAGACCAATATCCCTGATGAACATGGATGCAAAAATTCTCAACAAGATAAAGCCAATAGGATCCAACAATACATTAAGAATATTATTCACCATGACCAAGTAGGATTTATCCCCGGGACACAAGGCTGGTTCAACACTCGTAAAACAATCAATGTGATTCATCATATCAGCAAGAGAAAAACCAAGAACCATATGATCCTCTCATTAGATGCAGAGAAAGCATTTGACAAAATAGAGCATCCATTGCTGATCAAAACACTTCAGAGGGTAGGGATAGAGGGAACAATCCTCGACATCTTAAAAGCCATGTAGGAAAAGCCCACAGCAAATATCATTCTCAATTGGGCAGCACTGGGAGCCTTTCCCCTAAGATCAGGAACAAGACAGGGATGTCCACTCTCACCAGTGCTATTCAACATAGTATTGGAAGTCCTAGCCTCAGCAATCAGACAACAAAAAGACATTAAA
The DNA here is from genome assembly GCF_048164855.1 of Canis lupus baileyi. NCBI lineage: Eukaryota > Metazoa > Chordata > Mammalia > Carnivora > Canidae > Canis > Canis lupus. Next base: position 63,002,817 of record NC_132852.1, read on the forward strand.
GGCATTCAAATTGGCAAAGAAGTAGTCAAACTCTCCCTCTTCGACAATGACATGATACTCCTAGAAAACCCAAAACCCTCCCCGTGAAGATTGCTATAACTCATACAGCAATTTGGTAGCATGGCAGGATACAAAATCAATGCCCAGAAATCAATGGCATTTCTATATACTAACAATGAGACTGAAGAAAGAGAAATTAAGGAGTCAATTTCATTTACAATTGCACCCAAAAGCATAAGATACCTAGGATTTAACCTAACCAAGGAGATAAATGATCTATACCTAAAAACTATAGAAAACTTCTGAAAGAAATTGAGGAAGACACAAGAGATGGAAAATATTACATGCTCATGGATTGGCAGAATTAATATTGTGAAAATGTCAATGTTACCCAGGCAATGTACACGTTTAATGCAATCCCTATCAAAGTACCATGGACTTTCTTCAGAGAGTTAGAACAAATTATTTTAAGATTTGTGTGGAATCAGAAAAGACCCCGAAAAGCCAGGGGAAGTTTATTTTATTTTATTTTTAATTTTTATTTATTTATGATAGTCACACACGGAGAGAGACAGAAGCAAAGACACAGGCAAAGAGAGAAGCAGGCTCCATGCACCGGGAGCCCTATGTGGGACTTGAAACCGGGTCTCCAGGATCGCGCCCTGGGCCAAAGGCAGGCGCCAAACTGCTGCGCCACCCGGGATCCCAATCCAGGGGAATTTTTAAAAAGAAAACCATATCTGGGGGCATCACATGCCAGATTTCAGGTTGTACTACAAAGCTGTGGTCATCAAGACAGTGTGGTACTGGCACAAAAACACACATAGATCAATGGAACAGAATAGAGATCCCAGAAGTGGACCTTGAACTTTATGGTCAAGAAATATTCAATAAAGGAGGAAAGACTATCCATTGGAAGAAAGACAGTCTCTTCAATAGATGGTGCTGGAAAATTGGACATCCACCTTCAGAAGAATGAAACTAGACCACTCTCTTTCACCATAAACAAAGATAAACTCAAAATGGATGCAAGATCTAAATGTGAGACAAGAGTCCATCAAAATCATAGAGGAGAACACAGGCAACACCCGTTTTAAACTTGGCCACAGCAACTTCTTGCAAGGTACATCCATGACGGCAAAAGAAACAAAAGCAAAAATGAACTATTGTGACTACATCAAGATAAGAAGCTTTTGCACAGCAAAGGATACAGTCAACAAAACTAAAAGACAACCTACAGCATGGGAGAAGATATATGCAAAAGACGTTTTAGATAAAGGGCTAGTTTCCAAGATCTATAAAGAAATTCTTAAAATCAACACCAAAGAGACAAACAATCCAATCACGAAATGGGCAAAAGACATGAAGAGAAATCTCACAGAGGAAGACATTGACATGGCCAACATGCACATGAAAACATGGTCTGCATCACTTGCCCTTAGGGATATACAAATCAAAACCACAATGAGATACCACCTCACACCAGTGAGAATGGGGAAAATTAACAAGGCAGGAAACCACAAATGTTGGAGAGGATGCGGAGAAAAGGGAAGACTCTTACACTGCTGGTGGGAATGTGAACTGGTGCAGTCACTCTGGAAAACTGTGTGGAGATTCCTCAAAGAGTTAAAAATAGACCTGCCTGACGACTCAGCCATTGCACTGTTGGGGATTTACCCCAAAGATTCAGATGCAATGAAACGCCGGGACACCTGCACGACGATGTTTATAGCAGAATGTCCACAATAGCCAACTGTGGCAGGAGCCTCGGTGTCCGTCAAAAAATGAATGGATAAAGAAGATGTGACTTATGTATACAATGGAATATTACTGAGACATTAGAAACGACAAATACCCAACATTTGCTTCAACGTGAATGGAACTGGAGGGTATTATGCTGAGTGAAGTAAGTCAGTCGGTGAAGGACAAACAGTGTATGTTCTCATTCCTTTGGAGAATATAAATAATACTGAAAGGGAATATAAGGGAATGGAGAAGAAACGTTTGGGAAATATCAGAAAAGGAGAGAGATCATAAAGACTCCTAACTCTGGGAAAAGAACTAGGGTTGCTGGAAGGGGAGGAGAGAGGGGGGTGGGGGTGAATGGGTGACGGGCACTGAGGGGGACACTTGACAGGATGAGCACTGCGTGTTATTTTGTATGTTGGTCAATTGAACACAAATAAAAAATAAATTTATTTTTTAAAAAAGATCAAACAACTACATATTTATGCTGCCAACATGGGAGTACCGAAATATAGAAACCAATTAACAACAAACATACAGGAACTCACTGATAATAATACAATGACAGGGGATTTTAACACCCACTTATGGCAATGGACCGATCGTCTATGCAGATAATCAACAGGGGAACAATAGCCTTGACACACTGGACCACAGGGACTCAACAGATATAGTCTGAACATTTCTTCCGAAAGCAGAATACACATTCCTTTCAAGTGCACATGGGAAACTCTCCAGAATAGATTATATCATGGACCACAAATCAGCCCTCAACAGGTACAACAGGTACAAGAAGGATGGTATCACACCAGTACATTTTCGGACCATAAGGCTATGAAACTCGAAGTCGACAGTAAGAAAAAATTTGGACAATCCAAAAATTCATGGAGATTATGATCATCCTACTAGAAAAGGAATAAAGCAACCAGGAAATTAAAGAGGAAATTTAAAACAAATGAAAATGAAAACATGTTTCTTCAAACCTCTAGGATGTAGCAAAGACAGTCCTTAGAGGGAAGTAGATAGCAATACAGACCTACCTCAAGAAACAAGAAGACTCCAATACACAACCCAACACTACACCTAAAGGAGCTGGAAGAGGAATAGGAAACAAAGCCTAAAGCCTACAGAAGAAGGGAAAAATAAAGATGAGAGCAGAAATAAACAATACAGAAACAACAAAACAGTAGAATGGAATAATGAAACTAAGAACTGGTTCTTCAAAATAACTAAGAAAATGGATTAAGCCCTAACCAGCCTTATCAACAAGAAAACAGAAAAGAACTAAATAAATAAAATCTCAAAAGAGAGAAGAGAGATCACAATCAACACCAGAAAATAAGACAATTATAAGGGATACTATGAAAGATTATACGCAAACAAACTGGGAGACCAGGAAGAATTGGAAAGATCCCTAGAAATGTGCAAACGAGCAAAACTGAAACAGGAAGAAATAGAAAATATGAGTAGACCCATTACAAGCAGAGGAATTCAATCAGAAAGGCACCTGGGTGCCTCAGTGGTTGAGCATCTGCTTTGGCTCAGGTCATGATCCCGGGGTCCTGGGGAATCATGTCCCATATCAGGCTCCCTGCATGGAGCCTCATTTTACCCCTGCCTATACCCCTGCCTCTCTGTGTCTCGCATGAATACATAAATAAAATCTTTAAAAAAGAAAAAAGATAAAAAGATGAGAAAGGGGATCCCTGGGTGGCGCAGTAGTTTGGCGCCTGCCTTTGGCCCAGGGCGCGATCCTGGAGACCCGGGATTGAATCCCACGTCGGGCTCCCAGTGCATGGAGCCTGCTTCTCCCTCTGCCTGTGTCTCTGCCTCTCTCTCTCTCTCTCTCTCTCTGTGACTACCATAAATAAAAAAAAAGAAATCTTAAAAAAAAAAAAAGATGAGAAAGGACCCAAATAAAATCACAAATGAGATAAGAGAAATAACAACCAAAACTGGAGAAATACAAACGTTTATAAGAGAACATTATGAAAAATTATATGCCAGCAACCTAGAACCTGTAAGAAATAGATCAATTCCTGGAAATATATAACATAGCAAAAATGAAAAAGGAAGAAGTAAGAAACTTGAACAGACAGATAACCAGCAACGAAATTGAATCAGGAATCAAGAATCTCCCAACAAGAGATGCTTAGATCAATAGAATAGAATGGAATGCCGAAGCAAGATACAAACCTGTAACTCTATGATCCATTAATCGACAACAAGGCAGCAAGGAACATCCAATGGCACAAAGACAGTCTCTTCAACAAACCCTAACCCTGACCCCAGGATAAGAACAAATGGTGTTGGGAAAATCAGGAAGCCACATGCAGAAGAATGAAACTGGACCACTTTCTTACACAATATATATAAAAAATAAATTCAAAGTGCATGAAAGACCTAAATGTGAGGCCTGAAACCATACAAAGAAGAAAAGATAGGCAACAACGTCTTTGACATTGGCCATTGGATCTTCTTTCTAGATATGCCTCTGAGTTGAGGGAAACAAAAGCAAAAATACTATTGGGACTTCGTCAAATTCAAAAGCTTCTGCAAAGTGAAAGAAACAACCAACGCTAAAAGGCAACATACAAAATGAAAGGAGATATTTGTAAACAACACATCCAATAAACAGTTAGTATGCAAAATACGTAAAGCAAATATATATCTCAGCATCCTAAACACAAATTATCCAACTGCAGATGGGCATAAGACATGAATGGACTTTGTCTCTGACAAGACATCCAGATGGCCACCAGACATCGAAAGACACTCAGTGTCACCCATCATCAGGGAAATGGAAATGAAAACCACAATAAGATGTCACCTGAAAGCCATCAGAATGGCTAAAATTAACAACAGAAGAAACAACAGGTGTTGTTGAGGCTATAGAGAAGAGGAAGCCCCCTTACACTCCTGGTGGGCATGCAAACAGGTGCAGCCACTGTGGAAAACACTGTGGGGGGTCCTCGAGAAGTTAAAAATAGGGGATCCCTGGGTGGTACAGGGGTTTGGCACCTGCCTTTGGCCCATGTCACGATCCTGGAGACCCAGGATCGAATCCCATGTCGGACTAACAGTGCACGGAGTCTGCTTCTCCCTCTGCCTGTGTCTCTGCCTCTCTCTGTGTGACTATCATAAAAAAATTTTTAAAAAGAAGTTAAAAATAGAGCTACCCTACGATTCCAAAATTGCAGAGCTATGTATTTACCCCGAGGATACAAAAGTCGTTTAGTAGATTCCAAGTGGGACAAACAGCCCATTGTTTGTAGCAGCGTTATCAACAACAGCCAAACTGTGGATACAGCCCAGATGTCCATCGACAGATGAATAGGCAGAGACGATGTGGTAAATATACCCACTGCGACATCACTGGGTCATCAGAAGGGATGAAATGAAGCCATTTACAATGACGTGGGAGAAGTGGAAAGGACTTATGCTTAATGAACTCAGTCAGTCAGAGAAAGATACCAAATACCATACAATTGCATTCACATGTAAATTTTAAGAAACCAGACAAACTGGCAAAGGGGCAGAGGGGGGATGAGAGAAGCAAACAAAAAAACACACTCTTAACCACAGAGAATAAACTAATAAATACCAGAGGAAGGTGATGGGGATGGGGAATCAGGGGATGGGGATAGTGGAGGGCACCTGTGGCCAGTACCAGGCGTTGTATCCAAGGGTTGAATCACTATGTGGTAAACCTGAAACTATATCATTCTGTGTATACAAACAGGAATTCAAGTAAAACTAAAATAATAATAGGTAGTATTGATGAAACATGTATGCACTAGAGATAAAATCAGAAAGGCAACTGAAAAATCCAAATAAAGTCTTTAGAGCCACAAATCCCCTCCTTAGCTCAATTCCGGAGAAGCCTGCCATGTCTTTTCTGACCCCAGCAGAAGCCTGGATTTTGATTCTCTGGGGAGGCCACTGACTTGGTGGAGTCAAGCTATCTCTGAACCCAAAACCTAAATAGAGTGCATAAAACTAAACTGCCCAAGATACTAGGAGTCCCAGTGCAGGCACATGTCAAGACCCAAACTCTAACCATTCACAGACATAACCCTAACCCTACACTTAATCCTAATGTTAACCTAACCCTTAAATAAGACCCATCACTAATAGAAACCAAACACAAACCCCAAGACCAAAACACATTCACTGAACCTACCTGCCAAACCTCAACCTAACTCCTAAACCTATTCTAAACCCTTAACCCTGACCCCTACCTTAAATCTAACCCTAACCCTAACCTCTAAACCTAAACTTAACTTAATGTACTCAAATCCTATTCCTGACCTTAACCTGTACCCTAACCCTAACCCTCCAATACTAATCCTATCTCATACCCCAAACTTTACCCTAACCCATACCCTAAAACTAACCCCTAGCCCACTCCCAAAACGTATCTCTTACCCTGTTCCAAAACCGTACCCTGACCCTGACCCGGACCTGTCCTTAACCCTAACCAAGCAATAACCCTAACCCTAGTCCTAACCCCTATCCCAACCCTAACCCTCGCCCTAATTCTAAACCTAGCCCTAACTATAACCCTAACCCCTCACACTAAACCCTGACCCTAACTCACTCCCTAACCCCTAACCCTAACTGCAAACCTAAGCCCAACCCTAACTCTAACCATCACCCTAACCCCAACTCCTAACCTCCTGCCCTAAACCCTAGAGCCTAAACCCTAACCCTAACAGTAAATCCTGTCCCTTACCCTAACCCCCATCCTAACTGTTAAATACTGACCATTACCCTTATGCCTCAGCTAACTTCTAATCTGTAACCATAAGCATAATCACTAACACCTAACATATAACCTAAGGCTAACCACCAACTGCCTCCCCTCCCCTAACCCTACCACTCATTCTATCCTTTCACTTACACTGTGGTTCTGAGGAGTCCCTTCTGATGTAGACGTGGCCCCCAATGGCTCCTCCAAAGTCCTCCAGGGGGTCCAAGCGAGCCGGGCTCCTGTGAGTGTGGACATGGCCCAACGTGTTCCTGAGTCATAGTCAGCAGGTCCTGAAGACGCCGGGTCTCCTGTCACTGTGGACTATGTCTCACATCCTCTGGAAGTCTCACAGCAGGTCCTCAGGACGCCGGGGGCTCCTGTCAGCCTGGACATGGCCCCATGTCCCCTAGAAAACTCACCGCGGGTCCTGAGGGGGCTGTGGGCTCCTGTCAGCATAGACGCAGCCCCATATGTCCTGAAGCCAAAGTGCTGATCCTGAGGAGGATGGGGTTCCTGTCAGGGTTGACGTGGCCCCACATTTTCCTCAAGCCTCACCATAAGACCTGAGGAGGCTCGGGGCTCCTGTCAGCATGGATGTGGCACATAATCTTCCCAAACCTTCACAGTGGGCTCTGAGAAGGCTGGAGAATCCTGTCAGTGTAGATGCAGCACCCACATTTTTCTTAGGCCTCAACACAGGCCCTGACAAGGCTGGGGTCTTCTGTCCCCATGGACGCATCCCCATATTTCCCCAAGTCTACACCGGGGGTCCTGAGGAAGTCACCGTCCTGTGTGTCGATGTGGCCCCAAGTCCTCCTGAAGTGTCACCAAGGGTTCTGAGGAGGCCGGGGCTCCTGTAACCATGAATGCAGCCCCCAGCTTCCAGAAGCCTCAACTTAGGTCCTGAGGGGCCTGGGAGCTCCTGTCAGAGTGGATGTCGCACCACATCTTCCTGAAGCCTCCCCGCAGGTCCCGAGGTGGCTCAGGGGCTCCTGTCAGCGTGGATGCGGGCCCATATCTTCCTGAAGCCTCCCCGTGGGTCTTGAGGCTGCTGAGGGGCTCCTGTCAGCGTGGATGCGGGCCCACAATTTTCTGAAACCTCCCCGCGGGTCCTGAGGTGGCTCAGGGCTCCTGTCAGTGTGGACGTGGACCCACATCTTCTTGAAGACTCCCCGCTGGTCCTGAGGCAGCCCAGGGGCTCCTGTCAGGGTGGATACGGGCCCACATCTTCCTAAAGCCTCACCGCGGGTTTTGAGGAGACTGGGGCTCCTGTCAGCATGAACGAGACCCAATTTCCCCCTGAAGACTTCCTGAGGGTCCTGTGGAGGCTGCAGCTCATCAGCGTAGATGCGTCCCCACGTCCCCCTCAGGCCTCCCCAGCACAGGCTGGCTCCTGTTAGTGCAGGCAGAGGAGGCCTACTGCACATGCCTGCCCCATGGGAGGGGCCTGGCTCGGGCGCACCCTGTGGGACACTCAGGCGCTGCAGGAGGCTGTTCAGGAGGCAGTGCAGGAGGCAGCGGGTGCTACTTGGGCCCCACCTGCCTCCTTTCAGGCTCCAGCTGGGGCCTGTTAATTTCGGAAACATCTCACTGAAAAGGAGCCCAACACCCTGCTTCCCCAGAAATACTTAAGGACAAGGAATTGGAGCCCACGGGTTGCAAAATGAAATGTGGACCAGACTTTTACCACGTCCTGCAAAACTCGCTCAACCCTCTTCCACTGTGGGCGGGACCGTGGGTTCGTGGAGCTGCCCTGGAAACAATGTGGAGGCCCCTCAGGAAGTTACAAATAGAGCCGTCCTGTGACCAGCAGGTGAACGGCCTGGAGATCACTCCGAAGATACAGATGCAGTGAGACTGGGACACCTGCACCCCAATGTCCACTGCAGCTGGGTCTACAGTAGCCACACTGTGGGAGGAGACTCGGTGCCCTGTTGCAGATGATGGATAAAGAGGATGGGAGGTAGATGATGGTCATAGAGAGAGGAATGGTACTCAGCTATCAAAGAGAAGGAAATCTTGCCATTTGCAATGTTGTGGATAGAACTAAAGGGAAAATGTTAAGTGAAGTAAGTCACTCGGGATAGAGAATGACCGTGTGGTGTCATTCATAGGTAGAATTAAAGAAGCAAAGCAGATGAACATCAGTGAAGGGAAGGAGAAACAAATAAGATCAAAACAGATGCAGGAAATACAGACTCTTAATGATATGAAATGAACTGAGGGTCGCTGGAGGGGTGGGGGCATAACAGGGGAAATAGGAAAGTGCTGCGTCTCACTCTGTCCTGCTTCTCTAATACTGGTTTGTTGTCAGGGGTTATTTGTTGAGGAAGATGGATGTTATGGGTTTTTTTTTTCCTATTTCTAAGGTCTGCCACCATGATTTTGATAGGAATGACATTGAAACTGAGGGTGGCTTCAGGAACTGCGGACATTTTCACAAGATGAGGCTCTCACCCCACGAGCCCAGGACGGCCTCCCAGAGCCTGGTATGGCTCAGTGCACAAGTCTTGTGCTCCTTTGGTTCAGTCTCATTATTTATTCTCCTTGATGCTCCTGAGAAGGGAGTCACATCCGTCATTTCCTTCCTGAGTGCTCATTGTCGGTACACAAAAGGCTACTCTGCTCTGTACGGTCAGTTTGTGTCCCATGACTTTACTGAACTCACTCCTAGTTCTAACAGGTTTATGTGGAGGCTCTGGGGTTGCCTGTTTCTAGTTCTGCATCTTCAGCATATAGGGACAGTGTGACGTCCCCCTTCCAGGTGTGGAACCTTTGCTGTTTACAGCTTAATGTCCTAGAAAGCCCCACAATTGAATCAAAACTTAGCCCAGGCCAAGGGCAAGAAGCCCCTATTAGAATGAAAACAGAGCTCAATGCCCTTGAAGGCCCCATATCAAAATGTAAACAGAACTTGAGGAATTGCTCCAGCCCTTCTGGAGGTTCCCGAGACCAGCCCTTAAAACTAAGCTAAAACCCACCTCAGGGTCCAAGTCCATGCTCCGCTTGTTGGGTACACTTGGACACAAGCTCGAGGTGGTAAATAAACCCTCGTGTGTTTGCATCACTGTTGGCTTCTCGGAGGGTTCTCGGATTCGCAATCTTGGGCACGACAGTCTGAGATAAAAAAAGAAAACCAAAAGAAGCTCGGACGCCTGTAGAGTGAACGCAGGATTCTGAGAGAAGTGGCGGAGACCCGGGGACTTGAGGGATCTTCTGTGGAGGCCCCTGCAAACTGGGGGGCAGTATGCTAAGCCCCAGAGCCAGAGGACCCAGAGACCCCACCCGCATCCCGCCCATCTGGACCGGGTCTCTGGGAGGAGCACAGTGCCACCCGCTGGAGGCCAGACGCGCTGACGCCCACACCGCCTCAGACCCCGCAGATACATCTCACAGGCAGATGTGCACCTGACAATCAGCGCCATGGCCAATCCCCAGACCCTGCACAGACCACTCGCTGCCACCAAGGTGTCAGACCACAGAGGTTGCAGAGCTTCAGCTCTGCTTGGAAAGTAGGGTCTAGCTTCCTTTGTACTTTGTGCTTTATTTTCATTTATTTTCTTTGATTCTTTTTTATAAATTGCCTTATTTTAATTTTTATGTATGTACCTTATATATTTCTTATTTTTATTTTCATGGTACTTTAATTGTGTTTCTTATTTTGGGACTTAGACTCTTTTAACAACCAGACAAAAATAATCTGGTAGTTTTTTTGGGGAGGGCAGTTGTTATTGTTTTTCTTGGTTTTCTTTTTCTTCCGTCTTTCTTTTCTGGAAAAAATAATGAGATGGAGAAATTCACCTCCATAAAATAATATGAGGTAATACTCACAACCAGGAAGTCCATCAATACAAATATATGATGTCTAACTACAGTTTCGAACAATGATTATAAAGATAGCATCTGGGCTGGAAAAAGAGCACAGAAGAAAACTAGAGAATCCCTTACTGTAAATAAAAGAATTTAAATCTAGTCAGGCCAACGTTAAAAATGCTATAACTGAGATGCAGTACCAAGTGGAAGCATTAAAAACAAGGAAGGTTATGGACCAGAGAGGCAGATTTCGGAACTCAGCCACTTATTAAAACAATAACATTCATATCATGGGAGACTCCCAAGATGAAGACAGAGGAAAGGTGGGCTTGCTCAGCCATTAGAAACGACAAATAACCACCTTTTCCTTCAACATGGTTGGAACTGGAAGGTATTATGCTGAGTGAAGTAAGTGAATCAGAGAAAGACAAATATTGTATGTTCTCATTCACTTGGGGAATATAGGTAATAGTGAAAGGGAATATAGGGGAAGGGAGAAGAAATGTGTGGGAAATATCAGAAAGGGAGACAGAATATAAAGACTCCTAACTCTGGGAAACGAACTAAGGGTGATATAAGGGGAGGAGGGCGGGGGTGGGGGTGAATGTGTGACGGGCACTGAGGGGGGCACTTGACGCGATGAGCACTACTGGGTGTTATTCTGTATGTTGTCAAATTGAACACCAATAAAAAGTAAATTTATTTTTAAGGAAAGAAGAAAGAAAGAAAGAAAGAAAGAAAGAAAGAAAGAAAGAAAGAAAGAAAGAAAGAAAGAAAGAAAGAAAGAAAGAAAGAAAGAAAGAAAGAAAGAAAGAAAGAAAGAAAGAAAGAGTGGCACCTGTGTGGCTCAGTTAGTTAAGCTTCTGCCTTAGGGTCAGATCATGATCCAGGTCCCAAGGAAGGCTCCCTCTTCAGCAGGGAACCTGCTTCTCCCTCGCCCTCTGCCCCTCTAGCACATGTTTTTCACTCCTCTCTCTCTGAAATGAATAAAGATCATCTTTCAAAAAGAAACAAACAAACCCAGAGGGAAAAGAAATCTCCCATGTAGAAGATTTTCAAACAATTTGTGCAGACATTCCACCCTCAAGTTCCTGAGCATAGCTTCCCACTCTTAGGTGTGCAATACACATAGTAACTTCTTCTAAAAAATATATTATGAAAAACTTAAGATAATAATAATAATAATAATAATAAGAATAAGAATAAGAATAAGAATAAGAATAAGAATAAAGAATCATATTACTACGGAGAAACCTGACAAACACTACCTCAGCAAGATGATCAGATCAATACCAGGACTGATAAATCATGTTGATAGTATCTATCCTTTATATGATATAATAAAAATGGCATTATATCTCTGTATATAATCCACAAAAACAGTTCAATCATGAGATAAACAACAGATATGTCCCAACTGAGGGAAATTTTACAAAATACTCTACTTCTCAACGTGTTCCACTTCAACAACAACAAGGAAAGGCTGAGAGACTGTCACAATCCAGAGGAGCCTAAGAAAACATGAGGACAAATGGAGTGTGGTATGAGGGATGGTGATTTAGCAAAAACTAAGGAAATCTGAATAAAGTATGGTCTCTTGTTATTGCGAAAATTTTAATATTGATTCATTAGCTAATATTTGTACCGTACTGATATAAGATATCGATTATTGGGGAAATTGAGTGCAAGTGCATGAGAATTCTCTGTACTATCTTCCCAATTTCCTTATAAATCTTTGTTTTCTTTCTAAAAAATAGGATTTAATTTGAAAATTGAACACGTATAATGCCTCCTCAACCTGAAAAGCAGTAAAGGATAATAAATAGCAAAAATCAGATAAAAATACTTCTAGTACAATAGACACCATATTGCAAGTGCATTTAAAATTAGCAATGTATAACATTTATTTCCTTGACCTTTGACTTCCAAAGAGTTCAAAGTGTTTCGTGTCAGTTGAAATAGGGGAAGAATCTCAGGGAAGAATCCTTCACATAATAATAGGAACATTGGTACTAATGTCTCTCAATTATTTCCAAATCCATAAAGATGCATTTCCTGATGAGTGACTGAGCTGTGAAGAAAAAGATGAGAAACACTCATCCCTTTGAATTACTTGTGTCAGAATATTTTAACCATAGTATTATGGATAGTAAATTATCCTTATTAACAGGAAATACGTCTGAGTGGAATCTGAGCAATCAGATGGGCAGAGGAAAAATGCTTTATCTCGCTCCTGCACTTTTAAAGACAAGGGAGAACTTTTCTATGTACAAAGTCAGTTGTCAAGATAGCCTTAGGGAATAAGAGTCTGCAGCATGGAATCCTGTTGCACTGCCGGGATGCCTGTGCCCCAGGTCTTCCTGATCTCAAATCTCTGGGCCTGTCCCACAAAACAGGCTGCCATGCTGAGGTCATTTGCAATTTCTCTCTTAGGAGCTCCAGGGAGGGGGGCATGAGCTAGATAGGACGGGACGGGATGCTTGGAGGCCGAGAACATTACGGCCATTCTACTTTAAGTTCAGTATTAGCACACATCCAGCAATCCCAGGCCCCTGTGAAGAAAGCTGAAATTTACATTACTTCAGTTACTGGAAAAAAACAAGTTTACAGCTTAATTTCTTAGAAAGCCCCACAATAGAATAAAAACTGAGCCTAAGCAAAGGGCTGGACACCCCAATTAGAATGAGAGGAGAGCTCAATGCCCTTGAAGGCCCCATATCAAAATGTAAACAGAACTTGAGGAATTGCTCCAGCTCTTCTGGACATCCCCGAGACCAGCCCTTAAAACTAAGCTATCACCTTCCTCGGGGTCCAAATACCTGTTCCACTGTGTGGCCTATACTTGAACACATGCTCGAGTTTGTAAAACAACCCTTGGGTGTTTGCATCAGTGTTGGCTCCTTAGTGGTTTCTCAGATTCGACATCTTGGGCACAACACCCCCATGACCCCTCCCCACCTGGACTGGCCTCCTGTCCCCTCCCACCCAGGCGGACCCTCAGTCACTTCCCCGCCCACTACAGCTGGGCACAGGCCCTCACACAGTTCCACAGGCACGGTGGGCATTCCTGCCGTCCCCAGCCTCCCAGGGGAAGGAAGGAGATTTCGGCAGGACACACTCCCATGGTGGCCCCAGGGCTCCCTGCCCAGGAGAGCACAAGGTGACAGGTCGGGGTCTGTGTCCCTGATGCCAGCTCCTCCTCCCCGTTTTTCCCACAGGAAATGAAGGAGGAGGCACTGGTCTCCTCCAGGGACATCACGCAGGTGGACCTGGACGTCAACAGGACGTTCAGCAGTCACATCATACTTTGGGACTACTACGAGATAGAGTGAGGTTGAGGGGCCAGGGGGGATCAAGACCCAGGAGAGTACCGGGGGATTCTGGGTAGGGAAAACGGGGCTTCCGAGTCGGGGGGCAGAACAGCAACCAACAACACACCGCTCCATGGTAGGGTGTTGGGGATTACCTCTGTGCCCCCACCCCCGGGGCCTCAGACATGAGGAGGCCACTAGGATGGGGTCTCCAGGGCTTGCCATGGGAGCTAAACCCCAAAGGGGAGAGGGACGACCCCCTGAGAAGCAGGGGATGGGTTGATGGCATGGGGGACAGGAACCGAACCTGGGTGCCAGGCGGAATGGCCGCAGCGGAGCAGGACACACTTCGATCCCATGAGGGTCAGATGGGTCAGAGTAACACCCACTCTCGGTGCTTTACAGGTTTCTAAATTCTATGCATTTAATTTGAGACAATTTGCAATTTGAAAACACACATAGTATGATGAACCCCAGATAATGCCCCCGGTCCAGCCAGGGTCCTGCACTGACCACACCATGCCCCAGGGGCAGATGTCACAGCAAACCCCAGACTGGAGTCTCCTTTAAGTGTAGACGTCTCCTTGTGCATCTTAGAGGAAGGGGATGCCCTGTGTCAGCAGGCCCACCACGACATCCCCCTCATTCCCCACTCCCACTCCATCTGCCTACATCATCATTCCCCATGGCATCCCACCTACACCATCCCCCTCAAACCCACACAGCTCCACACAATCCCCACCCACACTATACCCCAACACCATCCCCCCTACACCATCCCCCATAATCCACCACCATCATAACCCTGCCCCCACACAATCCACCCCCACACCAATGGCTCCCAGCAAGGACGCGGTGCAGGTGCCCCCTGTGGGACATACTCAGCCTCCCCGGGGTTCTCTGGAAACCCTGCTCCCATCAGAAGCCTGGGTGTCCCATAGAGTACCCAGGGGTTGCAGGGAGGAGGGAAGACAGGGAGCCCCTGAAAGGGTGTGTGCAGGTGAGTGGTGCTGAGTATGCACTGTGCCCTGTCTCCGCCCACTGTCCCTCCCAGAGGGTGGCTTACACTGCACAGAACACCAGCCCCTAACCAGGGGTATCTGGACTGGCCTGGCCCCGGGCTCTGTGAGGGTGGGTGTGATTTGAGCCCCCGCCCCAGTCCCAACGAAAAGACTAATGGGATCCAGCCCCCCATGGCCCTGTCCAGCGCTGGATTCTGGCCCCACGCTGAGCGAGCCCTCTCACAACTGGATGTGGCCTGCTGGGCCCTGGGGGTGCCCCACAGATCTAGGTCGCTGACCTGGGGCAGCCCTGGGGATCCCGGGACACCCAAGGTTGGAGAGAGCAGAGGTGGGCCGGTGGGGCCCACCCAAACCCACACCGGGAGGCAGGCTCCTCCAGGTGCTGGGGCCCCAGGGGCCAAGTGGCTGGGGTCCAGCTGCCCTGCGGGGACCCAGCTAGGAACCCATGAGCTGCAGGTCAAGGTCAGCTCTGCTGTCCTCAGAACCGTCTCTCAGGCTGAAACCTCAGGACACATGCCCCCACCCGAGGTCCACACGTGCTCCCAGGTGGGGGACTCCAGCACTCACACCTCACCCATGTGATTCTTGCCCTCCCCTAAAGGACAGACATTCCCTCCACAGGGAAGGTGCACACCCTCCACTCTAAGCCCGTTTGCTGTAGAATGTCAATAAAGTGTTGTGGTGCGAAAATGCACAGCCAGACCGTTTCTGTGTCTCCCAGAACTCTATGAACGGGGCGTGGACAGACCCACAGAGAGGAGGAGGGGGCACCACCCAGTCCCCAAACAGCCCCTGCATGGGCACTGCAAGGCACACAAGCTGACGTCCCCACGTGCCTTCCAGGGGCGGCCAGATGCCAGGGTCAGGACCCCACAAACTATACTGGGACTCAGCCTGTGTCCCCGGGCCAGGAGGGCCTGGGACAGAGTGATGGCCAGGGAGCCTCAGGTCACCAGGGTCTCTGTAAAGGGACCTGGGATGTCTGTGCTCCCTCTGTCAAGGGGGCGGAGGCTGGCTGGTTTCTGGGGTACTTCCTCCTCTCCCCGCATCTCTGTGCCTGTGTGCCTGGGGAACAGAGGGCCTGTGGGGCCATCAGCGTGACCCTGGAAGGGATGTCAGGACAGTAGGCCCTTGTGTTGTGCCCAGGATTGCAAATCCAAGAAACCACCGATGAGCCGACATCGATGCAAACTTCCGAGGATTTCTTTACAAGCTGGAGCTTGAGTCCAAGTGCACCCAACACAGCGGAGCAGGGATTTGGACCCTGAGACTAAGAGGCGTAGCAGCTTTATACAGGCCAGTGGCCCATGGGATACACAGAAAGTTGCACAGTCGTGTCGGTCCACGTGCAGGTGGCCGAATGAATTATACCTTAACCTATAGTATCCCCTTGACCTGGCCTATTACTTTGGTCAGAATCGGCGTGCAGTTTTGGCGGGCACAAAGCAGAGTTACATTTTTATGAGCCTATTTCTGATTAGGGTGTGCCCAGCGGCTTGACTGGGTTGGGGCAGCGCCTTAAGACATAAGCAGGACATGAGGGGGTCATAGGGGAGGTGGCGGATGTAGCACAAAATGGAATCAGTCCTGCTCTACTTGTCCAGGGGTAGGGGATTTTTGTTATATTTCCTGGGTCCCACACTTGCAGATCACGCACCTGGGCCACCCTCACCAAATGGACTCAGTGTGCACACCTTGTGGTGCTGGATATCTCACACCAGTGTGTAGAGGGCACCCCTCCTCACCCTAGTGAGTAGGGACTGGGTGAACATGGTGCTCGGCCTGAAGGCCAGGCAGCACAGGGCACTGAGGAACCCCAGCCCCATCACCACCCCTACTCCCACACACAGGCTCCCCAAGGCTCCCCATAATGGGCACCCAGCGCCTCTGGAGATCCCCCCAGGGCAGCCCCGAGGTCTGGCTCCCTGCTGAGAGGCATCGGGGAGAAGAGAAGCAGGCGGCGCTTGGGGAGACCCACTGCTGGACATGGGAATGTGGCCCAGCCAGACCTTCCACCTCAGCTGACCCTCCAGCTGAAATTCATGACAGGAGCGAGCCCCGGGTCGGCCAGGAGAGCCCAGCTAGCCACCCAGCATCAGCACCAGAAATGATGTTGTACCAACCATTTCGGCTTTTGGGTGACCCAGCCAGATGATCCGATAACTGCACGTGATAGCTTCATGTGATAGACACACAAACACCCCAAAACCAACAAAAGTCAGAATCCCCCCAATGTTGTCAAACAGCAGCTGGATGGTTACATACACAATGCTGTGGTCCCCAATAGGATACCTGGAAGACGCTATAAACCATGACTGCAGAGGTGCTGGAGGCACGGAAATGTGCCCCTTGTGTTCCAAAAAGGAGCGCAGAGGGGCAGGAAGCATCCTCTGGAGTGGGGGGCCCTCCTAGGAAAGGACACCAGGTCCCTGTGAAGGCCACGGATGGTAAAATTTTCCTCCTCTCTTTCAGCTTCTGCTTTTCCTACTAAATGCCATTTTCCTCAATCATAATAGCAAAAATTTGTTTTAAGTTTTTAAATTTCTTTTTATTGGAGTCCAATTTGTATGAATTCTTTCTTCAGCAAGGGTATCATTCAGGATAGAGAGAAAGATTTTCCCAGACAGGCAAAGTATAAAGGAGTTCATGACCACTAAACCAGTCCAGTAAGGAATTTTCAGAAGAACTATTCTAGTGGGGGAAAAAAAGAGACCAAAAGCAACAAAGACTAGAAAGGACCAGAGTATGTCACCAGAAACACCAACTCTACCGGTAACACAAAGGCACAAAGTTCATATCTTTGAATAAGCACTCTGAATGCTGATGCTAAATGCTCCAATCAAAAGATATAGGGTATCAGAGTGCCTTAAAAAACAGGATCCGGGATGCCTGGGTGGCTCTGGGTTTGAGCCTCTGCCTTTGACTCAGGGTGTGATCCTAGAGTCTGGGATCGAGTCCCATATTGGGCTCCTGGTGGGGAGCCTGCTTCACTCTTGGCCTAATTTTCTGCCTGTCTCTCTCTCTCTCTCTCTCTCTCTCTCTCTCATGCTCTCAAAAATAAAATCGTTATTAAAAAAACAAGTCCGTCGGTATGCTGCCTACTAGATGCTCACCTTAGACCTATAGAAAACAGCAGATTGAAAGTCAGGGGATGGAAAATCATCTATCACACTAATGGTTATGAAAAGAAAGCTGGAGGACCAATACTTATATTAGAAAAACTAGATTTGAAACCAAACCCTAGGGGACACCTGGTGGCTCAGTGGTTGAGCATCTGCCTTTGGCTCAGGGTGTATTCCTGGGATCCCAGGATCGAGTCCCACATCGGCATCCCTTTGGGGAGCCTGTCTCTCCATCTGCCTATGTTTCTGCCTCTGCTTCTCTGTGTATCTCTCATGAATAAATAAATAAAATATTTAATCTCAAAAAAGAAAGAACAAATAATGTAAGAAGTGATGAAGAAGGGCATTATTTCATAGTTAAAAAGACTCTCTATATCAATCAAAGAACTAAATATTTATGCTGCCAACATGGGAGTACCTAAATATGGAAACCAAATACCAACAAACGTACAGGAACTGACTGTATTGAAAATAATACAATGACAGGGGATTTTAAAACCCACCCACTTATGGCAATGGACTGATCGTCTATGCAAAAAATCAACATGGGAACAATAGCCTTGACACACTGGACGACAGGGACTCAACAGATATAGTCTGAACATTTCTTCCTAAAGCAGAATACACATTCCTTTCAAGTGCACATGGGACATTCTCCAGCACAGATCATATCATGGGCCACAAATCAGCCCTCAACAGGTACAACAGGTACAAGAAGTTGATATCACACCCTGTATATTTTTGACTACAACGCTATGAAACTCGAAGTTGACAGTAAGAAAAAATTTGGACAGACCAAAAATATGTGGAGATTATGAACATCCTACTAGAGAATGAATGGAGCAACCAGGAAATTAAAGAGGAAATTTAAAACAAATGAAAATGAAAACATGTTTCTCCAAACCTCTGGGATGTAGCAAAGGCAGTCCAAAGGGAGAAATACATAGCAATACAGGCTTACCTCAGGAAACAAGAAGTCTGGGATCGCTGGGTGATGCAGCAGTTTAGCGCCTGCCTTTGGCTCAGGGCGCGATCCTGGAGACCCGGGATTGAATCCCACGTCGGGCTCTCGGTGCATGGAGCCTGCTTCTCCCTCTGCCTATGTCTCTGCCTCTCTCTCTGTGTGACTATGATAAATAAATAAAAAGTAAATAAAATGTTTTTTAAAAAAAGGAAACAAGAAGTCTCTAATACACAATCTAACCCTACAGCTAAAGGAGATGGAAAAGGCATAGCAAACAAAGCCTAAAGCCTACAAAAGATGGGAAAAAATAAAGATAAGAGCAGAAATAAACAATACAGAAATAAAAAAACAGTAGAATGGAATAAAAAACTAAGAGCTGGTTCTTCAGAATAATTAATAAAATGGATCAAGCCCTAGCCAGCCTTATCAACGAGAAAAGAGAAAAGACCTAAATAAATAAAATCACAAATGAGAGAAGAGTGATCACAATTAACACCAGAAAAATAAGACCGTTATAAGGGAAAACTATGAAAGCTTATACACTAACATACTGGAAGAAATGGAGGAAATGGACAAATCCCTTGAAATGTGTAAATGAGCAAAACTGAAATAGGAAGAAATAGAAAATGTGAACAGACCCATAAATAGCAAAGGAATTGAATCAGCAAGGCACCTGGCTGCCTCAGTGGTTGAGCATCTGCTGTGGCTCAGGTCATGATCCCGGGGTCCTGGGGGATCACGTCCCACATCAGGCTCCCCACATAGAGCCTCATTTTCCCTCTGCCTCTCTGTGTCTCTCATGAATACTTAAGTAAAGGTGCAGCCACTGTGGAAAACAGTCTGGAGGGTCCTCGAGAAGTTAAAAATAAGGGATCCCTGGGTGACGCAGCGGTTTGGTGCCTGCCTTTGGCCCAGGGCGTGATCCTGGAGACCCAGGATCGAATCCCACATCGGGCTCCCTGTCCATGTAGCCTGCTTCTCCCTCTGCCTGTGTCTCTGCCCCTCTCTCTGTGACTATCATAAAAAATTTTTGAAAAAAGAAGTTAAAAATAGAGTTACCCTCTGATTCCAAAATTAAACAGCTAGGTATTTACCCTGAGGATACAAAAGTAGTTTATTAGATTCAAAGAGGGACACGCAGCCCGGTGTTGGTAGCAGCGTTATCAAAAACAGCCAATCTGTGGATACAGCTAAAATGTCCACCGACAGATGAATGGGCAGAGATGATGTGGTAAATATACTCACTGCGACATCACTGGGTCATCAGAAGGGATGAAATGAAGCCATTTCCAATGACGTGGGAGAATTGGAAAGACTTATGCTAAATGAACTCAGTCAGTCAGAGAAAGACAGATACCACATACCATACAATTGCATTAACATGTGAATTTTAGGAAACCAAACAAACTGGCAAACCAAACAAACTGGAGAGATGAGAGAAGCAAACCAAGATACACACTCTTAACCACACAGAATAAACTAATAAATACCAGAGGAAGGTGGGGAGGGGAGGTGAATCAGGGGATGGGGATTGTGGAAGTCACCTCTGACCAGTACCAGGCGTTGTATCCAAGGGTTGAATCACTATGTGGTAAACCTGAAACTATATCATACTGTGTTTACAAACAGGAATTCAAGTAAAACTTTAAAATAATAATTGGTAGTATTGATGAAAAATGTGCGCAATAGAGATAAAATCAAAAAGTCAACTGAAAATCCAAATAAAGAGTATTTAGAGACACAAAACCCCTCCTTACCTCAGCTCAGGAGAAGACTGCCATGCCTATTCTCACCCAAGTAAAAGCCTGGATTTTGATTCTCTGGGGAGGCCACTGACTTGGTGGAGTCAGGCTATCTTTGAACCCAAAACCTAAATAGAGTGCATAAAACTAAACTGCCCAAGATGCTAGGAGTCCCAGTGCAGGACATGCCAAGACCCAAACTCTAACCATACACAGACATAAGCCTAACCCTACACTTAAGCCTAATGTTAACCTAAACCTTAAACAAGACCTATCACTAATCGAAAAACAAACACAAACCCCAAGACCGAAATGTGGACCAGACTTTTACCAAGTTCCGCAAAACTCACTCAACCCTCTTCCACTGTGGGCGGAACCGCGGGCTGGTGCAGCCGCCCTGGAAACAGTGTGGAGGCTCCTCAGGAAGTTACAAATAGAGCTGTAGGGTCAGTTTGTGTCCCCTGACTTTACTGAACTCACTCCTTAGTTCTAACAGGTTTTGGTGGAGGCTCTCAGGTTTCCTGTTTCTAGTACCACCTCTTCAGCATATAGGGACAGTGTGAGTTCCCCTTCCAGTTGTGAAACCTTTACTGTTCACATCTTAATGTCCTAGAAAGCCCCACAATAGAATAAAAACTGAGTCCAGGGATCCCTGGGTGGCGCAGCGGTTTGGCGCCTCCCTTTGGCCCAGGGCGCAATCCTGGAGACCCGGGATCGAATCCCACGTCGGGCTCCCGGTGCATGGAGCCTGCTTCTCCCTCTGCCTGTGTCTCTGCCTCTCTCTCTCTCTGTGACTATCATAAATAAATAAAAATCTAAAAAAAAAAAAAAAACTGAGTCCAGCTCAAGGGCAGGAAGCCCCTATTAGAATGAGAACAGAGCTCAATGCCCTAGAAGGCCCCATATCAAAATGTAAACAGAACTTGAGGAATTGCTCCAGCCCTCCTGGAGGTCCCAAGACCAGCCCTTAAAACTAAGCTAAAACCCACCTCGGGGTCCAAGTCCCTGCTCCGCTCTGTCGGGTATACTTGGACACAAGCTCAAGCTTGTAAATAAACCCTCGTGTGTTTACATCGGAGTCGACATCTCGGTGGTTTCTCGGATTCGCAATCTTGGGCACAACAGTCTGATATAAAAAAAACAAAACCAAAAGAAGCTCGGACGCAGGCAGAGTAAAAGCAGGGTTCTGAGAGAAGCAGCGGAGACCTGGGGGCCTAGCGGCTCTTCTGTCGAAGCCCCTGCAGACAGGTGGGGGGGCGGAAAACTCAGCCCCAGAGCCAGAGGATCCAGGGTCCCCACCCGCATCCCGCCCATCAGCACAGAGACTCAGGGAGCAGCACAGTGCTGCCCACTGGAGGCCAGAGACGCTGATACCCACCCCGCCTCTGACCCCACAGGTGCATCTCCCTGGCAGATGTGCACCTGAGAATCAGTGCCAAGACCCATTCCGAGACCCTGCACAGACCATTCGCTGCCAGCAAGTTGTCGGACCACAGAGGCAGCAGAGCTTCAGCTCTGCCTAGAAAGTACGGACTAGATTCCTTTGTACTTTGTGCTTTATTTTCATTTATTTTCTTTGATTCTTTTTTATTAATTGCCTTATTTTAATTTTTCTGTATGTACCGTATATATGTCTTATTTTTACTTTCATGGTACTTTAATTGTTTTTCTTACTTTGGGATTTAGAATCTTTAACAAGCAGGCAAAAATAATCTGGTGGGTTTTTTTTGGGGGGGGAGGGCAGTTGTTATTGTTTTTCTTGGTTTTCTTTTTCTTCCTTCTTTCTTTTCTGGAAAAAATAATGAGATGGAGAAATTCACCTCCATAAAATAACATGAGGTTCTACTCACAGCCAGGAAGTTCATCAATACACATATATGATGTCTAACTACAGTTTAAAACAATGATTATAAAGACAGCAGCTGGGCTAGAAAAAGAGCACAGAAGAGAACTAGAGAAACCTTTACTGTAGAAATAAAAGAACTAAAATCTAGTCAGGCCAATGTTAAAAATGCTATAACTGAGATGCAGTGCCAAGTGGAAGCCTTCAAAACAAGAAAGGTTATGGACCACAAGACAGACGTAGGGAAGTCAGCCACTTATTAAAACAATAATATTCATATCATGGGAGACACAGAAGATGAAGAGATAGAAAAGGTGGGACTTGCTCAGACATTAGAAATGACAAATACCCACCATTTGATTCAACGTGGATGGAACTGGAAGGTATTATGCTGAGTGAAGTAAGTCAATCGGAGAAGGACAAACATTGTATGTTCTCATTCACTTGGGGACTATAAATAAGAGTGAAAGGGAATATAAGGGAATGGAGAAGAAATGTGTGGGAAATATCAGAAAGGGAGACAGAACATAAAGACTCCTAACTCTGGGAAATGAACTAGGGGTGATGGAAGAGGAGGAGGGTGGGTGTGGGTGTGAATGGATGACGGGTACTGACAGGCTGAGCACTGTGTGTTGTTCTGTATGTGGGCAATTGAACACCAATAAAAAGTAAATTTATTATTAAAAAAAAGAAAAAGAAAGAAAAAGTGGCATCTGGGTGGCTCAGTCACTTAAGCTTCTGCCTTAGGCTCAGATCATGATCCATGTCCCAAGGCAGGCTCCCTGTTCAGCAGGGAACCTGCTTCTCCCTCTCCATCTGCCCCTCTCGCTCTTGGTTATTCTCTCCTCTCTCTTTCAAATAAATTAATGACACCTTTAAAAAGAAACAAACAAACAAACCCAGAAGGACAAAAATCTCCCATGTAGAAGAATTTCAAAGAAGTTGTGCAGACATTCCACCCTCAAGTTGATTAGCATAGCTTCCCACTCTTATTTCTGGAAGACACATAGTAACTCCCTTCTACAAAATATAATATGAAAATCAGTATACAAAATTGATACAATAAGAAGAAGAAGAAGAAGAAGAAGAAGAAGAAGAAGAAGAAGAAGAAGAAGAAGAAGAAGAAGAAGAATCACTTTACTATGGAGAAAGCTGACAAACACGACCTCAGCAAGATGATCAGATCGATACGAAGACTGATAAATCATGTTGATAATATCTATCCTTTATATGATATAATGAAAATGGCAGTATATCTCTGTATATAATCCACAAAAACAGTTTAATCATGAGATAAAAAACAGACATTTCCCAACTGAGGTAAATTTTACAAAATACTCTACTTCTCAATGTGTTCCAGTTCAACGATAACAAGGAAAGGCTGAAAGACTGTCACAATCCAGAGGAGCCTAAGAAAACATGAGTACAAATGGAATGGGATATGAGGGATGGTAATTTAGCAAAAACTAAGGAAATCTGAATAAAGTATGGTCTTTGGTTAATGAGAATATTTTAATATTGATTCAAGGCTAATATTGTACCTTCCTAATATACCACCACCATCATATCCCTACCCCACAACATCCACCCCCACACCATCCGCCCCCAGCAAGGACCCAGTGCATCTGCCCCCTGTGGGACATGCTCAGCCTCCCTGGGGTTCTCTGGATACCCTGCTCCCATCAGAAGCCCAATTCTCCCATAGAGAACCCAGAGGTTGCAGGGAGGAAGGAAGGCAGAGATCCCTGAAAGGCTGGGAGTAGGTGAGTGGTGCAGAGGACACATTGGGCCCTGCTCTCGCCCACTGTCCATCTTGGAGGGCGGCACACCCTGCACAGGACACCAGCCCCTAACCCAAAGGGACCTGGGCTGACCTGGCCCCACGCTCTGTGGGGGCTGAGGTGATTTGAGCCCCACCCAGGCCCAAAACAAAGACTAATGGGATCCAGGTCCCCATGGTCCTGGCCAGCCCTGGATTCTGGCCCCAGGCTGAGCGAGCCCTCTCACAGGTGGATGTGGCCTCCTTGGCCCTGGGAATGCCCCACAGATCCAGGTCACTAACCTAGGGCAGGCCGGGGGATCCCGGGACACCCCAGGGTGGGGAGTGGATGGATAGGCCGGTTGGCCCCACCCAACCCCACACCAGGAGGCAGGCTCTTCTAGGTATTGGGGCCCCAGAGGGCCCAAGGCAGGTGTCCATCCGCCCTGTGGGTCCCAGGACAGGAGCCCATGAGCTGCAGGTCCAGGTCATCTCTGCTGTCCTCAGAACAGTCACTCAGGATGAAATCTCAGGACACACGCCCCCACCTGGAGTCCACACATGTTCCCACAATGTGGACTCTAGCACCCGCCCCTCCACACCTTGTGATTATTGCCCTCCCCTAAAGGACAGAAAGGTCTCCCTCCCCAGGGGAAGGCACGCATTAGGCTCTGAGCCCCTTTGCTGTAGAAAGTCAATAAAGTGTTGTGCGAAAATGCACAGCCAGCCCGTTTCTGTGTCTCCCAGAACTCTGTGCATGGGGTGTGGAGAGACACCCAGAGAGGAGGAAGGGGCACAATCCAGGCCCCAAACAGCCCCCGCAGGGGCGCCACCAGGTACACAGAGCTGATGTCCCCACATGCCATCCAGGGGCAGCCAGACGCCAGGGTCAGGACCCCACAGACTTTGCTTGGACTCAGGCTGTGTCCCCCGGGCCAGGGTGGGCTGGGACAGAGTGACAGCCAGGGAGCTTCAGGTCACCAGGGTCTGTGCACAGCGACCAGGAGGTCTGTGCACCCGCTGTCCTGATGAATGAGGATGGCTGAGTTCCGGGGCACTTATTCCCCTCCCCGCTTCCCCATGCCTGTGTGCCTGGGGCACAGAGGGCCTGTGGGGTGGTCAGCGTGGCCCCGGAAGGGATGTCAGGACACCAGGCCCTGGTGTTGTGCCCAAGATTGTAAATCAGGGAAACCACCAAGGAGCCCACACCGATGGAAACTCCCGAGGGTTTCTTTACAAGCTGAAGCTTGGGTGTAATTGCACCCAACACAGTGGAGCAGGGACGTGGATCCCGAGAATAAGAGGCATAGCAGCTTTATAGGGGCCAGTGGCCCATGGAATACGCAGAAAGTTGCACAGTCATGCCGGTCCACACGCAGGTGGCCAATTGAATTACACCTTACCAAATAGTATCCACTTGAGCTGGCCTATTACTTTGGTCAGAATCGTCGCACAGTTTTGGGAGGCACAAAGCAGGGAGGGTTACAATTTCAGAATAGGGTGTGCCCAGCGGCCTGACTAGGGTGTGGCAGCGCATTAAGCAAAAAGCAGCTCCTGTGAGGGTCATAGGGGAGGAGGCGGGTGTAGCACAAAATGGAATCAGTCCTGCTCTGCTTGTCCAGGGGTAGGGGATTTTTGTTAACTTTCCTGGGTCCCACACTTGCAGCTCACGAACCTGGGCCACCCTCACCAGGTGGACTCAGCCTGCACACCTTGTGGTGCTGGATCTCTCATACCAGCATGTGGAGGGCACCCTCCTCTCCCTAGTGAGTAGGGGCTGGGTGAGCATGGGGCTCGCCAGAAGGCCTGGCAGCACAGGGGACCAAGAACCCCAGCCCAGATCCCAACTCGACTCCCACACTCAGGCAGCAACAGGGCTCCCCGCCATGGGCAGCTACCTCCTCAGGATCTCCCCCCAGGGCGGCGCTGAGGTCTGGCTCCCTGCTGGAGAGGCATCTGGGAGAAGAGAAACAGCAGGCGCTCAGTGGGACCCCCTGCCGGATATAGGAATTTGGCCAAGTCGGACCTTCCAGCTCAGCTGACTCTCCAGCAGAAAGTCACTGCAGGAGCGAGCCCCCAGTCGGCAAGGAGAGTCCAGCTATCTACCCAGCACCAGCACCAGAAATGATGTTGTGCCAACCATTTCGGCATTTGGGTGACCCAGCCAGAGGATCAGATAGCTGCACGTGATATCTGCATGTGATAGTCACACACACAAGCAAAAACCAACAAAAGGGGATCCCTGGGTGGCGCAGTGGTTTAGCGCCTGCCTTTGACCCAGGGCGCGATCCTGGAGACGCGGGATCAGATCCCATGTCGGGCTCCCGGTGCACGGAGCCTGCTTCTCTCTCTGCCTGTGTCTCTGCCTCTCTCTGTCTCTCTCTATCTCTCTGTGTGACTATCATAAATAAATAAAATTAAAAAAAAAAACCAACAAAAGTCGGAATCCCCACAATGTTGTCAAACAGCAGCCGGATGGTTACATATACGATGCTGTGGTCCCCAATAGGATACATGGAAGATGCAAAAAACCATGACTGCAGAGGTGCTAGAGGCACAGAGATGTGCCTGCTGGTTTCCAACAAGGAGCACAGAGGGGCAGGAAGCATCCTACGGAGGGAGGCCCCTCCTTGGAAAGGACATCATGTCCCTGTGAAGGCTACAGAGGGTGAAATCTGTCCTCCTCTCTCTTAGCTTCTGGTTTTCCTCCTAAATGCCATTTTCCTCAATCATAAGACCAAAAATTTATTTTATGTTTTTAAATTTCTTTTTATTGGAGTCCAATTTGTATGAATTCTTCCTTCAGCAAGGGTGTCATTCAGGAGAGAAAGAGAGATCATGAATTCCCAGACAGGCAAAATATAAAGGAGTTCACTTAACCAGTGACCACTTAACCAGTCCAGTAAGGAATTTTAAGAGGGACACTTCAAGTGGGAGGAAAAAAGAGACCAAAAGCAACAAATTCTAGAAAGGACCAGAGAACGTCACCAGAAACTGCAACTCCTCCTGTAACACAAAGGCACAAGTTCATATCTTTGAATAATCACTCTGAATGCCGATAGACTAAATGTTCCAATCAAAAGATATAGCGTATCAGAGTGGCTTAAACACAGGATCCGGGATGCCTGGGTGGCTCAGGGGTTGAGCATCTGCCTTTGACCCAGGCTGTGATCCTGTAGTCTGGGATTGAGTCCCATATTGGGCTCCTGGTGGGGAGTCTGCTTCTCTCTCTGCCTAATTTTCTGCCTCTCTGTCTCTCTCTCTCTCTCTCTCATAAATAAAATTGTTATTAAAAAAACAAGATCCATCTGTATGCTGCCTACAAGATGCTCACCTTAGACCTATAGACACCAGCAGATTGATAGTCAGGAGAGGGAAAATCATCTACCACGCTAATGGATATCAAAAGAAAGCTGGAGGACACATACTTATATCAGACAAACGAAATTTGAAACCTAACCCTGAGGGACACCTCTTGGCTCAGTGGTTGAGCATCTGCCTTCGGCTCAGGGTGTGATCCTGGGATCCCAGGATCGAGTCCCACATCGGCCTCCCTTAGGGGAGCCTGCCTCTCCCTCTGCCTATGTTTGTGCCTCTGCTTCTCTGTGTATCTCTCATGAATAAATAAATAAAATATTTAAATCTCAAAAAGAAAGAACAAATACTGTAAGAAGAGATGAAGAAGAACATTATTTCATAATTAAAAAGACTATCAAGATCAAACAACTAAATATTTATGCTGCCAACATGGGAGTACCTAAATATAGAAACCAATTAGCAACAAACGTACAGGAACTCATTGATAATAATATCCTGACAGAGGATTTCAACACCCACTTATGGCAATGGACCGATCGTCTATACAGAAAAACAACAAGGGAACAATAGCCTTGACACACTGGACGACAGGGACTCAACAGATATAGTTAGAATATTAGATCCGAAAGCAGAATACACATTCCGTTCAATTGCATATGGGACATTCTCCAGAACAGATCATATCAGGGCCCACAAATTAGCCCTCAACAGGTACAACCGGTACAAGAAGGTTGATATCACACCATGTACATTTTCGGACCAAGGCGCTATGAAACTGGAAGTCGACAGTAAGAAAAAAATTGGACAGACCAAAAGTACTTGGAGTTTATGATCATCCTACTAGAGAATGAATGGAGCAACCAGAAAATTAAAGAGGAAATTTAAAACAAATGAAAATGAAAACATGTTTCTCCAAACCTCTGGGATGTACCAAAGGCAGTCCTAAGAGGGAAGTACATACCAATACAGGCCTAGCTCAAGAAACAAGAAGCCTCCAATACACAACCTAACCCTACACCTGAAGGAGCTGAAAAAGGAATAGCAAACAAAGCCTAAAGGCTACAGAATAAGGGAAAAATTTAAGATGACAGCAGAAATAAACAATACAGTAACAACAAAACAGTAGAATGGAAAAACAGAACTAAGAGCTGGTTCTTCAAAATAAATAATAAAATAGATCAAGCCCTATCCAGCCTTATCAACAAGAAAAAAGACCTAAATAAATAAAAATCACAAATGAGAGAAGAGAGATCACAATCAACACCAGAAAAATAAGACAATTATAAGGGAATACTATGAAAGATTATACGCTAACAAACTGTAAGACCTGGAAGAAATGGACAAATCCCTAGAAATGTGCAAATGAGCAAAACTGAAATACGAAGAAATAGAAAATATAAACAGACCCATAACTAGCAAAGGAATTGAATCAGCAAGGCACCTGGGTGCCTCAATGGTTGAGGCATCTGATTTGGCTCAGGGCATGATCCCGGGGTCCTGGGGGATCAACTCCCACATCAGGCTCCCCATATGGAGTCTCATTTCCCTCTGCCTATACCTCTGCCTCTCTGTGTCTCGCATGAATACATAAATAAAATCTTTAAAAAAGAGAACAGATACAAAGATGTGAAAGGACCCAAGTAAAATCACAAATGAAAAAAGAGAAATAACAACCAACACTAGAGAAATACAAACGATTATAAGAGAACATTATGAAAAATTATATGCCAGCAACCAAGAACCTGGAAGAAATAGATCAATTCCTGGAAATATATAACATAGCAAAAATGATAAAGGAAGAAATAAGAAACTTGAACACACAGATAACCAGCAACGAAATGAATCAGCAATGAAGAATCTCCCAACAGGAGACGCTTAGATCAGTAGAATTGAATGGAAAGCCGAAACAAGATACAAACCTGTAACTCTATGATCCATTAATCGACAACAAGGCAGGAGGGAATATCCAAGGCACAAAGACAAGTCTCTTCAACCAACCCTAACCCTGACCCCAGGATAAGAACAAATGGTGTTGGGAAAACCAGGCAGCCACATGCAGAAGAATCAAACTGGACCACTTTCTTACACCATATATATAAAAAATAAATTCAAAATGGATGAAAGACCTAAATGTGAGACCTGAAACCAATCAAAGAAGAAAAGATAGGCAGCAAAGTCTTCAACATTGGACAATGAATTTTCTTTCTAGATATGCCACTGAGGTGAGGGAACAAAAGCAAAAATGCTATTGGGACTTCATCAAAATGAAAAGCTTCCACAAAGTGAAGGAAACAACCAAAGCTAAAAGGCAACATACAAAATGAAAGGAGATATTGGTAAACAACACATCCAATAAAGAGTTAGTATGCAAAACACATAAAGGAAATATTAATCTCAAGATCCTAAAAACAAATTATGCAACTGGAGATGGGCAGAAAAATGAATGGACTTTGTTTCTGACAAGACAGCCAGATGGCACCAGACACATGGAAAGACACAAAGCGTCACCCATCATCAGGGAAATGCAAACCAAAACCACAATGATATGTCACCTGAGAGCTGTCATAATGGCTAAAATTAACAACACAAGAAACAACAGGTGTTGGTGAGGCAATGGAGAAAGGGTAGCCCCCTTACACTCCTGGTGGGCATGCGAACAGATGTAGTCACTGTGGAAAACAGTATGGAGGGTCCTCGAGAAGTTAAAAAAAAAAGGGGGATCCCTGGGAGGTGCAGTGGTTTGGTGCCTGTCTTTGGCCCAGGGCGTGATCCTGGAGACCTGGGATCGAATCCCACTTTGGGCTCCCGGTGCATGGAGCCTGCTTCTCCCTCTGCCTGTGTCTCTGCCTCTCTCTCTGTGACTATCATAAAAAAAATTAAAAAAAAAGAAGTTAAAAATAGAGCTACCCTATGATTCCAAAATTGCAGAGCTAGATATTTACCCCGAGGATACAAAAGTACTTTAGTAGATTCGAGGAGGGACACACAGCCCAGTGTTTGTAGCAGCATTACAACAACAACCAAACTGTGGATACAGCCCAGATGTCCATCGACAGATGAATGGGCAGAAAGATGTGGTAAATATACACACTGCGACATCACTGGGTCATCAGAAGGGATGAAATGAAGCCATTTACAATGACGTGGAAGGAGTGGAAAGGATTTATGCTAAATGAACTCAGTCAGTCAGAGAAGACAGATACCAAATACCATACAGTTGCATTCACATGTGAATTTTTTAGAGTAGCAAACCAAGATACACACTCTTAACCACAGAGAATAAACTAATAAATACCAGGGGAAGGTGGGGGGGATGGTGAGTCAGGGGATAGGGACAGTGGAGGGCACCTGTGACAAGTACCAGGCGTTGTATCCAAGGGTCTAACCACTATGTGGTAAACCTGAAACTATATCATACCGTGTTCACAAACAGGAATTCAATAAAACTTAAAAATAATAATTGGTAGTATAGAGGAAACATGTGCGCACAAAAGATAAAATCATAAAGGCAAATGTAACTCCAAATAAAGAGTCTTAGGAGCCACAAATCCCCTCCTTAGCTCAGCTCGGGAGAAGCCTGCCATGTCTATTCTGACCCCAGCAGAAGCCTGGATTTTGATTCTCTGGGGAGGCCACTGACTTGGTGGAGTCAGGCTATCTTTGAACCCCAAACCTAAATAGAGTGCATAAAACTAAACTGCCCAAGATATTAGGAGTCCCAGTGCAGGCACATGCCAAGACAGAAACTCTAACCATATACAGACATAACTGTAACCCTACACTTAAGCCTAATGTTAACCTAACCCTTAAACAAGACCCATCACTAATCGAAAACCAAACACAAACCCCAAGACCAAAACACATTCACTGAACCTTCCTGCCAACCCTCACCCTAAATCCTAAACCTATTCTAAACCCTTAACCATGACCCCTACCTTAAATCTAACCCTAACCTCTAACCCTAACCTTAACTTAATGTACTCAAATCCTATCCTAACCTTAATCTGTACCCTAACCCTAACCCTCTAATACTAATCCTATCTCATACCCCAAACTGTACTCTAACCTGTACCCTAAAACTAACTCCTAAACCACTCCCTATACCTATCTCTTACCCTTTTCCAAAACCATACCCTGACCCTGACCTGACCCTAAACCCTAACTAAACACTAATCATAACCCTAACCCTAACCCCTATCCTAAACCTAACCCTCGCCCTAACCCTAAACCTAGCCCTAAATTTTACCCTAACCCCTAACCCTTACCCCTAACCCTAACTCACACCCTAACACCTCACCCTAACTGCAAACCTAAGCCCAACCCTAACTGCAACCATAACCCTAACCCCACCTCCAAACCTCCTGCCCTATCCATAAAGCCTAAACCCTAATCCTAACTCTAAATACTGTCACTAACCCTAACCTCATTCCCTTATCCCTAACCCCCATCCTAACTCCTAACCACTGACCCTTACCCTTATCCCTCACCCTAACCTCTAATCCGTAACCATAAGCTTAATCACAAATATCTAACATCTAACCTAAGCCTAACCACCAACTGACACCCCTCCCCTGATCCTATCATTCATTCTACCCATTCACATACCCTGTGGTTCTGAGTAGTCACTTCTGATGTGGACGAGGCCCCCAACAGCGCCTCCAAAGTCCTCCAGGGGGTCCTGAGGAAGCAGGGCTCCTGTGAGTGTGGACATGGCCCCACGTGTTCCTGAGTGATAGTCAGCGGGTCCTGAGGATGGCGGGTCTCCTGTCACTGTGGACTATGCCTCACATCCTCTGGAAGACTCACAGAAGGTCCTCAGGTGGCCGGGGGCTCCTGTCAGCCTGGACATGGCCCCACGTCCCCTGAAAACTCACCGCGGATCCTGAGGAGGCTGTGGGCTCCTGTCAGCATAGACGCAGCCCCATATTTCCTGAAGCTTTAGTGCAGGTCCTGAGGAGGACGGGGTTCCTGTCAGTGTTGAGGTGACCCACATTTTCCTCAAGCCTCACCATAAGACCTGAGGAGGCTGGGGCTCCTGTCAGCATACATGTGGCCCCAAATCTTCCCAAACCTTCACAGTGGGTCCTGAGGAGGCTGGAGAATCCTGTCAGTGTGGATGATGCACCCACATTTTTCTTAGGCTTCACCAGAGGCCCTGACAAGGCGGGGGTCTTCTGTCTGCATGGACGCATCCCATATTTCCCCAAGTCAACACCGGGTCCTAAGGAAATAAGCATCCTGTTGTGTCGATGTCACCCAACGTCCTCCCAAATTGTCACCGAGGGTTCTGAGGAGGCAGGGGCTCCTGTCACCGTGAATGCGGCCCCCAGCTTCCAGAAGCCTCAACTTATGTCCTGAGGTTGCCCAGGTGCTCCTGTCAGTGTTGATGCGGGCCCACATCTTCCTGAAGACAACCCCTGGGTCCTGAGGCGGCCCAGGGGCTCCTTTCAGTGTGGATGTGAGCCCACAATTTCCTGAAGCTCGGCTCATCAGCATGGACGCGTCCCCACATCCTCCTCAGGCCTCCCCAGCACAGGCTGGCTCCTGTCAGTGCAGGCAGAGGAGGCGTATTGCACATTCATGCCCCCTGGGTGGGGCCTGGGCTCCGGCGCCCCGTGTGGGATGCTCAGGCGCTGCAGGAGGCAGCGGGCACTCCAGGGGCCACACCTGCCTCCTTCCAGGCTCCAGCTGTGGCCTGTTAGTTTCAGAAACGTCTCACTTAAATAGAGCCCAACACCCGGCTTCCCCAGAAATACTTAAGGACACGGAATTGGAGCCCACAGAATGCGAAATGAGGGATCCCTGGGTGGCGCAGCGGTTTGGCGCCTGCCTTTGGCCCAGGGCGCGATCCTGGAGACCCAGGATCGAATCCCACATCGGGCTTCCGGTGCATGGAGCCTGCTTCTCCCTCTGTCTGTGTCTCTGCCTCTCTCTCTTTCTCTCTCTGTGACTATCATAAATAAATAAACATTAAAAAAAAAAAAGAATGCGAAATGAAATGTGGACCAGACTTTTACCACGTCCTGCAAAACTCACTCAACCCTCTTCCACTGTCAGCGGGACTGTGGGCTGGTTGGTGCAGCCGCCCTGGAAACAGTGTGGAGGCTCCTCAGGAGTTACAAATAGAGCCTCCTTGCGACCAGCAGGTGAATGGCCTGAGCTCACTCCAAAGATACAGATGCAGTGAGAATCGGGACACCTGCATGTCCCGATGTCCACAGGATCCGGGTCCATAGTAGCCACAGGGTGGGAGGAGCCTCGGTGCCCTCTGGCAGATGATGGATAAAAAATATGGGAGATAGATGATGGTCATAGAGAGAGGAATGGTACTCAACTATCAAAGAGAAGGAAATCTTGCCATTTGCAATGACGTGGATAGAACTAGAGGGATCAGGTTAAGTGAAATAAGTCAGACGGGAAAGAGAATGACCGTGTGGTGTCACTCATAAGTGGAATTAAAGAAGCAAAGCAGATAACAACTGTGAAGGGAAGGAAAAACAAATAAGATGAAAAGAGATGCAGGAAATATAGACTCTTAATGATAGGAAACAAACTGATGTTCATTGGAAGCAGGGTTGGGAGGTTAACAGGGGACCGGCATGAAGGAGGGCACGTGATGTCACGAGCACTGTGGTTATCTCCAGCTGGTGAATCCCTGAATTCTTCCTCTGAAAGTATAATACTCTATACGTTAATTAATTGGGTTTAAATTAAATTAATAAATCAGTTGTATCAGAGTACGTTTCCTTCTGGACTCTCTGTTCTGCTCCTCCAGCTTATGCTGGGACCAACCCTCGTGGGTCTGGTTTGTTTAAGTAGGCGTCAGGCCTCGTTCATGGACCAGCCCAGGGCTAGAACTCACAACCAGGAGATCAGGACCAGAGGTGAGGTCAGGAGTCCAATGCTTAACCGACAGAGCCAGGCGGGGTCTCGAGGACAACACTGCTTTATCCTGTGTCTCTGTGACATCGTTTGAAATAGGAAACTGCTGCATCCGGATCTGTACTGCTTCTCCAATACTGATTTGCTGTCCGGGGTCATATTTCGGGGCAGATGGATGTTATGGGTTTTTTTTTCCCTATTTATAGGATCTGCCACCATGATTTGACAGGAATAACATTGTAATTGAGGGTGCTTCAGGAACTGCGGACATTTTTACAAGATGAGGGTTCCAACCCACGAGCCCAGGATGGCCTCCCAGAGCCTGGTATGGCTCAGTGCACAAGTCTTGTGCTCTTTTGGTTCAGTCTCATTATTTATTCTCTGTGATGCTCCTGAGAAGGGAGTCACGTCCATCATTTCTTTCCTGAATGCTCATTGTCAGGACACAGCAAGCCCTACAATAGAATAAAAACTGAGCCCAGGCGAAGGGCAGGAAGCCCCTATTAGAACAGATCTCAATGCCCTTGACGGCCCCATACCAAAATGTAAACAGAACTTGAGGAATTACACCAGCCCTTCGGGAATTCCCCGAGACCAGCCCTTAAAAATAAGCTAATACCCACCTCGGGGTCCAAGTCCCTGCTCCGCTCTGTCGGGTATACTTGGACACAAGTTCGAGCTTGTAAATAAACCCTCGTGTGTTTGCATTGGTGTTGGCTTCTCGGTGACTTCTCAGATTCGCAATCTTGGGCACAACAGTCTGAGATAAAAAAAAACAAACAAACAAACAAACAAAAGAAGCTCGGACGCAGGTAGAGTGAACACAGGGTTCTGAGAGAAGCAGCGGAGACCCGGGGGCTTCGGGGCTCTTCTGTGGAGGCCCCAGCAGACTGGGGGGCGGGATGCTCAGCCTCAGAGCCAGAGGACCCAGCGTCCCCACCGGCATCCCGCCCATCAGATTCAGGACTCAGGGAGCTGCACAGCGCCGCCCCCTGGAGCCCAGAGGCACTGACGCCCACCCCGCCTCTGACCCCCGCAGGTGCAACTCCCAGGCAGATGTGCACCTGACATTCAGCGCCAAGGCCCATCCCCAGACCCCACACAGACCATTCGGTGCCACCAGTTGTTAGACCACAGAGGCTTCAGAGCTTCAGCTCTACCTGGAAAGTAGGGTCTATTCCTTTGTAGTTTCTGCTCTAATTTCAATTATTTTCTTTGATTCTTTTTTATTAATTGCCTTATTTTAATTTTATGTATGTACCTTATATATTTCTTATTTTTACTTTTATGGTAGTTTAATTGTGTTTCATATTTTGGGATTTAGAATCTTTTAACAAGCAGGCCAAAATAAATTGGTGTTTTTTTTGGAGGGCAGTTGTTATTGTTTTTCTTGGTTTTCTTTTTCTTCCTTCTTTCTTTTCTGGAAAAAATAATGAGATGGAGAAATTCTCCATCATAAAATAACATGAGGTAGTACTCACAGCCAGGAAGTTCATCAATAAACATATATGGTATCTAAATACAGTTTAAAACAATGATTATAAAGTTAGCAGCTGGGCTGGAAAAAGAGCACAGAAGAAAACTAGAGAATCCCTTACTGTAGTAATAAAAGAACTAAAATCAAGTCAGTCCAAAGTTAAAAATGGTATAACTGAGATGCAGTCCCAACTGGAAGCCTTAAAAACAAGAAAGGTTATGGACCACAGAGGCAGACGTAGGGAAGTTAGCCACTTATTAAAACAATAACATTCATATCATAGGAGACTCGGAAGATGAAGAGAGAGAAATGGTGGGTCTTACTCAGCCATCAGAAATGACAAATACCCACCATTTGCTTCAAGGTGGATGGAACTGGAAGGTATTATGCTGAGTGAAGTAGGACAATCGGAGAAGGACAAACATTGTATGTTCTCATTCATTTGGGAATATAGGTAATAGTGAAAGGGAATATAAGAGAAGGGAGTAGAAATATGTTGGAAATATCAGAAAGGGAGGCAGAACATAAAGACTCCTAACTTGGAATTGAACTAGGGGTGACTGAAGGGGAGGAGGGCAGGGTTGAGGGTAAATGGGTGACGGGAACTGAGGGGGACACTAGACGGGATGAGCACTGGGTGTTATTCTGATTTGGCAAACTGAACACCAATAAAAAATAAATTTATTATTTAAAAAAAAGAAAGAA
This sequence comes from Canis lupus baileyi, assembly GCF_048164855.1. Classification (NCBI taxonomy): domain Eukaryota; kingdom Metazoa; phylum Chordata; class Mammalia; order Carnivora; family Canidae; genus Canis; species Canis lupus. The sequence goes on from NC_132852.1 coordinate 63,039,274, forward strand.
AGAAAGAAATAATGGCACATGGGTGACTCAGTTATGCTTCTGACTTAGGCACAGATCATGATCCAGGTCCCAAGGCAGGCTCCCTGTTCAGCAGGGAACCTGCTTCTCCCTCTCCCTCTGCCCCTATCACTCATGTTTTTCTCCTCTCTCTCTCCTATAAATAAATAACATCTTTGAAAAAGAAACAAACAAACCCAGAAGGAAGAGAAATCTCCCATGTAGAAGAATTTCAAACAATTTGTGCAGACATTCCACCCACAAGTTCATGAGCATAGCTTCCCACTCTTAAGTGTGCAATACACAAAGTAACTTTCCTCTACAAAATATATTTAGAAAAACCTAAAATAATAATGATAATATAATAATAATAATAATAACAATAATGAATCAGTTTACTATGGAGAAAGCTGACAAACACTACCTCAGCAAGATGATCAGATCGATACCAAGACTGATAAATCATGTTGATAGTATCTATCCTTTATATGATATAATGAAAATGGCAGTATATCTCTGTATATAATCCACAAAAACAGTTCAATCATGAGATAAACAACAGACATGTCCCAACTGAAGGAAATTTTCAAAATACTCTACTTCTCAGAGTGTTCCAGTTCAACAAAAACAAGGAAAGGCTGAAAGACTGTCACAATCCAGAGAAGCCTAAGAAAACAGGAGGATAAACGGAATGTGATATGAGGGTTGGTAACTTAGCAAAACCTAAGGAAATCTGAACATAATATGGTCTTTGGTTAATGCGACTATTTTAATATTGATTCATTAGCTAATCTTTGTACCGTACTAATATAAGATATCAATAATTGGAGAAATTGAGTGCAAGTGCATGTGAATGCACTGTACTATCTTCTCAATTTCCCTATAAATCTTTGTTTTTTTCCTAATAAATAAGATTTATTTTGAAAATTAACTTAAATGAATCAGGCTCCAAGTGTGAAGACATTTTAAGAATAGTTGAATTAACTTTTGCCTTATTCTTAAAGAGTTCCTTTGATGGAAACAAAGTAAGAATTTTAGATCAGAAGGAAAGAAAAACACTTATGAACACGTATAATGCCTCCTCAACCTGAAAAGCAGGAACGGATAATAAATAACAAAAATCAGATAAAAATACTTCTATTATAATAGACACCATATAGCAAGTGCATTTAAATTTAGCAATGCATAACATTTATTTCCTTGACATTTGACTTCCAAAGAGTTCACAGTGTTTCAGTGTCAGTTGAAATAGGGGAAGAATCTCAGGGATGAATCCTTCACATAATAATAGGACCATTGGTACTAATGTCTCTCAGTTCATTCCAAATCCATAAAGATGCATTTCCTGATGAGTGACTGAACTGTGAAGAAAGAGATGAGAAACCCTCATCCCTCTGAATTACTTGTGTCAGAATATTTTAACCATAGTACTACGGATAGTAGTAAATTATCCTTATTAACAGGAAATACGTCTCAGATTGGAATCTCAGCAATGAGATGCGCTGAGAAAAAATGCTTTAACTCGCTCCTCATCTTTTAAAGACAAAAGAGAGGTTTTCTATGTAGAAAGACAGTTGTCAAGATAGCCTTAGGGAATAAGAGTCTGCAGCATCGAACCCCGCTGCACAGCTAGGACGCTCGTGCTCCAGGTCTTCCTGATCCCAAATCCCTGGGCCTGTCCCCCAACACAGGATGCCATGCTGAGGTCATTTGCAATGGCTCTCTTAGGAGCTCTGGGGAAGGGGGAAGGATCTAGATAGGATGGGACAGGGCACATGGAGGCCTAGAAAATTAAGGCCATTCCAATTTAAATTCAGTGTTAGCACACGCCCAGCCATCCCAGGCTCCTGTGAAGAAGAGCTAAATTTTACATTACTTCAGTTACAGGAAAAAAAAACAAAAGTTTATAGCTTAATGACCTAGAAAGCCCCACAATAGATTCAAAACTGAGCCCAGGCCAAGGGCAGGAAGTCCCTATTAGAATGGGAAGAGAGCTCAATCCCTTGAAGGCCCCATATCAAAATGTAAACAGAAATTGAGGAATTGCTCCAGCCCTTCTGGAGGTCCAAGAGACCAGCCCTTAAAACTAAGCTAAAACCTACTTCGGGGTCCAACTCCCTGCTCCGCTCTGTCGGGTATAATTGGACACAAGCTCGAGCTTGTAAGTAAACCCTCGTGTGTTTTCATCGCTGTCGGCGTCTCGGTGGTTTCTCGGATTCGCAATCTTGGGCACAACAGTCTGAGATAAAAAAACAAAAACAAAAGATGCTCAGACGCAGGTAGAGTGAACACAGGGTTCTGAGAGAAGCAGCGGAGACCCGGGGGCTTGGGGGCTCTTCTGTGGAGGCCCCTGCAGACTGGGGGGCAGTATGCTCACCCCCAGAGCCAGAGGACCCAGAGACCCCTCCCGCATCCCGCCCATCAGGGTCAGGTCTCAGGGAGCAGCAGAGCGCCTCCTGCTAGACTCCAGAGGCGCTGACGCCCAACCCGCCTCTCACCCCTCAGTTCCATCTACCAGGCAGATGTGCACCTGATAATCAGCGCCACAGCCCATCCCCAGACCTGGCACAGACCACTCACTGCCACCAAGTTGTTGGACCACTGAGGCTGCAGAGCTTCAGCTCTGCCTGGAAAGTAGGGTCTAGCTTCCTTTGTACTTTGTGCTTTATTTTCATTGATTCTTTTTTATTAATTGCCTTATTTAATTTTTATGTATGTACCTTATATATTTCTTATTTTTACTTTCATGTTACTTTAATTGTGTTTCATATTTTGGGATTTAGAATCTTTTAACAAGCAGGCCAAAATAATTTGGTGGTTTTTTTTAGAGGGCAGTTGTTATTGTTTTTCTTGGTTTTCTTTTTCTTCTCATTTTCTTTTCTGGAAAAAGTAATGAGATGGAGAAATTCACCTCCATAAAATAACATGAGGTAGTACTCACACCAGGAAGTCCATCAATACACATATATGATATCTAACTACAGTTTAAAACTATGATTATAAAGATAGCAGCTGGACTGGAAAAAGAACACAGAAGAAAACTAGAGAATCCCTTACTGTAGAAATAAAAGAAGTAAAATCTAGTCAGGCCATTGTTAAAAATGCTATAACTGAGATGCAGTCCCAAGTGGAAACCTTAAAAACAAGAAAGGCTATGGACCACAGAGGCAGACGTAGGGAAGTCAGCCACTTATTAAAACAATAACATTCATATCATAGGAGACTCAGAAGATGAAGAGAGAGAAAAGGTGGGCCTTGCTCAGCCATCAGAAATGACAAATACCCACCATTTGCTTCAACGTGGATGGAACTGGAAGGTATTTTGCTAAGTGAAGTAAGTCAATCGGAGAAGGACAAATATTGTATGTTCTCATTCGTTTGGGGAATATAGGTAGTAGTGAAAGGAAATATAAGGGAAGGGAGTAGAAATGTGTGAGAAATATCAGAAAGGGAGACAGAACATAGACTCCTAACTCAGGGAAATGAACTAGGGGTAATGGAAGGGGAGGAGGGCAGGCGGTGGGGGTGAATGGGTGATGAGCACTTGGTGTTCTTCTGTATGATGGCAAACTGAACACCAATAAAAAAATAAATTTATTATTAAAAAAGAAAGAAAAAAAGAAAGAGTGGCACCTGGGTGGCTCAGTCAGTTAAGCTCCTGCCTTAGGCTCAGATCATGATCCAGGTCCCAAGGCAGGCTACCTGTTTAGCAGGGATCCTGCTTCTCCCTCTCCCACTGCTCCTCTCGCTCATGCTTTTTCTCTCCTCTCTCTCTCAAATAAATAGAAAACATCTTTGAAAAAGAAACAAACAAAAAACCCAGAAGGAAGAAAAATATCCCATGTAGAAGAATTTCAAACAATTTGTGCATACATTTCACTGTCAAGTTCATGAGCATACCTTCCCACTCTTATTTCCGTAATACACATAGTAACTTCCTCCTAGAAAATATAATATGAAAAACTTAAAATAATATTGATAATACAATAATAATAATTAATAACAATAATAATAAAGAATCAGTTTACTACGGAGAAAGCTGACAAACACTACCTCAGCAAGATGATCAGATCGATACCAAGACTGATAAATCATGTTGATAGTATCTATCCTTTATATGATATAATGAAAATGGCAGTATATCTCTGTATATAATCCACAAAAACAGTTCAGTCATGAGATAAACGAAAGACATATCCCAACTGAGGGAAATTTTACAAAATACTCTACTTCTCAAAGTGTTCCAGTTCAAGAACAACAAGGAAAGCCTGAAAGACTGTCACAATCCAGAGAAGCCTAAGAAAACAGGAGGACAACTGGAATGTGATATGAGGGATGGTAACTTAGCAAAAACTAAGGAAATCTGAATAAAGTATGGTCTTTGGTTAATGCGAATTTTTTACTCTTGATTCATTAGCTAATATTTGTACTGTACTAATATAAGATATCAATAATTGGAGAAACTGAGTGCAAGTGAATGCGAATGCTCTGTACTATCTTCTCAATTTCCCTATAAATCTTTGTTTTTTTCCTAATAAATAGGATTTATTTTGAAAATTGACTTAAATGAATCAGTCTCCAAGTGTGATGACATTTTAAGAATTGTTGAATTATCTTTTGCCTTATTCTTATAGAGTTCCTTCAGTGGGAACAAAGTAATAATTTTATATCAGAAGGAAATAACAACACTTATGAAGACGTATAATGCCTCCTCAACCTGAAAAGCAAGAAAGGATAATAAATGCAAAAATCAGATAAAATACTTCTAATATAATAGGCACCATATTGCAACTGCATTTAAATTAGCAATGCATAACATTTATTTCCTTGACATTTGTCTTCCAAAGAGTTCACAGTGTTTCAGTGTCAGTTGAAACAGGGGAAGAATCTCAGGGAAGAATCCTTCACATAATAATAGGACCATTGGTACTAATGTCTCTCAATTATTTCCAAATCCATACAGATGCATTTCCTGATGAGTGACTGAGCTGTGAAGAAAGAGATGAGAAACCCTCATCCTTCTGAATTACTTGTGTCAGAATATTTTAACCATAGTACTACGGATAGTAAATTATCCTTATTAACAGGAAATACGTCTCAGATTGGAATCTGAGCAATCAGATGGGCAGAGTAAAAACACTTTGACTCGCTCCTCATCTTTTAAAGATAAAGGAGAGCTTTTCTATGTACAAAGTCAGTTGTCAAGATAGCCTTAGGGAATAAGAGTCTGCAGCATGGAATCCCGGTGCACAGCTGGGACGCCCACGAGCCAGTTCTTCCTGATCCCAAATCCCTGGTCCTGTCCCCCAACACACGCTGCCAAGCTGAGGTCATTTGCAATTGCTCTCTTAGGAGCTCCAGGGAAGGGGGAAAGAGCTAGATAGGATGGGACAAAATGCAAAGAGGCCTTTGAAATGAAGGCCTTTCTACTTTAAGTTCAGTGTTCGAACAAGTCCAGCCATCCCAGGCCCCTGTGAAGAAGAGCTGAAATTTACATTATTTCAGTTACAGGAAAAAAACCAAAGTTTACAGCTTAATGTCCTAGAAAGCCCCACAATAGAATCAAACTGAGCCCATGTCATGGGCTGGAAGCACCTATTAGAATGAGAGCAGAGCTCAATACCCTTGAAGGCCCCAAATCAAAATGTAAACATAAATTGAGGAATTGATGAAGCCCTTCTGGAGGACCCTGGGACAAGCCCTTAAAATTAAGCTAAAACACACCTCGGGGTCCAAGTCCCTGCTCCGCTGTGTTGGGTGTACTTGGACACAAGCTCGAGTTTGGAAATCAACCCTTGTGTGTTTGCATTGGTATCAGTTCCTTAGTGGTTTCTCGGATTCACAATCTTGGGCACAACACCGCCATGTCCTCTCCCACCTTGGCTGAACCCCTATCCCCTCCCACCCAGGGTGACACTCAGTCACCTCCCCGCCTACAACAGCTGGGCACAGGCCGTCACACAGGTCCCATGGGCATGGTGGGCACTCCCACCTTCCCTGCCCTCCCAGAGGAAGGAAGGAGTTTCGGCAGGACACACTCCCATGGTGGCCCCAGGGCTCCCTGCCCAGCACGGCACCTCGTGACAGGTCGGGTCTGTGTCCCTCACACCTGCTCCTCCTCCCCGGTTTTCCCACAGGAAATGAAGGAGGACCCCCTGGTCTCCTCCAGGGACATAACGCAGATAGACCTGGACATCATCAGGAAGTTCAGCAGCCACATCATGTTTTAGGACTGCTAGGGGGTCGGATGAGGCTGCTGGGCCAGTGGGCTTTGGGGCCCTGGAGGCTTCTGGGTAAGGAAAATGGGGTCTCTGAGGCCAGGGAGAGCAATAGCAACCAACAACACACCGCTCCATGGTAGGGTGATGAGGATGACCACACCCCCGGGGCCTCAGGGATGAGGAGGTCACAAGGATGGGGCCTCCAGGGGTTGCCATGGGACCTGAACACCAAAGGGGAGAGGGACGGCCCCCTGAGAAGCAGGGGATGGGGTGGAGGACGTGAGGGGCATGAACCGGACCTGGGTCCAGGCGGCATGTCCGCGGCTGGAGCAAGACACACATCTATCCCAAGAGGGTCAGACGGTTCAGAGTGACACCCACTCTCAGTGCTTTATATATTTCTAAATTCTGTGCATTTAATTTGAGACAATTTGCAATTTTAAACATACATATTATGATGACCCCCAGATAATGGCCCCGGTCCAGCCAGGGCCCTGCACTCACCACATGGGGCCCCAGGGGCAGGTGTCACAACAAATGCCAGAATGGGGTCGCCTTGATCTGTAGATGTCTCTGTGTGCATCTTAGAGAACGGGGATGCCCTGTGTCCGCCGGCCCCCCACGCCATCCCCCCATTCCCCAGACCCACATCATCCCCCTACATCATCATCCCCCATGGCATCACCACTACCCCATCCGCCTCACACACACACAGCCTCACATAATCCCCACCCACAGTATACCCCATCACCATCCCCCCTATACCATCCCCCACATTCCACCACCATCATACCCATGCCCCCACACCATCGACCCCGAGCAAGGACCCGGTGCAGCTGCCCCCTGTGGGACATGATCAGCCTCCCTGGGGTTCTCTGGATACCCTGCTCCCATCAGAAGCCCGGGTATCCCATAGAGTACCCAGGGGTTGCAGGGAGGAGGGACGGCAGGGAGCCCCCAACAGTGTGTGAGCAGGTGAGTGAATCAGAGGACCCACTGTGCCCTGCCTCCACCCACTGTCACTCCTGGAGGGTGGGAAACCCTGCACAGGACACCAGGCCCTAACCCAGAGGTACCTGGGCTGATTGGGCCCAGGCTCTGTGGGGGCTGGGTTTATTTGAGCCCCCACCAGTCCCAACACAAAGACTAATGGAATCAGGCCCATATGGCCCCGGCCAGCCCTGGATTCTGGCCCTGGGCTGAGCAAGCCCTCTCACAGCTGGATATGGCCTGCTGGGCCCTGGTCATGCCCCACAGATCCAGGTCGCTGATCTAGGGCAGCCCTGGGGATCCTGGGACACCCCAGTGTGGGGAGAGGAGGGGCAAGCCAGTGGGCCCCACCGGCACCCACACCAGGAGACAGGTTCCTCCAGGTGCTGGGGCCCCCAGAGGGCCCAAGGCCGGGGTCCAGCTGCCCTGCGGGAACCCAGTGCAGAAGCCCATGAGCTGCAAGTCCAGTTCAGCTTTGCTGTCCTCAGAACCGTCTCTCAGGCTGAAACCTCAGGACACACGCCTCCACCCGGAGTCCACAAATGCTCCCTGGTGGGGGACTCCAGCACTCGACCCCCAACCCATGTGATTCTTGTCCTCCTGTAAAGGACAGAAAGGTCTCCCTCCCCAGATGAAGGCACGCACCCACAGCTCTGAGCCCGTTTGCTGTAGAAAGTCAATAAAATGTTGTGCGAAAATGCACAGCCAGCCCATTTCTGTGTCTCCCAGAACTCTGTGCACAGGGCATGTAGAGACCCCCAGAGAGGAGGAGGGGGAACCACCTAGGCCCCAACTAGCCTGTGCAGGGGCACCACAAGGCACACACAGCTGACGTTCCCACGTGCCTTCCAGGAGTGGCCAGACCCACTGGTGGACATGGGAATGTGGCCGAGCCAGAACTTCAAGCTCAGCTGACCCTCCAGCTGAAAGTCACTGCATGAGCGAGCCCCAGCGCTGCCAGGAGAGCCCAGCTAACTGCCCAGCGCCAGCACCAGAAATGATGTTGTGCCAACCATTTCGGGTTTTTTTGGTGACCCAGCCAGAGGATCTGATTGCTGCACTTGATAGCTGCATGGGATAGACACACACACACACACCTCAAAAGCAACAAAAACAACAAAAAAGCAACAAAAGACGGAATCCCCCCAATACTGTCAAACAGCAGCCAGATGGTTACTTACACAATGCTGTGGTCCCCAATAGGATACAGGGAAAACGCTATAAGCCACGACTGCAGAGGTGCTAGAGATGTGCCTGCTGTGTTCCAACAAGGAGGCAGAGGGTCAGGAAGCATCCTCCGGAGGGGGGGCCCCTCCTAGGAAAGGACACCAGGTCCCTGTAAAGGCTATGGAGGGTGAAATATGTCCTCCTCTCTTTCTGCTTCTGGTTTTCCTCCTAAATGCCATTTTCTTCAATCATATTAGCAAGAATTTATTTTATGTTTTTAAATTTCTTTTTATTACAGTCCAATTTGTATGAATTCTTTCTTCAGCAAGGGTGTCATTCAGGAGAGATAAAGATTTTCCCAGACAGGCAACATATAAAGGAGTTCAGGACCACTTAACCAGTCCAGTAAGGAATTTTAAGAGGGACTCTTCTAGTGGGGGGAAAAAAAGAGACCAAATGCAACAAAGACTAGAAAGGACCAGAGAACGTCACCAGAAACACCAACTCTTCCGGTAACACAGAGGCACAAAGTTCATATCTTTAAATAGTCACTCTGAATGATGATAGACTAAATGCTCCAATCAAAAGATATAGGGTAACAAAGTAGATAAAAATCAGGATCCGGGATGCCTGGGTGGCTCAGGGGTTGAGCCTCTGCCTTTAACTCAGGGTGTGATCCTGGAGTCTGGGATCGAGTCCCATACTGGGCTCCTGGTGGGGAGACTGCTCCTCTCTCTGCATAATTTCCTGCCTCTCTCTCTCTGTCTCTCTGATAAATAAAATTATTATTTTTTTTAAAGATTTTATTTATTTATTCATGATAGTCACACAGAGAGAGAGAGAGGCAGAGACATAGGCAGAGGGAGAAGCAGGCTCCATGCACCGGGAGCCCGATGTGGGATTCGATCCCGGGTCTCCAGGATCGCGCCCTGGGCCAAAGGCAGGCGCCAAACCGCTGCACCACCCAGGGATCCCTGATAAATAAAATTATTATTAAAAAAACAACATCCATCTGTACGCTGCCAACAAGATGCTCACCTTAGACTTATAGACACCAACATATTGAAAGTCAGGGGATGGAAAATCATCTATCACACTAATGGATATCAAAAGAAAGCTGGAGGACACATACTTATATCAGACAAACGAGATTTGAGACCAAACCAGGGGGACACCTGGTGGTTCAGTGTTTGAGCATCTGCCTTCAGATCAGGGGGTGATCCTGGGATCCCAGGATCGAGTCCCACATCTGCCTCCCCTTAGGGAGCCTGCCTCTCACTCTGCTATGTTTCTTCCTCTGCTCCTCTGTGTATCTCTCATGAATAAATAAATAAAATATTTAAATTTCAAACAAGAAAGAACAAATACTGTAAGAAGAGATGAAGAAGGGCATTATTTCATAATTAAAAAGACTCTCTATCAAGATCAAACAACTAAATATTTATGCTGCCAACATGGGAGTACCTAAATATAGAAACCAATTAACAACAAACGTACAGGAACTCACTGATAATAATACAATGACAGGGGATTTTAACACCCACTTATGGCAATGGACTGATCATCTATGAAGAAAATCAACCGGGGAACAATAGCCTTGACACACTGGACCACAGGGACTCAACAGATATAGTATGAACATTTATTCCTAAAGCAGAATACACACTCCTTTCAAGTGCACATGGGACATTCTCCAGATCAGATCAGATCATGGGCCACAAATCAGCCCTCAACAGGTACAACAGGTACAAGAAGGTTGATATCACACCCTGTACATTTTTGGAACACGATGCTATGAAACTTGAAGTCGACAGTAAGAAAAAAAATTGGACAGACCAAAAATACGTGGAGATTATGAACATCCTACTAGAGAATGAATGGAGCAACCAGGAAATTAACGAGGAAATTTAAAACAAATGAAAATGAAAACATGTTTCTCCAAACCTCTGGGATGTAGCAAAGGCAGTCCTAAGAGGGAAATACAAAGCAATACAGGCCTAGCTCAAGAAACAAGACGTCTCCAATACACAACCTAACCCTACACCTAAAGGAGCTGGAAAAGGAATAGCAAACAAATCCTAAAGCCTACAGAAAGGAAAAAATAAAGATGAGAGCGGAAATAAACAATGCAGAAACAACAAAACAGTAGAATGGAATAACGAAACTAAGAGCTGGTTCTTCAAAATAAATAATAAAATGGATCAAGCCCTAGCCAGCCTTATCAGTGAGAAAAGAGAAATGACCTAAATAAATAAAATCACAAATGAGAGAAGAGAGATCAAATAAACACCAGAAGGGGGTTATTCTGTATGTTAGTAAATTGAACACCAATAAAAAATTAAACAAACAAACAAACAAATAAACACCAAAAAAAATTAGACAATTATAAGGGAATACTAAGTAATTATACGCTAACAAACTGGGAGACATGGAAGAAATGGACAAATCTCCAGAAATGTGCAAGCGAGCAAAACTGAAATATAAAGAAATAGAAAATGTGAACAGACCCATAACTAGCAAAGGAAATGAATCAGCAAGGCCCCTGGGTGCCTCAGTGGTTGAGCATGTGCTTTGGCTCAGGTCATGATCCCGGGGTCCTGGGGAATCAAGTCCCACATCAGGCTCCCCACATGGAGCCTCAACTTCCTTGTGTCTATACCTCTGCCTCTCTGTGGCTCTCATGAATCCATAAATAAATCTTTAAAAAATGCAAAAAGATAAAAATATGAGAAAGGACCAATATAAAATCACAAATGAGAAAAGAAATATAACAACCAACACTAGAGAAATACAAACGATTATAAGAGATTATGAAAAAGTATATGCCAGCAACCTAGAACCTGGAAGAAATAGATCAATTCCTAGAAATATATAACATCGCAAAAATGAAAAACGAAATAAGAAACTTGGACAGATAACCAGCAAAGAAATTGAATCAGTAATCAAGGATCTCCCAACAGGAGACGCTTAGATCAATAGAACAGAATGGAAAGCCGAAACAAGATACAAACATGTAACTCTATGATCCATTAATCGACAACGAGGCAGGAAGGAATATCCAAAGCACAAAGACAGTCTCTTCAACAAACCCTAACCCTGACCCCAGGATAAGAACAAATGGTGTTGGGAAAACCAGGCAGCCAAATGCAGAAGAATGAAACTGGACCACTTTCTTACACCATATATATATAAAATAAATTCAAAATGGATGAAAGACCTAAATGTGAGACCTGAAACCATACAAAGAAGAAAAGATAGGTAGCAATGCCTTTGACATTTGCCACTGGATCTTCTTTCTAGATATGCCTCTGAGGTGAGGGAAACAAAAGCAAAAATACTATTGGGACTTCATCAAATTTAAAAGCTTCCGCAAAGTGAAGGAAACAACCAAACCTAAAAGGCAACATACAAAATGAGAGGAGATATTTGTAAACAAAATATCCAATAAAGATTTAGCATCCAAAATACATAAAGGAAATATAAATCTCAGCATCCTAAACACAAATTATCCAACTGCAGATGGGCAGAAGACATGAATGGACTTTGTCTCTGACAAAACATCCAGATGGCCATGAGACACACGGAAAGACACTCAGCGTCACCCATCAGCAGGGAAATGCAAACCAAAACCACAATGAGATGTCACCTGACAGCCATCATAATGGCTAAAATTAAGAACAGAAGAAACAACAGGTGTCATTGAGGCTATGGAGAAGAGGGAGGCCCCTTACACTCCTGGTGGGCAGGCGAACAGGTGCAGCCACTGTGGAAAACACTGTGGAGGGTCCTCAAGGAGTTGAAAATAGGGGATCCCTGGGTGGCGCACTGGTTTGGCACCTGCCTTTGGCCCATGTCACAATCCTGGATACCCGGGATCGAATCCCACGTCGGACTCACAGTGCATGGAGCCTGCTTCTCCCTCTGCCTGTGTCTCTGCCTCTTTCTCTGTGACTATCATTAAAAAAAATTTTAAAACAAAGAGGTTAAAAATAGAGCTACACTACGATTCCAAAATTGCACAGCTAGGTATTTACCCCAAGGATACAGAAGTTGTTTAGTAGATTCAAAGAGGGACACGCAGCCAGGTGTTTGTAGCAGCATTATCACCAAGAGCCAAACTGTGGATACAGCCCAGATGTCCATCGACAGATGAATGGGCAGAGACGATGTGGTAAATATACCCACTGCGACATCACTCGTTCATCAGAAGGGATGAAGTGAAGCCATTTACAATGACGTGGGAGAAGTGGAAAGGACTTATGCTAAATGAACTCAGTCAGAGGAAGACATATACCAAATACCATACAATTGCATTCACATGTGAATTTTAAGAAACCAAACAAACTGGCAAAAGGGCGGAGGGGGGTATGAGAGAAGCAAATAAAAAAACACACTATTAACCCCAGAGAATAAACTAATAAAACCAGAGGAAGGTGGGGGGGATGGGGAATCAGGCGATTGGGATAGTGGAGAGCAACTGTGACCAGTACCAGGCGTTGTATCCAAGGGTTGAATCACTATGTGGTAAACCTGAAACTATATCATACTGTGTTTACAAACAGGAATTCAAGTAAAACTTTAAAATAATAATTGGTAGTATTGATGAAACATGTGCGCACTAGAGATAAAATCAGAAAGGCAACTGAAAATCCAAATAAAGAGTCTTTAGAGTCACAAATCCCCTCCTTAGCTCAGCTCGGGAGAAGCCTGCCATGTCTTTTCTGGCCCCAGCAGAAGCCTGGATTTTGATTCTCTGGGGAGGCCACTGACTTGATGGAGTCAGGCTATCTTTGAACCCAAAACCTAAATAGAGTGCATAAAACTAAACTGCCCAAGATACTAGGAGTCCCAGGGCAGACACATGCTAAGACCCAAACTCTAACCATACACAGACATAACCCTAACCCTACACTTAAGCCTAATGTTAACCTAAACCTTAAACAAGACCTATCACTAATCGAAAACCAAACACAAACCGCAAGACCGAAACACATTCACTGAACCTTCCTGCCAAACCTCACCCTAACTCCTAAACCTATTCTAAACCCTTAAACCTGAGCGCTACCTTAAATCTAACCCTAACCCTAACCTCTAAATCTAAACTTAACTTAATGTACTCAAATCCTATTCCTGACCTTAACCTGTACCCTAACCCTAACCCTCTAATACTAATCCTATCTCATACCCCAAACTGTAACCTAACCCTTACCCTAAAACTAACCCCTAACCCACTCCCTAAATGTATCTCTTACCCTCTTCCAAAACCGTACCCTGACCCTGTCCCTGACCTGTCCCTAACCCTAACCCCTAACCAAACAATAACCCGAAACCTACTCCTAACCCCTATCCTAACCCTAACCCTCGCCCTAATTCTAAACCTAGCCCTAACTATAACCCTAACCCCTCACCCTAAACCCTAACCCACTCCCTAACCCCTAACCCTAACTGCAAACCTAAGCCCAACCCTAACTCTAACCATAACCCTAACCCCAACTCCTAACCTCTTGCCCTAATCCCTAGAGCCTAAACCCTAACCCTAACAGTAAATCCTGTCCCTTACCCTAACCACCATCCTAACTCTTAACTACTGACCATTACCATTATGCCTCACTCTAACCTCTAATCTGTAACCATAAGCATAATCACTAACACCTAACATATAACCTAAGGCTAACCACCAACTGCCTCCCCTCCCCTAACCTTACCATTCATTCTACCCTTTCACTTACCATGTGGTTCTGAGGACTCCCTTCTGATGTAGATGTGGCCCCCAACGGCTCCTCCAGAGTCCTCCAGGGGATCCAAGCGAGCCAGGCTCCTGTGAGTGTGGACATGGCCCAACGTGTTCCTGAGTCATAGTCAGCAGGTCGAGAGGACACCGGGTCTCCTTTCACTGTGGACTATTTCTCATATCCTCTGGAAGCCTCACAGCAGGTCCTCAGGAAGCCGGGGGCTCCTGTCAGCATGGACATGGCCCCATGGCCCCCAGAAAACTCACCACGGGTCCTGAGGGTGCTGTGGGCTCCTGTCAGCATAGACGCAGCCCCATATGTCCTGAAGCCAAAGTGCTGGTCCTGAGGAGGACGGGGTTCCTGTCAGGGTTGACGTGGCCCCTCCTTTTCCTCAAGCCTCACCATAAGACCTGAGGAGGCTGGGGCCTCCTGTCAGCATGGATGTGGCCCATAATCTTCCCAAACCTTCACAGTGGGTTCTGAGGAGGCTGGAGACTCCTGTCAGTGTGGATGCGGCACCCACATTTTTCTCAGGGCTCACCACAGGCCCTGACAAGGCTGGGGTCATCTGTCCGCATGGACGCATCCCCATATTTCCCCAAGTCTACACCGGGGGTCCTGAGGAAGTCAGGGTCCTGTTCTGTCCATGTGGCCCCAAGTCCTACAGAAGCATCACCGAGGGTTCTGAGGAGGCCGGGGCTCCTGTAACCATGAATGCGGCCCCCAGCTTCCAGAAGCCTCAACTTATGTCCTGAGGGGCCTGAGAGCTCCTGCCAGAGTGGACGTGGCACCACATTTCCTGAAGCCTCCCTGCAGGTCCTGAGGCTGCTCAGGGGTTCCTGTCAGTGTGGATGCAGGCCCACAATTTACTGAAACATCCCCGAGGGTCCGGAGGTGGCTCAGGGCTCCTGTCAGTGTGGATGTGGACCCACATCTTCCTGAAACTCCCCGCAGGTCCTGAGGCGGCCCAGGTCTCCTGTCAGGGTGGATGCAGGCCCACATCTTCCTAAAGCCTCACCGCGGGTCCTGAGGAGACTGGGGCTCCTGTCAGCATGAACGCGACCCAATTTCCCCCTGAAGACTTCCCGAGGGTCCTGTGGAGGCTTCAGCTCATCTCGTAGATGCGTCCCCACATCCCCCTCAGGCCTCCCCAGCACAGGCTGGCTCCTGTTAGTGCAGGCAGAGGAGGCCTACTGCACACGCGTGCCCCATGGGAGGGGCCTGGGCTCGGGCGCCCCCTGCGGGACACTCAGGCGCTGCAGGTGGCTGTGCAGGAGGCAGCATGTGCTCCATGGGCCCCACCTGCCTCCTTTCAGGCTCCAGCTGGGGCCTGTTAGCTTCAGAAACATCTCAATGAAAAGGTGCCCAACACCCAGCTTCCCCAAAAATACTTAAGGACAAGGAATTGGAGCCCACAGGACGCGAAATGAAATGTGGACCAGACTTTTACCACGTCCTGCAAATCTCACTCAACTCTCTTCCACTGTGGGCGGGACCGCAGGTTGGTGCAGCTGCCCTGGAAACAGTGTGGAGGCCCCTCAGGAAGTTAAAATAGAGCCGCCCTGCGACCAGCAGGTGAATGGCCTGGAGCTCACTCTGAAGATACAGATGCAGTAAGAAGTGGGACAATTGCACCCCAATGTCCACAGCAGCCGGGTCCACAGTAGCCACACTGTGGGAGGAGCCTCAGTGCCCTGTGGCAGATGATGGATAAAGAGGATGGGAGATAGATGATGGTCATAGAGAGAGGAATGGTACTCAGCTATTAAAGAGAATGAAATCTTGCCATTTGCAATGACGTGGATAGAAGGAGAGGGATCATCTTAAGTGAAATAGGTCAGTCGGAAAAGAGAATGACCGTGTGGTGTCATTCATAGGTGGAATTAAAGAAGCAAAGCAGATGAACATCTGTGCAGGGAAGGAAAAACAAATAAGATGAAAACAGATGCAGGGAATACAGACTCTTATATTTAGGAAACAAACTGTGTGTCACAGCAGGGGAGGGGTCGGGGGAGAGCATAACGGGACTGGCATGAAGGAAGGCATGTGATGTCACGTGCACTGAGGTTATCTCCAACTGGTGAATCTCTGAATTCTTCCTCTGAAAGTATAATACACTATACATTAATGAATTGGGTTTAAATTAAATTAAGTTAAAAAAATCAGTTGTATCAGAGCACTTTTCCTTCTGGACTCTCTGTTCTGCTCCTTCAGCTTATGGTGGGACCAACTCTCGTGGGGGTGGTTTGTTTAAGTAGGCGTCAGGCCTCGTCCATGGACCAGCCCAGGGCTAGAACTCACGACCCCGAGATCAGGACGGGAGGTGAGGTCAAGTGTTGGATGCTTAACCGACGGAGCCAGGTGGGGTCCTGAGGACAACAGTGCTTTATCCTGTGTCTCTGTGACATCGTTTGAAATAGGAAAGTGCTGTGTCCCACTCTGTCCTGCTTCTCCAATACTGATTTGCTCTCCGGGGTCATTTGTGGGGGCATATGGATGTTATGGGTTTTTTTTTTTTCCTATTTATAGGATCTGCCACCATGATTTGACGGGAATGACATTGAAATAGAGGGTGGCTTCAGGAACTGTGGACACTTTCACAAGATGAGGCTCCCAAACCACGAGCCCAAGATGGCCTCCCAGAGCCTGGTATGGCTCAGTGCACAAGTCTTGTGCTCCTTTGGTTCTGTCTGATTATTTATTCTCTGTGATGCTCCTGAGAAAGGAGTCACATCCGTCATTTCCTTCCTGAGTGCTCATTGACAGGACACAGCAAGCCCCACAATAGAATAAAAACTGAGCCCAGGCCAAATGCAGGAAGCCCCTATTAGAACAGATCTCAATGCCTTTGAAGGCCCCATATCAAAATGTAAACAGAACTTGAGGAATTGCTCCAGCCCTTCAGGAGTTCCCCGAGACCAGCCCTTAAAACTAAGCTAAAAACCACCTCGTGTTCCTAGTCCCTGCTCCACTGTGTCGGGTATACATGGACACAAGTTAGAGTTTGTAAATAAACCCCCGTGTGTTTGCATCAGTGTCAGCTTCTCGGTGGTTTCTCAGATTCGCAATCTTGGGCACAACAGTCTGAGAAAAAAAACAAAACCAAAAGAAGCTCGGACGCAGGTAGAAGAACTGTGTGGGAAATATCAGAAAGGGAGGGAGAACATAAAGACTCCTAACTCTGGGAAACAAACTAGGGGTGATGTAAGGGGAGGAGGGCGGGGGTGGGGGTGAATGTGCTCCTCCTCCCCGGTTTTCCCGCAGGAAATGAAGGAGGAGGCCCTGGTCTCCTCCAGGGACATCATGCAGGTGGACCTGGACGTCAACAGGATGTTCAGCAGTCACATCATATTTTGCGACTACTACGGGGTAGGGTGAGGTTGAGGGGCCAGGGGGTATCAGGACCCAGGGGAGGACCGGGGGATTCTGGGTAGGGAAAAAGGGGCTTCTGAGGCAGGGGGCAAAACAGCAGCCAACAACACACCGCTCCATGGTAGGGTGTAGGGATGACCTCTATGCCCACACCCCCGGGGCCTCGGGGATGAGGAGGCAACTAGGATGGGGCCTCCAGGGCTTGCCATGGGAGCTGAACCCCAAAGGGGAGAGGGACTGCCCCCTGAGAAGCAGGGGATGGGTGGGAGATGTGAGGTGCATGAACCGGACCTGGGGGCCAGGCGGCATGGCCGGGGCTGGAGCAGGACACACATCGATCCCATGAGGGTCGGACGGGTCAGAGTGACACCCACTCTCGGTGATTTCTATATTTCTAAATTCTATGCATTTGATTTGAGACAGTTTGCAATTTGAAAACACACATAGTATGATGAACCCCAGATAATGCCCCCAGTCCAGCCAGGGCCCTGCACTGTCCACACCCAGCCCCAGGGGCAGGGGTCACAGTAAACCCCAGACTGGAGTCACCTTTAAGTGTAGACGTATCCTTGTACATCTTCGAAGAGGGGATGCCCTGTGTCCGCAGGCCCCCCACGACATCCCCCTCATTCCCCACTCCCACTCCATCCCCCTACATCATCATCCCCAATGGCATCCCACCTACACCATCCCCCTCAAACCCACACAGCCCCACACAATCCCCAACCACACTATACCCCAACACCATCCGCCCTACACCATCCACCACACTCCACCACCATCATACCCCTGCCCCCACAACTTCCACCCCCACAACATTGGCCCCTAGCAAGGACCCGGTACAGGTGCCCCCTGTGGGTCATGCTCAGCCTCCCTGGGGTTCTCTGGATACCCTGCTCCCATCAGAAGCCCGGGTGTCCCATAGAGTACCCAGGGGTTGCAGGGAAGAAGGAAGACAGGGAGCCCCTGACAGGGTGTGTGCAGGTGAGTGGTGCAGAGGATGCTCTGAGCCCTGTCTCCACCCACTGTCCCTCCTGGAATGTGGCTTACACTGCACAGGACACCAGCCCCTAACCCAGGGGGATTTGGGCTGGCCTGGCGCCGGGCTCTGTGAGGGCGGGGGTGATTTGAGCTCCCACCCCAGTCCCAACAAAAAGACTAATGGGATCCAGCCCCCCATGGCCCTGTCCAACACTGGATTCTGGCCCCACGCTGAGCGAGCCCTCTCACAGCTGGATGTGGCCTCCTGGACCCTGGGCGTGCCCCCACAGATCCAGGTCGCTGACCTAAGGCAGCCCTGGGGATCCCAGGACACCCAAGGTTGGGGAGGGCAGAGGTGGGCCAGTGGGACCCACCCACACCCACACTAGGAGGCAGGCTCCTGCAGGTGCTGGGGCCCCAGGGGCCCCGTAGCTGGGGTCCAGCTGCCCTGCGGGACCCAGCTAGGAACCCATGAGCTGCAGGTCAAGGTCAGCTCTGCTGTCTTCAGAACCATCTCTCAGGCTGAAACCTCAGGACACACGCCCCCACCCAAGGTCCACACATGCTCCCAGGTGGGGGACTCCAGCACTCGCACCCCACCCATGTGATTCTTGCCCTCCCCTAAAGGACAGACATTCCCTCCACAGGGGAAGGCGCACACCCTCCACTCTGAGCCCATTTGCTGTAGAATGTCAATAAAGTGTTGTGGTGCAAAAATGGACAGACGGACCGTTTCTGTGTCTCCCAGAACTCTGTGCACGGGGCGTGGATAGATCCACAGAGGAGGAGGGGGCACCACCCAGTCCCCAAACAGCCCCTGCAGGGTCACAGCAAGGCACACACAGCTGACGTCCCCACGTGCCTTCCAGTGGCGGCCAGATGCCAGGGTCAGGTCCCCACAAACTATACTGTGACTCAGCCTGTGCCCAAGAGGCCAGGAGGGCCTAGGACAGAGTGACGGCCATGGAGCCTCAGGTCAGCAGTGTCTCTGTAAAGCGACCTGGGAGGTCTGTGCTCCCTCTGTCAAGGGGGCCGGGGCTGGCTGGTTTCTGGGGTACCTTCTCCCCTCCCCGTATCACTGTGCCTGTGTGCCTGGGGAACAGCGGGCCTATGGGGCTGTCAGCGTGACGCTGGATCGGATGTCAGGACAGCAGGCCCTTGTGTTGTGCCCAAGATTGCAAATCCAAGAAACCACCGATGAGCCGTCACTGATGCAAACTCCCGAGGATTTCTTTACAAGCTGGAGCTTAAGTCCAAGTGTCCCCAACACAGCGGAGCAGGGATTTGGACCCTGAGACTAAGAGGCGTAGCAGCTTTAAAGGGGCCAGTGGCCCATGGGATACACAGAAAGTTGCACAGTCGTGTTGGTCCACACGCAGGTGGCCGACTGAATTACACCTTACCCTATAGGATCCACTTGACCTGGCCTATTTCTTTGGTGAGAATCGGCGTGCAGTTTTGGCGGGCACAAAGCAGGGTTACATTGTTATGAGCCGATTTCCAATTAGGGTATGCCCAGCAGCATGACTGGGTTGGGGCAGCGCCTTAAGACATAAGCAGGTTATGTGGGGGTCATGGGGGAGGTGGCGGGTGTAGCACAAAATGGAATCAGTCCTGCTCTGCTTGTCCAGGGGTAGGGGATTTTTGTTAAATTTCCTGGGTCCCACACTTGCAGCTCATGCACCTGGGCCACCCTCACCAGGTGGACTCAGTGTGCACACCTTGTGGTGCTGGATCTCACACCAGCGTGTAGAGGGCACCCTCCTCGCCCTAGTGAGTAGGGGCTGGGTGAGCATGGTGCTCGGCATGAAGGCCAGGCAGCACAGGGGACTGAGGAACCCCAGCCCGATCACCACCCCTACTCCCACACACAGGCTGCACCATGGCTCCCCGTAATGGGCACCTGGCGCCTCTGGAGATCACCCCCCAGGGCGGCCCCGAGGTCCCGCTCCCTGCTGGACAGGCATCGGGGAGAAGAGAAGCAGCTGGCGCTCAGCGAGACCCACTGCCTGACATAGGAATGTGGCCGAGCCAGACCTTCCAGCTCAGCTGACCTTCCAGCGGAAAGTCACTGCACAAGCCAGCCCCGGGTCGGCCAGGAGAGTCCAGCTAGCTGCCCAGCGTCAGCTCCAGAAATGATGTTCTGCCAACCATTTCGGTGTTTGGGTGACCCAGCCAGAGGATCCAATAGCTGCACGTGATAGCTGCATGTGATAGACACACACACACCCTGAAACCAACAAAAGTCGGAATCCCCCAGTGTTGTCAAACAGCTGTCGAATGGTTACATACACGACGCTATGGTCCCCAGTAGGATACATGGAAGACGCTATAAATCATGACTGCAGAGGTGCTGGAGGCACGGAGATGTGCCTGCTGGGTTTCAACAAGGAGAGCAGAGGGTTAGGAAGCATACTTCAATGGGGGGGCCCCTCTTAGGAAAGGACACCAGGTCCCTGTGAAAGCTACTGATTGTGAAATCTTTCCTCCTCTCCTTCAGCTTCTGGATTTCCTCCTCCTTTCTTCTTCCTAATTCTAGTTTACCCTCCACCCTGCATCCAAAACAATGACCAAAGAGGCTTCTTTATGATATCTGATCCTAAAAGGATGCTGAGCTCTGGCTACAGGGTTCAGAAACGATCATTTTCTAGGTGTATGCTGATCCCCCGAACTCGTGCCTTCATGGCTCTTCTCTCCCTACAGAACGAGGGGAACCACAGGTCTTACAATGAAAGACGCCCACTTCCACTCAGGTGGGACTGTCCCTTGTGGAGGACGTCATCTGGGCCAAGTAGTCCAAATGGGGTGATCAAGAATAGGTCGCAGGTGAGACATAAGCAAGCACTTACCTTCGATATCATGCTTTATTTGTTCATCCATTTATTATTTGTTAAATATTTTAATTTTATGTCATGTCTATACCCAACACGGTGTTCAAACCCATAACCCTGAGTTCAAGATACCCCAACCAGGCCAGCCAGGCACCCCAGTGCCATGTTTCATAACTCTTTGCTTCCTTGCCTATCTCTGCATCGAACTGGAACATTGAGTCCTTGATGGGGAGCTTTAGTAACCTCCGAATCCTAGAATGTTCTCACTGTATCCCAATCCTAGATTGACATTTACCATTGAATAGCACTTTAAATAAATAGTCAGTAAGATAACTACTACAGAAAAGGAAATTATCAAATTTTCATGTATGTGGTCCCTGCTCCCTGGGCTCCCAGGGAAGCTATGGTTTCTTTAACATTGATCAAGGTCCAAATGACTCCACCACACCTCAAAGCGTGGGCTCAGTTTCTGCCCTGACACATGCAACACCCCTGCTTCAATTAACATGTATCAATCAATCAAAGGGAGCCTAACTGGCTCAGTGTGGTTCGTAAGAACATGGGACTCTTGTTCTTGGGGTAGCATGTTCAAGCCCAATGTTGGCTGGAGAGATTACAGAAAAATAAAATCTTAAAAATATCAATAAGTTTATCTTGGGGAGACATACAAGGGCAGGGATCCAGCTGATGGTTCTACACACAATATTATGCAGCAGAGCACAAAATGTGAACTTTCAGAAGTCTCCTACAGTGGGGGACACACCAGCCTTAAGGTGTTCAGGTGGAGAAGTGGGGGGCAATCCCTGGAGCGACAGGGTGGGCTCAGGATCCACAGGTCCCTAGGATGGTGGCACCAACTGTTCCCAGGCACAGGAGTGGGAATACGGCTGGGAGCAGTGGGACTCGGGCCAGCTCTCTGCCCTGTGTGGCCATAAGCTGCAAACTCCTGTGCAGTCACAGGGCCGCGTTCCTGGGACAGGCCAGCAAAGGCCAGGAGTGGGAGGACACCCTCCCGGGAAGGAAGAGCACAGGTCTCCACCAGGGCAGCCCCTAAAATTTGGAGGTTTAAACTTCAGTAACTTGTCTGTGTGGAGGCTGACAAAATTGAGGCGGTTCCACTTTAAGTTCACTGTTAGCACAAGTACTGCCATCCCAGGCCCCTGTGAATAAGAGCTAAAATTTACATTACTTCAGTTACAGGAAAAGGAAAAAAAACAGCTTAGAGCTTAAGGTCCCAGAAAGCCCCATATTAGAATGAGAACAGAGCTCAATGCCCTTGAAGGTCCCATATCAAAATGTAAACAGAACTTGAGGAATTGCTCCAGCCCTTCTGGAGGTCCCCGAGACCAGCCCTTAAAACTAAGCTAAAACGCACTTCGGGGTCCAAGTCCATGCTCTGCTGTGTCAGGTGTACTTGGACGCAAGCTTGAGTTTGGAAATCAACCATCGTGTGTTTGCATCGGTGTCGGCTCCTCAGTGGTTTCTCGGATTTGCAATCTTGGGCACAATACCTCCATGTCCCCTCCCCACCTGGGCTGACCACCTGTCCCCTCCCCCCCAGGCTGACCCTCAGTCTCCTACTCGCCCACAACAGCTTGGAACAGACTCTCACACAGGTCTCATGGGCTTGGTGGGTACTCCCGCCATCCCCGGCCACCCAGGGCAAGGTAGGAGGTTTTGGTAGACCCACTCCCATGGTGTCCCCAGGGCTCCCTGCACAGCATGGCAGCTCGTGACAGGTCAGGGTCTGTGTCCCTGATGCGGGCTCCTGCTCCCCGGTTTTCCCACAGGAAATGAAGGAGGAGGCCTTGGTCTCATCCAGGGACATCACACAGATAGACCTGGACATCAACAGGACATTCGGCAGCCACACTATGTTTTGGGCCTGCTAGGGGGTTGGGTGAGACTGCTGGGCCAGGGGGCTTAGGGGCCCCAGGGGAGGCCTGGGGGCTTCTGGGTAGGGAAAAAGGGGCTTCTGAAGCCGGGGGGAGCAACAGCAGCCAACAACACACTGCTCCATGGTAGGGTGATAGAGATGACCCACATGCCCCCAACCCCGGGGCCTCTGGGATGAGGATGCCAATTGGATGGGGCCTCCAGTGGTTTCCATGGGAGCTGAACCCCAAAGGGGAGAGGGATGGCGCCCTGAGAAGCAGGGGATGGGGTGGGGGACGTGGGGGGCAGGAACCAGACATGGGGGCCAGGCGGCATGGCCGCGGCTGGAGCAGGAAACACATCAATCCCATGAGGGTCGGATGGGTCAGAGTGACACCCACTCTCGGTGCTTTATATATTTCTAAATTCTATGCATTTCATTTGAGACAATTTGCAATTTGAAAACATACATAGTATGATGACCCCCAGATAATGACCCCGGTCCAGCCAGGGCCCTGCACTTACCACACGGCACCACAGGGGCAGGTGTCACAGCAAACCCCAGACTGCGGTCGCCTTTAACTGTAGAAGTCTCCTTGTGCATCTTAGAGGAAGGGGATGCCCTGTGTCCACAGGCCCCCCACGCCATCCTTCTCATTCCCCACCCCCACATCATCCCCCTACATCATCATCCCCAATGGCATTCCACATAACACCATCCCCCTCACAGCCACACAGCCCCACACAATCCTAACCCACACTACACCCCAACACCATCCCCCCTACACCATCCCACACACTCCACCACCATCATGACCCTGGTCCCACACCATCTACCCCACACCATCGGCCACCAGCAAACCTGGTGCAGGTGCCCCCTGTGGGACATGCTCAGACTCCCTGGGATTCTCTGGATACCCTGCTCATCAGAAGACCGGGTGTCCAATAGAGCACACAGGGGTTGCAGGGAGGAGGTAAGGCACGGAGTCCCCAACAGAGTCGGTGCAGGTGGGTGGTGCCAAGGACCCACTGTGCCCTGCCTCTGCCCACTCTCCCTCCTGGAAGGTGACACACCCTGCACAGGACAATAGCCCCTAACCCAGTGGGACCTGGGCTGCCCTGGCACCAGGATCTGTGGGGGCTGGGTTGATTTGGGCCCCGCCCAGGCCCAACACAAAGACTAATGAGTTCCAGCCCCCCATGGCCCTGGGCAGCCCTGGATTCTGGGCTGGCCACTGCCACTGGGGTTGTTCCTCCTAGGGCCTCACAAGGTAAACTACCCTCACTCAGCCCTGCACCAGGCAGGGGACAGAGCAGCTCCCCCAAGGGCTAACACCTGAAAATCAGCACAACAGGCCCCTCCCCTAGAAGACTAGCTAGACGGACAAGTTCCAGGGGAAGTCAAGGGACTTTAAGTATACAGAATCAGAATATACTCCCCCATGTTTTTTTTTTATTTCTGATTGCTTCCCCCACCCTTTTTCTCCCCTTTCTTTCTATTTCTTTCTCTTATTATTCCCTTTTTTCTTCTTTCTTCCTTTATTCTTTCTTCCTTTATTCTTTCTTTTTCTCTTTTCTTTCCTTCTTTCTCTCCTCTCTTTTTCTCCTTTTCCCAATACAATTTGTTTTTAGCCATTCTGCACTGAGCAAAATGACTAGAAGGAAAACCTCACCTCAAAAGAAAGAATCATAAACAGTCCTCTCTCCCACAGAGTTTCAAAATCTGATTTACAATTCAATGTCAGAAAGCCAATTCAGAAGCACTATTATACAGCTACTGGTGGTTCTAGAAAAAACCATAAAGGACTCAAAAGACTTCATGGCTGCAGAATTTAGATCCAATCAGGCCAAAATTAAAAATCAATTGAATGAGATGCAATCCAAACTAGAAGTCCTAATGATGAGGGTTAACAAGGTGGAAGAACGAGTGAGTGATATAGAAGACAAGTTTATGGCAAAGAGAGAAACGGAGGTAAAAAGAAACAGACAATTAAAAGACAAGGAAGACAGATTAAGGGAAATAAACGACAGCCTGAAGAAGAAAAACCTACGTGTAATTAGGGTTCCTGAGGGCACCAAACTGGACAGAGGACCAGAATAAGTATTTGAACAAATCCTAGCTGAAAACTTTCCTAATTTGGGAAGGGAAACAGGCATTCATATACAGGAAATAGAGAGATTCCCCCCCCCAAAAAAAATCAATAAAAACCATCAACACCTCGACATTTAATAGTGAAGCTTGCAAATTCCAAAGATAAAGAGAAGATCCTTAAAGCAGCAAGAAACAAGAAATCCCTGACCTTTATGGGGAGGAGCATTAGGGTAACAGCAGAGGTCTCTACAGCAACCTGGCAGGCCAGAAAGGGCTGGCAGGATATATTCAGGGTCCTCCATGAGAAGAACATGCAACCAAGAATACTTTATCCAGCAAGGCTCTCATTCAAAATGGAAGGCGAGATAAAGAGCGTCCAAGACAGGCAGGAACTGAAAGAATATGTGACCTCCAAACCAGCTCTGCAAGAAATTTTAAGGGGGACTCTTAAAATTCCCCTTTAAGAAGAAGTTCAGTGGAACAATCCACAAAAACAAGGGCTGAATAGATATCATGATGACACTAAACTCATATCTGTCCATAGTAACTCTGAACATGAACGGGCTTAATGACCACATCAAAAGGCGCAGGGTTTCAGACTGGATAAAAAAGCAGGACCCATCTATTTGCTGTCTACAAGAGACTCATTTTAGACAGAAGGACACCTACAATCTGAAAATAATGGGTTGGAGAACCATTTACCATTTAAAAGGTCCTCATAGGAAAGCAGGGGTAGCCATCCTTATATCAGGTAAACTGAAATTTACCCCGAAGACTGTAGTGAGAGATGAAGACGGACACTAAATCATACTTAAAGGATCTATCCAACAATAGGACTTAACAATCCTCAATATATATGCCCGGAATGTGGGAGCTGCCAAATATTTAAACCAATTAATAATGAGAGTGAAGAAATACTTAGATAATTATTATCTTATACTTGGTGACTTCAATCTAGGTCTTTCTACCCTTGATAGGTCTTCTAAGCACAACATCACCAAAGAAACGAGAGCTTTAAATGATACACTGGAGAAAATAAATTTCACAGATATCTACAGAACTTTACATCCAAACTGAACTGAATACACATTCTTCTCAAGTGCACATGGAACTTTCTCCAGAATAGACCATATACTGGGTCACAAATCGCGTCTGAACCGATATCAAAAGATTCAGATCGTCCCCTGCATATTCTCAGTCCATAATGCCTTAAAATTAGAACTAAATCACAACAAGAAGTTTGGAAGGACTTCAAACACGTGGAGGTTAAGGACCATCATGCTAAAAGATGAAAGGGTCAACCAGGAAATTGAGGAAGAATTCAAAAGATTCATGGAAACTAATGAGAATGAAGACACAAACGTTCAAAATCTTTGGCATGCAGCAAAAGCAGTCCTAAGGGGGAAATACATCACAATAGAAGCATCCATTCAAAAACTGGAAAGAACTCAAATACAAAAGCTAACCTTACTCATAAAGGAGCTAGAGAAAAAAAAAGTAGCTAGGTCCTACACCCAACAGTATAAGAGAGTTAATTAACATTCGAGCAGACCTCAAGGAAATCGAGACCAGAAGAAATGTGGAACAGATCAACAGAACCAGAAGTTGGTTCTTTGAAAGAATTAATAACATACATAAACCATTAGCCAGTCTTATTAAAAAGAATAGAGAGAAGACTCAAATTAATAAAATCATGAACGAGAAAGGAGAGATCACTACCAACACCAAGGAAATACAATCAATTCTAAAAACATATTATGAACAGCTATACGGAAATAAATTAGGCAATCTAGAAGAAATGGACGCATTCCTGGAAAGCCACAAACTACCAAAACTGGAACAGGAAGACATAGAAAACCTAAAAAGACCAATACCCAGGGAGGAAATTGAAGCAGTCATCAAAAACTTCCCAAGTCAGAAAAGTCCAGGGCCAGATGGCTTCCCAGGGGAATTCTATCAAACATTTAAAGAAGAAACCATACCTCTCCTACTAAAGCTGTTTGGAAAGAAAGAAAGAAAGAGATGGAGTACTTCCAAATTAGTTCTATGAAGCCAGCATCACGTTAATTACAAAAACAGACAAAGACCCCACCAAAAAGGAGAATTACAGACCAATAGCCGTGATCAACATGGATGCAAAAATTCTCAACAAGATACTGGCCAATAGGATCCAACAATACATTAAGAAAATTTTTCACCATGAAAAAGTAGGATTTATCCCTGGGACACAAGGCTGGTTCAACACTCGTAAAACAATCAATGTGATTCATCATATCAGCAAGAGAAAAACCAAGAACCATATGATCCTCTCATTAGATGCAGAGAAAGCATTTGACAAAATACAGCATCCATTCCTGATCAAAACACTTCAGAGTGTAGGGATAGAGGGAACATTCCTCGACATCTTAAAAGCCATCTAGGAAAAGACCACTACAAATATCATTCTCAATGGGGCAGCACTGGGAACCTTTCCCCTAAGATCAGCAACAAGACAGGGATGTCGACTCTCACCACTGCTATTCA
Organism: Canis lupus baileyi; assembly: GCF_048164855.1. Lineage (NCBI taxonomy): Eukaryota > Metazoa > Chordata > Mammalia > Carnivora > Canidae > Canis > Canis lupus. Next base: position 63,067,055 of record NC_132852.1, read on the forward strand.
ATGTAGTATTGGAAGTCCTAGCCTCAGCAATCAGACCAAAAAGACATTAAAGGCATTCAAATTGGCAAAGAAGTCAAACTCTCCCTCTTCACCGATGCCATAATACTCTACCTAGAAAACCCAAAAGCCTCCCCCCTCAAGATTGCTAGAACTCATACAGCAATTTGGTAGCGTTGCAGGATACAAAATCACTGCCCAGAAATGAATGGCATTTCTATACACTAACAATGAGACTGAAGAAAGAGAAATTAAGAAGTCAATCTCATTTACAATTGCACCCAAAGCATAAGATACCTAGGAATAAACCTAACCAAGGAGGTAAATGATGTATACCCTAAAACTATAGAAAACTTCTGAAAGAAATTGAGGAAGACACAAAGAGATGGAAAAATATTCCATGCTCATGGATTGGCAGAATTAATGTTGTGAAAATGTCAATGTTACCTAGGCAATGTACACGTTTAATGCAATCCCTATCAAAATACCATGGACTTTCTTCAGAGAGTTAGAACAAATTATTTTAAGATTTGTTTGGAATCAGAAAAGACCCCGAATAGCCAGGGGGATTTTAAAAAATAAAACCATATCTAGAGGCATCACAATGCCAGATTTCAGGTTGTACTACAAAGCTGTGGTAATCAAGACAGTGTGGTACTGGCACAAAAACACACATAGATCAATGGAACAGAATAGAGAACCCAGAAGTGGACCTTGAACTTTATGTCAACTAATATTCGATAAAGGAGGAAAGACTATCAATTGGAAGAAAGACAGTCTCTTCAATAGATGGTGCTGGGAAAATTGGACATCCAACTTCAGAAGAATGAAACTAGACCACTCTCTTTCACCATAAACAAAGATAAACTCAAAATGGATGAAAGATCTAAATGTGAGACAAGAGTCCATCAAAATCCTACAGGAGAACACAGGCAACACCCGTTTTGAACATGGCCACAGCAAGTTTTTGCAAGGTACATCCATGAAGACAAAAGAAACAAAAGCAAAAATGAACTATTGTGACTTCTTCACGATAAGAAGCTTTTGCACAGCAAAGAATACAGTCAACAAAACTAAAAACAACCTTCAGCATGGGAAAAGACATATGCAAAAGACGTATCAGATAAAGGGCTAGTTTCCAAGATCTATAAAGAACTTCTTAAATTCAACACCAAAGAGACAAACAATCCAATCATGAAATGGGCAAAAGACATGAAGAGAAATCTCACAGAGGAAGACATTGACATGGCCAACATCCACATGAAGAAATGCTCTGCATCACTTGCCATTAGGGAAATACAAATCAAAACAACAATGAGATACCACGTCACATCAGTGAGAATGGAGAAAATTAACAAGGCAGGAAACCGCAAATGTTGGAGAGGATGCAGAGAAAAGGGAACTCTCTTACACTGTTCATGGGAATGTGAACTGGTGCAGCCACTGTGGAAAACTGTGTGGAGGTTCCTCAAAGTGTTAAAAATAGACCTGCCCTATGACCCAGCAATTGCAGTGTTGGGGATTTACCCCAAATATTCAGATGCAATTCAACGCTGGGACACCTGCACCCCGATGTTTATAGCAGAATGTCCACAATACCCAAACTGCAGACGGAGCCATGGAGTCCATCGAAAGATGAATATAAAGAAGATGTGGTTTATGTATACAATGGAATATTACTCAGCCATTAGAAACGACAAATACCCAACATTTGCTTCAAAGTGGATGGAACTGGAGGGTATTATGCTGAGCGAAGTAAGTCAATCCGAGAAGGACAAACAGTGTATGTTCTCATTCCTTTGGGGAATATAAATAATAGTGAAAGGGAATATAAGGGAATGGAGAAGAAATGTGTGGGAAATATCAGAAAGGGAGACAGATCATAAAGACTACTAACTCTGGGAAATGAACTAGGGGTGCTGGAAGGGGAGGAGGGTGGGGGTGGGGGTGAATGTGTGACGGGCACTGAGGGGGACACTTGACGGGATGAGCACTGGGTATTATTCTGTATGTAGGTCAATTGAACACCAATAAAAAATAAATTTCGGATCCCTGGGTGGCACAGCGGTTTGGCGCCTGCCTTTGGCCCAGGGCACGGTCCTGGATACCAGGGATCGAGTCCCACGTCAGGCTCCTGGTGCATGGAGCCGGCTTCTCCCTCTCCCTCTGTGTCTCCTCCTCTCTCTCTCCCTCTCTCTCACTGAGTGCCTATCATAAATAAATAAAAAAATAAAAATAAAAATAAATATATTTTTAAAAAAAGATCAAACAACTAAATATTTATGCTGCCAACATGGGTGTGCCGAAATATAGAAACCAATTAACAACAAACATACAGGAACTCACTGATAATAATACAATGACAGGGGATTTTAACACCCACTTATGTCATGGACCGATCGTCTATACAGAAAATCAACAGGGGAACAATGGCCTTGACACACTGGACCACAGGGACTCCACAGATATAGTCTGAACATTTATTCCTAAAGCAGAATACACATTCCTTTCAAGTGCACATGGGACATTCTCCAGAATAGATCATATCATGGGCCACAAATCAGCCCTCAACAGGTACAACAGGTACAAGAAGGTTGGTATCACATGATGTACATTTTCAGACCATGAGGCTATGAAACACGAAGTCGACAGTAAGAAAAAATTTGGACAGACCAAAAATACGTGGAGACTATGATTTTTCTACTAGAGAATGAATGGAGCAACCAGGAAATTAAAGAGGAAATTTAAAACAAATGAAAATGAAAACATGTTTCTTCAAAACTCTAGGATGTAACAAAGGCAGTCCTTAGAGGGAAGTAGATAGCAATACAGGCCTACCTCAAGAAACAAGAAGTCTCCAATACACAACCCAACCCTACACCTAAAGGAGCTGGAAAAGGAATAAGAAACAAAGCCTAAAGCCAACAGTAGAAGGGAAAAATTAAAGATGAGAGCAGAAAGAAACAATACAGAAACAACAAAACAATAGAATGGAATAATGAAACTAAAAACTAGTTCTTCAAAATAACTACGAAAATGGATCAAGGCCTAGTCAGCCTTATCAATGAGAAAAGAGAAAAGACCTAAATAAATAAAATCACAAAAGAGAGAAGAGAGATCACAATCAACACCAGAAAATAAGGTAATTATAAGGGAATACTATGAAAGATTATACGCTAACAAACTGGGAAACCAGGAAGAATTGGGAAATCCCTAGAAATGTGCAAATGAGCAAAACTGAAATATAAAGAAATAGAAAATGTGAACAGACCCATAACTAGCATAGGAATTGAATCAGCAAGGCACCTGGGTGCCTCAGTGGTTGAGCATCTGCTTTGGCTCAGGTCTTGACCCTGGGGTCTTGGGGGATCAAATCCCACTTCAGGCTCCCCACATGGAGCCTCATTTTCTCTCTGCCTATACCTCTGCCTCTCTGTGTCTCGCATGAATTCATAAATAAAATCTTTAAAAAAGAAAAAAGATAAAAAGATGAGAAAGGACCCAAATAAAATCACAAATGAGAAAAGAGAAATAACAACCAACACTAGAGAAATACAAATGATTATAAGAGAACCTTATGAAAAATTATATGCCAGCAACCTAGAACCTGGAAGAAACAGATCAATTCCTGGAAATATATAACAGAAAAAATGAAAAAGGAAGAAATAAGAAACTTGAACAGATAACCAGCAAAGAAATTGAATCAGCAACCAAGAATCTCCCAACAGGAGACCCTAAGATCAACAGAACAGAATGGAAAGCCGAAACAAAATACAAACCTGTAACTCTATGATCCATTAATTGACAACGAGGCAGGAAGGAATATCCAAAGGCACAAAGACAGTCTCTTCAACAAACCCTAACCCTGACCTCAGGATAAGAACAAATGGTGCAGGAAAACCAGGGAGCCACATACAGAAGAATGAAACTGGACCACTTTCTTATACCATATATATAAAGAATAAACTCAAAATGGATGAAACACCTAAACGTGAGACCTGAAACAATACAAAGTAGAAAAGATAGGCAGCATCGTCTTTGACATTGGCCATTGGATCTTCTTTCTAGATATGCCTCTTAGGTGAGGGAAACAAAGCAAAAATCCTATTGGGACTTCATCAAATTGAAAAGCTTTAGCAAAGTGAGGGAAACAACCAATCTAAAAGGCAACATACAGGGGGAGGGGCAAGATGGCGGAAGAGTAGGGTCCCCAAGTCACCTGTCACCTGCAAATTACCTAGATAACCTTCAAATCATCCTGAAAATCTTCGAATTCTGCCTGTGATTTAAAGAGAGACCAGCTGGAATGCTACAGTGAGAAAAGTTCGCGCTTCTATCAAGGTAGGAAGACGGGAAAAAGAAATAAAGAAACAAAAGGCATCCAAGGGGGAGGGGCCCCGTGAGGAGCCGGGCTAAGGCCGGGGCGAGTGTCCCCAGGACAGGAGAGCTCTGTCTCGGAGAAGCAGGATCTGCACCAATCTTCCTGGGTAGAATGGTGCCCGCAGGGAGTCAGAGCAGGACCCCAGGAGGGCGGGGATGTCCTCGGGCTCCCTAGAACACTAAGAGACACCTGCACTCCCAGGAGAGTGCTCCAAACTCCCTAAGGGCTGCAGGGCACATGCACTGACTTGGGAGCAGCTCAGAGGGGCTCGGGCAGCGGCTCTGCACAGAGGGTGCTGCATGCCCCGGGAGCAGCTTGGCAGCGGTGCCTCCAGCAGAGGAAGAGGCTCCGTACGGAGGGGGCTGTGCGGCTCCGGGAGCAACTCGGAGGTGCTCAGGCGGTGGATCCCTGAGGGGGCTGCGAGGCCGGGAGCAGCTCTGAGGGGCTGGGCGGCAGCTCCAGGGAGAGGCAGCCTCATGGCCAGGAGCGCAAATCCAATAGCACAGGCCCTGGAGCACAGGGCGCTGGGACACAGCCAAGGATTCGGCCTCCGCGGGACAGGCAGAGGCCGGGAGGGCCAAGGACAGCAAAGACGCTCCTGCCCAGAGCTGAGCAGATCAGAAACCAGCCCCAGAGCCTCCAGACCCTGCAGACTGCTCAGGAGTTACTGCAGGGGCTGAATCCAGGTTTCCAGAGCTGGCCGCTATCACTGGGGTTGTTCCTCCTGAGGCCTGACGGGGTAAACAACCCCCACTGAGCCCTGCACCAGGCAGGGGACAGAGCAGCCCCCCAAGTGCTAACACCTGAAAATCAGTAAAACAGGCCCCTCCCCCAGAAGACCAGCTAGACGGACAAGTTCCAGGGGAAGTCAAGGGACTTAAAATATACAGAATCAGAATATACTCCCCCAGGTTCTTATTTTTATTTCTGATTGCTTCCCCCAGACTTTTTCCCCCTTTCTTTATTTTTCTTTCTCTATTTATTCTTTCTCCTTTTTTTCTTCCTTTTTTCTTTTTCTCTTTTCTTTCATTCTTTCTCTCGTCTCTTTTTCTCTTTTTCCCAATTCAACTTGTTTTTGGCCACTCTACACTGAGCAAAATGACTAGAAGGAAACCTCACCTCAAAAGAAAGAATCAGAAACAATCCTCTCTCCCACAGAGTTACAAAATCTGGATTACAATTCAATGTCAGAAAGCAATTCAGACGCACGATTATACAGCTACTGGTGGCTCTAGAAAAAAGCATAAAGGACTCAAGAGACTTCATGACTGCAGAATTTAGATCCAATCAGGCAGATGTTAAAAATAAATTGAATGAGAAGCAATCCAAACTAGAAGTCCTAATGACGAGGGTTAACGAGGTGGAAGAACGAGTGGGTGACATAGAAGACAAGTTGATGGCAAAGAGGGAAACTGAGGAAAAAAGAGACAGACAATTAAAAGACCAGAAAGACAGATTAAGGGAAATAAACGACAGCCTGAGGAAGAAAAACCTACGTGTAATTGGGTTTCCCGAGGGCGCCGAAAGGGACAGAGGGCCAGAATATGTATTTGAACAAATCCTAGCTGAAAACATTCCTAATCTGGGAAGGGAAACAGGCATTCAGATCCAGGAAATAGAGAGATCCCCCCCTAAAATCAATAAAAACTGTCCAACACCTCGACATTTAATAGTGAAGCTTGCAAATTCCAAAGATAAAGAGAAGATCCTTAAAGCAGCAAGAGACAAGAAATCCCTGACATTTATGGGGAGGAGCATTAGAGTAACAGCAGAACACTCCACAGTGACCTGGCAGCCCAGAAAGGGCTGGAAGGATATATTCAGGGTCCTCCAGAGAAGAACATGCAACCAAGAATACTTTATCCAGCAAGGCTCTCATTCAAAATGGAAAGCGAGATAAAGAGCTTCCAAGATTCCAAGACACGCAGGAACTGAAAGAATATGTGACCTCCAAACCAGCTCTCCAAGAAATTTTAAGGGGGACTCTTAAAATTCCCCTTTAAGAAGAAGTTCAGTGGAACAATCCACAAAAACAAGGACTGAATAGATATCATGATGACACTAAACGCATATCTGTCAATAGTAACTCTGAACGTGAACGGGCTTAATGACCCCATCAAAAGGCGCAGGGTTACAGACTGGATAAAAAAGCAGGACCCATCTATTTGCTGTCTACAAGAGACTCATTTTAGACAGAAGGACACCTACAGCCTGAAAATAAAAGTTTGGAGAACCATTTACCATTCAAATGGTCCTCAAAAGAAAGCAGGGGTAGCCATCCTTCTATCAGATAAACTAAAGTTTACCCCGAAGACTGTAATGAGAGATGAAGAGAGACGTATAATACTTAAAGGATCTATCCAAAAAGAGGACTTAACGATCCTCAATATAAATGCCCCAAATGTGGGAGCTGCCAAATATTTAAACCAATTAATAACCAACGTGAAGAAATACTTAGATAATACTTACCATATACTTGGTGACTTCAATCTAGCCCGTTGTATACTTGATAGTTATTCTAAGCATAACATCTCCAAAGAAACAAGATGTTTAAATGATACACTGACCAGATGGATTTCACAGATATATATATAACTTTACATCCAAACTCAACTGAATACACATTCTTCTCAAGTGCACATGGAACTTTCTCCAGAATCGACCACATACTGGGACACAAATTGGGTCTGAACCGATACCAATAGACTGGGATCACCCACTGCATACTCTCAGAGCATACTGCCTTGAAAATAGAACTAAATCACAACAATAAGTTTGGCAGGACCTCAAACACATAGAGGTGAAGGATCATCCTGCTAAAAGATGAAAGGGTCAACCAGGAAATTAAGGAAGAATTAAAAAGATTCATGGAAACTAATGAGAATGAAGACACAAACGTTCAAAATCTTTGGGATGCAACAAAAGCAGTCCTAAGGGGGAAATACATCGCAATAGAAGCATCCATTCAAAAACTGGAAAAAACTCAAATACAAAAGCTAACCTTACACATAAAGGAGCTAGAAAAAAACAGCAGATATACCCTACACCCAACAGAAGAAGAGACTTAATTAAAATTCGAGCAGAACTCAAGGAAATCGAGACCAGAATAAATGTGGAACAGATCAACAGAACCAGGAGTTGGTTCTTTGAACAAATTAATAAGATAGATAAACCATTAGCCAACCAGATTAAAAAGAAGATAGAGAAGACTCAAATTAATAAAATCATGAATGATAAAGGAGAGATCACTACCAACACCAAGGAAATACAAACGATTCTAAAAACATATTATGAACAGCTATACGCCAATAAATTAGGCAATCTAGAAGAAATGGACGCAATCCTAGAAAGCCACAAACTACCAACTGGAACAGGAAGAAACAGAAAACCTAAACAGGCCAATAACCAGGGAGGTAATTAAGCGGCCATCCAAAACCTCCCACGACACAAAAGTCCAGGGCCAGATGGCTTCCCAGGGGAATTCTATCAAACGTTTAAAGAAGAAACCATACCTCTCCTACTAAAGATGTTTGGAAAGATAGAAAGAGATAGAGTACTTCCAAATTCATTCCATGAGGCCAGCATCACCTTAATTTCAAAACCAAAGACCCCACCAAAAAGGAGAATTACAGACCAATATCCCTGATGAACATGGATGCAAAGATTCTCAACAAGATACTAGCCAATAGGATCCAACAGTACATTAAGAAAATTAATCACCATGACCAAGTAGGATTTATCCCCGGGACACAAGGCTGGTTCAACACTCGTAAAACAATCAATGTGATTCATCATATCAGCAAGAGAAAAACCAAGAACCATATGATCCTCTCATTAGATGCAGAGAAAGCATTTGACAAAATACAGCATCCATTCCTGATCAAAACACTTAAGAGCGTAGGGATAGAGGGAACGTTCCTCGACATCTTAAAAGCCATCTACGAAAAACCCACAGCAAATATCATTCTCAATGGGGCAGCACTGGGAGCTTTTCCCCTAAGATCAGCAACAAGACAGGGATGTCCACTCTCACCACTGCTATTCAACATAGTACTGGAAGTCCTAGCCTCAGCAATCAGACAACAAAAAGACATTAAAGGCATTCAAATTGGAAAAGAAGAAGTCAAACTCTCCCTCTTCACTGATGACATGATTCTCTACCTAGAAAACCCAAATCCTACACCCCAAGATTGCTAGAACACATACAGCAATTGGTAGCATTGCCAGATACAAAATCAATGCCCAGAAATCAATGGCATTTCTATACACTAACAATGATACTGAAGAAAGAGAAATTAAGGAGTCAATCTCATTTACAATTGCACCCAAAAGCATAAGATACTGAGGAGTAAACCTAACCAAGGTGGTAAAGGATCTATACCTTAAAAACTATAGAACACTTCTGAAAGAAATTGAGGAAGACACAAAGAGATGGAAAAATATTCCATGCTCATGGATTGGCAGAATTAACATTGTGAAAATGTCAATGCTACCCAGGCAATGTACACTTTTAATGCAAACCCTACCAAAATACCATGGACTTTCATCAGAGAGTTAGAACAAATTATTTTGAGATTTGTGTGGAATCGTGATCCCTGGGTGGCACAGCGGTTTGGTGCATGCCTTTGGCCCAGGGCGCAATCCTGGAGACCAAGGATCGAATCCCATGTCAGGCGCCCGGTGCATGGAGCCTGCTTCTCCCTCTGCCTGTGTCTCTGCCTCTCTCTCTCTCTCTCTGAATGTGAGTATCATTAAAAAGAAAGATTTGTGTGGGATCAGAAAAGACTCCGAATACCAGGGGAATTGTAAAAAAGACAAACATATCTAGGGGCATCATAATGCCAGATTTCAGGTTGTACTACAAAGCTGTGGTCATCAAGACAGTGTTGTACTGGCACAAAAACACACATAGATCAATGGAACAGAATAGAGAACCCAGAAGTGGACCCTAACTTTATGGTCAACCAATATTCGATAAAGGGGTAAAGACTATCCATTGGAAGAAAGACAGTCTCTTCAATAGAAGGTGCTGGGAAAATTGGACATGCACATGCAGAATAATGAAACTACACCACTCACTTTCACCATACACAAAGATAAACTTAAAATGGATGAAAGATCTAAATGTGAGACAAGAGTCCATCAAAATCCTAGAGGAGAACAAAGGCAATACACTTTTTGAACTCAGCCACAGTAACTTTTTGCAAGATTCATCCACGAATGGAAAAGAAACAAAAGCAAAAATGAATTATTGTGACTTCATCAAGATAAGATGCTTTTGCACAGCAAAGGATACAGTGAACAAAACTAAATGACAACCTACAGCATGGGAGAAGATATTTGCAAAAGACGTATCAGATAAAGGGCTAGTTTCCAAAATCTATAAAGAACATCTTAAACTCAACACCAAAGAAACAAACAATCCAATCATGAAATGGGCAAAACACATGAAGAGAAATCTCACAGATGAAGACATAGACATGGCCAACATGCACATCAGAAAATGCTCTGCATCACTTGCCATCAGGGAAATACAAATCAAAACCACAATGAGATACCACCTCACACCAGTGAGAATGGGGAAAATTAACAGGGCAGGAAACCGCAAATTTTGGAGAGGATGTGGAGAAAAGTGAACCATCTTACACTGTTGGTGGGAATGTGAACTGATAAAGCCACTCTGGAAAACCGTGTGGAGGTTCCTCAAGGAGATAAAAATAGACCTGCCCTACGAACCAGCAATTGTAATGTTGGGGATTTACCTCAAAGATTCAGATGCAATGAAACACTGGGACACCTGAACCCTGATGTTTATAGCAGGAATGTCCACAATAGCAAAACTGTGGAATGAGCTTTTGTGTCCATTGAAAGATGAATATAAAGAAGATGTGGTTTATGTATACAATGGAATATTACTCAGCCATTAGAAACGACAAATACCAACCATTTACTTCAACGTGGATGGTACTGGAGGGTATTATGCTGAGTGAAGTAAGTCAATCGGAGAAGGACAAACAGTGTATGCTCTCATTCATTTGGGGAAAATAAATAATAGTGAAAGGGAATATAAGGGAATGGAGTAGAAACGTGTGGGAAATATCAGAAAGGGAGACAGAACATAAATACTCCTAAATCTGGGAAACGAACTAGGGGTGGTGGAAGGGGAGGAGGATAGGGGGTGTGGGTGAATATTTGACGGGTACTGAGGGGGACACTTGACGGGATGAGCACTAGGTGTTATTCTGTACATTGGACAATTGAACACCAATAAAAAAGAAATTTATTAAAAAAAAAGTTCCAACAACTAAATATTTATGCTGCCAACATGGTAGTACCTAAATATAGAAACCAATTAACAACAAACGTACAGGAACTCACTGATAATAATATAATGACAGGGGATTTTAACAACCACTTATGTTAAAGAACTGATCATCTATGCAGAAAATATATAGGGGAACAATAGCCTTGACACACTGGACCACAGGGACTCCACAGATATAGTCTGAATTTCTTAATAAAGCAGAATACACATTCCTTTCAAGTGAAAATGGGACATTCTCAAGAACAGATCATATCATGGCCCACAAATCAGCCCTCAACAGGTACAACAGGTACAAGAAGGATGGTATCACACCATGTACATTTTCGGACCACGAGGCTATGAAATGCAAAGTCAACAGTAAGAAAAATTTGGACAGACCAAAAATACGTAGAGATTATGAATATCCTAATAGAGAATGAATGCAGCAACCAGGAAATTAAAGAGGAAATTTAAAATAAATGAAAATGAAAACATGTTTCTCCAAACCTCTAGGATGTAGCAAAGGCAGTCCTACGAGGGAAGTATATAACAATATAGGCCTACCTCAAGAAACAAGATGTCTCCAATACACAACCGAACCCTACAGCTAAAGAGGCTGGAAAAGGAAAAGCATACAAAGCCTAAATCCTGCAGAAGAAGGGAAAAAATAAAGATGAGAGGAGAAATAAACAATACAGAAACAACAAAACAGTAGAAGGGAATAATGAAACTAAGAGCTGATTCTTCAAAAAAATTAATAAAATGGATCAAGCCCTAGCCAGCCTTATCAACGAGAAAAGAGAAAAGAAATAAATAAATAAAATCACAAATGAGAGAAGAGAGATCACAATCAACACCAGAAAAATAAGACAATTATAAGGGAATACTATGAAAGATTATACATTAACAAACCGAAAGACCTGGAAGGAATGGACAAATCCCTAGAAATGCGCAGATGAGCAAAACTAAAATAGGAAGAAATAGAAAATGTGAACTGACCCATAAATAGCAAAGGAATTTAATCAGCAAGGCACCTGGGTACCTCAGTGGTTGAGCATCTGCTTTGGCTCAGGTCATGATCCTGTGGTCCTGGGGGAGCACGTCCCACATCAGGCTCCCTGCATGGAGCCTCAGTTTTCCCCTGCCTGTACTTCTGCCTCTCTGTGTCTCGCATGAATCCATAAATAAAAATATTTAAAAGAGAAAAAAGATAAAAAGATGAGAAAGGACCCAAATAAAATCACAAATGAGAAAAGAGAAATAACAACCAACACTAGAGAAATACAAATGTTTACAAGAGAACATAATGAAAAATTATATGCCAGCAATCTAGACCCTGGGAGAAATAGATCAATTCCTAGAAATATATAACATAGCAAAAATGAAAAAGGAAGAAATAAGAAACTTGAACAGACAGATAACCAGCAAAGAAATTGAATCAGCAATCAAGAATCTCCCAACAGGAGACCCTAAGATCAATAGAACAGAATGGAAAGCCGAAACAAGATACAAACCTGTAACTCTATGATCCATTAATCAACAACAAGGCAGGAAGGAATATCCAGAGGCACAAAGACAGTCTCTTCAACAAACCCTAACCCTGACCCCAGGATAAGAACAAATGGTGTTGGGAAACCAGGCAGCCACATGCAGAAGAATGGAACTGGACCACTTTCTTACACCATATTTATAAAAAATAAATTCAAAATGGATGAAAGGCCTAAATGTGAGACCTGAAACCATACAAAGAAGAAGAGATAGGCAGCAACATCTTTGACATTGGCCATTGGATGTTCTTTCTAGATATGCCTCTGAGTTGAGGGAAACAAGAGCAAAAATACTATTGGGACTTCATCAAATTGAAAGCTTCTGCAAAGTGAAAGAAACAACCAACGCTAAAAGGCAACATAGGGATCCCTGGGTGGTGCAGCGGTTTGGTGCCTGTCTTTGGCCCAGGGCGCGATCCTGGAGACCCGGGATCGAATCCCACATCGGGCTCCCAGTGCATGGAGCCTGCTTCTCCCTCTGCCTATGTCTCTGCCTCTCTCTCTTTCTCTCTCTGTGACTATCATAAATAAAAAATAAATAAATAAAAATAAAAGGCAACATACAAAATGAAAGGAGATATTTGTAAACAACACATCCAATAAAGAGTTAGTATGCAAAATACGTAAAGCAAATATAAATCTCAGCATCCTAAACACAAATTATCCAACTGCAGATGGGCAGAAGACATGAATGGACTTTGTCTCTGTCAAGACATCCAATGGCCACCAGACACAGGGAAAAACACTCAGCGTCACCCATCATCAGGGAAATGCAAATGAAAACCACAATAAGATGTCACCTGACAGCCGTCAGAATGGCTAAAATTAACAACAGAAGAAACAACAGGTATTGTTGAGGCTATGTAGAAGAGGGAGCCCCTTACACTCCTGGTGGGCATGCGAACAGGTGCAGCCACTGTGGAAAACACTGTGCAGGGTCCTTGAGAAGTTAAAAATAGGGGATCCCTGGGTGGTGCAGTGGTTTGGAACCTGCCTTTGGCCCATGTTGTGATCCTGGAGACCCGGGATCGAATCCCACGCCGGACTCTCAGTCCATGGAGCCTGCTTCTCCCTCTGCCTGTGTCTCTACCTCTCTCTCTGTGACTATCATAAAAAAATTGAAAAAAGAAGTTAAAAATAGAGCTACCCTATGATTCCAAAATTGCAGAGCTAGGTATTTACCCCGAGAATACAAAACTCGTTTAGTAGATTCCAAGTAGGACACGCAGCCGAGTGTTTGTAGCAGCATTATCAACAAGAGCCAAACTGTGGATACAGGCCACATGTCCATCGACTGATGAATGGGCAGAGACGATGTGGTAAATATACCCACTGCGACATCACTGGGTCAACAGAAGCGATGAAATGAAGCCATTTACAATGACGTGGGAGAAGTGGAAAGGACTTATGCTAAATGAACTCAGTCAGTCAGAGAAAGATACCAAATACCATACAATTGCATTCACATGTGAATTTTAAGAAACCAAACAAACTGGCAAAGGGGCACAGGGGGGGATGAGAGAAACAAACAAAAAAACACACTCTTAACCACAGAGAATAAACTAATCAATACCAGAGGAAGGTGGGGGGGATGGGGAATCAGGGGATGGGGATAGTGGAGGGCACCTATGACCAGTACCAGGCGTTGTATCCAAGGGTTGAATCACTATGTGGTAAACCTGAAACTATATCATACTGTGTTTACAAACAGGAATTCAAGTAAATCTTTAAAATAATAATTGGTAGTATTGATGAAACATGTGCGCACTAGGGCCTGTTAGCATCGGAAATATCTCCTTGAAACAGAGCCCAACACCCTGCTTCCCCAGAAATACTTAAGGACAAGGAATTGGAGCCCACAGACCACAAAATGAAATGTTGACTGGACTTTAGCAAGTCCTGAAAAACTCACTCAACCCTCTTTCACTGTAGGCGGGACCGCGGGCTGGTGCAGCCACCCTGGAAACAGTGTGGAGGCTCCTCAGTAAGTTACAAATAGAGCCGCCCTGCGACCAGTAGGTGAATGGCCTGGAGCTGACTCTAAAGATATAGATGCAGTAAGACTCGGGACACCTGCACCCCAATGTCCACAACAGCCGGGTCCACAGTAGCCACACTGTGTGAAGTATCTCGGTGCCCTCAGGCAGATGATGGATAAAGAGGATGGGAGATAGATGATGGTCATAGAGAGAGGAATGGTACCTAGCTATCAAAGAGAAGGAAATCTTGCCATTTGCAATGACATGGATAGAACTAGAGAAATCATGTTAAGTGAAACAAGTCAGCCGGAAAAGAGAATGACCGTGTGGTGTCATTCATAGGTGGAATTAAAGAAGCAAAGCAGATGAACATCTGTGAAGGAAGGAAATCAAATAACATGAAAACAGATGCAGGAAATACAGACACTTAATGATAGGAAACAAACTGAGGGTCGCTGGAGGGTAGGGGACAGGTGAGGGGATCACAGGGGACAGGCATGAAGGAGGGCACATGATGTCACATGCACTGCTGTTATCTCCAACTGGTGAATCCCTGAATTCTTCCTCTGAAAGTATAATACACTATACATTACTTAATTAATTTAATTTAATTAAGTTAAAAAATAATTTGGATCAGAGCACATTTCCTTCTAGACTCTCAGTTTTGCTCATTCAGCTTATACCGAGACCACCCACCGTGGGTGTGGTTTGTCTAAATAGGCCCCATGCCTCGTCCATGGCCCAGCCCAGGGCTAGAACTCACGACCCCGAGATCAGGACCGGAGGTGAGGTCAGGAGCCGGATGCTTAACCAACGGAGCCAGCCAGGGGCCAGAGAACCACACTGCTTTATCCTGTGTCTCTGTGACATCATTTGAAATAGGAAAGTGCTGCATCCCGGTCTCTCCTGCTTCTCCAATACTGATTTGCTGTCCAGGGTCATTTGTGGGGGCGGAGGGATGTTACAGGGTTTTTTTTTTCCTATTTATAGGATCTGCCACCATGATTTGACAGGAATGACATTGAAATAGAGGGTGGCTTCAGGAACTGCGGACATTTTCACAAGATGAGGCCCCACCCACGAGCCCAGGACGGCCTCCCAGAGCCTGGTATGGCTCAGTGCACAAGTCTTGTGCTCCTTTGGCTCAGTCTCATTATTTATTCTCTGTGATGCTCCTGAGAAGGGAGTCACATCCATCATTTCCATCCTGAGTGCTCATTGTCAGGACACAGCAAGCCCAACAATAGAATAAAAACTGAGCACAGAAGAAAACTAGAGAATCCCTTCCTGTAGAAATAAAAGAACTAAAATCTAGTAGGCCAATGTTAAAAATGCTATAACTGAGATGCAGTCCCAAGTGGAAGCTTTAAAAACAAGGAAGGTTCGGGACCACAGACACAGAAGTAGGGAAGTCAACCACTTATTAAAACAATAACATTCATGTCATAGGAGACTCAGAAGATGAAGGGAGAGAAAAGGTAGGCCTTGCTCAGACATTAGAAACGACAAATACCCACCGTTTGCTTCAACGTGGATGGAACTGGAAGGTATTATGCTGAGTGAAGTAACTCAATCGGAGAAGGACAAACATTGTATGTTCTCATTCACTTGGGGAATATAGATAATAGAGAAATGGAATATATGGTAAGGGAGAAGAAATGTGTGGGAAATATCAGAAAGGAAGACAGAACATAGACTCCTAACTCAGGGAAATGAACTAAGGGTGATGGAAGGGGAGGAGGGCGGACGGTGGTGGTGAATGTGTGATGGGTACTGAAGGGGGCACTTGATGGGATGAGCACTGGGTGTTTTTCTGTAGGTTGGCAAATTGAACACCAATAAAAAAATAAAATTATTATAAAAAACAGAAAGAAAGAAAGAAAGAAAGAAAGAAAGAAAGAAAGAAAGGAAAGAAAGAAAGAAAGAAAGAAAGAAAGAAAGAAAGAAAGAAAGAAAGAAAGAAAGAAAGAAAGAAAGAGTGGCACCTGTGTGGCTCAGTTAGTTAAGCTTCTGCGTTAGGCTCAGATTATGATCATGATCCAGGTCCCTAGTCAGGCTCCCTGTTCAGCAGGGAACCTGCTTCTCCCTCTCCCTCTGCTCCTCTCGCTCATGTTTTTCTCTCCTCTCTCTCTCAAATAAATAAAAAACATCTTTGAAAAAGAAACAAACAAACCCACAAGGAAGAGAAATCTCCCATGCAGAAGAATTTTAAACAATTTGTGCAGACATTACACCGTCAAGTTCATGACATAGCTTCCCACTCTTAAGTGTGGAATACACATAGTAACTTCCTCCTACAAAATATAATATGAAAAAGTTAAAATAATATTGATAATATAATAGTAATAATAAAAATTAATAATAATAATAAAGAATCAGTTTACTACGGAGAAAGCTGACAAACACTACCTCAGCAAGATGATCAGATCGATACCAAGACTGATAAATCATGTTGATAGTATCTATCCTTTATATGATATAATGAAAATGGCAGTATATCTCTGTATATAATCCACAGAAACAGTTCAATTATGAGATAAATGACAGACATGTCCCAACTGACGGAAAGCTTACAAAATACTCTACTTCTCAAAGTGTTCCAGTTAAACAACAACAAGGAAAGACTGTCACAATCCAGAGGAGCCTAAGGAAACAGGAGGACAAATGGAATGTGATATGAGGGATGGTAACTTAGCAAAAACTAAGGAAATCTGAATAAACTATGGTCTTTGGTTAATGCGACTATTTTAATATTGATTCATTAGCTAATATTTCTACCGTAGTAATATATCAATAATTGGAGAAAATGAGTACAAGTGCATGTGAATGCACTGTAATATCTTCTCAATTTCCCTATAAATCTTTGTTTTTTTCCTAATAAATAAGATTTATTTTGAAAATTGACTTAAATGAATCAGGCTCCAAGTGTGAAGACATTTTAAGAATAGTTGAATTAACTTTTGCCTTATTCTTAAAGAGTTCCTTTGATGGAAACAAAGTAAGAATTTCATATCAGAAGGAAATAAAGACACTTATGAACACGTATAATGCCTCCTCAACCTGAAAAGCAGGAACGGATAATAAATAGCAAAAATTAGATAAAAATAATTCTAGTATAATAGACACCATATTGCAAGTGCATTTAAAATTAGCAATGCATAACATTTATTTCCTTGACATTTGTCTTCCAAAGAGTTCACAGTATTTCAGTGTCAGTTGAAACAGGGGAAGAATCTCAGGGAAGAATCCTTCACACAATAATTGGACCATTGGTAATAATGTCTCTCAGTTCTTTCCAAATCCATACAGATGCATTTCCTGATGAGTGACTGAACTGTGAAGAAAGAGATGAGAAACCCTCATCCCTCTGAACTACTTGTGTCAGAATATTTTAACCATAGTACTACGGATAGTAGTAAATTATCCTTATTAACAGGAAATACGTCTCAGAGGAATCTGAGCAATCAGATGGGCAGAGAAAAAATGCTTTGACTCGCTCCTCATCTTTTAAAGACAAAGGAGAGGTTTTCTATGTACAAAGTCAGTTGTCAAGATAGCCTTAGGGAATAAGTCTGCAGCATCGAATCCCGAATCCCGCTGCACAGCTGGGATGCCCGGACTCCAGGTTTCCTGATTCCAAATCACTGGGCCTGTCCCCCAACAAGGGTGCCACGCTGAGATCATTTGCAATTGATCTCTTAGGAGCTCTGGGGAAGGGGGAAGGAGCTAAGAGGCCTAGCTAGGAGAGGATGGGACAGGATGCATGGAGGCTGAGAGAATTAAGGTCATTCCAATTAAAATTCAGCGTTAGCACATGCCCAGCCATCCCAGGCCCCTGTGAAGAAGAGCTGAAATTTACATTACTTCAGTTACAGGAAAAAAACAAAAGTTTACAGCTTAATGTCCTAGAAAGCCCCACAATAGAATCAAAACTGAGCCCAGGCCAAGGGCAGGAAGCCCCTACTAGAATGAGAACAGAGCTCAATGCCCTTGAAGGCCCCATATCAAAATGTAAACAGAACTTGAGGAATTGCTCCAGCCCTTCTGGAGGTCCCTGAGACCAGCCCTTAAAACTAAGGTAAAACTCTCCTCGGGGTCCAAGTCCCTGTTCCGCTGTGTTGGGTATACTTGGATACAAGCTTGAGCTTATAAATAAACCCTCATGTGTTTGCATCAGTGTCGGCTTCTCTGTGGTTTCTGGGATTCGCAATCTTGGTCACAACACCCCCGTGTTCCCTACCACCTTGGCTGAACCCCTATCCCCTCCCACTCTGGGTGACACTCAATCACCTCCCCACACACAACAGCTGGGCACAGGCCATCACACAGGTCCCACGAGCACGGTGAGCACTCCCGCTGTCACTGGCCTCCCAGAGGAAGGAAGGAGGTTTCGGCAGGACACACTCCCGTGGTGACCACAGGGCTCCCTGTCCAGCACAGCAGCTCGTGACAGGTCGGGGTCTGTGTCCCCGACGCCTGCTCCTCCTTCCTGTTTTTCCCACAGGAAATGAAGGAGGAGGCCCTGGTCTCCTCCTAGGACATCAAACAGGTAGACCTGGAGGTCAACAAGATGTTCGGCAGCCACATCATGTTTTATGACTGCTAAGGGCCAGGTGAGGCTGCTGGGCCAGGGGGCTTTGGGGCCCTGGGAGCTTCTGGATAGGGAAAATGGGGACTCTGAGGCCAGGGGGAGAAACAGCAGCCAACAACACACCCCTCCATGGTAGGGTGATTGGGATCTCTCCCGTGCCCACACCCCCGGGCCTCAGGGATGAGGAGGCTACTAGGATGGGGCCTCCAGGGGTTGCCATGGGAGCTGAACACCACTGGGGAGAGGGACAGCCCCTTGAGAAGCAGGGGACAGGGTTGGGGACATGGGGGGAAGGAACCGGACCTGGGGGCCAAGCGGCATGGCCGCGGCTGGAGCAGGACACACATCGATCCCATGTGGGTCGGACGGGTCAGAGTGACACCCACTCTCGGTGCTTTATATATTTCTAAATTCTATGCATTTAATTTGAGACAATTTGCAATTTGTAAACACACATATGATGACCCCCAGATAATGCCCCCAGTGCATCCAAGGCCCTGCAATGACCACACCGCGCCCCAGGGGCAGGTGTCACAATAAACCCCAGACTGGGGTCGCCTTTAATTGTAGATGTTTCCTTGTGCATCTTAGAGGAAGAGATACCCTGTGTCCGTAGGCCCCCCTCATTCCCCACTCCCACATCATCCCCCTACATCATCATCCCCAATGGCATCCCACCTACACTATCCCCCTCACACCCACACAGCCCCACACAATCCCCACCCACACTATACCACAACACCATCCCCCCAACACCAACCCCCACACTCCACCAGAATCATACTCCTGCCCCCACACCATTCACCCCCACACGATTTACCCCCAGCAAGGACCCGGTGCAGGTGCCCCCTGTGGAACATGCTCAGCCTCCCCTGCTTTCTTTGCATACCCTAATCCCATCAGAAGCCCAGGTATCCCATAGAGTACCCAGGGGTTGCAGGGAGGAGGAAAGACATGGAGCCCCTGACAGGGTGGGTGCAGATGAGTGGTGCAGAGGATGCACCATGCCCTGCCTCCACACACTGCCCCTCCTGGAGGGCGGCACACCCTGCACAGGACACCAGCCCCTAACCCAGAGGGACCTGGGCTGACCTGGCTGAGTTGATTTGAGCCCCCCCTAGGCCCAACACAAAGACTAATGGGATCCAGCCCCCCATGGCCCTGGCCAGCCCTGGATTCTGGCCCCGGGCTGAGTGAGCCCTCTCAAAGCTGGATGTGGCCTCTTTGGCCCTGGGTGTACCCCACAGAACCAGGTCGCTGACCTAGGGCACCCTTTGGATCCTGGGACACCCCAGGGTGGGGAGAGCAGGTGTAGGCCAGTGGGCCAAACCCGCACCCACACCATGAGGCAGGCTGCTCCAGGTGCTGGGGCCCCAGGGAGCCCGAGGCCGGGGTCCAGCTGCCCTGTGGGGACCCTGCACAGGAGCCCATGAGCTGCAGTTCCAGGTCAGCTCTGCTGTCCTCAGAACGGTCTCTCAGACTGAAACCTCAAGACATGCGCCCCCACCCGGATTCCACACATGCTCCCAGGTGGGGGACTCCAGCATCCACACCCACAACCTGTGTCATTCTTGCCCTCCCCCCTAAAGGACAGAAAGGTCTCTCTCACCATGGGAAGGCACGCACCCTCGGCGCTGAGCCCGTTTGCTGTAGAAAGTCAATAAAGTGATGTGGTGCGAAAATGCACAGCCAGCCCATTTCTGTGTCTCCCAGAACACTGTGCACGGAGCTTGGAGAGACCCCCAGAGAGGAGGAGGGGGCACCAACCAGGCCCCATCAGCCCCTGAAAGGGGCGCCACCATGCACACCCAGCTGATGTCCCCATGTGACTTCCAGGGGTGGCCAGACACCAGGGTCAGGACCTGACAGACTTTACTGGGACTCAGGCTGTGCCCCGCAGGCCAGGAGGGGCTGGGACAGAGTGACAGCCAGGAAGCCTCAGGTCACCAGGATCTGTGCAAAGCCACCTGGAGGTCTGTGCTCCCTCTGTCCAGTGGGCCTGGGCTGGCTGTGTTCCGGGGCCCTTCCTCCACCCATCATCCCTGTGACTGTGTGCCTGGGACATTGAGGGCCTCCCCAGGGTGGCCCCGATATCTGGCTCCCTACTGGAGAGGCATCTGGGAGAAGAGAATCAGCCGGCACATGGCGGGCTCCACTACCAGACATGAGAATGTGGCCGAGCTGGACCTTCCAGCTCTGCTGACCCTCCAGTGGAAAGTCACTGCACGAGCGAGCACCGGGTCGGCCAGGAGACCCCAGCTAGCCGCCCAGCTCCAGCAACAGAAATGATGTTGTGCCAACCATTTCGGCATTTGGGTGACCCAGCCAGAGGATCCGATAGATTCATGTGATAGCTGCATGTGATATACACACACACCCCAAAACCAACAAAAGTCAGAATCCCCCCATTGTTGTCAAAAAGCAGCTACATGATTCCATACATGACGCTGTGGTCCCCTATAGGATCCATGGAAGGCGGTATAAACCACGACTGCAGAGGTCCCGGAGGTATGGAGATGTGCCTGATGGGTTCCAACAAGGAGCACAGAGGGTCAGGAAGCATCCTACGGAGGGGGGGGGGCTCCTAGGAAAGGATACCAGGTCCCTGTGAAGGCTATGGATGGTGAAATCTGTCCTCCTCCCTTTCAGCTTCTAGTTTTCTGCCTAAATGCCATTTTCCTCAATCATAATAGCAAAAATTTATTTTATGTTTTTAAATTTCTTTTTATTGGAGTCCAATTTGTATGAATTCTTTCTTCAGCAAGGGTGTCATTCAGGATAGAAGGAGAGTGACAGATTGTCCCAGACAGGCAAAATATAAAGGAGTTCAGGACCACTTAACCAGTCCAGTAAGGAATTTTAAGAGGGACTGTTCCAGTGGGCGAAAAAAAGAGACCAAAAGCAACAAAGACTAGAAAAGACAAGAGAACGTCACTGGAAACACCAACTCTACCGGTAACACAAAGGCAATAAGTTCATATCTTTCAATAATCACTGTGAATTCTGATAGACTAAATGATCCAATCAAAAGATATAGGGTATCAGAGTAGCTTAAAAAACAGGATCCGGGATACCTGGGTGGCTCAGGGGTTGAGCCTCTGCCTTTGACTCAGGGTGTGATCCTGGAGTCTGGGATCCAGTCCCATATTGGGCTCCTGGTGGGGAGCCTGATTCTCTCTCTGCCTAATTTTCTGCCTCTCTATCTCTCTCTCTCATAAATAAAATCATTATTAAAAAAAACAAGATCCATCTGTATGCTGCCTACAAGATGCTCACGTTAGACCTTTAGACACCGGGAAATTGAAAGTCAGGGGACGGAAAACCATCTATAAATGTAATGGATATCAAACGAAAGCTGGAGGACCCATACTTATATCAGACTAACTAGATTTGAAACAAAACCCTGGGGGACACCTGTTGGCTCAGTGGTTGAGCATCTGCCTTCGGCTCAGGGGGTGATCCTGGGATCCCAGGATCGAGT
The DNA here is from genome assembly GCF_048164855.1 of Canis lupus baileyi. Taxonomy (NCBI): domain Eukaryota; kingdom Metazoa; phylum Chordata; class Mammalia; order Carnivora; family Canidae; genus Canis; species Canis lupus. Next base: position 63,089,335 of record NC_132852.1, read on the forward strand.
CCCACCATCGGCCTCCCTTTGGGGAGCCTGCCTCTCCTTCTGCATATATTTCTGCCTCTGCTTCTCTGTGTATCTCTCATGAATAATAAATAAAATATTTACATTTCAAAAAAGAAAGAACAAATACTTTAAGAAGCGATGAAGAAGGGCATTATTTCATAATTAAAAAGACTCTCTATCAAGATCAAACAACTAAATATTTATGCTGCCAACATGGGAGTAACTAAATATACAAACCAATTAACAACAAACGTACAGAAACTCACTGATAATAATACAATGACAGGGGATTTTAACACCCACTTATGGCAATGAACCAATCATCTATGCAGAAAATCTACAGGGGAACAATAACCTTGACACTCTGGACCAAAGGGACTCAACAGATATACTCTGAACATTTCTTCTAAAGCAGAATACACATTCCTTTCAAGTGCACATGGGACATTCACCAGAACAGATCATATCATGGCCCACAAATCAGCCCTCAACAGGTACAAAAGGTACAAGAAGACTGAAATCACACCATGTACATTTTTGGACCACGAGGCTATGAAACGCTAAGTCAAAAGTATGAAAAAATTTGGACAGACTAAAAATACATGGAGATTATGAACATCCTACTAGATAATGAATGCAGCAACCAGGAAATTAAATAGGAAATTTAAAACAAATGAAAATGAAAACATGTTTCTTCAAACCTCTAGGATGTAGCAAAGGCAGTCTTATGAGGGAAGTATACAACAATACAGGCCTACCTCAAAAACAAGATGTCTCCCATACACAACCTAACCCTACACCTAAAGAGGCTGGAAAAGGAATAGCAAACAAAGCCTAAAGCCTGCAGAAGAAGGGAAAAAATAAAGATGAGAGCAGAAATAAACAATACAGGAAAAACAAAACAGTAGAAGGGAATAACGAAACTAAGAGCTGGTTCTTCAAAATAATTAATAAAATGGATCAAGCCCTAGCCAGGCTTATCAACGAGAAAAGAGAAAACCTAAATAAATAAAATCACAAATGAGAGAAGAGAGATCACAATCAACACCAGAAAAATAAGACAATTATAAGGGAATACTATGAAAGATTATACGCTAACATACTGGGAGACCAGGAGGAAATGGACAAATCCATAGAAATGTGCAAACGAGCAAAACTGAAATAGGAAGAAATAGAAAATGTGAACAGACCCATAAGTAGCAAAGGAATTGAATCAGCAAGGCACCTGGGTGCCTCAGTGGTTGAGCATCTGCTTTGGCTCAGGTCATGATCCCGGGGTCCTGAGAGATCAAGTCCCACATCAGGCTCCCCGCATGGAGCCTCATTTAACCTCTGCCTATACTTCTGCCTCTGTGTGTCTCTCATGAATACATAAATAAAAACTTAAAAAAAGAAAAAAGATAAAAAGATGTGAAAGGACCCAAATAAAATCACAAATGAGAAAAGAGAAATAACAACCAACACTAGAGAAATACAAACGACTATAAGAGAACATTATGAAAAATTATATGCCAGCAACCAAGAACCTGGAAGAAATAGATCAATTCCTGGAAATATATAACATAGCAAAAATGATGAAGAAATAAGAAACTTGAACAGACAGATAACCAGCAACAAAATTGAATCAGCAATCAAGGATCTCCCAACAGGAGACGCTTAGATCAATAGAACAGAATGGAAATCCGAAACAAGATACAAACCTGTAACTCTATGATCCATTAATCGACAACAAGGCAGGAAGGAATATCCAATGGCACAAAGACAGTCTCTTCAACAAACCCTAACCCTGACCCCAGGATAAGAACAAATGGTGTTGGGAAAACCAGGAAGCCACATGCAGAAGAATGAAACTCGACCACTTTCTTACACCATATATATAAAAAATGAATTCAAAATGGATGAAAGACTAAATGTGAGACCTGAAACCAATCAAAGAAGAAAAGATAGGCAGCAACGTCTTTGACATTGGCCATTGGATCTTCTTTCTAGATATGCCTCTGAGTTGAGGGAAACAAAAGCAAAAATACTATTGGGACTTCATCAAATTGAAAAAGCTTCCACAAAGTGAAGGAAACAACCAAACCTAAAAGGCAACATACAAAATGAGAGGAGATATTTGTAAACAACACATCCAATAAAGATTTAGTATCCAAAATACATAGAGCAAATATAAATCTCAGCATCCTAAACACAAATTATCCAACTGCAGATGGGCAGAAGACATGAATGGACTTTGTGTCTGTCAAGACATCCAGATGGCCACCAGACACACGGACAGACACTCAGCATCACCCATCAGCAGGGAAATGCAAACCAAAACCACAATGAGATGTCACCTGACAGCCATCATAATGGCTAAAATTAACAACACAAGAAACAACAGGTGTTGGTGAGGCTATGGATAAGAGGGAGCCCCCTTACACTCCTGCTGGTCATGCGAAAATGTGCAGCCACTGTGGAAAACAGTGTGGAGGGTCCTCAAAAATTTAAAAATAGGGGATTCCTTGTGGCGCAGTGGTTTGGTGCCTGCCTTTGGCCCAGGGCGTGATCTTGGAAAACCGGGATCGAATCCCACATTGGGATCCCGGTACATTGGCCCTGCTTCTCCCTCTGCCTGTGTCTCAGCCTCTCTGTGTGACTATCATAAAAATAATTTGAAAAAAGAAGTTAAAAATAGAGCTACCCTCTGATTCAAAAATTAAACAGCTAGGTATTTACCCTGAGGATACAAAAGTAGTTTAGTAGATTCAAAGAGGGACACGCAGCCCAGTGTTGGTAGCAGCGTTATCAACAACAGCCAATCTGTGGATACAGCCCAAATGTCCATCGACAGATGAATGGGCAGAGACGATGTGGTAAATATACACACTGCGACATCACTGGGTCATCAGAAGGGATGAAATGAAGCCATTTACAATGACGTGGGAGAATTGTAAAGACTTATGCTAAATGAACTCAGTCAGTCAGAGAAAGACAGATACCACATACCATACAATTGCATTCACATGTGAATTTTAAGAAACCAAACAAACTGGCAAAGGGGCTCAGGGGGGATGAGAGAAGCAAACCAAGATACACACTCTTAACCACAGAGAATAAACTAATCAATACCAGAGGAAGGTGGGTGGGAAGGGGAATCAGGGGTTTGGGATAGTGGAAGTCACCTCTGACCACTACCAGGCGTTATATCCAAGGGTTGAATCACTATGTGGTAAACCTGAAACTATATCATACTGTGTTTACAAACAGGAATTCAAGTAAAACTTTAAAATAATAATTGCTAGTATTGATGAAACATGAGCGCACTAGAGATAAAATCAGAAAGGCAACTGAAAATCCAAATAAAGAGCATTTAGAGCCACAAAACCCCTCCTTAGCTCAGCTCAGGAGAAGACTACCATGCCTATTCTCACCCAAGCAGAAGCCTGGATTTTGATTCTCTGGGGAGGCCACAGACTTGGTGGAGTCAGGCTACCTTTAACCCAAACATAAATAGAGTTCATAAAACTAAACTGCCCAAGATATTAGGAGTCCCAGGGCAGGCACATGCCAAGACCCATACTCTACCCATACACAGACATAAGCCTAACCCTACACTTCAGCCTAATGTTAACCTAAACCTTAAACAAGACCTATCACTAATCGAAAACCAAACACAAACCCAAGACCAAAACACATGCACCAAACCTTCCTGCCAAGCCTCACCCTAAATCCTAAACCTATTCTAAACCCTTAACCCCGACCCCTACCTTAAATCTAACCCTAACTCTAACCTCTAAACCTAAACTTAACTTAATGTACTCAAATCCTATTCCTAACCTTAATCTGTACCCTAACCCTAACCCTCTAATACTAATCCTATCTCATACCACAAACTGTACCCTAACCCGTACCCTAAAACCAACCCCTAACCCAATCCTTAACCCTATATCTTACCCTTTTCCAAAACTGTACACTGACCCTGACCTGACCCAAACCCCAAACCAAACACTAACACTACCCCTAGCCCTAACCCCTATCCTAATCCTAATCCCCACCCTAACCCTAAACCTAGCCCTAACTTTAACTCTAACCCTTAAGTCTAACCCCTAACCCTAACTCACACCCTAATCCCTAACCCTAACTGCAAACCTAAGCCCAACCCTAACTCTAACCATAACCCTAACCCCAACTCCGAACCTCCTGCCCTAATCCCTAAAGCCTAAACCCTAACCCTAACTCTAAATCCTGCCCCTACCCCTAACCCACATCCTAACTCCTAACCACTGACCCTTACTCTTATCCCTCACTCTAACCTCTAATCCATAACCATAAGCATAATCACGAACACCTAACATCTAACCTAAAGCTAACCACCAACTGCCTCCACTCCCCTGACCCTACCATTCATTCTACCCATTCACTTACCCTGTGGTTCTGAGAAGTCCCTTCTGATATGGACGTGGTCCCCAACGGCACCTCCAGAGTCCTCCAGGGGGTCCTGAGGAAGCCGGGCTCTGTGAGTGCGGACATGGCCCCACGGGTCCTGAGTCATAGTCAGCGGGTCCTGAGGACGCCGGGTCTCTTGTCACTGTGGAGTATGCTTCACATCCTCTGGAAGCCTCACAGCAGGTCCTCAGGAGGCCGGGGGCTCCTGTCAGCCTGGACATGACCCCACGCCCCCCAGAAAACTCACCATGGGTCCTGAGGAGGCTGTGGGCTCCTGTCAGCATAGACCCAGCCCCATATATCCCAAAGCCGAAGTGCAGATCCTGAGGAGGACGGGTGTCCTGTCAGTGTTGATGTGGCCCCACATTTTCCTCAAGCCTCACCATAAGACCTGAGGAGACTGGGGGCTCCTGTCAGCATGGACCTGGCCCCAAATCTTCCCAAACCTTCACAGTGTATCCTGAGGAGGCTGGAGATTCCTGTCAGTGTGCATGAGGCACCCACATCTTTCTTAAGCCTCACCAGAGGCCTTGACAAGGCTGGGGTCTTCTGTCCGCATGAACACGTCCCCATAATTCCCGAAGACTACACCAGGGGTCCTGAGGAAGTCAGCGTCCTGTTGTGTGGATGTGACCACACGTACACCCAAATTGTCACCGAGGGTTCTGAGGAGGCCGCGGCTCCTGTCACCCTGAATGCGGCCCCCAGCTTCCAGAAGCCTCAACTTATATCCTGATGGGCCTGGGAGTTCCTACCAGAGTGGACGCGGTGCCACATTTTCCTGAAGCCTCCCCACGGGTCCTGAGGTGGCCCAGGGGCTCCTGTCAGCGTGGACGCGGTGCCACATCTTCCTGATGCCTCCCCGCAGATCCTGAGGCGGCCTAGGGGCTCCTGTCAGCGTGGATGTGGGCCCACAATATTCTGAATCATCCCCGTGGGTCCTGAGGCAGCCCAGGGTCTCCTATCAGGGTGTATGCGGGCCCACATCTTCCTGAAGCCTCACCGCATGTCCTGAGGAGACTGGGGCTCCTGTCAGCGTGAACGCAGCCCAATGTCCCCCTTTAGACTCCCTGCGCATCCTGAGGAGGCTGTGGCTCATCAGGGTGGACGCGTCCCCATGTCCTCCTCAGGCCTTCCCAGCACAGGCTGGCTCCTGTTAGTGCAGGCAGAGGAGGCCTACTGCACATGCAGGCCCCCTGGGTGGGGTCTGGGCTCCGGCGCCCCCTTCGGGCCACTAGGCGCTGCAGGAGGCTGTGCAGGAGGCAGCTTGCTGGTGCAGGGCGCAGCACCTGCCTCCTTCCAGGCTCCAGCTGTGGCCTGTTAGCATCGGAAACGTCTCACTGAAACGGAGCCCAACACCCTGCTTGCCCAGAAATACTTAAGGACAAGGAATTGGAGCCCACAGACCACAAAATGAAATGTGGACCAGACTTTTACCATGTCCTGCAAAACTCATTCAACCCTCTTCCACTGTGGGCGGGACCACGGGCTGGTGCAGCCGCCCTGGAAACACTGTGGAGGCTCCTCAGGAAGTTACAAATAGAGCCGCCCTGCGACCAGCAGGTGCAGGGCCTGGAGCTGACTCCAAAGATATAGATGCAGTGAGACTCGGGACACCAGCACCCAAATGTCCACAACGGCCAGATCCACAGTAGCCACACTGTGGGAGGAGTCTCGGTGCCCTCAGGCAGTTGATGGATAAAGAGGATGGGAGATAGATGATGGTCATAGAGAGAGGAATGGTACTCAGCTATCAAAGAGAAGGAAATATTGCCATTTGCAATGACGTGGATAGAACTAGAGAAATCATGTTAAGTGAAATAAGTCAGTCGGGAATGAGAATGACCGTGTGGTGTCATTCATAGGTGGAATTAAAGAAGCAAAGCAGATGAACATCTGTGAAGGGAAGGAAAAACAAATAAGATGAAAACAGATGCAGGAAATACCAACTCTTAATTATAGGGAACAAACTGAGGGTCGCTGGAGGGTAGGGGATGGGCGAGGGGATAACAGGGAACTGGCATGTAGAAGGGCACGATGTCACATGCACTGCTGTTATCTCCAACTGGTGAATCCCTGAATTCTTCCTCTGAAAGTATAATACACTATACGTTAATTATTGGGTTTAAATTAAATTAAGTTAAAAAAACAGCGGTATCAGAGCACAATTCCTTCTGGACTCTCTGTTCTGCTCCTTCAGCTTATGCCGGGACCACCCCCCGTGGGTCTGGTTTGTTTAAGTAGGCTCCACACCTCGTCCATGGCCCAGCCCAGGGCTAGAACTCACGACCCCGAGATCAGGACGGGAGGTGAGGTCAGGTGTCGAATGCTTAACCAACAGAGCCAGCCAGGGGTCCCAGAACAACACTGCTATATCCTGTGTCTCTGTGACATCGTTTGAAATAGGAAAGTGCTGTGTCCCACTCTGTCCTGCTTCTCCAATACTGATTTGCTGTCCAGGGTCATTTGTAGGGGCGGATAGATGTTATGGGTTTTTTTTCCTATTTCTAAGACCTGCCACCATGATTTTGATACGAATGACATTGAAACTGAGGGTCGCTTCAGGAACTGCGGACATTTTCACAAGATGAGGCTCCCACCCCACGAGCCCAGGACGGCCTCCCAGTGACTGGTATGGCTCACTGCACAAGTCTTGTGCTCCTTTGGTTCAGTCTCATTATTTATTCTCTGTGATGCTCCTGAGAAGGGAGTCACGTCCTTCATTTCCTTCCCGAGTGCTCATTGTCGGGACACAGCAAGGCTACTCTGCTCTGTAGGGTCAGTTTGTGTCCCGTGACTTTACTGAACTCACTCCTTAGTTCTAACAGGTTTTGGTGGAGGCTCTCAGGTTTCCTGTTTGTAGTACCACGTCTTCAGCATATAGGGACAGTGTGAGTTCCCCTTCCAGTTGTGGAACCTTTACTGTTTACATCTTAATGTCCTAGAAAGCCCCACAATAGAATCAAAACTGAGTTCAGGACAAGGGCAGGAAGCCCCTATTAGAATGAGAACAGAGCTCAATGCCCTAGAAGGCCCCATATCAAAATGTAAACAGAACTTGAGGAATTGCTCCAGCCCTCCTGGAGGTCCCTGAGACGAGCCCTTAAAACTAAGCTAAAACCCACGTCGGGGTCCAAGTCCCTGCTCCGCTATGTCGGGTGTACTTGGACACAAGCTCGAGCTTGTAAATAAACCCTCGTGTGCTTGCATTGGTGTCGGCTTCTCGGTGGTTTCTCGGATTCGCAATCTTGGGCACAACAGTCTGAGATAAAAAAACAAAACCAAAAGAAGCTCGGACGCAGGCAGAGTAAAAGCAGGGTTCTGAGAGAAGCAGCAGAGACCCGGGGGGTTGGCGGCTCTTCTGTCGAGGCCCCTGCAGATGGGGGGATGGGATGCTCAGCCCCAGCGCCAGAGGACCCAGCGTCCCCACCCAAATCCCGCCCATCAGCAGGGAGACTCAGGGAGCAGCACAGCGCCGCCCACTGGAGGCCAGAGGCGCTGACGCCCACCCTGCCTCTGACCCCGCAGGTGCATCTACCACGCAGATGTGCACCTGAGAATCAGCACCAAGACCCATCCCGAGACCATGCACAGACCATTCGCTGCCACCAAGCTGTCGGACCCCAGAGGCTGCAGAGGTTCAGCTCTGCCTGGAAAGTTGGGTCTGTCTTCCTTTGTACTTTGTGCTTTATTTTCATGTATTTTCTTTGATTCTATTTTATAAATTGCCTTATTTTAATTTTTATGTATGTACCTTATATATTTCTTATATTTACTTTCATGGTACTTTAATTGTTTTTCTTACTTTGGGATTTAGAATCTTTAACAAGCAGGCCAATATAATCTGGTGGGTTTTTTTTTGGGGGGGGGGCAGTTGCTATAGTTTTTCTTGTTTTTTCTTTTTCTTCCTTCTTTCTTTTCTGGAAAAAATAATGAGATGGAGAAATTCACCTCCATAAAATAACATGAGGTTGTACTCACAGCCAGGAAGTTCATCAATACCCATATATGATGTCTAACTACAGTTTAAAACAATGATTATAAAGATAGCAGCTGGGCTGGAAAAAGAGCACAGAACAAAACTAGAGAATCCCTTACTGTAGAAATAAAAGAACTAAAATCGAGTCAGGCCAATGTTAAAAATGCTATAACTGAGATGCAGTCCCAAGTGGAAGCCTTCAAGACAAGAAAGGTTATGGACCACAGAGACAGATGTAGGGATGTCAGCCACTTATAAATCAATAACATTCATATCATAGGAGACTCAAAAGATGAAGAGAGAGAAAAGGTGGGCCTTGCTCAGACATTAGAAACGACAAATACTCACCATTTGCTTCAAAGTGGATGGAACTGGAAGGTATTATGCTGAGTGAAGTAAGTCAATCGGAGAAGAACAAACATTGCATGTTCTCATTCACTTGGGGAATATAAATAAGAGTGAAAGGGAATATAAGGGAACGGAGAAGAAATGTGTGGGAAATATCAGAAATAGAGACAGAACATAAAGACTCCTAACTCTGGGAAATGAACTAGGGGTGTTGGAAGGGGAGGAGGGCGGGGGTGGGGTGAATCCATGACGGGTACTGACGGGCTGAGCACTGGGTGTTATTCTGTATGTGGGCAAATTGAACACCAATAAAAAGTAAATTTATTATTAAAAAAAAAAGAAAGAAAAAGTGGCATCTGTGTGGCTCAGTCAGTTAAGCTTCTGCCTTAGGCTCAGATCATGATCCAGGTCCCAAGGCAGGCTCCCTGTTCAGCAGTGAACCTGATTCTCCCTCTCCATCTGCCTCTCTCGCTCATGGTTTATCTCTCCTCTCTCTTTCAAATAAATAAATGACATCTTTTAAAAGAAACAAACAAACTCAGAAGGAAGAGAAATCTCCCATGTAGAAGATTTTCAAAGAAGTTGTGCAGACATTCCACCCTCAAGTTGATTAGCATAGCCTCCCAATCTTATGTATGGAATACACATAGTAACTTCCTTCTACAAAATATAATATGAAAATATTTATATAAAAATAATATAATAATACTAATAATACTAATAGGAATCACTTTACTACGGAGAAAGCTGACAATCACTACCTCAGCAAGATGATCAGATCGATACGAAGACTGATAAATCATGTTGATAATATCTATCCTTTATATGATATACTAAAAATGGCATTATATATCTGTATATAATCCACAAAAAGATTTCAATCATGAGATAAACAACAGACATTTCCCAACTGAGGTAAATTTTACAAAATACTCTACTTCTCAAAGTGTTCCAGTTCAACGACAACAAGGAAAGGCTGAAAGACTTCACAATCCAGAGGAGCCTAAGAAAACATGAGTACAAATGGAATGTGATATGAGGGATGGTAACTTAGCAAAAACTAAGGAAATCTGAATAAAGTATGGTCTTTGGTTAATGCCAATATTTTAATATTGATTCAAGGATAATATTTGTACCTTCCTAATATACCACCACCATCATATCCCTACCCCACAACATCCACCCCCACACCATCAGCCCCCAGCAAGGACCCAGTGCAGTTGCCCCCTGTGGGACATGCTCAGCCTCCCCGGGGTTCTCTGGATACCCTGCTCCCATCAGAAGCCCGATTGTCCCATAGAGAACCCAGAGATTGCAGGGAGGAGAGAAGGCAGCGATCCCCGAAAGGCTGGGTGTAGGTGAGTGGTGCAGAGGACACATTGGGCCCTGTCTCCGCCCACTGTCCCTCCTGGAGGGCAGCACACCCTGCATAGGACACCAGGCCCTAACCCAGAGTGACCTGGGCTGACCTGGCTCTGCACTCTGTGGGGGCTAGGTTGATTTGAGCTCCTCCCAGGCCCAACACAAAGACTAATGGGATCCAGGCCCCCAAGGTCCTGGCCAGCCCTGGATTCTGGCCCCAAGCTGAGTGAGCCCTCTCACAGCTGGATGTGGCCTCCTGGGCCCTGGGCATGCCCCACAGATCCAGGTTGCTAACCTAGGGCAGGCCTGGGGATCCCGGGACGCCCCAGGGTGGGAGAGGATGGATAGGCCAGTTGGCCCCACCCGACCCCACACCAGGAGGCTGGCTCTTCCAGGTATTGGGGCCCCAGAGGGCCCAAGGCAGGGGTTCAGCTGCCCTGCGGGGGCCCAGTGCAGGAGCCCATAAGTTGCAGGTCCAGGTCATCTCTGCTGTCTTTAGAACAGTCACTCAGCCTGAAATCTCAGGACACACGCCCCCACCCGGAGTCCACACATGCTCCCACGATGTGGACTCTAGTACCCGCCCCCCCCACCGTGTGATTCTTGCCCTCCCCTAAAGGACAGAAAGGTCTCCCTCCCCAGGGGAAGGAGCGTATTAGGCTCTGAGCCCCTTTGCTGTAGAAAGTCAATAAAGTGTTGTGTGAAAATGCACAGCCAGCCCGTTTCTGTGTCTCCCAGAACTCTATGCATGGAGTGTGGAGAGACACCCAGAGAGGAGGATGGGGCACCATCCAGGCCCCAAACAGCCCCTGCGGGGGCGCCGCCAGGTACACAGAGCTGACATCCACCCGTGCCTTCCAGGGGCAGCCAGATGCCAGGGTCAGGACCCCACAGACTTTACTTGGACTCAGGCTGTGTCCCCTGGGCCAGGAGGGGCTGGGACAGAGTGACAGCCAGGGAGCTTCAGGTCACCAGGGTCTGTGCACAGCGACCTGGGAGGTCTGTACTCCCTCTGTCCTGAGGGCCCAGGATGGCCGAGTTCCGGGGCACTTCCTCCCCTCCCCGCATCCCCGTGCCTGTGTGCCTGGGGCACAGAGGGCCTGCGGGGCGTTCAGCGTGGCCCTGGAAGAGATGTCAGGACCCACGCCCTGGTGTTGTGCTCAACAGGGACACCACCTGTAAATCAGGGACACCACAGGTGGTGTGCACCTGTTGAGCACACCACCTGTAAATCAGGGACACCACCAAGGAGCCCACACCGATGGAAACTCCCGACGGTTTCTTTACAAGCTGGAGCTTGGGTGTAATTGCACCCAACACAGCGGAGCAGGGACGTGGATCCTGAGACTAAGAGGCATAGCAGCTTTATAGAGGCCAGTGGCCCATGGGATATGCAGAAAGTTGCACAGTCATGCCGGTCCACACGCAGGTGGCCAACTGAATTACACCTTACCCTATAGTATCCACTTGAGCTGGCCTATAACTTTGGTCAGAATCGTCGCACAGCTTTGGGGGGCACAAAACAGGGTTACATTGTTATGAGCCGATTTCCGAATAGGGTGTGCCCAGCGGCCTGACTAGGGTGGGGCAGTGCCTTAAGCAATAAGCAGCTCCTGTGGAGGTCATAGGGGAGGTGGCGGTTGTAGCACAAAATGGAATCAGTCCTGCTCTGCTTGTCCAGGGGTAGGGGATTTTTGTTAACTTTCCTGGGTCCCACACTTACAGCTCACGAACCTGGGTCACCCTCACCAGGTGGACTCAGCCTGCACACCTTGTGGTTCTGGATCTCTCATACCAGTGTGTGGAGGGCCCCGTCCTCGCCCTAGTGAGTAGGGGCTGGGTGAGCATGGGACTCGCCAGAAGGCCAGGCAGCACAGGGGACCGAGAACCCCAGCCCTGACCCCTACTCGAATCCCACACACAGGCAGCAACAGGGTTCCCCATCATGGGTAGCCAGCTCCTCAGGATCTCCCCCCAGGGTGGTGCTGAGGTCTGACTCACTGCTGGAGAGGCATCTGGGAGAAGAGAAACAGCTGGCGCTCAGCGGGACCCCCTGCCGGACATGGGAATTTGGCCGAGACGGAACTTCCAGCTCAGCTGACCCTCCAGCAGAAAGTCACTGCAGGAGCGAGCCCCGAGTCAGCAAGGAGAGCCCAGCTATCTGCCCAGCACCAGCACCAGAAATGATGTTGTGCCAACCATTTCGGAATTTGGGTGACCCAGCCAGAGGATCAGATAGCTGCACATGATATCTGCATGTGATAGACACACACACAACCCAAAACCAACAAAAGTCGGAATCCCCCCAATGTTGTCAAACAGCAGCCGGATGGTTACATATACCACGCTGTGGTCCCCAATAGGATACATGGTAGACGTTATAAACCATGACTGCAGAGGTACTGGAGGCACGGAGATGTGCCTGCTGGGTTTCAAAAAGGAGCACAGAGAGGCAGGAATCATCCTACAGAGGGGGTGCCCCTCCTAGGAAAGGACACCATATCCCTGTGAAGGCTACAGATGGTGAAATCTGTCCTCCTCTCTTTCAGCTTCTGGTTTTCCTCCTCTTTTGTTCTTCCTAATTCTAGTTTAGCCTCCACCCTGCATCCAAGACTATGACCAAAGAGGCTTCATTATGACATCGCGTCCTAAAAGGAGGCTGAGCTCTGGCTACCGGGTTCAGAAATAGTCATTGCCTAGGTGTATGCTGATCCCCCGAACTTGTGGCTTTGTGGCTCTTCTCTCCCTACAGAATGAGGGGAACCACAGGTCTTACAATGAAAGACGCCCACTTCCCATCGGGCGGGACTATCCCTTGTGGAGGACGTCATCTGGGCCAAGTAGTACAAGCGGGGTGATCAAGAATAGTTCGCAGGTGAGACATAAGCAAACACTTACCTTTGATGTCATGATTTATTTGTTCATCCATTTATTATTTGTTAAATAATTTCGTTTCATGTCCTCTCTATACCCAACATGGAGTTCAAACTCACAACCCTGAGATCAAGATCCCCCAACCAGGCCAGCCAGGCACCCCAGTGCCATGTTTCATAACTCTTTGCTTCCTTGCCTATCTCTGCATTGAACTGGAACATTGAGTCCTTGACGGGAAGCTTTAGTTACCTCCGAATCCTAGAACGTTCTCACTGTATCCCAATCCTAGATTGACATTTACCATTGAATAGCACTTTAAATAAATAGTCAGTAAAATAACTACTACAGTAAAGGAAATTATCAACTTTTCACGTGTGTGGGCCCTGCTCCCTGGGCTCCCAGGGAAGCTATGGTTTCTTTCACATTGATCAGGTCCAAATGACTCCACCACACCTCAAAGCGTGGGCTCAGTTTCTGCCCTGACACATGCAAGACCCCTGCTTCAATTAACATGTATCAATCAATCAAAGAGAGTCTGACCGGATCTGTGTGGTTCGTAAGAACATGGGACTCTTGTTCTTGGGGTAGCAAGTTCAAGCCCCATGTTGGCTGTAGAGATTACAGAAAAATAAAATCTTAAAAAAAATCAATCAGTTGATCTTGAGGAGATACAGCCCTGGATCCCACAAGGGCAGAGAGCCAACTGACGGGTCTACGCACAATATTATAAGCAGCAGTGCACAAAATCTGAACTTTTAGAAGTCTCCTAGAGTGGGGGACACACCAGCCTTAAGGTGTTCAGGTGGAGAAGTGGGGGGCAATCCCTGGAGCGACAGGGTGGGCTCAGGATCCCAGGGGTCCCAAGGACAGTGGCGCCAACTGTTCCCAGGCACAGGAGTAGGAACCTGGCTGAGAGCAGCAGGACTCGGGCCAGCTGTCTGCCCTGTGTGGCCATAAGCTGCAAACTCCTGTGCTGTCACGGGGCCCAGTTCCTGGGACAGGCCAGCAAAGGCCATGAGTGCGAGGAAACCCTCCTGGGCAGGAAGAGCACAGGGCTTCACCAGGGCAGCCCCTAAAATTTGGAGTTTTAAAATTTAGTCACTTGTCTGTGTGGAGGCTGAGAAAATTGAGGCCATTCCACTTTAAGTTCACTGTTAGCACAAGAACTGCCATCCCAGGACCCTGTGAATAAGAGCTAAAATTTACATTACTTCAGTTACAGGAAAAAAAGAAAAAAACAGCTTACAGCTTAAGGTCCCAGAAAGCCCCATATTAGAATGAGAACAGAGCTCAAAGCCCTTGAAGGCCTCATGTCAAAATGTAAACAGAACTTGAGGAATTGCTCCAGCCCTTCTGGAGGTCCCTGAGACCAGCCCTTAAACCTAAGCTAAAACCCACCTTGGGGTCCAAGTCCCTGCTCCGCTGTGTGGGGTATACTTGGACCCAAGCTCGAGTTTGTAAATCAACCCTCGTGTGTTTGCATCGGTGTCGGCTCCTTAGTTGTTTCTCCGATTCGCAATCTTGGGCACAACAACCCCAAGTCCCCTCCCCACCTGGGCTGATCCCCTGTTCCCTCCAACCCAGGCTGACCTTCAGTCACCTCCTGCCCACAGCAGCTCGGCACAGGCCCTCAGAGAGGTCCCACGGCCACGGTGGGCACTCTGGCCGTCCCCGGCCTCCCAGGAGAAGAAAGGTTTTGGTAGGACACACTCCCATGGTGGCCCAGGGCTCCCTGCCCAGGATGGCAGCTGGTGACAGGCCATGGTCTGTGTCCCTGATGCCGGCTCCTCCTCCCCGGTTTTCCTGCAGGAAATGAAGGAGGAGGCCTCGTCTCCTACAGGGACATCACGCAGATAGACCTGGACATCAACAGGACGTCGGCAGCCAAATCATGTTTTGGGACTGCTAGGGGGTGGGGTGAGGCTGCTGAGTCAGGGGGCTTCAGGGCCCCGGGGGAGGCCCAGGGGCTTCTGGGTAGGGAACACAGGGCTTAAGAGGCCGGGGGAAGCAACAGCAGCCAGCAACACACCACTGTATGGTAGGGTGCCGGGGAAGACCCCTGTGCCCCAACTCCCAGGGCTTCGGGGATGAGGAGGTCACTACATTGGTGCCTCTAGGGGTTTCCATGGGAGCTGAACTCCGAAGGGGCTAGAGACGGCCCCTTGAAAAGCAGGGGACTGCAGTGGGGCCCGTGGAGGGCAGTAACCAGACCTGGGGACAGGCGTCATGGCCATGGCTGCAACAGGACACACATCGATCCGATGAGGGTCAGACAGGTCAGGGTGATACCCACACTCGGTGTTTTATATATATCTAAATTCTATGCATTTAATTTGAGACAATTTGCAATTTGTAAACATACATAGTATGATGACCCCCAGAGAATGCCCCCGGTCCAGCCAGCCCCCTGCACTGACCACACGGGGCCCCAGTGGCAGGTGTCACAGCAAACCCCAGACTGGGGTCGCCTTTATCTGTAGACGTATCCGTGTGCATCCGAGAGAATGTGGATGCCCTGTATCGGCAGGCCCCCCACGCCATCCCCTTTATTCCCCACCCCCACACCATCCCCCTTCATCATCATCCCCAATGGCATCCTACCTATACCACCCCCCTCACACCCACACAGCCCCACACAATCCCCACCCACACTATACCACCCACCATCCCCCCTACACCATCCCCCACACTCCACCACCATCATGCCCCTGCCCCCACAACATCCACCCCCACACCATCTGCCCCCAGCAAGGACCCAGTGCAGCTGCCCCCTGTGGGACATACTCAGCCTCACCAGGGTTCTCTGGATACCCTGCTCCCATGAGAAGACCGGGTTTCCCATAGAGTACCCAGGGGTTGCAGGAAGGAGGGAAGGCAGGGAGCCCCCGACAGGGTGGGTGCAGGTGAGTGGTGCAGAAGACCCACTGTGCCCTGCCTCAACCCACTGTCCCTCTTGGAGAGCGGCACACCCTGCATAGGACACCAGCCCCTAACCCAGAGGGACATGGGCTGGCTTGGCCCCGGGCTCTGTGGGGACTGGGGGGATTTGAGTCCCCCCAGGCCCAACAGAAAGACTAACGGGATCCAGCCCCCATGGCCCTGGCCAGCCCTGGATTCCGGCCCCAGGCTGAGAGAGCCCTCCCACAGCTGGATGTAGCCCTCCTGGGCATGCCCAACACGTGCCTAGGTCGCTGACCTAGGGCAGGCCTGGGGATCCCGGGACACCCCAGGTAGGGGAGTGGAGGGGTAGGCTGGTGGGTCCCACCCACACCAACACGAGGAGAGAGGCTCCACCAGTTTCTGGGGCCCCAGGGGGCCCAAGTCCGGGGTCCAGCTTCCCTGCGGGGACCCAGCACAGGAGTCCATGAGCTGCAGGTCCAGGTCAGCTCTGCTGTCATCAGAACTGTCTCTCATGCTGAAACCTCAGGACACGTCCCCACCCTGAGTCCAAACATGCTCCCAGGTGGGGGACTCCAGCACCAGCCCATGCCCCACATGTGATTCTTGCCCTCCCCTAAAGGACAGAAAGGTCTCCTTCCCCAGGGGAAGGCGCGCACCCTTGGCTCTGAGCCCGTTTGCTGTAGAAAGTCAATAAAGTGTTGTGGTGTGAAAATGCACAGCGAGCCCATTTCTGTGTCTCCCAGAACTCTGTGTAGAGGGTGTGGAGAGACCCCGAGAGAGGAGGAGGGGGTACATCCATGCCCCAAACAGCCCCTGCAGAGGCGCTGCCAGGCACACCCAGCTGACATCCACATGTGCATTCCAGGGCGGACAGATGCCAGGGTCAGGCCCCACAGACTTTACTGGGACTCAGCCTGTGCCCCGCAGTCCAGGCGTGGCTGGAACAGAGTGACAGCCAGGGAGCCTCAGGTCACCAGGGTCTGTGGAAAGCAACCTGGGAGGTCTGTGCTCCCTCTGACCAGGGAGCCAGGGCTGGCCGGGTTCCGGGGCACTTCCTCCACTCCCTGCATCCCTGTGCCTGTGTTCCTGGGGCACAGAGGGCCTGCGGGGTGGTAGCTTGTGTTGTGCCCAAGGTTGCGAATCTGAGAAACCACCAAGGAGCCCACACCGATGCAAACTCCCAAGGGTTTCTTTACAAGCTGGAGCTTGGGTTCAAGTGCACCCGACACAGAGGAATAGGGACTTGGACCCCAAGACTAAGAGGCGTAGCAGCTTTATAGGAGCCAATGGCCCATTGGAATGTTGAAAGATGCGTAGTCATGTCGGTCTACACGCAGGTGGCCGATTGGATTACACTTTACCCTATAGTATCGACTTGAACTAGCCTATTACTTTGGTCAGAATTGGCACGCAGTTTTGTGGGGCACAAAACAGGGTTACATTGTTATGAGCCGATTTCGGATTAGGGAGTGCCCAGCGGCTTGAGTCGGGTGGGGCAGCACCTTAAGCCAAAAGCAAGTCATGTGGGGTCATAGAGGAGATGGCAGGTTGAGCACAAAATGGAATCAGTCCTGCTCTGCTTGTTCAGGGGTAAGGGATTTTTGTTAATTTCCTGCATCCCACACTTCAGCTCACGCACGTGGGCCACGCTCACAAGGTGTACTCAGCGTGCACACCTTGTGGTGCTAGATCTCTCACACAAGGGTGCGGAGGGCACCCTCCTCGCCCTAGTGAGTAGGGACTGGGTGAGCATGGGGCTCGGCCTGAAGGCCAGGCAGCACAGGGGACCGAGGAACCCCAGCCCCATCCCCACCCAGACTCCCAAATACAGGCAGCACCAGGGCTCCCCCCCATGGGCAGCTGACTCCTCAGGAGCTCCCACCAGGGCGGCCCTGAGGTCTGGCTCCCTGCTAGAGAGGCATTGGGGAGAAGATAAGCAGCCAGCGCATGGCAGGACCCACTGCCCCACATGGGAATATGGCCAAGGCGGACCTTCCAGCTCAGCTGACCCTCCAGCAGAAAGTCACTGCAAGAGCGAGCCCTGGGTCTGCCAGGAGAGCCTAGATAGCCACCCAGTGTCAGCACCAGAAATGATGTTGTGCCAACAATTTGGGCATTTGGGTGACCCAGCCAGAGGATCCGATAGCTGCACGTGATAGCTACATGTGATAGACACACACACAACCCAAAACCAACAAAAGTCGGAATCCCCCCAATGCTGTCTAACAGCAGCCAGATGGTTACATACATGACGCTGTTGTCCCCAATAGGATACATGGAAGACGCAATAAACCATGACTGCAGAGGTGCTAGAGGCACAGAGATGTGCCTGCTGGTTTCAAACAAGGAACACAGAGGGGCAGGAAGCATCCTACGGAGGGGAGGCCCCTCCGTGGAAAGGACATCATGTCCCTGTGAAGGCTAAGGATGGTGAAATCTGTCCTCCTCTCTTTTAGCTTCTGGTTTTCCTCCTAAATGCCATTTTCCTCAATCATAAGACCAAAAATTTATTTTATGTTTTTAAATTTCTTTTTCTTGGAGTCCAGTTTGTATGAATTCTTGCTTCATCAAGGGTGTCATTCAAGAGAGAAGGAGAAAGAAAGATTTTCCAGACAGGCAACATATAAAGGAGTTCATGACTACTTAACCAGTCCAGTAAGGAATTTTATTTTTTTTTAATTTTTATTTATTTATGATAGTCAGAGAGAGAGAAAGAGGCAGAGACATAGGCAGAGGGAGAAGCAGGCTCCATGCACTGGGAGCCCAATGTGGGACTCGATCCCAGGTCTCCAGGATCGCGCCCTGGGCCAAAGGCAGGCATTAAACCGCTGCACCACCTAGGGTTCCCCAGTAAGGAATTTTAAAAGGCACTCCTCTAGTGGGGGAAAAAAAGAGACCAAAAGCAACAAAGACTAGAAAGGACCAGAGAACGTCACCAGAAACACCAACTCTTCCGGTAACACAAAGGCACAAAGTTCATACGTTTGAATAATCACTCTGAATGCTGATAGACTAAATGTTCCAATCAAAAGATAGAGGGTATCAGAGTGGCTTAAAACACAGGATCCGGGATGCCTGAGTGTATCAAGGAGTTGAGCATCTCCCTTTGACTCAGGTTGTGATCCTGGAGTCTGGGATCAAGTCCCATATTGGGCTCCTGGTGGGGAATCTGCTTCTCTCTCTGCCTATATTTCTGCCTCTCTCTCTCTCTCTCTCACTATCGTAAATAATATTATTAAAAACCAACATCCATCTGTACGCTGCCTACAAGATGTTCACCTTAGACCTATAGACACCAGCAGATTGATAGTCAGGAGAGGGAAAATCATCTACCACACTAATGGATATCAAAAGAAAGCTAGAGGACCCATACTTATATCAGACAAACGAGATTTGAAACCAAACCCTGGGGGACACCTGGTGGCTCAGGTTGAGCATCTGCAGTCAGCTCAGGGTGTGATCCTGGGATCCCAGGATCGAGTCCCACATCGGCCTCCCTTTGGGGAGCCTGCCTCTCCCTCTGCCTATGTTTCTGCCTCTGCTTCTCTGTGTATCTCTCATGAATAAATAAATAAAATATTTAAATCTCAAAAAGAAAGAACAAATACTGTAAGAAGAGATGAAGAAGAACATTATTTCATAATTAAAAAGACTATCAAGATCAAACAACTAAATATTTATGCTGCCAACATGGGAGTACCTAAATATAGAAACCAATTAACAACAAACGTACAGGAACTCCCTGATAATAATACACTGACAGAGGATTTCAACACCCACTTATGGCCATGGACTGATCATCTATGCAGAAAATCAACAAGGGAACAATAGCCTTGACACACTGGACCACAGGGACTCAACAGATACAGTTAGAATATTAGATCCAAAAGCAGAATACACATTCCGTTCAATTGCATATGGGACATTATCCAGAACAGATCATATCAGGGCCCACAAATCAGCCCTCAACAGGTACAACAGGTACAAGAAAGTTGATATCACACCATGTACATTTTCGGACCACGGTGCTATGAAACTGGAAGTCGACAGTAAGAAAAAAATTGGACAGACCAAAAATATGTGGAGTTTATGATCATCCTACTAGAGAATGAATGGAGCAACCAGAAAATTAAAGAGGAAATTTAAAACAAATGAAAATGAAAACATGTTTCTCCAAACCTCTAGGATGTAGCAAAGGCAGTCCTATGAGGAATGTACATAGCAATACAGACCTACCTCAAGAAACAAGAAGTCTCCAATACACAACCTAAACCTACACCTGTAGGAGCTAAAAAAGGAATAGCAAACAAAGCCTAAGGCCTACAGAAGAAGGGAAAAAATTAAGATGAGAGCAGAAATAAAAAATACAGAAACAAAAAACAGTAGAATGGAATAACAAAACTAAGAGCTGATTCTTTAAAATAATTAATAAAATGGATCAAGCCCTAGCCAGCCTTACCAACGAGAAAAGAGAAAAGACCTAAATAAATAAAATTACAAATGAGAGAAGAGAGATCACAATCAACACCAGAAAAATTAGACAATTATAAGGGAATACTATGAAAGATTATACGCTAACAAACTGGGAGACCTGGAAGAAATAGACAAATCCCCAGAAATGTGCAAATGAGCAAAACTGAAATAGGAAGATATAGAAAATGTGAACAGACCCATAACTAGCAAAGGAATTAAATCACTAAGGCACCTGGGTGCCTCAGTGGTTGAGCATCTGCTTTGGCTCAGGTCATGATCCCGGGGTCCTGGGGGATCAAGTCCCACATCATGCTCCCCGCATGGAGCCTCATTTTCCCTCTGCCTATACCTCTGCCTCTCTGTGTCTCACATGAATACATAAATAAAATCTTTAAAAAAGAAAACAGATACAAAGATGTGAAAGGACCCAAATAAAATCACAAATGAAAAAAGAGGGATCCCTGGGTGGTGCAGCGGTTTGGCGCCTGCCTTTGGCCCGGGGCGCGGTCCTGGATACCCGGGATCGAATCCCACGTCAGGCTCCCGGTGCATGGAGCCTGCTTCTCCCTCTGCCTGTATCTCTGCCTCTCTCTCTCACTGTATTTATTTATTTATAAATAAATAAATGTTAAAAAAAAGAAAAAAGAGAAATAACAACCAACACTAGAGAAACACAAACGATTATAAGAGAACATTATGAAAAATTATATGCCAGCAACCTAAAACCTGGAAGAAATAGATCAATTCTGGAAATATATAACATAGCAAAAATGATAAAGGAAGAAATAAGAAACTTGAACAGACAGATAACCAGCAATGAAATTGAATCAGCAATCAAGAATCTCCCAACAGGAGACGCTTAGATCAATAGAATAGAATGGAAAGCCAAAACAAGATACAAACCTGTAACTCTATGATCCATTAATCGACAACAAGGCAGGAAGGAATATCCAAAGGAACAAAGACAGTCTCTTCAACAAACCCTAACCCTGACCCCAGGATAAGAACAAATGGTGTTGGGAAAACCAGGAAGCCACATGCAGAAGAATGAAACTGGACCATTTTCTTACACCATATATATAAAAAATAAATTCAAAATGGATGAAAGATCTAAATGTGAGACCTGAAACCAATCAAAGAAGAAAAGATAGGCAGCAACGTCTTTGACATTGGCCACTGGATTTTCTTTCTAGATATGCCTCTGAGGTGAGGGAACAAAAGCAAAAATGCTATTGGGACTTCATCAAAATGAAAAGCTTCCGCAAAGTGAAGGAAACAACCAAAGCTAAAAGGCAACATACAAAATGAAAGGAGATATTGGTAAACAACACATCCACTAAAGAGTTAGTATGCAAAACACATAAAGGAAATATAAATCTCAAGATCCTAAAAACAAATTATGCAACTGGAGATGGGCAGAAAAATGAATGAACTTTGTCTCTGACAAGAGAGCCAGATGGCCACCAGACACACGGAAGGACACAAAGCATCACCCATCATCAGGGAAATGCAAACCAAAAGCACAATGATATATCACCTGACAGCCGTCATAATGGCTAAAATTAACAACACAAGAAACAACAGGTGTTGGTGAGGCAATGGAGAAAGGGTAGCCCCCTTACACTCCTGGTGGGCATGCGAACAGATGTAGCCACTGTGGAAAACAGTGTGGAAGGTCCTCCAGAAGTTAAAAAAAGGGGATCCTTGGGTGTTGCAGTGGTTTGCTGCCTGTCTTTGGCCCAGGGCGCGATCCTGGAGACCTGGGATCGAATCCCACTTTGGGCTCCCGGTGCATGGAGCCTGCTTCTCCCTCTGCCTGTGTCTCTGCCTCTCTCTCTGTGACTATCATAAAAAAATTTTTTTAAAAAGAAGTTAAAAATAGAGCTACACTACGATTCCAAAATTGCACAGCTAGGTATTTACCCCAAGGATACAGAAGTTGTTTAGTAGATTCGAAGAGGGACACGCAGCCCAGTGTTGGTAGCAGCGTTATCAACAACAGCCAAACTGTGGATACAGCCCAGATGTCTTTTGACAGAAAAATGGGCAGAGACGATGTGGTAAATATACACACTGCGACATGACTCATTCATCAGAAGGGATAAAATGAAGCCATTTACAATGACATGGGAGAAGTGGAAAGGACTTATGCTAAATGAACTCAGTCAGAGAAAGACAGATAACAAATACCATACAATTGCATTCACATGTGAATTTTAAGAAACCAAACAAATTGGCAAAGGGGCAGAGGGGGGATGAGAGAGGCAAATAAATAAACACACTCTTAACCACAGAGAATAAACTAATAAATACCAGAGGAAGGTGGGGGGGATGGGGAACCAGGCGATGGGGATAGTGGAGGGCACCTGTGACCAGTACCAGGCGTTGTATCCAAGGGTTGAATCACTATGTGGTAAACCTGAAACTATATCATACTGTGTTTACAAACAGGAATTCAAGTAAAACTTTAAAATAATAATTGGTAGTATTGATGAAACATGTGCGCACTAGAGATAAATCAGAAAGGCAACTGAAAATCCAAATAAAGAGTATTTAGAGTCACAAATCCCCTCCTTAGCTCAGCTCGGGAGAAGCCTGCCATGTCTATTCTCACCCCAGCAGAAGCCTGGATTTTGATTCTCTGGGGAGGCCACTGACTTGATGGAGTCAGGCTATCTTTGAACCCAAAACCTAAATAGAGTGCATAAAACTAAACTGCCCAAGATACTAGGAGTCCCAGGGCAGACACATGCTAAGACCCAAACTCTAACCATACACAGACATAACCCTAACCCTACACTTAAGCCTAATGTTAACCTAACCCTTAAACAAGACCTATCACTAACCAAAACCCAACACAAACCCCAAGACCGAAACACATGCACTAAACCTTCCTGCCAACCCTCACCCTAACTCCTAAACCTATTCTAAACCCTTAACCCTGACCCTTACATTAAATCTAACCCTAACCTCTAACCCTAACCTTATCTTAATGTACTCAAATCCTATTCCAAACCTTAACCTGTACCCTAACCCTAACCCTCTAATACTAATCCTATCTCATACCCCAAACTGTACCCTAACCCGTACCCTAAAACTAACCCCTAACCCACTCCCTAAACGTATCTCTTACCCTCTTCTAAACCGTACCCTGACCCTGACCTGTCCCTAACCCTAACCTCTAACCAAACAATAACCCTAACCCTAGCCCTACTCACTATCCTAATTCTAACCCTCACCCTAACCCTAAACCTAGCCCTACCTATAAACCTAACCCCTCACCCTAAACCATAACCCTAACTCACACCCTAACCCCTAACCCTAACTGCAAACCTAAGCCCAACCCTAACTCTAACCATCACCCTAACCCCAACTCCTAACCTCTTGCCCTAATCCCTAGAGCCTAAACCCTAAGCCTAACACTAAATCCTGTCCCTTACCCTAACCCCATCCTAACTCTTAACTACTGACCATTACCCTTATGTCTCACCTAACCTCTAATCCGTAACCATAAGCATAATCACTAACACCTAACATCTAACCTGACGCTAACCACCAACTGCCTCCCCTCCCCTAACCCTACCATTATTCTACACTTTCACTTACCCTGTGGTTCTGAGGAGTCCCTTCTGATGTAGACATGGCCCCCCACGGCTCCTCCGGAGTCCTCCAGGGGGTTCAAGCGAGCCAGGCTCCTGTGAGTGTAGACATGGCCCCACGTGTTCCTGAGTCATAGTCAGCGGGTCCTGAGGACGCCGGGTCTCCTGTCACTGTGGACTATGTCTCACATCCTCTGGAAGCCTCACAGCAGTTCCTCAGGAAGCTGGGGGCTCCTGTCAGCCTGGACATGGCCCCACGTCCGCCAGAAAACTCACCGCGGGTCCTGAGGGGGCTGTGGGCTCCTGTCAGCATAGACGCAGCCCCATATGTCCTGAAGCCAAAGTGCTGGTCCTGAGGAGGACGGGGTTCCTGTCAGGGTTGACGTGGCCCCTCATTTTCCTCAAGCCTCACCATAAGACCTGAGGAGGCTAGGGGCTCCTGTCAGCATGGATGTGGCCCCAAATCTTCCCAAACCTTCACAGTGGGTTCTGAGGAGGCTGGAGACTCCTGTCAGTGTGCATGAGGCACCCACATTTTTCTTAGGCCTCACCACAGGCCCTGACAAAGCTGGGGTCTTCTGTCCGCATGGACGCATCCCCATATTTCCCCAAGTCTACACCGGGGGTCATGAGGAAGTCAGCGTCCTGTTGTGTCCATGTGGCCCCAAGTCTTCCCGAAGCGTCATGGAGGGTTCTGAGGAGGCTGGGGCTCCTGTAACCATTAATGCGGCCTCCAGCTTCCAGAAGCCTCAACTTATGTCCTGAGGGGCCCGGGAGCTCCTGCCAGAGTGGACGTGGCACCACATCTTCCTAGAGCCTCCCTGCAGGTCCTGAGGCTGCTCAGGGGTTCCTGTCAGCATGGATGCAGGCCCACAATTTCCTGAAACCTCCCCGCGGGTCCTGAGGTGGCTCAGGGCTCCTGTCAGTGTGGATGTGGGCCCACATCTTCCTGAAAACCCCCACGGGCCCTGAGGTGGCCCAGGGGCTCCTGTCAGGTGGATGCGGGCCCACATCTTCCTAAAGCCTCACCGCCGGTCCTGAGGAGACCGGGGCTCCTGTCAGCATGAACGCGACCCAATTTCCCCCTGAAGACTTCCCGCGGGTCCTGTGGAGGCTGCAGCTCATCAGCATAGACGCCTCCCCACTTCCCCCTCAGGCCTCCCCAGCACAGGCTGGCTCCTGTTAGTGCAGGCAGAGGAGGCCTACTGCGCATGCATGCCCCATGGGCGGGGCCTGGGCTCGGGCGCCCCCTGCGGGACACTCAGGCGCTGCAGGTGGCTGTGCAGGAGACAGCAGGTGCTCCATTGTCTGCACCTGCCTCCTTTCAGGCTCCAGCTGGGGCCTGTTAGCTTCGGAAACATCTCACTGAAAAGGAGCCCAAACCTGCTCCCCCAGAAATATTTAAGGACAAGGAATTGGAGCCCACAGGACGCGAAATGAAATGTGGACCAGACTTTTACCACGTACTGCAAAACTCACTCAACCCTCTTCCACTGTGGGCGGGACCAGTTGGTGCAGCCGCCCTGGAAACAGTGTGGAGGCCCCTCATCAAGTTACAAATAGAGCCACCCTGCGACCAGCAGGTGAACAGCCTGAAGCTCACTCTGAAGATACAAATGCAGTGAGACATGGGACAACTGCACCCCAATGTCCACAGCAGCCGTTTCCACAGTAGCCACACTGTGGGAGGAGCCTCGGTCCCTGTGGCAGATGATGGATAAAGAGGATGGGAGATAGATGATGGTCATAGAGAGAGGAATGGTACTCAGCTACAAAGAGAAGGAAATCTTGCCATTTGCAATGATGTGAATAGAACTAAAGGGATCATGTTAAGTGAAGTAAGTCAGTCGGGAAAGAGAATGACGGTGTGATGTCATTCATAGGTGGATTTAAAGAAGCGAAGCAGATGAACTGTGAAGGGAAGGAAAAACAAATGATCAAAACAGATGCAGGAAATACAGACTCTTAACGATAGGAAATGAACTGAGAGTCGCTGGAGGGGTGGGGGCATAAAAGGGGAAATAGGAAAGTGTTGTGTCCCGCTCTGTCCTGCTTATCCAATACTGACCGGCTGTCCGGGGTTATTTGTGGAGGGGGATGGATATTATGGGTTTCTTTTTTCCTATTTCTAAGGTCTGCCACCATGATTTTGATAGGAATGACATTGAAACTGGGGGTGGCTTCAGGAACTGCGGACAGTTTCACAAGATGAGGCTCCCACCTCACGAGCCCAGGACAGCCTACCAGAGCCTGGTATGGCTCAGTGCACAAGTCTTGTGCTCCTTTGGTTCAGTCTCATTATTTATTCTCCTTGATGCTCCTGAGAAGGCCTTCACGTCCTTCCTTTCCTTCCTGAGTGCTCATTGTCAGGAGACAGCAAGGCTATTCTGCTCTGTAGGGTCAGTTTGTGTCCCGTTACTTTACTGAACTCACTCCTTAGTTCTAACAGGTTTTGGTGGAGGCTCTGGGGTTTCCTGTTTCTAGTTCCGCATCTTCAGCATATAAGGACAGTGTGACGTCCCCCTTCCAGGTGTGGAACCTTTGCTGTTTACAGCTTAATGTCCTAGAAAGCCCCACAATTTAATCAAAACTGAGCCCAGGCCAAGGGCAGGAAGCCCCCATTAGAATGAGAACAGAGCTCAATGCCCTTAAAGGCCCCATACCAAAATGTAAACAGAACTTGAGGAATTGCTCCAGCCCTTCTGGAGGTCCCGAGACCAGCCCTTAAAACTAAGCTAAAACCCACCTCAGGGTCCAAGTCCCTGCTCCGCTCTGTTGGGTATATTTGGACACAAGCTCAAGCTTGTAAATAAACCCTCGTGTGTTTGCATCAGTGTTGGCTTCTTGGAGGTTTCTCGGATTCGCAATCTTGGGCACAACAGTCTGAGATAAAAATACAAACCAAAAGAAGCTCGGACGCAGGTAGAGTGAACACAGGATTCGGAGAGAAGCGGCGGAGACCCGGGGTCTTGGGGGCTCTTCTGTGGAGGCCCCTGCAGACTGGGGGGCAGGATATTCAGCCCCAGAGCCAGAGGACCCAGAGAGCCACCCGCATTCCCGCCCATCTGGGCCGGGTGTGAGGAAGCAGCACAGCGCCGCCCGCTGGAGGCCAGACGCGCTGACGCCGACCCCGCCTTGACTCCGCAGATGCATCTCCCAGGCAGATGTGCACTTGACAATCAGCGCCATGGCCATCCCCAGACCCCGCACAAACCACTTGCGGCCACCAAGGTGTCGGACCACAGAGGCTGCAGAGCTTCAGCTCTGCTTGGAAAGTAGCTCTAGCTTCCTTTGTACTTTGGGCTTTATTTTCATTTATTTTCTTTGATTCTATTTTATAAATTGCCTTATTTTAATTTTTATGTATGTACCTTATATATTTCTCATTTTTAGTTTCATGGTACTTTAATTGTGTTTCTTATTTTGGGATTTAGAATCTTTTAACAACCAGGCAAAAATAATCTGGTAGTTTTTTGGGGAGAGGGCAGTTGTTATTGTTTTTCTTGGTTTTTCTTTTTCTTCCTTTTTTCTTTTCTGGCAAAAAATAATGAGATGGAGAAATTCACCTCCATAAAATAATATGAGGTAGTACTCACAGATAGGAAATCCATCAATACAAATATATGATGTCTAACTACAGTTTAAAAAAATGATTATAAAGATAGCATCTGGGCTGGAGAAGAGCACAGAAGAAAACTAGAGAATCCCTTCCTGTAGAAATAAAAGAAGTAAAATCTAGTCAGGCCAACGTTAAAAATGGTATAACTGAGATGCAGTCCCAAGTGGAAGCATTAAAAACAAGGAAGGTTATGGACCACAAAGGAAGACTTCGGAACTCAGCCACTTATTAAAACAATAACATTCATATCATGGGAGACTCAGAAGATGAAGACAGAGGAAAGGTGGGCTTGCTCAGCCATTAGAAATGACAAATAACCACCATTTCCTTCAACGTGGTTGGAACTGGAAGGTATTATGCTGAGTGAATTAAGTCAATCAGAGAAAGACAAATATTCTATGTTCTCATTCACTTGGGGAATATAGATAATAGTGAAAGGGAATATAAGGGAAGGGAGAAGAAATGTGTGAGAAATATCAGAAAGGGAGACAGAACATAAAGACTCCTAACTCAGGGAAATGAACTAGGGGTGATGTAAGGGGAGGAGGGCGGGGGTGGGGGTGAATGTGTGACGGGCACTGAGGGGGGCACTTGACGCGATGAGCACTGGTTGTGATTCTGTATGTTGGCAAATTGAACACCAATAAAAAGTAAATTTATTATGAAGGAAGGAAGGAAGGAAGGAAGGAAGGAAGGAAGGAAGGAAGGAAAGAAAGAAAGAAAGAAAGAAAGAAAGAAAGAAAGAAAGAAAGAAAGAAAGAAAGAAAGAAAGAAAGAAAGAGAGAGTGGCACTTGTGTGGCTCAGTCTGTTAAGCTTCTGCCTTAAGGTCAGATCATGATCCAGGTCCCAAGGAAGGCTCCCTGTTCAGCAGGGAACCAGCTTCTCCCTCGCCCTCTGCCCCTCTAGCATATGTTTTTCACTCCTCTCTCTCTGAAATAAATAAATAGCATCTTTGAAAAAGAAACAAACAAACCCAGAGGGAAGAGAAATCTCCCATGTAGAAGATTTTCAAACAATTTGTGCAGACATTCCACCCTCAAGTTCCTGAGCATAGCCTCCCACTCTTAGGTGTGCAATACACATAGTAACTTCCTTCTACAAAATATATTATGAAAAACTTAAAATAATAATGATAATAATAATAATAATAATAATAAAGAATCACTTTACTATGGAGAAACCTGACAAACACTACCTCAGCAAGATGATCAGATCGATACCAAGACTGATAAATCATGTTGATAGTATCTATCCTTTATATGATATAATAAAAATAGCAGTATATCTCTGTATATAATCCACAAAAACAGTTCAATCATGAGATAACAACAGACATGTCCCAAATGAGGGAAATTTTACAAAATACTCTACTTCCCAAAGTGTTCCAGTTCAACAACAACAAGGAAAGGCTGAAAGACTGTCACAATCCAGAGGAGCCTAAGAAAACATGAGGACAAATGGAGTGTGATATGAGGGATGGTGATTTAGCAAAAACTAAGGAAATCTGAATAAAGTATGGTCTTTGGTTATTGCAAAAATTTTAATATTGACTCATTAGCTAATATTTGTACCGTACAGATATAAGATATCAATAATTGGAGAAATTGAGTGCAAGTGCATGATAATTCTCTGTACTATCTTCTCAATTTCCCTATAAATCTTTTTCTTTCTAAGAAATAAGATTTAATTTGAAAATTGACTTAAATGAATCAGGCTCCAGTGTGAAAAGATTTTAAGAATCGTTGAATTATCTTTTGCCTTATTCTTAAAAAGTTCCTTCGATGGGAACAAAGTAAGAATTTTATAGCAGAAGGAAATAAAAACACTTATGAACACGTATAATGCCTCTTCAACCTGAAAAGCAGTAAAGGATTATAATAGCAAAAATCAGATAAAAATACTTCTATTATAATAGACACCATATTGCAAGTGCATTTAAAATTAGCAATGTATAACATTTATTTCCTTGACATTTGTCTTCCAAAGAGTTCACAGTGTTTCAGTGTCAGTTGAAACAGGGGAAGAATCCTTCACATAATAATAGGACCATTGGGTGTAATGTCTCTCAATTATTTCCAAATCCATAAAGATGCATTTCCTGAGGAGTTACTGAGCTGTGAAAAAGAGATGAGAAACCCTCATCCCTTTGAATTACTTGTGTCAGAATATTTTAACCATAGTATTATGGATAGTAAATTATCCTTATAAACAGGAAATACATCTCAGATTGGAATCTGAGCAATCAGATGGGCAGAGAAAAAATGCTTTAACTCGCTCCTGCACTTTTAAAGACAAAGGAGAACTTTTCTATGTACAAAGTCAGTTGTCAAGATAGCCTTAGGGAATAAGAGTCTGCAGCATCGAATCCTGCTGCACTGCCGGGACCCCCGTGCCCCAGGTCTTACTGATCTCAAATCCCTGGTCCTGTCCCCCCTAACACAGGCTGCCACGCTGAGGTCATTTGCAATTTCTCTCTTAGGAGCTCCAGGGAGGGGGGCATGAGCCAATAGGATGGGACGGGATGCTTGGAGGCTGAGAACATTACGGCCATTCTACCTTAAGTTCAGTATTAGCACAGGTCCAGCAAACCCAGGCCCCTGTGAAGAAGAACTGAAATTTGCATTACTTCACTTACTGGAAAAAAACAAAAGTTTACAGCTTAATGTCTTAGAAAGCCCCACAATAGAATAAAAACAGCCTAAGCAAAGGGCTGGAAACCTCAATTAGAATGAGAAGAGAGCTCAATATCCTTGAAGGCCCCATATCAAAATGTAAACAGAACTTGAGGAATTGCTCCAGCCCTTCTGGAGGTCCCTGAGACCAGCCCTTAAAACTAAGCTAAAACCCTCCTCGGGGTCCAAGTCCCTGTTCCACTGTGTGGCCTATACTTGAACCCATGCTCGAGTTTGTAAAACAACCCTCGGGTGTTTGCATTCCTGTCGGCTCCTTAGTGGTTTCTCGGATTCGCCATCTTGGGCACAACACCCCATGACCCCTCCCCACCTGGACTGACCTCCTGTCCCCTCCCACCCAAGCTGACCCTCACTCACCTCTCTGCCCACAACAACTGGGCACAGGCCCTCACACAGTTCCACGGGCATGGTGGGCACTCCCGTCATCCCCAGCCTCCCAAGGGAAGGAAGGAGGTTTCGGCACGACACACTCCCATGGTGGCCCCAGGGCTCCCTGCTCAGGAGAGCACCTGGTAACAGGACGGGGACTGTGTCCCTGACGCCAGCTCCTCCTCCCCGGTTTTCCCACAGGAAATGAAGGAGGAGGCCCTGGTCTCCTCCGGGGACATCACGCAGGTGGACCTGGACGTCAACAGGACGTTCAGCAGTCATATCATATTTTGGGACTACTACAGGATAGGGTGAAGTTGAGGGGCCAGGGGGGATCAGGACCCAGGAGAGGACTGGGGGATGCTGGGTAGGGAAAACGGGGCTTCTGAGGCGGGGGGGGCAGAACAGCAGCCAACAACACACTGCTCCATGGTAGGGTGTTGGGGATGACCTCTGTGCCCCCACCCCCGGGGCCTCGGGGATGAGTAGACCACTAGGATGGGGACTCCAGGACTTGCCATGGGAGCTGAACCCCAAAGGGGAGAGGGACGACCCCCTGAGAAGCAGGGGATGGGTTGGTGGCATGGGGGGCAGGAACCGGACCTGGGGGCCAGGCGGAATGGGTGTGGCTGGAGCAGACCACACTTCTATCCCATGAGGGTCGGACGGGTCAGAGTGACACCCACTCTCGGTGCTTTACATGTTTCTAAATTCTATGCATTTAATTTGAGACAATTTGCAATTTGCAACCACACATAGTATGATGAACCTCAGATAATGTCCCCGGTCCAGCCAGGGTCCTGCGCTGACGACACCGTGCCCCAGGGGCAGGTGTCACAGCAAACCTCAGCCTGGAGTCCCCTTTAAGTGTAGATGTCTCCTTGTGCATCTTAGAGGAAGGGGATGCCCTGTGTCCGCAGGCCCACCACGACATCCCACTCATTCCCCACTCCCACTCCATCCCCCTACATCATCATTCCCCATGGCATCCCACCTACACCATCCCCCTCAAACCCACACAGCCCCACACAATCCCCACCCACACTATACCTCAACACCATCCCCCCTACACCATCCCCCACAATCCAACACTATCATACGCCTGCCCCCACACCATCCACCCCCACACCAACGGCCCCCAGCAAAGACGCGGTACAGGTGCCCCCTGTGGGACATGCTCAGCCTCCCCGGGGTTCTCTGGATACCCTGCTCCCATCAGAAGCCCGGGTGTCCCATAGAGTACCCAGGGGTTGCAGGGAGGAGGGAAGACAGGGAGCCCCCAACAGGGTGTGTACAGGTGAGTGATGCAAAGGACGCACTGTGCCCTGTCTCCGCCCACTGTCCCTCCTGGAGTGTGGTACACACTGCACAGGACACCAGCCCCGAACCCAGGGGGATCTGGGCTGGCCTGGCCCCGGGCTCTGTGAGGGCGGGGGTGATTTGAGCCACCGCCCCAGGCCCAAAAAAAGACTAATGGTATCCAGCCCCCCATGGCCCTCTCCAGCCCTGGATTATGGCGCCATGCTGAGCGAGCCCTCTCACAGCTGGATGTGGCCTCCTGGGCTCTGGGCGTACCCCACAGATCCAGGTCGCTGACCTAGGGCAGCCCTGGGGATCCCGGGGCACCCAAGGTTGAGGAGAGCAGAGGTAGGCCGGTGGGCCCCACCCACACCCACACCAGAAGGCAGGCTCCTCCAGGTGCTGGGGCCCCAGGGGCCCCGTGGCTGGGGTCCAGCTGCCCTGCGGAGACCCAGCTAGGAACCCATGAGCTGCAGGTCAAGGTCAGCTCTGCTGTCCTCAGAACCGTCTCTCAGGCTGAAACCTCAGGACACACGCCCCCACCCGAGGTCCACACGTGCTCCCAGGTGGGGGACTCCAGCACTCGCACCCCACCCATGTGATTCTTGCCCTCCCCTAAAGGACAGACATTCCCTCCACAGGGGAAGGCGCACACCCTCCACTCTGAGTCCATTTGCTGTAGAATGTTAATAAAGTGTTGTGGTGCGAAAATGCACAGCCAGACCGTTTCTGTGTCTCCCAGAACTCTGTGCACGGGGCATGGATAGACCCACAGAGAGGAGGAGGGGGCACCACCCAGTCCCCAAACAGCCCCTGCATGGGCACTGCAAGGCACACACAGCTGACGTCCCCACATTCCTTCCAGGGGCGGCCAGATGCCAGGGTCAGGACCCCACAAACTATCCTGGGACTGAGCCTGTGTCCCACGGGCCAGGAGGGCCTGGGACAGAGTGATGTCAGGGAGCCTCAGGTCACCAGGTTCTCTGTAAAGCGACCTTGGATGTCTGTGCTCCCTCTGTCAAGGGGGCCGGGGCTGGCTGGTTTCTGGGGGTACTTCCTCCCCTCCCCGCATCTCTGTGCCTGTGTACTTGGGGAACAGAGGGCCTGTGGGCCTGTCAGCGTGACCCTGGAAGGGATGTCAGGAGAGCAGGCCCTTGTGTTGTGCCCAGGATTGCAAATCCAAGAAACCACCAATGAGCCCACACTGATGCAAACTCCCGAGGATTTCTTTACAAGCTGAAGCTTGAGTCCAAGTGCACCCGACACAGCGGAGCAGGGATTTGGACTCTGAGACTAAGAGGCATAGCAGCTTTATAGGGGCCAGTGGCCCATGGGATACACAGAAAGTTGCACAGTCGTGCCGGTCCAAATGCAGGTGGCCGATTGAATTACACCTTACCTTATAGGATCCACTTGACCTGGCCTATTACTTTGGTCAGAATCGGCGTGCAGTTTTGGCGGGCACAAAGCAGGGTTACATTGTTATGAGCCGATTTCCGATTAGGGTATGCCCAGCGGCTTGACTGGGTTGGGGCAGCACCTTAAGACATAAGTAGGTCATGTGCGGGTCATAGGGGAGGTGGTGGTTGTAGCACAAAATGGAATTAGTCCTGCTCTGCTTGTCCAGGGGTAGGGGATTTTTGTTAAATTTCCTGGGTCCCAAACTTGCAGATCACGCACCTGGGCCACCCTCACCAGGTGGACTCAGTGTGCACACCTTGAGGTGCTGGATCTCTCACACCAGCGTGTAGAGGGCACCCTCCTCGCTCTAGTGAGTAAGGGCTGGGTGAGCATGGGGCTCGGCTTGAAGGCCAGGCAGCACAGGGGATCGAGGAACCCCAGCCCCATCACCACCCCTACTCCCACACACAGGCTGCCCCATGGCTCCCCGTAATAGTCACCCGGCGCCTCTGGAGATCCCCCCAGGGCGTCCCCGAGGTCCGGCTCCCTGCTGGAGAGGCATCAGGGAGAGGAGAAGCAGGCGGCGCTCGGGGAGACCCCCTGCCGGACATGGGAATGTGGCCAAGCCAGACCTTCCACCTCAGCTGACCCTCCAGCTGAAATTCACTACAGGAGCGAGCCCTGGGTCTATACCGGGGGTCCTGAGGACATCAGCGTCCAGTTGTGTGGACGTGGCCCCACGTCCTCCTGAAGCATCACTGCAGGTTCTGAGGTGGCCGAGGCTCCTGTCACTCTGGATGCGGCCCCCAGCTTCCAGAAGACTCAACTTATGTCCTCAGGGGTGCGTTAGCTCCTGCCAGAGTGGACGTGGCGCCCCATCTTTCAGAAGCCGCCCCACATGTTCTGAGGCGGCCCAGGGTCTCCTGTCAGCGTGGATGGGGGCCCACATCTTACTGAAGCCTCCCCGCGGGTCCTGAGGCAGCCCAGGGCCTCCTGTCAGGGTGGGTGCGGGCCCACAATTTCCTGAAGCCTCCCCGCAGGTCCTGAAGCGGCCCAAGGGCTCCTGTCAGGGTGGATGTGGGCCCACATCTTCCTGAACCCTCACTGTGTGTCCTGAGGAGACCGGGGCTCCTGTCAGCGTGAACGCTGCCCAATATCCCCCTGAAGACTCCCTGCAGGTTCTGAGGAGGCTGTGGATCATCAGCGTGGACATGTCCCCATGTCTTCCTCAGGCCTCCCCAGCACAGGCTGGCTCCTGTTAGTGCAGGCAGATGAGGCCTACTGCACATGCGTGCCCCTTGGGCGGTGCCTGGGCTTGGGCGCCCCCTGCGGGATCCTCAGGCACTACAGGAGGCTGTGCAGGAGGCCGTGCCCGTCCCGGGGCCCACCTCTGCCTCCTACCAGGCTCCAGCTATGGCCTGTTAGCTTCGGAAACGTCTGACTGAAAAGGAGCCCAACACTCAGCTTCCCCAAAAATACTTAAGGAGAAGGAATTGGAGCGCAAAGGACGCAAAATGAAATGTAGACCAGACTTTTATCACGTCCTGTAATCTCACTCAACCCTCTTCCACTGTGGGCGGGACCGCGGGCTGGTGCAGACACCATGGAAACAGTGTGGAGGCTCCTCCGGAAGTTACAAATAGAGCCGACCTGCGACCAGCATGTGTAAAGCCTGGAGCTCACTCCGAAGATACAGATGCAGAGAGACGTGGGACAACTGCACCCCAATGTCCACAGCAACCGGGTCCACAGTAGCCACAATGTGGGAGGACCTTCGGTGCCCTCTGGCAGATGATGGATAAAGAGGATGAGAGATAGATGATGGCCATAGAGAGCGGAATGGTACTCAGCTATCAAAAAGCAGGAAATCTTGCCATTTGCAATGATGTGGATAGAAGTAGAGGGATCATCTTAAGTGAAATAGGTCAGTGGGAAAAGAGAATGACCGTGTGGTGTCATTCATAGGTGGAATTAAAGAAGCAAAGCAGATGAACATCTGTGAAGGGAAGGAAAAACAAATAAGATGAAATCAGATGCAGGAAATACAGACTCTTAATTATAGGAAACAAACTGAGTGTCGCTGCAGGGGAGGGGACGGGGGAGAGGATAACAGGGGACCGGCATGAAGGAAGGCACGTGATGTCACGAGCACTGCGGTTTTCTCCAACTGGTGAATTTCTGAATTCTTCCTCTGAAAGTATAATATACTATACGCTAATTAATTGGGTTTAAATTAAATTAAGTTAAAAAATCAGTTGTATCAGAGCACGTTTCCTTCTGGACTCTCTGTTCTGCTCCTTCAGCTTAAGCTGGGACCAACCCTCATGGGTCTGGTTTGATTAAGTAGGTGTCAGGCCTCGTCCATGGACCAGCACAGGGCTAGAACTCATGACCCCGAGATCAGGACCGATGGTGAGGTCAGGAGTCAGATGCTTAACCGACGGAGCCAGGCGGGGTCCCGAGGACAACACTGCTTTATCCTGTGTCTCTGTGACATCGTTTGAAATGGGAAAGTGCTGCGTCCCACTCTGTCCTGCTTCTCCAATACTGATTTGCTCTCCGGGGTCATTTGTGGGGGCGGATGGATGTTATGGGGTTTTTTTTCCTATTTATAGGATCTGCCACCATGATTTGACAGGAATGACATTGAAATAGAGGGTGGCTTCAGGAACTGCGGACATTTTCACAAGATGAGGCTCCCAAAACACGAGCCCAAGATGGCCTCCCAGAGCCTGGTATGGCTCAGTGCACAAGTCTTGTGCTCCTTTGGTTCAGTCTCATTATTTATTCTCTGTGATGCTCCTGAGAAGGGAGTCACATCCGTCATTTCCTTCCTGAGTGCTCATTGTCAGGACACAGCAAGCCCCACAATAGAATAAAAACTGAGCACAGGCCAAATGCAGGAAGCCCCTATTAGAACAGATCTCAATGCCCTTGAAGGCCCCATATCAAAATGTAAACAGAACTTGAGGAATTGCTCCAACCCTTCGGGAGTTCTCCAAGACCAGCTCTTAAAACGAAGCTAAAACCCACCTCGGGGTCCAAGTCCCTGCTCCACTGTGTCGGGTATACATGGACACAAGCTCAAGCTTGTAAATAAACCCTCGTGTGTTTGCATCAGTGTCAGCTTCTTGGTGGTTTCTCCGATTCGCAATCTTGGGCACAACAGTCTGAGATAAAAAACCAAAACCAAAAGAAGCTCGGACGCAGGTAGAGTGAACGCAGGGTTCTGAGAGAAGCGGCGGAGACCCGGGGGCTTGGGAGCTCTTCTGTGGTGGCCCCAGCAGACTGGGGGGCAGGATGCTCAGCCCCAGAGGCAGAGGACCCAGACACCCCACCCGCATCCCGCCCATCAGGGCCGGGTCTCAGGAGCAGCACAGCACCGCCTTCTGGAGCCCAGAGACGCTGACGCCCACCCCGCCTCTGACCCCCACAGGTGCAACTCCCAGGCAGATGTGCACCTGACAATCAGCGCCAAGACCCATGCCCAGACCCCACACAGACCATTCGCTGCACCAAGTTGTCAAACCAGAGAGGCTGCAGATCTTCAGCTCTGCCTCGAAAGTAGAGTCTAGATTCCTTTGTAGTTTGTGCTCTTTTTTTTCATTTATTTTCTTTGATTCTATTTTATAAATTGCCTTATTTTAACTTTTATGTATGTACCTAATATATTTCTTATTTTTACTTTCATGGTACTTTAATTGTGTTTCATATTTTGGGATTTAGAATCTTTTAATGAGCAGGACAAAATAATCTGGGTTTTTTTTTTGGGGGGGGTAGGACAGTTGTTACTGTTTTTCTTGGTTTTTCCTTTTCTTCCTTCTTTCTTTTCTGGAATAACTAATGAGATGGAGAAATTCTCCTCCATAAAATAACATGAGGTAGTACTCACAGCCAGGAAGTTCATCAATACACATATATGATGTCTAACTACAGTTTAAAACAATGATATTAAAGATAGCAGCTGGGCTGGAAAAAGAGCACAGAAGAAAACTAGAGAATCCCTTACTGTAGAAATAAAAGAACTAAAATCTAGTCAGGCCAACGTTAAAAATGCTATAACTGAGATGCAGTCCCAAGTGGAAGCCTTAAAAACAAGAAACGTTATGGACCATAGAGGCAGATTTTGGGAACTCATCCACTTATTAAAACAATAACATTCAGGGGATCCCTGGGTGGTGCAGCGGTTTGGTGCCTGCCTTTGGCCCAGAGCGCGATTCTGGAGACACGGGATTGAATCCCATGTCGGGCTCCCGGTGCATGGAGCCTGTTTCTCCCTCTGCCTGTGTCTCTGCCTCTCTCTTTCTCACTGTGTGCCTATCATAAATAAATAAAAAAAATTTAAAAAAAATAAAAATAAAACAATAACATTCATATCTTAGGAGACTCAGAAGATGAAGAGAGAGAACAGGTGGACCTTGCTCAGCCATTAGAAACGACAAATACCCACCATTTGCTTCAACATGGATGGAACTGGAAGGTATTATCCTGAGTGACATAAGTCAATCGGAGAAGGACAAACATTGTATGTTCTCATTCATTTGGGGAATATAGATAATAGTGAAAGGGAATATGAGGGAAGGGAGAAGAAATGAGTGGGAAATATCAGAAAGGGAGACAGAACATAAAGACTCCTAACTTTGGGAAAAGAACTAGGGGTGATTGTAGGGGAAGTGGGCGGTGGGTGGGGTGAATGGGTGACGGGCACTGAGGGGGCCACTTGATGGGATGAGAACTGGGTGTTATTCTGTATGCTGGCAAATAGAACACTAATAAAAAGTAAATTTATTATTAAAAAAAAGAAAGAAACAAAGAGTGGCACCTGGGTTCCTCAGTCAGTTAAGCTTCTGTCTTAGGCTCAGATCATGATCCAGGTCCCAAGGCAGGCTCCCTGTTCAGCTAGGAACCTGTTTCTCCCTCTCCCTCTGTCCCGCTCGCTCATGCTTTTTCTCTTCTCTCTCTCTCAAATAAATAAATAACATCTTTAAATAAAAACAATCAAACAAACCTAGAGGGAAGAGAAATCTCCCATGTAGAAGAATTTCAAACAATTTGTGCAGACATTCCACCGTCAAGTTCATGAGCATATCTTCCCACTCTTATGTGTGCAATACACATAGTAACTTCCTTCTACAAAATATATTATGAGAAACTTAAAATAATAATGATAAAATAATAATAATAATAATAATAATAATAATAATAATAATAATAATAAAGAATCAGTTTACTACGGACAAAGCTGACAAACCCTACTTCAGCAAGATGATCAGAACGATGCCAAGACTG
Organism: Canis lupus baileyi; assembly: GCF_048164855.1. Lineage (NCBI taxonomy): Eukaryota > Metazoa > Chordata > Mammalia > Carnivora > Canidae > Canis > Canis lupus. The sequence continues at coordinate 63,127,970 of NC_132852.1, forward strand.
ATAAATCATGTAGATAGTATCTATTCTTTATATGATATAATGAAAATGGCAGTATATCTTTGTATATAATCTACAAAAACAGTTCAATCATGAGATAAACAACAGACATGTCCCAACTGAGGGAAATTTTACAAAATACTCTACTTCTCAAAGTGTTCCAGTTCAACAAAAACAAGGAAAGGCTGAAAGACTGTCACAATCCAGAGGAGCCTAAGAAAACAGGAGGACAAATAGAATGTCATATGAGGGGTGGTAACTTAGCAAAAACTAAGGAAATCTGAATAAAGTATGGTCTTTGGTGAATGCGAATATTTTAATATTGATTCATTAGCTAATATTTGTACCGTACTAATATAAGATATCAATAATTGGAGAAATTGAGTGCAAGTGCATGCAAATGCTCTGTACTATCTTCTCAATTTCCCTATAAATCTTTGTTTTTTTCCTAATAAATAAGATTTATTTTGAAAATTGACTTAAATGAATCAGGCTCCAAGTGTGAAGACATTTTAAGAATCGTTGAATTAACTTTTGCCTTATTCTTAAAGAGTTCCTTCGATGGGAACAAAGTAAGAATTTTATATCAGAAGGAAAGAAAAACACTTAAGAACACGTATAATGCCTCCTCAACCTGAAAAGCAGGAACGGATAATAAATAGCAAAAATCAGATAAAAATAATTCTAGTATAATAGACACCATATTGCTAGTGCATTTAAAAGTAGCAATGCATAACATTTATTTCCCTGACATTTGTCTTCCAAAGAGTTCACAGTGTTTCAGTGTCAGTTGAAAAAGGGGAAGAATCTCAGGGAAGAATCCTTCACATAATAATAGGACCATTGGTAATAATGTCTCTCAGTTCTTTCCAAATCCATAAAGATGATGAGTGACTGAGCTGTGAAGAAAGAGAAGACATTCCCTCATCCCTCTGATTTACTTGTGTCAGAATATTTTAACCATAGTACTACGGATAGCAAATTATCCTTATTAACAGGAAATACGTCTCAGATTGGAATCTGATCAATCAGAAGTGCAGAGAAAAAAACACTTTGACTTGCTCTTCATCTTATAAAGAGAAAGGACAGCTTTTCTATGTACAAAGTCGGTTGTCAAGATAGCCTCAGGGAGTAAGAGTCTGCAGCATCGAATCCCACTACACAGCTGGGACGCCCAGGAGCCAGGTCTTCCTGATTACAAATCCCTGGGCCTGTCCCACAACACACACTGCCAGGCTGAGGTCATTTGCAATTGCTCTCTTAGGAGCTCTGGGGAAGGGGGAAGGAGCTAGATAGGATGGGAATGGATGCAAGGAGGCCGAGAAAATGAAGGCCTTTCCAATTTAAGTTCAGCGTTCGAACACGTCAAGCCATCCCAGGACCCTGTGAAGAAGAGCTGAAATTTACATTGCTTCAGTTACAGGAAAAAAACAAAAGTTTACAGCTTATTGCCCTGGAAAGCCCCACAATAGAATAAGAACTGAGCCCACGCCAAGGGCTGGAAGCGCCTATTAGAATGAGAACAGAGCTCAATGCCAATGAAGGCCCCATATCAAAATGTAAACAGAACTTGAAGAATTGTTCCAGCCCTTCTGGAGGGCCATGAGACAAGCCCTTAAAACTAAGCTAAAACCCAACTCAGGGTCCAGGTCCCTGCTCCGCTGTGTTGGGTTCAGGGGTACTTGAACGCAAGCTCGAGTTTGGAAATCAACCCTCATGTGTTTGCATTTGTGTCAACTCCGTAGTGGTTTCTCAGATTCGCAATCTTGGGCACAACACCCCATGTCCCCTCCCACCTGGGCTGAACTTCTATGCCCTCCCACCCAGGCTGACCCTCAGTCACCTCCCTGCCCACAACAGCTGGGCACAGGCCCTCACACAGTTCCATGGGCACGGTGGGCACTCCCACCATTCCCGGCCTCCCAGAGGAAGGAAGGAGGTTTCTGCAGGACACACTCCCATGGTTGCCCCAGGGCTCCCTGCCCAGCACAGCAGCTCGTGACAGGTCAGGTTCTGTATCCCTGATGCCTGCTCCTCCTCCCCAGTTTTCCCACAGGAAATGAAGGAGGAGGCCCTGGTCTCCTCCTAGGACATCACACAGGTAGACCTGGACGTCAACAGGACATTCAGCAGTCACATCATGTTTTGGTACTACTACAGGATAGGGTGAGGCTGAGGGGCCAGGGGGGATCAGGCTCCGGGGGAGGACCAGGGGCTTCTGGGTCAGGAACACAGGGATTCCGAGGCTGGGAGAAGAACAGAAGCCAGCAACACACAGCTGCATGGTAAGGTGCTGGGGATGAACCCCGTGCCCCCTCCCCCGGGGTCTCAGGGATGAGGAGGCCACTAGGATGGGGCTTCCAGGGGTTGCCATGTGAGCTGAACCCCAAAGGTGTGAGGGACAGCCCTCTGAAAAGCAGGGGGCGGGGTTGCGGGCCGTGGGGGGCAGTAAGGGGACCTGGGGGCTGGGTGTATGGCTGTGACTGGAGGAGGACACACATCGATCCGATGAGGGTCGGACGGGTCAGGGTGACACCCCCTCTCAGTGCTTTATATATTTCTAAATTCTATGCATTTAATTTGAGACAATTTGCAATTTGTAAACATACATAGTATGATGACCCGAGATATTGCCCCCAGTCCAGCCAGGGCCCTGCACTAACCACACAGGGCCCCAGGGGCAGGTGTCACAGCAAACCCCAGACTGGGGTCGCCTTTATCTGTAGACGTCTCCCCATGCATCTTAGAGAAAGGGTTTGCCGTGTGTCTACCAGCCCCCCACCCCATCCCCCCATTTCCCAGAAACACATCATCCCCCTACATCATCATCCCCCATGGCATTGCCCCTACACCATCCCCCTCACACACACAAAGCCCCACACAATCCCCACTCGCACTATACCTCAACACTATCCCCCCTACACCAGCCCCCAACTCCACCACCATCATACCCATGCCCCCACACCATCCACCCTCATACCATCGGCCCTGAACAAGGACCCGGTGCAGCTGCCCCCTGTGGAACATGCTCAGCCTCCCCGGGGTTCTCTGGATACCCTGCTCCCATCAGAAGCCCGGGTGTCCCATAGAGTACCCAGGGGTAGGAGGAGGAGGGAAGGCAGGGAGCCCCCGACATGGTGTGTGCAGGTGAGTGGTTCAGAGGACCCACTGTGCCCTGCCTCCGCCCACTGTCTCTCCTGGAGCACGGCACACCCTGCACAGGACACCAGCCCCTAACCTAGAGGGACCTGGGCTGACTGGGCACCAGGCTCTGGGGAGCTGGGTTGATTTGAGCCCCCAACAGGCCCAACACAAAGACTAATGGGATCCAGCCCCCCATGGCCCTGGCCAGCCCTGGATTCTGGCCCTGGGCTGAGCGAGCCTTCTCACAGTTGAATGTGGCCTCCTGGGCACTGGGCGTGCCCCACAGATCCAGGTCACTGACCTAGGCAGACCAGGGAATCCCGGGACACCCCAGGGTGGGGAGAGCAGGGGTAGGCCGGTGGGCCCCATCCACACCCACAACAAGGGGCAGGCTCCTACAGGTTTTGGGGCCCCAGGGGTCCTGAGGCCGGGGTCCAGCTGCCCTGCAGGGACCCAGCACAGGAGCCCATGAGCTGCAGTTCCAGGTCAGCTCTGCTGTCCTCAGAACCGTCACTCAACCTGAAACCTCAGGACACACGCCCCCAACCAGAGTCCACACATGCTCCCTGGTGGGGGACTCCAGCACTCACCCCCCCACCCTGTGTGATTCTTGCCCTCCCCTAAAGACAAAAAGGTCTACTTCCCTAGGGGAAGGCGCACACCCTTTGCTCTGAGCCCATTTCCTGTACAGATTCAATAAAGTGTTGTGGTGCGAAAATGCACAGCCAGCCCGTTTCTGTGTCTCCCAGAACACTGTGCACGGGGCTTGGAGAGACCCCCAGAGAGGAGGAGGGGGCACCACCGAGGCCCCAACCAGCCCATGTAGGGGCACCGCTAGGCACACACAGCTGACGTCCCCATGTGCCATCCAGGGGTGGCCGGACGCCAGGTTCAGGCCTCACAGACTTTACTGGGACTCAGCCTGTGCCCTGTGGGCCAGAATGGGCGAGACAGAGGGACAGTCAGGGAGCCTCAGGTCACCAGGGTCTGTGCAAAGTGACCTGAGAGGTCACTGCTCCCTCTGTCCAGGGGGCCAGGCCTGGCAGGATTCCGGGGCACTTCCTCCACTCCCCACATCCCCATGCCTGGGTGCCTGGGGCACAAAGGGCCTGCGGGGTGGTCAGCGTGGCCGTGGAAGTGATATCAGGACAGCAGGCACTTGTGTTGTGCCCAAGATTGCGAATCCAAGAAACCACCAAGGAGCCGACACTGATGAAACTCCTGAGGGTCTCTTTACAAGCTGGAGCTTGGGTCCAAGTGCACCAGACACATTGGAGCAGGGAATTGGACCCCGAGACTAAGAGCTGAGGCAACTTTATAGGGGCCAGTGGACCATGGGATACGCAGAAAGTTGCACAGTCATGTCGGTCCACATGTAGTTGGCCGACTGAATTACACCTTACCCTATAGTATCCACTTGAGCTGGTCTATTACTTTGGTCAGATTTGGTGCACGATTTTGGCGGGCACAAAGCAGGGTTACATTGTTATGAGCCGATTTCCAATTAGGGTGTGCCCATCGGCCTGACTAGGGTGGGGCAGCCCCTTAAGCCATAAGTAGGTCATTTGGGGGTCATAGGGGAGGTGGCGTGTGTAGCACAAAATGGAATGAGTCCTGCTCTGTTTGTCCAGGGGTAGGGGATTTTTGTTAAATTTCCTGGGCCCCACACTTACAGCTCATGCACCTGGGCCACCCTCACCAGGTGGACTCAGTGTGCAAATCTTGTGGTGCTGGATCTCTCACACCAACGTGTGGAGGGCACCTTCCTTGCCCGAGTGAGTAGGGGGTGGGTGAGCATGGGGCTCGGCTTGAAGGCCAGGCAGCACAGGGAACCGAGGAACCCCAGCCCCATCACCACCCCTACTCCCACACACAGGCTGCCCCATGGCTCCCCGTAATAGTCACCTGGCGCCTCTGGAGATCCCCCCAGGATGGCCCCAAGGTCCGGCTCCCTGCTGGAGAGACATCAGGGAGAAGAGAAGCAGGCGGCGCTCGGGGAGACCCACTGCTGGACATGGGAATGTGGCCGAGCCAGATCTTCCAGCTCAGCTGACCCTCCAGCGGAAAGTCACTGCATGAGCGAGCCCTGGGGTGGATAGGAGAGCCCAGCTAGCCACCCAGCGCCAGCACCAGAAATGAGGTTTTGCCAACCATTTCGGGATTTTGGGTTACCCAGCCATAGGATCCAATAGCTACACGTGATAGCTGCATGTCATAGAGACACACACACCCCAAAACCAACAAAAGTCGTAATCCCCCCAGTGTTGTCGAACAGCAGCTGGATGGTTACATACAAGACGCTGTGATCCCCAATAGGATACATGGAAGATGCTATAAACCATGACTGCAGACGTGCTGGAGGCACAGATATGTGCCTGCTGGGTTCCTACAAGGAGCACAGAGGGGAAGGAAGCATCCAATGGACAGGGGGCACCTCCTAGGAAAGGACACCAGGTCCCTGTGAAGGCTACAAAGGGTAAAATCTCTCCTCTTCTCCTTCTGCTTCTGGTTTTCCTCCTACATGCCATTTATCTCAATCATATTAGAAAGAATTTATTTTATGTTTTTAAATTTATTTTTATTGGAGTCCAATTTGTATGAATTCTTTCTCCAGCAAGGGTGTCATTCAGGAGAGAAGGAGACATAAAGATTTTCCTAGACAGGCAACATATAAAGGAGTTCATGACCACTTAACCAGTCCAGTAAGGAATTTTAAGAGGGACTCTTCTAGTGGGGGAAAAAAGAGACCAAAAGAAACAAAGACTAGAAAGGCCCAGAGAACATCACCAGCAACACCAACTCTTCCAGAAACACAAAGGCACAAAGTTCATATCTTTGAATAATCACTCTGAATGCTGATAGACTAAATGCTCCAATCAAAAGATATAGAGTATCAGAGTGGCTTAAAAAACAGGATCCGGGATGCCTGGGTGGCTCAGGGATTGAGCCTCTGCCTTTGACTCAGGGTGTGATCCTGGAGTCTGGGATCAAGTCTCATATTCTGCTCCTGGTGGGGAGCCTGCTTCTCTCTCTGCCTAATTTTCTGCCTCTCTCTCTCTCTCTCATAAATAAAATCATTATTTAAAAATCAAGATCCATCTGTATGCTGCCTACAAGATGCTCACATTAGACTTATACACAGCAGGAGATTGAAAGTCAGGGGATGGAAAATCATCTATCACGCTAATGGATATCAAAAGAAAGCTGGAGGACCCATACTTATATCAGACAAACGAAATTTGAAACCTAACCCTGAGGGACACCTCTTGGCTCAGTGGTTGAGCATCTGCCTTCGGCTCAGGGTGTGATCCTGGGATCCCAGGATCAAGTCTCACATCGGCCTCCCTTTGCGGAGCCTGCCTTTCCCTCTGCCTATGATTTGCCTCTGCTTCTCTGTGTATCTCTCATGAATAAATAAATTAAATATTTAAATTTCAAAAAAGAAAGAACAAATAGTATAAGAAGAGATGAAGAAGGGCATTATTTCATAATTAAAAAGACTCTCTATCAAGATCAAAGAACTAAATATTTATGCTGCCAACATGAGAGTACCTAAATATAGAAACCAATTAACCGCAAACGTACAGGAACTCACTGATAATAATACAGTGACAGGGGATTTTAACACCCACTTATGGCAATGGACTGATCGTCTATACAGAAAATCAACAGGGGAACAATATCCTTGACACACTGGACCACAGGGACTCAACAGATATAGTCTGAACATTTCATCCTAAAGCAGAATACACATTCCTTTCATTTTTTATTATTTATGATAGTCACAGAGAGAGAGAGAGTGAGAGAGGGGCAGAGACATTGGCAGAGGGAGAAGCAGGCTCCATTCACCTGGAGGCTGATGTGGGATTCGATCCCGGGTCTCCAGGATCGCGACATAGGCCAAAGGCAGGCGCTAAACTGCTGCACCACCCAGGGATCCCTACACATTCCTTTCAACTGCACATTGGACATTCTACAGAACAGATCATCATATCATGGCCCAGAAATCAGCCCTCAACAGGTACAACAGGTACAAGAAGGTTGATATCACACCCTGTACATTTTTGTACCACGACGCTATGAAACTTGAAGTCGACAGTAAGAAAAAAAAATTGGACAGACCAAAAATATGTGGAGATTATGAACATCCTACTAGAGAATGAATGGAGCAACCAAGAAATTAAATAGGAAATTTAAAACAAATGAAAATGAAAACATGTTTCTCAAAACCTCTGGGATGTAGCAAAGGCAGTCCTAAGAGGGAAGTACATAGCAATACAGGCCTACCTCAAGAAACAAGAAGTCTCCAACACACAACCTAACCCTACACCTAAATGAGCTGGAAAAGGAATAGCAAACATAGCCTGAACCCTACAGAAGAAGGGAAAAAATAAAGATGAGAGCAGAAATAAACATGCAGAAACAACAAAACAGTAGAATGGAATAACGAAACTAAGATCTGGTTCTTCAAAATAATTAATAAAATAGACAAAGCCCTAGCCAGTCTTATCAATGAGAAAAGAGAAAAGACCTATATAAAGTCACAAATGAGAGAAGAGAGTTCGCAATCAACACCAGAAAAATAAGGCAATTATAAGGGAATACTATGAAAGATTATATGCTAACAAACTGGGAGACCAGGAAGAATTGGAGAGATCCCTAGAAATGTGCAAACAATCAAAACTGAAATAGGAAGAAATAGAAATGTGAACAGACCCATAAGTAGCAAATGAATTGAATCAGCAAGGCACCTGGGTGCCTCAGTGGTTGAGCACCTGCTTTGGCTCAGGTCACGATCCCAGGATCCTGGGGCATCAAGTCCCACATCAGGCTCCCCACATGGAGCCCCATTTTCCCTCTGCCTATACGTCTGCCTCTCTGCGTCTCCCATGAATACATAAATAAAATCTTTAAAAAAGAAAAAGATATAAAGATAAGAAAGGACCCAAATAAAATCACAAACGAGAAAAGAGAAATAACAACCAACACTAGAAATACAAACGTTTATAAGAGAACATTATGAAAAATTATATGCCAGCAACCCCGAACCTGGAAGAAATAGATCAATTCCTGGAAATATATAACATAGCAAAAATGATGAAGAAATAAGAAACTTGAACACACAGATAACCAGCAGAGAAATTGAATCAGCAATCAAGAATCTCCCAACAGGAGACGCTTAGATCAATAGAATAGAATGGAAAGCCGAAAGAAGATACAAACCTGTAACTCTATGGTCCATTAATCGACAACAAGGCGGGAAGGAATATCCAGTGGCACAAAGACAGTCTCTTCAACAAACCCTAACCCTGACCCCAGGATAAGAACAAACAGTGTTGGGAAAACCAGGCAGCCACATGCAGAAGAATGAAACGGGACCACTTTCTTACACCATATATATAAAAAATAAATTCAAAATGGATGAAAGACCTAAATGTGAGACCTGAAACCATACAAAGAAGAAAAGATAGGCAGCAACGTCTTTGACATTGGCCATTGGATCTTCTTTCCAAATATGCATCTGAGCTGAGCGAAACAAAAGCAAAAATCCTATCGGGAGTTCATCAAATTGAAAAGCTTCTGCAAAGTGAAGGAAACAAGCAACGCTAAAATGCAACATACAAAATGAGAGGAGATATTTGTAAACAACACATCCAATAAAGAGTTAGTATGCAAAATACGTAAAGCAAATATAAATCTCAGCATCCTAAACACAAATTATCCAACTGCAGATGGGCAGAAGACATGAATGAACTTTGTCTCTGTCAAGACATCCAGATGGCCACCAGACACACGGACAGACACTCAGCGTCACCCATCATCAGGGAAATGCAAACCAAAACCACAATGAGATGTCACCTGACAGCCGACAGAATGGTAAAATTAACAACACAAGAATCAACAGGTGTTGGTGAGGCTATGGAGAAGGGGGAGCCCCCTTACACTCCTCGTGGTCATGTGAACAGGTGCAGCTACTGTGGAAAACAGTGTGGAGAGTCCTCAAGAAGTTAAAAGTAGAAGTACCCTATGATTCCAAAATTGCACAGCTAGGTATTTATCCCAAGGATATAAAAGTAGTTTCTTAGATTCAAAGAGGGACACAGAGCCTATTGTTTGTAGTGACGTTATCAACAATAGCCAATCTGTGGATACAGCCCAGATGTCCATCGACAGATGAATGGGCAGAGACCATGTGGTAAATATACACACTGTGACATCACTCGGTCATCACAAGGGATGAAATGAAGCCATTTACAATGACGTGGGAGAAGTGGAAAGGACTCTTGCTCAAGGAACTCAGTCAGTCAGAGAAAGATACCAAATACCATACAATTGCATTCACATGTGAATTTTAAGAAACCAAACAAACTGGCAAGGGGATCGATGGGGTGGGATGAGAGAAGCAAACCAAGAAACTCACTCTTAACCACAGAGAATAAACTAATAGATACCAGAGGAAGGTGGGGGGGATGCGGAATCAGGGGATGGGGATAGTGGAGGGCACCTGTGACCAGTACCAGGCTTTGCATCCAAGGGTTGAATCAGTATGTGGTAAACCTGAAACTATATCATACTCTGTTTACAAACAGGAATTCAATAAAAGTTTAAAATAATAATTGTTAGTATTGATGAAACATGTGTGCACAAGAGATAAAATCAGAAAGGCAACTGAAAATCCAAATAAAGAGTATTTAGAGCCACAAATCCCCTCCTTAGCTCAGCTCGGGAGAAGCCTGCCATGTCTTTTCTGACCGCAGCAGAAGCCTGGATTTTGATTCTCTGGGGAGGCCACTGACTTGTTGGAGTCAAGCTATCTTTGAACCCAAAACCTAAATAATGTGCATAAAACTAAACTGCCCAAGATACTAGGAGTCCCAGTGCACGCACAGGCCAAGACCCAAACTCTAACCATACACAGACATATCCCTAACCCTACACTTAAGCCTAATGTTAACCTAAACCTTAAACAAGACCTATCACTAATCAAAAACCAAACACAAACCCCAAGACCGAAACACATTCACTGAACCTACAGGCCAAGCTTCACCCTAACTCCTAAACCTATTCTTAGGTTTCCTTAACCCTGACCCCTACCTTAAATCTAACCCTAACCCTAACCTTAATGTATTCAAATACTATTCTTAACCTTATCCTGTACCCTAATCCTAACCCTCTAATACTAACCCTATCTCATACCCCAAACTGTACCCTAACCCGTACCCTAAAACTAAACCCTAACCTACTGCCTAACCCTATCTCTTACCCTTTTCAAAACCGTACACTGACCCTACCCTGACCCTGACCTGACCATTACCCCTAACCAAACACTAACCCTAATCCTAACCCCACCACTCACCCTAACTCTAAACCTAGCACTAACTTTAACCCTAACCCCTAACCCTAACAACTAACCCTAACTCACTCCCTAACCCCTAACCCTAACTGCAAACCTAATCACAACCCTAACACTAACCATAACCCTAACCCCAACTCCTAACATCCTGCCCTAATCCCTAAGCCTAAACCCTAACCTTAACTCTAATCCTGTCCCTAACATTAACCCTAACCCCTTTCCCTAATCCCTAACCCCCATCCAACTCCTAACCACTCACCCTTACCCTTATCCCTCATGCTATCCTCTAATCCATAACCATAAGCATAATCACTAAACCCTAACATCTAACCTAATGTAACCACCAACTCCCTCCCCTCCCCTGACCCTACCATTCATTCTACCCATTCACTTACCCTGTGGTTCTGAGTAGTCCCTTCTGATGTGGACGTGGCCCCCAATGGTGCCTCCAGAGTCCTCCAGGGGGTCCTGTGGAAGCCATGATCCTGTGCGTGTGAACATGGCCCCACATGTTCCTGAGTCATAGTCAGCGGGTCCTGAGGACGCTGGGTCTCCTGTCACTGTGGACTGTGCCTCACATCCTCTGGAAGCCTCACAGCAGGTCCTCAGGAGGCCGAGGGCTCCTGTATGCCTGGACATGGCCTCATGGCCCCCAGAAAACTCACTGCGGGTCCTGAGGGGGCTGTGGGCTCCTGTAAGCATAGACACAGCCCCCTATATCCTGAAGCCAAAGGGCAGGTCCTGAGGAGGCCAGAGACTCATGTCAGTGTGGATTTGGCACCCACATCTTTCTTACGCCTCACCACAGGCGCTGACAAGGCTGGGGTCTTCTGTCTGCATGGAAGCATCCCCATATTTCCCTAAGTCTACACCGGGGGTTCTGAGGACATCAGTGTCCTGTTGTGTGGGCGTGGCCCCACGTCCTCCCATAACGTCACTGCGGGTTCTGAGGAGGCCAGGGCTCCTGACACCGTGGATGTGGCCCCCACCTTCCAGAAGCCTCAACTTATGTCCTGAGCGGCCCGGGAGCTCCTGCCAGAGTGGACGCGGCACCACAGCTTCCTGAAGCCTCCCTGCAGGTCCTGAAGCAGCCCAGGTGTTCCTGTCAGGGTGGATGCGGGCCCACATCTTCCTGAAGCCTCACCGCGGTTCCTGAGGAGATCGGGGTCATCAGCGTGGATGCGTCCCCATGTCCTCCTCAGACCTCTCCAGCACAGGTGGGCTCCTGTTAGTGCAGGTGGATGAGGCCTACTGACCCTCGCGGCCCTTGGGCAGTGCCTGGGCTCGGGCGCCTCCTGTGGGACGCTCAGGCACTGCAGGAGGCCATGCAGGAGGCAGCGTCCCCGTACACGGGGCCACAACTGCCTCCTTCCAGGCTCCAGCTGAGGCCTATGAGCTTCGGAAACGACTCACTGAAACGGAGCCTAATACCCGGCTTCCCCAGAAATACTTAAGGACAATGATTAGAGCCCACAGGACACAAAAAGAAATGTGTACCAGACTTTAACCATGCCCTGCAAAACTCACTCAACCCTCCTCCTCTGTGGGCGGAACCGCAGGCTGGTGCAGCCACCCTGGAAACAGTGTGGAGGCTCCTCAGGAAGTTACAAATAGAGCCGCCCTGGGACCAGCAGGTGCACGGCCTTAGCTCAGCCCAAAGATACAGATGCATGAGACTCGGGGACTCCTCACCCCAATGTCCACAGCAGCCGGGTCCACAGTAGCCACCTTGTGGGAGGAGCCTTGGTGCCCTCAGGCAGATGATGGATAAAGAGGATGGAAGATAGATGATGGTCATAGATGATAGATAGATGATAGGAATGGTACTCAGCTATCAAAGAGAAGAAAATATTGCCATTTGCAATGATGTGGATAGAACTAGAGGGATCGTGTTAAGTGAAATAAGTCAGTCAGGAAAGAAAATTACCATATGGTTGCATTCATAGGTGAAATTAAAGAGCAAAGCAGATGGGCATCTGTGAAGGGAAGGAAAAACAAATAAGATGAAAACAGACATGGAGGAAAAAAAAGACTCAAGCACAGGAAACAAACTGAGGGTCGCTGGAGGGGAGGGGAGTGGAGGGACAGGGTAACTGGTAGATGGGCATGAAGGAGGGCACGTGATGTCATGAGCCCTAGTTTTATCTCCAACTGGTGAATAACTGAATTCTACCTCTTAAAGTATAATACACTATACTCTTAATTAATTGGGTTTAAATTAAATTAAGTTTAAAAAATCAGTTGACGGTATCGGAGTGCATTTTCTTCCAGGCTCTCTATTCTGCTCCTTCAGCTTATGCCAGAACCACACCCCTGTGGGTTTGGTTTGTTTAAGTAGGCTCCATGCCTCGTCCACAGTTCAGCACAGGGCTAGAATTCATGACCCCGAGATCAAGACCAAGGGTGAAGTCAGGAGTCGGATGCTTAACCAACGGAGCCAGCCGGGGCCCGAGAACCACACTGCTTTATCCTGTGTCTCTGTGACATTGTTTGAAATAGGAAAGTGGAGGGAGGAGCAAGATGGCGGAAGAGTAGGGTCCCCAAATCACCTGTCCCCACCAAATTACCTAGATAATCTTCATCATCCTGAAAATCTATGAATTCGGCCTGAGATTTAAAGAGAGACCAGCTGGAATGCTACAGTGAGAAGAGTTCACACTTCTATCAAGGTAGGAAGAGGGGGGAAAAGAAATAAAGAAACAAAAGGCATCCAAGGGGGAGGGGCCCCACGAGGTGCCGGGCTAAGGCCGGGGCGAGTGCCCCCAGGACAGGAAAGCTCTGTCCCGGAGAAACAGGAACTTCACCAATCTTCCTGGGTGGAAAGGCACCCGCAGGGAGTTGGAGCAGGACGCCAGGATGGCGGGGATGCCCTCGGGCTCCCTGGAACAATAACAGACACCTGCGCACCCAGGAGACTGCACCATACCCTGCGGCCGAGCTCCCTAAAAGACTGTAGGGCCCACGGCTGGACCCGGAGCAGCTCGGAGGGGCTCGGGCGGCGGCTCCGCATGGAAGGGGCTGTGAGGCCAGGAGCAGCTCGGAGGGGGCTCCAGCAGAGGAAGAGGATCCCTGCGGAGAGGGCTGCGGGGCTCTGGGACCAGCTCAGAGGGGCTCAGGCGGCAGCGCCGCGGAGGCGGCTGTGTGGCCGGGAGGGGGAATCCAACAGCGCAGGCACTGGAGCACAGGGTGCCAGGACACAGCCCAGGATTTGGCCTCCCCCTGGGACAGGCAGAGCCCGGGAAGGGCCATGACAGCTAGGACGCTTCTGCCCAGAGCTGAGCAGATCAGCGACCCCACCTTGGCACTTCCAGGTCCTGCAGAGGGAGAGCTCCATAGTTACTGTGGGAGCTGAATCCAGGGCTCCAGAGCTGCCAGCGTCACTGGGATGGTTCCTCCTGGAGCCTCACGGGTTAAACAACCCCCACTGAGCCCTGCACCAGGCAGAGGGCAGAGCAGCTCCCTCAAGAGCTAACACCTGAAAATCAGCACAACAGGCCCCTCCCCCAGAAGACGAGCTAGACGGAGAAGTTGCAGGGGAAGTCAACGGACTTAAAGTATACAGAATCAAAAGATACTCTCCCGTGGTTTTTTCTTTTCTTTTCTTTTTTCTTTTCTTTTCTCTTCTCTTCTTTTCTTTTCTTTTTTCTTTTTGATTTGTTTCATCTCCCACCCTTTATTCCTTCCTTTCTTTTTCTTTCTCTTTTTCTTCTTTTTTCTTTTTTTTTCTTCCTTTTCTCTTTTTCTCTTTTCTTTCCTTCTTTCTCTCCTCTCTTTTTCTCCTTTTCCCAATACAATTATTTTTGGCCACTCTGCACTGAGCAAAATGAATAGAAGGAAAACCTCACCTCAAAAGAAAGAATCAGAAACAGTCCTCTCTCCTAAGAATTACAAAATCTGGATTACAATTCAATGTTAGAAAGCGAATTCAGAAGCATGATTATACAGCTACTGGTGGCTCTAGAAAAAAAGCATAAAGGACTCAAGAGACTTCATGACTGCAGAATTTAGATACAATCAGGCAGAAATTAAAAATCAATTGAATGAGATGCAATCCAAACTAGAAGTCCTAACGACAAGGGTTAAGGAGGTGGAAGAACGAGTGAGTGACATAGAAGACAAGTTGATGGCAAAGAAGGAAACTCAGGAAAAAAGAGACAGACAATTAAGAGAGCAAGAAGACAGATTAAGGGAAATAAACAACAGCCTGAGGAAGAAAAACCTACTTGTAATTGGGGTTCCCGAGGGCGCTGACAGGGGCAGAGGGCCAGAATATGTATTTGAACAAATCCTAGCTGAAAACAATCCTAATCTGGGAAGGGAAACAGGCATTCAGATCCAGTAAATAGAGAGATCCCCCCCCTAAAATCAATAAAAACCGTCCAACACCTTGACATTTAATAGTAAAGCTTGCAAATTCCAAAGATAAAGAGAAGATCCTTAAAGCAGCAAGAGACAAGAAATCCCTGACCTTTATGGGGAGGAGCATTAGGGTAACAGCAGACCTCTCCACAGCGACCTGGCAGGCCAGAAAGGGCTGGCAGGATATATTCAGGGTCCTCAATGAGAAGAACATGCAACCAAGAATACTTTATCCAGCAAGGCTCTCATTAAAAATGGAAGGAGAGATAAAGAGCTTCCAAGACAGGCAGGAACTGAAAGAATATGTGAACTCCAAACCAGCTCTGCAAGAAATTTTAAGGGGGACTCTTAAAATTCCCCTTTAAGAAGAAGTTCAGTGGAACAATCCACAAAAACAAGGGCTGAATAGATGTCATGATGACACTAAACTCATATCTGTGGATAGTAACTCTGAATGTGAATGGGCTTAATGACCCCTTCAAAGGCGCAGGGTTTCAGACTGGATAAAAAAGCAGGACCCATCTATTTGCTGTCTACAAGAGACTCATATTAGACAGAAGGACACCTACAATCTGAAAATAATGGGTTGGAGAACCATTTACCATTCAAATGGTCCTCAAAAGAAAACAGGGGTAGCCATCCTTATATCAGATAAACTAAAATTTACCCCGAAGACTATAGTGAGAGATGAAGAGGGACACTATATCATACTTAAAGGATCTATCCAACAAGAGGACTTAACAATCCTCAATATATATTCCCCGAATATTGGAGCTGCCAAATATTTAAACCAATTAATAACGAAAGTGAAGAAATACTTAGATAATAATTATCTTATACTTGGTGACTTCAATCTAGGTCTTTCTACCCTCGATAGGTCTTCTAAGCACAACATCTCCAAAGAAACGAGAGCTTTAAATGATACACTGGAGCTGATAGATTTCACAGATATCTACAGAACTTTACATCCAAACTGAACTAAATAAACATTCTTCTCAAGTGCACATGGAACTTTCTCCAGAATAGACCACATACTGGATCACAAATCATGTCTGAACCGATACCAAAAGATTCAGATCATCCCCTGCATATTCTCAGACCATAATGCCTTGAAATTAGAACTAAATCATAACAAGAAGTTTGGAAGGACTTCAAACACGTGGAGGTTAAGGACCATCCTAGTAAAAGATGAAAGGGTCAACCAGGAAATTGAGGAAGAATTAAAAAGATTCATGGAATCTAATGAGAATGAAGATACAAATGTTCAAAATCTTTGGCATGCAACAAAAGCAGTCCTAAAGAGGAAATACATCACAATACAAGCATCCATTCAAAAACTGGAAAGAACTCAAATACAAAAGCTAACCTTACTCATAAAGGAGCTAGAGAAAAAAACAGCAGCTAGATCCTACACCCAAAAGAATAAGAGATTTAATTAAAATTTGAGCAGACCTCAAGGAAATTGAGACCACAATAAATGTGGAACAGATCAACAAAACCAGGAGTTGGTTCTTTGAAAGAATAACATACATAAACCATTAGCCAGTCTTATTAAAAAGAAGAGAGATAAGACTCAAATTAATAAAATCATGAATGAGAAAGGAGAGATCACTACCAACACAAGGAAATACAAACGATTTTAAAAACATATTATGAACAGCTATACAGAAATAAATTAGGCAATCTAGAAGAAATGGACACATTCCTGGAGCCACAAACTACCAAAACTGGAACAGGAAGAAATAGAAAACCTAAACAGGCCATTAACCAGGGAGGAAATTGAAGCAGTCATCCAAAACCTCCCAAGTCACAAAAGTCCAGGGCCAGATGGCTTCCCAGGGGAAATCTATCAAACGTTTAAAAAAACCATACCTATCCTACTAAAGCTGTTTGGAAAGATAGAAAGAGATGGAGTACTTCCAAATTTGTACTATGAAGCCAGCATCACCTTAATTCCAAAACCAGACAAAGACCCCACCAAAGAGGAGAATTACAGACCAATATCCTTGATGAACATGGATGCACAAATTCTCAACAAGATACTAGCCAATAGGATCCAACAATACACTAAGAATATTATTCACCATGACCAAGTAGGATTTATCCCCGGGCCAAAAGGATGGTTCAACACTCGTAAAACAATCAATGTGATTCATCATATCAGCAAGAGAAAAACCAAGAACCATATGATCCTCTCATTAGATGCAGAGAAAGCATATGACAAAATAGAGCATCTATTCCTGATCAAAACAGTTCAGAGAGTAGGGATAGAGGGAACATTCCTCGACATCTTAAAAGCCATCTATGAAAAGCCCACAGCAAATATCATTCTCAATGGGGCAGCACTGGGAGCCTTTCACCTAAGATCAGGAATAAGACAGGGATATCCACTCTCACCACTGCTATTCAACATAGTATTGGAAATCCTAGCCTCAGCAGTCAGACAACAAATGACATTAAAGGCATTCAAATTGGCAAAGAAGAAGTCAAACTCTCCCTCTTTGCTGATGACATGATACTCTACCTAGAAAACCCAAAACCCTCCCCGTGAAGATTGCTATAACTCATACAGCAATTTGGTAGCATTGCAGGATACAAAATCAATGCCCAGAAATCAAAGGCATTTCTATACACTAACAATGAGACTGAAGAAAGAGAAATTAAGGAGTCAATCTCATTAACAATTGCACCCAAATCATACGATACCTAGGAATAAACCTAACCAAGGAGGTAAATGATCTATACCCTAAAAACTATAGAAAACTTCTGAAAGAAATTGAGGAACACACAAAGAGATGGAAAAATATTCCATGCTCATGGATTGGCAGAATTAATATTGTGAAAATGTCAATGTTACCCAGGCAATGTACACGTTTAATGCAATCCCTATCAAAATATCATGGATTTTCTTCAGAGAGTTAGAACAAATTATTTTAAGATTTGTGTGGAATCAGAAAAGACCCCGAAAAGCCAGGGGAAATTTATTTTATTTTATTTTATTTTATTTTATTTTATTTTATTTTATTTTATTTTATTTTATTTTATTTTATTTTATTTATTTTATTTTATTTTATTATTTTATTTTATTATTTTATTTTATTTTATTTTTTATTTATTTATGATAGTGACACAGAGAGAGAGAGAGAGAGGCAGAGACACAGGCAGAGAGAGAAGAGCAAGCTCCAAGCACCGGGAGCCCGACATGGGGCTCCATCCCGGGTCTCTAGGATCGTGCCCTGGGTCAAAGGCAGGTGCCAAACCGCTGCGCCACCCAGGGAATCCAAGCCAGGGGAATTTTAAAAAAGAAAACTATATCTGGGGGCACCACATGCCAGATTTCAGCTTGTACTACAAAGCTGTGGTCATCAAGACAGTGTGGTACTGGCACAAAAACAGACACATAGATCAATGGAACAGAATAGAACCCAGAAGTGGACCTTGAACTTTATGGTCAACTAATATTCGATAAAGGAGGAAAGACTATCCATTGGAAGAAAGACAGTCTCTTCAATAGATGGTGTTGGGAAAATTGGACATCCACATGCAGAAGAATGAAACTAGACCACTCTCTTTCACCATAAAGAAAGATAAACTCAAAATGGATGAAAAATCTAAATGTGAGACAAGAGTCTATCAAAATCATAGAGAACACAGGCAACACCCGTTTTAAACTTGGCCACAGCAACTTCTTGCAAGGTACATCCATGAAGGCAAAAGAAACAAAAGCAATAATGAACTATTGTGACTTCATCAAGATAAGAAGCTTTTGCACAGCAAAGTATACAGTCAACAAAACTAAAAGACAACCTACAGAATGGGAGAAGATATTTGCAAAAGACGTATCAGATAAAGGGCTAGTTTCCAAGATCTATAAAGAACTTCTTAAAATCAACACCAAAGAGACAAACAATCCGATCATGAAATGGGCAAAAGACATGAAGAGAAATCTCACCGAGGAAGACATTGACATGGCCAACATGCACATGAAAACATGCTCTGCATCACTTGCCCTTAGGGATATACAAATCAAAACCACAATGATATACCATGTCACACCAGTGAGAATGGGGAAAATTAACAAGGCAGGAAAACACAAATGTTGGAGAGGATGCGGAGAAAAGGGAACCCTCTTACACTGCTGGTGGGAATGTGAACTGGTGCAGTCACTCTGGAAAACTGTGTGGAGGTTCCTCAAAGAGTTAAAAATAGACCTGCCCAACGACTCAGCAATTGCACTATTGGGGATTTACCCCAAAGATTCAGATGCAATGAAACGCCGGGACACCTGCACCCCGATGTTTATAGCAGAATGTCCACAATAGCCAAACTGTGGAAGGAGCCTGGTGTCCATCGAAAGATGAATAGATAAAGAAGATGTGGTTTATGTATACAATGGAATATTACCCAGCCATTAGAAATGACAAATACCCACCATTTGCTTCAACGTGGATGAAACTGGAGGGTATTATGCTGAGTGAAGTAAGTCAATCGGAGAAGGACAAACAGTGTATGTTCTCATTCCTTCAGGGAATATAAATAATAGTGAAAGGGAACATAAGGGAATGGAGAAGAAACGTTTGGGAAATATCAGAAAGGGAGAGAGATCATAAAGACTCCTAACTCTGGGAAAAGAACTAGGGGTGCTGGAAGGGGAGGAGGGAAGGGGGTGGGGGTGAATGGGTGACGGGCACTGAGGGGGACACTTGACTGGATGAGCGCTGCGTGTTATTCTGTATGTTGGTCAATTGAACACCAATAAAAAATAAATTTATTTTTAAAAAAAGATCAAACAACTACATATTTATGCTGCCAACATGGGAGTACCGAAATATAGAAACCAATTAACAACAAACGAACAGGAACACACTGATAATAATACAATGACAGGGGATTTTAACACCCACTTATGGCAATGGACCGATCGTCTATGCAGAAAATCAACAGGGAAACAATAGCCTTGACACACTGGACCAAAGAGACTCAACAGATATAGTCTGAACATTTCTTCCTAAAGCAGAATACACATTCTTTTCAAGTGCACAGGGGACATTCTCCAGAATAGATTATATCATGGACCACAAATCAGCCCTCAACAGGTACAACAGGTACAAGAAGGATGGTATCACACCATGTACATTTTCGGACCACGACGCTATGAAACTCGAGGTCGACAGTAAGAAAAAATTTGGACAGACCAAAAATTCGTGGAGATTATGATCATCCTACTAGAGAATGAATGGAGCAACCAGGATATTAAAGAGGAAATTTAAAACAAATGAAAATGAAAACATGTTTCTTCAAACCTCTAGGATGTAGCAAAGACAGTCCTTAGAGGGAAGTAGATTGCAATACAGTCCTACCTCAAGAAACAAGAAGTCTCCAATACACAACTCAACACTACACCTAAAGGAGCTGGAAAAGGAATAGGAAACGAAGCCTAAAGCCTACAGAAGAAGGGAAAAATAAAGATGAGAGCAGAAATAAACAATACAGAAACAACAAAAGAGTAGAATAGAATAATGAAACTAAGAACTGGTTCTTCAAAATAACTAAGAAAATGGATCAAGCCCTAGCCAGCCTTATCAACAAGAAAACAGAAAAGAACTAAATAAATAAAATCACAAAAGAGAGAAGAGAGATCACAATCAACACCAGAAAAATAAGACAATTATAAGGGAATACTATGAAAGATTATACACTAACAAACTGGGAGACCTGGAATAAATGGACAAATCCCTAGAAATGTATAAACGAGCAAAACTGAAATAGGAAGAAATAGAAAATGTGAACACACCCATAACTAGCAAAGGAATTGAATCAGCAAGGCACCTGGGTGCCTCAGTGGTTGAGCATCTGCTTTGGCTCAGGTCATGATCCTGGGGTCCTGGGGAATCATGTCC
Source organism: Canis lupus baileyi (assembly GCF_048164855.1). Lineage (NCBI taxonomy): Eukaryota > Metazoa > Chordata > Mammalia > Carnivora > Canidae > Canis > Canis lupus. Next base: position 63,148,724 of record NC_132852.1, read on the forward strand.
CACATTAGGCTCCCTGCATGGAGGCTCATTTTCCCCGTGCCTATACCCCTGCCTCTCTGTGTCTCACATGAATACATAAATAAAATCTTTAAAAAAGAAAAAAGATAAATGATGAGAAAGGACCCAAATAAAATCACAAATGAGATAAGAGAAATAACAACCAACACTAGAGAAATACAAACATAAGAGAACATTATGAAAAATTATATGCCAGCAACCTAGAACCTGGAAGAAATTGATTAATTCCTGGAAATATATAACATAGCAAAAATGAAAAAGGAAGAAATAAGAAACTTGAACAGACAGATAACCAGAAACGAAATTGAATCAGCAATCAAGAATCTCCCAACAGGAGACGCTTAGATCAATAGAATAGAATGGAATGGAATGCTGAAACAAGATACAAACCTGTAACTCTATGATCCATTAATCGACAACAAGGCAGGAAGGAATATCCAATGGCACAAAGACAGTCTCTTCAAAAAACCCTAACCCTGACCCCAGGATAAGAACAAACAGTGTTGGGAAAACCAGGCAGCCACATGCAGAAGAATGAAACTGGACCACTTTCTTACACCATATATATAAAAAATAAATTCAAAATGGATGAAAGACCTAAATGTGAGACCTGAAACCATACAAAGAAGAAAAGATAGGCAGCAACATCTTTGACGTTGGCCATTGGATCTTCTTTCTAGATATGCCTCTGAGTTGAGGGAAACAAAAGCAAAAATACTATTGAGACTTCATCAAATTCAAAACCTTCTGCAAAGTGAAAGAAACAACCAATGCTAAAAGGCAACATACAAAATGAAAGGAGATATTTGTAAACAACACATCCAATAAACAGTTAGTATGCAAAATACGTAAAGCAAATATAAATCTCAGCATCCTAAACACAAATTATCCAACTGCAGATGGGCATAAGACATGAATGGACTTTGTCTCTGACAAGACATCCAGATGGCCACCAGACACCGAAAGACACTCAGCGTCACCCATCATCAGGGAAATGCAAATGAAAACCACAATAAGATGTCACCTGACAGCCGTCAGAATGGCTAAAATTAACAACAGAAGAAACAACAGGTGCAGTTGAGGCTATAGAGAAGAGGGAGCCCCCTTACACTCCTGGTGGACATGCGAACAGGTGCAGCCACTGTGGAAAACACTGTGGGGGGGTCCTAGAGATGTTAAAAATAGGGGATCCCTGGGTGGTGCAGAGGTTTGGCACCTGCCTTTGGCCCATGTCGCGATCCTGGTGACCCGGGATCGAATCCCACGTTGGACTCACAGTGCACGGAGCCTGCTTCTCCCTCTGCCTGTGTCTCTGCCTCTCTCTCTGTGACTATCATAAAAAAAAATTTAAAAAAGAAGTTAAACATAGAGCTAACCTACGATTCCAAAATTGCAGAGCTAGGTATTTACCCCAAGGATACAAAAGTCGTTTAGTAGATTCCAAGTGGGACACGCAGCCCAGTGTTTGTAGCAGCGTTATCAACAACAGCCAAACTGTGGATACAGCCCAGATGTCCATCGAGTGATGAATGGGAAGAGACGATGTGGTAAATATACCAACTGCGACATCACCGGGTCATCAGAAGCAATGAAATGAAGCCATTTACAATGACGTGGGAGAAGTGGATAGAACTTATGCTCAAGGAACTCAGTCAGTCAGAGAAAGATACCAAATACCATACAATTGCATTCACATGTGAATTTTAAGAAACCAGACAAACTGGCAAAGGGGCACAGGGGGGATGAGAGAAGCAAACAAAAAAACACTTTCTTAACCACAGAGAATAAACTAATAAATACCAGAGGAAGGTGAGGGGGATGGGGAATCAGGGGATGGGGATAGTGGAGGGCACCTGTGGCCAGTACCAAGCGTTGTATCCAAGGGTTGAATCTCTATATGGTAAACCTGAAACTATATCATTCTGTGTATACAAATAGGAATTCAAGTAAAACTTTATTTTTTTTAATTTTTATTTATTTATGATAGTCACAGAGAGAGAAAGAGAGGCAGAGACACAGGCAGAGAGAAGCAGGCTCCATGCACAGGGAGCCCGACGTGGGAATCGATCCTGGGTCTCCAGGATCGCGCCCTAGGCCAAAGGCAGGCGCCAAACCGCTGCGCCACCCAGGGATCCCCAAGTAAAACTTTAAAATAATAATAGATAGTATTGATGAAACATGTACGCACTAGAGATAAATCAGAAAGGCAACTGAAAATCCAAATAAAGAGTCTTTAGAGCCACAAATCCCCTCCTTAGCTCAGCTCGGGAGAAGCCTGCTATGTCTATTCTGACCCCATCAGAAGGCTGGATTTTGATTCTCTGGGGAGGCCACTGACTTGGTGGAGTCAAGCTATCTTTGAACCCAAAACCTAAATAGAGTGCATAAAACTAAACGGCCCAAGATGCTAGGAGTCCCAGTGCAGGCACATGCCAGACCCAAACTCTAACCATACACAGACAAAACCCTAACCCTACACTTAATCCTAATGTTAACCTAGCCCTTAAACAAGACCCATCAGTAATCGAAAAACAAACACAAACCCCAAGACCAAAACACATTCACTGAACTTTCTGCCAACCCTCACCCTAACTCCTAAACGTAGGTTCACCTAAACTTAGGTTTCCTTAACCCTGACCCCTGCCTTAAATCTAACCCGAACCCTAACCTCTAACCCTAACCTTAAAATAAGGTATTCAAATCCTATTCCTAACCTTACCTGTACCCTAACCCTAACCCTCTAATACTAATCCTATCTCATACCCCAAACTGTACCCAAACCCGTACCCTAAAACCAACCCCTAACCCACTCCCTAACCCTATATCTTGCCCTTTTCCAAAACCGTACCCTGACCCTGACCTGACCCTAATCCTAACCCGTAACCATACACTAACCCTAACCCTAGCCCTAACCCCTATCCTAATCCTAACCCTCACTCTAACGCTAAACCTAGCCCTAAGTTTAACTGTAACCCTTAACTCTAACCCCTAACTCTAACCCCTAACCATAACTCACACCCTAACCCCTAACCCTAACTGCAAACCTAAGCCCAACCCTAACTCTAACCATAACCCTTACCCCAACCTCTAACCTCCTGCCCTAATCCCTAGAGCCTAAACCCTAAGCCTAACACTAAATCCTGTCCCTTACCCTAACCCCCATCCTAACTCTTAACACTGACCAATACCCTTATGCCTCACCTAACCTCTAATTCGTAACCATAAGCATAATCACTAACCCCTAACATCTAACCTAAGGCTAACCACCAACTTCCTCCCCTCCCCTCACCCTACCATTCATTCTACCCTTTCACTTACCCTGTGGTTCTGAGGAGTCCCTTCTGATGTGGAAGTGGCCCCCAACAGCTCCTCCAGATTCCTCCAAGGGATCCTGAGGAAGCCAGGCTCCTGTGAGTGCGACATGGCCCCACGTGTTCCTGAGTCATAGTCAGCGGGTCCTGAGGACGCTGGGTCTCCTGTCACTGTGGACTATGTCTCACATCCTCTGGAAGCCTCACAGCAGGTCCTCAGGAGGCCGGGGGCTCCTGTCACCCTGGACATGGCCCCACGTCCCCCAGAAAACTCACCGCAGGTCTTGAGGAGGCTGTGGGCTCCTGTCAGCATACACGCAGCCCCTTATGTCCCGAAGCCAAAGTGCAGGTCCTGAGGAAGACAGGGTACCTGTCAGTGTTGACGTGGCCCCACATTTTCCTCAAGCCTCACCATAAGACCTGAGGAGGCTCGGGGCTCCTGTCAGCATGGATGTGGCCCCAAATCTTCCCAAAACTTCCCAGTGGGTCCTGAGGAGGCTGGAGACTCCTGTCACTGTGGATGCGGCACCCACATTTTTCTTAGACCTCACCACAGGCCCTGACAAAGCTGGGGTCTTCTGTCCCCATGGACGCATCCACATATTTCCCCAAGTCTACACCAGGGGTCCTGAGGAAGTCAGCGTCCTGCTGTGTCCATGTGGCCCCAAATCCTCCCGAAGTGTCGCCGAGGGTTCTGAAGAGGCTGGGGTTCCTGTAACCATGAATGCGGCCCCCAGCTTCCAGAAACCTCAACTTATGTCCTGAGGGACCCGGGAGCTCCTGCCAGAGTGAACGCGTCGCCACATCTTCCTGAAGCCTCCCCACAGGTCCTGAGACAGCTCAGGGACTCCTGTCAGTGTGGATGCAGGCCCATTTCTTCCTGAAGCCTCCCCGCGGGTCGGGAGGCTGCTCAGGGGCGCCTCTCAGCGTGGATGCGGGCCCACAATTTCCTGAAACCTCCCTGAGGGTCCTGAGGTGCTCAGGGCTCCTGTCAGCGTGCATGTTGGCCCACATCTTCCAGAAGCCTCCCTGCGGGTCCTGAGGCGGCCCAGGGGCTCCTGTCAGGGTGGATGTGGGCTCACATATTCCTAAAGCCTCATCGCGGGTCCTGAGGAGACCGGGGTTCCTGTCAGCATGAATGTGGCCCAATTTTCCCCTGAAGACTCCCCGCGGGTCCTGAGGAGGCTGCAGCTCATCAGCATAGACGCGTCCCCATGTCTTCCGCAGGCCTCCCCAGCACAGGCTGGCTCCTGTTAGTGCAGGCAGAGGAGGCCTACTGCACATGCGTGCCCCATGGGAGGGGCCTGGGCTCAGGCGCCCCCTGCGGGATGCTCAGGCGCTACAGGAGACTGTGCAGGAGGCAGCGGGTGCTCTCTGGGCTGCACCTGCCTCCTTTCAGGCTTCATCTGGGGCCTGTTAGCTTTGGAAACATCTCACTGAAAAGGAGCCCAACACCCGGCTTCCCCAGAAATACTTAAGGACAAGGAATTGGAGCCCACAGGACGTGAAATGAAATGTGGACCAGACTTTTACCACGTCCTGCAAAACTCACTCAACCCTCTTCCACTGTGGGCGGGACCGCGGGTTGGTGCAGCCGCCCTGGAAACAGTGTGGAGGCCCCTCAGGAAGTTACAAATAGAGCCGCCCTGCAACCAGCAGGTGAACGGCCTGGAGCTCACTCCGAAGATACAGATGCAGTGAGACTTGGGACACCTGCATCCCAATGTCCACAGCAGCCGAGTCCACAGTAGCCACACTGTGGGAGGAGCCTCGGTGTCCTCTGCCAGATGATGGATAAAGAGGATGGGAGATAGATGATGGTCATAGAGAGAGGAATGGAACTCAGCTATCAAAGAGAAGGAAATCTTGCCATTTGCAATGATGTGGATAGAACTAAAGGGATCATGTTAAGTGAAGTAACTCACTCGGAAAAGAGAATGACGTGTGGTTTCATTCATAGGTGGAATTAAAGAAGCAAAGCAGATGAACAACTGTAAAGGGAAGGAAAAACAAATAAGATGAAAACAGATGCAGGAAATACAGACTCTTAATGATAGGAAACAAACAGGGTCGCTGGAGGGGGCAGATAACAGGGTACTGGCATGAAGGAGGTCACGTGATGTCACGAGCACTGCTGTTATCTCCACCTGGTGAATCCCTGAATTCTTCCTCTGAAAGTATAATACACTATACGTTAATTAATTGGGTTTAAATTAAGTTAAAAAAATCAGTTCTAGGGGATCCCTGGGTGGCGCAGCGGTTTGGCGCCTGCCTTTGGCCCAGGGCGTGATCCTGGACACCTGGGATCGAGTCCCACATCAGGCTCCCGGTGCATGGAGCCTGCTTCTCCCTCTGCCTGTGTCTCTGCCTCTCTCTCTCTCTCTCTCTCTCTGTGACTATCATAAATAAAAAATAAATTAATTAATTAAAAAAAATCAGTTCTATCAGAGCACATTTCCTTCTGGACTCTCTGTTTTGCTCATTCAGCTTATGCCGGGACCACCCCCGTGGGTCTGGTTTGTCTAAGTAGGCTCCACGCCTCGTCCATGGCCCAACACAGGCCTAGAACTCACGACCCCTGAGATCAGGACTGGAGGTGAGGTCAGGAGTTGGATGCTTAACCGACGGAGCCAGCCGGGGGCCCAAGAACCACACTGCTTTATCCTGTGTCTCTGTGACATCTTTTGAAATAGGAAAGTGCTGCGTCCCACTCTGTCATGCTTCTCCAATACTGATTTGCTGTCCGGGGTCATTTGTTGTGGGGGTTGGATGTTATGGGTTTTGTTTTTTTTTTCCTATTTCTAAGATCTGCCACCATGATTTTGATAGGAATGACATGAAACTGAGGGTGGCTTCAGGAACTGCGGACATTTTCACAAGATGAGGCTCCTACCCTACGAGCCCAGGACGGCCTCCCAGAGCCTGGTATGGCTCAGTGCACAAGACTTGTGTTCCTTTGGTTCAGTCTCATTATTTATTCTCCTTGATGCTCCTAAGAAGGACTTCATGTCCTTCCTTTCCTTCCTGAGTGCTCATTGTCGGGACACAGCAAGGCTACTCTGCTCTGTAGGGTCAGTTTGTGTCCCGTTACTTTACTGAACTCACTCCTTAGTTCTAACAGGTTTTGGTGGAGGCTCTAGGGTTTCCTGTTTCTAGTTCCGCATCTTCAGCATATAAGGACAGTGTGACGTCCCCCTTCCAGGTGTGGAACCTTTGCTGTTTACAGCTTAATGTCCTAGAAAGCCCCACAATTTAATCAAAACTGAGCCCAGGCCAAGGGCAGGAAGCCCCTATTAGAATGAGAACAGAGCTCAATGCCCTTAAAGGCCCCATACCAAAATGTAAACAGAACTTGAGGAATTGCTCCAGCCCTTCTGGAGGTCCGAGACCAGCCCTTAAAACTAAGCTAAAACCTACCTCGGGTCCAAGTCCCCGATCTGCAATGTCGGGTATACTTGGACACAAGATCGAGCTTGTAAATAATCCCTCGTGTGTTTGCATCAGTGTCGGCTTCTTGGTGGTTTCTCATATTCGCAATCTTGGGCACAACAGTCTGAGATAAAAAACAAAACCAAAAGAAACTCAGACGCGGGCAGAGTGAAAGCAGGGTTCTGAGAGAAGCGGCAGGGAACCGGGGGCTTGGCGGCTCTTCTGTGGTGGGCCTGCAGACTGGGGGGCGGAATCCTCAGTCCTAGAGCTAGAGGACCAGCGTCCCCACCCGCCTCCCCCCCATCAGACCCGAGTCTCAGGGAGCAGCACAGCACTGTCCGCTGGAGGCCAGAGGTGCTGACGCCCACCCCGTCACTGATCCCTGCAGGTGCATCTCCCAGGCAGATGTGCACCTGACAATCAGCACCACATCCCATCGCCAGACACCACACAGACCACTGGCTGCCACCAAGTTGTCAGACCACAGAGGCCCGGAGAGGAAGCCCGGAGACACATTTGCCTCTCGCAAAATATGCACCCCTATCGAACGAAATCCTTTGAAGCGAAGCTTACAGAAGGTCTGCATGTGGGATGTTCAAGTCCTAAGCTCAAACCAAAGAGTGTGCATGCCTTGGAGGCAGCTGTCCGTTAGGAGCGAAATTGACAAGGCAGACACTTGGTTCTCACTCCGCCACACTCGCGCATACAATTAAATGCTGTGGAAGCGGAACGTACAGGCAGTCAGGATGGGGGAGGTACAGGCCATAAGCTCAACTCTCAGAAGTGTGTATGCTTTGCAAGCTGATAACTGCTAGACACTTATCGAGATGAGGTATACCCGAGCTACACTCTAATTGAACAAGGACGTTGGCAATCACTATATTGAACTCAGATACACGTGTACAGTCCTGACACTTCCTTTTTTTTTAATTTTTTTTTTATGATAGTCACAGAGAGAGAGAGAGAGAGGCAGAGACACAGGCAGAGGGAGAAGCAGGCTCCATGCACCGGGAGCCCGATGTGGGATTCGATCCCGGGTCTCCAGGATCGCGCCCTGGGCCAAAGGCAGGCGCCAAACCGCTGCGCACCCAGGGATCCCAGTCCTGACACTTCCACTGGCATTTCTCCAACCTCTTTTAGCACCTAATGTAAGGAAGTTAGCAGCTATGACTATGGGTAGGCAGGATGCGGGAGGGTCCTGCCCTGAGCTCAGCTCTCACAAGAGACCATGCCTAGAAGCCCGCTTTCAACTAGCTGCGTTCTAATGGCCGTGAGACCATAGCAGTCTTCTAACTCAGGAGGTTTGAAGAATACCACTCTACTGTACCTGGAGACACCTTCCAGGCCTGCACTATTCCACTTGCTTCTCACAAGCTTCTGACAAACGTCTCTGGTGAAGATGTTCAAAACTCATTCTGCAGGCAGTGTGGAACTGTGAGGGACTAGGTGTGAGCTCAACTCTCGGGAGAGAGATGCTTTTGGACTCAGAGTTCAGCTAGCTTCTCACGTATGAAACTTAGTATGTAGCACCTGTCTACTACAGGAATTACTAGGAAATCTCTGGATTGAGCTTGGAGGCACTAGTCTTGTATGCCGGGATTTTCCACTTAACTCTCACAACACTTCAGTCACGCATCGAGCCTAGGCCTGTTAGCAGTGAAGTGTACCTGCAGGCAGGATGTGGGAAGTACAGGCCATAAGCTCAACTCTCAAAAGTGTGTACAACTGGGAGGCAAATGTCTGCTACCCACTCGTACATGGGAGTTAGAAACTAGCTACACTCTAATTAAACAAGGACGTTGGCAATCACTGTATTGAACTCAGATACACGTGAGTACCATCCTGACACTTCCACTTGCATTTCTCCAACCTCTCCCAGCACCTAAGATAAGGACGTTAGCAGCTACGACTATGGGCAGGCAGGATGCAGGAGGGTCCTGCCCTGAGCTCAGCTTTCAAAAGGAGACCTGCCTCGAAACCAGCTTTCTACTTACTGCGTTCTGATGGCCATCAGAACGTGGCAGCATTGTAATTCAGGATGTTCCATGAATACCGCTTTACTGCACCTGGAGACACAACCTTGAAGCCTGCAGCTTGCCCCTTGCATCCCATGAGCTTCTGACAAACATATCTAGTGAGGATGTTCATAACTGCATCTGCAGGCAGTGTGGAACTGGGAAGGACCAAGTGTCAGCTCATCTCCGAGAGGGATGTTCCCCAGAGAGAGAGCTTTCAGCTAGGTACTCAGGTTTGGAAGTTAGTAGGTAGCTCCCATCTGAGAGAGGAATTCCTCAGAAGTTGCTGGATTGAACTAACATACATTTGCCTCTCGCAAAACTTGCGTCCCGTATCGAACAAAATCCTTTGGAAGCTAAGCGTAAAGGCGGTCAGCATGTGGGAGGTTCAAGTCCTAAGCTCAATCCAAAGGTGTGTGCATGCCTTGCAGGCAGCTGTCCGCTGGGAGCCAAATTGACAAGGCAGACACTTGGTTCTCACTGCGCTACTCTCCTGCATACAACGAAATGCTGTGGAAGCAGAACGCACAGGCAGTCAGATGGGGGAGGTACAGGCCATAAGCTCAAATCTCAGAAGTGTGTATGCTTTGCAGGCCGACGTTGCTAGACACTTATCGAGGCGAGGTATACCCGAGCTACACTCTAATTGAACAAGGACGTTCGCAATCGCTATATTGAACTCAGATACACGTGAGTACAGTCCTGACACTTCCACTCGCATTTCTCCAACATCTCCCAGAACCTCACTTAAGGATGTTAGCAGCTATGACAATGGGCAGGCAGGATGCAGGAGGGTCCTGCCCTGAGCTCAGCTCTCACAAGAGAGCATGCCTAGAAGCCCGCTTTCAACTAGCTGCGTTCTAATGGCCATGAGACCATAGCAGTCTTCTAACTCAGGAGGTTCGAAGAATACCACTCTACTGCACCTGGAGACACCTTCCAGGCCTGCATGATTCCACTTGTGTCTCACAAGCTTCTGACAAACGTCTCTGGTGAAGATGTTCAAAACTCATTCTACAGGCAGTGTGGAACTGTGAGGGACTGGGGTGAGCTTAACTCTCGGGAGAGAGATGCTTTTGGACTCAGGGTTCAGCTAGCTTCTCACGTATGGAACTTAGTATGTAGCACCTGTCTACTACAGGAATTACTAGGAAATCTCTGGATTGAGCTTGGAGGCACTAGTCTTGTGTGCCGGGACTTTCCACTTACCTCTCACAACACTTCAGTCACGCATCGAGCCTAGGCCTGTTAGCAGCGAAGTGTACCTGCAGGCAGGATGTGGAAAGTACAGGCCAAAAGCTCAACTCTCAGAAGTGTGTATGCTTTGTAGGCCAATGTCTGCTAGACAGTTATCGAGGTGAGGTATACCCGAGCTACACTCTAATTGAACAAGGACGTTGGCATCGTTGTATTGAACTCAGATACACGTGAGTACAGGCCTCATGCTTCCACATGCATTTCTCACAACCTCTCCCAGCACCTAATATAAGGATGTTAGCAGCTATGTCTACAGGCCGGCAGGATGCGGGAGGGTCCTGTCCTGAATTCAGCTCTCAAAAGGAAGCATGCCTCGAAGCTGAAAGTCTGGAGGTTCAATGAACACCGATCTACTGCACCTGGAGACACAACCATTGAAGCCTTCGACTTGCCCCCTGCGTCCCATGAGCTTCTGGCGTACATCTCTAGTGAGGATGTTCGAAACTCTATCTGCAGGCAGTGTGGAACTGTGAGGGACTGTGTGGGGTCTCACCTCTCAGAATCAAGTTCCCCTGGACACTGCTTTCAACTAGCTTCTCTTGTATGGAAGTAGTAGCAATGTATGAGAGGAATTCCTCGGTAGTCACTGGATTGAGTTTCAAGACACTTGTTTCCTGGCCTGCACCGTCCAATTGCCTCTCACACAACTTCTGTCCCGCAACAAACCTAGGCCTGTTAGAAGCGAAGTGTACATGCAGTCAGTGTGGGACCCAGGAAATTTCTTTTTATTTATTTATGATAGTCACACAGCGAGAGAGAGATAGAGAGGCAGAGACATAGGCAGAGGGAGAAGCAGGCTCCATGCACCGGGAGCCCGACATGGGATTCGATCCCGGGTCTCCAGGATCGCGCCCCTGTCCAAAGGCAGGCACTAAACCACTGCGCCACCCACGGATCCCGAGACCCAGGAAATTTAACAAAAATCCCCTACTCCTGGACAAGCAGAGCAGGACTGATTTCATTTTGTGCTACACCTGTCACCTCCTGCATGACCCCTACATAACCTGCTTATTGCTTAAGATGCTGCCTCACCCAAGTCAAGCTTTTGGGCACACGCTACTCAGAAATCGGCCCAAACAATGTAACCCTGCTTTGTGCCCACCAAAACTGCGCGCCAATTCTGACCAAAGTAATAGGCCAGCTCAAATGGATACTATAGGGTAAGATGTAATTCAATCGGCCACCTGCGTGTGGACCGGCATGACTGTGCAACTTTCTGTGTATCCCATGGGCCACTGGCCCCTATAAAGCTGCTATGCCTCTTAGTCTCGGGGTCCAAGTCCCTGCTCCGCTGTGTCAGGTATACTTAGACCCACGCTCCAGCTTGTGAATAAACCCTCTTGTGTTTGCATCGGTGTCGGCTTCTCGGTGGTTTCTAGGATTCACAATCTTGGCCACAACATTTGGGGGCTCGTCCGGGATCTGAGAGACCTCCAGGACCTTATCCGGAGGATTTCACGCGTGGTGAGTGCACTCAACTTTTTCCACCTTTTGCGTGCATATTCTCTAAGAGCTCTAACCTGTAGGGATTCCAATCTGTATTAGGTCGGCATTGGCTTAGGTGGATGTGCTGGTGGGCCATCAACCGGGGGTCTTGAGGAGACGTCCCTTGCCCCTGCCTGGAAGATGAAGGTCCTATCTCTAAGAAGGATGGAGGTCCTCATCTGTATGGAGGACGGGGGTCCTCATCCGTATGGAGAATGGGGTCCTCATCCGTAAGGAGGACGGGGGTCCTCATCCATAAGGAGGATGTGGTCCTCATCCGTAATGACGACAGGGGTCCTCATCCATAAGGAGGTCTGGGGGTCCTCATCCGTATGGAGGACGGGGTCCTCATCCGTAAGGAGGACGGGGGTCCTCATCTGTAAGGAGGGCTGGCTGCCAGCCCTTCGGATTACTTTCTGTCTTGTCTCTGCAGCCGCACTAGAACGTTTGTCTGTTACTGTGTTCTTCTTACCTCTTTGCGCGCTGGTCTGTGTTACCTGTTTGTGTGCTGGTCTGTGTTACTGTGTTCTTGTTAACTGTGTTATACTGTGTTACTTGTGAACTGTCGTAACTGTCTGTGCCTTGGTGTGGACGGGGGACATAATGGGGCAGATGCAAACCATACCCTTGTCTCTTATGCTCTCCCACTTCTTGGATGTTAGGGAAGCACTCTTATTCTGAGCATAGACATACAGAGAGAGAGATTCCAAATTTATTGCATATCAGAATGGCCAACCTTTGATGTGGGATGGCCCCGAAAGGAAATTTTCACCGACCTATTATCTTACAGGTTAAGGCCGTGAACTTCAGGGACAAACCAGATGGCCACCCTGACCAGATGCCCAACATCCTGGCCTGTCAGGACATGATCGAGAATTCCCCTCCTTGGCTAAAACCCGTTTTTACTCCCCAAAGCACACAACTCACCTGAAGGTAAGGAGAGACTCCGGGTCCACCGCCAGACTCTAATGGCAGGTCTCCAGGCTGCCGCGTGCAAGACTACCAATCTGGCCAAGGTCTATGATGTGAGACAGGGTAAGGATGAGAGTCCAGCAGCCTTCTTAGAGGGAGCAATAGAGGCTTTTAGGCAGTACACCCCTATGAACCCAGAAGCCCCGGAAACAAAGGCCGCAATTATCATGGCTTTTGTTAACCAGGCCGCTCTGAACATTAAAAAGAAATTGCAAAGAGTAGAGAGACTGGGAGAGAAGAGCTTGCAGGACTTAGTGATAATAGCAGAACGAGTCTATAATAGAAAAAGTCCGGAAGAACTGCATGTTACCACCCCACACGCTATTAAAGGGGTACTCAAACAGCCCCCAGACAGCTGGATCAGCAATGCCCATCTGACCCATTATCAGACCCTACTGCTAAACCCCACCAGAATTTTATTTAAGCCACCGACAACCCTGAATCTGGCAACGCTACTCCCTAACCCAGACTGGGACCCCCCTCTGCACGACTATCAAGAAATTTGGGCACAGGTGTACGGAATCAGAGCTGATCTCCAGGACCAGCCACTGCCGAACGCCGATGCCACCTGGTACACGGACGGCAGCAGTTTTGTCCGAGAAGGAGTCCGAATTGCGGGGGCAGCCATACCATAACCACGGAGACAGAGACCGTCTGGGCGGAGCCATTGACAGCCTAAATGTTGGCTCAATGGGCAGAACTGATCCCATAGGCCAAGGCACTGACCATGGAGGAAGGTAAACGAATAAACATCTACACCGACAGCAGGTACGCCTTTGCCACCGCTCCCATTCACAGAGCCCTTTACAGAGAGAGAGAGAGCTTCTGACAGCAGAGACAAAGACTGTTAAAAACAAAACAGAGATTCTTGAACTCCTGAGGACCCTCTGGCTGCCCAAGGCCCTAGCCATCATCCACTGTCCGGGGCACCAAAAGGCAGACACACCAGTAGCCAGGGGAAACCGGCTAGCCGATTTAAAAGCAAAGAAGGTGTCCCTTTTGGTGACCCAGGTCTTAGCAACCACGCTACCTGATCCTGGGGAACGGAACCTGCCGGACACCCCCAACTATAGTGATGCTGACTTACACTGGATCAAACACTTGCCTATGACCCAGTGATTGTGTGGCTGGTGGAGGGCCACAGACTCCAGCATCATCTTGCCAGAGGAACTGGGACGGCGAGTCCTATCCAAAACACATCGGAGTACTCAAACGGGAACAAGGAAGATGGAAGACCTCATACGACATGCAAAGATCACTATTAAAGACTCTCGAGCAAAGATCGAGCAGATGGTGGCAAGCTGCCACTCATGCCAGTTAACTAATGCCACCGCCCATGGATCTAACCCAGGCACCTGGCTCCGGGGGGACCGCCCAGGAGCCTACTGGGAAGTGGACTTCACTGAGGTAAAACCTGGAAAATATGGATACAGGTATTTACTAGTGTTTGTAGATACATTTTCAGGATGCACAGAGGCATTTCCCACCAAACCTGAAACGGCACAGACCGTGACCAAGAAACTGCTGGAAGACATCTTACCGAGGTATGGTTTTCCTGTTAAGATTGGGTCAGACAAGGGCCCAGGATTCTTCTCTAAGGTAACACAGGGAGTGGCACTAGTACTTGGGGCAGATTGGAAATTAGATTGTGCATATAGGCCCCAGAGCTCAGGACAGGTAGAGAGGATGAACAGAACATTAAAGGAGACCTTAACTAAATTAGCCCTGGAGACTGGCGGGGACTGGGTGACTCTCCTCCCCTTCGCCCTATATAGGGTGAGGAACTCCCCATATAAGATGGGACTGACTCCCTACGAGATCATGTTCGGTCTTCCTCCACCTGTTATCCCCATTTTAAAACTTGAGGTGCTTGCTGAATTTGATGATCACCAACTTCTTTTCTCCCTCCAAATGTCATGAACCCATGAGCAGGTGTGGCCTAAGCTGAGGGCCCTCTATGAGACTGGGCCACCCCCGGATCCCCATCGATATCGGCCAGGTGACTTGGTGTACATGTGTACCTGTGGAAATATCAACACCGGACACTTCAACCTCGCTGCAAGGGACCTACACCCTGATCCTGACCACTCCCAATGCTCTCAACGTCGACGGGATTACTCCCTGGTCCACTACACCCACGTCCAGCCAGCTGACCCACATACCGTTCTCAAGAACTTTGTTCCAGAATGGAAAAGCCAACCGGACAAGGACAATCCCCTAAAGCTAAGAGTGCACCGTTCTCATTAATTTCGTACCTCCAAGACTCCCTAGTCTGAGGTTGTCTTTCAAAATAGAAAGGGATTAGACTTAGATTTCTTACAACAAAGGGTGTGTGTGTGGTGTGTGGGGGGGAGGGTTATGTGCTGCCTTAAACGTAGAATGCTGCTTCTTCGCTGGAATATAAATGGCAGCGAGAACAGCAACAAGGTTGGTTAAAATCCTGGTTTAATCATTCCACCTGGCTCACTCTAAGAGCAACCTGGACCCTTTATTGGATCCTGCATAGGATCCTCTGAAAAAGGGGGGAATGTGGGACCCAGGAAATTTAACAAAAATCCCCTACCCCTGGACAAGCAGAGCAGGACTGATTCCATTTTGTGCTACACCTGCCACCTCCTGTATGACCCCCACATAACCTGCTTATTGCTTAAGGCGCTGCCCCACCCTAGTCCAGCCGCTGGGCACACCCTAATCGGAAATCGGCTCAGAACAATGTAACTCTGCTTTGTGCCCGCCAAAACTGCGCGCCAATTCTGACCAAAGTAATAGGCCAGCTAAAATGGATACTATAGGGTAAGATGTAATTCAATCGGCCACCTGCGTGTGGACCGACATGACTGTGCACCTTTCTGTGTATCCCATGGGCCACTGGCCCCTATAAAGCTGCTACGTCGCCTCTTAGTCTCGGGGTCCAAGTCCCTGCTCCGCAGTGTCGGGTATATTTGGACCCATGCTGGAGCTTGTAAATAAACCCTCGTGTGTTTGCATCGGTGTCGGCTCCTTGGTGGTTTCTCGTATTTGCAATCTTGGGCACAAGACCAGGGCCTGCTGCCCTGACCTCCCTTCCAGGGCCACACTGACCGCCCCACAGGCCCTCTGTGCCCGAGGCACACAGGCACGGGGATGCGGGGAGAGGAGGAAGTGCCCCGGAACCCGGCCAGCCCAGGCCCCCAGGACAGAGGGAGCACAGACCTCCTAGGTCGCTTTGCACAGACCCTGGTGACCTGAGGCTCCCTGACTGTCACTCTGTCCCAGCCCCTCCTGGCCCGCGGGGCACAGGCTGAGTTCCAGTAAAGTCCGTGGGGTCCTGACCCTGGTGTCTGGCCGCCCCTGGTAGGCACGTGGGGACGTCAGCTGTGTGTGTGCCTGGCGGCGCCCCTGCAGGGGCTGGTTGGGGCCTGGGTGGTGCCCCCTCCTCCTCTCTGGGGGTCTCTCCACGCCCCGAGCACAGAGTTCCTGGAGACACAGAAATGGGCTGGCTGTGCATTTTCGCACCACAACACTTTCTTGACTTGCTACAGCAAACGGGCTCAGAGCCGAGGGTGTGCACCTTCCCCTGGGCAGGGAGACCTTTCTGTCCTTTAGGGGAGGGCAAGAATCACACGGGGTGGTGGGCGGGGGCTGGAGTCCCCCACCTGGGAGCATGTGTGGACTCCGTGTGGGGGCGTGTGTCCTGAGGTTTCAGCCTGAGAGACGGTTCTGAGGACAGCAGAGCTGACCTGGACCTGCAGCTCATGGGTTCCTGCACTGGGTCCCCGCAGGGCAGCTGGACCCCAGCCTTGGGCCCCCTGGGGCCCCAACACCTGGAGGAGCCTGCCTCCTGCTGTGGGTGTTGCTGGGGCCCACCAGCCTACCCCTGTTCTCCCCACCCTGGGGTGTCCCGGGATCCTCAGGGCTGCCCTAGGTCAGCGACCCGGATCTGTGGGGCACGGCCAGGGCCCAGGAGGCTACATCCAGCTGTGAGAGGGCTCCCTCATCCCAGAGCCAGAATCCAGGCCCGGCCAGGGCCATGGGGGGCTGGATCCCATTAGTCTTTGTGTTGGGCCTGGGGGGGACTCAAATCACCCCAGCCCCCACAGTGCCCGGGGCCAGGCCAGCCCAGGTCCCTCTGGGTTAGGGGCTGGTGTCCTGTGCAGGGTGTGCCACCCTCCAGGAGGGACAGTGGGTGGAGGCAGGGCACAGTGCATCCTGTGCTCCACTCACCTGCACCCACCCTGTCGGGGGCTCCCGACATTCCCTCTTCCCTGCAACCCCTGGGTACTCTATGGGACACCAGGGCTCTGATGGGAGTAGGCTGTCCAGAGAACCCTGGGGAAGCTGAGCATGTCCCACAGGGGGCAGCTGCACCGGGTCCTTGCTGGGAGCCGATGGTGTGGGGGCAGAGGTATGATGGTGGTGGAGTGTGGGGGTTGGTGTAGGGGTGGTGGTGTGGGGTTATAGTGTGGGTGGGGATTGTGTGGGGGTGTGAGGGGAATGATGTAGGGGGGATGGTAGGGGATGGTATGGGGGCGATGCCATGGGGGATGATGATGTAGGGGGATGGTGTGGAGGTGGGGAATGAGGGGGATGGCATGGGGGCCTGCGGACACAGGGCATCCCCTTTCTCTAAGATGCTCACGCAGACGTGTACAGAAAAAGGTGACCCCAGTCTGGGGTTTGCTGTGACACCTGCCCCTCGGGCCCCGCGTGATCAGTGCAGGGCCCTGGCTGGACCGGGGGCATTATCTGGGGGTCATCATACTATGTATGTTTACAAATTGCAAATTGTCTCAAATGAAATGCATAGACTTTAGAAATATATAAAGCATCGAGGGTGGGTGTCACCCTGAGCCGTCTGGCCCTCATCGGATCGATGTGTGTCCTGGTCCAGCCACGGTCATGCCGCCTGTCCCCCAGGTACCCTTACTGCCCCCCACGGCCCCCACCCCAGCCCCTTGCCTTTCAGGCGGCTGTCCCTCAACCCTTTGGAGTTCAGCTCACATGGCAACCCCTGGAGGCCCCATCCTAGTGGCCTCCTCATCCCCGAACTCTAGGTGTGGGGGCACAGGGGTCATCCCCAGCACCTTACCATGCGGCAGTGTGTTGTTGGCTGCTGTTGCTACCCCCGGCCTCAGAAGCCCCGTGTTTCCTACCCAGAAGCCCCCGGGCCTCCCCTGGGGCCCCGAACCCCCCCCCCCGCCCCAGGAGCCTCACGCGACCCCGTAGCGGTCCCAAAACATGGTGTGGCTGCCGAACATCCTGTTGACGTCCAGGCATATCTGCGTGATGTCCCTGGAGGAGACCAGGGCCTCCTCCTTCATTTCCTGCGGGAAAACCGGGGAGGAGGAGCCGGCATCAGGGACACAGACCCCGACCTGTCACCAGCTGCCGTCCTGGGCAGGGAGCCCTGGGGCCACCATGGGAGTGTGTCCTGCCAAAACCTCCTTCCTTCCCCTGGGAGGCCGGGGATGGCGGCAGTGTGCACCATGCCCATGGGACCTCTGTGAGGGCCTGTGCCCAGCTGTTGTGGGCGGGGAGGTGACTGAGGGTCAGCCTCGGTGGGAGGGGACAGGGGGTCAGCCCAGGTGGGGAGGGGACATGGGGGTGTTGTGCTCAAGATTGTGAATCCGAGAAACCACTAAGGAGCCGACACCGATTCAAACACAGGAGGGTTGATGTACCAACTCGAGCTTGCGTCCAAGTATACCCGACAGGGCGGAGCAGGGACTTAGACCCCGAGGTGGGTTTTAGCTTAATTTTGTTTTTTTGTTGTTTTGGTTTTTTTTTAGCTTAGTTTTAAGGGCTGGTCTCAGGGATCTCCAGAAGGGCTGGAGCAATTCCTCAAGTTCTGTTTACATTTTGATATGGGGGCTTGGAGGGCATTGAGCTCTGTTCTTATTCTAATAGGGGCTTCCTGCCCTTGGCTTGGGCTCAGTTTTTATTGTCATGTGAGGCTTTCTAGGACATTAAGCTGTAAACTTTTGTCTTTTTTCCTGTAACTGAAGTAATGTAAATTTCAGCTCTTATTCACAGGGACCTGGGATGGCTGGACATGTGCTAACGCTGAACATAAAGTGGAATGGCCTTAATTTTCTTGGCCTCCACATGTCCCATCCTATCTAGCTCCTTCCCCCTTCCCCAGAGCTCCTAAGAGAGCAATTGCAAATGACCTCTGGTGCTAGCATGTGTTGGGGGACAGGCCCAGGGATTTGGGATCAAGAAGACCTGGAGCGCGGTCGTCCTGGGTGGATGTGCAGTGGGATTCGATGCTGCAGACTCTTATTCCCTAAGGCTATCTTGACAACTGACTTTGTACATAGAAAACCTCTCCTTTGTCTTTAAAAGATGAAGAGCCAGTCAAAGCATTTTTTCTCTGCCCATCTGATTGCTCAGATTCCAATGTGAGACGTATTTCCTGTTAATAAGGATAATTTACTATCCGTAGTACTCTGGTTAAAATATTCTGACACAAGTAGTTCAGAGGGATGAGGGTTTCTCATCTCTTTCTTCACAGTTCAGTCACTCATCAGGAAATGCATCTTTATGGATTGGAACGAACCGAGAGACTTTATTACCAATGGTCCTATTACTATGTGAAGGATTCTTCCCTGAGATTCTTCCCCTGTTTTAACTGACACTGAAACACTGCGAACTCTTTGGAAGATAAATGTCCAGGAAATAAATGTTATGCACTGCTAATTTTAAATGCACTTGCAATATGGTGTCTAATATAAAAGAAGTATTTTTATCTGATATTTGCTATTTATTATCCTTTCCTGCTTTTCAGGTTGAGTAGGCATTATACGTGCTCATAAGTGTTTTTCTTTCCTTCTGATATAAAATTCTTACTTTGTTCCCATTGAAGGAACCCTTTAAGAATAAGGCAAAAATTCATTAAACTATTCTAAAATGTCTTCACACTTGGAGCCTGATTCATTTATGTCAATTTTCAAAATAAATCTTATTGATTAGAAAAAAAAAACAAAGATTTATAGGGAAATTGAGAAGATAGTACAGAGAATTCTCATGCACTCGCACTCAATTTCTCCAATTATCGATATCTTATATTAGTACGGTACAAAAATTAGCAAATGAATCAATATTAAAATATTCGCATTAACCAAAGACCGTACTTTATTCAGATTTCCTTTTTTTTTTTTTGCTAAGTTACCATCCCTCATATCACATTAAACTTATCATGTTTTCTTAGGCTCCTCTGGATTTTGACACTTTTTCAGCCTTTTCTTCTTGTTGTTGAACTGGAACACTTTGAGAAGTAGAGTATTTTGTAAAATTTCCCTTAGTTGGGACATGTCTGTTGTTTATCTCATGATTGAACTGTGATTGTGGATCATATACAGAGATATACTGCCATTTTTATTATATCATATAGGGGATAGATACTATCAACATGATTTATCAGTCTTGGGAGGCAGATGTCTGCTACCCACTCCTACATGGGAGTTAGAACCTAGCTACACTCCAATTGAAGAAGGCCGTTGGAAATCGCTGTATTCAACTCAGATACACAGGAGTATAGGCCTAACGCTTCCACATGCTTTTCTCACAACCTCTACCAGCACCTACCATCAGGATGTTAGCAGCTAAGTCTACAGGCAGGCAGGATGCGGGTGGGTCCTGCCCTGAGCTCAGCTCTCAAAAGGAAGCATGCCTCGAAGCCAGCTTTCTACTAGCTGCGTTTTTATGGCCATGAGAACGTAGCAGCATTGTAAGTCAGGAGGTTCCATGTACACCGCTCTACTGCACCTGGAGACACAAGCATTGAAGCCTGCAGCTAGGCCCTTGTGTCCTATGAGCTTCTGACAAACTTGTCTAGAGAGGAGGTCCGAAATTCCATCTGAAGGCTGTGTGGAACTGAAGGGACTGGGGGTGAGCTCAAGTCTCAGAAGCAAGTACCCATTGGACACTGCGTTCACTAGCTTTTCATGTAAGGAACTTAGTATGTAGCACCAAACTAAGAGAGCAGTTCCTCAAATATCTCTGGATTGGGATATGAGACACTAGTCGTATGGGCCGGCACCTTCCACTAACGTCTCACAACCCTTCTGTCACGCATCGAGGCTAGGCCTGATAGGAGCGAAGTGTATCTGCAGTCAGCATGTGGGAGGTACAGGGCACGAGTTCAACTCTCAGAAGTGTGTATGCTTTGCAGGCAGATGTCTGCTAGACACTTATTGATGGGAGCTAGAACCCGAGCTACACTCTAATTGAACAAGGACGTTGGATATCGCTGTATTGAACTGAGATACACGAGAGTACAAGCCTGCCACTTCCACATGCTTTTCCCACAACCTCTGTCAGCACCTAACATAAGGATGCCTGGACCTATGTCTACAGGCAGTCAGGATGCGGGAGGGTCCTGCCCTGACCTCAGCTCTCACAACGAAGCATGTCTAGAAGCCAGGTTTCAACTAGCTGCGTTCTTATGGCAGTGATAATGTAGCAGTATTTTGAGTCAGGAGGTTCCAAGATTACCACTCTACTGCACCTGGGGACATCTTCCAGGTCGGCATTGTTCCACTTGCGTCTCAGAATCCTCTGACAAACGGCTCTGGTGAAGACGTTCGAAACTCACTCTGCAGGCAGTGTACAACTGTGAGGGACTGAGTGTGAGCTCAACTCTCAGAAGTAAGTTGCTTTTGGACAAGGCGTTCAGCTAGCTTCTCACCTATGGAACTTAGTATGTAGCACCAGTCTAAGACAGGAATTACTAGGAAATCGCTGGATTGAGCTTGGAGGCAGTACTCTTCTGTGCCGGGACATTCCACTTATTTCTCACAACACTTCAGTCACGCATCGAGCCTAGGCCTTTTAGAAGTGATGTGTACCTGCAGGCAGGATGTGGGAGGTACAGGCCATAAGCTCAACTCTCAGAAGTGTGTATGCATGGGAGGCAGATGTCTGCTACCCACTCGTACATGGTAGTTAAAATTTACCTACACTCTGAAGAAGGCCATTGAAAATCACTGTATTCAACTCAGATACACGTGAGTTCAGGTCCGACGCTTCCACATGCTTTTCTCCCAAACTCTCCCAGCACCTAACATAAGGATGCTAGGACCTATGTCTACAGGCAGTCAGGATGCGCGAGGGTCCTGCCCTGACCTCAGCTCTCACAACGAAGCATGTCTAGAAGCCAGGTTTCAACTAGCTGCGTTCTTATGGCAGTGATAATGTAGCAGTATTTTGAGTCAGGAGGTTCCAAGATTACCACTCTACTGCACCTGGGGACATCTTCCAGGTCGGCATTGTTCCACTTGCGTCTCAGAATCCTCTGACAAACGGCTCTGGTGAAGATGTTCGAAACTCACTCTGCAGGCAGTGTACAACTGTGAGGGACTGAGTGTGAGCTCAACTCTCAGAAGTAAGTTGCTTTTGGACAAGGCGTTCAGCTAGCTTCTCACCTATGGAACTTAGTATGTAGCACCAGTCTAAGACAGGAATTACTAGGAAATCGCTGGATTGAGCTTGGAGGCAGTACTCTTCTGTGCCGGGACATTCCACTTATTTCTCACAACACTTCAGTCACGCATCGAGCCTAGGCCTTTTAGAAGTGATGTGTACCTGCAGGCAGGATGTGGGAGGTACAGGCCATAAGCTCAACTCTCAGAAGTGTGTATGCATGGGAGGCAGATGTCTGCTACCCACTCGTACATGGTAGTTAAAATTTACCTACACTCTGAAGAAGGCCATTGAAAATCACTGTATTCAACTCAGATACACGTGAGTTCAGGTCCGACGCTTCCACATGCTTTTCTCCCAAACTATCCCAGCACCTAACATAAGGATGCTAGGACCTATGTCTACAGGCAGTCAGGATGCGGGAGGGTCCTTTCCTGACCTCAGCTCTCACAAGGAAGCATGCCTCGAAGCCAGCTTTCCACTAGCTGCGTTGTTATGGCCGTGAGAACGTAGCAGCGATATAAGTCAGGACGTTCCGTCAATACCGCTCTACCGCACCTGGAGACGCAAACATTGAAGCCTGCAGCTTGCCCTTGCGTCCCATGAGCTTCTGACAAACCTGTCTAGTGAGGATGTTCGTAACTCCATGTGCAGGCAGTGTGGAACTGGGAAGGACCGCGTGCCAGCTCACCTCGCAGAAGGAAGTTCCCCAGAGTGACAGCTTTCAACTAGGTACTCGGGTTTGGAAGTTAGTATGTAGCTCCCTTCTGAGGGAGGAATTCCTCCGAAGTCGCTGGATTGAGCTAAGAGACACTTGCCTCTCACAAAACTTGGGTCCCGTATCGAACGAAATCCTTTGGAAGCGAAGCGTACAGGCGTTCATCATGTGGGAGGTACAAGCCATAAGCTCAATCCAAAGGAGTGTGCATGCCTTGGAGGCAGCTGTCCCCTAGCGCGAAATTGACAAGGCAGACAGTTGGTTCTCACTTCGCTACTGTCCTGCATACAACGAAATGCTGTGGAAGTAGACCGTACAGGCAGTCAGGATGGGGGAGGTACAGGCCATAAGCTCAACTCTCAGAAATGTGTATGCCTTGCAGGCAGATGTCTGCTTGCCACTCGTTCATGGGAGTTAAAACGTAGCATGACTCTAATTGAACAAGGCTGTTGGAAATCCCTGTATTGAACTCAGATACACATGAGTACAGGCCTGACACTTCCACATGCTTTTCACACAACCTCTTCCAGCACCTCACTTAAGGATGAAGGAGCTATGTCTACAGGCAGTCAGGATGCGGGAGGGTCCTGCCCTGAGCTCAGCTCTCACAAGAAAGCATCCCTAGAAGCCAGGTTTCAACTAGCTGCGTTTTTATGACTGTGGTGTCCTTCTAACCTAATCTATACTTGGTCACTCCAGTCCCCAACTGGGCCTCAGCTGGACCTGGTGCCTCTGGTACTTAGTTTGGCCTCACCTGGACCTGGTGACTGTGTTCCCACCTGGGCCTCAACTGGTCTTATGACTTTTGTCCCCACCTGGGCCTCACCCAGACCAGGTGACTGAGTTCCACCTGGGTCTTACCTGGACCTGGTGAATCTGGTCCCCTCCTGGGTATCACCAGGACCTGGTGACTCTGGTCCTCACGTGCACCCCACCTGAACCTGGTGACTCTTGTACCCACCTGGGCATCATCGGGATATGTTTAGTCTGTTTCCCAAGTGAGACTCTGGAACATTTAACTTTGGTCCTCACCTGGGCCTCACCTGGACCTGGTGACTCTGTTTCCCACATGAACCTCACCTGGACCTGGTGTCTCTGCTGTTCTTCTAGCCTCACCTGTACCTGGTGACTCCAGTCCCACTCCCCCCGGGCCTCACCTGGATTTGGTGACTCTGTTCCTCAGCTTGGTTTCATCTGGACCTGGTGACTGTGGTCCCCACCTTGGCCTCACCCAGACCTGCTGACTCTGGTTCCCACCTGCGCCTCACCTGTACCTGGTGATCTGGTTCTCACATGGACCACACCTAGACCTGGTACCCGTGCTGTCCTTCTAGACTCACCTTTAACTGGTAACTCTGGTCTCCACCTGGGCCTCACCTGGACCTGGTGAATCTGGTCCCCACTTGGTCCTCAAGAGGACCTGGTGACTCTGGTCCTGAGGTGGATATCATTGGGACATGGTTATTATGTTCCCCACCTGGGACTCACCTCGACCTGGTAACTCTGGTCCTTACCTGGGCCTCACCTGGACCTGGTGATTCTGGTCGGCACCTGAGACTACCCTGGATCTGGTGACTGTGGTCCCCACCTGGGCCTCACTTGGACCTGGTGACTCTGATCCCCATCTGGGCCTCACCTGGCCCTGTTGACCATGGTCCTCAACTGGGCATAATTGGGACCCGGTGACTGTGTTCCACAACTGGACCTCACCTGGACCAGGTGACTCTGGTTCCCCTCTGGGTCTCACCCTGACCTGGTGACTGTGAACCCCACTTTGGCCTGACTTGGACCTGCTGACTCTGGTTGCCACCTGCGCCTCACCTCGAACTGTTGACTCTGGTTCTTTCAAGGGCCTCCCCTGTACCTGGTGCTTCTGGTCCCCACCTGGGCCTCACTGGGACCTGGTGAGTGTGGTTGCCACCTGCACCTCACCTGGACATGGTGATTCTGGTCCCCACCAGAGCCTCACCCATACCTGTTGACTTAGGTCCCCACGTGGACCTCACTTGGACCTGGTGATTCTGGTCCTTGCTTGGTCCTCACCCGGACCTGGTGACTCTGTCCGGGTGTTGGGCTCCATTTCAGTGAGACATTTCCAAAGCTCACAGACCTCAGCTGGAGCCCGGAAGGAGGCAGGTGCGGCCCTAGGGACGGGGAGGCCGCCTCCTGCATGGCCTCCTGCAGTGCGTAAGTGTCCCGCAGATGGCGCCCGACTCCAGGCCCCGCCCAAGGAGCGTGCATGCGCAGTAAGCCTCCTCCGCCTGCACTAACAGGAGCCCGCCTGTGCTTGTGAGGCCTGAGGAGGACGTGGGGTCGCGTCCACGCTGATGAGCCCCAGCCTCCTCAGGACCCGTGGTGAGGCTTCAGTAGGACATTGGGCCGCGTTCACGCTGTCAGGAGTCCCGGTCTCCTCAGGACCCGCGGTGAGGCTTCAGGAAGCTGTGGGGCCGCATCCACGCGACAGGAGCCCCTGGGCCTCCTCAGGACCCGCGGTAAGGCTTCAGGAAGATGTGGGCCCGCATCCACGCTGACATGAGCCCCTGGGCCTCCTCAGGCCCCGCGGGGAGGCTTCAGGAAGATGTGGCGCCGCGTCCACTCTGGCAGGAGCTCCCGGGCTCCTCAGGACCCAAGTTGAGGCTTCTGGAAGATGGGGGCCACATCCATGTTGACAGGAGCCCCGGCCTCCTCAGAACCCACGGTGAGGCTTCGGGAGGATGTGGGGCCACGTTCACACTGACAGGACGCTGACCTCCTCAGGACCCCCGGTGTAGACTTTGGGAAATATGGGGATGTGTCCATGAGGACAGAAGACCCCAGCCTTGTCAGGGCCCGTGGTGAGGCCTAAGAAAGATGTGGGGACCGCATCCACACTGACAGGTCTCTGGCCTCCTCAGGACCCCCTCTGAAGTTTTGGGAAACTTTGGGGCCACGTCCATGCTGACAGGATCCCCCAACCTCCTCAGATCTTATGGTGAGGCTTGAGGAAAATGTGGGGCCACGTCAACACTGACAGGACCCCCGTCCTCCTCAGGACATGCACTTGGCTTCGGGACATATGGGGCTGCGTCTATGCTGCCAGGAGCCCACAGCCTCCTCAGGACCCGCAGTGAGTTTTCGGGGGGACGTGGGGCCATGTCCAGGGTGACAGGAACCCCCGGCCTCCTGAGGACCTGCTGTGAGGCTTCCAGAGGATGTGAGGCATAGTCCACAGTGACAGGAGACCCGGCGTCCTCAGGACCCGCTGACTATGACTCAGGAACACATGGGGCCGCGTCCGCACTCACAGAAGCCCGGCTTCCTCAGGACCCCCTGGAGGACTCTGGAGGCGCCGTTGGGGGCCACGTCCACATCAGAAGGGACTACTCAGAACCACAGGGTAAGTGAATGGGTAGAATGAATGGTAGGGTCAGGGGAAGGGAGGCAGTTAGTGGTTAGGGTTAAGTCAGATGTTAGGGGTTAGTGATTAGGCTTATGGTTACAGATTAGAGGTTAGGGTGAGGGATAAGGGTAAGGGTCAGTGGTTAGGAGTTAGGATGGGGGTTAGGGATTAGGGAAAGGGGTTAAGGTTAGGGACAGGATTTAGAGTTAGGGTTAGGGTTTAGGCTTTAGGGATTAGGGCAGGAGGTTAGGAGTTGGGGTTAGGGTTATGGTTAGAGTTAGGGTTGGGCTTAGTTTGCAGTTAGGGTTAGGGGTAGAGGCAGGCACCCCAAAGGGAGGGCGATGTGGGACTCGATCCTGGGATCCCAGGATCACACCCTGAGCCGAAGGCAGATGCTCAACCACTGAGCCAACAGGTGTCCCCCAGGGTTTGGTTTCAAATCTAGTTTGTCTGATATAAGTACGGGTCCTCCAGCTTTCTTTTGCTGTCCATTAGCGTGATAGATGATTTTCCATCCCCTGGCTTTCAATCTGCTGGTGTCTATAGGTCTAAGGTGAGCATCTTGTAGGCAGCATACAGATGGATCTTGTTTTTTTAATAAAGATTTTATTTAAGAGAGAGAGAGAGGGAGAGAGGCAGAAAATTAGGCAGAGAGAGAAGCAGGCTCCCCACCAGAAGCCCAATATGGGACTCAATCCCAGACTCCAGGATCACACCCTGAGTCAAAGGCAGAGGCTCAACCCCTGAGCCACCCAGGCATCCCGGATCATGTTTTTTAAGCCACTCTGATACCCTATATCTTTTGATTGGAGCATTTAGTCTATCAGCATTCAGAGTGATTATTGAAAGATATGAACTTAGTGCCTTTGTGTTACCTGTAGAGTTGGTGTTGCTGGTGATGTTCTCTGGTCCTTTCTAGTTTTTTGCTTTTGGTCTCTTTTTTTCCCCCACTAGAAGAGTCCCTCTTAAAATTCCTTACTGGACTGGTTTAGTGGTCATGAACTCCTTTATTTTTTGCCTGTCTGAGATCCTTCTATGCTGAATGACAGCCTTGCTGAAGAAAGAATTCTTACAAATTGAACTCCAATTTAAAAAAAATTAAAAACATAAAATAAATTTTTGCTATTATGATTGAGGAAAATGGCATTTTATGTTCAGAAATTTTTAATTTCTTCCTATGGAGATTAAATAAATTTTGATGATTATTCTTAAAAAAACAAAAGAAAGAATTCTTGGCTGCATACTTTTCCCATTCAGCATATTGAATATTTCCTTCCACTTCCTTCTGGCTTGCCAAGTTTGTGGACAGATCTGCTGCAAACTGATTCATCTTCCCTTGTAGGTTAAGGACTACCTCCCCCAAGCCCCACCTCCACTGCTTTCAGGATTCTTTTCTTGTCTGTGTATTTTGTGACTTTGACTCTGAGGTGCCTGGGTGATGGTCAGCTTCTGTTGAATTTATTGGGAGTTCTCTGTCTCTCGATTTCAGTGTCTGTGTCCTTCCTCAGGTTATAGAAGTTTACATAATTCATTCAAATAAAACTTCTACCCCCTTTTCTCTCTCTTCATCTTCTGAGTCTCCTATGATATGAATGTTATTGTTTTAATAAGTGGCTGAGTTCCCTCAGTCTGCCTCTGTGGTCCATAACCTTTCTTGTTTTTAAGGCTTCCACTTGGGACTGCATCTCAGTTATAGCATTTTTAACGTTGGCCTGACTAGATTTTAGTTCTTTTAGTTCTACAGTAAGGGATTCTCTAGTTTTCTTCTATGCTCTTTTTCCAGCCCAGCTGCTATCTTTCTTTTTTCTTTTTTTTTTTTTAATTTTTATTTATTTATGATAGTCACAGAGAGAGAAAGAGAGAGAGGCAGAGACATAGGCAGAGGGAGAAGCAGGCTCCATGCACCGGAAGCCCGATGTGGGATTCGATCCCAGGTCTCCAGGATCACGCCCTGGGCCAAGGGCAGGCGCCAAACAGCTGCGCCACCCAGGGATCCCTAGCTGCTATCTTTCTAATCATTGTTTTAAACTGTAGTTAGACATCATATATGTGTATTGATGAACTTCCTGGCTGTGAGTACTACCTCATGTTATTTTATGGAGGTGAATTTCTCCATCTCATTATTTTTTCCAGAAAAGAAAGAAGGAAGAAAAAGAAAAACCAAGAAAAACAATAACAACTGCCCTCCCCAATAAAACACCAGATTATTTTGGCCTGGTTGTTAAAAGATTCTAAATCCCAAAATATGAAACACAATTAAAGTACCATGAAAGTAAAAATAAGAAATATATAAGGTACATACATAAAAATTAAAATAAAGCAAGTAATAAAAAAGAATCAAAGTAAATAAATGAAAATAAAGCACAAAGTACAAAGGAAGCTAAACCCTACTTTCCAGGCAGAGCTGAAGCTCTGCAGTCTCTGTGGTCCGACAACTTGGTGGCAGCGAGTGGTCTGTGC
Organism: Canis lupus baileyi; assembly: GCF_048164855.1. Lineage (NCBI taxonomy): Eukaryota > Metazoa > Chordata > Mammalia > Carnivora > Canidae > Canis > Canis lupus. The sequence continues at coordinate 63,177,170 of NC_132852.1, forward strand.
GGGGTCTGGGGATGGGCCTTGGCACTGATTCTCAGGTGCACATCTGCGGGGTCAGAGGCGGGGTGGGCGTCAGCGCCTCTGGCCTCCAGCGGGCGGCGCTGTGCTGCTCCCTGAGACTGGGCGCTGATGGGCGGGATGCCAGTGGGGACGCTGGGTCCTCTGGCTCTGGGGCTGAGCATCCCGCCCCCCCAGTCTGCAGGGGCCTCCACAGAAGAGCCCCCAAGCCCCCGGGTCTCCGCCGCTTCTCTCAGAACCCTGCGTTCACTCTGCCTGCGTCCGAGCTTCTTTTGGTTTTGTTTTTTTATCTCAGACTGTTGTGCCCAAGATTGCGAATCCGAGAAACCACTGAGAAGCCGACACCGATGCAAACGCACCAGGGTTTATTTACAAGCTCAAGCTTGCGTCCAAGTACACCCTGACACAACGGAGCAGGGACTTGGACCCCGAAGTGGGTTTTAGCTGAGTTTTAAGGGCTGGTCTTGGGGACCTCCAGAAGGGCTGGAGCAATTCCTCAAGTTCTGTTTACATTTTGATATGGGGCCTTCAAGGGCATTGAGCTCTGTTCTCATTCTAATAGGGGCTTCCTGCCCTAGACCTGGGCTCAGTTCTTATGCTAATGTGGGGCTTTCAAAGACATTAAGCTGTAAACTTTTGGTTTTTTGCTGTAACTGAAGTAATGGAAATTTCAGCTCTTCTTTGCAGGGGCGTGGGATGGCTGGACGTGTGCTAACACTGGACTTAAAGTGGAATGGCCTTAATTTTCTCGGCCTCCACGCATCCCGTCTTCCTATCTAGCTCCTTCCCCCTTCCCTGGAGCTCCGAAGAGAGCAATTGCAAATGACCTCTGGTGGCAGCCTGTGTTGGGGGACAGGCCCAGGGATTTGGGATCAGGAAGACCTGGAGCTCAGGCATCCAGGCTGTGCAGCCAGATTCGATGCTGCAGAATCTTATTCCCTAAGGCTATCTTGACAACTGACTTCGTACATAGAAAAGCTCTCCTTTGTCTTTAAAAGATGAAGAGCAAGTCAAAGCAGTTTTTCTCTGCCCATCTGATTGCTCAGATTCCAAACTGAGACATGTTTCCTGTTAATAAGGATAATTTACTATCCATAGTACTATGGTTAAAATATTCTGACACAAGTAATTCAGAAGGATGAGGGTTTCTCATCTCTTTCTTCACAGCTCAGTCACTCATCAGGAAATGCATCTTTATGGATTTGGAAAGAACCGAGAGACATTATTACCAATGGTCATATTATTAGATTAAGGATTCTTCCCTGAGATCCCAAGAAGGCAATTTTTCCTCGGGCTTGAGGAGGCCTCTTGGAGTGAGGTTAAAATCAGAAATTGTGAGTTTGGGTTTCAGATAATGAACTGGTTAGCTACGTAAACACGGACAGGCACTTAGGTTCTTTTTGAATTTCAATTCCCTTAAAAGCTATAGAATAATTTCTAAACACCTCATTGGACTGTTGTAGGATTTCTTTATTGCTAATATAAGTTAACATTCATATGGCACATATTATGTGCCACGAATTGTGTCATGTTTCACATAAAAGAACTCATGGGATCCTCCAACAACCCTATGGGCAGATACTGTTATCTTGATGGGCCAACTAAAGGATTCGAACTCAGGAAGCCTGGCTCCAGGCCATTATGGTCACCAGAAAATATTTATTAAGTACTTACTAACGTCCTAGGTATTGTACAAATAAAGTCCAACTCTTTACTCATTAGAGCTCCATGGCACAGGCATTATTACTGTCACAGTTTTGCAGAGAAAGAAGTAGGTTCAGAGCCTAAGCTCAAGGGACTTGCCCAGAGCCCTACAATTCAGAGGCAGAAACCTTCCTTTTCCTCATAATATTCTCTTTCCACCACTTACCTTCTCCTTTCTCTAAGTCTTAATATAAATGTTGCTTCTTCTAGTCATCTTCTCTGAGGCCCCAGTTAGACTAAGCCTTCTTATATATGTACTTGTAGTAAGCTGTATATTTACCTTTATATTGGCTACTATATTCTTGTTTAGTTGTCTTTCTGTCACTTTTTGGTTAGTATCCGTCTCTCCCACCAGCATGGCCTGGAGGGAGCTAGGGACTGCATCTATGTCTGGTTAACTTGGTATTCCTAGCACCTTGCACATAGTAGCTATGCACCAAATACTTAATAAATTAATGGATCCCTAACCTTCTTGAGTTGATGTTGATAAACATTAGAACATGAAATGGACAAAGATAAGAATGAAATTGCTGAATGAAATTATAAAAAGCAATTTTATCCATTCACTCATTCAGTATTTTATCAGGTGCCTACGGTGTGCCATATCTGAGCGAAGGAAAACGATACGTGATTCCATTAGGGTATTATAATAGCAACTTAAAAATTGGCCTTCTAAGGCATTTGCTATAGTTGAAAGCTCTAACGAAAAGGCTCAGTGATTAGGAAGGAACTCAATAAAATCAAAATAAAGTATTATCTGGGCAGTAATTTCCCACTAAATTTGGTTTAATAAAAATTTCACATGAATCATTTCTTAACTGACACTGAAGCACTGTGAACTCTTTGGAAGACAAATGTCAAGAAAATAAATGTTATGCATTGCTAATTTTAAATGCACTTGCAATATGGTGTCTAATATAAAAGAAGTATTTTTATCTGATATTTGCTATTTATTATCCTTTCCTGCTTTTCAGGTTGAGGAGGCATTATACGTGTTCATAATCGCTGTATTGAAATGAGATACAGGAGAGTACAAGCCTGTCACTTCCACATGCTTTTCACACATCCTCTGCCGACACCTAACATAAGGATGCTAGAACCTATGTCTACAGGCAGTTATGATGCGGGAGGGTCATGCCCTGACCTCAGTTCTCACAACGAAACATGCCTAGAAGCCAGGATTCAACTAGCTGCGTTCCTATGGCAGTGAGAACGTAGCAGCATTCTGAGTCTGGAGGTTCCAGAATTACCACTCTACTGCACCTGGAGATACTTTCCATGCCTGCATTATTCCACTTGCATCTCTCCAGTTTCTGACAAACGTCTCTGGTCAAGATGTTCGAAACTCATTCTGCAGGCAGTTGGAACTGTGGGACTGGGTGTGAGCTCAACTCTCAGAAGTAAGTTGCCTTTGGACACGGGGTTCAGCTAGCTTCTCACGTATGGAACTTAGTATGTAGCACCAGTCTAAGACAGGAATTACTAGGAAATCGCTGGATTGAGCTTGGAGGCACTAGTCTTGTGGGCCGGCACCTTGAACTTACCTCTCACAACTCTTCAATAACGCATCGAGCCTAGGCTTGTTAAGAGCGAAGTGTACCTGCAGGCAGGATGTGGGAGGTACAGGCCATAAGCTCAACTCTCAGAAGTGTGTATGCCTGGGAGGTAGATGTCTGCTATCCACTCATATATGGGAGTTAGAACCTAGCTACAGGGATCCCTGGGTGGTGCAGGGGTTTAGCGCCTGTTTTTGGCCAGGACGCAATCCTGGAGACCCGGGATCGAATCCCACATCGGGCTCCCGGTGCATGGAGCCTGCTTCTCCCTCTGCCTATGTCTCTGACTCTCTCTCTCTCTCTCTCTCTTTGTGTGTGTGTGACTATCTAAATAAATAAATTAATAAAAAAGAAGAACCTAGCTACACTGAATAAAGAAGGCCATTGGACATCGCCATATTCAACACAGATACACATGAGTACAGGCCTGTCGCTTCCACATGCGTTTCTCACAACTTGTCCCAACACCTAACATTAGAATATTAGCTGCTACGTCTACAGGCAGGCAGGATACTGGAGGGTTCTGCCCTGTCCTCAGATCTCACAGGGAAGAATGCCTAGAAGCGCGCTTTCAACTAGCTGCATTCTTATGGCAGTGAGAAGGTAGCAGTATTCTGAGTCAGGAGGTTCCAAGATTACCACTCTGCTGCACCTGGAGATACTGTCCAGCTCCGCATTGTTCCCCTTACGACTCAGAAGCCTCTGCAAACGTCTCTGGTGAAGACGTGCGAAACTCACACTGCAGGCAGTGTGGAACTGTGAGGGACTGAGGGTGAGCTCAACTCTCAGAAGTAAGATGCTTTTGGACAAGGCGTTCAGCTACCTTCTCACGCATGGAACTTAGTATGTAGCACCAGTCTACCACAGGAATTAGTAGGAAATCGCTGGATTGAGCTTGGAGGCACTCGTCTTGTGTGCCGGGAGATTCCAATTACCTCTCCCAACACTTCCGTCAAGCAGCGAGCCTAGATCTTTTAGAAGGGAAGGGTACCAGCATGCTGGATGTGGGGGTAGAGGCCATAAGCTCAACTCTCAGAACTCTGTATTCATGGGAGGCAGAAGTCTGCTACCCACTCGTACATGCGATTTGGAACCTAGCTACACTCTGATTGAAGAAGGTCTCTGGAATTCGCTGTATTCAACTCAGATACACGTAAGGTCAGGAACAACGATTCCACATGCTTTTCTCACAACCTCTCCCAGCCACTAACATGAGGATGTTAGCAGCTACGTCTACAGTCAGGCAGGATGCGGGAGGGTACTGCCCTGTACTCAGCTCTCACAGGGAAGCATGCCTGGAAGCCAGCTCTCAACTAGCTGCGTTCTTATGGCAGAGAGAAAGTAGCAGTATTGTGAGTCAGGAGGTTCCAAGATTACCACTCTACTGCACCTGGACATACCCTCCAGGTCTGCATTGTTAACTTGCGTCTCAGAAGCCTCTGGCAAACGTCTCTGGTGAAGACCTTCGAAACGCACTCTGCAGGCACTGTGGAACTGTGAGGGACTGAGGGTGAGCTCAACTTTCAGAAGTAAGAAGCTTTGGGACAAGGCGACAACTACCTTCTCACGCATGGAACTTAGTAAGTAGCACAATTCTACCACAGGAATTAGTAGGAAATCGCTGGATTGAGCTTGGAGGCACTAGTCTTGTGTGCCGGGAGATTCCAATTACCTCTCCCAACACTTCCGTGAAGCAGCGAGCCTAGGCCTTTTAGAAGCGAAGGGTACCAGCAGGCTGGATGTGCATTTACAGGCCATAAGCTCAACTCTCAGAACTCTGTATTCATGGGAGGCAGAAGTCTGCTACCCAATCGTACATGCGAGTTGGAACCTAGCTACACTCTGATTGAAGAAGGTCTCTGGAAATCGCTGTATTCAACTGAGATACACGTAAGGTCAGGAACAACGATTCCACATGCTTTTCTCACAACCTTTCCCAGCCACTAACATGAGGATGTTAGCAGCTACGTCTACTTTCAGGCAGGATGCGGGAGGGTTCTGCCCTGAACTCAGCTCTCACAGGGAAGCATGCCTGGAAGCCAGCTCTCAACTAGCTGCGTTCTTATGGCAGTGTGAAGGTAGCAGTATTCTGAGTCAGGAGGTTCCAAGATTACCACACTACTGCACCTGGAGATACCGTCCAGGACTGCATTGTTAACTTGCGTCTCAGAAGACTCTGGCAAACGTCTCTGGTGAAGACCTTTGAAACTCACTCTGCAGGCAGTGTGGAACTGTGAGGGACTGAGGGTGAGCTCAACTCTCAGAAGTAAGATGCTCTGGGACAAGGCGTTCAACTACCTTCTCACGTATGGAACTTAGTATGTAGCACCAGTCTACCACAGGAATTACTAGGAAATCGCTGGATTGAGCTTGGAGGCACTAGTCTTTTGTGCCGGGAGATTCCAATTACCTCTCCCAACACTTCCATCAAGCAGCGAGCCTAGGCCTTTTAGAAGCGAAGGGTACCAGCAGGCTGGATGTGGAGTTACAGGCCATAAGCTCAACTCTCAGAACTGTGTATTCATGGGAGGCAGAAGTCTACTACCCACTCGTACATGCGAGTTGGAACCTAGGTACACTCTGATTGAAGAAGGTCTCTGGAAATCGCTGTATTCAACAGAGATACACGTAAGGTCAGGAACAACGATTCCACATGCTTTTCTCACAACCTCTCCCAGCCACTAACATGAGGATGTTAGCAGCTACGTCTACTTTCAGGCAGGATGCGGTAGGGTTCTGCCCTGAACTCAGCTCTCACAGGGAAGCATGCCTGGAAGCCAGCTCTCAGCTAGCTGCGTTCTTATGGCAGAGAGATCGTAGCAGTATTGTGAGTCAGGAGGTTCCAAGATTACCACTCTACTGCACCTGGAGATACCGTCCAGGTCTGCATTGTTAACTTGCGTCTCAGAAACCTCTGGCAAACGTCTCTGGTGAAGACCTTCGAACTTCCACTGCAGGCAGTGTGGAACTGTGAGGGACTGAAGGTGAGCTCAACTCTCAGAAGTAAGATGCTTTGGGACAAGGCATTCAACTACATACTCACGTATGGAATTTAGTATGTAGCACCAGTCTACCACAAGAATTACTAGGAAATCGCTGGATTAAGCTTGGAGGCACTAGTCTTTTGTGCCGGGAGATTCCAATTACCGCTCCCAACACTTCTGTCAAGCAGCGAGCCTAGGCCTTTTAGAAGCGAAGGGTACCAGCAGGCTGGATGTGGAGGTACAGGCCACAAGCTCAACTCTCAGAACTGTATATTCATGGGAGGCAGAAGTCTGCTACCCACTCGTACATGCGAGTTGGAACCTAGCAACACTCTGATTGAGGAAGGTCTCTGGAAATCGCTGTATTCAACTCAGATACACGTAAAGTCAGGAACAACGATTCCACATGCTTTTCTCACAACCTCTCCCAGCCACTAACATGAGGATGTTAGCAGCTACGTCGACAGTCAGGCAGGATGCAGGAGGGTACTGCCCTGAACTCAGCTCTCACAGGGAAGCATGCCTGGAAGCCAGCTATCAACTAGCTGCGTTCTTATGGCAGAGAGAAGGTAGCAGTATTCTGAGTCAGGAGGTTCCAAGTTTACCACTCTACTGCACCTGGAGATGCCGTCCAGGTCTGCATTGTTAACTTGCATCTCAGAAGCCTCTGGCAAACGTCTCTGGTGAAGACATTCGAAACTCACTCTGCAGGCACTGTGGAACTGTGAGGGACTGAGGGTGAGCTCAACTCTCAGAAGTAAGATGCTTTGGGACAAGGTGTTCTACTAACTTCTCACGAATGGAACTTAGTATGTAGCACCAGTCTACCACAGGAATTAGTAGGAAATCGCTGGATTGAGCTTGGAGGCACTAGTCTTTGTGCCGGGAGATTCCAATTACCTCTCCGAACACTTCCGTCAAGCAGCGAGCATAGGCCTTTTACAAGCGAAGGGTACCAGCAGGGTGGATGTGGAGGTACAGGCCATAAGCTCAACTCTCAGAACTGTGTATTCATGGGAGGCAGAAGTCTGCTACCCACTCGTACATGCGAGTTGGAACCTAGCTAAACTCTGATTGAAGAAGGTCTCTGGAAATCGCTGTATTCAACTCAGATACACGTAAGGTCAGGAACAACGATTCCACATGCTTTTCTCACAACCTCTCCCAGCCACTAATATGAGGATGTTAGCAGCTACGTCTACAGTCAGGCAGGATGCGGGAGGGTACTGCCCTGTACTCAGCTCTCACAGGGAAGCATGCCTGGAAGCCAGCTCTCAACTAGCTGCGTTTTTATGGCAGAGAGAAGGTAGCAGTATTGTGAGTCACGAGGTTCCAAGATTACCACTCTACTGCACCTGGAGATACCCTCCAGGTCTGCATTGTTAACTTGCGTCTCAGAAGCCTCTGGCAAAAGTCTCTGGTGAAGACCTTCGAAACTCACTCTGCAGGCAGTGTGGAACTGTGAGGGGCTGAGGATGAGCTCTACTCTCAAAAGTAAGATGCTTTTGGACAAGGCGTTCAGCTACCTTCTCACGTATGGAACTTAGTATGTAGCACCAGTCTACCCCAGGAATTATTGGGAAATCGCTGGATTGAGCTTGGAGGCACTAGTCTTGTGTGCCGGGAGATTCCAATTACCTCTCCCAACATTCGGTGAAGCAGTGAGCCTAGGCCTTTTGGAAGCGAAAGGTAGCTGCAGGCAGGATGTAGGGTTACAGGCCATAAGCTCAACTCTCAGAAGTGTGTATGCATGGGAGGCAGATGTCTGCTACCCACCCATACATGCGAGTTGGAATCTAGCTACACTCTGATGAAGAAGGTCTTTGGAAATCGCTGTATTCAACTCAGATACACGGGAGTTCAGGCACAACGATTCCACATGCTTTTCTCACAACCTTTCCCTGTCACTAACATGAGGATGTTAGCAGCTCCTTCTACAGTCAAGCAGGATGCGGGAGGGTTGTGCCCTGTCCTCAGCTCTCACAGGGAAGCATGCCTTGAAGCCAGCTGTCAACCAGCTGCATTCTTATGGCAGGGTGAAGGTAGCAGTATTCTGAGACAGGAGGTTCCCAGATTACCACTCTACTGCACCTGGAGATACCCTCCAGGTCTGCATTGTTAACTTGCGTCTCAGAAGCCTCTGGCAAACGTCTCTGGTGAAGACGTGCGAAACTCACTCTGCAGGCAGTGTGGAACTGTGAGGGACTGAGGGTGAGCTCAACTCTCAGCAGTAAGATGATTTTGGACAAGGCGTTCAGCTACCTTCTCACATATGGAACTTAGTATGTAGCACCAGTCTACCACAGGAATTACTAGGAAATCGCTGGATTGAGCTTGGAGGCACTTGTCTTGTGTGCCGGGAGATTCAAATTACCTCTCCCAACACTTGCATCAAGCAGTGAGCCTAGGCCTTTTGGAAGCGAAATGTAGCTGCAGGCAGGATGTAGGGTTACAGGCCATAAGCTCAACTCTCAGAAGTGTGTATGCATGGGAGGCAGATGTCTGCTACCCACTCGTACATGCGAGTTGGAACCTAGCTACACTCTGATGAAGAAGGTCTTTGGAAATCGCTGTATTCAACTCAGATACACGGGAGTTCAGGCACAACGATTCCACATGCTTTTCTCACAACCTTTCCCAGCCACTAACATGAGGTTGTTAGCAGGTACGTCTACAGTCAGGCAGGATGCGGGAGGGTCCTGCCCTGTCCTCAGCTCTCACAGGGAAGCATGCCTAGAAGCCAGCTCTCAACTAGCTGCATTCTTATGGCAGGGTGAAGGTAGCAGTATTCTGAGACAGGAGGTTCCCAGATTACCACTCTACTGCACCTGGAGATACCCTCAAGGTCTGTATTGTTAACTTGCGTCTCAGAAGCCTCTGGCAAACGTCTCTGGGGAAGACGTGCGAAACTCACTCTGCAGGCAGTGTGGAACTGTGATGGACTGAGGGTGAGCTCAACTCTCAGAAGTAAGATGTTTTTGGACAAGGCGTTCAACTGCCTACTCACGTATGGAGCTTAGTATGTAGCACCAGTCTACCACAGGAATTACTAAGAAAGCGCTGGATTGAGCTTGGAGGCACTCGTATGTGTGCCGGGAGATTCCAATTACCTCTCCCAACACTTGCGTCAAGCAGCGAGCCTAGGCCTTTTGGAAGCGAAAGGTAGCTGCAGGCAGGATGTAGGGTTACAGGCCATAAGCTCAAGTCTCAGAAGTGTTTATGCATGGGAGGCAGATGTCTGCTACCCACTCGGACATGGGAGTTGGAACCTAGCTACACTCCTATTGAAGAAGGAGTTGGAAATCGCTGTATTCAACTCAGCTACACGGGAGTTCAGGCCCAATGCTTACACATGCTTTTCCCACAACCTATCCCAGCCACTAACATGAGGATGTTAGCAGGTACGTCTACAGTCAGGCAGGATGCGGGAGGGTTCTGCCCTTTCCTCAGCTCTCACAGGGAAGCATGCCTAGAAGCCAGCTCTCAACTAGCTGCGTTCTTATGGCAGGGTGAAGGTAGCAGTATTCTGAGTAAGGAGGTTCCCAGATTACCACTCTACTGCACCTGGAGATACCGTCCATGTCTGCATTGTTAACTTGCGTCTCAGAAGCCTCTGGCAAAAGTCTCTGGTGAAAACGTGGGAAACTCACTCTGCAGGCAGTGTGGAACTGTGAGGGACTGAGGGTGAGCTCAACTCTCAGCAGTAAGATGATTTTGGACAAGGCGTTCAGCTACCTTCTCACATATGGAACTTAGTATTTAGCACCAGTCTACCCCAGGAATTACTGGGAAATCGCTGGATTGAGCTTGGAGGCACTCGTCTTGTGTGCCGGGAGATTCCAATTACCTCTCCCAACACTTCGGTGAAGCAGTGAGCCTAGGCCTTTTGGAAGCGAAAGGTAGCTGCAGGCAGGATGTAGGGTTACAGGCCATAAGCTCAACTCTCAGAAGTGTGTATGCATGGGAGGCAGATGTCTGCTACCCACTAGGACATGGGAGTTGGAACCTAGCTACACTCCTATTGAAGAAGGAGTTGGAAATCGCTGTATTCAACTCAGCTACACGGGAGTTCAGGCCCAATGTGTACACATGCTTTTCCCACAAACTATCCCAGCCACTAACATGAGGATGTTAGCAGGTACGTCTACAGTCAGGCAGGATGCGGGAGGGTTCTGCCCTGTCCTCAGCTCTCACAGGGAAGCATGCCTAGAAGCCAGCTCTCAACTAGCTGCATTCTTATGGCAGTGTGACGGTAGCAGGATTCTGAGTAAGGAGGTTCCCAGATTACCACTCTACTGCACCTGGAGATACCCTCCAGGTCTGCATTGTTAACTTGCGTCTCAGAAGCCTCTGGCAAACGTCTCTGGTGAAGACGTGGGAAACTCACTCTGCAGGCAGTGTGGAACTGTGAGGGACTGAGGGTGAGCTTAACTCTCAGAAGTAAGATGTTTTTGGACAAGGCGTTCAACTACCTACTCACGTATGGAACTTAGTATGTAGCACCAGTCTACCACAGGAATTACTAGGAAATCGCTGAATTGAGCTTGGAGGCACTCGTCTTGTGTGCCAGGAGATTCCAATTACCTCTCCCAACACTTGCGTCAAGCAGCGAGCCTAGGCCTTTTGGAAGTGAAAGGTAGCTGCAGGCAGGATGTAGGGTTACAGGCCATAAGCTCAACTCTCAGAAGTGTGTATGCATGGGAGGCAGATGTCTGCTACACACTCGGACATGAGAGTTGGAACCTAGCTACACTCCTATTGAAGAAGGATGTTGGAAATTGCTGTATTCAACTCAGATACACGGGAGTTCAGGCCCAATGCTTACACATGCTTTTCCCACAACCTATCCAAGCCACTAACATGAGGATGTTAGCAGGTACGTCTACAGTCAGGCAGGATGCGGGAGGGTTCTGCCCTGTCCTCAACTCTCACAGGGAAGCATGCCTAGAAGCCAGCTCTCAACTAGCTGCATTCTTATGACAGTGTGAAGGTAGCAGTATTCTGAGTAAGGAGGTTCCCAGATTGCCACTCTCCCGCACCTGGAGACACCGTCCAGGTCTGCATTGTTACCTTGCGTCTCAGAGGCCTCTGGCAAAAGTCTCTGGTGAAGACGTGGGAAACTCACTCTGCAGGCAGTGTGGAACTGTGAGGGACTGAGGGTGAGCTCAACTCTCAGCAGTAAGATGATTTTGGACAAGGCGTTCAGCTACCTTCTCACATATGGAACTTAGTATTTAGCACCAGTCTAACCCAGGAATTACTGGGAAATCGCTGGATTGAGCTTGGAGGCACTAGTCTTGTGTGCCGGGAGATTCCAGTTATCTCTCCCAACACTTCGGTGAAGCAGCGAGCCTAGGCCTTTTGGAAGCAAAAGGTAGCTGCAGGCAGGAGGTAGGATTACAGGCCATAAGCTCAACTCTCAGAAGTGTGTATGCTTGGGAGGCAGATGTCTCCTACCCACTCGGACATGGGAGTTGGAACCTACCTACACTCCTATTGAAGAAGGATGTTGGAAATCGCTGTATTCAACTCAGATACAGGGGAGTTCAGGCCCAATGCTTACACATGCTTTTCCCACAACCTATCGCAGCCACTAACATAAGGAGGTTAGCAGGTACGTCTACAGTCAGGCAGGATGTGGGAGGGTTCTGCCCTGTCCTCAGCTCTCACAGGAAAGCATGCCTAGTAGCCAGCTCTCAACTAGCTGCATTCTTATGATAGTGTGAAGGTAGCAGTATTCTGAGTAAGGAGGTTCCAAGATTACCACTCTACTGCACCTGGAGATAGCCTCCAGGTCTGCATTGTTAACTTGCGTCTCAGAGGCCTCTGGCAAAAGTCTCTGGTGAAGACGGGAAAACTCACTCTGCAGGCAGTGTGGAACTGTGAGGGACTGAGGGTGAGCTCAACTCTCAGCAGTAAGATGATTTTGGACAAGGCGTTCAGCTACCTTCTCACATATGGAACTTAGTATGTAGCACCAGTCTACACCAGGAATTACTGGGAAATCGCTGGATTGAGCTTGGAGGCACTAGTCCTGTGTGCCGGGAGATTCCAGTTACCTCTCCCAACACTTCGGTGAAGCAGCGAGCCTAGGCCTTTTGGAAGCGAAAGGTAGCTGCAGGCAGGAGGTAGGGTTACAGGCCATAAGCTCAACTCTCAGAAGTGGGTATGCGTGGGAGGCAGATGTCTGCTACCCACTCGGACATGCGAGTGGGAACCTAGCTACACTCTGATGAAGAAGGACTTTGGAAACCGCTGTATTCAACTCAGATACACGTGGGTTCAGGCACAACGATTCCACATGCTTTTCTCACAACTTTTCCCTGCCACTAACATGAGGACGTTAGCAGCTCCCTCTACAGTCAAGCAGGATGCGGGAGGGTTGTGCCCTGTCCTTAGCTCTCACAGGGAAGCATGCCTTGAAGCCAGCTGTCAACTAGCTGCATACTTATGGCAGGGTGAAGGTAGCAGTATTCTGAGACAGGAGGTTCCCAGATTACCACTCTACTGCACCTGGAGATACCCTCCAGGTCTGCATTGTTAACTGCGTCTCAGAAGCCTCTGGCAAACGTCTCTGGTGAAGACGTGCGAAACTCACTCTGCAGGCAGTGTGGAACTGTGAGGGACTGAGGGTGAGCTTAACTCTCAGAAGTAAGATGTTTTTGGACAAGGCGTTCAACTACCTACTCACGTATGGAACTTAGTATGTAGCACCAGTCTACCACAGGAATTACTAGGAAATCGCTGAATTGAGCTTGGAGGCACTCGTCTTGTGTGCCAGGAGATTCCAATTACCTCTCCCAAAACTTGCGTCAAGCAGCGAGCCTAGGCCTTTTGGAAGTGAAAGGTAGCGGCAGGCAGGATGTAGGGTTACAGGCCATAAGCTCAACTCTCAGAAGTGTGTATGCATGGGAGGCAGATGTCTGCTACACACTCGGACATGAGAGTTGGAACCTAGCTACACTCCTATTGAAGAAGGATGTTGGAAATCGCTGTATTCAACTCAGATACACGGGAGTTCAGGCCCAATGCTTACACATGCTTTTCCCACAACCTATCCAAGCCACTAACATGAGGATGTTAGCAGGTACGTCTACAGTCAGGCAGGATGCGGGAGGGTTCTGCCCTGTCCTCAACTCTCACAGGGAAGCATGCCTAGAAGCCAGCTCTCAACTAGCTGCATTCTTATGACAGTGTGAAGGTAGCAGTATTCTGAGTAAGGAGGTTCCCAGATTGCCACTCTCCCGCACCTGGAGACACCGTCCAGGTCTGCATTGTTACCTTGCGTCTCAGAGGCCTCTGGCAAAAGTCTCTGGTGAAGACGTGGGAAACTCACTCTGCAGGCAGTGTGGAACTGTGAGGGACTGAGGGTGAGCTCAACTCTCAGCAGTAAGATGATTTTGGACAAGGCGTTCAGCTACCTTCTCACATATGGAACTTAGTATTTAGCACCAGTCTACCCCAGGAATTACTGGGAAATCGCTGGATTGAGCTTGGAGGCACTCGTCTTGTGTGCTGGGAGATTCCAATTACCTCTCCCAACACTTCGGTGAAGCAATGAGCCTAGGCCTTTTGGAAGCGAAAGGTAGCTGCAGGCAGGAGGTAGGGTTACAGGCCATAAGCTCAACTCTTAGAAGTGGGTATGCATGGGAGGCAGATGTCTGCTACCCACTCGGACATGCGAGTGGGAACCTAGCTACACTCTGATGAAGAAGGACTTTGGAAATAGCTGTATTCAACTCAGATACACGTGGGTTCAGGCACAACGATTCCACATGCTTTTCTCACAACTTTTCCCTGCCACTAACATGAGGACGTTAGCAGCTCCTTCTACAGTCAAGCAGGATGCGGGAGGGTTGTGCCCTGTCCTTAGCTCTCACAGGGAAGCATGCCTTGAAGCCACCTGTCAACTAGCTGCATTCTTATGGCAGGGTGAAGGTAGCAGTATTCTGAGACAGGAGGTTCCAAGATTACCACTCTACTGCACCTGGAGATACCCTCCAGGTCTGCATTGTTAACTTGCGTCTCATAGCCTCTGGCAAACGTCTCTGGTGAAGACGTGGGAAACTCACTCTGCAGGCAGTGTGGAACTGTGAGGGACTGAGGGTGAGCTCAACTCTCAGAAGTAAGATGATTTTGGACAAGGCGTTCAGCTACCTTCTCACATATGGAACTTAGTATGTAGCACCAGTCTACCCCAGGAATTACTGGGAAATCGCTGGAATGAGCTTGGAGGCACTAGTCTTGTGTGCCGGGAGATTCCAATTACCTCTCCCAACACTTCCGTCAAACAGCGAGCTTAGGAATTTTAGAATCGAAGTATACCAGCAGACTGGATGGGGAGGTACAGGCCAAAAGCTCAACTCTCAGAAGTGTGTATGCATGGGAGTCAGATGTCTGCTCCCCATTCTGACATGGGAGTTGGAACCTAGCTACACTCTGATGAAGAAGGTCTTTGGAAATCGCTGTATTCAACTCAGATACACGAGAGTTCAGGCACAACGATTCCACATGCATTTCTCACAACCTTTCCCTGCCACTAACATGAGGATGTTAGCAGCTCCTTCTACAGTCAAGCAGGATGCGGGAGGGTTGTGCCCTGTCCTCAGCTCTCACAGGGAAGCATGCCTTGAAGCCAGCTGTCAACTAGCTGCATTCTTATGGCAGGGTGAAGGTAGCAGTATTCTGAGACAGGAGGTTCCCAGATTACCACTCTACTGCACCTGGAGACACCCTCCAGTTCTGCATTGTTAACTTGCGTCTCAGTAGCCTCTGGCAAACGTCTCTGGGGAAGACGTGCGAAACTCACTCTGCAGGCAGTGTGGAACTGTGAGGGACTGAGGGTGAGCTCAACTCTCAGAAGTAAGATGTTTTTGGAGAAGGCGTTCAACTGCCTACTCACGTATGGAACTTAGAATGTAGCACCACTCTACCACAGGAATTACTAGGAAATCGCTGGATTGAGCTTGGCGGCACTCGTCTTGTGTGCCGGGAGATTCCAATTACATCTCCCAACACTTGCGTCAAGCAGCGAGCCTAGGCCTTTTGGAAGCTTAATGTAGCTGCAGGCAAGATGTAGGGTTACAGGCCATAAGCTCAACTCTCAGAAGTGTGTATGCATGGGAGGCAGATGTCTGCTACCCACTCGGACATGGGAGTTGGAACCTAGCTACACTCCTACTGAAGAAGGATGTTGAAAATCGCTGTATTCAACTCAGCTACACGGCAGTTCAGGCCCAATGCTTACACATGATTTTCCCACAACCTATCCCAGCCACTAACATGAGGATGTTAGCAGGTACGTCTACAGTCAGGCAGGATGCGGGAGGCTTCTGCCCTGTCCTCAGCTCTCACAGGGAAGCATGCCTAGAAGCCAGCTCTCAACTAGCTGCATTCTTATGGCAGGGTGAAGGTAGCAGTATTCTGAGTAAGGAGGTTCCCAGATTACCACTCTACTGCACCTGGAGATACCATCCAGGTGTGCATTGTTAACTTGCGTCTCAGAAGCCTCTGGCAAAAGTCTCTGGTGAAGACGAGGGAAACGCACTCTGCAGGCAGTGTGGAACTGTGAGGGACTGAGGTGAGCTCAACTCTCAGCAGTAAGATGATTTTGGACAAGGCGTTCAGCTACCTTCTCACATATGGAACTTAGTATGTAGCACCAGTCTACCCCAGGAATTACTGGGAAATCGCTGGATTGAGCTTGGAGGCACTCGTCTTGTGTGCCGGGAGATTCCAATTACCTCTCCCAACACTTCGGTGAAGCAGTGAGCCTAGGCCTTTTGGGAGCGAAAGGTAGCGGCAGGCAGGATGTAGGGTTACAGGCTATAAGCTCAACTCTCAGAAGTATTTATGCATGGGAGGCAGATGTCTGCTACCCACTCGGACATGCGAGTTGGAACCGAGCTACACTCTGATGAAGAAGGTCTTTGGAAATCGCTGTATTCAACTCAGATACACGAGAGTTCAGGCACAACGATTCCACATGCATTTCTCACAACCTTTCCCTGCCACTAACATGAGGATGTTAGCAGCTCCTTCTACAGTCAAGCAGGATGCGGGAGGGTTGTGCCCTGTCCTCAGCTCTCACAGGGAAGCATGTCTTGAAGCCAGCTGTCAACTAGCTGCATTCTTCTGGCAGGGTGAAGGTAGCAGTATTCTGAGACAGGAGGTTCCCAGATTACCACTCTACTGCACCTGGAGATACCCTCCTTTTCTGCATTGTTAACTTGCGTCTCAGAAGCCTCTGGCAAACGTCTCTGGTGAAGACGTGCGAAACTCACTCTGCAGGCAGTGTGGAACTGTGAGGGACTGAGGGTGAGCTCAACTCTCAGAAGTAAGATGTTTTTGGAGAAGGCGTTCAACTGCCTACTCACGTATGGAACTTAGTATGTAGCACCAGTCTACCCCAGGAATTACTAGGAAATCGCTGGATTGAGCTCGGCGGCACTCGTCTTGTGTGCCGGGAGATTCCAATTACCTCTCCCAACACTTCGGTGAAGCAGGAGCCTAGGCCTTTTGGAAGCGAAAGGTAGCTGCAGGCAGGATGTAGGGTTACAGGCCATAAGCTCAAATCTCAGAAGTGTGTATGCATGGGAGGCAGATTTCTGCTACCCACTCGGACATGCGAGTTGGAACCTAGCTACACTCTGATGAACAAGGTCTTTGGAAATCGCTGTAATCAACTCAGATACACGAGAGTTCAGGCACAACGATTCCACATGCATTTCTCACAACCTTTCCCTGCCACTAACATGAGGATGTTAGCAGCTCCATCTACAGTCAAGCAGGATGCAGGAGGGTTGTGCCCTGTCCTCAGCTCTCACAGGGAAGCATGCCTTGAAGCCAGCTGTCAACTAGCTGCATTCTTATGGCAGGGTGAAGGTAGCAGTATTCTGAGACAGGAGGTTCCCAGATTACCACTCCACTGCGCCTGGAGATACCCACCAGGTCTGCATTTTTAACTTGCGTCTCAGAAGCCTCTGGCAAACGTCTCTGGTGAAGACGTGGGAAACTCACTCTGCAGGCAGTGTGGAACTGTGAGGGACTGAGGGTGAGCTCAACTCTCAGCACAAGGATGATTTTGGACAAGGCGTTCAGCTACCTTCTCACATATGGAACTTAGTATGTAGCACCAGTCTACCGCAGGAATTACTAGGAAATCGCTTGATTGAGCTTGGAGGCACTCGTCTTGTGTGCCGGGAGATTCCAGTTACCTCTCCCAACACTTGCGTCAAGCAGCGAGCCTAGGCCTTTTGGAAGCGAAAGGTATCGGCAGGCACGATGTAGGGTTACAGGCCATGAGCTCAACTCTCAGAAGTGTGTATGCATGGGAGGCAGATGTCTGCTACCCACTCGGACATGGGAGTTGGAACCTAGCTACACTCCTATTGAAGAAGGATGTTGGAAATCGCTGTATTCAACTCAGATACATGGGAGTTCAGGCCCAATGCTTACACATGCTTTTCCCACAACCTATCCCAGCCACTAACATAAGGAGGTTAGCAGGTACGTCTACAGTCAGGCAGGATGCGGGAGGGTTCTGCCCTGTCCTCAACAATCACAGGGAAGCATGCCTAGAAGCCAGCTGTCAACTAGCTGCATTCTTATGACAGTGTGAAGGTAGCAGTATTCTGAGTAAGGAGGTTCCCAGATTGCCACTCTCCCGCACCTGGAGACACCGTCCAGGTCTGCATTGTTAACTTGCATCTCAGAGGCCTCTGGCAAAAGTCTCTGGTGAAGACGTGGGAAACTCACTCTGCAGGCAGTGTGGAACTGTGAGGGACTGAGGGTGAGCTCACCTCTCAGCAGTAAGATGATTTTGGACAAGGCGTTCAGCTACCTTCTCACATATGGAACTTAGTATGTAGCACCATTCTACCCCAGGAATTACTGGGAAATCGCTGGATTGAGCTTGGAGGCACTAGTCTTGTGTGCCGGGAGATTCCAGTTACCTCTCCCAACACTTCGGTGAAGCAGCGAGCCTAGGCCTTTTGGAAGCGAAAGGTAGCTGCAGGCAGGAGGTAGGGTTACAGGCCATAATCTCAACTCTCAGAAGTGGGTATGCATGGGAGGCAGATGTCTGCTACCCACTCGGACATGCGAGTGGGAACCTAGCTACACTCTGATGAAGAAGGACTTTGGAAATCGCTGTATTCAATTCAGATACACGTGGGTTCAGGCACAACGATTAAACATGCTATTCTCACAACCTTTCCCTGCCACTAACATGAGGACGTTAGCAGCTCCTTCTACAGTCAAACAGGATGCGGGAGGGTTGTGCCATGTCCTTAGCTCTCACAGGGAAGCATGCCTTGAAGCCACCTGTCAACTAGCTGCATTCTTATGGCAGGGTGAAGGTAGCAGTATTCTGAGACAGGAGGTTCCCAGATTACCACTCTACTGCACCTGGAGATACCCTCCAGGTCTGCATTGTTAACTTGAGTCTCATAGCCTCTGGCAAACGTCTCTGATGAAGACGTGCGAAACTCACTCTGCAGGCAGTGTGGAACTGTGAGGGACTGAGGGTGAGCTCAACTCTCAGAAGTAAGATGATTTTGGACAAGGCGTTCAGCTACCTTCTCACATATGGAACTTAGTATGTAGCACCAGTCTACCCAAGGAATTACTGGGAAATCGCTGGATTGAGCTTGGAGGCACTAGTCTTGTGTGCCGGGAGATTCCAGTTACCTCTCCCAACACTTCGGTGAAGCAGCGAGCCTAGGCCTTTTGGAAGCGAAAGGTAGCTGCAGGCAGGAGGTAGGGTTACAGGCCATAAGCTCAACTCTTAGAAGTGGGTATGCATGGGAGGCAGATGTCTGCTACCCACTCGGACATGCGAGTGGGAACCTAGCTACACTCTGATGAAGAAGGACTTTGGAAATCGCTGTATTCAACTCAGATACACGTGGGTTCAGGCACAACGATTCCACATGCTTCTCTCACAACCTTTCCCTGCCACTAACATGAGGACGTTAGCAGCTCCTTCTACAGTCAAGCAGGATGCGGGAGGGTTGTGCCCTGTCCTTAGCTCTCACAGGGAAGCATGCCTTGAAGCCAGCTGTCAACTAGCTGCATTCTTATGGCAGGGTGAAGGTAGCAGTATTCTGAGACAGGAGGTTCCCAGATTACCACTCTACTGCACCTGGAGATACCCTCCAGGTCTGCATT
Source organism: Canis lupus baileyi (assembly GCF_048164855.1). Classification (NCBI taxonomy): domain Eukaryota; kingdom Metazoa; phylum Chordata; class Mammalia; order Carnivora; family Canidae; genus Canis; species Canis lupus. Next base: position 63,196,599 of record NC_132852.1, read on the forward strand.
GTTAACTTGCGTCTCATAGCCTCTGGCAAACGTCTCTGATGAAGACGTGCGAAACTCACTCTGCAGGCAGTGTGGAAGTGTGAGGGACTGAGGGTGAGCTCAACTCTCAGAAGTAAGATGATTTTGGACAAGGCGTTCAGCTAATTTCTCACATATGGAACTTAATATGTAGCACCAGTCTACCACAGGAATTACTAGGAAAGCGCTGGATTGAGCTTGGAGGCACTCGTCTTGTGTGCCGGGAGATTCCAATTACCTCTCCCAACACTTGCGTCAAACAGCGAGCCTAGGCCTTTTGGAAGTGAAAGGTAGCTGCAGGCAGGATGTAGGGTTACAGGCCATAAGCTCAACTCTCAGAAGTGTGTATGCATGGGAGGCAGATGTCTGCTACCACTAGGACATGGGAGTTGTAACCTAGCTACACTCCTATTGAAGAAGGAGTTGGAAATCGCTGTATTCAACTCAGCTACATGGGAGTTCAGGCCCAATGTTTACACATGCTTTTCCCACAACCTATCCCAGCCACTAACATGATGATGTTAGCAGGTACGTCTACAGTCAGGCAGGATGCGGGAGGGTTCTGCCCTGTCCTCAGCTCTCACAGGGAAGCATGCCTAGAAGCCAGCTCTCAACTAGCTGCATTCTTATGGCAGTGTGAAGGTAGCAGGATTCTGAGTAAGGAGGTTCCCAGATTACCACTCTACTGCACCTGGAGATACCCTCCAGGTCTGCATTGTTAACTTGCGTCTCAGAAGCCTCTGGCAAACGTCTCTGGTGAAGACGTGGGAAACTCACTCTGCAGGCAGTGTGGAACTGTGAGGGACTGAGGGTGAGCTCACCTCTCAGCAGTAAGATGATTTTGGACAAGGCGTTCAGCTACCTTCTCACATATGGAACTTAGTATGTAGCACCAGTCTACCCCAGGAATTACTGGGAAATCGCTGGATTGAGCTTGGAGGCACTAGTCTTGTGTGCCGGGAGATTCCAGTTACCTCTCCCAACACTTCGGTGAAGCAGCGAGCCTAGGCCTTTTGGAAGCGAAAGGTAGCTGCAGGCAGGAGGTAGGGTTACAGGCCATAAGCTCAACTCTCAGAAGTGGGTATGCATGGGAGGCAGATGTCTGCTACCCACTCGGACATGCGAGTGGGAACCTAGCTACACTCTGATGAAGAAGGACTTTGGAAATCGCTGTATTCAACTCAGATACACGTGGGTTCAGGCACAACGATTCCACATGCTTTTCTCACAACCTTTCCCTGCCACTAACATGAGGACGTTAGCAGCTCCTTCTACAGTCAAGCAGGATGCGGGAGGGTTGTGCCCTGTCCTTAGCTCTCACAGGGAAGCATGCCTTGAAGCCAGCTGTCAACTAGCTGCATTCTTATGGCAGGGTGAAGGTAGCAGTATTCTGAGACAGGAGGTTCCCAGATTACCACTCTACTGCACCTGGAGATACCCTCCAGGTCTGCATTGTTAACTTGCGTCTCAGAAGCCTCTGGCAAACGTCTCTGGTGAAGACGTGCGAAACTCACTCTGCAGGCAGTGTGGAACTGTGAGGGACTGAGGGTGACTTCAACTCTCAGAAGTAAGATGTTTTTGGACAAGGCGTTCAACTACCTACTCACGTATGGAACTTAGTATGTAGCACCAGTCTACCCCAGGAATTACTAGGAAATCGCTTGATTGAGCTTGGAGGCACTCGTCTTGTGTGCCGGGAGATTCCAGTTACCTCTCCCAACACTTGCGTCAAGCAGCGAGCCTAGGCCTTTTGGAAGCGAAAGGTAGCGGCAGGCACGATGTAGGGTTACAGGCCATGAGCTCAACTCTCAGAAGTGTGTATGCATGGGAGGCAGATGTCTGCTACCCACTCGGACATGGGAGTTGGAACCTAGCTACACTCCTATTGAAGAAGGATGTTGGAAATCGCTGTATTCAACTCAGATACACGGGAGTTCAGGCCCAATGCTTACACATGCTTTTCCCACAACATATCCCAGCCACTAACATAAGGAGGTTAGCAGGTACGTCTACAGTCAGGCAGGATGCGGGAGGGTTCTGCCCTGTCCTCAACTCTCACAGGGAAGCATGCCTAGAAGCCAGCTCTCAACTAGCTGCATTCTTATGACAGTGTGAAGGTAGCAGTATTCTGAGTAAGGAGGGTCCCAGATTGCCATTCTCCGGCACCTGGAGATACCGTCCAGGTCTGCATTGTTAACTTGCGTCTCAGAGGCCTCTGGCAAAAGTCTCTGGTGAAGACGTGGGAAACTCACTCTGCAGGCAGTGTGGAACTGTGAGGGACTGAGGGTGAGCTCACCTCTCAGCAGTAAGATGATTTTCGACAAGGCGTTCAGCTACCTTCTCACATATGGAACTTAGTATGTAGCACCAGTCTATCCCAGGAATTACTGGGAAATCGCTGGATTGAGCTTGGAGGCACTAGTCTTGTGTGCCGGCAGATTCCAGTTACCTCTCCCAACACTTCGGTGAAGCAGCGAGCCTAGGCCTTTTGGAAGCGAAAGGTAGCTGCAGGCAGGAGGTAGGGTTACAGGCCATAAGCTCAACTCTCAGAAGTGGGTATGCATGGGAGGCAGATGTCTGCTACCCACTCGGACATGCGAGTGGGAACCTAGCTACACTCTGATGAAGAAGGACTTTGGAAATCGCTGTATTCAACTCAGATACACGTGGGTTCAGGCACAACGATTCCACATGCTTTTCTCACAACCTTTCCCTGCCACTAACATGAGGACGTTAGCAGCTCCTTCTACAGTCAAGCAGGATGCGGGAGGGTTGTGCCCTGTCCTTAGCTCTCACAGGGAAGCATGCCTTGAAGCCAGCTGTCAACTAGCTGCATTCTTATGGCAGGGTGAAGGTAGCAGTATTCTGAGACAGGAGGTTCCCAGATTACCACTCTACTGCACCTGGAGATACCCTCCAGGTCTGCATTGTTAACTTGCGTCTCAGAAGCCTCTGGCAAACGTCTCTGGTGAAGACGTGCGAAACTCACTCTGCAGGCAGTGTGGAACTGTGAGGGACTGAGGGTGAGCTCAACTCTCAGAAGTAAGATGTTTTTGGACAAGGCGTTCAACTACCTACTCACGTATGGAACTTAGTATGTAGCACCAGTCTACCCCAGGAATTACTAGGAAATCGCTTGATTGAGCTTGGAGGCACTCGTCTTGTGTGCCGGGAGATTCCAGTTACCTCTCCCAACACTTCGGTGAAGCAGCGAGCCTAGGCCTTTTGGAAGCGAAAGGTAGCTGCAGGCAGGAGGTAGGGTTACAGGCCATAAGCTCAACTCTCAGAAGTGGGTATGCATGGGAGGCAGATGTCTGCTACCCACTCGGACATGCGAGTGGGAACCTAGCTACACTCTGATGAAGAAGGACTTTGGATATCGCTGTATTCAACTCAGATACACGTGGGTTCAGGCACAACGATTCCACATGCTTTTCTCACAACCTTTCCCTGCCACTAACATGAGGACGTTAGCAGCTCCTTCTACAGTCAAGCAGGATGCGGGAGGGTTGTGCCCTGTCCTTAGCTCTCACAGGGAAGCATGCCTTGAAGCCAGCTGTCAACTAGCTGCATTCTTATGGCAGGGTGAAGGTAGCAGTATTCTGAGACAGGAGGTTCCCAGATTACCACTCTACTGCACCTGGAGATACCCTCCAGGTCTGCATTGTTAACTTGCGTCTCAGAAGCCTCTGGCAAACGTCTCTGGTGAAGACGTGCGAAACTCACTCTGCAGGCAGTGTGGAACTGTGAGGGACTGAGGGTGACTTCAACTCTCAGAAGTAAGATGTTTTTGGACAAGGCGTTCAACTACCTACTCACGTATGGAACTTAGTATGTAGCACCAGTCTACCCCAGGAATTACTAGGAAATCGCTTGATTGAGCTTGGAGGCACACGTCTTGTGTGCCGGGAGATTCCAGTTACCTCTCCCAACACTTGCGTCAAGCAGCGAGCCTAGGCCTTTTGGAAGCGAAAGGTAGCGGCAGGCACGATGTAGGGTTACAGGCCATGAGCTCAACTCTCAGAAGTGTGTATGCATGGGAGGCAGATGTCTGCTACCCACTCGGACATGCGAGTGGGAACCTAGCTACACTCTGATGAAGAAGGACTTTGGAAATCGCTGTATTCAACTCAGATACACGTGGGTTCAGGCACAACGATTCCACATGCTTTTCTCACAACCTTTCCCTGCCACTAAAATGAGGACGTTTTCAGCTCCTTCTACAGTCAAGCAGGATGCGGGAGTGTTGTGCCCTGTCCTTAGCTCTCACAGGGAAGCATGCCTTGAAGCCAGCTGTCAACTAGTTGCATTCTTATGGCAGGGTGAAGGTAGCAGTATTCTGAGACAGGAGGTTCCCAGATTACCACTCTACTGCACCTGGAGATACCCTCCAGGTCTGCATTGTTAACTTGCGTCTCATAGCCTCTGGCAAACGTCTCTGGTGAAGACGTGGGAAACTCACTCTGCAGGCAGTGTGGAACTGTGAGGGACAGAGGGTGAGCTCAACTCTCAGAAGTAAGATGATTTTGGACAAGGCGTTCAGCTACCTTCTCACATATGGAACTTAGTATGTAGCACCAGTCTACCCCAGGAATTACTGGGAAATCGCTGGATTGAGCTTGGAGGCACTAGTCTTGTGTGCCGGCAGATTCCAGTTACCTCTCCCAACACTTCGGTGAAGCAGCGAGCCTAGGCCTTTTGGAAGCGAAAGGTAGCTGCAGGCAGGAGGTAGGGTTACAGGCCATAAGCTCAACTCTCAGAAGTGGGTATGCATGGGAGGCAGATGTCTGCTACCCACTCGGACATGCGAGTGGGAACCTAGCTACACTCTGATGAAGAAGGACTTTGGAAATCGCTGTATTCAACTCAGATACACGTGGGTTCAGGCACAACGATTCCACATGCTTCTCTCACAACCTTTCCCTGCCACTAACATGAGGACGTTAGCAGCTCCTTCTACAGTCAAGCAGGATGCGGGAGGGTTGTGCCCTGTCCTTAGCTCTCACAGGGAAGCATGCCTTGAAGCCAGCTGTCAACTAGCTGCATTCTTATGGCAGGGTGAAGGTAGCAGTATTCTGAGACAGGAGGTTCCCAGATTACCACTCTACTGCACCTGGAGATACCCTCCAGGTCTGCATTGTTAACTTGCGTCTCATAGCCTCTGGCAAACGTCTCTGATGAAGACGTGCGAAACTCACTCTGCAGGCAGTGTGGAACTGTGAGGGACTGAGGGTGAGCTCAACTCTCAGAAGTAAGATGATTTTGGACAAGGCGTTCAGCTACCTTCTCACATATGGAACTTAATATGTAGCACCAGTCTACCACAGGAAGTACTAGGAAAGCGCTGGATTGAGCTTGGAGGCACTCGTCTTGTGTGCCGGGAGATTCCAATTACCTCTCCCAACACTTGCATCAAGCAGCGAGCCTAGGCCTTTTGGAAGTGAAAGGTAGCTGCAGGCAGGATGTAGGGTTACAGGCCATAAGCTCAACTCTCAGAAGTGTGTATGCATGGGAGGCAGATGTCTGCTACCACTAGGACATGGGAGTTGTAACCTAGCTACACTCCTATTGAAGAAGGAGTTGGATATCGCTGTATTCAACTCAGCTACATGGGAGTTCAGGCCCAATGTTTACACATGCTTTTCCCACAACCTATCCCAGCCACTAACATGAGGATGTTAGCAGGTACGTCTACAGTCAGGCAGGATGCGGGAGGGTTCTGCCCTGTCCTCAGCTCTCACAGGGAAGCATGCCTAGAAGCCAGCTCTCAACTAGCTGCATTCTTATGGCAGGGTGAAGGTAGCAGTATTCTGAGACAGGAGGTTCCCAGATTACCACTCTACTGCACCTGGAGATACCCTCCAGGTCTGCATTGTTAACTTGCGTCTCATAGCCTCTGGCAAACGTCTCTGGTGAAGACGTGCGAAACTCACTCTGTAGGCAGTGTGGAACTGTGAGGGACTGAGGGTGAGCTCAACTCTCAGAAGTAAGATGATTTTGGACAAGGCGTTCAGCTACCTTCTCACATATGGAACTTAGTATGTAGCACCAGTCTACCCCAGGAATTACTAGGAATTCGCTTGATTGAGCTTGGAGGCACTCGTCTTGTGTGCCGGGAGATTCCAGTTACCTCTCCCAACACTTGCGTCAAGCAGCGAGCCTAGGCCTTTTGGAAGCGAAAGGTAGCTGCAGGCAGGAGGTAGGGTTACAGGCCATAAGCTCAACTCTCAGAAGTGGGTATGCATGGGAGGCAGATGTCTGCTACCCACTCGGACATGCGAGTGGGAACCTAGCTACACTCTGATGAAGAAGGACTTTGGAAATCGCTGTATTCAACTCAGATACACGTGGGTTCAGGCACAACGATTCCACATGCTTTTCTCACAACCTTTCCCTGCCACTAACATGAGGACGTTAGCAGCTCCTTCTACAGTCAAGCAGGATGCGGGAGGGTTGTGCCCTGTCCTTAGCTCTGACTGGGAAGCATGCCTTGAAGCCAGCTGTCAACTAGCTGCATTCTTATGGCAGGGTGAAGGTAGCAGTATTCTGAGACAGGAGGTTCCCAGATTACCACTCTACTGCACCTGGAGATACCCTCCAGGTCTGCATTGTTAACTTGCGTCTCAGAAGCCTCTGGCAAACGTCTCTGGTGAAGACGTGCGAAACTCACTCTGCAGGCAGTGTGGAACTGTGAGGGACTGAGGGTGACTTCAACTCTCAGAAGTAAGATGTTTTTGGACAAGGCGTTCAACTACCTACTCACGTATGGAACTTAGTATGTAGCACCAGTCTACCCCAGGAATTACTAGGAAATCGCTTGATTGAGCTTGGAGGCACTCGTCTTGTGTGCCGGGAGATTCCAGTTACCTCTCCCAACACTTGCGTCAAGCAGCGAGCCTAGGCCTTTTGGAAGCGAAAGGTAGCGGCAGGCACGATGTAGGGTTACAGGCCATGAGCTCAACTCTCAGAAGTGTGTATGCATGGGAGGCAGATGTCTGCTACCCACTCGGACATGGGAGTTGGAACCTAGCTACACTCCTATTGAAGAAGGATGTTGGAAATCGCTGTATTCAACTCAGATACACGGGAGTTCAGGCCCAATGCTTACACATGCTTTTCCCACAACCTATCCCAGCCACTAACATAAGGAGGTTAGCAGGTACGTCTACAGTCAGGCAGAATGCGGGAGGGTTCTGCCCTGTCCTCAACTCTCACAGGGAAGCATGCCTAGAAGCCAGCTCTCAACTAGCTGCATTCTTATGACAGTGTGAAGGTAGCAGTATTCTGAGTAAGGAGGGTCCCAGATTGCCACTCTCCGGCACCTGGAGATACCGTCCAGGTCTGCATTGTTAACTTGCGTCTCAGAGGCCTCTGGCAAAAGTCTCTGGTGAAGACGTGGGAAACTCACTCTGCAGGCAGTGTGGAACTGTGAGGGACTGAGGGTGAGCTCACCTCTCAGCAGTAAGATGATTTTGGACAAGGCGTTCAGCTACCTTCTCACATATGGAACTTAGTATGTAGCACCAGTCTACCCCAGGAATTACTGGGAAATCGCTGGATTGAGCTTGGAGGCACTAGTCTTGTGTGCCGGGAGATTCCAGTTACCTCTCCCAACACTTCGGTGAAGCAGCGAGCCTAGGCCTTTTGGAAGCGAAAGGTAGCTGCAGGCAGGAGGTAGGGTTACAGGCCATAAGCTCAACTCTCAGAAGTGGGTATGCATGGGAGGCAGATGTCTGCTACCCACTCGGACATGCGTGTGGGAACCTAGCTACACTCTGATGAAGAAGGACTTTGGAAATCGCTGTATTCAACTCAGATACACGTGGGTTCAGGCACAACGATTCCACATGCTTTTCTCACAACCTTTCCCTGCCACTAACATGAGGACGTTAGCAGCTCCTTCTACAGTCAAGCAGGATGCGGGAGGGTTGTGCCCTGTCCTTAGCTCTCACAGGGAAGCATGCCTTGAAGCCAGCTGTCAACTAGCTGCATTCTTATGGCAGGGTGAAGGTAGCAGTATTCTGAGACAGGAGGTTCCCAGATTACCACTCTACTGCACCTGGAGATACCCTCCAGGTCTGCATTGTTAACTTGCGTCTCAGAAGCCTCTGGCAAACGTCTCTGCTGAAGACGTGCGAAACTCACTCTGCAGGCAGTGTGGAACTGTGAGGGACTGAGGGTGAGCTCAACTCTCAGAAGTAAGATGTTTTTGGACAAGGCGTTCAACTACCTACTCACGTATGGAACTTAGTATGTAGCACCAGTCTACCCCAGGAATTACTAGGAAATCGCTTGATTGAGCTTGGAGGCACTCGTCTTGTGTGCCGGGAGATTCCAGTTACCTCTCCCAACACTTGCGTCAAGCAGCAAGCCTAGGCCTTTTGGAAGCGAAAGGTAGCTGCAGGCAGGAGGTAGGGTTACAGGCCATAAGCTCAACTCTCAGAAGTGGGTATGCATGGGAGGCAGATGTCTGCTACCCACTCTGACATGCGAGTGGGAACCTAGCTACACTCTGATGAAGAAGGACTTTGGAAATCGCTGTATTCAACTCAGATACACGTGGGTTCAGGCACAACGATTCCACATGCTTTTCTCACAACCTTTCCCTGTCACTAACATGAGGACGTTAGCAGCTCCGTCTACACTCAAGCAGGATGCGGGAGGGTTGTTCCCTGTCCTTAGCTCTCACAGGGAAGCATGCCTTGAAGCCAGCTGTCAACTAGCTGCATTCCTATGGCAGGGTGAAGGTAGCAGTATTCTGAGACAGGAGGTTCCCAGATTGCCACTCTACTGCACCTGGAGATACCCTCCAGGTCTGCATTGTTAACTTGCGTCTCAGAAGCCTCTGGCAAACGTCTCTGGTGAAGACGTGCGAAACTCACTCTGCAGGCAGTGTGGAACTGTGAGGGACTGAGGGTGAGCTCAACTCTCAGAAGTAAGATGATTTTGGACAAGGCGTTCAGCTACCTTCTCACATATGGAACTTAGTATGTAGCACCAGTCTACCCCAGGAATTACTGGGAAATCGCTGGATTGAGCTTGGAGGCACTAGTCTTGTGTGCCGGGAGATTCCAGTTACCTCTCCCAACACTTCGGTGAAGCAGCGAGCCTAGGCCTTTTGGAAGCGAAAGGTAGCTGCAGGCAGGAGGTAGGGTTACAGGACATAAGCTCAACTCTCAGAAGTGGGTATGCATGGGAGGCAGATGTCTGCTACCCACTCGGACATGCGAGTGGGAACCTAGCTACACTCTGATGAAGAAGGACTTTGGAACTCGCTGTATTCAACTCAGATACACGTGGGTTCAGGCACAACGATTCCACATGCTTTTCTCACAACCTTTCCCTGCCACTAACATGAGGACGTTAGCAGCTCCTTCTACAGTCAAGCAGGATGCGGGAGGGTTGTGCCCTGTCCTTAGCTCTCACAGGGAAGCATGCCTTGAAGCCAGCTGTCAACTAGCTGCATTCTTATGGCAGGGTGAAGGTAGCAGTATTCTGAGACAGGAGGTTCCCAGATTACCACTCTACTGCACCTGGAGATATCCTCCGGGTCTGCATTGTTAACTTGCGACTCATAGCCTCTAGCAAACGTCTCTGGTGAAGACGTGCGAAACTCACTCTGCAGGCAGTGTGGAACTGTGAGGGACTGAGGGTGAGCTCAACTCTCAGAAGTAAGATGATTTTGGACAAGGCGTTCAGCTACCTTCTCACATATGGAACTTAGTATGTAGCACCAGTCTACCCCAGGAATTACTGGGAAATCGCTGGATTGAGCTTGGAGGCACTAGTCTTGTGTGCCGGGAGATTCCAGTTACCTCTCCCAACACTTCGGTGAAGCAGCGAGCCTAGGCCTTTTGGAAGCGAAAGGTAGCTGCAGGCAGGAGGTAGGGTTACAGGCCATAAGCTCAACTCTCAGAAGTGGGTATGCATGGGAGGCAGATGTCTGCTACCCACTCGGACATGCGAGTGGGAACCTAGCTACACTCTGATGAAGAAGGACTTTGGAAATCGCTGTATTCAACTCAGATACACGTGGGTTCAGGCACAACGATTCCACATGCTTTTCTCACAACCTTTCCCTGCCACTAACATGAGGACGTTAGCAGCTCCTTCTACAGTCAAGCAGGATGCGGGAGGGTTGTGCCCTGTCCTTAGCTCTCACTGGGAAGCATGCCTTGAAGCCAGCTGTCAACTAGCTGCATTCTTATGGCAGGGTGAAGGTAGCAGTATTCTGAGACAGGAGGTTCCCAGATTACCACTCTACTGCACCTGGAGATACCCTCCAGGTCTGCATTGTTAACTTGCGTCTCAGAAGCCTCTGGCAAACGTCTCTGGTGAAGACGTGCGAAACTCACTCTGCAAGCAGTGTGGAACTGTGAGGGACTGAGGGTGAGCTCAACTCTCAGAAGTAAGATGTTTTTGGACAAGGCGTTCAACTACCTACTCACGTATGGAACTTAGTATGTAGCACCAGTCTACCCCAGGAATTACTAGGAAATCGCTTGATTGAGCTTGGAGGCACTCGTCTTGTGTGCCGGGAGATTCCAGTTACCTCTCCCAACACTTGCGTCAAGCAGCGAGCCTAGGCCTTTTGGAAGCGAAAGGTAGCGGCAGGCACGATGTAGGGTTACAGGCCATGAGCTCAACTCTCAGAAGTGTGTATGCATGGGAGGCAGATGTCTGCTACCCACTCGGACATGGGAGTTGGAACCTAGCTACACTCCTATTGAAGAAGGATGTTGGAAATCGCTGTATTCAACTCAGATACACGGGAGTTCAGGCCCAATGCTTACACATGCTTTTCCCACAACCTATCCCAGCCACTAACATAAGGAGGTTAGCAGGTACGTCTACAGTCAGGCAGGATGCGGGAGGGTTCTGCCCTGTCCTCAACTCTCACAGGGAAGCATGCCTAGAAGCCAGCTCTAAACTAGCTGCATTCTTATGACAGTGTGAAGGTAGCAGTATTCTGAGTAAGGAGGGTCCCAGATTGCCACTCTCCGGCACCTGGAGATACCGTCCAGGTCTACATTGTTAACTTGCGTCTCAGAGGCCTCTGGCAAAAGTCTCTGGTGAAGACGTGGGAAACTCACTCTGCAGGCAGTGTGGAACTGTGAGGGACTGAGGGTGAGCTCACCTCTCAGCAGTAAGATGATTTTGGACAAGGCGTTCAGCTACCTTCTCACATGTGGAACTTAGTATGTAGCACCAGTCTACCCCAGGAATTACTGGGAAATCGCTGGATTGAGCTTGGAGGCACTAGTCTTGTGTGCCGGGAGATTCCAGTTACCTCTCCCAACACTTCGGTGAAGCAGCGAGCCTAGGCCTTTTGGAAGCGAAAGGTAGCTGCAGGCAGGAGGTAGGGTTACAGGCCATAAGCTCAACTCTCAGAAGTGGGTATGCATGGGAGGCAGATGTCTGCTACCCACTCGGACATGCGAGTGGGAACCTAGCTACACTCTGATGAAGAAGGACATTGGAAATCGCTGTATTCAACTCAGATACACGTGGGTTCAGGCACAACGATTCCACATGCTTTTCTCACAACCTTTCCCTGCCACTAACATGAGGACGTTAGCAGCTCCTTCTACAGTCAAGCAGGATGCGGGAGGGTTGTGCCCTGTCCTTAGCTCTCACAGGGAAGCATGCCTTGAAGCCAGCTGTCAACTAGCTGCATTCTTATGGCAGGGTGAAGGTAGCAGTATTCTGAGACAGGAGGTTCCCAGATTACCACTCTACTGCACCTGGAGATACCCTCTAGGTCTGCATTGTTAACTTGCGTCTCATAGCCTCTGGCAAACGTCTCTGGTGAAGACGTGCAAAACTCACTCTGCAGGCAGTGTGGAACTGTGAGGGACTGAGGGTGAGCTCAACTCTCAGAAGTAAGATGATTTTGGACAAGGCGTTCAGCTACCTTCTCACATATGGAAGTTAGTATGTAGCACCAGTCTACCCCAGGAATTACTGGGAAATCGCTGGATTGAGCTTGGAGGCACTAGTCTTGTGTGCCGGCAGATCCAGTTACCTCTCCCAACACTTCGGTGAAGCAGCGAGCCTAGGCCTTTTGGAAGCGAAAGGTAGCTGCAGGCAGGAGGTAGGGTTACAGGCCATAAGTTCAACTCTCAGAAGTGGGTATGCATGGGAGGCAGATGTCTGCTACCCACTCGGACATGCGAGTGGGAACCTAGCTACACTCTGATGAAGAAGGACTTTGGAAATCGCTGTATTCAACTCAGATACACGTGGGTTCAGGCACAACGATTCCACATGCTTTTCTCACAACCTTTCCCTGCCACTAACATGAGGACGTTAGCAGCTCCTTCTACAGTCAAGCAGGATGCGGGAGGGTTGTGCCCTGTCCTTAGCTCTCACAGGGAAGCATGCCTTGAAGCCAGCTGTCAACTAGCTGCATTCTTATGGCAGGGTGAAGGTAGCAGTATTCTGAGAAAGGAGGTTCCCAGATTACCACTCTACTGCACCTGGAGATACCCTCCAGGTCGGCATTGTTAACTTGCGTCTCAGAAGCCTCTGGCAAACGTCTCTGGTGAAGACGTGCGAAACTCACTCTGCAGGCAGTGTGGAACTGTGAGGGACTGAGGGTGAGCTCAACTCTCAGAAGTAAGATGATTTTGGACAAGGCGTTCAACTACCTACTCACGTATGGAACTTAGTATGTAGCACCAGTCTACCCCAGGAATTACTAGAAATTCGCTTGATTGAGCTTCGAGGCACTCGTCTTGTGTGCCGGGAGATTCCAGTTACCTCTCCCAACACTTGCGTCAAGCAGCGAGCCTAGGCCTTTTGGAAGCGAAAGGTATCGGCAGGCACGATGTAGGGTTACAGGCCATGAGCTCAACTCTCAGAAGTGTGTATGCATGTGAGGCAGATGTCTGCTACCCACTCGGACATGGGAGTTGGAAACTAGCTACACTCCTATTGAAGAAGGATGTTGGAAATCGCTGTATTCAACTCAGATACACGGGAGTTCAGGCCCAATGCTTACACATGCTTTTCCCACAACCTATCCCAGCCACTAACATGAGGAGGTTATCAGGTACGTCTACAGTCAGGCAGGATGCGGGAGGGTTCTGCCCTGTCCTCAACTCTCACAGGGAAGCATGCTTAGAAGCCAGCTCTCAACTAGTTGCATTCTTATGACAGTGTGAAGGTAGCAGTATTCTGAGTAAGGAGGTTCGCAGATTGCCACTCTCCAGCACCTGGAGATACCGTCCAGGTCTGCATTGTTAACTTGCGTCTCAGAGGCCTCTGGCAAAAGTCTCTGGTGAAGACGTGGGAAACTCACTCTGCAGGCAGTGTGGAACTGTGAGGGACTGAGGATGAGCTCAACTCTCAGCAGTAAGATGATTTTGGACAAGGCGTTCAGCTACCTTCTCACATATGGAACTTGGTATGTAGCACCAGTCTACCCCAGGAATTACTGGGAAATCGCTGGATTGAGCTTGGAGGCACTAGTCTTGTGTGCCGGGATATTCCAGTTACCTCTCCCAACACTTCGGTGAAGCAGCGAGCCTAGGCCTTTTGGAAGCGAAAGGTAGCTGCAGGCAGGAGGTAGGGTTACAGGCCATAAGCTCAACTCTCAGAAGTGGGTATGCATGGGAGGCAGATGTCTGCTACCCACTCGGACATGCGAGTGGGAACCTAGCTACACTCTGATGAAGAAGGACTTTGGAAATCGCTGTATTCAACTCAGATACACGTGGGTTCAGGCACAACGATTCCACATGCTTTTCTCACAACCTTTCCCTGTCACTAACATGAGGACGTTAGCAGCTCCTTCTACAGTCAAGCAGGATGCGGGAGGGTTGTGCCCTGTCCTTAGCTCTCACAGGGAAGCATGCCTTGAAGCCAGCTGTCAACTAGCTGCATTCTTATGGCAGGGTGAAGGTAGCAGTATTCTGAGACAGGAGGTTCCCAGATTACCACTCTACTGCACCTGGAGATACCCTCCAGGTCTGCATTGTTAACTTGCGACTCATAGCCTCTGGCAAACGTCTCTGGTGAAGACGTGCGAAACTCACTCTGCAGGCAGTGTGGAACTGTGAGGGACTGAGGGTGAGCTCAACTCTCAGAAGTAAGATGATTTTGGACAAGGCGTTCAGCTACCTTCTCACATATGGAACTTAGTATGTAGCACCAGTCTACCCCAGGAATTAATGGGAAATCGCTGGATTGAGCTTGGAGGCACTAGTCTTGTGTGCCGGCAGATTCCAGTTACCTCTCCCAACACTTCGGTGAAGCAGCGAGCCTAGGCCTTTTGGAAGCGAAAGGTAGCTGCAGGCAGGAGGTAGGGTTACAGGCCATAAGCTCAACTCTCAGAAGTGGGTATGCATGGGAGGCAGATGTCTGCTACCCACTCGGACAGGCGAGTGGGAACCTAGCTACACTCTGATGAAGAAGGACTTTGGAAATCGCTGTATTCAACTCAGATACACGTGGGTTCAGGCACAACGATTCCACATGCTTTTCTCACAACCTTTCCCTGCCACTAACATGAGGACGTTAGCAGCTCCTTCTACAGTCAAGCAGGATGCGGGAGGGTTGTGCCCTGTCCTTAGCTCTCACAGGGAAGCATGCCTTGAAGCCAGCTGTCAACTAGCTGCATTCTTATGGCAGGGTGAAGGTAGCAGTATTCTGAGACAGGAGGTTCCCAGATTACCACTCTACTGCACCTGGAGATACCCTCCAGGTCTGCATTGTTAACTTGCGTCTCAGAAGCCTCTGGCAAACGTCTCTGGTGAAGACGTGCGAAACTCACTCTGCAGGCAGTGTGGAACTGTGAGGGACTGAGGGTGAGCTCAACCCTCAGAAGTAAGATGTTTTTGGACAAGGCGTTCAACTACCTACTCACGTATGGAACTTAGTATGTAGCACCAGTCTACCCCAGGAATTACTAGGAAATCGCTTGATTGAGCTTGGAGGCACTCGTCTTGTGTGCCGGGAGATTCCAGTTACCTCTCCCAACACTTGCATCAAGCAGCGAGCCTAGGCCTTTTGAAAGCGAAAGGTAGCGTCAGGCACGATGTAGGGTTACAGGCCATGAGCTCAACTCTCAGAAGTGTGTATGCATGGGAGGCAGATGTCTGCTACCCACTCGGACATGGGAGTTGGAACCTAGCTACACTCCTATTGAAGAAGGATGTTGGAAATCGCTGTATTCAACTCAGATACACGGGAGTTCAGGCCCAATGCTTACACATGCTTTTCCCACAACCTATCCCAGCCACTAACATAAGGAGGTTAGCAGGTACGTCTACAGTCAGGCAGGATGCGGGAGGGTTCTGCCCTGTCCTCAACTCTCACAGGGAAGCATGCCTAGAAGCCAGCTCTCAACTAGCTGCATTCTTATGACAGTGTGAAGGTAGCAGTATTCTGAGTAAGGACGGTCCCAGATTGCCACTCTCCGGCACCTGGAGATACCGTCCAGGTCTGCATTGTTAACTTGCGTCTCAGAGGCCTCTGGCAAAAGTCTCTGGTGAAGACGTGGGAAACTCACTCTGCAGGCAGTGTGGAACTGTGAGGGACTGAGGGTGAGCTCACCTCTCAGCAGTAAGATGATTTTGGACAAGGCGTTCAGCTACCTTCTCACATGTGGAACTTAGTATGTAGCACCAGTTTACCCCAGGAATTACTGGGAAATCGCTGGATTGAGCTTGGAGGCACTAGTCTTTTGTGCCGGGAGATTCCAGTTACCTCTCCCAACACTTCGGTGAAGCAGCGAGCCTAGGCCTTTTGGAAGCGAAAGGTAGCTGCAGGCAGGAGGTAGGGTTACAGGCCATAAGCTCAACTCTCAGAAGTGGGTATGCATGGGAGGCAGATGTCTGCTACCCACTCGGACATGCGAGTGGGAACCTAGCTACACTCTGATGAAGAAGGACATTGGAAATCGCTGTATTCAACTCAGATACACGTGGGTTCAGGCACAACGATTCCACATGCTTTTCTCACAACCTTTCCCTGCCACTAACATGAGGACGTTAGCAGCTCCTTCTACAGTCAAGCAGGATGCGGGAGGGTTGTGCCCTGTCCTTAGCTCTCACAGGGAAGCATGCCTTGAAGCCAGCTGTCAACTAGCTGCATTCTTATGGCAGGGTGAAGGTAGCAGTATTCTGAGACAGGAGGTTCCCAGATTACCACTCTACTGCACCTGGAGATACCCTCCAGGTCTGCATTGTTAACTTGCGTCTCATAGCCTCTGGCAAACGTCTCTGGTGAAGACGTGCGAAACTCACTCTGCAGGCAGTGTGGAACTGTGAGGGACTGAGGGTGAGCTCAACTCTCAGAAGTAAGATGATTTTGGACAAGGCGTTCAGGTACCTTCTCACATATGGAACTTAGTATGTAGCACCAGTCTACCCCAGGAATTACTGGGAAATCGCTGGATTGAGCTTGGAGGCACTAGTCTTGTGTGCCGGGAGATTCCAGTTACCTCTCCCAACACTTCGGTGAAGCAGCGAGCCTAGGCCTTTTGGAAGCGAAAGGTAGCTGCAGGCAGGAGGTAGGGTTACAGGCCATATGCTCAACTCTCAGAAGTGGGTATGCATGGGAGGCAGATGTCTGCTACCCACTCGGACATGCGAGTGGGAACCTAGCTACACTCTGATGAAGAAGGACTTTGGAAATCGCTGTATTCAACTCAGATACACATGGGTTCAGGCACAACGATTCCACATGCTTTTCTCACATTCTTTCCCTGCCACTAACATGAGGACGTTAGCAGCTCCTTCTACAGTCAAGCAGGATGCGGGAGGGTTGTGCCCTGTCCTTAGCTCTCACTGGGAAGCATGCCTTGAAGCCAGCTGTCAACTAGCTGCATTCTTATGGCAGGGTGAAGGTAGCAGTATTCTGAGACAGGAGGTTCCCAGATTACCACTCTACTGCACCTGGAGATACCCTCCAGGTCTGCATTGTTAACTTGCGTCTCAGAAGCCTCTGGCAAACGTCTCTTTTGAAGACGTGCGAAACTCACTCTGCAGGCAGTGTGGAACTGTGAGGGACTGAGGGTGAGCTCAACTCTCAGAAGTAAGATGTTTTTGGACAAGGCGTTCAACTACCTACTCACGTATGGAACTTAGTATGTAGCACCAGTCTACCCCAGGAATTACTAGGAAATCGCTTGATTGAGCTTGGAGGCACTCGTCTTGTGTGCCGGGAGATTCCAGTTACCTCTCCCAACACTTGCGTCAAGCAGCGAGCCTAGGCCTTTTGGAAGCGAAAGGTAGCGGCAGGCACGATGTAGGGTTACAGGCCATGAGCTCAACTCTCAGAAGTGTGTATGCATGGGAGGCAGATGTCTGCTACCCACTCGGACATGGGAGTTGGAACCTAGCTACACTCCTATTGAAGAAGGATGTTGGAAATCGCTGTATTCAACTCAGATACACGGGAGTTCAGGCCCAATGCTTACACATGCTTTTCCCACAACCTATCCCAGCCACTAACATAAGGAGGTTAGCAGGTACGTCTACAGTCAGGCAGGATGCGGGAGGGTTCTGCCCTGTCCTCAACTCTCACAGGGAAGCATGCCTAGAAGCCAGCTCTCAACTAGCTGCATTCTTATGACAGTGTGAAGGTAGCAGTATTCTGAGTAAGGACGGTCCCAGATTGCCACTCTCCGGCACCTGGAGATACCGTCCAGGTCTGCATTGTTAACTTGCGTCTCAGAGGCCTCTGGCAAACGTCTCTGGTGAAGACGTGGGAAACTCACTCTGCAGGCAGTGTGGAACTGTGAGGGACTGAGGGTGAGCTCACCTCTCAGCAGTAAGATGATTTTGGACAAGGCGTTCAGCTACCTTCTCACATATGGAACTTAGTATGTAGCACCAGTCTACCCCAGGAATTACTGGGAAATCGCTGGATTGAGCTTGGAGGCACTAGTCTTGTGTGCCGGGAGATTCCAGTTACCTCTCCCAACACTTCGGTGAAGCAGCGAGCCTAGGCCTTTTGGAAGCGAAAGGTAGCTGCAGGCAGGAGGTAGGGTTACAGGCCATAAGCTCAACTCTCAGAAGTGGGTATGCATGGGAGGCAGATGTCTGCTACCCACTCGGACATGCAAGTGGGAACCTAGCTACACTCTGATGAAGAAGGACTTTGGAAATCGCTGTATTCAACTCAGATACACGTGGGTTCAGGCACAACGATTCCACATGCTTTTCTCACAACCTTTCCCTGTCACTAACATGAGGACGTTAGCAGCTCCTTCTACAGTCAAGCAGGATGCGGGAGGGTTGTGCCCTGTCCTTAGCTCTCACAGGGAAGCATGCCTTGAAGCCAGCTGTCAACTAGCTGCATTCTTATGGCAGGGTGAAGGTAGCAGTATTCTGAGACAGGAGGTTCCCAGATTACCACTCTACTGCACCTGGAGATACCCTCCAGGTCTGCATTGTTAACTTGCGTCTCATAGCCTCTGGCAAACGTCTCTGGTGAAGACGTGCGAAACTCACTCTGCAGGCAGTGTGGAACTGTGAGGGACTGAGGGTGAGCTCAACTCTCAGAAGTAAGATGATTTTGGACAAGGCGTTCAGCTACCTTCTCACATATGGAAGTTAGTATGTAGCACCAGTCTACCCCAGGAATTACTGGGAAATCGCTGGATTGAGCTTGGAGGCACTAGTCTTGTGTGCCGGCAGATCCAGTTACCTCTCCCAACACTTCGGTGAAGCAGCGAGCCTAGGCCTTTTGGAAGCGAAAGGTAGCTGCAGGCAGGAGTTAGGGTTACAGGCCATAAGCTCAACTCTCAGAAGTGGGTATGCATGGGAGGCAGATGTCTGCTACCCACTCGGACATGCGAGTGGGAACCTAGCTACACTCTGATGAAGAAGGACTTTGGAAATCGCTGTATTCAACTCAGATACACGTGGGTTCAGGCACAACGATTCCACATGCTTTTCTCACAACCTTTCCCTGCCACTAACATGAGGACGTTAGCAGCTCCTTCTACAGTCAAGCAGGATGCGGGAGGGTTGTGCCCTGTCCTTAGCTCTCACAGGGAAGCATGCCTTGAAGCCAGCTGTCAACTAGCTGCATTCTTATGGCAGGGTGAAGGTAGCAGTATTCTGAGACAGGAGGTTCCCAGATTACCACTCTACTGCACCTGGAGATACCCTCCAGGTCGGCATTGTTAACTTGCGTCTCAGAAGCCTCTGGCAAACGTCTCTGGTGAAGACGTGCGAAACTCACTCTGCAGGCAGTGTGGAACTGTGAGGGAATGAGGGTGAGCTCAACTCTCAGAAGTAAGATGATTTTGGACAAGGCGTTCAACTACCTACTCACGTATGGAACTTAGTATGTAGCACCAGTCTACCCCAGGAATTACTAGGAATTCGCTTGATTGAGCTTGGAGGCACTCGTCTTGTGTGCCGGGAGATTCCAGTTACCTCTCCCAACACTTGCGTCAAGCAGCGAGCCTAGGCCTTTTGGAAGCGAAAGGTATCGGCAGGCACGATGTAGGGTTACAGGCCATGAGCTCAACTCTCAGAAGTGTGTATGCATGGGAGGCAGATGTCTGCTACCCACTCGGACATGGGAGTTGGAACCTAGCTACACTCCTATTGAAGAAGGATGTTGGAAATCGCTGTATTCAACTCAGATACACGGGAGTTCAGGCCCAATGCTTACACATGCTTTTCCCACAACCTATCCCAGCCACTAACATAAGGAGGTTAGCAGGTACGTCTACAGTCAGGCAGGATGCGGGAGAGTTCTGCCCTGTCCTCAACTCTCACAGGGAAGCATGCCTAGAAGCCAGCTCTCAACTAGCTGCATTCTTATGACAGTGTGAAGGTAGCAGTATTCTGAGTAAGGAGGTTCGCAGATTGCCACTCTCCAGCACCTGGAGATACCGTCCAGGTCTGCATTGTTAACTTGCGTCTCAGAGGCCTCTGGCAAAAGTCTCTGGTGAAGACGTGGGAAACTCACTCTGCAGGCAGTGTGGAACTGTGAGGGACTGAGGATGAGCTCAACTCTCAGCAGTAAGATGATTTTGGACAAGGCGTTCAGCTACCTTCTCACATATGGAACTTGGTATGTAGCACCAGTCTACCCCAGGAATTACTGGGAAATCGCTGGATTGAGCTTGGAGGCAGTAGTCTTGTGTGCCGGGATATTCCAGTTACCTCTCCCAACACTTCGGTGAAGCAGTGAGCCTAGGCCTTTTGGAAGCGAAAGGTAGCTGCAGGCAGGAGGTAGGGTTACAGGCCATAAGCTCAACTCTCAGAAGTGGGTATGCAGGGGAGGCAGATGTCTGCTACCCACTCGGACATGCGAGTGGGAACCTAGCTACACTCTGATGAAGAAGGACATTGGAAATCGCTGTATTCAACTCAGATACACGTGGGTTCAGGCACAACGATTCCACATGCTTTTCTCACAACCTTTCCCTGCCACTAATATGAGGACGTTAGCAGCTCCATCTACAGTCAAGCAGGATGCGGGAGGGTTGTTCCCTGTCCTTAGCTCTCACAGGGAAGCATGCCTTGAAGCCAGCTGTCAACTAGCTGCATTCTTATGGCAGGGTGAAGGTAGCAGTATTCTGAGACAGGAGGTTCCCAGATTACCACTCTACTGCACCTGGAGATACCCTCCAGGTCTGCATTGTTAACTTGCGACTCATAGCCTCTGGCAAATGTCTCTGGTGAAGACGTGCGAAACTCACTCTGCAGGCAGTGTGGAACTGTGAGGGACTGAGGGTGAGCTCAACTCTCAGAAGTAAGATGATTTTGGACAAGGCGTTCAGCTACCTTCTCACATATGGAACTTAGTATGTAGCACCAGTCTACCCCAGGAATTACTGGGAAATCGCTGGATTGAGCTTGGAGGCACTAGTCTTGTGTGCCGGCAGATTCCAGTTACCTCTCCCAACACTTCGGTGAAGCAGCGAGCCTAGGCCTTTTGGAAGCGAAAGGTAGCTGCAGGCAGGAGTTAGGGTTACAGGCCATAAGCTCAACTCTCAGAAGTGGGTATGCATGGGAGGCAGATGTCTGCTACCCACTCGGACATGCGAGTGGGAACCTAGCTACACTCTGATGAAGAAGGACTTTGGAAATCGCTGTATTCAACTCAGATACACGTGGGTTCAGGCACAACGATTCCACATGCTTTTCTCACAACCTTTCCCTGCCACTAACATGAGGACGTTAGCAGCTCCTTCTACAGTCAAGCAGGATGCGGGAGGGTTGTGCCCTGTCCTTAGCTCTCACAGGGAAGCATGCCTTGAAGCCAGCTGTCAACTAGCTGCATTCTTATGGCAGGGTGAAGGTAGCAGTATTCTGAGACAGGAGGTTCCCTGATTACCACTCTACTGCACCTGGAGATACCCTCCAGGTCGGCATTGTTAACTTGCGTCTCAGAAGCCTCTGGCAAACGTCTCTGGTGAAGACGTGGGAAACTCACTCTGCAGGCAGTGTGGAACTGTGAGGGACTGAGGGTGAGCTCAACTCTCAGAAGTCAGATGATTTTGGACAAGGCGTTCAACTACCTACTCACGTATGGAACTTAGTATGTAGCACCAGTCTACCCCAGGAATTACTAGGAATTCGCTTGATTGAGCTTGGAGGCACTCGTCTTGTGTGCCGGGAGATTCCAGTTACCTCTCCCAACACTTGCGTCAAGCAGCGAGCCTAGGCCTTTTGGAAGCGAAAGGTATCGGCAGGCACGATGTAGGGTTACAGGCCATGAGCTCAACTCTCAGAAGTGTGTATGCATGGGAGGCAGATGTCTGCTACCCACTCGGACATGGGAGTTGGAACCTAGCTATACTCCTATTGAAGAAGGATGTTGGAAATCGCTGTATTCAACTCAGATACACGGGAGTTCAGGCCCAATGCTTACACATGCTTTTCCCACAACCTATCCCAGCCACTAACATAAGGAGGTTAGCAGGTACGTCTACAGTCAGGCAGGATGCGGGAGAGTTCTGCCCTGTCCTCAACTCTCACAGGGAAGCATGCCTAGAAGCCAGCTCTCAACTAGCTGCATTCTTATGACAGTGTGAAGGTAGCAGTATTCTGAGTAAGGAGGTTCGCAGATTGCCACTCTCCAGCACCTGGAGATACCGTCCAGGTCTGCATTGTTAACTTGCGTCTCAGAGGCCTCTGGCAAAAGTCTCTGGTGAAGACGTGGGAAACTCACTCTGCAGGCAGTGTGGAACTGTGAGGGACTGAGGATGAGCTCAACTCTCAGCAGTAAGATGATTTTGGACAAGGCGTTCAGCTACCTTCTCACATATGGAACTTGGTATGTAGCACCAGTCTACCCCAGGAATTACTGGGAAATCGCTGGATTGAGCTTGGAGGCACTAGTCTTGTGTGCCGGGAGATTCCATTTACCTCTCCCAACACTTCGGTGAAGCAGCGAGCCTACGCCTTTTGGAAGCGAAAGGTAGCTGCAGGCAGGAGGTAGGGTTACAGGCCATAAGCTCAACTCTCAGAAGTGGGTATGCATGGGAGGCAGATGTCTGCTACCCACTCGGACATGCGAGTGGGAACCTAGCTACACTCTGATGAAGAAGGACTTTGGAAATCGCTGTATTCAACTCAGATACACGTGGGTTCAGGCACAACGATTCCACATGCTTTTCCCACAACCTTTCCCTGCCACTAACATGAGGACGTTAGCAGCTCCTTCTACAGTCAAGCAGGATGAGGGAGGGTTGTGCCCTGTCCTTAGCTCTCACAGGGAAGCATGCCTTGAAGCCAGCTGTCAACTAGCTGCATTCTTATGGCAGGGTGAAGGTAGCAGTATTCTGAGACAGGAGGTTCCCAGATTACCACTCTACTGCACCTGGAGATACCCTCCAGGTCTGCATTGTTAACTTGCGTCTCAGAAGCCTCTGGCAAACGTCTCTGGTGAAGACGTGCGAAACTCACTCTGCAGGCAGTGTGGAACTGTGAGGGACTGAGGGTGAGCTCAACCCTCAGAAGTAAGATGTTTTTCGACAAGGCGTTCAACTACCTACTCACGTATGGAACTTAGTATGTAGCACCAGTCTACCCCAGGAATTACTAGGAAATCGCTTGATTGAGCTTGGAGGCACTCGTCTTGTGTGCCGGCAGATTCCAGTTACCTCTCCCAACACTTGCTTCAAGCAGCGAGCCTAGGCCTTTTGGAAGCGAAAGGTAGCGGCAGGCACGATGTAGGGTTACAGGCCATGAGCTCAACACTCAGAAGTGTGTATGTATGGGAGGCAGATGTCTGCTACCCACTCGGACATGGGAGTTGGAACCTAGCTACACTCCTATTGAAGAAGGATGTTGGAAATCGCTGTATTCAACTCAGATACACGGGAGTTCAGGCCCAATGCTTACACATGCTTTTCCCACAACCTATCCCAGCCACTAACATAAGGAGGTTAGCAGGTACGTCTACATTCAGGCAGGATGCGGGAGGGTTCTGCCCTGTCCTCAACTCTCACAGGGAATCATGCCTAGAAGCCAGCTCTCAACTAGCTGCATTCTTATGACAGTGTGAAGGTAGCAGTATTCTGAGTAAGGAGGTTCGCAGATTGCCACTCTCCGGCACCTGGAGATACCGTCCAGGTCTGCATTGTTAACTTGCGTCTCAGAGGACTCTGGCAAATGTCTCTGGTGAAGACGTGGGAAACTCACTCTGCAGGCAGTGTGGAACTGTGAGGGACTGAGGGTGAGCTCAACTCTCAGAAGTAAGATGATTTTGGACAAGGCGTTCAGCTACCTTCTCACATATGGAACTTAGTATGTAGCACCAGTCTACCCCAGGAATTACTGGGAAATTGCTGGATTGAGCTTGGAGTCACTAGTCTTGTGTGCCGGCAGATTCCAGTTACCTCTCCCAACACTTCGGTGAAGCAGCGAGCCTAGGCCTTTTGGAAGCGAAAGGTAGCTGCAGGCAGGAGGTAGGGTTACAGGCCATAAGCTCAACTCTCAGAAGTGGGTATGCATGGGAGGCAGATGTCTGCTACCCACTCGGACATGCGAGTGGGAACCTAGCTACACTCTGATGAAGAAGGACTTTGGAAATCGCTGTATTCAACTCAGATACACGTGGGTTCAGGCACAACGATTTTACATGCTTTTCTCACAACCTTTCCCTTCCACTAACATGAGGACGTTAGCAGCTCCTTCTACAGTCAAGCAGGATGCGGGAGGGTTGTGCCCTGTCCTTAGCTCTCACAGGGAAGCATGCCTTGAAGCCAGCTGTCAACTAGCTGCATTCTTATGGCAGGGTGAAGGTAGCAGTATTCTGAGACAGGAGGTTCCCAGATTACCACTCTACTGCACCTGGAGATACCCTCCAGGTCTGCATTGTTAACTTGCTTCTCATAGCCTCTGGCAAACGTCTCTGGTGAAGACGTGCGAAACTCACTCTGCAGGCAGTGTGGAACTGTGAGGGACTGAGGGTGAGCTCACCTCTCAGCAGTAAGATGAATTTGGACAAGGCGTTCAGCTACCTTCTCACATGTGGAACTTAGTATGTAGCACCAGTCTACCCCAGGAATTACTGGGAAATCGCTGGATTGAGCTTGGAGGCACTAGTCTTGTGTGCCGGGAGATTCCAGTTACCTCTCCCAACACTTCGGTGAAGCAGCGAGCCTAGGCCTTTTGGAAGCGAAAGGTAGCTGCAGGCAGGAGGTAGGGTTACAGGCCATAAGCTCAACTCTCAGAAGTGGGTATGCATGGGAGGCAGATGTCTGCTACCCACTCGGACATGCGAGTGGGAACCTAGCTACACTCTGATGAAGAAGGACATTGGAAATCGCTGTATTCAACTCAGATACACGTGGGTTCAGGCACAACGATTCCACATGCTTTTCTCACAACCTTTCCCTGCCACTAACATGAGGACGTTAGCAGCTCCTTCTACAGTCAAGCAGGATGCTGAGGGTTGTGCCCTGTCCTTAGCTCTCACAGGGAAGCATGCCTTGAAGCCAGCTGTCAACTAGCTGCATTCTTATGGCAGGGTGAAGGTAGCAGTATTCTGAGACAGGAGGTTCCCAGATTACCACTCTACTGCACCTGGAGATACCCTCCAGGTCTGCATTGTTAACTTGCGTCTCAGAAGCCTCTGGCAAACGTCTCTGGTGAAGACGTGCGAAACTCACTCTGCAGGCAGTGTGGAACTGTGAGGGACTGAGGGTGAGCTCAACCCTCAGAAGTAAGATGTTTTTGGACAAGGCGTTCAACTACCTACTCACGTATGGAACTTAGTATGTAGCACCAGTCTACCCCAGGAATTACTAGGAAATCGCTTGATTGAGCTTGGAGGCACTCGTCTTGTGTGCCGGGAGATTCCAGTTACCTCTCCCAACACTTGCGTCAAGCAGCGAGCCTAGGCCTTTTGGAAGCGAAAGGTAGCGGCAGGCACCATGTAGGGTTACAGGCCATGAGCTCAACTCTCAAAAGTGGGTATGCATGGGAGGCAGATGTCTGCTACCCACTCGGACATGGGAGTTGGAACCTAGCTACACTCCTATTGAAGAAGGACATTGGAAATCGCTGTATTCAACTCAGATACACGGGAGTTCAGGCCCAATGCTTACACATGCTTTTCCCACAACCTATCCCAGCCACTAACATAAGGAGGTTATCAGGTACGTCTACAGTCAGGCAGGATGCGGGAGGGTTGTGCCCTGTCCTCAACTCTCACAGGGAAGCATTCCTAGAAGCCAGCTCTCAACTAGCTGCATTCTTATGACAGTGTGAAGGTAGCAGTATTCTGAGTAAGTAGGGTCCCAGATTGCCACTCTCCGGCACCTGGAGATACCGTCCAGGTCTGCATTGTTAACTTGCGTCTCAGAGGCCTCTGGCAAAAGTCTCTGGTGAAGACGTGGGAAACTCACTCTGCAGGCAGTGTGGAACTGTGAGGGACTGAGGGTGAGCTCACCTCTCAGCAGTAAGATGATTTTGGACAAGGCGTTCAGCTACCTTCTCACATATGGAAGTTAGTATGTAGTACCAGTCTACCCCAGGAATTACTGGGAAATCGCTGGATTGAGCTTGGAGGCACTAGTCTTGTGTGCCGGGAGATTCCAGTTACCTCTCCCAACACTTCGGTGAAGCAGCGAGCCTAGGCCTTTTGGAAGCGAAAGGTAGCTGCAGGCAGGAGGTAGGGTTACAGGCCATAAGCTCAACTCTCAGAAGTGGGTATGCATGGGAGGCAGATGTCTGCTACCCACTCAGACATGCGAGTGGGAACCTAGCTACACTCTGATGAAGAAGGACATTGGAAATCGCTGTATTCAACTCAGATACACGTGGGTTCAGGCACAACGATTCCACATGCTTTTCTCACAACCTTTCCCTGCCACTAACATGAGGACGTTAGCAGCTCCTTCTACAGTCAAGCAGGATGCGGGAGGGTTGTGCCCTGTCCTTAGCTGTCACAGGGAAGCATGCCTTGAAGCCAGCTGTCAACTAGCTGCATTCTTATGGCAGGGTGAAGGTAGCAGTATTCTGAGACAGGAGGTTCCCAGATTACCACTCTACTGCACCTGGAGATACCCTCCAGGTCTGCATTGTTAACTTGCGTCTCATAGCCTCTGGCAAACGTCTCTGGTGAAGACGTGCGAAACTCACTCTGCAGGCAGTGTGGAACTGTGAGGGACTGAGGGTGAGCTCAACTCTCAGAAATAAGATGATTTTGGACAAGGCGTTCAGCTACCTTCTCACATATGGAAGTTAGTATGTAGCACCAGTCTACCCCAGGAATTACTGGGAAATCGCTGGATTGAGCTTGGAGGCACTAGTCTTGTGTGCCGGCAGATTCCAGTTACCTCTCCCAACACTTTGGTGAAGCAGCGAGCCTAGGCCTTTTGGAAGCGAAAGGTAGCTGCAGGCAGGAGGTAGGGTTACAGGCCATAAGCTCAACTCTCAGAAGTGGGTATGCATGGGAGGCAGATGTCTGCTACCCACTCGGACATGCGAGTGGGAACCTAGCTACACTCTGATGAAGAAGGACTTTGGAAATCGCTGTATTCAACTCAGATACACGTGGGTTCAGGCACAACGATTCCACATGCTTTTCTCACAACCTTTCCCTGCCACTAACATGAGGATGTTAGCAGCTCCTTCTACAGTCAAGCAGGATGCGGGAGGGTTGTGCCCTGTCCTTAGCTCTCACAGGGAAGCATGCCCTGAAGCCAGCTGTCAACTAGCTGCATTCTTGTGGCAGGGTGAAGGTAGCAGTATTCTAAGACAGGAGGTTCCCAGATTACCACTCTACTGCACCTGGAGATACCCTCCAGGTCTGCATTGTTAACTTGCGTCTCATAGCCTCTGGCAAACGTCTCTGGTGAAGACGTGCGAAACTCACTCTGCAGGCAGTGTGGAACTGTGAGGGACTGAGGGTGAGCTCAACTCTCAGAAGTAAGATGATTTTGGACAAGGCGTTCAGCTACCTTCTCACATATGGAAGTTAGTATGTAGCACCAGTCTACCCCAGGAATTACTGGGAAATCGCTTGATTGAGCTTGGAGGCACTAGTCTTGTGTGCCGGGAGATTCCAGTTACCTCTCCCAACACTTCGGTGAAGCAGCGAGCCTAGGCCTTTTGGAAGCGAAAGGTAGCTGCAGGCAGGAGGTAGGGTTACAGGCCATAAGCTCAACTCTCAGAAGTTGGTATGCATGGGAGGCAGATGTCTGCTACCCACTCTGACATGCGAGTGGGAACCTAGCTACACTCTGATGAAGAAGGACTTTGGAAATCGCTGTATTCAACTCAGATACACGTGGGTTCAGGCACAACGATTCCACATGCTTTTCTCACAACCTTTCCCTGCCACTAACATGAGGACGTTAGCAGCTCCTTCTACAGTCAAGCAGGATGCGGGAGGGTTGTGCCCTGTCCTTAGCTCTCACAGGGAAGCATGCCTTGAAACCAGCTGTCAACTAGCTGCATTCTTATGGCAGGGTGAAGGTAGCAGTATTCTGAGACAGGAGGTTCCCAGATTACCACTCTACTGCACCTGGAGATACCCTCCAGGTCTGCATTGTTAACTAGCGTCTCAGAAGCCTCTGGCAAACGTCTCTGGTGAAGACGTGCGAAACTCACTCTGCAGGCAGTGTGGAACTGTGAGGGACTGAGGGTGAGCTCAACCCTCAGAAGTAAGATGTTTTTGGACAAGGCGTTCAACTACCTACTCACGTATGGAACTTAGTATGTAGCACCAGTCTACCCCAGGAATTACTAGGAAATCGCTTGATTGAGCTTGGAGGCACTCGTCTTGTGTGCCGTGAGATTCCAGTTACCTCTCCCAACACTTGCGTCAAGCAGTGAGCCTAGGCCTTTTGGAAGCGAAAGGTATCGGCAGGCACGATGTAGGGTTACAGGCCATGAGCTCAACTCTCAGAAGTGTGTAGGCATGGGAGGCAGATGTCTGCTACCCACTCGGACATGGGAGTTGGAACCTAGCTACACTCCTATTGAAGAAGGATGTTGGAAATCGCTGTATTCAACTCAGATACATGGGAGTTCAGGCCCAATGCTTACACATGCTTTTCCCACAACCTATCCCAGCCACTAACATAAGGAGGTTATCAGGTACGTCTACAGTCAGGCAGGATGCGGGAGGGTTGTGCCCTGTCCTCAACTCTCACAGGGAAGCATTCCTAGAAGCCAGCTCTCAACTAGCTGCATTCTTATGACAGTGTGAAGGTAGCAGTATTCTGAGTAAGTAGGGTCCCAGATTGCCACTCTCCGGCACCTGGAGATACAGTCCAGGTCTGCATTGTTAACTTGCGTCTCAGAGGCCTCTGGCAAAAGTCTCTGGTGAAGACGTGGGAAACTCACTCTGCAGGCACTGTGGAACTCTGAGGGACTGAGGGTGAGCTCACCTCTCAGCAGTAAGATGATTTTGGACAAGGCGTTCAGCTACCTTCTCACATATGGAACTTAGTATGTAGCACCAGTCTACCCCAGGAATTACTGGGAAATCGCTGGATTGAGCTTGGAGGCACTAGTCTTGTGTGCCGGGAGATTCCAGTTACCTCTCCCAACACTTCGGTGAAGCAGCGAGCCTAGGCCTTTTGGAAGCGAAAGGTAGCTGCAGGCAGGAGGTAGGGTTACAGGCCATAAGCTCAACTCTCAGAAGTGGGTATGCATGGGAGGCAGATGTCTGCTACCCACTCGGACATGCGAGTGGGAACCTAGCTACACTCTGATGAAGAAGGACATTGGAAATCGCTGTATTCAACTCAGATACACGTGGGTTCAGGCACAACGATTCCACATGCTTTTCTCACAACCTTTCCCTGCCACTAACATGAGGACGTTAGCAGCTCCTTCTACAGTCAAGCAGGATGCGGGAGGGTTGTGCCCTGTCCTTAGCTCTCACAGGGAAGCATGCCTTGAAGCCAGCTGTCAACTAGCTGCATTCTTATGGCAGGGTGAAGGTAGCAGTATTCTGAGACAGGAGGTTCCCAGATTACCACTCTACTGCACCTGGAGATACCCTCCAGGTCTGCATTGTTAACTTGCGTCTCATAGCCTCTGGCAAACGTCTCTGGTGAAGACGTGCGAAACTCACTCTGCAGGCAGTGTGCAACTGTGAGGGACTGAGGGTGAGCTCAACTCTCAGAAATAAGATGATTTTGGACAAGGCGTTCAGCTACCTTCTCACATATGGAAGTTAGTATGTAGCACCAGTCTACCCCAGGAATTACTGGGAAATCGCTGGATTGAGCTTGGAGGCACTAGTCTTGTGTGCCGGCAGATTCCAGTTACCTCTCCCAACACTTCGGTGAAGCAGCGAGCCAAGGCCTTTTGGAAGCGAAAGGTAGCTGCAGGCAGGAGGTAGGGTTACAGGCCATAAGCTCAACTCTCAGAAGTGGGTATGCATGGGAGGCAGATGTCTGCTACCCACTCGGACATGCGAGTGGGAACCTAGCTACACTCTGATGAAGAAGGACTTTGGAAATCGCTGTATTCAACTCAGATACACGTGGGTTCAGGCACAACGATTCCACATGCTTTTCTCACAACCTTTCCCTGCTACTAACATGAGGACGTTAGCAGCTCCTTCTACAGTCAAGCAGGATGCGGGAGGGTTGTGCCCTGTCCTTAGCTCTCACAGGGAAGCATGCCTTGAAGCCAGCTGTCAACTAGCTGCATTCTTATGGCAGGGTGAAGGTAGCAGTATTCTGAGACAGGAGGTTCCCAGATTACCACTCTACTGCACCTGGAGATACTCTCCAGGTCTGCATTGTTAACTTGCTTCTCATAGCCTCTGGCAAACGTCTCTGGTGAAGACGTGCGAAACTCACTCTGCAGGCAGTGTGGAACTGTGAGGGACTGAGGGTGAGCTCAACTCTCAGAAATAAGATGACTTTGGACAAGGCGTTCAGCTATCTTCTCACATATGGAAGTTAGTATGTAGCACCAGTCTACCCCAGGAATTACTGGGAAATCGCTGGATTGAGCTTGGAGGCACTAGTCTTGTGTGCCGGCAGATTCCAGTTACCTCTCCCAACACTTCGGTGAAGCAGCGAGCCTAGGCCTTTTGGAAGCGAAAGGTACTGCAGGCAGGAGGTAGGGTTACAGGCCATAAGCTCAACTCTCAGAAGTGGGTATGCATGGGAGGCAGATGTCTGCTCCCCACTCGGACATGCGAGTGGGAACCTAGCTACACTCTGATGAAGAAGGACTTTGGAAATCGCTGTATTCAACTCAGATACACGTGGGTTCAGGCACAACGATTCCACATGCTTTTCTCACAACCTTTCCCTGCCACTAACATGAGGACGTTAGCAGCTCCTTCTACAGTCAAGCAGGATGCGGGAGGGTTGTGCCCTGTCCTTAGCTCTCACAGGGAAGCATGCCTTGAAGCCAGCTGTCAACTAGCTGCATTCTTATGGCAGGGTGAAGGTAGCAGTATTCTGAGACAGGAGGTTCCCAGATTACCACTCTACTGCACCTGGAGATACCCTCCAGGTCTGCATTGTTAACTTGCGTCTCATAGCCTCTGGCAAACGTCTCTGGTGAAGACGTGCGAAACTCACTCTGCAGGCAGTGTGGAACTGTGAGGGACTGAGGGTGAGCTCAACTCTCAGAAGTAAGATGTTTTTGGACAAGGCGTTCAACTACCTACTCACGTATGGAACTTAGTATGTAGCACCAGTCTACCCCAGGAATTACTAGGAAATCGCTTGATTGAGCTTGGAGGCACTCGTCTTGTGTGCCGGGAGATTCCAGTTACCTCTCCCAACACTTGCGTCAAGCAGCGAGCCTAGGCCTTTTGGAAGCGAAAGGTAGCAGCAGGCACGATGTAGGGTTACAGGCCATGAGCTCAACTCTCAGAAGTGTGTATGCATGGGAGGCAGATGTCTGCTACCCACTCGGACATGGGAGTTGGAACCTAGCTACACTCCTATTGAAGAAGGATGTTGGAAATCGCTGTATTCAACTCAGATACACGGGAGTTCAGGCCCAATGCTTACACATGCTTTTCCCACAACCTATCCCAGCCACTAACATAAGGAGGTTAGCAGGTACGTCTACAGTCAGGCAGGATGCGGGAGGGTTCTGCCCTGTCCTCAACTCTCACAGGGAAGCATGCCTAGAAGCCAGCTCTCAACTAGCTGCATTCTTATGACAGTGTGAAGGTAGCAGTATTCTGAGTAAGGAGGTTCCCAGATTGCCATTCTCCGGCACCTGGAGATACCGTCCAGGTCTGCATTGTTAACTTGCGTCTCAGAGGCCTCTGGCAAAAGTCTCTGGTGAAGACGTGGGAAACTCACTCTGCAGGCAGTGTGGAACTGTGAGGGACTGAGGGTGAGCTCACCTCTCAGCAGTAAGATGATTTTGGACAAGGCGTTCACCTACCTTCTCACATATGGAACTTAGTATGTAGCACCAGTCTACCCCAGGAATTACTGGGAAATCGCTGGATTGAGCTTGGAGGCACTAGTCTTGTGTGCCGGCAGATTCCAGTTACCTCTCCCAACACTTCGGTGAAGCAGCGAGCCTAGGCCTTTTGGAAGCGAAAGGTAGCTGCAGGCAGGAGGTAGGGTTACAGGCCATAAGCTCAACTCTCAGAAGTGGGTATGCATGGGAGGCAGATGTCTGCTACCCACTCGGACATGCGAGTGGGAACCTAGCTACACTCTGATGAAGAAGGACTTTGGAAATCGCTGTATTCAACTCAGATACACGTGGGTTCAGGCACAACGATTCCACATGCTTTTCTCACAACCTTTCCCTGCCACTGACATGAGGATGTTAGCAGCTCCTTCTACAGTCAAGCAGGATGCGGGAGGGTTGTGCCCTGTCCTTAGCTCTCACAGGGAAGCATGCCTTGAAGCCAGCTGTCAACTAGCTGCATTCTTATGGCAGGGTGAAGGTAGCAGTATTCTGAGACAGGAGGTTCCCAGATTACCACTCTACTGCACCTGGAGATACCCTCCAGGTCTGCATTGTTAACTTGCGTCTCATAGCCTCTGGCAAACGTCTCTGGTGGAGACGTGCGAAGCTCTCTCTGCAGGCAGTGTGGAACTGTGAGGGACTGAGGGTGAGCTCAACTCTCAGAAGTAAGATGATTTTGGACAAGGCGTTCAGCTACCTTCTCACATATGGAACTTAGTATGTAGCACCAGTCTACCCCAGGAATTACTGGGAAATCGCTGGATTGAGCTTGGAGGCACTAGTCTTGTGTGCCGGGAGATTCCAGTTACCTCTCCCAACACTTCGGTGAAGCAGCGAGCCTAGGCCTTTTGGAAGCGAAAGGTAGCTGCAGGCAGGAGGTAGGGTTACAGGCCATAAGCTCAACTCTCAGAAGTGGGTATGCATGGGAGGCAGATGTCTGCTACCCACTCGGACATGCGACTGGGAACCTAGCTACACTCTGATGAAGAAGGACATTGGAAATCGCTGTATTCAACTCAGATACACGTGGGTTCATGCACAACGATTCCACATGCTTTTCTCACAACCTTTCCCTGCCACTAACATGAGGATGTTAGCAGCTCCTTCTACAGTCAAGCAGGATGCGGGAGGGTTGTGCCCTGTCCTTAGCTCTCACAGGGAAGCATGCCTTGAAGCCAGCTGTCAACTAGCTGCATTCTTATGGCAGGGTGAAGGTAGCAGTATTCTGAGACAGGAGGTTCCCAGATTACCACTCTACTGCACCTGGAGATACCCTCCAGGTCTGCATTGTTAACTTGCGTCTCATAGCCTCTGGCAAACGTCTCTGGTGAAGACGTGCGAAACTCACTCTGCAGGCAGTGTGGAACTGTGAGGGACTGAGGGTGAGCTCAACTCTCAGAAGTAAGATGATTTTGGACAAGGCGTTCAGCTACCTTCTCACATATGGAAGTTAGTATGTAGCACCAGTCTACCCCAGGAATTACTGGGAAATCGCTGGATTGAGCTTGGAGGCACTAGTCTTGTGTGCCGGGAGATTCCAGTTACCTCTCCCAACACTTCGGTGAAGCAGCGAGCCTAGGCCTTTTGGAAGCGAAAGGTAGCTGCAGGCAGGAGGTAGGGTTACAGGCCATAAGCTCAACTCTCAGAAGTGGGTATGCATGGGAGGCAGATGTCTGCTACCCACTCTGACATGCGAGTGGGAACCTAGCTACACTCTGATGAAGAAGGACTTTGGAAATCGCTGTATTCAACTCAGATACACGTGGGTTCAGGCACAACGATTCCACATGCTTTTCTCACAACCTTTCCCTGCCACTAACATGAGGACGTTAGCAGCTCCTTCTACAGTCAAGCAGGATGCGGGAGGGTTGTGCCCTGTCCTTAGCTCTCACACGGAAGCATGCCTTGAAGCCAGCTGTCAACTAGCTGCATTCTTATGGCAGGGTGAAGGTAGCAGTATTCTGAGACAGGAGGTTCCCAGATTACCACTCTACTGCACCTGGAGATACCCTCCAGGTCTGCATTGTTAACTTGCGTCTCAGAAGCCTCTGGCAAACGTCTCTGGTGAAGACGTGCGAAACTCACTCTGCAGGCAGTGTGGAACTGTGAGGGACTGAGGGTGAGCTCAACCCTCAGAAGTAAGATGTTTTTGGACAAGGCGTTCAACTACCTACTCACGTATGGAACTTAGTATGTAGCACCAGTCTACCCCAGGAATTACTGGGAAATCGCTTGATTGAGCTTGGAGGCACTCGTCTTGTGTGCCGGGAGATTCCAGTTACCTCTCCCAACACTTGCGTCAAGCAGTGAGCCTAGGCCTTTTGGAAGCGAAAGGTATCGGCAGGCACGATGTAGGGTTACAGGCCATGAGCTCAACTCTCAGAAGTGTGTAGGCATGGGAGGCAGATGTCTGCTACCCACTCGGACATGGGAGTTGGAACCTAGCTACACTCCTATTGAAGAAGGATGTTGGAAATCGCTGTATTCAACTCAGATACACGGGAGTTCAGGCCCAATGCTTACACATGCTTTTCCCACAACCTATCCCAGCCACTAACATAAGGAGGTTATCAGGTACGTCTACAGTCAGGCAGGATGCGGGAGGGTTGTGCCCTGTCCTCAACTCTCACAGGGAAGCATTCCTAGAAGCCAGCTCTCAACTAGCTGCATTCTTATGACAGTGTGAAGGTAGCAGTATTCTGAGTAAGTAGGGTCCCAGATTGCCACTCTCCGGCACCTGGAGATACCGTCCAGGTCTGCATTGTTAACTTGCGTCTCAGAGGCCTCTGGCAAAAGTCTCTGTTGGAGACGTGGGAAACTCACTCTGCAGGCAGTGTGGAACTGTGAGGGACTGAGGGTGAGCTCACCTCTCAGCAGTAAGATGATTTTGGACAAGGCGTTCAGCTACCTACTCACATATGGAAGTTAGTATGTAGCACCAGTCTACCCCAGGAATTACTGGGAAATCGCTGGATTGAGCTTGGAGGCACTAGTCTTGTGTGCCGGCAGATTCCAGTTACCTCTCCCAACACTTCGGTGAAGCAGCGAGCCTAGGCCTTTTGGAAGCGAAAGGTAGCTGCAGGCAGGAGGTAGGGTTACAGGCCATAAGCTCAACTCTCAGAAGTGGGTATGCATGGGAGGCAGATGTCTGCTACCCACTCGGACATGCGAGTGGGAACCTAGCTACACTCTGATGAAGAAGGACATTGGAAATCGCTGTATTCAACTCAGATACACGTGGGTTCAGGCACAACGATTCCACATGCTTTTCTCACAACCTTTCCCTGCCACTAACATGAGGACGTTAGCAGCTCCTTCTACAGTCAAGCAGGATGCGGGAGGGTTGTGCCCTGTCCTTAGCTCTCACAGGGAAGCATGCCTTGAAGCCAGCTGTCAACTAGCTGCATTTTTATGGCAGGGTGAAGGTAGCAGTATTCTGAGACAGGAGGTTCCCAGATTACCACTCTACTGCACCTGGAGATACCCTCCAGGTCTGCATTGTTAACTTGCGTCTCATAGCCTCTGGCAAACGTCTCTGGTGAAGACGTGCGAAACTCACTCTGCAGGCAGTGTGGAACTGTGAGGGACTGAGGGTGAGCTCAACTCTCAGAAATAAGATGATTTTGGACAAGGCGTTCAGCTACCTTCTCACATATGGAAGTTAGTATGTAGCACCAGTCTACCCCAGGAATTACTGGGAAATCGCTGGATTGAGCTTGGAGGCACTAGTCTTGTGTGCCGGCAGATTCCAGTTACCTCTCCCAACACTTCGGTGAAGCAGCGAGCCTAGGCCTTTTGGAAGCGAAAGGTAGCTGCAGGCAGGAGGTAGGGTTACAGGCCATAAGCTCAACTCTCAGAAGTGGGTATGCATGGGAGGCAGATGTCTGCTACCCTCTCTGACATGCGAGTGGGAAACTAGCTACACTCTGATGAAGAAGGACTTTGGAAATCGCTGTATTCAACTCAGATACACGTGGGTTCAGGCACAACGATTCCACATGCTTTTCTCACAACCTTTCCCTGCCACTAACATGAGGACGTTAGCAGCTCCTTCTACAGTCAAGCAGGATGCGGGAGGGTTGTGCCCTGTCCTTAGCTCTCACAGGGAAGCATGCCTTGAAGCCAGCTGTCAACTAGCTGCATTCTTATGGCAGGGTGAAGGTAGCAGTATTCTGAGACAGGAGGTTCCCAGATTACCACTCTACTGCACCTGGAGATACCCTCCAGGTCTGCATTGTTAACTTGCGTCTCAGAAGCCTCTGGCAAACGTCTCTGGTGAAGACGTGCGAAACTCACTCTGCAGGCAGTGTGGAACTGTGAGGGACTGAGGGTGAGCTCAACTCTCAGAAGTAAGATGTTTTTGGACAAGGCGTTCAACTACCTACTCACGTATGGAACTTAGTATGTAGCACCAGTCTACCCCAGGAATTACTAGGAAATCGCTTGATTGAGCTTGGAGGCACTCGTCTTGTGTGCCGGGAGATTCCAGTTACCTCTCCCAACACTTGCGTCAAGCAGCGAGCCTAGGCCTTTTGGAAGCGAAAGGTATCGTCAGGCACGATGTAGGGTTACAGGCCATGAGCTCAACTCTCAGAAGTGTGTAGGCATGGGAGGCAGATGTCTGCTACCCACTCGGACATGGGAGTTGGAACCTAGATACACTCCTATTGAAGAAGGATGTTGGAAATCGCTGTATTCAACTCAGATACACGGGAGTTCAGGCCCAATGCTTACACATGCTTTTCCCACAACCTATCCCAGCCACTAACATAAGGAGGTTATCAGGTATGTCTACAGTCAGGCAGGATGCGGGAGGGTTCTGCCCTGTCCTCAACTCTCACAGGGAAGCATGCCTAGAAGCCAGCTCTCAACTAGCTGCATTCTTATGACAGTGTGAAGGTAGCAGTATTCTGAATAAGTAGGGTCCCAGATTGCCACTCTCCGGCACCTGGAGATACCGTCCAGGTCTGCATTGTTAACTTGCGACTCAGAGGCCTCTGGCAAAAGTCTCTGGTGAAGACGTGGGAAACTCACTCTGCAGGCAGTGTGGAACTGTGAGGGACTGAGGGTGAGCTCACCTCTCAGCAGTAAGATGATTTTGGACAAGGCGTTCAGCTACCTTCTCACATATGGAACTTAGTATGTAGCACCAGTCTACCCCAGGAATTACTGGGAAATCGCTGGATTGAGCTTGGAGGCACTAGTCTTGTGTGCCGGGAGATTCCAGTTACCTCTCCCAACACTTCGGTGAAGCAGCGAGCCTAGGCCTTTTGGAAGCTAAAGGTAGCTGCAGGCAGGAGGTAGGGTTACAGGCCATAAGCTCAACTCTCAGAAGTGGGTATGCATGGGAGGCAGATGTCTGCTACCCACTCGGACATGCGAGTGGGAACCTAGCTACACTCTGATGAAGAAGGACATTGGAAATCGCTGTATTCAACTCAGATACACGTGGGTTCAGGCACAACGATTCCACATGCTTTTCTCACAACCTTTCCCTGCCACTAACATGAGGACGTTAGCAGCTCTTCTACAGTCAAGCAGGATGCGGGAGGGTTGTGCCCTGTCCTTAGCTCTCACAGGGAAGCATGCCTTGAAGCCAGCTGTCAACTAGCTGCATTCTTATGGCAGGGTGAAGGTAGCAGTATTCTGAGACAGGAGGTTCCCAGATTACCACTCTACTGCACCTGGAGATACCCTCCAGGTCTGCATTGTTAACTTGCGTCTCATAGCCTCTGGCAAACGTCTCTGGTGAAGACGTGCGAAACTCACTCTGCAGGCAGTGTGGAACTGTGAGGGACTGAGGGTGAGCTCAACTCTCAGAAATAAGATGATTTTGGACAAGGCGTTCAGCTACCTTCTCACATATGGAAGTTAGTATGTAGCACCAGTCTACCCCAGGAATTACTGGGAAATCGCTGGATTGAGCTTGGAGGCACTAGTCTTGTGTGCCGGCAGATTCCAGTTACCTCTCCCAACACTTCGGTGAAGCAGCGAGCCTAGGCCTTTTGGAAGCGAAAGGTAGCTGCAGGCAGGAGGTAGGGTTACAGGCCATAAGCTCTACTCTCAGAAGTGGGTATGCATGGGAGGCAGATGTCTGCTACCCACTCTGACATGCGAGTGGGAACCTAGCTACACTCTGATGAAGAAGGACTTTGGAAATCGCTGTATTCAACTCAGATACACGTGGGTTCAGGCACAACGATTCCACATGCTTTTCTCACACCCTTTCCCTGCCACTAACATGAGGACGTTAGCAGCTCCTTCTACAGTCAAGCAGGATGCGGGAGGGTTGTGCCCTGTCCTTAGCTCTCACAGGGAAGCATGCCTTGAAGCCAGCTGTCAACTAGCTGCATTCTTATGGCAGGGTGAAGGTAGCAGTATTCTGAGACAGGAGGTTCCCAGATTACCACTCTACTGCACCTGGAGATACCCTCCAGGTCTGCATTGTTAACTTGCGTCTCAGAAGCCTCTGGCAAACGTCTCTGGTGAAGGCGTGCGAAACTCACTCTGCAGGCAGTGTGGAACTGTGAGGGACTGAGGGTGAGCTCAACCCTCAGAAGTAAGATGTTTTTGGACAAGGCGTTCAACTACCTACTCACGTATGGAACTTAGTATGTAGCACCAGTCTACCCCAGGAATTACTAGGAAATCGCTTGATTGAGCTTGGAGGCACTCGTCTTGTGTGCCGGGAGATTCCAGTTACCTCTCCCAACACTTGCGTCAAGCAGCGAGCCTAGGCCTTTTGGAAGCGAAAGGTATCGGCAGGCACGATGTAGGGTTACAGGCCATGAGCTCAACTCTCAGAAGTGTGTAGGCATGGGAGGCAGATGTCTGCTACCCACTCGGACATGGGAGTTGGAACCTAGCTACACTCCTATTGAAGAAGGATGTTGGAAATCGCTGTATTCAACTCAGATACACGGGAGTTCAGGCCCAATGCTTACACATGCTTTTCGCACAACCTATCCCAGCCACTAACATAAGGAGGTTATCAGGTATGTCTACAGTCAGGCAGGATGCGGGAGGGTTCTGCCCTGTCCTCAACTCTCACAGGGAAGCATGCCTAGAAGCCAGCTCTCAACTAGCTGCATTCTTATGACAGTGTGAAGGTAGCAGTATTCTGAATAAGTAGGGTCCCAGATTGCCACTCTCCGGCACCTGGAGATACCGTCCAGGTCTGCATTGTTAACTTGCGACTCAGAGGCCTCTGGCAAAAGTCTCTGGTGAAGACGTGGGAAACTCACTCTGCAGGCAGTGTGGAACTGTGAGGGACTGAGGGTGAGCTCACCTCTCAGCAGTAAGATGATTTTGGACAAGGCGTTCAGCTAACTTCTCACATATGGAACTTAGTATGTAGCACCAGTCTACCCCAGGAATTACTGGGAAATCGCTGGATTGAGCTTGGAGGCACTAGTCTTGTGTGCCGGCAGATTCCAGTTACCTCTCCCAACACTTCGGTGAAGCAGCGAGCCTAGGCCTTTTGGAAGCGAAAGGTAGCTGCAGGCAGGAGGTAGGGTTACAGGCCATAAGCTCAACTCTCAGAAGTGGGTATGCATGGGAGGCAGATGTCTGCTACCCACTCGGACATGCGAGTGGGAACCTAGCTACTCTCTGATGAAGAAGGACATTGGAAATCGCTGTATTCAACTCAGATACACGTGGGTTCAGGCACAACGATTCCACATGCTTTTCTCACAACCTTTCCCTGCCACTAACATGAGGACGTTAGCAGCTCCTTCTACAGTCAAGCAGGATGCGGGAGGGTTGTGCCCTGTCCTTAGCTCTCACAGGGAAGCATGCCTTGAAGCCAGCTGTCAACTAGCTGCATTCTTATGGCAGGGTGAAGGTAGCAGTATTCTGAGACAGGAGGTTCCCAGATTACCACTCTACTGCACCTGGAGATACCCTCCAGGTCTGCATTGTTAACTTGCGTCTCATAGCCTCTGGCAAACGTCTCTGGTGAAGACGTGCGAAACTCACTCTGCAGGCAGTGTGGAACTGTGAGGGACTGAGGGTGAGCTCAACTCTCAGAAATAAGATGATTTTGGACAAGGCGTTCAGCTACCTTCTCACATAGGGAAGTTAGTATGTAGCACCAGTCTACCCCAGGAATTACTGGGAAATCGCTGGATTGAGCTTGGAGGCACTAGTCTTGTGTGCCGGCAGATTCCAGTTACCTCTCCCAACACTTCGGTGAAGCAGCGAGCCTAGGCCTTTTGGAAGTGAAAGGTAGCTGCAGGCAGGAGGTAGGGTTACAGGCCATAAGCTCAACTCTCAGAAGTGGGTATGCATGGGAGGCAGATGTCTGCTACCCACTCTGACATGCGAGTGGGAACCTAGCTACACTCTGATGAAGAAGGACTTTGGAAATCGCTGTATTCAACTCAGATACACGTGGGTTCAGGCACAACGATTCCACATGCTTTTCTCACAACCTTTCCCTGCCACTAACATGAGGACGTTAGCAGCTCCTTCTACAGTCAAGCAGGATGCGGGAGGGTTGTGCCCTGTCCTTAGCTCTCACAGGGAAGCATGCCTTGAAGCCAGCTGTCAACTAGCTGCATTCTTATGGCAGGGTGAAGGTAGCAGTATTCTGAGACAGGAGGTTCCCAGATTACCACTCTACTGCACCTGGAGATACCCTCCAGGTCTGCATTGTTAACTTGCGTCTCAGAAGCCTCTGGCAAACGTCTCTGGTGAAGACGTGCGAAACTCACTCTGCAGGCAGTGTGGAACTGTGAGGGACTGAGGGTGAGCTCAACACTCAGAAGTAAGATGTTTTTGGACAAGGCGTTCAACTACCTACTCACGTATGGAACTTAGTATGTAGCACCAGTCTACCCCAGGAATTACTAGGAAATCGCTTGATTGAGCTTGGAGGCACTCGTCTTGTGTGCCGGGAGATTCCAGTTACCTCTCCCAACACTTGCGTCAAGCAGCGAGCCTAGGCCTTTTGGAAGCGAAAGGTATCGGCAGGCACGATGTAGGGTTACA
Organism: Canis lupus baileyi; assembly: GCF_048164855.1. Taxonomy (NCBI): domain Eukaryota; kingdom Metazoa; phylum Chordata; class Mammalia; order Carnivora; family Canidae; genus Canis; species Canis lupus. The sequence goes on from NC_132852.1 coordinate 63,237,458, forward strand.
GGCCATGAGCTCAACTCTCAGAAGTGTGTAGGCATGGGAGGCAGATGTCTGCTACCCACTCGGACATGGGAGTTGGAACCTAGCTACACTCCTATTGAAGAAGGATGTTGGAAATCGCTGTATTCAACTCAGATACACGGGAGTTCAGGCCCAATGCTTACACATGCTTTTCCCACAACCTATCCCAGCCACTAACATAAGGAGGTTATCAGGTACGTCTACAGTCAGGCAGGATGCGGGAGGGTTCTGCCCTGTCCTCAACTCTCACAGGGAAGCATGGCTAGAAGCCAGCTCTCAACTAGCTGCATTCTTATGACAGTGTGAAGGTAGCAGTATTCTGAGTAAGTAGGGTCCCAGATTGCCACTCACCGGCACCTGGAGATACCGTCCAGGTCTGCATTGTTAACTTGCGTCTCAGAGGCCTCTGGCAAAAGTCTCTGGTGAAGACGTGGGAAACTCACTCTGCAGGCAGTGTGGAACTGTGAGGGACTGAGGGTGAGCTCACCTCTCAGCAGTAAGATGATTTTGGACAAGGCGTTCAGCTACCTTCTCACATATGGAACTTAGTATGTAGCACCAGTCTACCCCAGGAATTACTGGGAAATCGCTGGATTGAGCTTGGAGGCACTAGTTTGTGTGCCGGGAGATTCCAGTTACCTCTCCCAACACTTCGGTGAAGCAGCGAGCCTAGGCCTTTTGGAAGCGAAAGGTAGCTGCAGGCAGGAGGTAGGGTTACAGGCCATAAGCTCAACTCTCAGAAGTGGGTATGCATGGGAGGCAGATGTCTGCTACCCACTCGGACATGCGAGTGGGAACCTAGCTACACTCTGATGAAGAAGGACATTGGAAATCGCTGTATTCAACTCAGATACACGTGGGTTCAGGCACAACGATTCCACATGCTTTTCTCACAACCTTTCCCTGCCACTAACATGAGGACGTTAGCAGCTCCTTCTACAGTCAAGCAGGATGCGGGAGGGTTGTGCCCTGTCCTTAGCTCTCACAGGGAAGCATGCCTTGAAGCCAGCTGTCAACTAGCTGCATTCTTATGGCAGGGTGAAGGTAGCAGTATTCTGAGACAGGAGGTTCCCAGATTACCACTCTACTGCACCTGGAGATACCCTCCAGGTCTGCAATGTTAACTTGCGTCTCATAGCCTCTGGCAAACGTCTCTGGTGAAGACGTGCGAAACTCACTCTGCAGGCAGTGTGGAACTGTGAGGGACTGAGGGTGAGCTCAACTCTCAGAAGTAAGATGATTTTGGACAAGGCGTTCAGCTACCTTCTCACATATGGAAGTTAGTATGTAGCACCAGTCTACCCCAGGAATTACTGGGAAATCGCTGGATTGAGCTTGGAGGCACTAGTCTTGTGTGCCGGCAGATTCCAGTTACCTCTCCCAACACTTCGGTGAAGCAGCGAGCCTAGGCCTTTTGGAAGCGAAAGGTAGCTGCAGGCAGGAGGTAGGGTTACAGGCCATAAGCTCAACTCTCAGAAGTGGGTATGCATGGGAGGCAGATGTCTGCTACCCACTCGGACATGCGAGTGGGAACCTAGCTACACTCTGATGAAGAAGGACTTTGGAAATCGCTGTATTCAACTCAGATACACGTGGGTTCAGGCACAACGATTCCACATGCTTTTCTCACACCCTTTCCCTGCCACTAACATGAGGACGTTAGCAGCTCCTTCTACAGTCAAGCAGGATGCGGGAGGGTTGTGCCCTGTCCTTAGCTCTCACAGGGAAGCATGCCTTGAAGCCAGCTGTCAACTAGCTGCATTCTTATGGCAGGGTGAAGGTAGCAGTATTCTGAGACAGGAGGTTCCCAGATTACCACTCTACTGCACCTGGAGATACCCTCCAGGTCTGCATTGTTAACTTCCGTCTCAGAAGCCTCTGGCAAACGTCTCTGGTGAAGACGTGCGAAACTCACTCTGCAGGCAGTGTGGAACTGTGAGGGACTGAGGGTGAGCTCAACCCTCAGAAGTAAGATGTTTTTGGACAAGGCGTTCAACTACCTACTCACGTATGGAACTTAGTATGTAGCACCAGTCTACCCCAGGAATTACTAGGAAATCGCTTGATTGAGCTTGGAGGCACTCGTCTTGTGTGCCGGGAGATTCCAGTTACCTCTCCCAACACTTGCGTCAAGCAGCGAGCCTAGGCCTTTTGGAAGCGAAAGGTAGCGGCAGGCACGATGTAGGGTTACAGGCCATGAGCTGAACTCTCAGAAGTGTGTAGGCATGGGAGGCAGATGTCTGCTACCCACTCGGACATGGGAGTTGGAACCTAGCTACACTCCTATTGAAGAAGGATGTTGGAAATCGCTGTATTCAACTCAGATACACGGGAGTTCAGGCCCAATGCTTACACATGCTTTTCCCACAACCTATCCCAGCCACTAACATAAGGAGGTTAGCAGGTACGTCTACAGTCAGGCAGGATGCGGGAGGGTTCTGCCCTGTCCTCAACTCTCACAGGGAAGCATGCCTAGAAGCCAGCTCTCAACTAGCTGCATTCTTATGACAGTGTGAAGGTAGCAGTATTCTGAGTAAGTAGGGTCCCAGATTGCCACTCTCCGGCACCTGGAGATACCGTCCAGGTCTGCATTGTTAACTTGCGTCTCAGAGGCCTCTGGCAAAAGTCTCTGGTGAAGACGTGGGAAACTCACTCTGCAGGCAGTGTGGAACTGTGAGGGACTGAGGGTTATCTCACCTCTCAGCAGTAAGATGATTTTGGACAAGGCGTTCAGCTACCTTCTCACATATGGAACTTAGTATGTAGCCCCAGTCTACCCCAGGAATTACTGGGAAATCGCTGGATTGAGCTTGGAGGCACTAGTCTTGTGTGCCGGCAGATTCCAGTTACCTCTCCCAACACTTCGGTGAAGCAGCGAGCCTAGGCCTTTTGGAAGCGAAAGGTAGCTGCAGGCAGGAGGTAGGGTTACAGGCCATAAGCTCAACTCTCAGAAGTGGGTATGCATGGGAGGCAGATGTCTGCTACCCACTCGGACATGCGAGTGGGAACCTAGCTACACTCTGATGAAGAAGTACATTGGAAATCGCTGTATTCAACTCAGATACACGTGGGTTCAGGCACAACGATTCCACATGCTTTTCTCACAACCTTTCCCTGCCACTAACATGAGGACGTTAGCAGCTCCTTCTACAGTCAAGCAGGATGCGGGTGGGCTGTGCCCTGTCCTTAGCTCTCACAGGGAAGCATGCCTTGAAGCCAGCTGTCAACTAGCTGCATTCTTATGGCAGGGTGAAGGTAGCAGTATTCTGAGACAGGAGGTTCCCAGATTACCACTCTACTGCACCTGGAGATACCCTCCAGGTCTGCATTGTTAAATTGCGTCTCATAGCCTCTGGCAAACGTCTCTGGTGAAGACGTGCGAAACTCACTCTGCAAGCAGTGTGGAACTGTGAGGGACTGAGGGTGAGCTCAACTCTCAGAAATAAGATGATTTTGGACAAGGCGTTCAGCTACCTTCTCACATATGGAAGTTAGTATGTAGCACCAGTCTACCCCAGGAATTACGGGGAAATCGCTGGATTGAGCTTGGAGGCACTAGTCTTGTGTGCCGGCAGATTCCAGTTACCTCTCCCAACACTTCGGTGAAGCAGCGAGCCTAGGCCTTTTGGAAGCGAAAGGTAGCTGCAGGCAGGAGGTAGGGTTACAGGCCATAAGCTCAACTCTCAGAAGTGGGTATGCATGGGAGGCAGATGTCTGCTACCCACTCGGACATGCGAGTGGGAACCTAGCTACACTCTGATGAAGAAGGACTTTGGAAATCGCTGTATTCAACTCAGATACACGTGGGTTCAGGCACAACGATTCCACATGCTTTTCTCACAACCTTTCCCTGCCACTAACATGAGGACGTTAGCAGCTCCTTCTACAGTCAAGCAGGATGCGGGAGGGTTGTGCCCTGTCCTTAGCTCTCACAGGGAAGCATGCCTTGAAGCCAGCTGTCAACTAGCTGCATTCTTATGGCAGGGTGAAGGTAGCAGTATTCTGAGACAGGAGGTTCCCAGATTACCACTCTACTGCACCTGGAGATACCCTCCAGGTCTGCATTGTTAACTTGCGTCTCAGAAGCCTCTGGCAAACGTCTCTGGTGAAGACGTGCGAAACTCACTCTGCAGGCAGTGTGGAACTGTGAGGGACTGAAGGTGAGCTCAACTCTCAGAAGTAAGATGATTTGGACAAGGCGTTCAACTACCTACTCACGTATGGAACTTAGTATGTAGCACCAGTCTACCCCAGGAATTACTAGGAAATCGCTTGATTGAGCTTGGAGGCACTCGTCTTGTGTGCCGGGAGATTCCAGTTACCTCTCCCAACACTTGCGTCAAGCAGCGAGCCTAGGCCTTTTGGAAGCGAAAGGTAGCGGCAGGCACGATGTAGGGTTACAGGCCATGAGCTCAACTCTCAGAAGTGTGTATGCATGGGAGGCAGATGTCTGCTACCCACTCGGACATGGGAGTTGGAACCTAGCTACACTCCTATTGAAGAAGGATGTTGGAAATCGCTGTATTCAACTCAGATACACGGGAGTTCAGGCCCAATGCTTACACATGCTTTTCCCACAACCTATCCCAGCCACTAACATAAGGAGGTTAGCAGGTACGTCTACAGTCAGGCAGGATGCGGGAGGGTTCTGCCCTGTCCTCAACTCTCACAGGGAAGCATGCCTAGAAGCCAGCTCTCAACTAGCTGCATTCTTATGACAGTGTGAAGGTAGCAGTATTCTGAGTAAGTAGGGTCCCAGATTGCCACTCTCCGGCACCTGGAGATACCGTCCAGGTCTGCATTGTTAACTTGCGTCTCAGAGGCCTCTGGCAAAAGTCTCTGGTGAAGACGTGGGAAACTCACTCTGCAGGCAGTGTGGAACTGTGAGGGACTGAGGGTGAGCTCACCTCTCAGCAGTAAGATGATTTTGGACAAGGCGTTCAGCTACCTTCTCACATATGGAACTTAGTATGTAGCACCAGTCTACCCCAGGAATTACTGGGAAATCGCTGGATTGAGCTTGGAGGCACTAGTCTTGTGTGCCGGCAGATTCCAGTTACCTCTCCCAACACTTCGGTGAAGCAGCGAGCCTAGGCCTTTTGGAAGCGAAAGGTAGCTGCAGGCAGGAGGTAGGGTTACAGGCCATAAGCTCAACTCTCAGAAGTGGGTATGCATGGGAGGCAGATATCTGCTACCCACTCTGACATGCGAGTGGGAACCTAGCTACACTCTGATGAAGAAGGACTTTGGAAATCGCTGTATTCAACTCAGATACACGTGGGTTCAGGCACAACGATTCCACATGCTTTTCTCACAACCTTTCCCTGCCACTAACATGAGGACGTTAGCAGCTCCTTCTACAGTCAAGCAGGATGCGGGAGGGTTGTGCCCTGTCCTTAGCTCTCACAGGGAAGCATGCCTTGAAGCCAGCTGTCAACTAGCTGCATTCTTATGGCAGGGTGAAGGTAGCAGTATTCTGAGACAGGAGGTTCCCAGATTACCACTCTACTGCACCTGGAGATACCCTCCAGGTCTGCATTGTTAACTTGCGTCTCAGAAGCCTCTGGCAAACGTCTCTGGTGAAGACGTGCGAAACTCACTCTGCAGGCAGTGTGGAACTGTGAGGGACTGAGGGTGAGCTCAACCCTGAGAAGTAAGATGTTTTTGGACAAGGCGTTCAACTACCTACTCACGTATGGAACTTAGTATGTAGCACCAGTCTACCCCAGGAATTACTAGGAAATCGCTTGATTGAGCTTGGAGGCACTCGTCTTGTGTGCCGGGAGATTCCAGTTACCTCTCCCAACACTTGCGTCAAGCAGCGAGCCTAGGCCTTTTGGAAGCGAAAGGTATCGGCAGGCACGATGTAGGGTTACAGGCCATGAGCTCAACTCTCAGAAGTGTGTATGCATGGGAGGCAGATGTCTGCTACCCACTCGGACATGGGAGTTGGAACCTAGCTACACTCCTATTGAAGAAGGATGTTGGAAATCGCTGTATTCAACTCAGATACACGGGAGTTCAGGCCCAATGCTTACACATGCTTTTCCCACAACCTATCCCAGCCACTAACATAAGGAGGTTAGCAGGTACGTCTACAGTCAGGCAGGATGCGGGAGGGTTCTGCCCTGTCCTCAACTCTCACAGGGAAGCATGCCTAGAAGCCAGCTCTCAACTAGCTGCATTCTTATGACAGTGTGAAGGTAGCAGTATTCTGAGTAAGTAGGGTCCCAGATTGCCACTCTCCGGCACCTGGAGATACCGTCCAGGTCTGCATTGTTAACTTGCGTCTCAGAGGCCTCTGGCAAAAGTCTCTGGTGAAGACGTGGGAAACTCACTCTACAGGCAGTGTGGAACTGTGAGGGACTGAGGGTGAGCTCACCTCTCAGCAGTAAGATGATTTTGGACAAGGCGTTCAGCTACCTTCTCACATATGGAACTTAGTATGTAGCACCAGTCTACCCCAGGAATTACTGGGAAATCGCTGGATTGAGCTTGGAGGCACTAGTCTTGTGTGCCGGCAGATTCCAGTTACCTCTCCCAACACTTCGGTGAAGCAGCGAGCCTAGGCCTTTTGGAAGCGAAAGGTAGCTGCAGGCAGGAGGTAGGGTTACAGGCCATAAGCTCAACTCTCAGAAGTGGGTATGCATGGGAGGCAGATGTCTGCTACCCACTCGGACATGCGAGTGGGAACCTAGGTACACTCTGATGAAGAAGGACTTTGGAAATCGCTGTATTCAACTCAGATACACGTGGGTTCAGGCACAACGATTCCACATGCGATTCTCACAACCTTTCCCTGCCACTAACATGAGGACGTTAGCAGCTCCTTCTACAGTCAAGCAGGATGCGGGAGGGTTGTGCCCTGTCCTTAGCTCTCACAGGGAAGCATGCCTTGAAGCCAGCTGTCAACTAGCTGCATTCTTATGGCAGGGTGAAGGTAGCAGTATTCTGAGACAGGAGGTTCCCAGATTACCACTCTACTGCACCTGGAGATACCCTCCAGGTCGGCATTGTTAACTTGCGTCTCAGAAGCCTCTGGCAAACGTCTCTGGTGAAGACGTGCGAAACTCACTCTGCAGGCAGTGTGGAACTCTGAGGGACTGAGGGTGAGCTCAACTCTCAGAAGTAAGATGTTTTTGGACAAGGCGTTCAACTACCTACTCACGTATGGAACTTAGTATGTAGCACCAGTCTACCCCAGGAATTACTAGGAAATCGCTTGATTGAGCTTGGAGGCACTAGTCTTGTGTGCCGGGAGATTCCAGTTACCTCTCCCAACACTTGCGTCAAGCAGCGAGCCTAGGCCTTTTGGAAGCGAAAGGTAGCGGCAGGCACGATGTAGGGTTACAGGCCATGAGCTCAACTCTCAGAAGTGTGTATGCATGGGAGGCAGATGTCTGCTACCCACTCGGACATGGGAGTTGGAACCTAGCTACACTCCTATTGAAGAAGGATGTTGGAAATCGCTGTATTCAACTCAGATACACGGGAGTTCAGGCCCAATGCTTACACATGCTTTTCCCACAACCTATCCCAGCCACTAACATAAGGAGGTTAGCAGGTACGTCTACAGTCAGGCAGGATGCAGGAGGGTTCTGCCCTGTCCTCAACTCTCACAGGGAAGCATACCTAGAAGCCAGCTCTCAACTAGCTGCATTCCTATGACAGTGTGAAGGTAGCAGTATTCTGAGTAAGGAGGTTCGCAGATTGCCACTCTCCGGCACCTGGAGATACCGTCCAGGTCTACATTGTTAACTTGCGTCTCAGAGGCCTCTGGCAAAAGTCTCTGGAGAAGATGTGTGAAACTCACTCTGCAGGCAGTGTGGAACTGTGAGGGACTGAGGATGCGCTCAACTCTCAGCAGTAAGATGATTTTGGACAAGGCGTTCAGCTACCTTCTCACATATGGAACTTAGTATGTAGCACCAGTCTACCCCAGGAATTACTGGGAAATCGCTGGATTGAGCTTGGAGGCACTAGTCTTGTGTGCCGGCAGATTCCAGTTACCTCTCCCAACACTTCGGTGAAGCAGCGAGCCTAGGCCTTTTGGAAGCGAAAGGTAGCTGCAGGCAGGAGGTAGGGTTACAGGCCATAAGCTCAACTCTCAGAAGTGGGTATGCATGGGAGGCAGATGTCTGCTACCCACTCGGACATGCGAGTGGGAACCTAGCTACACTCTGATGAAGAAGGACTTTGGAAATCGCTGTATTCAACTCAGATACACGTGGGTTCAGGCACAACGATTCCACATGCTTTTCTCACAACCTTTCCCTGCCACTAACATGAGGACGTTAGCAGCTCCTTCTTCAGTCAAGCAGGATGCGGGAGGGTTGTTCACTGTCCTTAGCTCTCACAGGGAAGCATGCCTTGAAGCCAGCTGTCAACTAGCTGCATTCTTATGGCAGGGTGAAGGTAGCAGTATTCTGAGACAGGAGGTTCCCAGATTACCACTCTACTGCACCTGGAGATACCCTCCAGGTCGGCATTGTTAACTTGCGTCTCAGAAGCCTCTGGCAAACGTCTCTGGTGAAGACGTGCGAAACTCACTCTGCAGGCAGTGTGGAACTGTGAGGGACTGAGGGTGAGCTCAACTCTCAGAAGTAAGATGTTTTTGGACAAGGCGTTCAACTACCTACTCACGTATGGAACTTAGTATGTAGCACCAGTCTACCCCAGGAATTACTAGGAAATCGCTTGATTGAGCTTGGAGGCACTCGTCTTGTGTGCCGGGAGATTCCAGTTACCTCTCCCAACACTTGCGTCAAGCAGCGAGCCTAGGCCTTTTGGAAGCGAAAGGTAGCGGCAGGCACGATGTAGGGTTACAGGCCATGAGCTCAACTCTCAGAAGTGTGTATGCATGGGAGGCAGATGTCTGCTACCCACTCGGACATGGGAGTTGGAACCTAGCTACACTCCTATTGAAGAAGGATGTTGGAAATCGCTGTATTCAACTCAGATACACGGGAGTTCAGGCCCAATGCTTACACATGCTTTTCCCACAACCTATCCCAGCCACTAACATAAGGAGGTTAGCAGGTACGTCTACAGTCAGGCAGGATGCGGGAGGGTTCTGCCCTGTCCTCAACTCTCACAGGGAAGCATGCCTAGAAGCCAGCTCTCAACTAGCTGCATTCTTATGACAGTGTGAAGGTAGCAGTATTCTGAGTAAGGAGGGTCCCAGATTGCCACTCTCCGGCACCTGGAGATACCGTCCAGGTCTGCATTGTTAACTTGCGTCTCAGAGGCCTCTGGCAAAAGTCTCTGGTGAAGACGTGGGAAACTCACTCTGCAGGCAGTGTGGAACTGTGAGGGACTGAGGGTTATCTCACCTCTCAGCAGTAAGATGATTTTGGACAAGGCGTTCAGCTACCTTCTCACATATGGAACTTAGTATGTAGCCCCAGTCTACCCCAGGAATTACTGGGAAATCGCTGGATTGAGCTTGGAGGCACTAGTCTTGTGTGCCGGCAGATTCCAGTTACCTCTCCCAACACTTCGGTGAAGCAGCGAGCCTAGGCCTTTTGGAAGCGAAAGGTAGCTGCAGGCAGGAGGTAGGGTTACAGGCCATAAGCTCAACTCTCAGAAGTGGGTATGCATGGGAGGCAGATGTCTGCTACCCACTCGGACATGCGAGTGGGAACCTAGCTACACTCTGATGAAGAAGGACTTTGGAAATCGCTGTATTCAACTCAGATACACGTGGGTTCAGGCACAACGATTCCACATGCTTTTCTCACAACCTTTCCCTGCCACTAACATGAGGACGTTAGCAGCTCCTTCTACAGTCAAGCAGGATGCGGGAGGGTTGTGCCCTGTCCTTAGCTCTCACAGGGAAGCATGCCTTGAAGCCAGCTGTCAACTAGCTGCATTCTTATGGCAGGGTGAAGGTAGCAGTATTCTGAGACAGGAGGTTCCCAGAATACCACTCTACTGCACCTGGAGATACCGTCCAGGTCTGCATTGTTAACTTGCGTCTCATAGCCTCTGGCAAACGTCTCTGTTGAAGACGTGCGAAACTCACTCTGCAGGCAGTGTGGAACTGTGAGGGACTGAGGGTGAGCTCAACTCTCAGAAGTAAGATGATTTTGGACAAGGCGTTCAGCTACCTTCTCACATATGGAACTTAGTATGTAGCACCAGTCTACCCCAGGAATTACTGGGAAATCGCTGGATTGAGCTTGGAGGCACTAGTCTTGTGTGCCGGCAGATTCCAGTTACCTCTCCCAACACTTCGGTGAAGCAGCGAGCCTAGGCCTTTTGGAAGCGAAAGGTAGCTGCAGGCAGGAGGTAGGGTTACAGGCCATAAGCTCAACTCTCAGAAGTGGGTATGCATGGGAGGCAGATGTCTGCTACCCACTCGGACATGCGAGTGGGAACCTAGCTACACTCTGATGAAGAAGGACTTTGGAAATCGCTGTATTCAACTCAGATACACGGGAGTTCAGGCTCAATGCTTACACATGCTTTTCCCACAACCTATCCCAGCCACTAACATAAGGAGGTTAGCAGGTACGTCTACAGTCAGGCAGGATGCGGGAGGGTTCTGCCCTGTCCTCAACTCTCACAGGGAAGCATGCCTAGAAGCCAGCTCTCAACTAGCTGCATTCTTATGACAGTGTGAAGGTAGCAGTATTCTGAGTAAGGAGGTTCCCAGATTGCCACACTCCGGCACCTGGAGATACCCTCCAGATCTGCATTGTTAACTTGCGTCTCAGAGGCCTCTGGCAAAAGTCTCTGGTGAAGACGTGGGAAATTCACTCTGCAGGCAGCGTGGAACTGTGAGGGACTGAGGGTGAGCTCAACTCTCAGAAGTAAGATGATTTTGGACAAGGCGTTCAGCTACCTTCTCACATATGGAACTTAGTATGTAGCACCAGTCTACCCCAGGAATTACTGGGAAATCGCTGGATTGAGCTTGGAGGCACTAGTCTTGTGTGCTGGCAGATTCCAGTTACCTCTCCCAACACTTCGGTGAAGCAGCGAGCCTAGGCCTTTTGGAAGCGAAAAGTAGCTGCAGGCAGGAGGTAGGGTTACAGGCCATAAGCTCAACTCTCAGAAGTGGGTATGCATGGGAGGCAGATGTCTGCTACCCACTCTGACATGCGAGTGGGAACCTAGCTACACTCTGATGAAGAAGGACTTTGGAAATCGCTGTATTCAACTCAGATACACGTGGGTTCAGGCACAACGATTCCACATGCTTTTCTCACAACCTTTCCCTGCCACTAACATGAGGACGTTAGCAGCTCCTTCTACAGTCAAGCAGGATGCGGGAGGGTTGTGCCCTGTCCTTAGCTCTCACAGGGAAGCATGCCTTGAAGCCAGCTGTCAACTAGCTGCATTCTTATGGCAGGGTGAAGGTAGCAGTATTCTGAGACAGGAGGTTCCCAGATTACCACTCTACTGCACCAGGAGATACCCTCCAGGTCTGCATTGTTAACTTGCGTCTCATAGCCTCTGGCAAACGTCTCTGGTGAAGACGTGCGAAACTCACTCTGCAGGCAGTGTGGAACTGTGAGGGACTGAGGGTGAGCTCAACTCTCAGAAGTAAGATGATTTTGAACAAGGCGTTCAGCTACCTTCTCACAAATGGAACTTAGTATGTAGCACCAGTCTACCCCAGGAATTACTGGGAAATCGCTGGATTGAGCTTGGAGGCACTAGTCTTGTGTGCCGGGAGATTCCAGTTACCTCTCCCAACACTTCGGTGAAGCAGCGAGCCTAGGCCTTTTGGAAGCGAAAGGTAGCTGCAGGCAGGAGGTAGGGTTACAGGCCATAATCTCAACTCTCAGAAGTGGGTATGCATGGGAGGCAGATGTCTGCTACCCACTCGGACATGCGAGTGGGAACCTAGCTACACTCTGATGAAGAAGGACTTTGGAAATCGCTGTATTCAACTCAGATACACGTGGGTTCAGGCACAACGATTCCACATGCTTTTCTCACAACCTTTCCCTGCCACTAACATGAGGACGTTAGCAGCTCCTTCTACAGTCAAGCAGGATGCGGGAGGGTTGTGCCCTGTCCTTAGCTCTCACAGGGAAGCATGCCTTGAAGCCAGCTGTCAACTAGCTGCATTCTTATGGCAGGGTGAAGGTAGCAGTATTCTGAGACAGGAGGTTCCCAGATTACCACTCTACTGCACCTGGAGATACCCTCCAGGTCTGCATTGTTAACTTGCGTCTCAGAAGCCTCTGGCAAACGTCTCTGGTGAAGACGTGCGAAACTCACTCTGCAGGCAGTGTGGAACTGTGAGGGACTGAGGGTGAGCTCAACTCTCAGAAGTAAGATGTTTTTGGACAAGGCGTTCAACTACCTACTCACGTATGGAACTTAGTATGTAGCACCAGTCTACCCCAGGAATTACTAGGAAATCGCTTGATTGAGCTTGGAGGCACTCGTCTTGTGTGCCGGGAGATTCCAGTTACCTCTCCCAACACTTGCGTCAAGCAGCGAGCCTAGGCCTTTTGGAAGCGAAAGGTAGCGGCAGGCACGATGTAGGGTTACAGGCCATGAGCTCAACTCTCAGAAACGTGTATGCATGGGAGGCAGATGTCTGCTACCCACTCGGACATGGGAGTTGGAACCTAGCTACACTCCTATTGAAGAAGGATGTTGGAAATCGCTGTATTCAACTCAGATACACGGGAGTTCAGGCCCAATGCTTACACATGCTTTTCCCACAACCTATCCCAGCCACTAACATAAGGAGGTTAGCAGGTACGTCTACAGGCAGGCAGGATGCGGGAGGGTTCTGCCCTGTCCTCAACTCTCACAGGGAAGCATGCCTAGAAGCCAGCTCTCAACTAGCTGCATTCTTATGACAGTGTGAAGGTAGCAGTATTCTGAGACAGGAGGTTCCCAGATTACCACTCTACTGCACCTGGAGATACCGTCCAGGTCTGCATTGTTAACTTGCGTCTCATAGCCTCTGGCAAACGTCTCTGTTGAAGACGTGAGAAACTCACTCTGCAGGCAGTGTGGAACTGTGAGGGACTGAGGGTGAGCTTAACTCTCAGAAGTAAGATGATTTTGGACAAGGCGTTCAGCTACCTTCTCTCATATGGAACTTAGTATGTAGCACCAGTCTACCCCAGGAATTACTGGGAAATCGCTGGATTGAGCTTGGAGGCACTAGTCTTGTGTGCCGGCAGATTCCAGTTACCTCTCCCAACACTTCGGTGAAGCAGCGAGCCTAGGCCTTTTGGAAGCGAAAGGTAGCTGCAGGCAGGAGGTAGGGTTACAGGCCATAAGCTCAACTCTCAGAAGTGGGTATGCATGGGAGGCAGATGTCTGCTACCCACTCGGACATGCGAGTGGGAACCTAGCTACACTCTGATGAAGAAGGACTTTGGAAATCGCTGTATTCAACTCAGATACACGTGGGTTCAGGCACAACGATTCCACATGCTTTTCTCACAACCTTTCCCTGCGCTAACATGAGGACGTTAGCAGCTCCTTCTACAGTCAAGCAGGATGCGGGAGTGTTGTGCCCTGTCCTTAGCTCTCACAGGGAAGCATGCCTTGAAGCCAGCTGTCAACTAGCTGCATTCTTATGGCAGGGTGAAGGTAGCAGTATTCTGAGACAGGAGGTTCCCAGATTACCACTCTACTGCACCTGGAGATACCCTCCAGGTCGGCATTGTTAACTTGCGTCTCAGAAGCCTCTGGCAAACGTCTCTGGTGAAGACGTGCGAAACTCACTCTGCAGGCAGTGTGGAACTGTGTGGGACTGAGGGTGAGCTCAACTCTCAGAAGTAAGATGTTTTTGGACAAGGCGTTCAACTACCTACTCACGTATGGAACTTAGTATGTAGCACCAGTCTACCCCAGGAATTACTAGGAAATCGCTTGATTGAGCTTGGAGGCACTAGTCTTGTGTGCCGGGAGATTCCAGTTACCTCTCCCAACACTTGCGTCAAGCAGTGAGCCTAGGCCTTTTGGAAGCGAAAGGTAGCGGCAGGCACGATGTAGGGTTACAGGCCATGAGCTCAACTCTCAGAAGTGTGTATGCATGGGAGGCAGATGTCTGCTACCCACTCGGACATGGGAGTTGGAACCTAGCTACACTCCTATTGAAGAAGGATGTTGGAAATCGCTGTATTCAACTCAGATACACGGGAGTTCAGGCCCAATGCTTACACATGCTTTTCCCACAACCTATCCCAGCCACTAACATAAGGAGGTTAGCAGGTACGTCTACAGTCAGGCAGGATGCGGGAGGGTTCTGCCCTGTCCTCAACTCTCACAGGGAAGCATGCCTAGAAGCCAGCTCTCAACTAGCTGCATTCTTATGACAGTGTGAAGGTAGCAGTATTCTGAGTAAGGAGGTTCCCAGATTGCCACTCTCCGGCACCTGGAGATACCGTCCAGGTCTGCATTGTTAACTTGCGTCTCAGAGGCCTCTGGCAAACGTCTCTGGTGAAGACATGCGAAACTCACTCTGCAGGCAGTGTGGAACTGTGAGGGACTGAGGGTGAGCTCAACTCTCAGAAATAAGATGATTTTGGACAAGGCGTTCAGCTACCTTCTCACATATGGAACTTAGTATGTAGCACCAGTCTACCCCAGGAATTACTGGGAAATCGCTGGATTGAGCTTGGAGGCACTAGTCTTGTGTGCCGGCAGATTCCAGTTACCTCTCCCAACACTTCGGTGAAGCAGCGAGCCTAGGCCTTTTGGAAGCGAAAGGTAGCTGCAGGCAGGAGGTAGGGTTACAGGCCATAAGCTCAACTCTCAGAAGTGGGTATGCATGGGAGGCAGATGTCTGCTACCCACTCGGACATGCGAGTGGGAACCTAGGTACACTCTGATGAAGAAGGACTTTGGAAATCGCTGTATTCAACTCAGATACACGTGGGTTCAGGCACAACGATTCCACATGCTTTTCTCACAACCTTTCCCTGCCACTAACATGAGGACGTTAGCAGCTCCTTCTACAGTCAAGCAGGATGCGGGAGGGTTGTGCCCTGTCCTTAGCTCTCACAGGGAAGCATGCCTTGAAGCCAGCTGTCAACTAGCTGCATTCTTATGGCAGGGTGAAGGTAGCAGTATTCTGAGACAGGAGGTTCCCAGATTACCACTCTACTGCACCTGGAGATACCCTCCAGGTCGGCATTGTTAACTTGCGTCTCAGAAGCCTCTGGCAAACGTCTCTGGTGAAGACGTGCGAAACTCACTCTGCAGGCAGTGTGGAACTGTGAGGGACTGAGGGTGAGCTCAACTCTCAGAAGTAAGATGTTTTTGGACAAGGCGTTCAACTACCTACTCACGTATGGAACTTAGTATGTAGCACCAGTCTACCCCAGGAATTACTAGGAAATCGCTTGATTGAGCTTGGAGGCACTCGTCTTGTGTGCCGGGAGATTCCAGTTACCTCTCCCAACACTTGCGTCAAGCAGCGAGCCTAGGCCTTTTGGAAGCGAAAGGTAGCGGCAGGCACGATGTAGGGTTACAGGCCATGAGCTCAACTCTCAGAAGTGTGTATGCATGGGAGGCAGATGTCTGCTACCCACTCGGACATGGGAGTTGGAACCTAGCTACACTCCTATTGAAGAAGGATGTTGGAAATCGCTGTATTCAACTCAGATACACGGGAGTTCAGGCCCAATGCTTACACATGCTTTTGCCACAACCTACCCAGCCACTAACATAAGGAGGTTAGCAGGTACGTCTACAGTCAGGCAGGATGCGGGAGGGTTCTGCCCTGTCCTCAACTCTCACAGGGAAGCATGCCTAGAAGCCAGCTCTCAACTAGCTGCATTCTTATGACAGTGTGAAGGTAGCAGTATTCTGAGTAAGGAGGTTCCCAGATTGCCATTCTCCGGCACCTGGAGATACCGTCCAGGTCTGCATTGTTAACTTGCGTCTCATAGCCTCTGGCAAACGTCTCTGGTGAAGACGTGCGAAACTCACTCTGCAGGCAGTGTGGAACTGTGAGGGACTGAGGGTGAGCTCAACTCTCAGAAATAAGATGATTTTGGACAAGGCGTTCAGCTACCTTCTCACATATGGAAGTTAGTATGTAGCACCAGTCTACCCCAGGAATTACTGGGAAATCGCTGGATTGAGCTTGGAGGTACTAGTCTTGTGTGCCGGCAGATTCCAGTTACCTCTCCCAACACTTCGGTGAAGCAGCGAGCCTAGGCCTTTTGGAAGCGAAAGGTAGCTGCAGGCAGGAGGTAGGGTTACAGGCCATAAGCTCAACTCTCAGAAGTGGGTATGCATGGGAGGCAGATGTCTGCTACCCACTCGGACATGCGAGTGGGAACCTAGCTACACTCTGATGAAGAAGGACTTTGGAAATCGCTGTATTCAACTCAGATACACGTGGGTTCAGGCACAACGATTCCACATGCTTTTCTCACAACCTTTCCCTGCGCTAACATGAGGACGTTAGCAGCTCCTTCTACAGTCAAGCAGGATGCGGGAGTGTTGTGCCCTGTCCTTAGCTCTCACAGGGAAGCATGCCTTGAAGCCAGCTGTCAACTAGCTGCATTCTTATGGCAGGGTGAAGGTAGCAGTATTCTGAGACAGGAGGTTCCCAGATTACCACTCTACTGCACCTGGAGATACCCTCCAGGTCGGCATTGTTAACTTGCGTCTCAGAAGCCTCTGGCAAACGTCTCTGGTGAAGACGTGCGAAACTCACTCTGCAGGCAGTGTGGAACTGTGTGGGACTGAGGGTGAGCTCAACTCTCAGAAGTAAGATGTTTTTGGACAAGGCGTTCAACTACCTACTCACGTATGGAACTTAGTATGTAGCACCAGTCTACCCCAGGAATTACTAGGAAATCGCTTGATTGAGCTTGGAGGCACTCGTCTTGTGTGCCGGGAGATTCCAGTTACCTCTCCCAACACTTGCGTCAAGCAGTGAGCCTAGGCCTTTTGGAAGCGAAAGGTAGCGGCAGGCACGATGTAGGGTTACAGGCCATGAGCTCAACTCTCAGAAGTGTGTATGCATGGGAGGCAGATGTCTGCTACCCACTCGGACATGGGATTTGGAACCTAGCTACACTCCTATTGAAGAAGGATGTTGGAAATTGCTGTATTCAACTCAGATACACGGGAGTTCAGGCCCAATGCTTACACATGCTTTTCCCACAACCTATCCCAGCCACTAACATAAGGAGGTTAGCAGGTACGTCTACAGTCAGGCAGGATGCGGGAGGGTTCTGCCCTGTCCTCAACTCTCACAGGGAAGCATGCCTAGAAGCCAGCTCTCAACTAGCTGCATTCTTATGACAGTGTGAAGGTAGCAGTATTCTGAGTAAGGAGGTTCCCAGATTGCCACTCTCCGGCACCTGGAGATACCGTCCAGGTCTGCATTGTTAACTTGCGTCTCAGAGGCCTCTGGCAAACGTCTCTGGTGAAGACGTGCGAAACTCACTCTGCAGGCAGTGTGGAACTGTGAGGGACAGAGGGTGAGCTCAACTCTCAGAAATAAGATGATTTTGGACAAGGCGTTCAGCTACCTTCTCACATATGGAACTTAGTATGTAGCACCAGTCTACCCCAGGAATTACTGGGAAATCGCTGGATTGAGCCTGGAGGCACTAGTCTTGTGTGCCGGCAGATTTCAGTTACCTCTCCCAACACTTCGGTGAAGCAGCGAGCCTAGGCCTTTTGGAAGCGAAAGGTAGCTGCAGGCAGGAGGTAGGGTTACAGGCCATAAGCTCAACTCTCAGAAGTGGGTATGCATGGGAGGCAGATGTCTGCTACCCACTCTGACATGCGAGTGGGAACCTAGCTACACTCTGATGAAGAAGGACTTTGGAAATCGCTGTATTCAACTCAGATACACGTGGGTTCAGGCACAACGATTCCACATGCTTTTCTCACAACCTTTCCCTGCCACTAACATGAGGACGTTAGCAGCTCCTTCTACAGTCAAGCAGGATGCGGGAGGGTTGTGCCCTGTCCTTAGCTCTCACAGGGAAGCATGCCTTGAAGCCAGCTGTCAACTAGCTGCATTCTTATGGCAGGGTGAAGGTAGCAGTATTCTGAGACAGGAGGTTCCCAGATTACCACTCTACTGCACCGGGAGATACCCTCCAGGTCGGCATTGTTAACTTGCGTCTCAGAAGCCTCTGGCAAACGTCTCTGGTGAAGACGTGCGAAACTCACTCTGCAGGCAGTGTGGAACTGTGAGGGACTGAGGGTGAGCTCAACTCTCAGAAGTAAGATGTTTTTGGACAAGGCGTTCAACTACCTACTCATGTATGGAACTTAGTATGTAGCACCAGTCTACCCCAGGAATTACTAGGAAATCGCTTGATTGAGCTTGGAGGCACTCGTCTTGTGTGCCGGGAGATTCCAGTTACCTCTCCCAACACTTGCGTCAAGCAGCGAGCCTAGGCCTTTTGGAAGCGAAAGGTAGCGGCAGGCACGATGTAGGGTTACAGGCCATGAGCTCAACTCTCAGAAGTGTGTATGCATGGGAGGCCGATGTCTGCTACCCACTCGGACATGGGAGTTGGAACCTAGCTACACTCCTATGGAAGAAGGATGTTGGAAATCGCTGTATTCAACTCAGATACACGGGAGTTTAGGCCCAATGCTTACACATGCTTTTCCCACAACCTATCCCAGCCACTAACATAAGGAGGTTAGCAGGTACGTCTACAGTCAGGCAGGATGCGGAAGGGTTCTGCCCTGTCCTCAGCTCTCACAGGGAAGCATGCCGAGAAGCCAGCTCTCAACTAGCTGCATTCTTATGACAGTGTGAAGGTAGCAGTATTCTGACTAAGGAGGTTCCCAGATTGCCACACTCCGGCACCTGGAGATACCCTCCAGATCTGCATTGTTAACTTGCGTCTCAGAAGCCTCTGGCAAACGTCTCTGGTGAAGACGTGGGAAACTCACTCTGTAGGCAGTGTGGAACTGTGAGGGACAGAGGGTGAGCTCAACTCTCAGAAGTAAGATGATTTTGGACAAGGCGTTCAGCTACCTTCTCACATATGGAACTTAGTATGTAGCACCAATCTACCCCAGGAATTACTAGGAAATCGCTTGATTGAGCTTGGAGGCACTCGTCTTGTGTGCCGGGAGATTCCAGTTACCTCTCCCAACACTTGCGTCAAGCAGCGAGCCTAGGCCTTTTGGAAGCGAAAGGTAGCGGCAGGCACGATGTAGGGTTACAGGCCATGAGCTCAACTCTCAGAAGTGTGTATGCATGGGAGGCAGATGTCTGCTACCCACTCGGACATGGGAGTTGGAACCTAGCTACACTCCTATGGAAGAAGGATGTTGGAAATCGCTGTATTCAACTCAGATACACGGGAGTTTAGGCCCAATGCTTACACATGCTTTTCCCACAACCTATCCCAGCCACTAACATAAGGAGGTTAGCAGGTACGTCTACAGTCAGGCAGGATGCGGGAGGGTTCTGCCCTGTCCTCAGCTCTCACAGGGAAGCATGCCGAGAAGCCAGCTCTCAACTAGCTGCATTCTTATGACAGTGTGAAGGTAGCAGTATTCTGAGTAAGGAGGTTCCCAGATTGCCACACTCCGGCACCTGGAGATACCCTCCAGATCTGCATTGTTAACTTGCGTCTCAGAAGCCTCTGGCAAAAGTCTCTGGTGAAGACGTGGGAAACTCACTCTGTAGGCAGTGTGGAACTGTGAGGGACAGAGGGTGAGCTCAACTCTCAGAAGTAAGATGATTTTGGACAAGGCGTTCAGCTACCTTCTCACATATGGAACTTAGTATGTAGCACCAGTCTACCCCAGGAATTACTGGGAAATCGCTGGATTGAGCTTGGAGGCACTAGTCTTGTGTGCCGGGAGATTCCAGTTACCTCTCCCAACACTTCGGTGAAGCAGCGAGCCTAGGCCTTTTGGAAGCGAAAGGTAGCTGCAGGAGGAGGTAGGGTTACAGGCCATAAGCTCAACTCTCAGAAGTGGGTATGCATGGGAGGCAGATGTCTGCTAGCCACTCGGACATGCGAGTGGGAACCTAGCTACACTCTGATGAAGAAGGACTTTGGAAATCGCTGTATTCAACTCAGATACACGTGGGTTCAGGCACAACGATTCCACATGGTTTTCTCACAACGTTTCCCTGCCACTAACATGAGGACGTTAGCAGCTCCTTCTACAGTCAAGCAGGATGCGGGAGGGTTGTGCCCTGTCCTTAGCTCTCACAGGGAAGCATGCCTTGAAGCCAGCTGTCAACTAGCTGCATTCTTATGGCAGGGTGAAGATAGCAGTATTCTGAGACAGGAGGTTCCCAGAATACCACTCTACTGCACCTGGAGATACCGTCCAGGTCTGCATTGTTAACTTGCGTCTCATAGCCTCTGGCAAACGTCTCTGTTGAAGACGTGCGAAACTCACTCTGCAGGCAGTGTGGAACTGTGAGGGACTGAGGGTGAGCTCAACTCTCAGAAGTAAGATGATTTTGGACAAGGCGTTCAGCTACCTTCTCTCATATGGAACTTAGTATGTAGCACCAGTCTACCCCAGGAATTACTGGGAAATCGCTGGATTGAGCTTGGAGGCACTAGTCTTGTGTGCCGGCAGATTCCACTTACGTCTCCCAACATTTCGGTGAAGCAGCGAGCCTAGGCATTTTGGAAGCGAAAGGTAGCTGCAGGCAGGAGTTAGGGTTACAGGCCATAAGCTCAACTCTCAGAAGTGGGTATGCATGGGAGGCAGATGTCTGCTACCCACTCGGACATGCGAGTGGGAACCTAGCTACACTCTGATGAAGAAGGACTTTGGAAATCGCTG
Source organism: Canis lupus baileyi (assembly GCF_048164855.1). NCBI lineage: Eukaryota > Metazoa > Chordata > Mammalia > Carnivora > Canidae > Canis > Canis lupus. The sequence continues at coordinate 63,258,212 of NC_132852.1, forward strand.
TATTCAACTCAGATACACGTGGGTTCAGGCACAACGATTCCACATGCTTTTCTCACAACCTTTCCCTGCTACTAACATGAGGACGTTAGCAGCTCTTCTACAGTCAAGCAGGATGCAGGAGGGTTGTGCCCTGTCCTTAGCTCTCACAGGGAAGCATGCCTTGAAGCCAGCTGTCAACTAGCTGCATTCTTATGGCAGGGTGAAGGTAGCAGTATTCTGAGACAGGAGGTTCCCAGATTACCACACTCCGGCACCTGGAGATACCCTCCAGGTCTGCATTGTTAACTTGCGTCTCAGAAGCCTCTGTCAAACGTCTCTGGTGAAGACGTGCGAAACTCACTCTGCAGGCAGTGTGGAACTGTGTGGGACTGAGGGTGAGCTCAACTCTCAGAAGTAAGATGTTTTTGGACAAGGCCTTCAACTACCTACTCACGTATGGAACTTAGTATGTAGCACCAGTCTACCCCAGGAATTACTAGGAAATCGCTTGATTGAGCTTGGAGGCACTAGTCTTGTGTGCCGGCAGATTCCAGTTACCTCTCCCAACACTTGCGTCAAGCAGCGAGCCTAGGCCTTTTGGAAGCGAAAGGTAGCGGCAGGCACGATGTAGGGTTACAGGCCATGAGCTCAACTCTCAGAAGTGTGTATGCATGGGAGGCAGATGTCTGCTACCCACTCGGACATGGGATTTGGAACCTAGCTACACTCCTATTGAAGAAGGATGTTGGAAATCGCTGTATTCAACTCAGATACACGGGAGTTCAGGCCCAATGCTTACACATGCTTTTCCCACAACCTATCCCAGCCACTAACATAAGGAGGTTAGCAGGTACGTCTACAGTCAGGCAGGATGCGGGAGGGTTCTGCCCTGTCCTCAACTCTCACAGGGAAGCATGCCTAGAAGCCAGCTCTCAAATAGCTGCATTCTTATGACAGTGTGAAGGTAGCAGTATTCTGAGTAAGGAGGTTCCCAGATTGCCACTCTCCGGCACCTGGAGATACCCTCCAGGTCTGCATTGTTAACTTGCGTCTCATAGCCTCTGGCAAACGTCTCTGGTGAAGACGTGCGAAACTCACTCTGCAGGCAGTGTGGAACTGTGAGGGACTGAGGGTGAGCTCACCTATCAGCAGTAAGATGATTTTGGACAAGGCGTTCAGCTACCTTCTCACATATGGAACTTAGTATGTAGCACCAGTCTACCCCAGGAATTACTGGGAAATCCCTGGATTGAGCTTGGAGGCACTAGTCTTGTGTGCCGGGAGATTCCAGTTACCTCACCCAACACTTCGGTGAAGCAGCGAGCCTAGGCCTTTTGGAAGCGAAAGGTAGCTGCAGGCAGGAGGTAGGGTTACAGGCCATAAGCTCAACTCTCAGAAGTGGGTATGCATGGGAGGCAGATGTCTGCTACCCACTCGGACATGCGAGTGGGAACCTAGCTACACTCTGATGAAGAAGGACTTTGGAAACGCTGTATTCAACTCAGATACACGTGGGTTCAGGCACAACGATTCCACATGCTTTTCTCACAACCTTTCCCTGCCACTAACATGAGGACGTTAGCAGCTCCTTCTACAGTCAAGCAGGATGCGGGAGGGTTGTGCCCTGTCCTTAGCTCTCACAGGGAAGCATGCCTTGAAGCCAGCTGTCAACTAGCTGCATTCTTATGGCAGGGTGAAGGTAGCAGTATTCTGAGACAGGAGGTTCCCAGATTACCACTCTACTGCACCTGGAGATACCCTCCAGGTCGGCATTGTTAACTTGCGTCTCAGAAGCCTCTGGCAAACGTCTCTGGTGAAGACGTGCGAAACTCACTCTGCAGGCAGTGTGGAACTGTGAGGGACTGAGGGTGAGCTCAACTCTCAGAAGTAAGATGTTTTTGGACAAGGCGTTCAACTACCTACTCACGTATGGAACTTAGTATGTAGCACCAGTCTACCCCAGGAATTACTAGGAAATCGCTTGATTGAGCTTGGAGGCACTCGTCTTGTGTGCCGGGAGATTCCAGTTACCTCTCCCAACACTTGCGTCAAGCAGCGAGCCTAGGCCTTTTGGAAGCGAAAGGTAGCGGCAGGCACGATGTAGGGTTACAGGCCATGAGCTCAACTCTCAGAAGTGTGTATGCATGGGAGGCAGATGTCTGCTACCCACTCGGACATGGGAGTTGGAACCTAGCTACACTCCTATTGAAGAAGGATGTTGGAAATCGCTGTATTCAACTCAGATACACGGGAGTTCAGGCCCAATGCTTACACATGCTTTTCCCACAACCTATCCCAGCCACTAACATAAGGAGGTTAGCAGGTACGTCTACAGTCAGGCAGGATGCGGGAGGGTTCTGCCCTGTCCTCAACTCTCACAGGGAAGCATGCCTAGAAGCCAGCTCTCAACTAGCTGCATTCTTATGACAGTGTGAAGGTAGCAGTATTCTGAGTAAGGAGGGTCCCAGATTGCCACTCTCCGGCACCTGGAGATACCGTCCAGGTCTGCATTGTTAACTTGCGTTTCAGAGGCCTCTGGCAAAAGTCTCTGGTGAAGACGTGGGAAACTCACTCTGCAGGCAGTGTGGAACTGTGAGGGACTGAGGGTTATCTCACCTCTCAGCAGTAAGATGATTTTGGACAAGGCGTTCAGCTACCTTCTCACATATGGAACTTAGTATGTAGCCCCAGTCTACCCCAGGAATTACTGGGAAATCGCTGGATTGAGCTTGGAGGCACTAGTCTTGTGTGCCGGCAGATTCCAGTTACCTCTCCCAACACTTCGGTGAAGAAGCGAGCCTAGGCCTTTTGGAAGCGAAAGGTAGCTGCAGGCAGGAGGTAGGGTTACAGGCCATAAGCTCAACTCTCAGAAGTGGGTATGCATGGGAGGCAGATGTCTGCTACCCACTCGGACATGCGAGTGGGAACCTAGCTACACTCTGATGAAGAAGGACTTTGGAAATCGCTGTATTCAACTCAGATACACGTGGGTTCAGGCACAACGATTCCACATGCTTTTCTCACAACCTTTCCCTGCCACTAACATGAGGACGTTAGCAGCTCCTTCTACAGTCAAGCAGGATGCGGGAGGGTTGTGCCCTGTCCTTAGCTCTCACAGGGAAGCATGCCTTGAAGCCAGCTGTCAACTAGCTGCATTCTTATGGCAGGGTGAAGGTAGCAGTATTCTGAGACAGGAGGTTCTCAGAATACCACTCTACTGCACCTGGAGATACCGTCCAGGTCTGCATTGTTAACTTGCGTCTCATAGCCTCTGGCAAACGTCTCTGTTGAAGACGTGCGAAACTCACTCTGCAGGCAGTGTGGAACTGTGAGGGACTGAGGGTGAGCTCAACTCTCAGAAGTAAGATGATTTTGGACAAGGCGTTCAGCTACCTTCTCTCATATGGAACTTAGTATGTAGCACCAGTCTACCCCAGGAATTACTGGGAAATCGCTGGATTGAGCTTGGAGGCACTAGTCTTGTGTGCCGGCAGATTCCAGTTACGTCTCCCAACACTTCGGTGAAGCAGCGAGCCTAGGCATTTTGGAAGCGAAAGGTAGCTGCAGGCAGGAGGTAGGGTTACAGGCCATAAGCTCAACTCTCAGAAGTGGGTATGCATGGGAGGCAGATGTCTGCTACCCACTCGGACATGCGAGTGGGAACCTAGCTACACTCTGATGAAGAAGGACTTTGGAAATCGCTGTATTCAACTCAGATACACGTGGGTTCAGGCACAACGATTCCACATGCTTTTCTCACAACCTTTCCCTGCCACTAACATGAGGACGTTAGCAGCTCCTTCTACAGTCAAGCAGGATGCGGGAGGGTTGTGCCGTGTCCTTAGCTCTCACAGGGAAGCATGCCTTGAAGCCAGCTGTCAACTAGCTGCATTCTTATGGCAGGGTAAAGGTAGCAGTATTCTGAGACAGGAGGTTCCCAGATTACCACTCTACTGCACCTGGAGATACCCTCCAGGTCTGCATTGTTAAGTTGCGTCTCATAGCCTCTGGCAAACGTCTCTGGTGAAGACGTGCGAAACTCACTCTGCAGGCAGTGTGGAACTGTGAGGGACTGAGGGTGAGCTCAACTCTCAGAAGTAAGATGATTTTGGAGAAGGCGTTCAGCTACCTTCTCACATATGGAACTTAGTATGTAGCACCAGTCTACCCCAGGAATTACTGGGAAATCGCTGGATTGAGCTTGGAGGCACTAGTCTTGTGTGCCGGCAGATTCCAGTTACCTCTCCCAACACTTCGGTGAAGCAGCGAGCCTAGGCCTTTTGGAAGCGAAAGGTAGCTGCAGGCAGGAGGTAGGGTTACAGGCCATAAGCTCAACTCTCAGAAGTGGGTATGCATGGGAGGCAGATGTCTGCTACCCACTCTGACATGCGAGTGGGAACCTAGCTACACTCTGATGAAGAAGGACTTTGGAAATCGCTGTATTCAACTCAGATACACGTGGGTTCAGGCACAACGATTCCACATGCTTTTCTCACAACCTTTCCCTGCCACTAACATGAGGACGTTAGCAGCTCCTTCTACAGTCAAGCAGGATGCGGGAGGGTTGTGCCCTGTCCTTAGCTCTCACAGGGAAGCATGCCTTGAAGCCAGCTGTCAACTAGCTGCATTCTTATGGCAGAGTGAAGGTAGCAGTATTCTGAGACAGGAGGTTCCCAGATTACCACACTCCGGCACCTGGAGATACCCTCCAGGTCTGCATTGTTAACCTGCGTCTCAGAAGCCTCTGGCAAACGTCTCTGGTGAAGACGTGCGAAACTCACTCTGCAGGCAGTGTGGAACTGTGTGGGACTGAGGGTGAGCTCAACTCTCAGAAGTAAGATGTTTTTGGACAAGGCGTTCAACTACCTACTCACGTATGGAACTTAGTATGTAGCACCAGTCTACCCCAGGAATTACTAGGAAATCGCTTGATTGAGCTTGGAGGCACTAGTCTTGTGTGCCGGGAGATTCCAGTTACCTCTCCCAACACTTGCGTCAAGCAGCGAGCCTAGGCCTTTTGGAAGCGAAAGGTAGCGGCAGGCACGATGTAGGGTTACAGGCCATGAGCTCAACTCTCAGAAGTGTGTATGCATGGGAGGCAGATGTCTGCTACCCACTCGGACATGGGAGTTGGATCCTAGCTACACTCCTATTGAAGAAGGATGTTGGAAATCGCTGTATTCAACTCAGATACACGGGAGTTCAGGCCCAATGCTTACACATGCTTTTCCCACAACCTATCCCAGCCACTAACATAAGGAGGTTAGCAGGTACGTCTACAGTCAGGCAGGATGCGGGAGGGTTCTGCCCTGTCCTCAACTCTCACAGGGAAGCATGCCTAGAAGCCAGCTCTCAACTAGCTGCATTCTTATGAGAGTGTGAAGGTAGCAGTATTCTGAGTAAGGAGGTTCCCAGATTGCCACTCTCCGGCACCTGGAGATACCGTCCAGGTCTGCATTGTTAACTTGCGTCTCATAGCCTCTGGCAAACGTCTCTGGTGAAGACGTGGGAAACTCACTCTGCAGGCAGTGTGGAACTGTGAGGGACTGAGGGTGAGCTCAACTCTCAGAAGTAAGATGATTTTGGACAAGGCGTTCAGCTACCTTCTCTCATATGGAACTTAGTATGTAGCACCAGTCTACCCCAGGAATTACTGGGAAATCGCTGGATTGAGCTTGGAGGCACTAGTATTGTGTGCCGGCAGATTCCGGTTACCTCTCCCAACACTTCGGTGAAGCAGCGAGCCTAGGCCTTTTGGAAGCGAAAGGTAGCTGCAGGCAGGAGGTAGGGTTACAGGCCATAAGCTCAACTCTCAGAAGTGGGTATGCATGGGAGGCAGATGTCTGCTACCCACTCGGACATGCGAGTGGGAACCTAGCTACACTCTGATGAAGAAGGACTTTGGAAATCGCTGTATTCAACTCAGATACACGTGGGTTCAGGCACAACGATTCCACATGCTTTTCTCACAACCTTTCCCTGCCACTAACATGAGGACGTTAGCAGCTCCTTCTACAGTCAAGCAGGATGCGGGAGGGTTGTGCCCTGTCCTTAGCTCTCACAGGGAAGCATGCCTTGACGCCAGCTGTCAACTAGCTGCATTCTTATGGCAGGGTGAAGGTAGCAGTATTCTGAGACAGGAGGTTCCCAGATTACCACTCTACTGCACCTGGAGATACCCTCCAGGTCGGCATTGTTAACTTGCGTCTCAGAAGCCTCTGGCAAACGTCTCTGGTGAAGACGTGCGAAACTCACTCTGCAGGCAGTGTGGAACTGTGTGGGACTGAGGGTGAGCTCAACTCTCAGAAGTAAGATGTTTTTGGACAAGGCGTTCAACTACCTACTCACGTATGGAACTTAGTATGTAGCACCAGTCTACCCCAGGAATTACTAGGAAATCGCTTGATTGAGCTTGGAGGCACTCGTCTTGTGTGCCGGGAGATTCCAGTTACCTCTCCCAACACTTGCGTCAAGCAGTGAGCCTAGGCCTTTTGGAAGCGAAAGGTAGCGGCAGGCACGATGTAGGGTTACAGGCCATGAGCTCAACTCTCAGAAGTGTGTATGCATGGGAGGCAGATGTCTGCTACCCACTCGGACATGGGATTTGGAACCTAGCTACACTCCTATTGAAGAAGGATGTTGGAAATCGCTGTATTCAACTCAGATACACGGGAGTTCAGGCCCAATGCTTACACATGCTTTTCCCACAACCTATCCCAGCCACTAACATAAGGAGGTTAGCAGGTACGTCTACAGTCAGGCAGGATGCGGGAGGGTTCTGCCCTGTCCTCAACTCTCACAGGGAAGCATGCCTAGAAGCCAGCTCTCAACTAGCTGCATTCTTATGACAGTGTGAAGGTAGCAGTATTCTGAGTAAGGAGGTTCCCAGATTGCCACTCTCCGGCACCTGGAGATACCGTCCAGGTCTGCATTGTTAACTTGCGTCTCAGATGCCTCTGGCAAACGTCTCTGGTGAAGACGTGCGAAACTCACTCTGCAGGCAGTGTGGAACTGTGAGGGACAGAGGGTGAGCTCAACTCTCAGAAATAAGATGATTTTGGACAAGGCGTTCAGCTACCTTCTCACATATGGAACTTAGTATGTAGCACCAGTCTACCCCAGGAATTACTGGGAAATCGCTGGATTGAGCCTGGAGGCACTAGTCTTGTGTGCCGGCAGATTTCAGTTACCTCTCCCAACACTTCGGTGAAGCAGCGAGCCTAGGCCTTTTGGAAGCGAAAGGTAGCTGCAGGCAGGAGGTAGGGTTACAGGCCATAAGCTCAACTCTCAGAAGTGGGTATGCATGGGAGGCAGATGTCTGCTACCCACTCTGACATGCGAGTGGGAACCTAGCTACACTCTGATGAAGAAGAACTTTGGAAATCGCTGTATTCAACTCAGATACACGTGGGTTCAGGCACAACGATTCCACATGCTTTTCTCACAACCTTTCCCTGCCACTAACATGAGGACGTTAGCAGCTCCTTCTACAGTCAAGCAGGATGCGGGAGGGTTGTGCCCTGTCCTTAGCTCTCACAGGGAAGCATGCCTTGAAGCCAGCTGTCAACTAGCTGCATTCTTATGGCAGGGTGAAGGTAGCAGTATTCTGAGACAGGAGGTTCCCAGATTACCACTCTACTGCACCTGGAGATACCCTCCAGGTCGGCATTGTTAACTTGCGTCTCAGAAGCCTCTGGCAAACGTCTCTGGTGAAGACGTGCGAAACTCACTCTGCAGGCAGTGTGGAACTGTGAGGGACTGAGGGTGAGCTCAACTCTCAGAAGTAAGATGTTTTTGGACAAGGCGTTCAACTACCTACTCACGTATGGAACTTAGTATGTAGCACCAGTCTACCCCAGGAATTACTAGGAAATCGCTTGATTGAGCTTGGAGGCACTCGTCTTGTGTGCCGGGAGATTCCAGTTACCTCTCCCAACACTTGCGTCAAGCAGCGAGCCTAGGCCTTTTGGAAGCGAAAGGTAGCGGCAGGCACGATGTAGGGTTACAGGCCATGAGCTCAACTCTCAGAAGTGTGTATGCATGGGAGGCAGATGTCTGCTACCCACTCGGACATGGGAGTTGGAACCTAGCTACACTCCTATTGAAGAAGGATGTTGGAAATCGCTGTATTCAACTCAGATACACGGGAGTTCAGGCCCAATGCTTACACATGCTTTTCCCACAACCTATCCCAGCCACTAACATAAGGAGGTTAGCAGGTACGTCTACAGTCAGGCAGGATGCGGGAGGGTTCTGCCCTGTCCTCAACTCTCACAGGGAAGCATGCCTAGAAGCCAGCTCTCAACTAGCTGCATTCTTATGACAGTGTGAAGGTAGCAGTATTCTGAGTAAGGAGGGTCCCAGATTGCCACTCTCCGGCACCTGGAGATACCGTCCAGGTCTGCATTGTTAACTTGCGTTTCAGAGGCCTCTGGCAAAAGTCTCTGGTGAAGACGTGGGAAACTCACTCTGCAGGCAGTGTGGAACTGTGAGGGACTGAGGGTTATCTCACCTCTCAGCAGTAAGATGATTTTGGACAAGGCGTTCAGCTACCTTCTCACATATGGAAGTTAGTATGTAGCACCAGTCTACCCCAGGAATTACTGGGAAATCGCTGGATTGAGCTTGGAGGCACTAGTCTTGTGTGCCGGCAGATTCCAGTTACCTCTCCCAACACTTCGGTGAAGAAGCGAGCCTAGGCCTTTTGGAAGCGAAAGGTAGCTGCAGGCAGGAGGTAGGGTTACAGGCCATAAGCTCAACTCTCAGAAGTGGGTATGCATGGGAGGCAGATGTCTGCTACCCACTCGGACATGCGAGTGGGAACCTAGCTACACTCTGATGAAGAAGGACTTTGGAAATCGCTGTATTCAACTCAGATACACGTGGGTTCAGGCACAACGATTCCACATGCTTTTCTCACAACCTTTCCCTGCCACTAACATGAGGACGTTAGCAGCTCCTTCTACAGTCAAGCAGGATGCGGGAGGGTTGTGCCCTGTCCTTAGCTCTCACAGGGAAGCATGCCTTGAAGCCAGCTGTCAACTAGCTGCATTCTTATGGCAGGGTGAAGGTAGCAGTATTCTGAGACAGGAGGTTCTCAGAATACCACTCTACTGCACCTGGAGATACCGTCCAGGTCTGCATTGTTAACTTGCGTCTCATAGCCTCTGGCAAACGTCTCTGTTGAAGACGTGCGAAACTCACTCTGCAGGCAGTGTGGAACTGTGAGGGACTGAGGGTGAGCTCAACTCTCAGAAGTAAGATGATTTTGGACAAGGCGTTCAGCTACCTTCTCTCATATGGAACTTAGTATGTAGCACCAGTCTACCCCAGGAATTACTGGGAAATCGCTGGATTGAGCTTGGAGGCACTAGTCTTGTGTGCCGGCAGATTCCAGTTACGTCTCCCAACACTTCGGTGAAGCAGCGAGCCTAGGCATTTTGGAAGCGAAAGGTAGCTGCAGGCAGGAGGTAGGGTTACAGGCCATAAGCTCAACTCTCAGAAGTGGGTATGCATGGGAGGCAGATGTCTGCTACCCACTCGAACATGCGAGTGGGAACCTAGCTACACTCTGATGAAGAAGGACTTTGGAAATCGCTGTATTCAACTCAGATACACGTGGGTTCAGGCACAACGATTCCACATGCTTTTCTCACAACCTTTCCCTGCCACTAACATGAGGACGTTAGCAGCTCCTTCTACAGTCAAGCAGGATGCGGGAGGGTTGTGCCGTGTCCTTAGCTCTCACAGGGAAGCATGCCTTGAAGCCAGCTGTCAACTAGCTGCATTCTTATGGCAGGGTAAAGGTAGCAGTATTCTGAGACAGGAGGTTCCCAGATTACCACTCTACTGCACCTGGAGATACCCTCCAGGTCTGCATTGTTAACTTGCGTCTCATAGCCTCTGGCAAACGTCTCTGGTGAAGACGTGCGAAACTCACTCTGCAGGCAGTGTGGAACTGTGAGGGACTGAGGGTGAGCTCAACTCTCAGAAGTAAGATGATTTTGGAGAAGGCGTTCAGCTACCTTCTCACATATGGAACTTAGTATGTAGCACCAGTCTACCCCAGGAATTACTGGGAAATCGCTGGATTGAGCTTGGAGGCACTAGTCTTGTGTGCCGGCAGATTCCAGTTACCTCTCCCAACACTTCGGTGAAGCAGCGAGCCTAGGCCTTTTGGAAGCGAAAAGTAGCTGCAGGCAGGAGGTAGGGTTACAGGCCATAAGCTCAACTCTCAGAAGTGGGTATGCATGGGAGGCAGATGTCTGCTACCCACTCTGACATGCGAGTGGGAACCTAGCTACACTCTGATGAAGAAGGACTTTGGAAATCGCTGTATTCAACTCAGATACACGTGGGTTCAGGCACAACGATTCCACATGCTTTTCTCACAACCTTTCCCTGCCACTAACATGAGGACGTTAGCAGCTCCTTCTACAGTCAAGCAGGATGCGGGAGGGTTGTGCCCTGTCCTTAGCTCTCACAGGGAAGCATGCCTTGAAGCCAGCTGTCAACTAGCTGCATTCTTATGGCAGAGTGAAGGTAGCAGTATTCTGAGACAGGAGGTTCCCAGATTACCACACTCCGGCACCTGGAGATACCCTCCAGGTCTGCATTGTTAACCTGCGTCTCAGAAGCCTCTGGCAAACGTCTCTGGTGAAGACGTGCGAAACTCACTCTGCAGGCAGTGTGGAACTGTGTGGGACTGAGGGTGAGCTCAACTCTCAGAAGTAAGATGTTTTTGGACAAGGCGTTCAACTACCTACTCACGTATGGAACTTAGTATGTAGCACCAGTCTACCCCAGGAATTACTAGGAAATCGCTTGATTGAGCTTGGAGGCACTAGTCTTGTGTGCCGGGAGATTCCAGTTACCTCTCCCAACACTTGCGTCAAGCAGCGAGCCTAGGCCTTTTGGAAGCGAAAGGTAGCGGCAGGCACGATGTAGGGTTACAGGCCATGAGCTCAACTCTCAGAAGTGTGTATGCATGGGAGGCAGATGTCTGCTACCCACTCGGACATGGGAGTTGGATCCTAGCTACACTCCTATTGAAGAAGGATGTTGGAAATCGCTGTATTCAACTCAGATACACGGGAGTTCAGGCCCAATGCTTACACATGCTTTTCCCACAACCTATCCCAGCCACTAACATAAGGAGGTTAGCAGGTACGTCTACAGTCAGGCAGGATGCGGGAGGGTTCTGCCCTGTCCTCAACTCTCACAGGGAAGCATGCCTAGAAGCCAGCTCTCAACTAGCTGCATTCTTATGAGAGTGTGAAGGTAGCAGTATTCTGAGTAAGGAGGTTCCCAGATTGCCACTCTCCGGCACCTGGAGATACCGTCCAGGTCTGCATTGTTAACTTGCGTCTCATAGCCTCTGGCAAACGTCTCTGGTGAAGACGTGGGAAACTCACTCTGCAGGCAGTGTGGAACTGTGAGGGACTGAGGGTGAGCTCAACTCTCAGAAGTAAGATGATTTTGGACAAGGCGTTCAGCTACCTTCTCTCATATGGAACTTAGTATGTAGCACCAGTCTACCCCAGGAATTACTGGGAAATCGCTGGATTGAGCTTGGAGGCACTAGTATTGTGTGCCGGCAGATTCCGGTTACCTCTCCCAACACTTCGGTGAAGCAGCGAGCCTAGGCCTTTTGGAAGCGAAAGGTAGCTGCAGGCAGGAGGTAGGGTTACAGGCCATAAGCTCAACTCTCAGAAGTGGGTATGCATGGGAGGCAGATGTCTGCTACCCACTCGGACATGCGAGTGGGAACCTAGCTACACTCTGATGAAGAAGGACTTTGGAAATCGCTGTATTCAACTCAGATACACGTGGGTTCAGGCACAACGATTCCACATGCTTTTCTCACAACCTTTCCCTGCCACTAACATGAGGACGTTAGCAGCTCCTTCTACAGTCAAGCAGGATGCGGGAGGGTTGTGCCCTGTCCTTAGCTCTCACAGGGAAGCATGCCTTGAAGCCAGCTGTCAACTAGCTGCATTCTTATGGCAGGGTGAAGGTAGCAGTATTCTGAGACAGGAGGTTCCCAGATTACCACACTCCGGCACCTGGAGATACCCTCCAGGTCTGCATTGTTAACCTGCGTCTCAGAAGCCTCTGGCAAACGTCTCTGGTGAAGACGTGCGAAACTCACTCTGCAGGCAGTGTGGAACTGTGTGGGACTGAGGGTGAGCTCAACTCTCAGAAGTAAGATGTTTTTGGACAAGGCGTTCAACTACCTACTCACGTATGGAACTTAGTATGTAGCACCAGTCTACCCCAGGAATTACTAGGAAATCGCTTGATTGAGCTTGGAGGCACTAGTCTTGTGTGCCGGGAGATTCCAGTTACCTCTCCCAACACTTGCGTCAAGCAGCGAGCCTAGGCCTTTTGGAAGCGAAAGGTAGCGGCAGGCACGATGTAGGGTTACAGGCCATGAGCTCAACTCTCAGAAGTGTGTATGCATGGGAGGCAGATGTCTGCTACCCACTCGGACATGGGAGTTGGATCCTAGCTACACTCCTATTGAAGAAGGATGTTGGAAATCGCTGTATTCAACTCAGATACACGGGAGTTCAGGCCCAATGCTTACACATGCTTTTCCCACAACCTATCCCAGCCACTAACATAAGGAGGTTAGCAGGTACGTCTACAGGCAGGCAGGATGCGGGAGGGTTCTGCCCTGTCCTCAACTCTCACAGGGAAGCATGCCTAGAAGCCAGCTCTCAACTAGCTGCATTCTTATGACAGTGTGAAGGTAGCAGTATTCTGAGTAGGGAGGGTTCCAGATTGCCACTCTCCGGCACCTGGAGATACCGTCCAGGTCTGCATTGTTAACTTGCGTCTCAGAGGCCTCTGGCAAAAGTCTCTGGTGAAGACGTGGGAAACTCACTCTGCAGGCAGTGTGGAACTGTGAGGGACTGAGGGTGAGCTCACCTCTCGGCAGTAAGATGATTTTGGACAAGGCGTTCAGCTACCTTCTCACATATGGAACTTAGAATGTAGCACCAGTCTACCCCAGGAATTACTGGGAAATCGCTGGATTGAGCTTGGAGGCACTCGTCTTGTGTGCCGGGAGATTCCAGTTACCTCTCCCAACACTTCGGTGAAGCAGCGAGCCTAGGCCTTTTGGAAGCGAAAGGTAGCTGCAGGCAGGAGGTAGGGTTACAGGCCATAAGCTCAACTCTCAGAAGTGGGTATGCATGGGAGGCAGATGTCTGCTACCCACTCGGACATGCGAGTGGGAACCTAGCTACACTCTGATGAAGAAGGACTTTGGAAATCGCTGTATTCAACTCAGATACACGTGGGTTCAGGCACAACGATTCCACATGCTTTTCTCACAACCTTTCCCTGCCACTAACATGAGGACGTTAGCAGCTCCTTCTACAGTCAAGCAGGATGCGGGAGGGTTGTGCCCTGTCCTTAGCTCTCACAGGGAAGCATGCCTTGAAGCCAGCTGTCAACTAGCTGCATTCTTATGGCAGGGTGAAGGTAGCAGTATTCTGAGACAGGAGGTTCCCAGATTACCACACTCCGGCACCTGGAGATACCCTCCAGGTCTGCATTGTTAACTTGCGTCTCAGAAGCCTCTGGCAAAAGTCTCTGGTGAAGACGTGCGAAACTCACTCTGCAGGCAGTGTGGAACTGTGTGGGACTGAGGGTGAGCTCAACTCTCAGAAGTAAGATGTTTTTGGACAAGGCGTTCAACTACCTACTCACGTATGGAACTTAGTATGTAGCACCAGTCTACCCCAGGAATTACTAGGAAATCGCTTGATTGAGCTTGGAGGCACTCGTCTTGTGTGCCGGGAGATTCCAGTTACCTCTCCCAACACTTGCGTCAAGCAGCGAGCCTAGGCCTTTTGGAAGCGAAAGGTAGCGGCAGGCACGATGTAGGGTTACAGGCCATGAGCTCAACTCTCAGAAGTGTGTATGCATGGGAGGCAGATGTCTGCTACCCACTCGGACATGGGATTTGGAACCTAGCTACACTCCTATTGAAGAAGGATGTTGGAAATCGCTGTATTCAACTCAGATACACGGGAGTTCAGGCCCAATGCTTACACATGCTTTTCCCACAACCTATCCCAGCCACTAACATAAGGAGGTTAGCAGGTACGTCTACAGTCAGGCAGGATGCGGGAGGGTTCTGCCCTGTCCTCAACTCTCACAGGGAAGCATGCCTAGAAGCCAGCTCTCAACTAGCTGCATTCTTATGACAGTGTGAAGGTAGCAGTATTCTGAGTAAGGAGGTTCCCAGATTGCCACTCTCCGGCACCTGGAGATACCGTCCAGGTCTGCATTGTTAACTTGCGTCTCATAGCCTCTGGCAAAAGTCTCTGGTGAAGACGTGCGAAAATCACTCTGCAGGCAGTGTGGAACTGTGAGGGACTGAGGGTGAGCTCAACTCTCAGAAATAAGATGATTTTGGACAAGGCGTTCAGCTACCTTCTCACATATGGAAGTTAGTATGTAGCACCAGTCTACCCCAGGAATTACTGGGAAATCGCTGGATTGAGCTTGGAGGCACTAGTCTTGTGTGCCGGCAGATTCCAGTTACCTCTCCCAACACTTCGGTGAAGCAGCGAGCCTAGGCCTTTTGGAAGCGAAAGGTAGCTGCAGGCAGGAGGTAGGGTTACAGGCCATAAGCTCAACTCTCAGAAGTGGGTATGCATGGGAGGCAGATGTCTGCTACCCACTCTGACATGCGAGTGGGAACCTAGCTACACTCTGATGAAGAAGGACTTTGGAAATCGCTGTATTCAACTCAGATACACGTGGGTTCAGGCACAACGATTCCACATGCTTTTCTCACAACCTTTCCCTGCCACTAACATGAGGACGTTAGCAGCTCCTTCTACAGTCAAGCAGGATGCGGGAGTGTTGTGCCCTGTCCTTAGCTCTCACAGGGAAGCATGCCTTGAAGCCAGCTGTCAACTAGCTGCATTCTTATGGCAGGGTGAAGGTAGCAGTATTCTGAGACAGGAGGTTCCCAGATTACCACTCTACTGCACCTGGAGATACCCTCCAGGTCTGCATTGTTAACTTGCGTCTCATAGCCTCTGGCAAACGTCTCTGTTGAAGACGTGCGAAACTCACTCTGCAGGCAGTGTGGAACTGTGAGGGACTGAGGGTGAGCTCAACTCTCAGAAGTAAGATGATTTTGGACAAGGCGTTCAGCTACCTTCTCTCATATGGAACTTAGTATGTAGCACCAGTCTACCCCAGGAATTACTGGGAAATCGCTGGATTGAGCTTGGAGGCACTAGTCTTGTGTGCCGGCAGATTCCAGTTACGTCTCCCAACACTTCGGTGAAGCAGCGAGCCTAGGCATTTTGGAAGCGAAAGGTAGCTGCAGGCAGGAGGTAGGGTTACAGGCCATAAGCTCAACTCTCAGAAGTGGGTATGCATGGGAGGCAGATGTCTGCTACCCACTCGGACATGCGAGTGGGAACCTAGCTACACTCTGATGAAGAAGGACTTTGGAAATCGCTGTATTCAACTCAGATACACGTGGGTTCAGGCACAACGATTCCACATGCTTTTCTCACAACCTTTCCCTGCCACTAACATGAGGACGTTAGCAGCTCCTTCTACAGTCAAGCAGGATGCGGGAGGGTTGTGCCCTGTCCTTAGCTCTCACAGGGAAGCATGCCTTGAAGCCAGCTGTCAACTAGCTGCATTCTTATGGCAGAGTGAAGGTAGCAGTATTCTGAGACAGGAGGTTCCCAGATTACCACACTCCGGCACCTGGAGATACCCTCCAGGTCTGCATTGTTAACCTGCGTCTCAGAAGCCTCTGGCAAACGTCTCTGGTGAAGACGTGCGAAACTCACTCTGCAGGCAGTGTGGAACTCTGAGGGACTGAGGGTGAGCTCAACTCTCAGAAGTAAGATGTTTTTGGACAAGGCGTTCAACTACCTACTCACGTATGGAACTTAGTATGTAGCACCAGTCTACCCCAGGAATTACTGGGAAATCGCTGGATTGAGCTTGGAGGCACTAGTCTTGTGTGCCGGGAGATTCCAGTTACCTCTCCCAACACTTCGGTGAAGCAGCGAGCCTAGGCCTTTTGGAAGCGAAAGGTAGCTGCAGGCAGGAGGTAGGGTTACAGGCCATAAGCTCAACTCTCAGAAGTGGGTATGCATGGGAGGCAGATGTCTGCTACCCACTCGGACATGCGAGTGGGAACCTAGCTACACTCTGATGAAGAAGGACATTGGAAATCGCTGTATTCAACTCAGATACACGTGGGTTCAGGCACAACGATTCCACATGCTTTTCTCACAACCTTTCCCTGCCACTAACATGAGGACGTTAGCAGCACCTTCTACAGTCAAGCAGGATGCGGGAGGGTTGTGCCCTGTCCTTAGCTCTCACAGGGTAGCATGCCTTGAAGCCAGCTGTCAACTAGCTGCATTCTTATGGCAGGGTGAAGGTAGCAGTATTCTGAGACAGGAGGTTCCCAGAATACCACTCTACTGCACCTGGAGATACCGTCCAGGTCTGCATTGTTAACTTGCGTCTCATAGCCTCTGGCAAACGTCTCTGTTGAAGACGTGAGAAACTCACTCTGCAGGCAGTGTGGAACTGTGAGGGACTGAGGGTGAGCTTAACTCTCAGAAGTAAGATGATTTTGGACAAGGCGTTCAGCTACCTTCTCTCATATGGAACTTAGTATGTAGCACCAGTCTACCCCAGGAATTACTGGGAAATCGCTGGATTGAGCTTGGAGGCACTAGTCTTGTGTGCCGGCAGATTCCGGTTACCTCTCCCAACACTTCGGTGAAGCAGCGAGCCTAGGCCTTTTGGAAGCGAAAGGTAGCTGCAGGCAGGAGGTAGGGTTACAGGCCATAAGCTCAACTCTCAGAAGTGGGTATGCATGGGAGGCAGATGTCTGCTACCCACTCGGACATGCGAGTGGGAACCTAGCTACACTCTGATGAAGAAGGACTTTGGAAATCGCTGTATTCAACTCAGATACACGTGGGTTCAGGCACAACGATTCCACATGCTTTTCTCACAACCTTTCCCTGCCACTAACATGAGGACGTTAGCAGCTCCTTCTACAGTCAAGCAGGATGCGGGAGGGTTGTGCCCTGTCCTTAGCTCTCACAGGGAAGCATGCCTTGAAGCCAGCTGTCAACTAGCTGCATTCTTATGGCAGGGTGAAGGTAGCAGTATTCTGAGACAGGAGGTTCCCAGATTACCACACTCCGGCACCTGGAGATACCCTCCAGGTCTGCATTGTTAACTTGCGTCTCAGAAGCCTCTGGCAAACGTCTCTGGTGAAGACGTGCGAAACTCACTCTGCAGGCAGTGTGGAACTGTGTGGGACTGAGGGTGAGCTCAACTCTCAGAAGTAAGATGTTTTTGGACAAGGCGTTCAACTACCTACTCACGTATGGATCTTAGTATGTAGCACCAGTCTACCCCAGGAATTACTAGGAAATCGCTTGATTGAGCTTGGAGGCACTAGTCTTGTGTGCCGGCAGATTCCAGTTACCTCTCCCAACACTTGCGTCAAGCAGCGAGCCTAGGCCTTTTGGAAGCGAAAGGTAGCGGCAGGCACGATGTAGGGTTACAGGCCATGAGCTCAACTCTCAGAAGTGTGTATGCATGGGAGGCAGATGTCTGCTACCCACTCGGACATGGGATTTGGAACCTAGCTACACTCCTATTGAAGAAGGATGTTGGAAATCGCTGTATTCAACTCAGATACACGGGAGTTCAGGCCCAATGCTTACACATGCTTTTCCCACAACCTATCCCAGCCACTAACATAAGGAGGTTAGCAGGTACGTCTACAGTCAGGCAGGATGCGGGAGGGTTCTGCCCTGTCCTCAACTCTCACAGGGAAGCATGCCTAGAAGCCAGCTCTCAACTAGCTGCATTCTTATGACAGTGTGAAGGTAGCAGTATTCTGAGTAAGGAGGTTCCCAGATTGCCACTCTCCGGCACCTGGAGATACCGTCCAGGTCTGCATTGTTAACTTGCGTCTCATAGCCTCTGGCAAACGTCTCTGGTGAAGACGTGCGAAACTCACTCTGCAGGCAGTGTGGAACTGTGAGGCACTGAGGGTGAGCTCACCTCTCAGCAGTAAGATGATTTTGGACAAGGCGTTCAGCTACCTTCTCACATATGGAACTTAGTATGTAGCACCAGTCTACCCCAGGAATTACTGGGAAATCGCTGGATTGAGCTTGGAGGCACTAGTCTTGGTGCCGGGAGATTCCAGTTACCTCTCCCAACACTTCGGTGAAGCAGCGAGCCTAGGCCTTTTGGAAGCGAAAGGTAGCTGCAGGCAGGAGGTAGGGTTACAGGCCATAAGCTCAACTCTCAGAAGTAGGTATGCATGGGAGGCAGATGTCTGCTACCCACTCGGACATGCGAGTGGGAACCTAGCTACACTCTGATGAAGAAGGACTTTGGAAATCGCTGTATTCAACTCAGATACACGTGGGTTCAGGCACAACGATTCCACATGCTTTTCTCACAACCTTTCCCTGCCACTAACATGAGGACGTTAGCAGCTCCTTCTACAGTCAAGCAGGATGCGGGAGGGTTGTGCCCTGTCCTTAGCTCTCACAGGGAATCATGCCTTGAAGCCAGCTGTCAACTAGCTGCATTCTTATGGCAGGGTGAAGGTAGCAGTATTCTGAGACAGGAGGTTCCCAGATTACCACTCTACTGCACCTGGAGATACCCTCCAGGTCGGCATTGTTAACTTGCGTCTCAGAAGCCTCTGGCAAACGTCTCTGGTGAAGACGTGCGAAACTCACTCTGCAGGCAGTGTGGAACTGTGAGGGACTGAGGGTGAGCTCAACTCTCAGAAGTAAGATGTTTTTGGACAAGGCGTTCAACTACCTACTCACGTATGGAACTTAGTATGTAGCACCAGTCTACCCCAGGAATTACTAGGAAATCGCTTGATTGAGCTTGGAGGCACTCGTCTTGTGTGCCGGGAGATTCCAGTTACCTCTCCCAACACTTGCGTCAAGCAGCGAGCCTAGGCCTTTTGGAAGCGAAAGGTAGCGGCAGGCACGATGTAGGGTTACAGGCCATGAGCTCAACTCTCAGAAGTGTGTATGCATGGGAGGCAGATGTCTGCTACCCACTCGGACATGGGAGTTGGAACCTAGCTACACTCCTATTGAAGAAGGATGTTGGAAATCGCTGTATTCAACTCAGATACACGGGAGTTCAGGCCCAATGCTTACACATGCTTTTCCCACAACCTATCCCAGCCACTAACATAAGGAGGTTAGCAGGTACGTCTACAGTCAGGCAGGATGCGGGAGGGTTCTGCCCTGTCCTCAACTCTCACAGGGAAGCATGCCTAGAAGCCAGCTCTCAACTAGCTGCATTCTTATGACAGTGTGAAGGTAGCAGTATTCTGAGTAAGGAGGGTCCCAGATTGCCACTCTCCGGCACCTGGAGATACCGTCCAGGTCTGCATTGTTAACTTGCGTCTCAGAGGCCTCTGGCAAAAGTCTCTGGTGAAGACGTGGGAAACTCACTCTGCAGGCAGTGTGGAACTGTGAGGGACTGAGGGTGAGCTGAACTCTCAGCAGTAAGATGATTTTGGACAAGGCGTTCAGCTACCTTCTCACATATGGAACTTAGTATGTAGCCCCAGTCTACCCCAGGAATTACTGGGAAATCGCTGGATTGAGCTTGGAGGCACTAGTCTTGTGTGCCGGCAGATTCCAGTTACCTCTCCCAACACTTCGGTGAAGCAGCGAGCCTAGGCCTTTTGGAAGCGAAAGGTAGCTGCAGGCAGGAGGAAGGGTTACAGGCCATAAGCTCAACTCTCAGAAGTGGGTATGCATGGGAGGCAGATGTCTGCTACCCACTCTGACATGCGAGTGGGAACCTAGCTACACTCTGATGAAGAAGGACTTTGGAAATCGCTGTATTCAACTCAGATACACGTGGGTTCAGGCACAACGATTCCACATGCTTTTCTCACAACCTTTCCCTGCCACTAACATGAGGACGTTAGCAGATCCTTCTACAGTCAAGCAGGATGCGGGAGGGTTTTGCCCTGTCCTTAGCTCTCACAGGGAAGCATGCCTTGAAGCCAGCTGTCAACTAGCTGCATTCTTATGGCAGGGTGAAGGTAGCAGTATTCTGAGACAGGAGGTTCCCAGAATACCACTCTACTGCACCTGGAGATACCGTCCAGGTCTGCATTGTTAACTTGCGTCTCATAGCCTCTGGCAAACGTCTCTGTTGAAGACGTGCGAAACTCACTCTGCAGGCAGTGTGGAACTGTGAGGGACTGAGGGTGAGCTCAACTCTCAGAAGTAAGATGATTTTGGACAAGGCGTTCAGCTACCTTCTCTCATATGCAACTTAGTATGCAGCACCAGTCTACCCCAGGAATTACTGGGAAATCGCTGGATTGAGCTTGGAGGCACTAGTCTTGTGTGCCGGCAGATTCCAGTTACGTCTCCCAACACTTCGGTGAAGCAGCGAGCCTAGGCATTTTGGAAGCGAAAGGTAGCTGCAGGCAGGAGGTAGGGTTACAGGCCATAAGCTCAACTCTCAGAAGTGGGTATGCATGGGAGGCAGATGTCTGCTACCCACTCGGACATGCGAGTGGGAACCTAGCTACACTCTGATGAAGAAGGACTTTGGAAATCGCTGTATTCAACTCAGATACACGTGGGTTCAGGCACAACGATTCCACATGCTTTTCTCACAACCTTTCCCTGCCACTAACATGAGGACGTTAGCAGCTCCTTCTACAGTCAAGTAGGATGCGGGAGGGTTGTGCCCTGTCCTTAGCTCTCACAGGGAAGCATGCCTTGAAGCCAGCTGTCAACTAGCTGCATTCTTATGGCAGGGTGAAGGTAGCAGTATTCTGAGACAGGAGGTTCCCAGATTACCACTCTACTGCACCTGGAGATACCCTCCAGGTCTGCATTGTTAACTTGCGTCTCAGAAGCCTCTGGCAAACGTCTCTGGTGAAGACGTGCGAAACTCACTCTGCAGGCAGTGTGGAACTGTGTGGGACTGAGGGTGAGCTCAACTCTCAGAAGTAAGATGTTTTTGGACAAGGCCTTCAACTACCTACTCACGTATGGAACTTAGTATGTAGCACCAGTCTACCCCAGGAATTACTAGGAAATCGCTTGATTGAGCTTGGAGGCACTCGTCTTGTGTGCCGGGAGATTCCAGTTACCTCTCCCAACACTTGCGTCAAGCAGCGAGCCTAGGCCTTTTGGAAGCGAAAGGTAGCGGCAGGCACGATGTAGGGTTACAGGCCATGAGCTCAACTCTCAGAAGTGTGTATGCATGGGAGGCAGATGTCTGCTACCCACTCGGACATGGGAGTTGGAACCTAGCTACACTCCTATTGAAGAAGGATGTTGGAAATCGCTGTATTCAACTCAGATACACGGGAGTTCAGGCCCAATGCTTACACATGCTTTTCCCACAACCTATCCCAGCCACTAACATAAGGAGGTTAGCAGGTACGTCTACAGTCAGGCAGGATGCGGGAGGGTTCTGCCCTGTCCTCAACTCTCACAGGGAAGCATGCCTAGAAGCCAGCTCTCAACTAGCTGCATTCTTATGACAGTGTGAAGGTAGCAGTATTCTGAGTAAGGAGGGTCCCAGATTGCCACTCTCCGGCACCTGGAGATACCGTCCAGGTCTGCATTGTTAACTTGCGTCTCAGAGGCCTCTGGCAAAAGTCTCTGGTGAAGACGTGGGAAACTCACTCTGCAGGCAGTGTGGAACTGTGAGGGACTGAGGGTGAGCTCACCTCTCGGCAGTAAGATGATTTTGGACAAGGCGTTCAGCTACCTTCTCACATATGGAACTTAGTATGTAGCACCAGTCTACCCCAGGAATTACTGGGAAATCGCTGGATTGAGCTTGGAGGCACTAGTCTTGTGTGCCGGGAGATTCCAGTTACCTCTCCCAACACTTCGGTGAAGCAGCGAGCCTAGGCCTTTTGGAAGCGAAAGGTAGCTGCAGGCAGGAGGTAGGGTTACAGGCCATAAGATCAACTCTCAGAAGTGGGTATGCATGGGAGGCAGATGTCTGCTACCCACTCCGACATGCGAGTGGGAACCTAGCTACACTGTGATGAAGAAGGACTTTGGAAATCACTGTATTCAACTCAGATACACGTGGGTTCAGGCACAACGATTCCACATGCTTTTCTCACAACCTTTCCCTGCCATTAACATGAGGACGTTAGCAGCTCCTTCTACAGTCAAGCAGGATGCGGGAGGGTTGTGCCCTGTCCTTAGCTCTCACAGGGAAGCATGCCTTGAAGCCAGCTGTCAACTAGCTGCATTCTTATGGCAGGGTGAAGGTAGCAGTATTCTGAGACAGGAGGTTCCCAGATTACCACTCTACTGCACCTGGAGATACCCTCCAGGTCTGCATTGTTAACTTGCGTGTCATAGCCTCTGGCAAACGTCTCTGGTGAAGACGTGCGAAACTCACTCTGCAGGCAGTGTGGAACTGTGAGGGACTGAGGGTGAGCTCAACTCTCAGAAGTAAGATGAATTTGGACAAGGCGTTCAGCTACCTTCTCACATATGGAACTTAGTATGTAGCACCAGTCTACCCCAGGAATTACTGGGAAATCGCTGGATTGAGCTTGGAGGCACTAGTCTTGTGTGCCGGCAGATTCCAGTTACCTCTCCCAAAACTTCGGTGAAGCAGCGAGCCTAGGCCTTTTGGAAGCGAAAGGTAGCTGCAGGCAGGAGGTAGGGTTACAGGCCATAAGCTCAACTCTCAGAAGTGGGTATGCATGGGAGGCAGATATCTGCTACCCACTCGGACATGCGAGTGGGAACCTAGCTACACTCTGATGAAGAAGGACTTTGGAAATCGCTGTATTCAACTCAGATACACGTGGGTTCAGGCACAACGATTCCACATGCTTTTCTCACAACCTTTCCCTGCCACTAACATGAGGACGTTAGCAGCTCCTTCTACAGTCAAACAGGATGCGGGAGGGTTGTGCCCTGTCCTTAGCTCTCACAGGGAAGCATGCCTTGAAGCCAGCTGTCAACTAGCTGCATTCTTATGGCAGGGTGAAGGTAGCAGTATTCTGAGACAGGAGGTTCCCAGATTACCACTCTACTGCACCTGGAGATACCCTCCAGGTCTGCATTGTTAACTTGCGTCTCAGAAGCCTCTGGCAAACGTCTCTGGTGAAGACGTGCGAAACTCACTCTGCAGGCAGTGTGGAACTGTGAGGGACTGAGGGTGAGCTCAACTCTCAGAAGTAAGATGTTTTTGGACAAGGCGTTCAACTACCTACTCACGTATGGAACTTAGTATGTAGCACGAGTCTACCCCAGGAATTACAAGGAAATCGCTTGATTGAGCTTGGAGGCACTCGTCTTGTGTGCCGGGAGATTCCAGTTACCTCTCCCAACACTTGCGTCAAGCAGCGAGCCTTGGCCTTTTGGAAGCGAAAGGTAGCGGCAGGCACGATGTAGGGTTACAGGCCATGAGCTCAACTCTCAGAAGTGTGTATGCATGGGAGGCAGATGTCGGCTACCCACTCGGACATGGGAGTTGGAACCTAGCTACACTCCTATTGAAGAAGGATGTTGGAAATCGCTGTATTCAACTCAGATACACGGGAGTTCAGGCCCAATGCTTACACATGCTTTTCCCACAACCTATCCCAGCCACTAACATAAGGAGGTTAGCAGGTACGTCTACAGGCAGGCAGGATGCGGGAGGGTTCTGACCTGTCCTCAACTCTCACAGGGAAGCATGCCTAGAAGCCAGCTCTCAACTAGCTGCATTCTTATGACAGTGTGAAGGTAGCAGTATTCTGAGTAAGGAGGGTCCCAGATTGCCACTCTCCGGCACCTGGAGATACCGTCCAGGTCTGCATTGTTAACTTGCGTCTCAGAGGCCTCTGGCAAAAGTCTCTGGTGAAGACGTGGGAAACTCACTCTGCAGGCAGTGTGGAACTGTGAGGGACTGAGGGTGAGCTCAACTCTCGGCAGTAAGATGATTTTGGACAAGGCGTTCAGCTACATTCTCACATATGGAACTTAGTATGTAGCACCAGTCTACCCCAGGAATTACTGGGAAATCGCTGGATTGAGCTTAGAGGCACTAGTCTTGTGTGCCGGGAGATTCCAGTTACCTCTCCCAATACTTCGGTGAAGCAGCCAGCCTAGGCCTTTTGGAAGCGAAAGGTAGCTGCAGGCAGGAGGTAGGGTTACAGGCCATAAGCTCAACTCTCAGAAGTGGGTATGCATGGGAGGCAGATATCTGCTACCCACTCGGACATGCGAGTGGGAACCTAGCTACACTCTGATGAAGAAGGACTTTGGAAATCGCTGTATTCAACTCAGATACACGTGGGTTCAGGCACAACGATTCCACATGCTTTTCTCACAACCTTTCCCTGCCACTAACATGAGGACGTTAGCAGCTCCTTCTACAGTCAAGCAGGATGCGGGAGGGTTGTGCCCTGTCCTTAGCTCTCACAGGGAAGCATGCCTTGAAGCCAGCTGTCAACTAGCTGCATTCTTATGGCAGGGTGAAGGTAGCAGTATTCTGAGACAGGAGGTTCCCAGATTACCACTCTACTGCACCTGGAGATACCCTCCAGGTCTGCATTGTTAACTTGCGTCTCAGAAGCCTCTGGCAAACGTCTCTGGTGAAGACGTGCGAAACTCACTCTGCAGGCAGTGTGGAACTGTGAGGGACTGAGGGTGAGCTCAACTCTCAGAAGTAAGATGTTTTTGGACAAGGCGTTCAACTACCTACTCACGTGTGGAACTTAGTATGTAGCACCAGTCTACCCCAGGAATTACAAGGAAATCGCTTGATTGAGCTTGGAGGCACTCGTCTTGTGTGCCGGGAGATTCCAGTTACCTCTCCCAACACTTGCGTCAAGCAGCGAGCCTTGGCCTTTTGGAAGCGAAAGGTAGCGGCAGGCACGATGTAGGGTTACAGGCCATGAGCTCAACTCTCAGAAGTGTGTATGCATGGGAGGCAGATGTCGGCTACCCACTCGGACATGGGAGTTGGAACCTAGCTACACTCCGATTGAAGAAGGATGTTGGAAATCGCTGTATTCAACTCAGATACACGGGAGTTCAGGCCCAATGCTTACACATGCTTTTCCCACAACCTATCCCAGCCACTAACATAAGGAGGTTAGCAGGTACGTCTACAGGCAGGCAGGATGCGGGAGGGTTCTGCCCTGTCCTCAACTCTCACAGGGAAGCATGCCTAGAAGCCAGCTCTCAACTAGCTGCATTCTTATGACAGTGTGAAGGTAGCAGTATTCTGAGTAAGGAGGGTCCCAGATTGCCACTCTCCGGCACCTGGAGATACCGTCCAGGTCTGCATTGTTAACTTGCGTCTCAGAGGCCTCTGGCAAAAGTCTCTGGTGAAGACGTGGGAAACTCACTCTGCAGGCAGTGTGGAACTCTGAGGGACTGAGGGTGAGCTCACCTCTCGGCAGTAAGATGATTTTGGACAAGGCGTTCAGCTACCTTCTCACATATGGAACTTAGTATGTAGCACCAGTCTACCCCAGGAATTACTGGGAAATCGCTGGATTGAGCTTAGAGGCACTAGTCTTGTGTGCCGGGAGATTCCAGTTACCACTCCCAACACTTCGGTGAAGCAGCGAGCCTAGGCCTTTTGGAAGCGAAAGGTAGCTGCAGGCAGGAGGTAGGGTTACAGGCCATAAGCTCAACTCTCAGAAGTGGGTATGCATGGGAGGCAGATGTCTGCTACCCACTCGGACATGCGAGTGGGAACCTAGCTACACTCTGATGAAGAAGGACATTGGAAATCGCTGTATTCAACTCAGATACACGTGGGTTCAGGCACAACGATTCCACATGCTTTTCTCACAACCTTTCCCTGCCACTAACATGAGGACGTTAGCAGCTCCTTCTACAGTCAAGCAGGATGCGGGAGGGTTGTGCCCTGTCCTTAGCTCTCACAGGGAAGCATGCCTTGAAGCCAGCTGTCAACTAGCTGCATTCTTATGGCAGGGTGAAGGTAGCAGTATTCTGAGACAGGAGGTTCCCAGATTACCACTCTACTGCACCTGGAGATACCCTCCAGGTCTGCATTGTTAACTTGCGTCTCAGAAGCCTCTGGCAAACGTCTCTGGTGAAGACGTGCGAAACTCACTCTGCAGGCAGTGTGGAACTGTGTGGGACTGAGGGTGAGCTCAACTCTCAGAAGTAAGATGTTTTTGGACAAGGCCTTCAACTACCTACTCACGTATGGAACTTAGTATGTAGCACCAGTCTACCCCAGGAATTACTAGGAAATCGCTTGATTGAGCTTGGAGCCACTCGTCTTGTGTGCCGGGAGATTCCAGTTACCTCTCCCAACACTTGCGTCAAGCAGCGAGCCTAGGCCTTTTGGAAGCGAAAGGTAGCGGCAGGCACGATGTAGGGTTACAGGCCATGAGCTCAACTCTCAGAAGTGTGTATGCATGGGAGGCAGATGTCTGCTACCCACTCGGACATGGGAGTTGGAACCTAGCTACACTCCTATTGAAGAAGGATGTTGGAAATCGCTGTATTCAACTCAGATACACGGGAGTTCAGGCCCAATGCTTACACATGCTTTTCCCACAACCTATCCCAGCCACTAACATAAGGAGGTTAGCAGGTACGTCTACAGTCAGGCAGGATGCGGGAGGGTTCTGCCCTGTCCTCAACTCTCACAGGGAAGCATGCCTAGAAGCCAGCTCTCAACTAGCTGCATTCTTATGACAGTGTGAAGGTAGCAGTATTCTGAGACAGGAGGTTCCCAGATTACCACTCTACTGCACCTGGAGATACCCTCCAGGTCTGCATTGTTAACTTGCGTGTCATAGCCTCTGGCAAACGTCTCTGGTGAAGACGTGCGAAACTCACTCTGCAGGCAGTGTGGAACTGTGAGGGACTGAGGGTGAGCTCAACTCTCAGAAGTAAGATGATTTTGGACAAGGCGTTCAGCTACCTTCTCACATATGGAACTTAGTATGTAGCACCAGTCTACCCCAGGAATTACTGGGAAATCGCTGGATTGAGCTTGGAGGCACTAGTCTTGTGTGCCGGGAGATTCCAGTTACCTCTCCCAACACTTCGGTGAAGCAGCGAGCCTAGGCCTTTTGGAAGCGAAAGGTAGCTGCAGGCAGGAGGTAGGGTTACAGGCCATAAGCTCAACTCTCAGAAGTGGGTATGCATGGGAGGCAGATGTCTGCTACCCACTCGGACATGCGAGTGGGAACCTAGCTACACTCTGATGAAGAAGGACATTGGAAATCGCTGTATTCAACTCAGATACACGTGGGTTCAGGCACAACGATTCCACATGCTTTTCTCACAACCTTTCCCTGCCACTAACATGAGGACGTTAGCAGCTCCTTCTACAGTCAAGCAGGATGCGGGAGGGTTGTGCCCTGTCCTTAGCTCTCACAGGGAAGCATGCCTTGAAGCCAGCTGTCAACTAGCTGCATTCTTATGGCAGGGTGAAGGTAGCAGTATTCTGAGACAGGAGGTTCCCAGATTACCACTCTACTGCACCTGGAGATACCCTCCAGGTCTGTATTGTTAACTTGTGTCTCATAGCCTCTGGCAAACGTCTCTGGTGAAGACATGCGAAACTCACTCTGAAGGCAGTGTGGAACTGTGAGGGACTGAGGGTGAGCTCAACTCTCAGAAGTAAGATGATTTTGGACAAGGCGTTCAGCTACCTTCTCACATATGGAACTTAATATGTAGCACCAGTCTACCCCAGGAATTACTGGGAAATCGCTGGATTGAGCTTGGAGGCACTAGTCTTGTGTGCCGGCAGATTCCAGTTACCTCTCCCAAAACTTCGGTGAAGCAGCGAGCCTAGGCCTTTTGGAAGCGAAAGGTAGCTGAAGGCAGGAGGTAGGGTTACAGGCCATAAGCTCAACTCTCAGAAGTGGGTATGCATGGGAGGCAGATGTCTGCTACCCACTCGGACATGCGAGTGGGAACCTAGCTACACTCTGATGAAGAAGGACATTGGAAATCGCTGTATTCAACTCAGATACACGTGGGTTCAGGCACAACGATTCCACATGCTTTTCTCACAACCTTTCCCTGCCACTAACATGAGGACGTTAGCAGCTCCTTCTACAGTCAAGCAGGATGCGGGAGGGTTGTGCCCTGTCCTTAGCTCTCACAGGGAAGCATGCCTTGAAGCCAGCTGTCAACTAGCTGCATTCTTATGGCAGGGTGAAGGTAGCAGTATTCTGAGACAGGAGGTTCCCAGATTACCACTCTACTGCACCTGGAGATACCCTCCAGGTCTGCATTGTTAACTTGCGTCTCATAGCCTCTGGCAAACGTCTCTGTTGAAGACGTGCGAAACTCACTCTGCAGGCAGTGTGGAACTGTGAGGGACTGAGGGTGAGCTCAACTCTCAGAAGTAAGATGATTTTGGACAAGGCGTTCAGCTACCTTCTCTCATATGGAACTTAGTATGTAGCACCAGTCTACCCCAGGAATTACTGGGAAATCGCTGGATTGAGCTTGGAGGCACTAGTCTTGTGTGCCGGTAGATTCCAGTTACGTCTCCCAACACTTCGGTGAAGCAGCGAGCCTAGGCATTTTGGAAGCGAAAGGTAGCTGCAGGCAGGAGGTAGGGTTACAGGCCATAAGCTCAACTCTCAGAAGTGGGTATGCATGGGAGGCAGATGTCTGCTACCCACTCGGACATGCGAGTGGGAACCTAGCTACACTCTGATGAAGAAGGACTTTGGAAATCGCTGTATTCAACTCAGATACACGTGGGTTCAGGCACAACGATTCCACATGCTTTTCTCACAACATTTCCCTGCCACTAACATGATGACGTTAGCAGCTCCTTCTACAGTCAAGCAGGATGCGGGAGGGTTGTGCCCTGTCCTTAGCTCTCACAAGGAAGCATGCCTTGAAGCCAGCTGTCAACTAGCTGCATTCTTATGGCAGAGTGAAGGTAGCAGTATTCTGAGACAGGAGGTTCCCAGATTACCACACTCCGGCACCTGGAGATACCCTCCAGGTCTGCATTGTTAACCTGCGTCTCAGAAGCCTCTGGCAAACGTCTCTGGTGAAGACGTGCGAAACTCACTCTGCAGGCAGTGTGGAACTGTGTGGGACTGAGGGTGAGCTCAACTCTCAGAAGTAAGATGTTTTTGGACAAGGCGTTCAACTACCTACTAACGTATGGAACTTAGTATGTAGCACCAGTCTACCCCAGGAATTACTAGGAAATCGCTTGATTGAGCTTGGAGGCACTAGTCTTGTGTGCCGGCAGATT
This sequence comes from Canis lupus baileyi, assembly GCF_048164855.1. Lineage (NCBI taxonomy): Eukaryota > Metazoa > Chordata > Mammalia > Carnivora > Canidae > Canis > Canis lupus. The sequence goes on from NC_132852.1 coordinate 63,287,480, forward strand.
CCAGTTACCTCTGCCAACACTTGCGTCAAGCAGCGAGCCGAGGCCTTTTGGAAGCGAAAGGTAGCGGCAGGCACGATGTAGGGTTACAGGCCATGAGCTCAACTCTCAGAAGTGTGTATGCATGGGAGGCAGATGTCTGCTACCCACTCGGACATGGGAGTTGGAACCTAGCTACACTCCTATTGAAGAAGGATGTTGGAAATCGCTGTATTCAACTCAGATACACGGGAGTTCAGGCCCAATGCTTACACATGCTTTTCCCACAACCTATCCCAGCCACTAACATAAGGAGGTTAGCAGGTACGTCTACAGTCAGGCAGGATGCGGGAGGGTTCTGCCCTGTCCTCAACTCTCACAGGGAAGCATGCCTAGAAGCCAGCTCTCAACTAGCTGCATTCTTATGACAGTGTGAAGGTAGCAGTATTCTGAGACAGGAGGTTCCCAGATTACCACTCTACTGCACCTGGAGATACCCTCCAGGTCTGCATTGTTAACTTGCGTGTCATAGCCTCTGGCAAACGTCTCTGGTGAAGACGTGCGAAACTCACTCTGCAGGCAGTGTGGAACTGTGAGGGACTGAGGGTGAGCTCAACTCTCAGAAGTAAGATGATTTTGGACAAGGCGTTCAGCTACCTTCTCACATATGGAACTTAGTATGTAGCACCAGTCTACCCCAGGAATTACTGGGAAATCGCTGGATTGAGCTTGGAGGCACTAGTCTTGTGTGCCGGGAGATTCCAGTTACCTCTCCCAACACTTCGGTGAAGCAGCGAGCCTAGGCCTTTTGGAAGCGAAAGGTAGCTGCAGGCAGGAGGTAGGGTTACAGGCCATAAGCTCAACTCTCAGAAGTGGGTATGCATGGGAGGCAGATGTCTGCTACCCACTCGGACATGCGAGTGGGAACCTAGCTACACTCTGATGAAGAAGGACATTGGAAATCGCTGTATTCAACTCAGATACACGTGGGTTCAGGCACAACGATTCCACATGCTTTTCTCACAACCTTTCCCTGCCACTAACATGAGGACGTTAGCAGCTCCTTCTACAGTCAAGCAGGATGCGGGAGGGTTGTGCCCTGTCCTTAGCTCTCACAGGGAAGCATGCCTTGAAGCCAGCTGTCAACTAGCTGCATTCTTATGGCAGGGTGAAGGTAGCAGTATTCTGAGACAGGAGGTTCCCAGATTACCACTCTACTGCACCTGGAGATACCATCCAGGTCTGTATTGTTAACTTGTGTCTCATAGCCTCTGGCAAACGTCTCTGGTGAAGACGTGCGAAACTCACTCTGCAGGCAGTGTGGAACTGTGAGGGACTGAGGGTGAGCTCAACTCTCAGAAGTAAGATGATTTTGGACAAGGCGTTCAGCTACCTTCTCACATATGGAACTTAATATGTAGCACCAGTCTACCCCAGGAATTACTGGGAAATCGCTGGATTGAGCTTGGAGGCACTAGTCTTGTGTGCCGGCAGATTCCAGTTACCTCTCCCAAAACTTCGGTGAAGCAGCGAGCCTAGGCCTTTTGGAAGCGAAAGGTAGCTGAAGGCAGGAGGTAGGGTTACAGGCCATAAGCTCAACTCTCAGAAGTGGGTATGCATGGGAGGCAGATGTCTGCTACCCACTCGGACATGCGAGTGGGAACCTAGCTACACTCTGATGAAGAAGGACATTGGAAATCGCTGTATTCAACTCAGATACACGTGGGTTCAGGCACAACGATTCCACATGCTTTTCTCACAACCTTTCCCTGCCACTAACATGAGGACGTTAGCAGCTCCTTCTACAGTCAAGCAGGATGCGGGAGGGTTGTGCCCTGTCCTTAGCTCTCACAGGGAAGCATGCCTTGAAGCCAGCTGTCAACTAGCTGCATTCTTATGGCAGGGTGAAGGTAGCAGTATTCTGAGACAGGAGGTTCCCAGATTACCACTCTACTGCACCTGGAGATACCCTCCAGGTCTGCATTGTTAACTTGCGTCTCATAGCCTCTGGCAAACGTCTCTGTTGAAGACGTGCGAAACTCACTCTGCAGGCAGTGTGGAACTGTGAGGGACTGAGGGTGAGCTCAACTCTCAGAAGTAAGATGATTTTGGACAAGGCGTTCAGCTACCTTCTCTCATATGGAACTTAGTATGTAGCACCAGTCTACCCCAGGAATTACTGGGAAATCGCTGGATTGAGCTTGGAGGCACTAGTCTTGTGTGCCGGTAGATTCCAGTTACGTCTCCCAACACTTCGGTGAAGCAGCGAGCCTAGGCATTTTGGAAGCGAAAGGTAGCTGCAGGCAGGAGGTAGGGTTACAGGCCATAAGCTCAACTCTCAGAAGTGGGTATGCATGGGAGGCAGATGTCTGCTACCCACTCGGACATGCGAGTGGGAACCTAGCTACACTCTGATGAAGAAGGACTTTGGAAATCGCTGTATTCAACTCAGATACACGTGGGTTCAGGCACAACGATTCCACATGCTTTTCTCACAACATTTCCCTGCCACTAACATGATGACGTTAGCAGCTCCTTCTACAGTCAAGCAGGATGCGGGAGGGTTGTGCCCTGTCCTTAGCTCTCACAAGGAAGCATGCCTTGAAGCCAGCTGTCAACTAGCTGCATTCTTATGGCAGAGTGAAGGTAGCAGTATTCTGAGACAGGAGGTTCCCAGATTACCACACTCCGGCACCTGGAGATACCCTCCAGGTCTGCATTCTTAACCTGCGTCTCAGAAGCCTCTGGCAAACGTCTCTGGTGAAGACGTGCGAAACTCACTCTGCAGGCAGTGTGGAACTGTGTGGGACTGAGGGTGAGCTCAACTCTCAGAAGTAAGATGTTTTTGGACAAGGCGTTCAACTACCTACTAACGTATGGAACTTAGTATGTAGCACCAGTCTACCCCAGGAATTACTAGGAAATCGCTTGATTGAGCTTGGAGGCACTCGTCTTGTGTGCCGGGAGATTCGAGTTACCTCTCCCAACACTTGCGTCAAGCAGCGAGCCGAGGCCTTTTGGAAGCGAAAGGTAGCGGCAGGCACGATGTAGGGTTACAGGCCATGAGCTCAACTCTCAGAAGTGTGTATGCATGGGAGGCAGATGTCTGCTACCCACTCGGACATGGGATTTGGAACCTAGCTACACTCCTATTGAAGAAGGATGTTGGAAATCGCTGTATTGAACTCAGATACACGGGAGTTCAGGCCCAATGCTTACACATGCTTTTCCCACAACCTATCCCAGCCACTAACAGAAGGAGGTTAGCAGGTACGTCTACAGTCAGGCAGGATGCGGGAGGGTTCTGCCCTGTCCTCAACTCTCACAGGGAAGCATGCCTAGAAGCCAGCTCTCAACTAGCTGCATTCTTATGACAGTGTGAAGGTAGCAGTATTCTGAGTAAGGAGGTTCCCAGATTGCCACTCTCCGGCACCTGGAGATACCGTCCAGGTCTGCATTGTTAACTTGCGTCTCATAGCCTCTGGCAAAAGTCTCTGGTGAAGACGTGGGAAACTCACTCTGCAGGCAGTGTGGAACTGTGAGGGACTGAGGGTGAGCTCAACTCTCAGAAATAAGATGATTTTGGACAAGGCGTTCAGCTACCTTCTCACATATGGAAGTTAGTATGTAGCACCAGTCTACCCCAGGAATTACTGGGAAATCGCTGGATTGAGCTTGGAGGCACTAGTCTTGTGTGCCGGCAGATTCCAGTTACCTCTCCCAACACTTCGGTGAAGCAGCGAGCCTAGGCCTTTTGGAAGCGAAAGGTAGCTGCAGGCAGGAGGTAGGGTTACAGGCCATAAGCTCAACTCTCAGAAGTGGGTATGCATGGGAGGCAGATGTCTGCTACCCACTCTGACATGCGAGTGGGAACCTAGCTACACTCTGATGAAGAAGGACTTTGGAAATCGCTGTATTCAACTCAGATACACGTGGGTTCAGGCACAACGATTCCACATGCTTTTCTCACAACCTTTCTCTGCCACTAACATGAGGACGTTAGCAGCTCCTTCTACAGTCAAGCAGGATGCGGGAGGGTTGTGCCCTGTCCTTAGCTCTCACAGGGAAGCATGCCTTGAAGCCAGCTGTCAACTAGCTGCATTCTTATGGCAGGGTGAAGGTAGCAGTATTCTGAGACAGGAGGTTCCCAGATTACCACTCTACTGCACCTGGAGATACCCTCCAGGTCTGCATTGTTAACTTGCGTGTCATAGCCTCTGGCAAACGTCTCTGGTGAAGACGTGCGAAACTCACTCTGCAGGCAGTGTGGAACTGTGAGGGACTGAGGGTGAGCTCAACTCTCAGAAGTAAGATCATTTTGGACAAGGCGTTCAGCTACCTTCTCACATATGGAACTTAGTATGTAGCACCAGTCTACCCCAGGAATTACTGGGAAATCGCTGGATTGAGCTTGGAGGCACTAGTCTTGTGTGCCGGGAGATTCCAGTTACCTCTCCCAACACTTCGGTGAAGCAGCGAGCCTAGGCCTTTTGGAAGCGAAAGGTAGCTGCAGGCAGGAGGTAGGGTTACAGGCCATAAGCTCAACTCTCAGAAGTGGGTATGCATGGGAGGCAGATGTCTGCTACCCACTCGGAAATGCGAGTGGGAACCTAGCTACACTCTGATGAAGAAGGACTTTGGAAATCGCTGTATTCAACTCAGATACACGTGGGTTCAGGCACAACGATTCCACATGCTTTTCTCACAACCTTTCCCTGCCACTAACATGAGGACGTTAGCAGCTCCTTCTACAGTCAAGCAGGATGCGGGAGGGTTTTGCCCTGTCCTTAGCTCTCACAGGGAAGCATGCCTTGAAGCCAGCTGTCAACTAGCTGCATTCTTATGGCAGGGTGAAGGTAGCAGTATTCTGAGACAGGAGGTTCCCAGATTACCACTCTACTGCACCTGGAGATACCCTCCAGGTCTGCATTGTTAACTTGCGTCTCAGAAGCCTCTGGCAAACGTCTCTGGTGAAGACGTGCGAAACTCACTCTGCAGGCAGTGTGGAACTGTGTGGGACTGAGGGTGAGCTCAACTCTCAGAAGTAAGATGTTTTTGGACAAGGCCTTCAACTACCTACTCACGTATGGAACTTAGTATGTAGCACCAGTCTACCCCAGGAATTACTAGGAAATCGCTTGATTGAGCTTGGAGGCACTCGTCTTGTGTGCCGGGAGATTCCAGTTACCTCTCCCAACACTTGCGTCAAGCAGCGAGCCTAGGCCTTTTGGAAGCGAAAGGTAGCGGCAGGCACGATGTAGGGTTACAGGCCATGAGCTCAACTCTCAGAAGTGTGTATGCATGGGAGGCAGATGTCTGCTACCCACTCGGACATGGGAGTTGGAACCTAGCTACACTCCTATTGAAGAAGGATGTTGGAAATCGCTGTATTCAACTCAGATACACGGGAGTTCAGGCCCAATGCTTACACATGTTTTTCCCACAACCTATCCCAGCCACTAACATAAGGAGGTTAGCAGGTACGTCTACAGTCAGGCAGGATGCGGGAGGGTTCTGCCCTGTCCTCAACTCTCACAGGGAAGCATGCCTAGAAGCCAGCTCTCAACTAGCTGCATTCTTATGACAGTGTGAAGGTAGCAGTATTCTGAGTAAGGAGGGTTCCAGATTGCCACTCTCCGGCACCTGGAGATACCGTCCAGGTCTGCATTGTTAACTTGCGTCTCAGAGGCCTCTGGCAAAAGTCTCTGGTGAAGACGTGGGAAACTCACTCTGCAGGCAGTGTGGAACTGTGAGGGACTGAGGGTGAGCTCACCTCTCGGCAGTAAGATGATTTTGGACAAGGCGTTCAGCTACCTTCTCACATATGGAACTTAGAATGTAGCACCAGTCTAACCCAGGAATTACTGGGAAATCGCTGGATTGAGCTTGGAGGCACTCGTCTTGTGTGCCGGGAGATTCCAGTTACCTCTCCCAACACTTCGGTGAAGCAGCGAGCCTAGGCCTTTTGGAAGCGAAAGGTAGCTGCAGGCAGGAGGTAGGGTTACAGGCCATAAGCTCAACTCTCAGAAGTGGGTATGCATGGGAGGCAGATGTCTGCTACCCACTCGGACATGCGAGTGGGAACCTAGCTACACTCTGATGAAGAAGGACTTTGGAAATCGCTGTATTCAACTCAGATACACGTGGGTTCAGGCACAACGATTCCACATGCTTTTCTCACAACCTTTCCCTGCCACTAACATGAGGACGTTAGCAGCTCCTTCTACAGTCAAGCAGGATGCGGGAGGGTTGTGCCCTGTCCTTAGCTCTCACAGGGAAGCATGCCTTGAAGCCAGCTGTCAACTAGCTGCATTCTTATGGCAGGGTGAAGGTAGCAGTATTCTGAGACAGGAGGTTCCCAGATTACCACACTCCGGCACCTGGAGATACCCTCCAGGTCTGCATTGTTAACTTGCGTCTCAGAAGCCTCTGGCAAACGTCTCTGGTGAAGACGTGCGAAACTCACTCTGCAGGCAGTGTGGAACTGTGAGGGACTGAGGGTGAGCTCAACTCTCAGAAGTAAGATGATTTTGGACAAGGCGTTCAGCTACCTTCTCACATATGGAACTTAGTATGTAGCACCAGTCTACCCCAGGAATTACTGGGAAATCGCTGGATTGAGCTTGGAGGCACTAGTCTTGTGTGCCGGCAGATTCCAGTTACCTCTCCCAAAACTTCGGTGAAGCAGCGAGCCTAGGCCTTTTGGAAGCGAAAGGTAGCTGCAGGCAGGAGGTAGGGTTACAGGCCATAAGCTCAACTCTCAGAAGTGGGTATGCATGGGAGGCAGATATCTGCTACCCACTCGGACATGCGAGTGGGAACCTAGCTACACTCTGATGAAGAAGGACTTTGGAAATCGCTGTATTCAACTCAGATACACGTGGGTTCAGGCACAACGATTCCACATGCTTTTCTCACAACCTTTCCCTGCCACTAACATGAGGACGTTAGCAGCTCCTTCTACAGTCAAGCAGGATGCGGGAGGGTTGTGCCCTGTCCTTAGCTCTCACAGGGAAGCATGCCTTGAAGCCAGCTGTCAACTAGCTGCATTCTTATGGCAGGGTGAAGGTAGCAGTATTCTGAGACAGGAGGTTCCCAGATTACCACTCTACTGCACCTGGAGATACCCTCCAGGTCTGCATTGTTAACTTGCGTCTCAGAAGCCTCTGGCAAACGTCTCTGGTGAAGACGTGCGAAACTCACTCTGCAGGCAGTGTGGAACTGTGTGGGACTGAGGGTGAGCTCAACTCTCAGAAGTAAGATGTTTTTGGACAAGGCGTTCAACTACCTACTCACGTATGGAACTTAGTATGTAGCACCAGTCTACCCCAGGAATTACTAGGAAATCGCTTGATTGAGCTTGGAGGCACTCGTCTTGTGTGCCGGGAGATTCCAGTTACCTCTCCCAACACTTGCGTCAAGCAGCGAGCCTAGGCCTTTTGGAAGCGAAAGGTAGCGGCAGGCACGATGTAGGGTTACAGGCCATGAGCTCAACTCTCAGAAGTGTGTATGCATGGGAGGCAGATGTCTGCTACCCACTCGGACATGGGAGTTGGAACCTAGCTACACTCCTATTGAAGAAGGATGTTGGAAATCGCTGTATTCAACTCAGATACACGGGAGTTCAGGCCCAATGCTTACACATGCTTTTCCCACAACCTATCCCAGCCACTAACATAAGGAGGTTAGCAGGTACGTCTACAGTCAGGCAGGATGCGGGAGGGTTCTGCCCTGTCCTCAACTCTCACAGGGAAGCATGCCTAGAAGCCAGCTCTCAACTAGCTGCATTCTTATGACAGTGTGAAGGTAGCAGTATTCTGAGTAAGGAGGGTCCCAGATTGCCACTCTCCGGCACCTGGAGATACCGTCCAGGTCTGCATTGTTAACTTGCGTCTCAGAGGCCTCTGGCAAAAGTCTCTGGTGAAGACGTGGGAAACTCACTCTGCAGGCAGTGTGGAACTGTGAGGGACTGAGGGTGAGCTCACCTCTCGGCAGTAAGATGATTTTGGACAAGGCGTTCAGCTACCTTCTCACATATGGAACTTAGTATGTAGCACCAGTCTACCCCAGGAATTACTGGGAAATCGCTGGATTGAGCTTAGAGGCACTAGTCTTGTGTGCCGGGAGATTCCAGTTACCTCTCCCAACACTTCGGTGAAGCAGCGAGCCTAGGCCTTTTGGAAGCGAAAGGTAGCTGCAGGCAGGAGGTAGGGTTACAGGCCATAAGCTCAACTCTCAGAAGTGGGTATGCATGGGAGGCAGATGTCTGCTACCCACTCGGACATGCGAGTGGGAACCTAGCTACACTCTGATGAAGAAGGACATTGGAAATCGCTGTATTCAACTCAGATACACGTAGGTTCAGGCACAACGATTCCACATGCTTTTCTCACAACCTTTCCCTGCCACTAACATGAGGACGTTAGCAGCTCCTTCTACAGTCAAGCAGGATGCGGGAGGGTTGTGCCCTGTCCTTAGCTCTCACAGGGAAGCATGCCTTGAAGCCAGCTGTCAACTAGCTGCATTCTTCTGGCAGGGTGAAGGTAGCAGTATTCTGAGACAGGAGGTTCCCAGATTACCACTCTACTGCACCTGGAGATACCCTCCAGGTCTGCATTGTTAACTTGCATCTCAGAAGCCTCTGGCAAACGTCTCTGGTGAAGACGTGCGAAACTCACTCTGCAGGCAGTGTGGAACTGTGTGGGACTGAGGGTGAGCTCAACTCTCAGAAGTAAGATATTTTTGGACAAGGCGTTCAACTACCTACTCACGTATGGAACTTAGTATGTAGCACCAGTCTACCCCAGGAATTACTAGGAAATCGCTTGATTGAGCTTGGAGGCACTCGTCTTGTGTGCCGGGAGATTCCAGTTACCTCTCCCAACACTTGCGTCAAGCAGCGAGCCTAGGCCTTTTGGAAGCGAAAGGTAGCGGCAGGCACGATGTAGGGTTACAGGCCATGAGCTCAACTCTCAGAAGTGTGTATGCATGGGAGGCAGATGTCTGCTACCCACTCGGACATGGGAGTTGGAACCTAGCTACACTCCTATTGAAGAAGGATGTTGGAAATCGCTGTATTCAACTCAGATACACGGGAGTTCAGGCCCAATGCTTACACATGCTTTTCCCACAACCTATCCCAGCCACTAACATAAGGAGGTTAGCAGGTACGTCTACAGTCAGGCAGGATGCGGGAGGGTTCTGCCCTGTCCTCAACTCTCACAGGGAAGCATGCCTAGAAGCCAGCTCTCAACTAGCTGCATTCTTATGAGAGTGTGAAGGTAGCAGTATTCTGAGTAAGCAGGGTCCCAGATTGCCACTCTCCGGCACCTGGAGATACCGTCCAGGTCTGCATTGTTAACTTGCGTCTCAGAGGCCTCTGGCAAAAGTCTCTGGTGAAGACGTGGGAAACTCACTCTGCAGGCAGTGTGGAACTGTGAGGGACTGAGGGTGAGCTCACCTCTCGGCAGTAAGATGATTTTGGACAAGGCGTTCAGCTACCTTCTCACATATGGAACTTAGTATGTAGCACCAGTCTACCCCAGGAATTACTGGGAAATCGCTGGATTGAGCTTAGAGGCACTAGTCTTGTGTGCCGGGAGATTCCAGTTACCTCTCCCAACACTTCGGTGAAGCAGCGAGCCTAGGCCTTTTGGAAGCGAAAGGTAGCTGCAGGCAGGAGGTAGGGTTACAGGCCATAAGCTCAACTCTCAGAAGTGGGTATGCATGGGAGGCAGATGTCTGCTACCCACTCGGACATGCGAGTGGGAACCTAGCTACACTCTGATGAAGAAGGACATTGGAAATCGCTGTATTCAACTCAGATACACGTGGGTTCAGGCACAACGATTCCACATGCTTTTCTCACAACCTTTCCCTGCCACTAACATGAGGACGTTAGCAGCTCCTTCTACAGTCAAGCAGGATGCGGGAGGGTTGTGCCCTGTCCTTAGCTCTCACAGGGAAGCATGCCTTGAAGCCAGCTGTCAACTAGCTGCATTCTTATGGCAGGGTGAAGGTAGCAGTATTCTGAGACAGGAGGTTCCCAGATTACCACTCTACTGCACCTGGAGATACCCTCCAGGTCTGCATTGTTAACTTGCGTCTCAGAAGCCTCTGGCAAACGTCTCTGGTGAAGACGTGCGAAACTCACTCTGCAGGCATTGTGGAACTGTGTGGGACTGAGGGTGAGCTCAACTCTCAGAAGTAAGATGTTTTTGGACAAGGCGTTCAACTACCTACTCACGTATGGAACTTAGTATGTAGCACCAGTCTACCCCAGGAATTACTAGGAAATCGCTTGATTGAGCTTGGAGGCACTCGTCTTGTGTGCCGGGAGATTCCAGTTACCTCTCCCAACACTTGCGTCAAGCAGCGAGCCTAGGCCTTTTGGAAGCGAAAGGTAGCGGCAGGCACGATGTAGGGTTACAGGCCATGAGCTCAACTCTCAGAAGTGTGTATGCATGGGAGGCAGATGTCTGCTACCCACTCGGACATGGGAGTTGGAACCTAGCTACACTCCTATTGAAGAAGGATGTTGGAAATCGCTGTATTCAACTCAGATACACGGGAGTTCAGGCCCAATGCTTACACATGCTTTTCCCACAACCTATCCCAGCCACTAACATAAGGAGGTTAGCAGGTACGTCTACAGTCAGGCAGGATGCGGGAGGGTTCTGCCCTGTCCTCAACTCTCACAGGGAAGCATGCCTAGAAGCCAGCTCTCAACTAGCTGCATTCTTATGACAGTGTGAAGGTAGCAGTATTCTGAGTAAGGAGGTTCCCAGATTGCCACACTCCGGCACCTGGAGATACCCTCCAGATCTGCATTGTTAACTTGCGTCTCAGAGGCCTCTGGCAAAAGTCTCTGGTGAAGACGTGGGAAACTCACTCTGCAGGCAGTGTGGAACTGTGAGGGACTGAGGGTGAGCTCAACTCTCAGAAGTAAGATGATTTTGGACAAGGCGTTCAACTACCTTCTCACATATGGAACTTAGTATGTAGCACCAGTCTACCCCAGGAATTACTGGGAAATCGCTGGATTGAGCTTGGAGGCACTAGTCTTGTGTGCCGGCAGATTCCAGTTACCTCTCCCAACACTTCGGTGAAGCAGCGAGCCTAGGCCTTTTGGAAGCGAAAGGTAGCTGCAGGCAGGAGGTAGGGTTACAGGCCATAAGCTCAACTCTCAGAAGTGGGTATGCATGGGAGGCAGATGTCTGCTACCCACTCTGACATGCGAGTGGGAACCTAGCTACACTCTGATGAAGAAGGACTTTGGAAATCGCTGTATTCAACTCAGATACACGTGGGTTCAGGCACAACGATTCCACATGCTTTTCTCACAACCTTTCCCTGCCACTAACATGAGGACGTTAGCAGCTCCTTCTACAGTCAAGCAGGATGCGGGAGGGTTGTGCCCTGTCCTTAGCTCTCACAGGGAAGCATGCCTTGAAGCCAGCTGTCAACTAGCTGCATTCTTATGGCAGGGTGAAGGTAGCAGTATTCTGAGACAGGAGGTTCCCAGATTACCACTCTACTGCACCTGGAGATACCCTCCAGGTCTGCATTGTTAACTTGCGTCTCAGAAGCCTCTGGCAAACGTCTCTGGTGAAGACGTGCGAAACTCACACTGCAGGCAGTGTGGAACTGTGTGGGACTGAGGGTGAGCTCAACTCTCAGAAGTAAGATGTTTTTGGACAAGGCGTTCAACTACCTACTCACGTATGGAACTTAGTATGTAGCACCAGTCTACCCCAGGAATTACTAGGAAATCGCTTGATTGAGCTTGGAGGCACTCGTCTTGTGTGCCGGGAGATTCCAGTTACCTCTCCCAACACTTGCGTCAAGCAGCGAGCCTAGGCCTTTTGGAAGCGAAAGGTAGCGGCAGGCACGATGTAGGGTTACAGGCCATGAGCTCAACTCTCAGAAGTGTGTATGCATGGGAGGCAGATGTCTGCTACCCACTCGGACATGGGAGTTGGAACCTAGCTACACTCCTATTGAAGAAGGATGTTGGAAATCGCTGTATTCAACTCAGATACACGGGAGTTCAGGCCCAATGCTTACACATGCTTTTCCCACAACCTATCCCAGCCACTAACATAAGGAGGTTAGCAGGTACGTCTACAGTCAGGCAGGATGCGGGAGGGTTCTGCCCTGTCCTCAACTCTCACAGGGAAGCATGCCTAGAAGCCAGCTCTCAACTAGCTGCATTCTTATGACAGTGTGAAGGTAGCAGTATTCTGAGTAAGGAGGGTCCCAGATTGCCACTCTCCGGCACCTGGAGATACCATCCAGGTCTGCATTGTTAACTTGCGTCTCAGAGGCCTCTGGCAAAAGTCTCTGGTGAAGACGTGGGAAACTCACTCTGCAGGCAGTGTGGAACTGTGAGGGACTGAGGGTGAGCTCACCTCTCGGCAGTAAGATGATTTTGTACAAGGCGTTCAGCTACCTTCTCACATATGGAACTTAGTATGTAGCACCAGTCTACCCCAGGAATTACTGGGAAATCGCTGGATTGAGCTTAGAGGCACTAGTCTGGTGTGCCGGGAGATTCCAGTTACCTCTCCCAACACTTCGGTGAAGCAGCGAGCCTAGGCCTTTTGGAAGCGAAAGGTAGCTGCAGGCAGGAGGTAGGGTTACAGGCCATAAGCTCAACTCTCAGAAGTGGGTATGCATGGGAGGCAGATATCTGCTACCCACTCGGACATGCGAGTGGGAACCTAGCTACACTCTGATGAAGAAGGACTTTGGAAATCGCTGTATTCAACTCAGATACACGTGGGTTCAGGCACAACGATTCCACATGCTTTTCTCACAACCTTTCCCTGCCACTAACATGAGGACGTTAGCAGCTCCTTCTACAGTCAAGCAGGATGCGGGAGGGTTGTGCCCTGTCCTTAGCTCTCACAGGGAAGCATGCCTTGAAGCCAGCTGTCAACTAGCTGCATTCTTATGGCAGGGTGAAGGTAGCAGTATTCTGAGACAGGAGGTTCCCAGATTACCACTCTACTGCACCTGGAGATACCCTCCAGGTCTGCATTGTTAACTTGCGTCTCAGAAGCCTCTGGCAAACGTCTCTGGTGAAGTCGTGCGAAACTCACTCTGCAGGCAGTGTGGAACTGTGTGGGACTGAGGGTGAGCTCAACTCTCAGAAGTAAGATGTTTTTGGACAAGGCGTTCAACTACCTACTCACGTATGGAACTTAGTATGTAGCACCAGTCTACCCCAGGAATTACTAGGAAATCGCTTGATTGAGCTTGGAGGCACTCGTCTTGTGTGCCGGGAGATTCCAGTTACCTCTCCCAACACTTGCGTCAAGCAGCGAGCCTAGGCCTTTTGGAAGCGAAAGGTAGCGGCAGGCACGATGTAGGGTTACTGGCCATGAGCTCAACTCTCAGAAGTGTGTATGCATGGGAGGCAGATGTCTGCTACCCACTCGGACATGGGAGTTGGAACCTAGCTACACTCCTATTGAAGAAGGATGTTGGAAATCGCTGTGTTCAACTCAGATACACGGGAGTTCAGGCCCAATGCTTACACATGCTTTTCCCACAACCTATCCCAGCCACTAACATAAGGAGGTTAGCAGGTACGTCTACAGTCAGGCAGGATGCGGGAGGGTTCTGCCCTGTCCTCAACTCTCACAGGGAAGCATGCCTAGAAGCCAGCTCTCAACTAGCTGCATTCTTATGACAGTGTGAAGGTAGCAGTATTCTGAGACAGGAGGTTCCCAGATTACCACTCTACTGCACCTGGAGATACCCTCCAGGTCTGCATTGTTAACTTGCGTCTCATAGCCTCTGGCAAACGTCTCTGGTGAAGACGTGCGAAACTCACTCTGCAGGCAGTGTGGAACTGTGAGGGACTGAGGGTGAGCTCAACTCTCAGAAGTAAGATGATTTTGGACAAGGCGTTCAGCTACCTTCTCACATATGGAACTTAGTATGTAGCACCAGTCTACCCCAGGAATTACTGGGAAATCGCTGGATTGAGCTTGGAGGCACTAGTCTTGTGTGCCGGCAGATTCCAGTTACCTCTCCCAACACTTCGGTGAAGCAGCGAGCCTAGGCCTTTTGGAAGCGAAAGGTAGCTGCAGGCAGGAGGTAGGGTTACAGGCCATAAGCTCAACTCTCAGAAGTGGGTATGCATGGGAGGCAGATGTCTGCTACCCACTCTGACATGCGAGTGGGAACCTAGCTACACTCTGATGAAGAAGGACTTTGGAAATCGCTGTATTCAACTCAGATACACGTGGGTTCAGGCACAACGATTCCACATGCTTTTTTCACAACCTTTCCCTGCCACTAACATGAGGACGTTAGCAGCTCCTTCTACAGTCAAGCAGGATGTGGGATGGTTGTGCCCTGTCCATAGCTCTCACAGGGAAGCATGCCTTGAAGCCAGCTGTCAACTAGCTGCATTCTTATGGCAGGGTGAAGGTAGCAGTATTCTGAGACAGGAGGTTCCCAGATTACCACTCTACTGCACCTGGAGATACCGTCCAGGTCTGCATTGTTAACTTGCGTCTCATAGCCTCTGGCAAACGTCTCTGTTGAAGACGTGAGAAACTCACTCTACAGGCAGTGTGGAACTGTAAGGGACTGAGGGTGAGCTTAACTCTCAGAAGTAAGATGATTTTGGACAAGGCGTTCAGCTACCTTCTCTCATATGGAACTTAGTATGTAGCACCAGTCTACCCCAGGAATTACTGGGAAATCGCTGGATTGAGCTTGGAGGCACTAGTCTTGTGTGCCGGCAGATTCCAGTTACCTCTCCCAACACTTCGGTGAAGCAGCGAGCCTAGGCCTTTTGGAAGCGAAAGGTAGCTGCAGGCAGGAGGTAGGGTTACAGGCCATAAGCTCAACTCTCAGAAGTGGGTATGCATGGGAGGCAGATGTCTGCTACCCACTCGGACATGCGAGTGGGAACCTAGCTACACTCTGATGAAGAAGGACTTTGGAAATCGCTGTATTCAACTCAGATACACGTGGGTTCAGGCACAATGATTCCACATGCTTTTCTCACAACCTTTCCCTGCCACTAACATGAGGACGTTAGCAGCTCCTTCTACAGTCAAGCAGGATGCGGGAGGGTTGTGCCCTGTCCTTAGCTCTCACAGGGAAGCATGCCTTGAAGCCAGCTGTCAACTAGCTGCATTCTTATGGCAGGGTGAAGGTAGCAGTATTCTGAGACAGGAGGTTCCCAGATTACCACTCTACTGCACCTGGAGATACCCTCCAGGTCTGCATTGTTAACTTGCGTCTCAGAAGCCTCTGGCAAACGTCTCTGGTGAAGACGTGCGAAACTCACTCTGCAGGCAGTGTGGAACTGTGTGGGACTGAGGGTGAGCTCAACTCTCAGAAGTAAGATGTTTTTGGACAAGGCGTTCAACTACCTACTCACGTATGGAACTTAGTATGTAGCACCAGTCTACCCCAGGAATTACTAGGAAATCGCTTGATTGAGCTTGGAGGCACTCGTCTTGTGTGCCGGGAGATTCCAGTTACCTCTCCCAACACTTGCGTCAAGCAGCGAGCCTAGGCCTTTTGGAAGCGAAAGGTAGCGGCAGGCACGATGTAGGGTTACAGGCCATGAGCTCAACTCTCAGAAGTGTGTATGCATGGGAGGCAGATGTCTGCTACCCACTCGGACATGGGAGTTGGAACCTAGCTACACTCCTATTGAAGAAGGATGTTGGAAATCGCTGTATTCAACTCAGATACACGGGAGTTCAGGCCCAATGTTTACACATGCTTTTCCCACAACCTATCCCAGCCACTAACATAAGGAGGTTAGCAGGTACGTCTACAGTCAGGCAGGATGCGGGAGGGTTCTGCCCTGTCCTCAACTCTCACAGGGAAGCATGCCTAGAAGCCAGCTCTCAACTAGCTGCATTCTTATGACAGTGTGAAGGTAGCAGTATTCTGAGTAAGGAGGTTCCCAGATTGCCACACTCCGGCACCTGGAGATACCCTCCAGATCTGCATTGTTAACTTGCGTCTCAGAGGCCTCTGGCAAAAGTCTCTGGTGAAGACGTGGGAAACTCACTCTGCAGGCAGTGTGGAACTGTGAGGGACTAAGGGTGAGCTCAACTCTCAGAAGTAAGATGATTTTGGACAAGTCGTTCAGCTACCTTCTCACATATGGAACTTAGTATGTAGCACCAGTCTACCCCAGGAATTACTGGGAAATCGCTGGATTGAGCTTGGAGGCACTAGTCTTGTGTGCCGGGAGATTCCAGTTACCTCTCCCAACACTTCGGTGAAGCAGCGAGCCTAGGCCTTTTGGAAGCGAAAGGTAGCTGCAGGCAGGAGGTAGGGTTACAGGCCATAAGCTCAACTCTCAGAAGTGGGTATGCATGGGAGGCAGATGTCTGCTACCCACTCGGACATGCGAGTGGGAACCTAGCTACACTCTGATGAAGAAGGACTTTGGAAATCGCTGTATTCAACTCAGATACACGTGGGTTCAGGCACAACGATTCCACATGCTTTTCTCACAACCTTTCCCTGCCACTAACATGAGGACGTTAGCAGCTCCTTCTACAGTCAAGCAGGATGCGGGAGGGTTGTGCCCTGTCCTTAGCTCTCACAGGGAAGCATGCCTTGAAGCCAGCTGTCAACTAGCTGCATTCTTCTGGCAGGGTGAAGGTAGCAGTATTCTGAGACAGGAGGTTCCCAGATTACCACTCTACTGCACCTGGAGATACCCTCCAGGTCTGCATTGTTAACTTGCGTGTCATAGCCTCTGGCAAACGTCTCTGGTGAAGACGTGCGAAACTCACTCTGCAGGCAGTGTAGAACTGTGTGGGACTGAGGGTGATCTCAACTCTCAGAAGTAAGATGTTTTTGGACAAGGCGTTCAACTACCTACTCACGTATGGAACTTAGTATGTAGCACGAGTCTACCCCAGGAATTACTAGGAAATCGCTTGATTGAGCTTGGAGGCACTCGTCTTGTGTGCCGGGAGATTCCAGTTACCTCTCCCAACACTTGCGTCAAGCAGCGAGCCTAGGCCTTTTGGAAGCGAAAGGTAGCGGCAGGCACGATGTAGGGTTACAGGCCATGAGCTCAACTCTCAGAAGTGTGTATGCATGGGAGGCAGATGTCTGCTACCCACTCGGACATGGGAGTTGGAACCTAGCTACACTCCTATTGAAGAAGGATGTTGGAAATCGCTGTATTCAACTCAGATACACGGGAGTTCAGGCCCAATGCTTACACATGCTTTTCCCACAACCTATCCCAGCCACTAACATAAGGAGGTTAGCAGGTACGTCTACAGTCAGGCAGGATGCGGGAGGGTTCTGCCCTGTCCTCAACTCTCACAGGGAAGCATGCCTAGAAGCCAGCTCTCAACTAGCTGCATTCTTATGACAGTGTGAAGGTAGCTGTATTCTGAGTAAGGAGGGTCCCAGATTGCCACTCTCCGGCACCTGGAGATACCGTCCAGGTCTGCATTGTTAACTTGCGTCTCAGAGGCCTCTGGCAAAAGTCTCTGGTGAAGACGTGGGAAACTCACTCTGCAGGCAGTGTGGAACTGTGAGGGACTGAGGGTGAGCTCACCTCTCGGCAGTAAGATGATTTTGGACAAGGCGTTCAGCTACCTTCTCACATATGGAACTTAGTATGTAGCACCAGTCTACCCCAGGAATTACTGGGAAATCGCTGGATTGAGCTTAGAGGCACTAGTCTTGTGTGCCGGGAGATTACAGTTACCTCTCCCAACACTTCGGTGAAGCAGCGAGCCTAGGCCTTTTGGAAGCGAAAGGTAGCTGCAGGCAGGAGGTAGGGTTACAGGCCATAAGCTCAACTCTCAGAAGTGGGTATGCATGGGAGGCAGATGTCTGCTACCCACTCGGACATGCGAGTGGGAACCTAGCTACACTCTGATGAAGAAGGACTTTGGAAATCGCTGTATTCAACTCAGATACACGTGGGTTCAGGCACAACGATTCCACATGCTTTTCTCACAACCTTTCCCTGCCACTAACATGAGGACGTTAGCAGCTCCTTCTACAGTCAAGCAGGATGCGGGAGGGTTGTGCCCTGTCCTTAGCTCTCACAGGGAAGCATGCCTTGAAGCCAGCTGTCAACTAGCTGCATTCTTATGGCAGGGTGAAGGTAGCAGTATTCTGAGACAGGAGGTTCCCAGATTACCACTCTACTGCACCTGGAGATACCCTCCAGGTCTGCATTGTTAACTTGCGTCTCAGAAGCCTCTGGCAAACGTCTCTGGTGAAGACGTGCGAAACTCACTCTGCAGGCAGTGTGGAACTGAGTGGGACTGAGGGTGAGCTCAACTCTCAGAAGTAAGATGTTTTTGGACAAGGCGTTCAACTACCTACTCACGTATGGAACTTAGTATGTAGCACCAGTCTACCCCAGGAATTACTAGGAAATCGCTTGATTGAGCTTGGAGGCACTCGTCTTGTGTGCCGGGAGATTCCAGTTACCTCTCCCAACACTTGCGTCAAGCAGCGAGCCTAGGCCTTTTGGAAGCGAAAGGTAGCGGCAGGCACGATGTAGGGTTACAGGCCATGAGCTCAACTCTCAGAAGTGTGTATGCATGGGAGGCAGATGTCTGCTACCCACTCGGACATGGGAGTTGGAGCCTAGCTACACTCCTATTGAAGAAGGATGTTTGAAATCGCTGTATTCAACTCAGATACACGGGAGTTCAGGCCCAATGCTTACACATGCTTTTCCCACAACCTATCCCAGCCACTAACATAAGGAGGTTAGCAGGTACGTCTACAGTCAGGCAGGATGCGGGAGGGTTCTGCCCTGTCCTCAACTCTCACAGGGAAGCATGCCTAGAAGCCAGCTCTCAACTAGCTGCATTCTTATGACAGTGTGAAGGTAGCAGTATTCTGAGTAAGGAGGGTCCCAGATTGCCACTCTCCGGCACCTGGAGATACCGTCCAGGTCTGCATTGTTAACTTGCGTCTCAGAGGCCTCTGGCAAAAGTCTCTGGTGAAGACGTGGGAAACTCACTCTGCAGGCAGTGTGGAACTGTGAGGGACTGAGGGTGAGCTCACCTCTCGGCAGTAAGATGATTTTGGACAAGGCGTTCAGCTACCTTCTCACATATGGAACTTAGTATGTAGCACCAGTCTACCCCAGGAATTACTGGGAAATCGCTGGATTGAGCTTAGAGGCACTAGTCTTGTGTGCCGGGAGATTCCAGTTACCTCTCCCAACACTTCGGTGAAGCAGCGAGCCTAGGCCTTTTGGAAGCGAAAGGTAGCTGCAGGCAGGAGGTAGGGTTACAGGCCATAAGCTCAACTCTCAGAAGTGGGTATGCATGGGAGGCAGATGTCTGCTACCCACTCTGACATGCGAGTGGGAGCCTAGCTACACTCTGATGAAGAAGGACATTGGAAATCGCTGTATTCAACTCAGATACACGTGGGTTCAGGCACAACGATTCCACATGCTTTTCTCACAACCTTTCCCTGCCACTAACATGAGGACGTTAGCATCTCCTTCTACAGTCAAGCAGGATGCGGGAGGGTTGTGCCCTGTCCTTAGCTCTCACAGGGAAGCATGCCTTGAAGCCAGCTGTCAACTAGCTGCATTCTTATGGCAGGGTGAAGGTAGCAGTATTCTGAGACAGGAGGTTCCCAGATTACCACTCTACTGCACCTGGAGATACCCTCCAGGTCTGCATTGTTAACTTGCATCTCAGAAGCCTCTGGCAAACGTCTCTGGTGAAGACGTGCGAAACTCACTCTGCAGGCAGTGTGGAACTGTGTGGGACTGAGGGTGAGCTCAACTCTCAGAAGTAAGATGTTTTTGGACAAGGCCTTCAACTACCTACTCACGTATGGAACTTAGTATGTAGCACCAGTCTACCCCAGGAATTACTAGGAAATCGCTTGATTGAGCTTGGAGGCACTCGTCTTGTGTGCCGGGAGATTCCAGTTACCTCTCCCAACACTTGCGTCAAGCAGCGAGCCTAGGCCTTTTGGAAGCGAAAGGTAGCGGCAGGCACGATGTAGGGTTACAGGCCATGAGCTCAACTCTCAGAAGTGTGTATGCATGGGAGGCAGATGTCTGCTACCCACTCGAACATGGGAGTTGGAACCTAGCTACACTCCTATTGAAGAAGGATGTTGGAAATCGCTGTATTCAACTCAGATACACGGGAGTTCAGGCCCAATGCTTACACATGCTTTTCCCACAACCTATCCCAGCCACTAACATAAGGAGGTTAGCAGGTACGTCTACAGTCAGGCAGGATGCGGGAGGGTTCTGCCCTGTCCTCAACTCTCACAGGGAAGCATGCCTAGAAGCCAGCTCTCAACTAGCTGCATTCTTATGACAGTGTGAAGGTAGCAGTATTCTGAGTAAGGAGGTTCCCAGATTGCCACACTCCGGCACCTGGAGATACCCTCCAGATCTGCATTGTTAACTTCCGTCTCAGAGGCCTCTGGCAAAAGTCTCTGGTGAAGACGTGGGAAACTCACTCTGCAGGCAGTGTGGAACTGTGAGGGACTGAGGGTGAGCTCAACTCTCAGAAGTAAGATGATTTTGGACAAGGCGTTCAGCTACCTTCTCACATATGGAACTTAGTATGTAGCACCAGTGTACCCCAGGAATTACTGGGATATCGCTGGATTGAGCTTGGAGGCACTAGTCTTGTGTGCCGGCAGATTCCAGTTACCTCTCCCAACACTTCGGTGAAGCAGCGAGCCTAGGCCTTTTGGAAGCGAAAGGTAGCTGCAGGCAGGAGGTAGGGTTACAGGCCATAAGCTCAACTCTCAGAAGTGGGTATGCATGGGACGCAGATGTCTGCTACCCACTCTGACATGCGAGTGGGAACCTAGCTACACTCTGATGAAGAAGGACTTTGGAAATCGCTGTATTCAACTCAGATACACGTGGGTTCAGGCACAACGATTCCACATGCTTTTCTCACAACCTTTCCCTGCCACTAACATGAGGACGTTAGCAGCTCCTTCTACAGTCAAGCAGGATGCGGGAGGGTTGTGCCCTGTCCTTAGCTCTCACAGGGAAGCATGCCTTGAAGCCAGCTGTCAACTAGCTGCATTTTTATGGCAGGGTGAAGGTAGCAGTATTCTGAGACAGGAGGTTCCCAGATTACCACTCTACTGCACCTGGAGATACCCTCCAGGTCTGCATTGTTAACTTGCGTCTCAGAAGCCTCTGGCAAACGTCTCTGGTGAAGACGTGCGAAACTCACTCTGCAGGCAGTGTGGAACTGTGTGGGACTGAGGGTGAGCTCAACTCTCAGAAGTAAGATGTTTTTGGACAAGGCCTTCAACTACCTACTCACGTATGGAACTTAGTATGTAGCACCAGTCTACCCCAGGAATTACTAGGAAA
Source organism: Canis lupus baileyi (assembly GCF_048164855.1). Taxonomy (NCBI): domain Eukaryota; kingdom Metazoa; phylum Chordata; class Mammalia; order Carnivora; family Canidae; genus Canis; species Canis lupus. The sequence continues at coordinate 63,308,811 of NC_132852.1, forward strand.
TCGCTTGATTGAGCTTGGAGGCACTCGTCTTGTGTGCCGGGAGATTCCAGTTACCTCTCCCAACACTTGCGTCAAGCAGCGAGCCTAGGCCTTTTGGAAGCGAAAGGTAGCGGCAGGCACGATGTAGGGTTACAGGCCATGAGCTCAACTCTCAGAAGTGTGTATGCATGGGAGGCAGATGTCTGCTACCCACTCGGACATGGGAGTTGGAACCTAGCTACACTCCTATTGAAGAAGGATGTTGGAAATCGCTGTATTCAACTCAGATACACGGGAGTTCAGGCCCAATGCTTACACATGCTTTTCCCACAACCTATCCCAGCCACTAACATAAGGAGGTTAGCAGGTACGTCTACAGTCAGGCAGGATGCGGGAGGGTTCTGCCCTGTCCTCAACTCTCACAGGGAAGCATGCCTAGAAGCCAGCTCTCAACTAGCTGCATTCTTATGACAGTGTGAAGGTAGCAGTATTCTGAGTAAGGAGGTTCCCAGATTGCCACTCTCCGGCACCTGGAGATACCGTCCAGGTCTGCATTGTTAACTTGCGTCTCAGAGGCCTCTGGCAAAAGTCTCTGGTGAAGACGTGGGAAACTCACTCTGCAGGCAGTGTGGAACTGTGAGGGACTGAGGGTGAGCTCACCTCTCGGCAGTAAGATGATTTTGGACAAGGCGTTCAGCTACCTTCTCACATATGGAACTTAGTATGTAGCACCAGTCTACCCCAGGAATTACTGGGAAATCGCTGGATTGAGCTTAGAGGCACTAGTCTTGTGTGCCGGGAGATTCCAGTTACCTCTCCCAACACTTCGGTGAAGCAGCGATCCTAGGCCTTTTGGAAGCGAAAGGTAGCTGCAGGCAGGAGGTAGGGTTACAGGCCATAAGCTCAACTCTCAGAAGTGGGTATGCATGGGAGGCAGATGTCTGCTACCCACTCTGACATGCGAGTGGGAACCTAGCTACACTCTGATGAAGAAGGACTTTGGAAATCGCTGTATTCAACTCAGATACACGTGTGTTCAGGCACAACGATTCCACATGCTTTTCTCACAACCTTTCCCTGCCACTAACATGAGGACGTTAGCAGCTCCTTCTACAGTCAAGCAGGATGCGGGAGGGTTGTGCCCTGTCCTTAGCTCTCACAGGGAAGCATGCCTTGAAGCCAGCTGTCAACTAGCTGCATTCTTATGGCAGGGTGAAGGTAGCAGTATTCTGAGACAGGAGGTTCCCAGATTACCACTCTACTGCACCTGGAGATACCCTCCAGGTCTGCATTGTTAACTTGCGTCTCAGAAGCCTCTGGCAAACGTCTCTGGTGAAGACGTGCGAAACTCAATCTGCAGGCAGTGTGGAACTGTGTGGGAATGAGGGTGAGCTCAACTCTCAGAAGTAAGATGTTTTTGGACAAGGCGTTCAACTACCTACTCACGTATGGAACTTAGTATGTAGCACCAGTCTACCCCAGGAATTACTAGGAAATCGCTTGATTGAGCTTGGAGGCACTCGTCTTGTGTGCCGGGAGATTCCAGTTACCTCTCCCAACACTTGCGTCAAGCAGCGAGCCTAGGCCTTTTGGAAGCGAAAGGTAGCGGCAGGCACGATGTAGGGTTACAGGCCATGAGCTCAACTCTCAGAAGTGTGTATGCATGGGAGGCAGATGTCTGCTACCCACTCGGACATGGGAGTTGGAACCTAGCTACACTCCTATTGAAGAAGGATGTTGGAAATCGCTGTATTCAACTCAGATACACGGGAGTTCAGGCCCAATGCTTACACATGCTTTTCCCACAACCTATCCCAGCCACTAACATAAGGAGGTTAGCAGGGACGTCTACAGTCAGGCAGGATGCGGGAGGGTTCTGCCCTGTCCTCAACTCTCACAGGGAAGCATGCCCAGAAGCCAGCTCTCAACTAGCTACATTCTATGACAGTGTGAAGGTAGCAGTATTCTGAGTAAGGAGGGTCCCAGATTGCCACTCTCCGGCACCTGGAGATACCGTCCAGGTCTGCATTGTTAACTTGCGTCTCAGAGGCCTCTGGCAAAAGTCTCTGGTGAAGACGTGGGAAACTCACTCTGCAGGCAGTGTGGAACTGTGAGGGACTGAGGGTGAGCTCACCTCTCAGCAGTAAGATGATTTTGGACAAGGCGTTCAACTACCTTCTCACATATGGAACTTAGTATGTAGCACCAGTCTACCCCAGGAATTACTGGGAAATCGCTGGATTGAGCTTGGAGGCACTAGTCTTGTGTGCCGGCAGATTCCAGTTACCTCTCCCAACACTTCGGTGAAGCAGCGAGCCTAGGCCTTTTGGAAGCGAAAGGTAGCTGCAGGCAGGAGGTAGGGTTACAGGCCATAAGCTCAACTCTCAGAAGTGGGTATGCATGGGAGGCAGATGTCTGCTACCCACTCGGACATGCGAGTGGGAACCTAGCTACACTCTGATGAAGAAGGACATTGGAAATCGCTGTATTCAACTCAGATACACGTGGGTTCAGGCACAACGATTCCACATGCTTTTCTCACAACCTTTCCCTGCCACTAACATGAGGACGTTAGCAGCTCCTTCTACAGTCAAGCAGGATGCGGGAGGGTTGTGCCCTGTCCTTAGCTCTCACAGGGAAGCATGCCTTGAAGCCAGCGGTCAACTAGCTGCATTCTTATGGCAGGGTGAAGGTAGCAGTATTCTGAGACAGGAGGTTCCCAGATTACCACTCTACTGCACCTGGAGATACCCTCCAGGTCTGCATTGTTAACTTGCATCTCAGAAGCCTCTGGCAAACGTCTCTGGTGAAGACGTGCGAAACTCACTCTGCAGGCAGTGTGGAACTGTGTGGGACTGAGGGTGAGCTCAACTCTCAGAAGTAAGATGTTTTTGGACAAGGCGTTCAACTACCTACTCACGTATGGAACTTAGTATGTAGCACCAGTCTACCCCAGGAATTACTAGGAAATCGCTTGATTGAGCTTGGAGGCACTCGTCTTGTGTGCCGGGAGATTCCAGTTACCTCTCCCAACACTTGCGTCAAGCAGCGAGCCTAGGCCTTTTGGAAGCGAAAGGTAGCGGCAGGCACGATGTAGGGTTACAGGCCATGAGCTCAACTCTCAGAAGTGTGTATGCATAGGAGGCAGATGTCTGCTACCCACTCGGACATGGGAGTTGGAACCTAGCTACACTCCTATTGAAGAAGGATGTTGGAAATCGCTGTATTCAACTCAGATACACGGGAGTTCAGGCCCAATGCTTACACATGCTTTTCCCACAACCTATCCCAGCCACTAACATAAGGAGGTTAGCAGGTACTTCTACAGTCAGGCAGGATGCGGGAGGGTTCTGCCCTGTCCTCAACTCTCACAGGGAAGCATGCCTAGAAGCCAGCTCTCAACTAGCTGCATTCTTATGACAGTGTGAAGGTAGCAGTATTCTGAGTAAGGAGGTTCCCAGATTGCCACACTCCGGCACCTGGAGATACCCTCCAGATCTGCATTGTTAACTTGCGTCTCAGAGGCCTCTGGCAAAAGTCTCTGGTGAAGACGTGGGAAACTCACTCTGCAGGCAGTGTGGAACTGTGAGGGACTGAGGGTGAGCTCAACTCTCAGAAGTAAGATGATTTTGGACAAGGCGTTCAGCTACCTTCTCACATATGGAACTTAGTATGTAGCACCAGTCTACCCCAGGAATTACTGGGAAATCGCTGGATTGAGCTTGGAGGCACTAGTCTTGTGTGCCGGCAGATTCCAGTTACCTCTCCCAACACTTCGGTGAAGCAGCGAGCCTAGGCCTTTTGGAAGCGAAAGGTAGCTGCAGGCAGGAGGTAGGGTTACAGGCCATAAGCTCAACTCTCAGAAGTGGGTATGCATGGGAGGCAGATGTCTGCTACCCACTCTGACATGCGAGTGGGAACCTAGCTACACTCTGATGAAGAAGGACTTTGGAAATCGCTGTATTCAACTCAGATACACGTGGGTTCAGGCACAACGATTCCACATGCTTTTCTCACAACCTTTCCCTGCCACTAACATGAGGACGTTAGCAGCTCCTTCTACAGTCAAGCAGGATGCGGAAGGGTTGTGCCCTGTCCTTAGCTCTCACAGGGAAGCATGCCTTGAAGCCAGCTGTCAACTAGCTGCATTCTTATGGCAGGGTGAAGGTAGCAGTATTCTGAGACAGGAGGTTCCCAGATTACCACTCTACTGCACCTGGAGATACCCTCCAGGTCTGCATTGTTAACTTGCGTCTCAGAAGCCTCTGGCAAACGTCTCTGGTGAAGACGTGCGAAACTCACTCTGCAGGCAGTGTGGAACTGTGAGGGACTGAGGGTGAGCTCAACTCTCAGAAGTAAGATGTTTTTGGACAAGGCTTTCAACTACCTACTCACGTATGGAACTTAGTATGTAGCACCAGTCTACCCCAGGAATTACTAGGAAATCGCTTGATTGAGCTTGGAGGCACTCGTCTTGTGTGCCGGGAGATTCCAGTTACCTCTCCCAACACTTGCGTCAAGCAGCGAGCCTAGGCCTTTTGGAAGCGAAAGGTAGCGGCAGGCACGATGTAGGGTTACAGGCCATGAGCTCAACTCTCAGAAGTGTGTATGCATGGGAGGCAGATGTCTGCTACCCACTCGGACATGGGAGTTGGAACCTAGCTACACTCCTATTGAAGAAGGATGTTGGAAATCGCTGTATTCAACTCAGATACACGGGAGTTCAGGCCCAATGCTTACACATGCTTTTCCCACAACCTATCCCAGCCACTAACATAAGGAGGTTAGCAGGTACGTCTACAGTCAGGCAGGATGCGGGAGGGTTCTGCCCTGTCCTCAACTCTCACAGGGAAGCATGCCTAGATGCCAGCTCTCAACTAGCTGCATTCTTATGACAGTGTGAAGGTAGCAGTATTCTGAGTAAGGAGGGTCCCAGATTGCCACTCTCCGGCACCTGGAGATACCGTCCAGGTCTGCATTGTTAACTTGCGTCTCAGAGGCCTCTGGCAAAAGTCTCTGGTGAAGACGTGGGAAACTCACTCTGCAGGCAGTGTGGAACTGTGAGGGACTGAGGGTGAGCTCACCTCTCGGCAGTAAGATGATTTTGGACAAGGCGTTCAGCTACCTTCTCACATATGGAACTTAGTATGTAGCACCAGTCTACCCCAGGAATTACTGGGAAATCGCTGGTATGAGCTTAGAGGCACTAGTCTTGTGTGCCGGGAGATTCCAGTTACCTCTCCCAACACTTCGGTGAAGCAGCGAGCCTAGGCCTTTTGGAAGCGAAAGGTAGCTGCAGGCAGGAGGTAGGGTTACAGGCCATAAGCTCAACTCTCAGAAGTGGGTATGCATGGGAGGCAGATGTCTGCTACCCACTCGGACATGCGAGTGGGAACCTAGCTACACTCTGATGAAGAAGGACATTGGAAATCGCTGTATTCAACTCAGATACACGTGGGTTCAGGCACAACGATTCCACATGCTTTTCTCACAACCTTTCCCTGCCACTAACATGAGGACGTTAGCAGCTCCTTCTACAGTCAAGCAGGATGCGGGAGGGTTGTGCCCTGTCCTTAGCTCTCACAGGGAAGCATGCCTTGAAGCCAGCTGTCAACTAGCTGCATTCTTATGGCAGGGTGAAGGTAGCAGTATTCTGAGACAGGAGGTTCCCAGATTACCACTCTACTGCACCTGGAGATACCCTCCAGGTCTGCATTGTTAACTTGCGTCTCAGAAGCCTCTGGCAAACGTCTCTGGTGAAGACGTGCGAAACTCACTCTGCAGGCAGTGTGGAACTGTGTGGGACTGAGGGTGAGCTCAACTCTCAGAAGTAAGATGTTTTTGGACAAGGCCTTCAACTACCTACTCACGTATGGAACTTAGTATGTAGCACCAGTCTACCCCAGGAATTACTAGGAAATCGCTTGATTGAGCTTGGAGGCACTCGTCTTGTGTGCCGGGAGATTCCAGTTACCTCTCCCAACACTTGCGTCAAGCAGCGAGCCTAGGCCTTTTGGAAGCGAAAGGTAGCGGCAGGCACGATGTAGGGTTACAGGCCATGAGCTCAACTCTCAGAAGTGTGTATGCATGGGAGGCAGATGTCTGCTACCCACTCGGACATGGGAGTTGGAACCTAGCTACACTCCTATTGAAGAAGGATGTTGGAAATCGCTGTATTCAACTCAGATACACGGGAGTTCAGGCCCAATGCTTACACATGCTTTTCCCACAACCTATCCCAGCCACTAACATAAGGAGGTTAGCAGGTACGTCTACAGTCAGGCAGGATGCGGGAGGGTTCTGCCCTGTCCTCAACTCTCACAGGGAAGCATGCCTAGAAGCCAGCTCTCAACTAGCTGCATTCTTATGACAGTGTGAAGGTAGCAGTATTCTGAGTAAGGAGGTTCCCAGATTGCCACTCTCCGGCACCTGGAGATACCCTCCAGATCTGCATTGTTAACTTGCGTCTCAGAGGCCTCTGGCAAAAGTCTCTGGTGAAGACGTGGGAAACTCACTCTGCAGGCAGTGTGGAACTGTGAGGGACTGAGGGTGAGCTCAACTCTCGGAAGTAAGATGATTTTGGACAAGGCGTTCAACTACCTTCTCACATATGGAACTTAGTATGTAGCACCAGTCTACCCCAGGAATTACTGGGAAATCGCTGGATTGAGCTTGGAGGCACTAGTCTTGTGTGTCGGCAGATTCCAGTTACCTCTCCCAACACTTCGGTGAAGCAGCGAGCCTAGGCCTTTTGGAAGCGAAAGGTAGCTGCAGGCAGGAGGTAGGGTTACAGGCCATAAGCTCAACTCTCAGAAGTGGGTATGCATGGGAGGCAGATGTCTGCTACCCACTCTGACATGCGAGTGGGAACCTAGCTACACTCTGATGAAGAAGGACTTTGGAAATCGCTGTATTCAACTCAGATACACGTGGGTTCAGGCACAACGATTCCACATGCTTTTCTCACAACCTTTCCCTGCCACTAACATGAGGACGTTAGCAGCTCCTTCTACAGTCAAGCAGGATGCGGGAGGGTTGTGCCCTGTCCTTAGCTCTCACAGGGAAGCATGCCTTGAAGCCAGCTGTCAACTAGCTGCATTCTTATGGCAGGGTGAAGGTAGCAGTATTCTGAGACAGGAGGTTCCCAGATTACCACTCTACTGCACCTGGAGATACCCTCCAGGTCTGCATTGTTAACTTGCGTCTCAGAAGCCTCTGGCAAACGTCTCTGGTGAAGACGTGCGAAACTCACTCTGCAGGCAGTGTGGAACTGTGTGGGACTGAGGGTGAGCTCAACTCTCAGAAGTAAGATGTTTTGGACAAGGCGTTCAACTACCTACTCACGTATGGAACTTAGTATGTAGCACCAGTCTACCCCAGGAATTACTAGGAAATCGCTTGATTGAGCTTGGAGGCACTCGTCTTGTGTGCCGGGAGATTCCAGTTACCTCTCCCAACACTTGCGTCAAGCAGCGAGCCTAGGCCTTTTGGAAGCGAAAGGTAGCGGCAGGCACGATGTAGGGTTACAGGCCATGAGCTCAACTCTCAGAAGTGTGTATGCATGGGAGGCAGATGTCTGCTACCCACTCGGACATGGGAGTTGGAAGCTAGCTACACTCCTATTGAAGAAGGATGTTGGAAATCGCTGTATTCAACTCAGATACACGGGAGTTCAGGCCCAATGCTTACACATGCTTTTCCCACAACCTATCCCAGCCACTAACATAAGGAGGTTAGCAGGTACTTCTACAGTCAGGCAGGATGCGGGAGGGTTCTGCCCTGTCCTCAACTCTCACAGGGAAGCATGCCTAGAAGCCAGCTCTCAACTAGCTGCATTCTTATGACAGTGTGAAGGTAGCAGTATTCTGAGTAAGGAGGTTCCCAGATTGCCACTCTCCGGCACCTGGAGATACCCTCCAGATCTGCATTGTTAACTTGCGTCTCAGAGGCCTCTGGCAAAAGTCTCTGGTGAAGACGTGGGAAACTCACTCTGCAGGCAGTGTGGAACTGTGAGGGACTGAGGGTGAGCTCAACTCTCGGAAGTAAGATGATTTTGGACAAGGCGTTCAACTACCTTCTCACATATGGAACTTAGTATGTAGCACCAGTCTACCCCAGGAATTACTGGGAAATCGCTGGATTGAGCTTGGAGGCACTAGTCTTGTGTGTCGGCAGATTCCAGTTACCTCTCCCAACACTTCGGTGAAGCAGCGAGCCTAGGCCTTTTGGAAGCGAAAGGTAGCTGCAGGCAGGAGGTAGGGTTACAGGCCATAAGCTCAACTCTCAGAAGTGGGTATGCATGGGAGGCAGATGTCTGCTACCCACTCTGACATGCGAGTGGGAACCTAGCTACACTCTGATGAAGAAGGACTTTGGAAATCGCTGTATTCAACTCAGATACACGTGGGTTCAGGCACAACGATTCCACATGCTTTTCTCACAACCTTTCCCTGCCACTAACATGAGGACGTTAGCAGCTCCTTCTACAGTCAAGCAGGATGCGGGAGGGTTGTGCCCTGTCCTTAGCTCTCACAGGGAAGCATGCCTTGAAGCCAGCTGTCAACTAGCTGCATTCTTATGGCAGGGTGAAGGTAGCAGTATTCTGAGACAGGAGGTTCCCAGATTACCACTCTACTGCACCTGGAGATACCCTCCAGGTCTGCATTGTTAACTTGCGTCTCAGAAGCCTCTGGCAAACGTCTCTGGTGAAGACGTGCGAAACTCACTCTGCAGGCAGTGTGGAACTGTGTGGGACTGAGGGTGAGCTCAACTCTCAGAAGTAAGATGTTTTGGACAAGGCGTTCAACTACCTACTCACGTATGGAACTTAGTATGTAGCACCAGTCTACCCCAGGAATTACTAGGAAATCGCTTGATTGAGCTTGGAGGCACTCGTCTTGTGTGCCGGGAGATTCCAGTTACCTCTCCCAACACTTGCGTCAAGCAGCGAGCCTAGGCCTTTTGGAAGCGAAAGGTAGCGGCAGGCACGATGTAGGGTTACAGGCCATGAGCTCAACTCTCAGAAGTGTGTATGCATGGGAGGCAGATGTCTGCTACCCACTCGGACATGGGAGTTGGAAGCTAGCTACACTCCTATTGAAGAAGGATGTTGGAAATCGCTGTATTCAACTCAGATACACGGGAGTTCAGGCCCAATGCTTACACATGCTTTTCCCACAACCTATCCCAGCCACTAACATAAGGAGGTTAGCAGGTACTTCTACAGTCAGGCAGGATGCGGGAGGGTTCTGCCCTGTCCTCAACTCTCACAGGGAAGCATGCCTAGAAGCCAGCTCTCAACTAGCTGCATTCTTATGACAGTGTGAAGGTAGCAGTATTCTGAGTAAGGAGGTTCCCAGATTGCCACACTCCGGCACCTGGAGATACCCTCCAGATCTGCATTGTTAACTTGCGTCTCAGAGGCCTCTGGCAAAAGTCTCTGGTGAAGACGTGGGAAACTCACTCTGCAGGCAGTGTGGAACTGTGAGGGACTGAGGGTGAGCTCAACTCTCAGAAGTAAGATGATTTTGGACAAGGCGTTCAACTACCTTCTCACATATGGAACTTAGTATGTAGCACCAGTCTACCCCAGGAATTACTGGGAAATCGCTGGATTGAGCTTGGAGGCACTAGTCTTGTGTGCCGGCAGATTCCAGTTACCTCTCCCAACACTTCGGTGAAGCAGCGAGCCTAGGCCTTTTGGAAGCGAAAGGTAGCTGCAGGCAGGAGGTAGGGTTACAGGCCATAATCTCAACTCTCAGAAGTGGGTATGCATGGGAGGCAGATGTCTGCTACCCACTCTGACATGCGAGTGGGAACCTAGCTACACTCTGATGAAGAAGGACTTTGGAAATCGCTGTATTCAACTCAGATACACGTGGGTTCAGGCACAATGATTCCACATGCTTTTCTCACAACCTTTCCCTGCCACTAACATGAGGACGTTAGCAGCTCCTTCTACAGTCAAGCAGGATGCGGGAGGGTTGTGCCCTGTCCTTAGCTCTCACAGGGAAGCATGCCTTGAAGCCAGCTGTCAACTAGCTGCATTTTTATGGCAGGGTGAAGGTAGCAGTATTCTGAGACAGGAGGTTCCCAGATTACCACTCTACTGCACCTGGAGATACCCTCCAGGTCTGCATTGTTAACTTGCGTGTCATAGCCTCTGGCAAACGTCTCTGGTGAAGACGTGCGAAACTCACTCTGCAGGCAGTGTGGAACTGTGAGGGACTGAGGGTGAGCTCAACTCTCAGAAGTAAGATGATTTTGGACAAGGCGTTCAGCTACCTTCTCACATATGGAACTTAGTATGTAGCACCAGTCTACCCCAGGAATTACTGGGAAATCGCTGGATTGAGCTTGGAGGCACTAGTCTTGTGTGCCGGCAGATTCCAGTTACCTCTCCCAACACTTCGGTGAAGCAGCGAGCCTAGGCCTTTTGGAAGCGAAAGGTAGCTGCAGGCAGGAGGTAGGGTTACAGGCCATAAGCTCAACTCTCAGAAGTGGGTATGCATGGGAGGCAGATGTCTGCTACCCACTCTGACATGCGAGTGGGAACCTAGCTACACTCTGATGAAGAAGGACTTTGGAAATCGCTGTATTCAACTCAGATACACGTGGGTTCAGGCACAACGATTCCACATGCTTTTCTCACAACCTTTCCCTGCCACTAACATGAGGACGTTAGCAGCTCCTTCTACAGTCAAGCAGGATGCGGGAGGGTTGTGCCCTGTCCTTAGCTCTCACAGGGAAGCATGCCTTGAAGCCAGCTGTCAACTAGCTGCATTCTTATGGCAGGGTGAAGGTAGCAGTATTCTGAGACAGGAGGTTCCCAGATTACCACTCTACTGCACCTGGAGATACCCTCCAGGTCTGCATTGTTAACTTGCGTCTCAGAAGCCTCTGGCAAACGTCTCTGGTGAAGACGTGCGAAACTCACTCTGCAGGCAGTGTGGAAATGTGTGGGACTGAGGGTGAGCTCAACTCTCAGAAGTAAGATGTTTTTGGACAAGGCGTTCAACTACCTACTCACGTATGGAACTTAGTATGTAGCACCAGTCTACCCCAGGAATTACTAGGAAATCGCTTGATTGAGCTTGGAGGCACTCGTCTTGTGTGCCGGGAGATTCCAGTTACCTCTCCCAACACTTGCGTCAAGCAGCGAGCCTAGGCCTTTTGGAAGCGAAAGGTAGCGGCAGGCACGATGTAGGGTTACAGGCCATGAGCTCAACTCTCAGAAGTGTGTATGCATGTGAGGCAGATGTCTGCTACCCACTCGGACATGGGAGTTGGAACCTAGCTACACTCCTATTGAAGAAGGATGTTGGAAATCGCTGTATTCAACTCAGATACACGGGAGTTCAGGCCCAATGCTTACACATGCTTTTCCCACAACCTATCCCAGCCACTAACATAAGGAGGTTAGCAGGTACGTCTACAGTCAGGCAGGATGCGGGAGGGTTCTGCCCTGTCCTCAACTCTCACAGGGAAGCATGCCTAGAAGCCAGCTCTCAACTAGCTGCATTCTTATGACAGTGTGAAGGTAGCAGTATTCTGAGTAAGGAGGGTCCCAGATTGCCACTCTCCGGCACCTGGGGATACCGTCCAGGTCTGCATTGTTAACTTGCGTCTCAGAGGCCTCTGGCAAAAGTCTCTGGTGAAGACGTGGGAAACTCACTCTGCAGGCAGTGTGGAACTGTGAGGGACTGAGGGTGAGCTCACCTCTCGGCAGTAAGATGATTTTGGACAAGGCGTTCAGCTACCTTCTCACATATGGAACTTAGTATGTAGCACCAGTCTACCCCAGGAATTACTGGGAAATCGCTGGATTGAGCTTGGAGGCACTAGTCTTGTGTGCCGGCAGATTCCAGTTACCTCTCCCAACACTTCGGTGAAGCAGCGAGCCTAGGCCTTTTGGAAGCGAAAGGTAGCTGCAGGCAGGAGGTAGGGTTACAGGCCATAAGCTCAACTCTCAGAAGTGGGTATACATGGGAGGCAGATGTCTGCTACCCACTCTGACATGCGAGTGGGAACCTAGCTACACTCTGATGAAGAAGGACTTTGGAAATCGCTGTATTCAACTCAGATACACGTGGGTTCAGGCACAACGATTCCACATGCTTTTCTCACAACCTTTCCCTGCCACTAACATGAGGACGTTAGCAGCTCCTTCTACAGTCAAGCAGGATGCGGGAGGGTTGTGCCCTGTCCTTAGCTCTCACAGGGAAGCATGCCTTGAAGGCAGCTGTCAACTAGCTGCATTCTTATGGCAGGGTGAAGGTAGCAGTATTCTGAGACAGGAGGTTCCCAGATTACCACTCTACTGCACCTGGAGATACCCTCCAGGTCTGCATTGTTAACTTGCGTCTCAGAAGCCTCTGGCAAACGTCTCTGGTGAAGACGTGCGAAACTCACTCTGCAGGCAGTGTGGAACTGTGTGGGACTGAGGGTGAGCTCAACTCTCAGAAGTAAGATGTTTTTGGACAAGGCCTTCAACTACCTACTCACGTATGGAACTTAGTATGTAGCACCAGTCTACCCCAGGAATTACTAGGAAATCGCTTGATTGAGCTTGGAGGCACTCGTCTTGTGTGCCGGGAGATTCCAGTTACCTCTCCCAACACTTGCGTCAAGCAGCGAGCCTAGGCCTTTTGGAAGCGAAAGGTAGCGGCAGGCACGATGTAGGGTTACAGGCCATGAGCTCAACTCTCAGAAGTGTGTATGCATGGGAGGCAGATGTCTGCTACCCACTCGGACATGGGAGTTGGAACCTAGCTACACTCCTATTGAAGAAGGATGTTGGAAATCGCTGTATTCAACTCAGATACACGGGAGTTCAGGCCCAATGCTTACACATGCTTTTCCCACAACCTATCCCAGCCACTAACATAAGGAGGTTAGCAGGTACGTCTACAGTCAGGCAGGATGCGGGAGGGTTCTGCCCTGTCCTCAACTCTCACAGGGAAGCATGCCTAGAAGCCAGCTCTCAACTAGCTGCATTCTTATGACAGTGTGAAGGTAGCAGTATTCTGAGTAAGGAGGTTCCCAGATTGCCACTCTCCGGCACCTGGAGATACCCTCCAGATCTGCATTGTTAACTTGCGTCTCAGAGGCCTCTGGCAAAAGTCTCTGGTGAAGACGTGGGAAACTCACTCTGCAGGCAGTGTGGAACTGTGAGGGACTGAGGGTGAGCTCAACTCTCGGAAGTAAGATGATTTTGGACAAGGCGTTCAACTACCTTCTCACATATGGAACTTAGTATGTAGCACCAGTCTACCCCAGGAATTACTGGGAAATCGCTGGATTGAGCTTGGAGGCACTAGTCTTGTGTGTCGGCAGATTCCAGTTACCTCTCCCAACACTTCGGTGAAGCAGCGAGCCTAGGCCTTTTGGAAGCGAAAGGTAGCTGCAGGCAGGATGTAGGGTTACAGGCCATAAGCTCAACTCTCAGAAGTGGGTATGCATGGGAGGCAGATGTCTGCTACCCACTCTGACATGCGAGTGGGAACCTAGCTACACTCTGATGAAGAAGGACTTTGGAAATCGCTGTATTCAACTCAGATACACGTGGGTTCAGGCACAACGATTCCACATGCTTTTCTCACAACCTTTCCCTGCCACTAACATGAGGACGTTAGCAGCTCCTTCTACAGTCAAGCAGGATGCGGGAGGGTTGTGCCCTGTCCTTAGCTCTCACAGGGAAGCATGCCTTGAAGCCAGCTGTCAACTAGCTGCATTCTTATGGCAGGGTGAAGGTAGCAGTATTCTGAGACAGGAGGTTCCCAGATTACCACTCTACTGCACCTGGAGATACCCTCCAGGTCTGCATTGTTAACTTGCGTCTCAGAAGCCTCTGGCAAACGTCTCTGGTGAAGACGTGCGAAACTCACTCTGCAGGCAGTGTGGAACTGTGTGGGACTGAGGGTGAGCTCAACTCTCAGAAGTAAGATGTTTTTGGACAAGGCCTTCAACTACCTACTCACGTATGGAACTTAGTATGTAGCACCAGTCTACCCCAGGAATTACTAGGAAATCGCTTGATTGAGCTTGGAGGCACTCGTCTTGTGTGCCGGGAGATTCCAGTTACCTCTCCCAACACTTGCGTCAAGCAGCGAGCCTAGGCCTTTTGGAAGCGAAAGGTAGCGGCAGGCACGATGTAGGGTTACAGGCCATGAGCTCAACTCTCAGAAGTGTGTATGCATGGGAGGCAGATGTCTGCTACCCACTCGGACATGGGAGGTGGAACCTAGCTACACTCCTATTGAAGAAGGATGTTGGAAATCGCTGTATTCAACTCAGATACACGGGAGTTCAGGCCCAATGCTTACACATGCTTTTCCCACAACCTATCCCAGCCACTAACATAAGGAGGTTAGCAGGTACGTCTACAGTCAGGCAGGATGCGGGAGGGTTCTGCCCTGTCCTCAACTCTCACAGGGAAGCATGCCTAGAAGCCAGCTCTCAACTAGCTGCATTCTTATGACAGTGTGAAGGTAGCTGTATTCTGAGTAAGGAGGGTCCCAGATTGCCACTCTCCGGCACCTGGAGATACCGTCCAGGTCTGCATTGTTAACTTGCGTCTCAGAGGCCTCTGGCAAAAGTCTCTGGTGAAGACGTGGGAAACTCACTCTGCAGGCAGTGTGGAACTGTGAGGGACTGAGGGTGAGCTCACCTCTCGGCAGTAAGATGATTTTGGACAAGGCGTTCAGCTACCTTCTCACATATGGAACTTAGTATGTAGCACCAGTCTACCCCAGGAATTACTGGGAAATCGCTGGATTGACCTTAGAGGCACTAGTCTTGTGTGCCGGGGATTCCAGTTACCTCTCCCAACACTTCGGTGAAGCAGCGAGCCTAGGCCTTTTGGAAGCGAAAGGTAGCTGCAGGCAGGAGGTAGGGTTACAGGCCATAAGCTCAACTCTCAGAAGTGGGTATGCATGGGAGGCAGATGTCTGCTACCCACTCGGACATGCGAGTGGGAACCTAGCTACACTCTGATGAAGAAGGACATTGGAAATCGCTGTATTCAACTCAGATACACGTGGGTTCAGGCACAACGATTCCACATGCTTTTCTCACAACCTTTCCCTGCCACTAACATGAGGACGTTAGCAGCTCCTTCTACAGTCAAGCAGGATGCGGGAGGGTTGTGCCCTGTCCTTAGCTCTCACAGGGAAGCATGCCTTGAAGCCAGCTGTCAACTAGCTGCATTCTTATGGCAGGGTGAAGGTAGCAGTATTCTGAGACAGGAGGTTCCCAGATTACCACTCTACTGCACCTGGAGATACCCTCCAGGTCTGCATTGTTAACTTGCGTCTCAGAAGCCTCTGGCAAACGTCTCTGGTGAAGACGTGCGAAACTCACTCTGCAGGCAGTGTGGAACTGTGTGGGACTGAGGGTGAGCTCAACTCTCAGAAGTAAGATGTTTTTGGACAAGGCGTTCAACTACCTACTCACGTATGGAACTTAGTATGTAGCACCAGTCTACCCCAGGAATTACTAGGAAATCGCTTGATTGAGCTTGGAGGCACTCGTCTTGTGTGCCGGGAGATTCCAGTTACCTCTCCCAACACTTGCGTCAAGCAGCGAGCCTAGGCCTTTTGGAAGCGAAAGGTAGCGGTAGGCACGATGTAGGGTTACAGGCCATGAGCTCAACTCTCAGAAGTGTGTATGCATGGGAGGCAGATGTCTGCTACCCACTCGGACATGGGAGTTGGAACCTAGCTACACTCCTATTGAAGAAGGATGTTGGAAATCGCTGTATTCAACTCAGATACACGGGAGTTCAGGCCCAATGCTTACACATGCTTTTCCCACAACCTATCCCAGCCACTAACATAAGGAGGTTAGCAGGTACGTCTACAGTCAGGCAGGATGCGGGAGGGTTCTGCCCTGTCCTCAACTCTCACAGGGAAGCATGCCTAGAAGCCAGCTCTCAACTAGCTGCATTCTTATGACAGTGTGAAGGTAGCAGTATTCTGAGTAAGGAGGTTCCCAGATTGCCACACTCCGGCACCTGGAGATACCCTCCAGATCTGCATTGTTAACTTGCGTCTCAGAGGCCTCTGGCAAAAGTCTCTGGTGAAGACGTGGGAAACTCACTCTGCAGGCAGTGTGGAACTGTGAGGGACTGAGGGTGAGCTCAACTCTCAGAAGTAAGATGATTTTGGACAAGGCGTTCAACTACCTTCTCACATATGGAACTTAGTATGTAGCACCAGTCTACCCCAGGAATTACTGGGAAATCGCTGGATTGAGCTTGGAGGCACTAGTGTTGTGTGCCGGCAGATTCCAGTTACCTCTCCCAACACTTCGGTGAAGCAGCGAGCCTAGGCCTTTTGGAAGCGAAAGGTAGCTGCAGGCAGGAGGTAGGGTTACAGGCCATAAGCTCAACTCTCAGAAGTGGGTATGCATGGGAGGCAGATGTCTGCTACCCACTCTGACATGCGAGTGGGAACCTAGCTACACTCTGATGAAGAAGGACTTTGGAAATCGCTGTATTCAACTCAGATACACGTGGGTTCAGGCACAACGATTCCACATGCTTTTCTCACAACCTTTCCCTGCCACTAACATGAGGACGTTA
Organism: Canis lupus baileyi; assembly: GCF_048164855.1. Lineage (NCBI taxonomy): Eukaryota > Metazoa > Chordata > Mammalia > Carnivora > Canidae > Canis > Canis lupus. Next base: position 63,325,372 of record NC_132852.1, read on the forward strand.
GCAGCTCCTTCTACAGTCAAGCAGGAAGCGGGAGGGTTGTGCCCTGTCCTTAGCTCTCACAGGGAAGCATGCCTTGAAGCCAGCTGTCAACTAGCTGCATTCTTATGGCAGGGTGAAGGTAGCAGTATTCTGAGACAGGAGCTTCCCAGATTACCACTCTACTGCACCTGGAGATACCCTCCAGGTCTGCATTGTTAACTTGCGTGTCATAGCCTCTGGCAAACGTCTCTGGTGAAGACGTGCGAAACTCACTCTGCAGGCAGTGTGGAACTGTGAGGGACTGAGGGTGAGCTCAACTCTCAGAAGTAAGATGATTTTGGACAAGGCGTTCAGCTACCTTCTCACATATGGAACTTAGTATGTAGCACCAGTCTACCCCAAGAATTACTGGGAAATCGCTGGATTGAGCTTGGAGGCACTAGTCTTGTGTGCCGGCAGATTCCAGTTACCTCTCCCAACACTTCGGTGAAGCAGCGAGCCTAGGCCTTTTGGAAGCGAAAGGTAGCTGCAGGCAGGAGGTAGGGTTACAGGCCATAAGCTCAACTCTCAGAAGTGGGTATGCATGGGAGGCAGATGTCTGCTACCCACTCTGACATGCGAGTGGGAACCTAGCTACACTCTGATGAAGAAGGACTTTGGAAATCGCTGTATTCAACTCAGATACACGTGGGTTCAGGCACAACGATTCCACATGCTTTTCTCACAACCTTTCCCTGCCACTAACATGAGGACGTTAGCAGCTCCTTCTACAGTCAAGCAGGATGCGGGAGGGTTGTGCCCTGTCCTTAGCTCTCACAGGGAAGCATGCCTTGAAGCCAGCTGTCAACTAGCTGCATTCTTATGGCAGGGTGAAGGTAGCAGTATTCTGAGACAGGAGGTTCCCAGATTACCACTCTACTGCACCTGGAGATACCCTCCAGGTCTGCATTGTTAACTTGCGTCTCAGAAGCCTCTGGCAAACGTCTCTGGTGAAGACGTGCGAAACTCACTCTGCAGGCAGTGTGGAACTGTGTGGGACTGAGGGTGAGCTCAACTCTCAGAAGTAAGATGTTTTTGGACAAGGCGTTCAACTACCTACTCACGTATGGAACTTAGTATGTAGCACCAGTCTACCCCAGGAATTACTAGGAAATCGCTTGATTGAGCTTGGAGGCACTCGTCTTGTGTGCCGGGAGATTCCAGTTACCTCTCCCAACACTTGCGTCAAGCAGCGAGCCTAGGCCTTTTGGAAGCGAAAGGTAGCGGCAGGCACGATGTAGGGTTACAGGCCATGAGCTCAACTCTCAGAAGTGTGTATGCATGGGAGGCAGATGTCTGCTACCCACTCGGACATGGGAGTTGGAACCTAGCTACACTCCTATTGAAGAGGATGTTGGAAATCGCTGTATTCAACTCAGATACACGGGAGTTCAGGCCCAATGCTTACACATGCTTTTCCCACAACCTATCCCAGCCACTAACATAAGGAGGTTAGCAGGTACGTCTACAGTCAGGCAGGATGCGGGAGGGTTCTGCCCTGTCCTCAACTCTCACAGGGAAGCATGCCTAGAAGCCAGCTCTCAACTAGCTGCATTCTTATGACAGTGTGAAGGTAGCAGTATTCTGAGTAAGGAGGGTCCCAGATTGCCACTCTCCGGCACCTGGAGATACCGTCCAGGTCTGCATTGTTAACTTGCGTCTCAGAGGCCTCTGGCAAAAGTCTCTGGTGAAGACGTGGGAAACTCACTCTGCAGGCAGTGTGGAACTGTGAGGGACTGAGGGTGAGCTCACCTCTCGACAGTAAGATGATTTTGGACAAGGCGTTCAGCTACCTTCTCACATATGGAACTTAGTATGTAGCACCAGTCTACCCCAGGAATTACTGGGAAATCGCTGGATTGAGCTTAGAGGCACTAGTCTTGTGTGCCGGGAGATTCCAGTTACCTCTCCCAACACTTCGGTGAAGCAGCGAGCCTAGGCCTTTTGGAAGCGAAAGGTAGCTGCAGGCAGGAGGTAGGGTTACAGGCCATAAGCTCAACTCTCAGAAGTGGGTATGCATGGGAGGCAGATGTCTGCTACCCACTCGGACATGCGAGTGGGAACCTAGCTACACTCTGATGAAGAAGGACATTGGAAATCGCTGTATTCAACTCAGATACACGTGGGTTCAGGCACAACGATTCCACATGCTTTTCTCACAACCTTTCCCTGCCACTAACATGAGGACGTTAGCAGCTCCTTCTACAGTCAAGCAGGATGCGGGAGGGTTGTGCCCTGTCCTTAGCTCTCACAGGGAAGCATGCCTTGAAGCCAGCTGTCAACTAGCTGCATTCTTATGGCAGGGTGAAGGTAGCAGTATTCTGAGACAGGAGGTTCCCAGATTACCACTCTACTGCACCTGGAGATACCCTCCAGGTCTGCATTGTTAACTTGCGTCTCAGAAGCCTCTGGCAAACGTCTCTGGTGAAGACGTGCGAAACTCACTCTGCAGGCAGTGTGGAACTGTGTGGGACTGAGGGTGAGCTCAACTCTCAGAAGTAAGATGTTTTTGGACAAGGCGTTCAACTACCTACTCACGTATGGAACTTAGTATGTAGCACCAGTCTACCCCAGGAATTACTAGGAAATCGCTTGATTGAGCTTGGAAGCACTCGTCTTGTGTGCCGGGAGATTCCAGTTACCTCTCCCAACACTTGCGTCAAGCAGCGAGCCTAGGCCTTTTGGAAGCGAAAGGTAGCGGCAGGCACGATGTAGGGTTACAAGCCATGAGCTCAACTCTCAGAAGTGTGTATGCATGGGAGGCAGATGTCTGCTACCCACTCGGACATGGGAGTTGGAACCTAGCTACACTCCTATTGAAGAAGGATGTTGGAAATCGCTGTATTCAACTCAGATACACGGGAGTTCAGGCCCAATGCTTACACATGCTTTTCCCACAACCTATCCCAGCCACTAACATAAGGAGGTTAGCAGGTACGTCTACAGTCAGGCAGGATGCGGGAGGGTTCTGCCCTGTCCTCAACTCTCACAGGGAAGCATGCCTAGAAGCCAGCTCTCAACTAGCTGCATTCTTATGACAGTGTGAAGGTAGCAGTATTCTGAGTAAGGAGGTTCCCAGATTGCCACTCTCCGGCACCTGGAGATACCCTCCAGATCTGCATTGTTAACTTGCGTCTCAGAGGCCTCTGGCAAAAGTCTCTGGTGAAGACGTGGGAAACTCACTCTGCAGGCAGTGTGGAACTGTGAGGGACTGAGGGTGAGCTCAACTCTCGGAAGTAAGATGATTTTGGACAAGGCGTTCAACTACCTTCTCACATATGGAACTTAGTATGTAGCACCAGTCTACCCCAGGAATTACTGGGAAATCGCTGGATTGAGCTTGGAGGCACTAGTCTTGTGTGTCGGCAGATTCCAGTTACCTCTCCCAACACTTCGGTGAAGCAGCGAGCCTAGGCCTTTTGGAAGCGAAAGGTAGCTGCAGGCAGGAGGTAGGGTTACAGGCCATAAGCTCAACTCTCAGAAGTGGGTATGCATGGGAGGCAGATGTCTGCTACCCACTCTGACATGCGAGTGGGAACCTAGCTACACTCTGATGAAGAAGGACTTTGGAAATCGCTGTATTCAACTCAGATACACGTGGGTTCAGGCACAACGATTCCACATGCTTTTCTCACAACCTTTCCCTGCCACTAACATGAGGACGTTAGCAGCTCCTTCTACAGTCAAGCAGGATGCGGGAGGGTTGTGCCCTGTCCTTAGCTCTCACAGGGAAGCATGCCTTGAAGCCAGCTGTCAACTAGCTGCATTCTTATGGCAGGGTGAAGGTAGCAGTATTCTGAGACAGGAGGTTCCCAGATTACCACTCTACTGCACCTGGAGATACCCTCCAGGTCTGCATTGTTAACTTGCGTCTCAGAAGCCTCTGGCAAACGTCTCTGGTGAAGACGTGCGAAACTCACTCTGCAGGCAGTGTGGAACTGTGTGGGACTGAGGGTGAGCTCAACTCTCAGAAGTAAGATGTTTTTGGACAAGGCGTTCAACTACCTACTCACGTATGGAACTTAGTATGTAGCACCAGTCTACCCCAGGAATTACTAGGAAATCGCTTGATTGAGCTTGGAGGCACTCGTCTTGTGTGCCGGGAGATTCCAGTTACCTCTCCCAACACTTGCGTCAAGCAGCGAGCCTAGGCCTTTTGGAAGCGAAAGGTAGCGGCAGGCACGATGTAGGGTTACAGGCCATGAGCTCAACTCTCAGAAGTGTGTATGCATGGGAGGCAGATGTCTGCTACCCACTCGGACATGGGAGTTGGAACCTAGCTACACTCCTATTGAAGAAGGATGTTGGAAATCGCTGTATTCAACTCAGATACACGGGAGTTCAGGCCCAATGCTTACACATGCTTTTCCCACAACCTATCCCAGCCACTAACATAAGGAGGTTAGCAGGTACGTCTACAGTCAGGCAGGATGCGGGAGGGTTCTGCCCTGTCCTCAACTCTCACAGGGAAGCATGCCTAGAAGCCAGCACTCAACTAGCTGCATTCTTATGACAGTGTGAAGGTAGCAGTATTCTGAGTAAGGAGGTTCCCAGATTGCCACACTCCGGCACCTGGAGATACCCTCCAGATCTGCATTGTTAACTTGCGTCTCAGAGGCCTCTGGCAAAAGTCTCTGGTGAAGACGTGGGAAACTCACTCTGCAGGCAGTGTGGAACTGTGAGGGACTGAGGGTGAGCTCAACTCTCAGAAGTAAGATGATTTTGGACAAGGCGTTCAACTACCTTCTCACATATGGAACTTAGTATGTAGCACCAGTCTACCCCAGGAATTACTGGGAAATCGCTGGATTGAGCTTGGAGTCACTAGTCTTGTGTGCCGGCAGATTCCAGTTACCTCTCCCAACACTTCGGTGAAGCAGCGAGCCTAGGCCTTTTGGAAGCGAAAGGTAGCTGCAGGCAGGAGGTAGGGTTACAGGCCATAAGCTCAACTCTCAGAAGTGGGTATGCATGGGAGGCAGATGTCTGCTACCCACTCTGACATGCGAGTGGGAACCTAGCTACACTCTGATGAAGAAGGACTTTGGAAATCGCTGTATTCAACTCAGATACACGTGGGTTCAGGCACAACGATTCCACATGCTTTTCTCACAACCTTTCCCTGCCACTAACATGAGGACGTTAGCAGCTCCTTCTACAGTCAAGCAGGATGCGGGAGGGTTGTGCCCTGTCCTTAGCTCTCACAGGGAAGCATGCCTTGAAGCCAGCTGTCAACTAGCTGCATTCTTATGGCAGGGTGAAGGTAGCAGTATTCTGAGACAGGAGGTTCCCAGATTACCACTCTACTGCACCTGGAGATACCCTCCAGGTCTGCATTGTTAACTTGCGTCTCAGAAGCCTCTGGCAAACGTCTCTGGTGAAGACGTGCGAAACTCACTCTGCAGGCAGTGTGGAACTGTGTGGGACTGAGGGTGAGCTCAACTCTCAGAAGTAAGATGTTTTTGGACAAGGCGTTCAACTACCTACTCACGTATGGAACTTAGTATGTAGCACCAGTCTACCCCAGGAATTACTAGGAAATCGCTTGATTGAGCTTGGAGGCACTCGTCTTGTGTGCCGGGAGATTCCAGTTACCTCTCCCAACACTTGCGTCAAGCAGCGAGCCTAGGCCTTTTGGAAGCGAAAGGTAGCGGCAGGCACGATGTAGGGTTACAGGCCATGAGCTCAACTCTCAGAAGTGTGTATGCATGGGAGGCAGATGTCTGCTACCCACTCGGACATGGGAGTTGGAACCTAGCTACACTCCTATTGAAGAAGGATGTTGGAAATCGCTGTATTCAACTCAGATACACGGGAGTTCAGGCCCAATGCTTACACATGCTTTTCCCACAACCTATCCCAGCCACTAACATAAGGAGGTTAGCAGGTACGTCTACAGTCAGGCAGGATGCGGGAGGGTTCTGCCCTGTCCTCAACTCTCACAGGGAAGCATGCCTAGAAGCCAGCTCTCAACTAGCTGCATTCTTATGACAGTGTGAAGGTAGCAGTATTCTGAGTACGGAGGGTCCCAGATTGCCACTCTCCGGCACCTGGAGATACCGTCCAGGTCTGCATTGTTAACTTGCGTCTCAGAGGCCTCTGGCAAAAGTCTCTGGTGAAGACGTGGGAAACTCACTCTGCAGGCAGTGTGGAACTGTGAGGGACTGAGGGTGAGCTCACATCTCGGCAGTAAGATGATTTTGGACAAGGCGTTCAGCTACCTTCTCACATATGGAACTTAGTATGTAGCACCAGTCTACCCCAGGAATTACTGGGAAATCGCTGGATTGAGCTTAGAGGCACTAGTCTTGTGTGCCGGGAGATTCCAGTTACCTCTCCCAACACTTCGGTGAAGCAGCGAGCCTAGGCCTTTTGGAAGCGAAAGGTAGCTGCAGGCAGGAGGTAGGGTTACAGGCCATAAGCTCAACTCTCAGAAGTGGGTATGCATGGGAGGCAGATGTCTGCTACCCACTCGGACATGCGAGTGGGAACCTAGCTACACTCTGATGAAGAAGGACATTGGAAATCGCTGTATTCAACTCAGATACACGTGGGTTCAGGCACAACGATTCCACATGCTTTTCTCACAACCTTTCCCTGCCACTAACATGAGGACGTTAGCAGCTCCTTCTACAGTCAAGCAGGATGCGGGAGGGTTGTGCGCTGTCCTTAGCTCTCACAGGGAAGCATGCCTTGAAGCCAGCTGTCAACTAGCTGCATTCTTATGGCAGGGTGAAGGTAGCAGTATTCTGAGACAGGAGGTTCCCAGATTACCACTCTACTGCACCTGGAGATACCCTCCAGGTCTGCATTGTTAACTTGCGTCTCAGAAGCCTCTGGCAAACGTCTCTGGTGAAGACGTGCGAAACTCACTCTGCAGGCACTGTGGAACTGTGTGGGACTGAGGGTGAGCTCAACTCTCAGAAGTAAGATGTTTTTGGACAAGGCCTTCAACTACCTACTCACGTATGGAACTTAGTATGTAGCACCAGTCTACCCCAGGAATTACTAGGAAATCGCTTGATTGAGCTTGGAGGCACTCGTCTTGTGTGCCGGGAGATTCCAGTTACCTCTCCCAACACTTGCGTCAAGCAGCGAGCCTAGGCCTTTTGGAAGCGAAAGGTAGCGGCAGGCACGATGTAGGGTTACAGGCCATGAGCTCAACTCTCAGAAGTGTGTATGCATGGGAGGCAGATGTCTGCTACCCACTCGGACATGGGAGTTGGAACCTAGCTACACTCCTATTGAAGAAGGATGTTGGAAATCGCTGTATTCAACTCAGATACACGGGAGTTCAGGCCCAATGCTTACACATGCTTTTCCCACAACCTATCCCAGCCACTAACATAAGGAGGTTAGCAGGTACTTCTACATTCAGGCAGGATGCGGGAGGGTTCTGCCCTGTCCTCAACTCTCACAGGGAAGCATGCCTAGAAGCCAGCTCTCAACTAGCTGCATTCTTATGACAGTGTGAAGGTAGCAGTATTCTGAGTAAGGAGGTTCCCAGATTGCCACACTCCGGCACCTGGAGATACCCTCCAGATCTGCATTGTTAACTTGCGTCTCAGAGGCCTCTGGCAAAAGTCTCTGGTGAAGACGTGGGAAACTCACTCTGCAGGCAGTGTGGAACTGTGAGGGACTGAGGGTGAGCTCACCTCTCGGCAGTAAGATGATTTTGGACAAGGCGTTCAGCTACCTTCTCACATATGGAACTTAGTATGTAGCACCAGTCTACCCCAGGAATTACTGGGAAATCGCTGGATTGAGCTTAGAGGCACTAGTCTTGTGTGCCGGGAGATTCCAGTTACCTCTCCCAACACTTCGGTGAAGCAGCGAGCCTAGGCCTTTTGGAAGCGAAAGGTAGCTGCAGGCAGGAGGTAGGGTTACAGGCCATAAGCTCAACTCTCAGAAGTGGGTATGCATGGGAGGCAGATGTCTGCTACCCACTCGGACATGCGAGTGGGAACCTAGCTACACTCTGATGAAGAAGGACATTGGAAATCGCTGTATTCAACTCAGATACACGTGGGTTCAGGCACAACGATTCCACATGCTTTTCTCACAACCTTTCCCTGCCACTAACATGAGGACGTTAGCAGCTCCTTCTACAGTCAAGCAGGATGCGGGAGGGTTGTGCCCTGTCCTTAGCTCTCACAGGGAAGCATGCCTTGAAGCCAGCTGTCAACTAGCTGCATTCTTATGGCAGGGTGAAGGTAGCAGTATTCTGAGACAGGAGGTTCCCAGATTACCACTCTACTGCACCTGGAGATACCCTCCAGGTCTGCATTGTTAACTTGCGTCTCAGAAGCCTCTGGCAAACGTCTCTGGTGAAGACGTGCGAAACTCACTCTGCAGGCAGTGTGGAACTGTGTGGGACTGAGGGTGAGCTCAACTCTCAGAAGTAAGATGTTTTTGGACAAGGCGTTCAACTACCTACTCACGTATGGAACTTAGTATGTAGCACCAGTCTACCCCAGGAATTACTAGGAAATCGCTTGATTGAGCTTGGAGGCACTCGTCTTGTGTGCCGGGAGATTCCAGTTACCTCTCCCAACACTTGCGTCAAGCAGCGAGCCTAGGCCTTTTGGAAGCGAAAGGTAGCGGCAGGCACGATGTAGGGTTACAGGCCATGAGCTCAACTCTCAGAAGTGTGTATGCATGGGAGGCAGATGTCTGCTACCCACTCGGACATGGGAGTTGGAACCTAGCTACACTCCTATTGAAGAAGGATGTTGGAAATCGCTGTATTCAACTCAGATACACGGGAGTTCAGGCCCAATGCTTACACATGCTTTTCCCACAACCTATCCCAGCCACTAACATAAGGAGGTTAGCAGGTACGTCTACAGTCAGGCAGGATGCGGGAGGGTTCTGCCCTGTCCTCAACTCTCACAGGGAAGCATGCCTAGAAGCCAGCTCTCAACTAGCTGCATTCTTATGACAGTGTGAAGGTAGCAGTATTCTGAGTAAGGAGGGTCCCAGATTGCCACTCTCCGGCACCTGGAGATACCGTCCAGGTCTGCATTGTTAACTTGCGTCTCAGAGGCCTCTGGCAAAAGTCTCTGGTGAAGACGTGGGAAACTCACTCTGCAGGCAGTGTGGAACTGTGAGGGACTGAGGGTGAGCTCACCTCTCGGCAGTAAGATGATTTTGGACAAGGCGTTCAGCTACCTTCTCACATATGGAACTTAGTATGTAGCACCAGTCTACCCCAGGAATTACTGGGAAATCGCTGGATTGAGCTTAGAGGCACTAGTCTTGTGTGCCGGCAGATTCCAGTTACCTCTCCCAACACTTCGGTGAAGCAGCGAGCCTAGGCCTTTTGGAAGCGAAAGGTAGCTGCAGGCAGGAGGTAGGGTTACAGGCCATAAGCTCAACTCTCAGAAGTGGGTATGCATGGGAGGCAGATGTCTGCTACCCACTCGGACATGCGAGTGGGAACCTAGCTACACTCTGATGAAGAAGGACTTTGGAAATCGCTGTATTCAACTCAGATACACGTGGGTTCAGGCACAACGATTCCACATGCTTTTCTCACAACCTTTCCCTGCCACTAACATGAGGACGTTAGCAGCTCCTTCTACAGTCAAGCAGGATGCGGGAGGGTTGTGCGCTGTCCTTAGCTCTCACAGGGAAGCATGCCTTGAAGCCAGCTGTCAACTAGCTGCATTCTTATGGCAGGGTGAAGGTAGCAGTATTCTGAGACAGGAGGTTCCCAGATTACCACTCTACTGCACCTGGAGATACCCTCCAGGTCTGCATTGTTAACTTGCGTCTCAGAAGCCTCTGGCAAACGTCTCTGGTGAAGACGTGCGAAACTCACTCTGCAGGCAGTGTGGAACTGTGTGGGACTGAGGGTGAGCTCAACTCTCAGAAGTAAGATGTTTTTGGACAAGGCGTTCAACTACCTACTCACGTATGGAACTTAGTATGTAGCACCAGTCTACCCCAGGAATTACTAGGAAATCGCTTGATTGAGCTTGGAGGCACTCGTCTTGTGTGCCGGGAGATTCCAGTTACCTCTCCCAACACTTGCGTCAAGCAGCGAGCCTAGGCCTTTTGGAAGCGAAAGGTAGCGGCAGGCACGATGTAGGGTTACAGGCCATGAGCTCAACTCTCAGAAGTGTGTATGCATGGGAGGCAGATGTCTGCTACCCACTCGGACATGGGAGTTGGAACCTAGCTACACTCCTATTGAAGAAGGATGTTGGAAATCGCTGTATTCAACTCAGATACACGGGAGTTCAGGCCCAATGCTTACACATGCTTTTCCCACAACCTATCCCAGCCACTAACATAAGGAGGTTAGCAGGTACGTCTACAGTCAGGCAGGATGCGGGAGGGTTCTGCCCTGTCCTCAACTCTCACAGGGAAGCATGCCTAGAAGCCAGCTCTCAACTAGCTGCATTCTTATGACAGTGTGAAGGTAGCAGTATTCTGAGTAAGGAGGTTCCCAGATTGCCACACTCCGGCACCTGGAGATACCCTCCAGATCTGCATTGTTAACTTGCGTCTCAGAGGCCTCTGGCAAAAGTCTCTGGTGAAGACGTGGGAAACTCACTCTGCAGGCAGTGTGGAACTGTGAGGGACTGAGGGTGAGCTCAACTCTCAGAAGTAAGATGATTTTGGACAAGGCGTTCAACTACCTTCTCACATATGGAACTTAGTATGTAGCACCAGTCTACCCCAGGAATTACTGGGAAATCGCTGGATTGAGCTTGGAGGCACTAGTCTTGTGTGCCGGCAGATTCCAGTTACCTCTCCCAACACTTCGGTGAAGCAGCGAGCCTAGGCCTTTTGGAAGCGAAAGGTAGCTGCAGGCAGGAGGTAGGGTTACAGGCCATAAGCTCAACTCTCAGAAGTGGGTATGCATGGGAGGCAGGTGTCTGCTACCCACTCTGACATGCGAGTGGGAACCTAGCTACACTCTGATGAAGAAGGACTTTGGAAATCGCTGTATTCAACTCAGATACACGTGGGTTCAGGCACAACGATTCCACATGCTTTTCTCACAACCTTTCCCTGCCACTAACATGAGGACGTTAGCAGCTCCTTCTACAGTCAAGCAGGATGCGGGAGGGTTGTGCCCTGTCCTTAGCTCTCACAGGGAAGCATGCCTTGAAGCCAGCTGTCAACTAGCTGCATTCTTATGGCAGGGTGAAGGTAGCAGTATTCTGAGACAGGAGGTTCCCAGATTACCACTCTACTGCACCTGGAGATACCCTCCAGGTCTGCATTGTTAACTTGCGTCTCAGAAGCCTCTGGCAAACGTCTCTGGTGAAGACGTGCGAAACTCACTCTGCAGGCAGTGTGGAACTGTGTGGGACTGAGGGTGAGCTCAACTCTCAGAAGTAAGATGTTTTTGGACAAGGCGTTCAACTACCTACTCACGTATGGAACTTAGTATGTAGCACCAGTCTACCCCAGGAATTACTAGGAAATCGCTTGATTGAGCTTGGAGGCACTCGTCTTGTGTGCCGGGAGATTCCAGTTACCTCTCCCAACACTTGCGTCAAGCAGCGAGCCTAGGCCTTTTGGAAGCGAAAGGTAGCGGCAGGCACGATGTAGGGTTACAGGCCATGAGCTCAACTCTCAGAAGTGTGTATGCATGGGAGGCAGATGTCTGCTACCCACTCGGACATGGGAGTTGGAACCTAGCTACACTCCTATTGAAGAAGGATGTTGGAAATCGCTGTATTCAACTCAGATACACGGGAGTTCAGGCCCAATGCTTACACATGCTTTTCCCACAACCTATCCCAGCCACTAACATAAGGAGGTTAGCAGGTACGTCTACAGTCAGGCAGGATGCGGGAGGGTTCTGCCCTGTCCTCAACTCTCACAGGGAAGCATGCCTAGAAGCCAGCTCTCAACTAGCTGCATTCTTATGACAGTGTGAAGGTAGCAGTATTCTGAGTAAGGAGGTTCCCAGATTGCCACACTCCGGCACCTGGAGATACCCTCCAGATCTGCATTGTTAACTTGCGTCTCAGAGGCCTCTGGCAAAAGTCTCTGGTGAAGACGTGGGAAACTCACTCTGCAGGCAGTGTGGAACTGTGAGGGACTGAGGGTGAGCTCAACTCTCAGAAGTAAGATGATTTTGGACAAGGCGTTCAACTACCTTCTCACATATGGTACTTAGTATGTAGCACCAGTCTACCCCAGGAATTACTGGGAAATCGCTGGATTGAGCTTGGAGTTACTAGTCTTGTGTGCCGGCAGATTCCAGTTACCTCTCCCAACACTTCGGTGAAGCAGCGAGCCTAGGCCTTTTGGAAGCGAAAGGTAGCTGCAGGCAGGAGGTAGGGTTACAGGCCATAAGCTCAACTCTCAGAAGTGGGTATGCATGGGAGGCAGATGTCTGCTACCCACTCTGACATGCGAGTGGGAACCTAGCTACACTCTGATGAAGAAGGACTTTGGAAATCGCTGTATTCAAGTCAGATACACGTGGGTTCAGGCACAACGATTCCACATGCTTTTCTCACAACCTTTCCCTGCCACTAACATGAGGACGTTAGCAGCTCCTTCTACAGTCAAGCAGGATGCGGGAGGGTTGTGCCCTGTCCTTAGCTCTCACAGGGAAGCATGCCTTGAAGCCAGCTGTCAACTAGCTGCATTCTTAAGGCAGGGTGAAGGTAGCAGTATTCTGAGACAGGAGGTTCCCAGATTACCACTCTACTGCACCTGGAGATACCCTCCAGGTCTGCATTGTTAACTTGCGTCTCAGAAGCCTCTGGCAAACGTCTCTGGTGAAGACGTGCGAAACTCACTCTGCAGGCAGTGTGGAACTGTGTGGGACTGAGGGTGAGCTCAACTCTCAGAAGTAAGATGTTTTTGGACAAGGCGTTCAACTACCTACTCACGTATGGAACTTAGTATGTAGCACCAGTCTACCCCAGGAATTACTAGGAAATCGCTTGATTGAGCTTGGAGGCACTCGTCTTGTGTGCCGGGAGATTCCAGTTACCTCTCCCAACACTTGCGTCAAGCAGCGAGCCTAGGCCTTTTGGAAGCGAAAGGTAGCGGCAGGCACGATGTAGGGTTACAGGCCATGAGCTCAACTCTCAGAAGTGTGTATGCATGGGAGGCAGATGTCTGCTACCCACTCGGACATGGGAGTTGGAACCTAGCTACACTCCTATTGAAGAAGGATGTTGGAAATCGCTGTATTCAACTCAGATACACGGGAGTTCAGGCCCAATGCTTACACATGCTTTTCCCACAACCTATCCCAGCCACTAACATAAGGAGGTTAGCAGGTACGTCTACAGTCAGGCAGGATGCGGGAGGGTTCTGCCCTGTCCTCAACTCTCACAGGGAAGCATGCCTAGAAGCCAGCTCTCAACTAGCTGCATTCTTATGACAGTGTGAAGGTAGCAGTATTCTGAGTAAGGAGGGTCCCAGATTGCCACTCTCCGGCACCTGGAGATACCGTCCAGGTCTGCATTGTTAACTTGCGTCTCAGAGGCCTCTGGCAAAAGTCTCTGGTGAAGACGTGGGAAACTCACTCTGCAGGCAGTGTGGAACTGTGAGGGACTGAGGGTGAGCTCACCTCTCGGCAGTAAGATGATTTTGGACAAGGCGTTCAGCTACCTTCTCACATATGGAACTTAGTATGTAGCACCAGTCTACCCCAGGAATTACTGGGAAATCGCTGGATTGAGCTTAGAGGCACTAGTCTTGTGTGCCGGGAGATTCCAGTTACCTCTCCCAACACTTCGGTGAAGCAGCGAGCCTAGTCCTTTTGGAAGCGAAAGGTAGCTGCAGGCAGGAGGTAGGGTTACAGGCCATAAGCTCAACTCTCAGAAGTGGGTATGCATGGGAGGCAGATGTCTGCTACCCACTCGGACATGCGAGTGGGAACCTAGCTACACTCCTATTGAAGAAGGATGTTGGAAATCGCTGTATTCAACTCAGATACACGGGAGTTCAGGCCCAATGCTTACACATGCTTTTCCCACAACCTATCCCAGCCACTAACATAAGGAGGTTAGCAGGTACTTCTACAGTCAGGCAGGATGCGGGAGGGTTCTGCCCTGTCCTCAACTCTCACAGGGAAGCATGCCTAGAAGCCAGCTCTCAACTAGCTGCATTCTTATGACAGTGTGAAGGTAGCAGTATTCTGAGTAAGGAGGTTCCCAGATTGCCACACTCCGGCACCTGGAGATACCCTCCAGATCTGCATTGTTAACTTGCGTCTCAGAGGCCTCTGGCAAAAGTCTCTGGTGAAGACGTGGGAAACTCACTCTGCAGGCAGTGTGGAACTGTGAGGGACTGAGGGTGAGCTCAACTCTCAGAAGTAAGATGATTTTGGACAAGGCGTTCAACTACCTTCTCACATATGGAACTTAGTATGTAGCACCAGTCTACCCCAGGAATTACTGGGAAATCGCTGGATTGAGCTTGGAGGCACTAGTCTTGTGTGCCGGCAGATTCCAGTTACCTCTCCCAACACTTCGGTGAAGCAGCGAGCCTAGGCCTTTTGGAAGCGAAAGGTAGCTGCAGGCAGGAGGTAGGGTTACAGGCCATAAGCTCAACTCTCAGAAGTGGGTATGCATGGGAGGCAGATGTCTGCTACCCACTCTGACATGCGAGTGGGAACCTAGCTACACTCTGATGAAGAAGGACTTTGGAAATCGCTGTATTCAACTCAGATACACGTGGGTTCAGGCACAACGATTCCACATGCTTTTCTCACAACCTTTCCCTGCCACTAACATGAGGACGTTAGCAGCTCCTTCTACAGTCAAGCAGGATGCGGGAGGGTTGTGCCCTGTCCTTAGCTCTCACAGGGAAGCATGCCTTGAAGCCAGCTGTCAACTAGCTGCATTCTTATGGCAGGGTGAAGGTAGCAGTATTCTGAGACAGGAGGTTCCCAGATTACCACTCTACTGCACCTGGAGATACCCTCCAGGTCTGCATTGTTAACTTGCGTGTCATAGCCTCTGGCAAACGTCTCTGTTGAAGACGTGCGAAACTCACTCTGCAGGCAGTGTGGAACTGTGAGGGACTGAGGGTGAGCTCAACTCTCAGAAGTAAGATGATTTTGGACAAGGCGTTCAGCTACCTTCTCACATATGGAACTTAGTATGTAGCACCAGTCTACCCCAGGAATTACTGGGAAATCGCTGGATTGAGCTTGGAGGCACTAGTCTTGTGTGCCGGCAGATTCCAGTTACCTCTCCCAACACTTCGGTGAAGCAGCGAGCCTAGGCCTTTTGGAAGCGAAAGGTAGCTGCAGGCAGGAGGTAGGGTTACAGGCCATAAGCTCAACTCTCAGAAGTGGGTATGCATGGGAGGCAGATGTCTGCTACCCACTCTGACATGCGAGTGGGAACCTAGCTACACTCTGATGAAGAAGGACTTTGGAAATCGCTGTATTCAACTCAGATACACGTGGGTTCAGGCACAACGATTCCACATGCTTTTCTCACAACCTTTCCCTGCCACTAACATGAGGACGTTAGCAGCTCCTTCTACAGTCAAGCAGGATGCGGGAGGGTTGTGCCCGGTCCTTAGCTCTCACAGGGAAGCATGCCTTGAAGCCAGCTGTCAACTAGCTGCATTCTTATGGCAGGGTGAAGGTAGCAGTATTCTGAGACAGGAGGTTCCCAGATTACCACTCTACTGCACCTGGAGATACCCTCCAGGTCTGCATTGTTAACTTGCGTCTCAGAAGCCTCTGGCAAACGTCTCTGGTGAAGACGTGCGAAACTCACTCTGCAGGCAGTGTGGAACTGTGAGGGACTGAGGGTGAGCTCAACTCTCAGAAGTAAGATGTTTTTGGACAAGGCGTTCAACTACCTACTCACGTATGGAACTTAGTATGTAGCACCAGTCTACCCCAGGAATTACTAGGAAATCGCTTGATTGAGCTTGGAGGCACTCGTCTTGTGTGCCGGGAGATTCCAGTTACCTCTCCCAACACTTGCGTCAAGCAGCGAGCCTAGGCCTTTTGGAAGCGAAAGGTAGCGGCAGGCACGATGTAGGGTTACAGGCCATGAGCTCAACTCTCAGAAGTGTGTATGCATGGGAGGCAGATGTCTGCTACCCACTCGGACATGGGAGTTGGAACCTAGCTACACTCCTATTGAAGAAGGATGTTGGAAATCGCTGTATTCAACTCAGATACACGGGAGTTCAGGCCCAATGCTTACACATGCTTTTCCCACAACCTATCCCAGCCACTAACATAAGGAGGTTAGCAGGTACGTCTACAGTCAGGCAGGATGCGGGAGGGTTCTGCCCTGTCCTCAACTCTCACAGGGAAGCATGCCTAGAAGCCAGCTCTCAACTAGCTGCATTCTTATGACAGTGTGAAGGTAGCAGTATTCTGAGTAAGGAGGGTCCCAGATTGCCACTCTCCGGCACCTGGAGATACCGTCCAGGTCTGCATTGTTAACTTGCGTCTCAGAGGCCTCTGGCAAAAGTCTCTGGTGAAGACGTGGGAAACTCACTCTGCAGGCAGTGTGGAACTGTGAGGGACTGAGGGTGAGCTCACCTCTCGACAGTAAGATGATTTTGGACAAGGCGTTCAGCTACCTTCTCACATATGGAACTTAGTATGTAGCACCAGTCTACCCCAGGAATTACTGGGAAATCGCTGGATTGAGCTTAGAGGCACTAGTCTTGTGTGCCGGGAGATTCCAGTTACCTCTCCCAACACTTCGGTGAAGCAGCGAGCCTAGGCCTTTTGGAAGCGAAAGGTAGCTGCAGGCAGGAGGTAGGGTTACAGGCCATAAGCTCAACTCTCAGAAGTGGGTATGCATGGGAGGCAGATGTCTGCTACCCACTCGGACATGCGAGTGGGAACCTAGCTACACTCTGATGAAGAAGGACATTGGAAATCGCTGTATTCAACTCAGATACACGTGGGTTCAGGCACAACGATTCCACATGCTTTTCTCACAACCTTTCCCTGCCACTAACATGAGGACGTTAGCAGCTCCTTCTACAGTCAAGCAGGATGCGGGAGGGTTGTGCCCTGTCCTTAGCTCTCACAGGGAAGCATGCCTTGAAGCCAGCTGTCAACTAGCTGCATTCTTATGGCAGGGTGAAGGTAGCAGTATTCTGAGACAGGAGGTTCCCAGATTACCACTCTACTGCACCTGGAGATACCCTCCAGGTCTGCATTGTTAACTTGCGTCTCAGAAGCCTCTGGCAAACGTCTCTGGTGAAGACGTGCGAAACTCACTCTGCAGGCAGTGTGGAACTGTGTGGGACTGAGGGTGAGCTCAACTCTCAGAAGTAAGATGTTTTTGGACAAGGCGTTCAACTACCTACTCACGTATGGAACTTAGTATGTAGCACCAGTCTACCCCAGGAATTACTAGGAAATCGCTTGATTGAGCTTGGAGGCACTCGTCTTGTGTGCCGGGAGATTCCAGTTACCTCTCCCAACACTTGCGTCAAGCAGCGAGCCTAGGCCTTTTGGAAGCGAAAGGTAGCGGCAGGCACGATGTAGGGTTACAGGCCATGAGCTCAACTCTCAGAAGTGTGTATGCATGGGAGGCAGATGTCTGCTACCCACTCGGACATGGGAGTTGGAACCTAGCTACACTCCTATTGAAGAAGGATGTTGGAAATCGCTGTATTCAACTCAGATACACGGGAGTTCAGGCCCAATGCTTACACATGCTTTTCCCACAACCTATCCCAGCCACTAACATAAGGAGGTTAGCAGGTACGTCTACAGTCAGGCAGGATGCGGGAGGGTTCTGCCCTGTCCTCAACTCTCACAGGGAAGCATGCCTAGAAGCCAGCTCTCAACTAGCTGCATTCTTATGACAGTGTGAAGGTAGCAGTATTCTGAGTAAGGAGGGTCCCAGATTGCCACTCTCCGGCACCTGGAGATACCGTCCAGGTCTGCATTGTTAACTTGCGTCTCAGAGGCCTCTGGCAAAAGTCTCTGGTGAAGACATGGGAAACTCACTCTGCAGGCAGTGTGGAACTGTGAGGGACTAAGGGTGAGCTCACCTCTCGGCAGTAAGATGATTTTGGACAAGGCGTTCAGCTACCTTCTCACATATGGAACTTAGTATGTAGCACCAGTCTACCCCAGGAATTACTGGGAAATCGCTGGATTGAGCTTGGAGGCACTAGTCTTGTGTGCCGGCAGATTCCAGTTACCTCTCCCAACACTTCGGTGAAGCAGCGAGCCTAGGCCTTTTGGAAGCGAAAGGTAGCTGCAGGCAGGAGGTAGGGTTACAGGCCATAAGCTCAACTCTCAGAAGTGGGTATGCATGGGAGGCAGATGTCTGCTACCCACTCGGACATGCGAGTGGGAACCTAGCTACACTCTGATGAAGAAGGACATTGGAAATCGCTGTATTCAACTCAGATACACGTGGGTTCAGGCACAACGATTCCACATGCTTTTCTCACAACCTTTCCCTGCCACTAACATGAGGACGTTAGCAGCTCCTTCTACAGTCAAGCAGGATGCGGGAGGGTTGTGCCCTGTCCTTAGCTCTCACAGGGAAGCATGCCTTGAAGCCAGCTGTCAACTAGCTGCATTCTTATGGCAGGGTGAAGGTAGCAGTATTCTGAGACAGGAGGTTCCCAGATTACCACTCTACTGCACCTGGAGATACCCTCCAGGTCTGCATTGTTAACTTGCGTCTCAGAAGCCTCTGGCAAACGTCTCTGGTGAAGACGTGCGAAACTCACTCTGCAGGCAGTGTGGAACTGTGTGGGACTGAGGGTGAGCTCAACTCTCAGAAGTAAGATGTTTTTGGACAAGGCGTTCAACTACCTACTCACGTATGGAACTTAGTATGTAGCACCAGTCTACCCCAGGAATTACTAGGAAATCGCTTGATTGAGCTTGGAGGCACTCGTCTTGTGTGCCGGGAGATTCCAGTTACCTCTCCCAACACTTGCGTCAAGCAGCGAGCCTAGGCCTTTTGGAAGCGAAAGGTAGCGGCAGGCACGATGTAGGGTTACAGGCCATGAGCTCAACTCTCAGAAGTGTGTATGCATGGGAGGCAGATGTCTGCTACCCACTCGGACATGGGAGTTGGAACCTAGCTACACTCCTATTGAAGAAGGATGTTGGAAATCGCTGTATTCAACTCAGATACACGGGAGTTCAGGCCCAATGCTTACACATGCTTTTCCCACAACCTATCCCAGCCACTAACATAAGGAGGTTAGCAGGTACGTCTACAGTCAGGCAGGATGCGGGAGGGTTCTGCCCTGTCCTCAACTCTCACAGGGAAGCATGCCTAGAAGCCAGCTCTCAACTAGCTGCATTCTTATGACAGTGTGAAGGTAGCAGTATTCTGAGTAAGGAGGGTCCCAGATTGCCACTCTCCGGCACCTGGAGATACCCTCCAGATCTGCATTGTTAACTTGCGTCTCAGAGGCCTCTGGCAAAAGTCTCTGGTGAAGACGTGGGAAACTCACTCTGCAGGCAGTGTGGAACTGTGAGGGACTGAGGGTGAGCTCAACTCTCGGAAGTAAGATGATTTTGGACAAGGCGTTCAACTACCTTCTCACATATGGAACTTAGTATGTAGCACCAGTCTACCCCAGGAATTACTGGGAAATCGCTGGATTGAGCTTGGAGGCACTAGTCTTGTGTGTTGGCAGATTCCAGTTACCTCTCCCAACACTTCGGTGAAGCAGCGAGCCTAGGCCTTTTGGAAGCGAAAGGTAGCTGCAGGCAGGAGGTAGGGTTACAGGCCATAAGCTCAACTCTCAGAAGTGGGTATGCATGGGAGGCAGATGTCTGCTACCCACTCTGACATGCGAGTGGGAACCTAGCTACACTCTGATGAAGAAGGACTTTGGAAATCGCTGTATTCAACTCAGATACACGTGGGTTCAGGCACAACGATTCCACATGCTTTTCTCACAACCTTTCCCTGCCACTAACATGAGGACGTTAGCAGCTCCTTCTACAGTCAAGCAGGATGCGGGAGGGTTGTGCCCTGTCCTTAGCTCTCACAGGGAAGCATGCCTTGAAGCCAGCTGTCAACTAGCTGCATTCTTATGGCAGGGTGAAGGTAGCAGTATTCTGAGACAGGAGGTTCCCAGATTACCACTCTACTGCACCTGGAGATACCCTCCAGGTCTGCATTGTTAACTTGCGTCTCAGAAGCCTCTGGCAAACGTCTCTGGTGAAGACGTGCGAAACTCACTCTGCAGGCAGTGTGGAACTGTGTGGGACTGAGGGTGAGCTCAACTCTCAGAAGTAAGATGTTTTTGGACAAGGCGTTCAACTACCTACTCACGTATGGAACTTAGTATGTAGCACCAGTCTACCCCAGGAATTACTAGGAAATCGCTTGATTGAGCTTGGAGGCACTCGTCTTGTGTGCCGGGAGATTCCAGTTACCTCTCCCAACACTTGCGTCAAGCAGCGAGCCTAGGCCTTTTGGAAGCGAAAGGTAGCGGCAGGCACGATGTAGGGTTACAGGCCATGAGCTCAACTCTCAGAAGTGTGTATGCATGGGAGGCAGATGTCTGCTACCCACTCGGACATGGGAGTTGGAACCTAGCTACACTCCTATTGAAGAAGGATGTTGGAAATCGCTGTATTCAACTCAGATACACGGGAGTTCAGGCCCAATGCTTACACATGCTTTTCCCACAACCTATCCCAGCCACTAACATAAGGAGGTTAGCAGGTACGTCTACTATCAGGCAGGATGCGGGAGGGTTCTGCCCTGTCCTCAACTCTCACAGGGAAGCATGCCTAGAAGCCAGCTCTCAACTAGCTGCATTCTTATGACAGTGTGAAGGTAGCAGTATTCTGAGTAAGGAGGTTCCCAGATTGCCACACTCCGGCACCTGGAGATACCCTCCAGATCTGCATTGTTAACTTGCGTCTCAGAGGCCTCTGGCAAAAGTCTCTGGTGAAGACGTGGGAAACTCACTCTGCAGGCAGTGTGGAACTGTGAGGGACTGAGGGTGAGCTCAAATCTCAGAAGTAAGATGATTTTGGACAAGGCGTTCAACTACCTTCTCACATATGGAACTTAGTATGTAGCACCAGTCTACCCCAGGAATTACTGGGAAATCGCTGGATTGAGCTTGGAGGCACTAGTCTTGTGTGCCGGCAGATTCCAGTTACCTCTCCCAACACTTCGGTGAAGCAGCGAGCCTAGGCCTTTTGGAAGCGAAAGGTAGCTGCAGGCAGGAGGTAGGGTTACAGGCCATAAGCTCAACTCTCAGAAGTGGGTATGCATGGGAGGCAGATGTCTGCTACCCACTCTGACATGCGAGTGGGAACCTAGCTACACTCTGATGAAGAAGGACTTTGGAAATCGCTGTATTCAACTCAGATACACGTGGGTTCAGGCACAACGATTCCACATGCTTTTCTCACAACCTTTCCCTGCCACTAACATGAGGACGTTAGCAGCTCCTTCTACAGTCAAGCAGGATGCGGGAGGGTTGTGCCCTGTCCTTAGCTCTCACAGGGAAGCATGCCTTGAAGCCAGCTGTCAACTAGCTGCATTCTTATGGCAGGGTGAAGGTAGCAGTATTCTGAGACAGGAGGTTCCCAGATTACCACTCTACTGCACCTGGAGATACCCTCCAGGTCTGCATTGTTAACTTGCGTCTCAGAAGCCTCTGGCAAACGTCTCTGGTGAAGACGTGCGAAACTCACTCTGCAGGCAGTGTGGAACTGTGTGGGACTGAGGGTGAGCTCAACTCTCAGAAGTAAGATGTTTTTGGACAAGGCGTTCAACTACCTACTCACGTATGGAACTTAGTATGTAGCACCAGTCTACCCCAGGAATTACTAGGAAATCGCTTGATTGAGCTTGGAGGCACTCGTCTTGTGTGCCGGGAGATTCCAGTTACCTCTCCCAACACTTGCGTCAAGCAGCGAGCCTAGGCCTTTTGGAAGCGAAAGGTAGCGGCAGGCACGATGTAGGGTTACAGGCCATGAGCTCAACTCTCAGAAGTGTGTATGCATGGGAGGCAGATGTCTGCTACCCACTCGGACATGGGAGTTGGAACCTAGCTACACTCCTATTGAAGAAGGATGTTGGAAATCGCTGTATTCAACTCAGATACACGGGAGTTCAGGCCCAATGCTTACACATGCTTTTCCCACAACCTATCCCAGCCACTAACATAAGGAGGTTAGCAGGTACGTCTACAGTCAGGCAGGATGCGGGAGGGTTCTGCCCTGTCCTCAACTCTCACAGGGAAGCATGCCTAGAAGCCAGCTCTCAACTAGCTGCATTCTTATGACAGTGTGAAGGTAGCAGTATTCTGAGTAAGGAGGGTCCCAGATTGCCACTCTCCGGCACCTGGAGATACCGTCCAGGTCTGCATTGTTAACTTGCGTCTCAGAGGCCTCTGGCAAAAGTCTCTGGTGAAGACGTGGGAAACTCACTCTGCAGGCAGTGTGGAACTGTGAGGGACTGAGGGTGAGCTCACCTCTCGGCAGTAAGATGATTTTGGACAAGGCGTTCAGCTACCTTCTCACATATGGAACTTAGTATGTAGCACCAGTCTACCCCAGGAATTACTGGGAAATCGCTGGATTGAGCTTAGAGGCACTAGTCTTGTGTGCCGGGAGATTCCAGTTACCTCTCCCAACACTTCGGTGAAGCAGCGAGCCTAGGCCTTTTGGAAGCGAAAGGTAGCTGCAGGCAGGAGGTAGGGTTACAGGCCATAAGCTCAACTCTCAGAAGTGGGTATGCATGGGAGGCAGATGTCTGCTACCCACTCGGACATGCGAGTGGGAACCTAGCTACACTCTGATGAAGAAGGACATTGGAAATCGCTGTATTCAACTCAGATACACGTGGGTTCAGGCACAACGATTCCACATGCTTTTCTCACAACCTTTCCCTGCCACTAACATGAGGACGTTAGCAGCTCCTTCTACAGTCAAGCAGGATGCGGGAGGGTTGTGCCCTGTCCTTAGCTCTCACAGGGAAGCATGCCTTGAAGCCAGCTGTCAACTAGCTGCATTCTTATGGCAGGGTGAAGGTAGCAGTATTCTGAGACAGGAGGTTCCCAGATTACCACTCTACTGCACCTGGAGATACCCTCCAGGTCTGCATTGTTAACTTGCGTCTCAGAAGCCTCTGGCAAACGTCTCTGGTGAAGACGTGCGAAACTCACTCTGCAGGCAGTGTGGAACTGTGTGGGACTGAGGGTGAGCTCAACTCTCAGAAGTAAGATGTTTTTGGACAAGGCCTTCAACTACCTACTCACGTATGGAACTTAGTATGTAGCACCAGTCTACCCCAGGAATTACTAGGAAATCGCTTGATTGAGCTTGGAGGCACTCGTCTTGTGTGCCGGGAGATTCCAGTTACCTCTCCCAACACTTGCGTCAAGCAGCGAGCCTAGGCCTTTTGGAAGCGAAAGGTAGCGGCAGGCACGATGTAGGGTTACAGGCCATGAGCTCAACTCTCAGAAGTGTGTATGCATGGGAGGCAGATGTCTGCTACCCACTCGGACATGGGAGTTGGAACCTAGCTACACTCCTATTGAAGAAGGATGTTGGAAATCGCTGTATTCAACTCAGATACACGGGAGTTCAGGCCCAATGCTTACACATGCTTTTCCCACAACCTATCCCAGCCACTAACATAAGGAGGTTAGCAGGTACGTCTACAGTCAGGCAGGATGCGGGAGGGTTCTGCCCTGTCCTCAACTCTCACAGGGAAGCATGCCTAGAAGCCAGCTCTCAACTAGCTGCATTCTTATGACAGTGTGAAGGTAGCAGTATTCTGAGTAAGGAGGTTCCCAGATTGCCACTCTCCGGCACCTGGAGATACCCTCCAGATCTGCATTGTTAACTTGCGTCTCAGAGGCCTCTGGCAAAAGTCTCTGGTGAAGACGTGGGAAACTCACTCTGCAGGCAGTGTGGAACTGTGAGGGACTGAGGGTGAGCTCAACTCTCGGAAGTAAGATGATTTTGGACAAGGCGTTCAACTACCTTCTCACATATGGAACTTAGTATGTAGCACCAGTCTACCCCAGGAATTACTGGGAAATCGCTGGATTGAGCTTGGAGGCACTAGTCTTGTGTGTCGGCAGATTCCAGTTACCTCTCCCAACACTTCGGTGAAGCAGCGAGCCTAGGCCTTTTGGAAGCGAAAGGTAGCTGCAGGCAGGAGGTAGGGTTACAGGCCATAAGCTCAACTCTCAGAAGTGGGTATGCATGGGAGGCAGATGTCTGCTACCCACTCTGACATGCGAGTGGGAACCTAGCTACACTCTGATGAAGAAGGACTTTGGAAATCGCTGTATTCAACTCAGATACACGTGGGTTCAGGCACAACGATTCCACATGCTTTTCTCACAACCTTTCCCTGCCACTAACATGAGGACGTTAGCAGCTCCTTCTACAGTCAAGCAGGATGCGGGAGGGTTGTGCCCTGTCCTTAGGTCTCACAGGGAAGCATGCCTTGAAGCCAGCTGTCAACTAGCTGCATTCTTATGGCAGGGTGAAGGTAGCAGTATTCTGAGACAGGAGGTTCCCAGATTACCACTCTACTGCACCTGGAGATACCCTCCAGGTCTGCATTGTTAACTTGCGTCTCAGAAGCCTCTGGCAAACGTCTCTGGTGAAGACGTGCGAAACTCACTCTGCAGGCAGTGTGGAACTGTGTGGGACTGAGGGTGAGCTCAACTCTCAGAAGTAAGATGTTTTTGGACAAGGCCTTCAACTACCTACTCACGTATGGAACTTAGTATGTAGCACCAGTCTACCCCAGGAATTACTAGGAAATCGCTTGATTGAGCTTGGAGGCACTCGTCTTGTGTGCCGGGAGATTCCAGTTACCTCTCCCAACACTTGCGTCAAGCAGCGAGCCTAGGCCTTTTGGAAGCGAAAGGTAGCGGCAGGCACGATGTAGGGTTACAGGCCATGAGCTCAACTCTCAGAAGTGTGTATGCATGGGAGGCAGATGTCTGCTACCCACTCGGACATGGGAGTTGGAAACTAGCTACACTCCTATTGAAGAAGGATGTTGGAAATCGCTGTATTCAACTCAGATACACGGGAGTTCAGGCCCAATGCTTACACATGCTTTTCCCACAACCTATCCCTGCCACTAACATGAGGACGTTAGCAGCTCCTTCTACAGTCAAGCAGGATGCGGGAGGGTTGTGCCCTGTCCTTAGCTCTCACAGGGAAGCATGCCTTGAAGCCAGCTGTCAACTAGCTGCATTCTTATGGCAGGGTGAAGGTAGCAGTATTCTGAGACAGGAGGTTCCCAGATTACCACTCTACTGCACCTGGAGATACCCTCCAGGTCTGCATTGTTAACTTGCGTCTCAGAAGCCTCTGGCAAACGTCTCTGGTGAAGACGTGCGAAACTCACTCTGCAGGCAGTGTGGAACTGTGTGGGACTGAGGGTGAGCTCAACTCTCAGAAGTAAGATGTTTTTGGACAAGGCGTTCAACTACCTACTCACGTATGGAACTTAGTATGTAGCACCAGTCTACCCCAGGAATTACTAGGAAATCGCTTGATTGAGCTTGGAGGCACTCGTCTTGTGTGCCGGGAGATTCCAGTTACCTCTCCCAACACTTGCGTCAAGCAGCGAGCCTAGGCCTTTTGGAAGCGAAAGGTAGCGGCAGGCACGATGTAGGGTTACAGGCCATGAGCTCAACTCTCAGAAGTGTGTATGCATGGGAGGCAGATGTCTGCTACCCACTCGGACATGGGAGTTGGAACCTAGCTACACTCCTATTGAAGAAGGATGTTGGAAATCGCTGTATTCAACTCAGATACACGGGAGTTCAGGCCCAATGCTTACACATGCTTTTCCCACAACCTATCCCAGCCACTAACATAAGGAGGTTAGCAGGTACGTCTACTATCAGGCAGGATGCGGGAGGGTTCTGCCCTGTCCTCAACTCTCACAGGGAAGCATGCCTAGAAGCCAGCTCTCAACTAGCTGCATTCTTATGACAGTGTGAAGGTAGCAGTATTCTGAGTAAGGAGGTTCCCAGATTGCCACACTCCGGCACCTGGAGATACCCTCCAGATCTGCATTGTTAACTTGCGTCTCAGAGGCCTCTGGCAAAAGTCTCTGGTGAAGACGTGGGAAACTCACTCTGCAGGCAGTGTGGAACTGTGAGGGACTGAGGGTGAGCTCAACTCTCAGAAGTAAGATGATTTTGGACAAGGCGTTCAACTACCTTCTCACATATGGAACTTAGTATGTAGCACCAGTCTACCCCAGGAATTACTGGGAAATCGCTGGATTGAGCTTGGAGGCACTAGTCTTGTGTGCCGGCAGATTCCAGTTACCTCTCCCAACACTTCGGTGAAGCAGCGAGCCTAGGCCTTTTGGAAGCGAAAGGTAGCTGCAGGCAGGAGGTAGGGTTACAGGCCATAAGCTCAACTCTCAGAAGTGGGTATGCATGGGAGGCAGATGTCTGCTACCCACTCTGACATGCGAGTGGGAACCTAGCTACACTCTGATGAAGAAGGACTTTGGAAATCGCTGTATTCAACTCAGATACACGTGGGTTCAGGCACAACGATTCCACATGCTTTTCTCACAACCTTTCCCTGCCACTAACATGAGGACGTTAGCAGCTCCTTCTACAGTCAAGCAGGATGCGGGAGGGTTGTGCCCTGTCCTTAGCTCTCACAGGGAAGCATGCCTTGAAGCCAGCTGTCAACTAGCTGCATTTTATGGCAGGGTGAAGGTAGCAGTATTCTGAGACAGGAGGTTCCCAGATTACCACTCTACTGCACCTGGAGATACCCTCCAGGTCTGCATTGTTAACTTGCATCTCAGAAGCCTCTGGCAAACGTCTCTGGTGAAGACGTGCGAAACTCACTCTGCAGGCAGTGTGGAACTGTGTGGGACTGAGGGTGAGCTCAACTCTCAGAAGTAAGATGTTTTTGGACAAGGCGTTCAACTACCTACTCACGTATGGAACTTAGTATGTAGCACCAGTCTACCCCAGGAATTACTAGGAAATCGCTTGATTGAGCTTGGAGGCACTCGTCTTGTGTGCCGGGAGATTCCAGTTACCTCTCCCAACACTTGCGTCAAGCAGCGAGCCTAGGCCTTTTGGAAGCGAAAGGTAGCGGCAGGCACGATGTAGGGTTACAGGCCATGAGCTCAACTCTCAGAAGTGTGTATGCATGGGAGGCAGATGTCTGCTACCCACTCGGACATGGGAGTTGGAACCTAGCTACACTCCTATTGAAGAAGGATGTTGGAAATCGCTGTATTCAACTCAGATACACGGGAGTTCAGGCCCAATGCTTACACATGCTTTTCCCACAACCTATCCCAGCCACTAACATAAGGAGGTTAGCAGGTACGTCTACAGTCAGGCAGGATGCGGGAGGGTTCTGCCCTGTCCTCAACTCTCACAGGGAAGCATGCCTAGAAGCCAGCTCTCAA
Organism: Canis lupus baileyi; assembly: GCF_048164855.1. Taxonomy (NCBI): domain Eukaryota; kingdom Metazoa; phylum Chordata; class Mammalia; order Carnivora; family Canidae; genus Canis; species Canis lupus. The sequence goes on from NC_132852.1 coordinate 63,352,746, forward strand.
CTAGCTGCATTCTTATGACAGTGTGAAGGTAGCAGTATTCTGAGTAAGGAGGGTCCCAGATTGCCACTCTCTGGCACCTGGAGATACCGTCCAGGTCTGCATTGTTAACTTGCGTCTCAGAGGCCTCTGGCAAAAGTCTCTGGTGAAGACGTGGGAAACTCACTCTGCAGGCAGTGTGGAACTGTGAGGGACTGAGGGTGAGCTCACCTCTCGGCAGTAAGATGATTTTGGACAAGGCGTTCAGCTACCTTCTCACATATGGAACTTAGTATGTAGCACCAGTCTACCCCAGGAATTACTGGGAAATCGCTGGATTGAGCTTAGAGGCACTAGTCTTGTGTGCCGGGGATTCCAGTTACCTCTCCCAACACTTCGGTGAAGCAGCGAGCCTAGGCCTTTTGGAAGCGAAAGGTAGCTGCAGGCAGGAGGTAGGGTTACAGGCCATAAGGTCAACTCTCAGAAGTGGGTATGCATGGGAGGCAGATGTCTGCTACCCACTCTGACATGCGAGTGGGAACCTAGCTACACTCTGATGAAGAAGGACATTGGAAATCGCTGTATTCAACTCAGATACACGTGGGTTCAGGCACAACGATTCCACATGCTTTTCTCACAACCTTTCCCTGCCACTAACATGAGGACGTTAGCAGCTCCTTCTACAGTCAAGCAGGATGCGGGAGGGTTGTGCCCTGTCCTTAGCTCTCACAGGGAAGCATGCCTTGAAGCCAGCTGTCAACTAGCTGCATTCTTATGGCAGGGTGAAGGTAGCAGTATTCTGAGACAGGAGGTTCCCAGATTACCACTCTACTGCACCTGGAGATACCCTCCAGGTCTGCATTGTTAACTTGCATCTCAGAAGCCTCTGGCAAACGTCTCTGGTGAAGACGTGCGAAACTCACTCTGCAGGCAGTGTGGAACTGTGTGGGACTGAGGGTGAGCTCAACTCTCAGAAGTAAGATGTTTTTGGACAAGGCGTTCAACTACCTACTCACGTATGGAACTTAGTATGTAGCACCAGTCTACCCCAGGAATTACTAGGAAATCGCTTGATTGAGCTTGAAGGCACTCGTCTTGTGTGCCGGGAGATTCCAGTTACCTCTCCCAACACTTGCGTCAAGCAGCGAGCCTAGGCCTTTTGGAAGCGAAAGGTAGCGGCAGGCACGATGTAGGGTTACAGGCCATGAGCTCAACTCTCAGAAGTGTGTATGCATGGGAGGCAGATGTCTGCTACCCACTCGGACATGGGAGTTGGAACCTAGCTACACTCCTATTGAAGAAGGATGTTGGAAATCGCTGTATTCAACTCAGATACACGGGAGTTCAGGCCCAATGCTTACACATGCTTTTCCCACAACCTATCCCAGCCACTAACATAAGGAGGTTAGCAGGTACTTCTACAGTCAGGCAGGATGCGGGAGGGTTCTGCCCTGTCCTCAACTCTCACAGGGAAGCATGCCTAGAAGCCAGCTCTCAACTAGCTGCATTCTTATGACAGTGTGAAGGTAGCAGTATTCTGAGTAAGGAGGTTCCCAGATTGCCACACTCCGGCACCTGGAGATACCCTCCAGATCTGCATTGTTAACTTGCGTCTCAGAGGCCTCTGGCAAAAGTCTCTGGTGAAGACGTGGGAAACTCACTCTGCAGGCAGTGTGGAACTGTGAGGGACTGAGGGTGAGCTCACCTCTCAGAAGTAAGATGATTTTGGACAAGGCGTTCAACTACCTTCTCACATATGGAACTTAGTATGTAGCACCAGTCTACCCCAGGAATTACTGGGAAATCGCTGGATTGAGCTTGGAGGCACTAGTCTTGTGTGCCGGCAGATTCCAGTTACCTCTCCCAACACTTCGGTGAAGCAGCGAGCCTAGGCCTTTTGGAAGCGAAAGGTAGCTGCAGGCAGGAGGTAGGGTTACAGGCCATAAGCTCAACTCTCAGAAGTGGGTATGCATGGGAGGCAGATGTCTGCTACCCACTCGGACATGCGAGTGGGAACCTAGCTACACTCTGATGAAGAAGGACTTTGGAAATCGCTGTATTCAACTCAGATACACGTGGGTTCAGGCACAACGATTCCACATGCTTTTCTCACAACCTTTCCCTGCCACTAACATGAGGACGTTAGCAGCTCCTTCTACAGTCAAGCAGGATGCGGGAGGGTTGTGCCCTGTCCTTAGCACTCACAGGGAAGCATGCCTTGAAGCCAGCTGTCAACTAGCTGCATTCTTATGGCAGGGTGAAGGTAGCAGTATTCTGAGTAAGGAGGGTCCCAGATTACCACTCTACTGCACCTGGAGATACCCTCCAGGTCTGCATTGTTAACTTGCGTGTCATAGCCTCTGGCAAACGTCTCTGGTGAAGACGTGCGAAACTCACTCTGCAGGCAGTGTGGAACTGTGAGGGACTGAGGGTGAGCTCAACTCTCAGAAGTAAGATGATTTTGGACAAGGCGTTCAGCTACCTTCTCACATATGGAACTTAGTATGTAGCACCAGTCTACCCCAGGAATTACTGGAAAATCGCTGGATTGAGCTTGGAGGCACTAGTCTTGTGTGCCGGCAGATTCCAGTTACCTCTCCCAACACTTCGGTGAAGCAGCGAGCCTAGGCCTTTTGGAAGCGAAAGGTAGCTGCAGGCAGGAGGTAGGGTTACAGGCCATAAGCTCAACTCTCAGAAGTGGGTATGCATGGGAGGCAGATGTCTGCTACCCACTCTGACATGCGAGTGGGAACCTAGCTACACTCTGATGAAGAAGGACTTTGGAAATCGCTGTATTCAACTCAGATACACGTGGGTTCAGGCACAACGATTCCACATGCTTTTCTCACAACCTTTCCCTGCCACTAACATGAGGACGTTAGCAGCTCCTTCTACAGTCAAGCAGGATGCGGGAGGGTTGTGCCCTGTCCTTAGCTCTCACAGGGAAGCATGCCTTGAAGCCAGCTGTCAACTAGCTGCATTCTTATGGCAGGGTGAAGGTAGCAGTATTCTGAGACAGGAGGTTCCCAGATTACCACTCTACTGCACCTGGAGATACCCTCCAGGTCTGCATTGTTAACTTGCGTCTCAGAAGCCTCTGGCAAACGTCTCTGGTGAAGACGTGCGAAACTCACTCTGCAGGCAGTGTGGAACTGTGTGGGACTGAGGGTGAGCTCAACTCTCAGAAGTAAGATGTTTTTGGACAAGGCGTTCAACTACCTACTCACGTATGGAACTTAGTATGTAGCACCAGTCTACCCCAGGAATTACTAGGAAATCGCTTGATTGAGCTTGGAGGCACTCGTCTTGTGTGCCGGGAGATTCCAGTTACCTCTCCCAACACTTGCGTCAAGCAGCGAGCCTAGGCCTTTTGGAAGCGAAAGGTAGCGGCAGGCACGATGTAGGGTTACAGGCCATGAGCTCAACTCTCAGAAGTGTGTATGCATGGGAGGCAGATGTCTGCTACCCACTCGGACATGGGAGTTGGAACCTAGCTACACTCCTATTGAAGAAGGATGTTGGAAATCGCTGTATTCAACTCAGATACACGGGAGTTCAGGCCCAATGCTTACACATGCTTTTCCCACAACCTATCCCAGCCACTAACATAAGGAGGTTAGCAGGTACGGCTACAGTAAGGCAGGATGCGGGAGGGTTCTGCCCTGTCCTCAACTCTCACAGGGAAGCATGCCTAGAAGCCAGCTCTCAACTAGCTGCATTCTTATGACAGTGTGAAGGTAGCAGTATTCTGAGTAAGGAGGTTCCCAGATTGCCACACTCCGGCACCTGGAGATACCGTCCAGGTCTGCATTGTTAACTTGCGTCTCAGAGGCCTCTGGCAAAAGTCTCTGGTGAAGACGTGGGAAACTCACTCTGCAGGCAGTGTGGAACTGTGAGGGACTGAGGGTGAGCTCAACTCTCAGAAGTAAGATGATTTTGGACAAGGCGTTCAACTACCTTCTCACATATGGAACTTAGTATGTAGCACCAGTCTACCCCAGGAATTACTGGGAAATCGCTGGATTGAGTTTGGAGGCACTAGTCTTGTGTGCCGGCAGATTCCAGTTACCTCTCCCAACACTTCGGTGAAGCAGCGAGCCTAGGCCTTTTGGAAGCGAAAGGTAGCTGCAGGCAGGAGGTAGGGTTACAGGCCATAAGCTCAACTCTCAGAAGTGGGTATGCATGGGAGGCAGATGTCTGCTACCCACTCTGACATGCGAGTGGGAACCTAGCTACACTCTGATGAAGAAGGACTTTGGAAATCGCTGTATTCAACTCAGATACACGTGGGTTCAGGCACAACGATTCCACATGCTTTTCTCACAACCTTTCCCTGCCACTAACATGAGGACGTTAGCAGCTCCTTCTACAGTCAAGCAGGATGCGGGAGGGTTGTGCCCTGTCCTTAGCTCTCACAGGGAAGCATGCCTTGAAGCCAGCTGTCAACTAGCTGCATTCTTATGGCAGGGTGAAGGTAGCAGTATTCTGAGACAGGAGGTTCCCAGATTACCACTCTACTGCACCTGGAGATACCCTCCAGGTCTGCATTGTTAACTTGCGTGTCATAGCCTCTGGCAAACGTCTCTGGTGAAGACGTGCGAAACTCACTCTGCAGGCAGTGTGGAACTGTGAGGGACTGAGGGTGAGCTCAACTCTCAGAAGTAAGATGATTTTGGACAAGGCGTTCAGCTACCTTCTCACATATGGAACTTAGTATGTAGCACCAGTCTACCCCAGGAATTACTGGGAAATCGCTGGATTGAGCTTGGAGGCACTAGTCTTGTGTGCCGGCAGATTCCAGTTACCTCTCCCAACACTTCGGTGAAGCAGCGAGCCTAGGCCTTTTGGAAGCGAAAGGTAGCTGCAGGCAGGAGGTAGGGTTACAGGCCATAAGCTCAACTCTCAGAAGTGGGTATGCATGGGAGGCAGATGTCTGCTACCCACTCTGACATGCGAGTGGGAACCTAGCTACACTCTGATGAAGAAGGACTTTGGAAATCGCTGTATTCAACTCAGATACACGTGGGTTCAGGCACAACGATTCCACATGCTTTTCTCACAACCTTTCCCTGCCACTAACATGAGGACGTTAGCAGCTCCTTCTACAGTCAAGCAGGATGCGGGAGGGTTGTGCCCTGTCCTTAGCTCTCACAGGGAAGCATGCCTTGAAGCCAGCTGTCAACTAGCTGCATTCTTATGGCAGGGTGAAGGTAGCAGTATTCTGAGACAGGAGGTTCCCAGATTACCACTCTACTGCACCTGGAGATACCCTCCAGGTCTGCATTGTTAACTTGCGTCTCAGAAGCCTCTGGCAAACGTCTCTGGTGAAGACGTGCGAAACTCACTCTGCAGGCAGTGTGGAACTGTGAGGGACTGAGGGTGAGCTCAACTCTCAGAAGTAAGATGTTTTTGGACAAGGCGTTCAACTACCTACTCACGTATGGAACTTAGTATCTAGCACCAGTCTACCCCAGGAATTACTAGGAAAACGCTTGATTGAGCTTGGAGGCACTCGTCTTGTGTGCCGGGAGATTCCAGTTACCTCTCCCAACACTTGCGTCAAGCAGCGAGCCTAGGCCTTTTGGAAGTGAAAGGTAGCGGCAGGCACGATGTAGGGTTACAGGCCATGAGCTCAACTCTCAGAAGTGTGTATGCATGGGAGGCAGATGTCTGCTACCCACTCGGACATGGGAGTTGGAACCTAGCTACACTCCTATTGAAGAAGGATGTTGGAAATCGCTGTATTCAACTCAAATACACGGGAGTTCAGGCCCAATGCTTACACATGCTTTTCCCACAACCTATCCCAGCCACTAACATAAGGAGGTTAGCAGGTACGTCTACAGTCAGGCAGGATGCGGGAGGGTTCTGCCCTGTCCTCAACTCTCACAGGGAAGCATGCCTAGAAGCCAGCTCTCAACTAGCTGCATTCTTATGACAGTGTGAAGGTAGCAGTATTCTGAGTAAGGAGGTTCCCAGATTGCCACACTCCGGCACCTGGAGATACCCTCCAGGTCTGCATTGTTAACTTGCGTCTCAGAGGCCTCTGGCAAAAGTCTCTGGTGAAGACGTGGGAAACTCACTCTGCAGGCAGTGTGGAACTGTGAGGGACTGAGGGTGAGCTCAACTCTCGGAAGTAAGATGATTTTGGACAAGGCGTTCAACTACCTTCTCACATATGGAACTTAGTATGTAGCACCAGTCTACCCCAGGAATTACTGGGAAATCGCTGGATTGAGCTTGGAGGCACTAGTCTTGTGTGCCGGCAGATTCCAGTTACCTCTCCCAACACTTCGGTGAAGCAGCGAGCCTAGGCCTTTTGGAAGCGAAAGGTAGCTGCAGGCAGGAGGTAGGGTTACAGGCCATAAGCTCAACTCTCAGAAGTGGGTATGCATGGGAGGCAGATGTCTGCTACCCACTCGGACATGCGTGTGGGAACCTAGCTACACTCTGATGAAGAAGGACATTGGAAATCGCTGTATTCAACTCAGATACACGTGGGTTCAGGCACAACGATTCCACATGCTTTTCTCACAACCTTTCCCTGCCACTAACATGAGGACGTTAGCAGCTCCTTCTACAGTCAAGCAGGATGCGGGAGGGTTGTGCCCTGTCCTTAGCTCTCACAGGGAAGCATGCCTTGAAGCCAGCTGTCAACTAGCTGCATTCTTATGGCAGGGTGAAGGTAGCAGTATTCTGAGACAGGAGGTTCCCAGATTACCACTCTACTGCACCTGGAGATACCCTCCAGGTCTGCATTGTTAACTTGCGTCTCAGAAGCCTCTGGCAAACGTCTCTGGTGAAGACGTGCGAAACTCACTCTGCAGGCAGTGTGGAACTGTGTGGGACTGAGGGTGAGCTCAACTCTCAGAAGTAAGATGTTTTTGGACAAGGCCTTCAACTACCTACTCACGTATGGAACTTAGTATGTAGCACCAGTCTACCCCAGGAATTACTAGGAAATCGCTTGATTGAGCTTGGAGGCACTCGTCTTGTGTGCCGGGAGATTCCAGTTACCTCTCCCAACACTTCGGTGAAGCAGCGAGCCTAGGCCTTTTGGAAGCGAAAGGTAGCGGCAGGCACGATGTAGGGTTACAGGCCATGAGCTCAACTCTCAGAAGTGTGTATGCATGGGAGGCAGATGTCTGCTACCCACTCGGACATGGGAGTTGGAACCTAGCTACACTCCTATTGAAGAAGGATGTTGGAAATCGCTGTATTCAACTCAGATACACGGGAGTTCAGGCCCAATGCTTACACATGCTTTTCCCACAACCTATCCCAGCCACTAACATAAGGAGGTTAGCAGGTACGTCTACAGTCAGGCAGGATGCGGGAGGGTTCTGCCCTGTCCTCAACTCTCACAGGGAAGCATGCCTAGAAGCCAGCTCTCAACTAGCTGCATTCTTATGACAGTGTGAAGGTAGCAGTATTCTGAGTAAGGAGGTTCCCAGATTGCCACACTCCGGCACCTGGAGATACCCTCCAGGTCTGCATTGTTAACTTGCGTCTCAGAGGCCTCTGGCAAAAGTCTCTGGTGAAGACGTGGGAAACTCACTCTGCAGGCAGTGTGGAACTGTGAGGGACTGAGGGTGAGCTCAACTCTCGGAAGTAAGATGATTTTGGACAAGGCGTTCAGCTACCTTCTCACATATGGAACTTAGTATGTAGCACCAGTCTACCCCAGGAATTACTGGGAAATCGCTGGATTGAGCTTGGAGGCACTAGTCTTGTGTGCCGGGAGATTCCAGTTACCTCTCCCAACACTTCGGTGAAGCAGCGAGCCTAGGCCTTTTGGAAGCGAAAGGTAGCTGCAGGCAGGAGGTAGGGTTACAGGCCATAAGCTCAACTCTCAGAAGTGGGTATGCATGGGAGGCAGATGTCTGCTACCCACTCTGACATGCGAGTGGGAACCTAGCTACACTCTGATGAAGAAGGACTTTGGAAATCGCTGTATTCAACTCAGATACACGTGGGTTCAGGCACAACGATTCCACATGCTTTTCTCACAACCTTTCCCTGCCACTAACATGAGGACGTTAGCAGCTCCTTCTACAGTCAAGCAGGATGCGGGAGGGTTGTGCCCTGTCCTTAGCTCTCACAGGGAAGCATGTTTTGAAGTCAGCTGTCAACTAGCTGCATTCTTATGGCAGGGTGAAGGTAGCAGTATTCTGAGACAGGAGGTTCCCAGATTACCACTCTACTGCACCTGGAGATACCCTCCAGGTCTGCATTGTTAACTTGCGTCTCAGAAGCCTCTGGCAAACGTCTCTGGTGAAGACGTGCGAAACTCACTCTGCAGGCAGTGTGGAACTGTGTGGGACTGAGGGTGAGCTCAACTCTCAGAAGTATGATGTTTTTGGACAAGGCCTTCAACTACCTACTCACGTATGGAACTTAGTATGTAGCACCAGTCTACCCCAGGAATTACTAGGAAATCGCTTGATTGAGCTTGGAGGCACTCGTCTTGTGTGCCGGGAGATTCCAGTTACCTCTCCCAACACTTGCGTCAAGCAGCGAGCCTAGGCCTTTTGGAAGCGAAAGGTAGCGGCAGGCACGATGTAGGGTTACAGGCCATGAGCTCAACTCTCAGAAGTGTGTATGCATGGGAGGCAGATGTCTGCTACCCACTCGGACATGGGAGTTGGAACCTAGCTACACTCCTATTGAAGAAGGATGTTGGAAATCGCTGTATTCAACTCAGATACACGGGAGTTCAGGCCCAATGCTTACACATGCTTTTCCCACAACCTATCCCAGCCACTAACATAAGGAGGTTAGCAGGTACGTCTACAGTCAGGCAGGATGCGGGAGGGTTCTGCCCTGTCCTCAACTCTCACAGGGAAGCATGCCTAGAAGCCAGCTCTCAACTAGCTGCATTCTTAAGACAGTGTGAAGGTAGCAGTATTCTGAGTAAGGAGGTTCCCAGATTGCCACACTCCGGCACCTGGAGATACCCTCCAGATCTGCATTGTTAACTTGCGTCTCAGAGGCCTCTGGCAAAAGTCTCTGGTGAAGACGTGGGAAACTCACTCTGCAGGCAGTGTGGAACTGTGAGGGACTGAGGGTGAGCTCAACTCTCAGAAGTAAGATGATTTTGGACAAGGCGTTCAGCTACCTTCTCACATATGGAACTTAGTATGTAGCACCAGTCTACCCCAGGAATTACTGGGAAATCGCTGGATTGAGCTTGGAGGCACTAGTCTTGTGTGCCGGCAGATTCCAGTTACCTCTCTCAACACTTCGGTGAAGCAGCAAGCCTAGGCCTTTTGGAAGCGAAAGGTAGCTGCAGGCAGGAGGTAGGGTTACAGGCCATAAGCTCAACTCTCAGAAGTGGGTATGCATGGGAGGCAGATGTCTGCTACCCATTCTGACATGCGAGTGGGAACCTAGCTACACTCTGATGAAGAAGGACTTTGGAAATCGCTGTATTCAACTCAGATACACGTGGGTTCAGGCACAACGATTCCACATGCTTTTCTCACAACCTTTCCCTGCCACTAACATGAGGACGTTAGCAGCTCCTTCTACAGTCAAGCAGGATGCGGGAGTGTTGTGCCCTGTCCTTAGCTCTCACAGGGAAGCATGCCTTGAAGCCAGCTGTCAACTAGCTGCATTCTTATGGCAGGGTGAAGGTAGCAGTATTCTGAGACAGGAGGTTCCCAGATTACCACTCTACTGCACCTGGAGATACCCTCCAGGTCTGCATTGTTAACTTGCGTGTCATAGCCTCTGGCAAACGTCTCTGGTGAAGACGTGCGAAACTCACTCTGCAGGCAGTGTGGAACTGTGAGGGACTGAGGGTGAGCTCAACTCTCAGAAGTAAGATGTTTTTGGACAAGGCGTTCAACTATCTACTCACGTATGGAACTTAGTATGTAGCACCAGTCTACCCCAGGAATTACTAGGAAATCGCTTGATTGAGCTTGGAGGCACTCGTCTTGTGTGCCGGGAGATTCCAGTTACCTCTCCCAACACTTGCGTCAAGCAGCGAGCCTAGGCCTTTTGGAAGCGAAAGGTAGCGGCAGGCACGATGTAGGGTTACAGGCCATGAGCTCAACTCTCAGAAGTGTGTATGCATGGGAGGCAGATGTCTGCTACCCACTCGGACATGGGAGTTGGAACCTAGCTACACTCCTATTGAAGAAGGATGTTGGAAATCGCTGTATTCAACTCAGATACACGGGAGTTCAGGCCCAATGCTTACACATGCTTTTCCCACAACCTATCCTAGCCACTAACATAAGGAGGTTAGCAGGTACGTCTACACTCAGGCAGGATGCGGGAGGGTTCTGCCCTGTCCTCAACTCTCACAGGGAAGCATGCCTAGAAGCCAGCTCTCAACTAGCTGCATTCTTATGACAGTGTGAAGGTAGCAGTATTCTGAGTAAGGAGGGTCCCAGATTGCCACTCTCCGGCACCTGGAGATACCGTCCAGGTCTGCATTGTTAACTTGCGTCTCAGAGGCCTCTGGCAAAAGTCTCTGGTGAAGACGTGGGAAACTCACTCTGCAGGCAGTGTGGAACTGTGAGGGACTGAGGGTGAGCTCACCTCTCGGCAGTAAGATGATTTTGGACAAGGCGTTCAGCTACCTTCTCACATATGGAACTTAGTATGTAGCACCAGTCTACCCCAGGAATTACTGGGAAATCGCTGGATTGAGCTTAGAGGCACTAGTCTTGTGTGCCGGGAGATTCCAGTTACCTCTCCCAACACTTCGGTGAAGCAGCGAGCCTAGGCCTTTTGGAAGCGAAAGGTAGCTGCAGGCAGGAGGTAGGGTTACAGGCCATAAGCTCAACTCTCAGAAGTGGGTATGCATGGGAGGCAGATGTCTGCTACCCACTCGGACATGCGAGTGGGAACCTAGCTACACTCTGATGAAGAAGGACATTGGAAATCGCTGTATTCAACTCAGATACACGTGGGTTCAGGCACAACGATTCCACATGCTTTTCTCACAACCTTTCCCTGCCACTAACATGAGGACGTTAGCAGCTCCTTCTACAGTCAAGCAGGATGCGGGAGGGTTGTGCCCTGTCCTTAGCTCTCACAGGGAAGCATGCCTTGAAGCCAGCTGTCAACTAGCTGCATTCTTATGGCAGGGTGAAGGTAGCAGTATTCTGAGACAGGAGGTTCCCAGATTACCACTCTACTGCACCTGGAGATACCCTCCAGGTCTGCATTGTTAACTTGCGTCTCAGAAGCCTCTGGCAAACGTCTCTGGTGAAGACGTGCGAAACTCACTCTGCAGGCAGTGTGGAACTGTGTGGGACTGAGGGTGAGCTCAACTCTCAGAAGTAAGATGTTTTTGGACAAGGCCTTCAACTACCTACTCACGTATGGAACTTAGTATGTAGCACCAGTCTACCCCAGGAATTACTAGGAAATCGCTTGATTGAGCTTGGAGGCACTCGTCTTGTGTGCCGGGAGATTCCAGTTACCTCTCCCAACACTTGCGTCAAGCAGCGAGCCTAGGCCTTTTGGAAGCGAAAGGTAGTGGCAGGCACGATGTAGGGTTACAGGCCATGAGCTCAACTCTCAGAAGTGTGTATGCATGGGAGGCAGATGTCTGCTACCCACTCGGACATGGGAGTTGGAACCTAGCTACACTCCTATTGAAGAAGGATGTTGGAAATCGCTGTATTCAACTCAGATACACGGGAGTTCAGGCCCAATGCTTACACATGCTTTTCCCACAACCTATCCCAGCCACTAACATAAGGAGGTTAGCAGGTACGTCTACAGTCAGGCAGGATGCGGGAGGGTTCTGCCCTGTCCTCAACTCTCACAGGGAAGCATGCCTAGAAGCCAGCTCTCAACTAGCTGCATTCTTATGACAGTGTGAAGGTAGCAGTATTCTGAGTAAGGAGGGTCCCAGATTGCCACTCTCCGGCACCTGGAGATACCGTCCAGGTCTGCATTGTTAACTTGCGTCTCAGAGGCCTCTGGCAAAAGTCTCTGGTGAAGACGTGGGAAACTCACTCTGCAGGCAGTGTGGAACTGTGAGGGACTGAGGGTGAGCTCACCTCTCGGCAGTAAGATGATTTTGGACAAGGCGTTCAGCTACCTTCTCACATATGGAACTTAGAATGTAGCACCAGTCTACCCCAGGAATTACTGGGAAATCGCTGGATTGAGCTTAGAGGCACTAGTCTTGTGTGCCGGGAGATTCCAGTTACCTCTCCCAACACTTCGGTGAAGCAGCGAGCCTAGGCCTTTTGGAAGCGAAAGGTAGCTGCAGGCAGGAGGTAGGGTTACAGGCCATATGCTCAACTCTCAGAAGTGGGTATGCATGGGAGGCAGATGTCTGCTACCCACTCTGACATGCGAGTGGGAACCTAGCTACACTCTGATGAAGAAGGACATTGGAAATCGCTGTATTCAACTCAGATACACGTGGGTTCAGGCACAACGATTCCACATGCTTTTCTCACAACCTTTCCCTGCCACTAACATGAGGACGTTAGCAGCTCCTTCTACAGTCAAGCAGGATGCGGGAGGGTTGTGTCCTGTCCTTAGCTCTCACAGGGAAGCATGCCTTGAAGCCAGCTGTCAACTAGCTGCATTCTTATGGCAGGGTGAAGGTAGCAGTATTCTGAGACAGGAGGTTCCCAGATTACCACTCTACTGCACCTGGAGATACCCTCCAGGTCTGCATTGTTAACTTGCTTCTCATAGCCTCTGGCAAACGTCTCTGGTGAAGACGTGCGAAACTCACTCTGCAGGCAGTGTGGAACTGTGAGGGACTGAGGGTGAGCTCAACTCTCAGAAGTAAGATGATTTTGGACAAGGCGTTCAGCTACCTTCTCACATATGGAACTTAGTATGTAGCACCAGTCTACCCCAGGAATTACTGGGAAATCGCTGGATTGAGCTTGGAGGCACTAGTCTTGTGTGTCGGCAGATTCCAGTTACCTCTCCCAACACTTCGGTGAAGCAGCGAGCCTAGGCCTTTTGGAAGCGAAAGGTAGCTGCAGGCAGGAGGTAGGGTTACAGGCCATAAGCTCAACTCTCAGAAGTGGGTATGCATGGGAGGCAGATGTCTGCTACCCACTCTGACATGCGAGTGGGAACCTAGCTACACTCTGATGAAGAAGGACTTTGGAAATCGCTGTATTCAACTCAGATACACGTGGGTTCAGGCACAACGATTCCACATGCTTTTCTCACAACCTTTCCCTGCCACTAACATGAGGACGTTAGCAGCTCCTTCTACAGTCAAGCAGGATGCGGGAGGGTTGTGCCCTGTCCTTAGCTCTCACAGGGAAGCATGCTTTGAAGCCAGCTGTCAACTAGCTGCATTCTTATGGCAGGGTGAAGGTAGCAGTATTCTGAGACAGGAGGTTCCCAGATTACCACTCTACTGCACCTGGAGATACCCTCCAGGTCTGCATTGTTAACTTGCGTCTCAGAAGCCTCTGGCAAACGTCTCTGGTGAAGACGTGCGAAACTCACTCTGCAGGCAGTGTGGAACTGTGTGGGACTGAGGGTGAGCTCAACTCTCAGAAGTAAGATGTTTTTGGACAAGGCCTTCAACTACCTACTCACGTATGGAACTTAGTATGTAGCACCAGTCTACCCCAGGAATTACTAGGAAATCGCTTGATTGAGCTTGGAGGCACTCGTCTTGTGTGCCGGGAGATTCCAGTTACCTCTCCCAACACTTGCGTCAAGCAGCGAGCCTAGGCCTTTTGGAAGCGAAAGGTAGCGGCAGGCACGATGTAGGGTTACAGGCCATGAGCTCAACTCTCAGAAGTGTGTATGCATGGGAGGCAGATGTCTGCTACCCACTCGGACATGGGAGTTGGAACCTAGCTACACTCCTATTGAAGAAGGATGTTGGAAATCGCTGTATTCAACTCAGATACACGGGAGTTCAGGCCCAATGCTTACACATGCTTTTCCCACAACCTATCCCAGCCACTAACATAAGGAGGTTAGCAGGTACGTCTACAGTCAGGCAGGATGCGGGAGGGTTCTGCCCTGTCCTCAACTCTCACAGGGAAGCATGCCTAGAAGCCAGCTCTCAACTAGCTGCATTCTTATGACAGTGTGAAGGTAGCAGTATTCTGAGTAAGGAGGTTCCCAGATTGCCACACTCCGGCACCTGGAGATACCCTCCAGATCTGCATTGTTAACTTGCGTCTCAGAGGCCTCTGGCAAAAGTCTCTGGTGAAGACGTGGGAAACTCACTCTGCAGGCAGTGTGGAACTGTGAGGGACTGAGGGTGAGCTCAACTCTCAGAAGTAAGATGATTTTGGACAAGGCGTTCAACTACCTTCTCACATATGGAACTTAGTATGTAGCACCAGTCTACCCCAGGAATTACTGGGAAATCGCTGGATTGAGTTTGGAGGCACTAGTCTTGTGTGCCGGCAGATTCCAGTTACCTCTCCCAACACTTCGGTGAAGCAGCGAGCCTAGGCCTTTTGGAAGCGAAAGGTAGCTGCAGGCAGGAGGTAGGGTTACAGGCCATAAGCTCAACTCTCAGAAGTGGGTATGCATGGGAGGCAGATGTCTGCTACCCACTCTGACATGCGAGTGGGAACCTAGCTACACTCTGATGAAGAAGGACTTTGGAAATCGCTGTATTCAACTCAGATACACGTGGGTTCAGGCACAACGATTCCACATGCTTTTCTCACAACCTTTCCCTGCCACTAACATGAGGACGTTAGCAGCTCCTTCTACAGTCAAGCAGGATGCGGGAGGGTTGTGCCCTGTCCTTAGCTCTCACAGGGAAGCATGCCTTGAAGCCAGCTGTCAACTAGCTGCATTCTTATGGCAGGGTGAAGGTAGCAGTATTCTGAGACAGGAGGTTCCCAGATTACCACTCTACTGCACCTGGAGATACCCTCCAGGTCTGCATTGTTAACTTCGTGTCATAGCCTCTGGCAAACGTCTCTGGTGAAGACGTGCGAAACTCACTCTGCAGGCAGTGTGGAACTGTGAGGGACTGAGGGTGAGCTCAACTCTCAGAAGTAAGATGATTTTGGACAAGGCGTTCAGCTACCTTCTCACATATGGAACTTAGTATGTAGCACCAGTCTACCCCAGGAATTACTGGGAAATCGCTGGATTGAGCTTGGAGGCACTCGTCTTGTGTGCCGGCAGATTCCAGTTACCTCTCCCAACACTTCGGTGAAGCAGCGAGCCTAGGCCTTTTGGAAGCGAAAGGTAGCTGCAGGCAGGAGGTAGGGTTACAGGCCATAAGCTCAACTCTCAGAAGTGGGTATGCATGGGAGGCAGATGTCTGCTACCCACTCGGACATGCGAGTGGGAACCTAGCTACACTCTGATGAAGAAGGACTTTGGAAATCGCTGTATTCAACTCAGATACACGTGGGTTCAGGCACAACGATTCCACATGCTTTTCTCACAACCTTTCCCTGCCACTAACATGAGGACGTTAGCAGCTCCTTCTACAGTCAAGCAGGATGCGGGAGGGTTGTGCCCTGTCCTTAGCTCTCACAGGGAAGCATGCCTTGAAGCCAGCTGTCAACTATCTGCATTCCTATGGCAGGGTGAAGGTAGCAGTATTCTGAGACAGGAGGTTCCCAGATTACCACTCTACTGCACCTGGAGATACCCTCCAGGTCTGCATTGTTAACTTGCGTCTCAGAAGCCTCTGGCAAACGTCTCTGGTGAAGACGAGCGAAACTCACTCTGCAGGCAGTGTGGAACTGTGAGGGACTGAGTGTGAGCTCAACTCTCAGAAGTAAGATGTTTTTGGACAAGGCGTTCAACTACCTACTCACGTATGGAACTTAGTATGTAGCACCAGTCTACCCCAGGAATTACTAGGAAATCGCTTGATTGAGCTTGGAGGCTCTCGTCTTGTGTGCCGGGAGATTCCAGTTACCTCTCCCAACACTTGCGTCAAGCAGCGAGCCTAGGCCTTTTGGAAGCGAAAGGTAGCGGCAGGCACGATGTAGGGTTACAGGCCATGAGCTCAACTCTCAGAAGTGTGTATGCATGGGAGGCAGATGTCTGCTACCCACTCGGACATGGGAGTTGGAACCTAGCTACACTCCTATTGAAGAAGGATGTTGGAAATCGCTGTATTCAACTCAGATACACGGGAGTTCAGGCCCAATGCTTACACATGCTTTTCCCACAACCTATCCCAGCCACTAACATAAGGAGGTTAGCAGGTACGTCTACAGTCAGGCAGGATGCGGGAGGGTTCTGCCCTGTCCTCAACTCTCACAGGGAAGCATGCCTAGAAGCCAGCTCTCAACTAGCTGCATTCTTATGACAGTGTGAAGGTAGCAGTATTCTGAGTAAGGAGGGTCCCAGTTTGCCACTCTCCGGCACCTGGAGATACCCTCCAGGTCTGCATTGTTAACTTGCGTCTCAGAGGCCTCTGGCAAAAGTCTCTGGTGAAGACGTGGGAAACTCACTCTGCAGGCAGTGTGGAACTGTGAGGGACTGAGGGTGAGCTCACCTCTCGGCAGTAAGATGATTTTGGACAAGGCGTTCAGCTACCTTCTCACATATGGAACTTAGTATGTAGCACCAGTCTACCCCAGGAATTACTGGGAAATCGCTGGATTGAGCTTAGAGGCACTAGTCTTGTGTGCCGGGAGATTCCAGTTACCTCTCCCAACACTTCGGTGAAGCAGCGAGCCTAGGCCTTTTGGAAGCGAAAGGTAGCTGCAGGCAGGAGGTAGGGTTACAGGCCATAAGCTCAACTCTCAGAAGTGGGTATGCATGGGAGGCAGATGTCTGCTACCCACTCGGACATGCGAGTGGGAACCTAGCTACACTCTGATGAAGAAGGACATTGGAAATCGCTGTATTCAACTCAGATACACGTGGGTTCAGGCACAACGATTCCACATGCTTTTCTCACAACCTTTCCCTGCCACTAACATGAGGACGTTAGCAGCTCCTTCTACAGTCAAGCAGGATGCGGGAGGGTTGTGCCCTGTCCTTAGCTCTCACAGGGAAGCATGCCTTGAAGCCAGCTGTCAACTAGCTGCATTCTTATGGCAGGGTGAAGGTAGCAGTATTCTGAGACAGGAGGTTCCCAGATTACCACTCTACTGCACCTGGAGATACCCTCCAGGTCTGCATTGTTAACTTGCGTCTCAGAAGCCTCTGGCAAACGTCTCTGGTGAAGACGTGCGAAACTCACTCTGCAGGCAGTGTGGAACTGTGTGGGACTGAGGGTGAGCTCAACTCTCAGAAGTAAGATGTTTTTGGACAAGGCGTTCAACTACCTACTCACGTATGGAACTTAGTATGTAGCACCAGTCTACCCCAGGAATTACTAGGAAATCGCTTGATTGAGCTTGGAGGCACTCGTCTTGTGTGCCGGGAGATTCCAGTTACCTCTCCCAACACTTGCGTCAAGCAGCGAGCCTAGGCCTTTTGGAAGCGAAAGGTAGCGGCAGGCACGATGTAGGGTTACAGGCCATGAGCTCAACTCTCAGAAGTGTGTATGCATGGGAGGCAGATGTCTGCTACCCAATCGGACATGGGAGTTGGAACCTAGCTACACTCCTATTGAAGAAGGATGTTGGAAATCGCTGTATTCAACTCAGATACACGGGAGTTCAGGCCCAATGCTTACACATGCTTTTCCCACAACCTATCCCAGCCACTAACATAAGGAGGTTAGCAGGTACGTCTACAGTCAGGCAGGATGCGGGAGGGTTCTGCCCTGTCCTCAACTCTCACAGGGAAGCATGCCTAGAAGCCAGCTCTCAACTAGCTGCATTCTTATGACAGTGTGAAGGTAGCAGTATTCTGAGTAAGGAGGTTCCCAGATTGCCACACTCCGGCACCTGGAGATACCCTCCAGATCTGCATTGTTAACTTGCGTCTCAGAGGCCTCTGGCAAAAGTCTCTGGTGAAGACGTGGGAAACTCACTCTGCAGGCAGTGTGGAACTGTGAGGGACTGAGGGTGAGCTCAACTCTCGGAAGTAAGATGATTTTGGACAAGGCGTTCAACTACCTTCTCACATATGGAACTTAGTATGTAGCACCAGTCTACCCCAGGAATTACTGGGAAATCGCTGGATTGAGCTTGGGGGCACTAGTCTTGTGTGCCGGCAGATTCCAGTTACCTCTCCCAACACTTCGGTGAAGCAGCGAGCCTAGGCCTTTTGGAAGCGAAAGGTAGCTGCAGGCAGGAGGTAGGGTTACAGGCCATAAGCTCAACTCTCAGAAGTGGGTATGCATGGGAGGCAGATGTCTGCTACCCACTCTGACATGCGAGTGGGAACCTAGCTACACTCTGATGAAGAAGGACTTTGGAAATCGCTGTATTCAACTCAGATACACGTGGGTTCAGGCACAACGATTCCACATGCTTTTCTCACAACCTTTCCCTGCCACTAACATGAGGACGTTAGCAGCTCCTTCTACAGTCAAGCAGGATGCGGGAGGGTTGTGCCCTGTCCTTAGCTCTCACAGGGAAGCATGCCTTGAAGCCAGCTGTCAACTAGCTGCATTCTTATGGCAGGGTGAAGGTAGCAGTATTCTGAGACAGGAGGTTCCCAGATTACCACTCTACTGCACCTGGAGATACCCTCCAGGTCTGCATTGTTAACTTGCGTCTCAGAAGCCTCTGGCAAACGTCTCTGGTGAAGACGTGCGAAACTCACTCTGCAGGCAGTGTGGAACTGTGTGGGACTGAGGGTGAGCTCAACTCTCAGAAGTAAGATGTTTTTGGACAAGGCGTTCAACTACCTACTCACGTATGGAACTTAGTATGTAGCACCAGTCTACCCCAGGAATTACTAGGAAATCGCTTGATTGAGCTTGGAGGCACTCGTCTTGTGTGCCGGGAGATTCCAGTTACCTCTCCCAACACTTGCGTCAAGCAGCGAGCCTAGGCCTTTTGTAAGCGAAAGGTAGCGGCAGGCACGATGTAGGGTTACAGGCCATGAGCTCAACTCTCAGAAGTGTGTATGCATGGGAGGCAGATGTCTTCTACCCACTCGGACATGGGAGTTGGAACCTAGCTACACTCCTATTGAAGAAGGATGTTGGAAATCGCTGTATTCAACTCAGATACACGGGAGTTCAGGCCCAATGCTTACACATGCTTTTCCCACAACCTATCCCAGCCACTAACATAAGGAGGTTAGCAGGTACGTCTACAGTCAGGCAGGATGCGGGAGGGTTCTGCCCTGTCCTCAACTCTCACAGGGAAGCATGCCTAGAAGCCAGCTCTCAACTAGCTGCATTCTTATGACAGTGTGAAGGTAGCAGTATTCTGAGTAAGGAGGGTCCCAGATTGCCACTCTCCGGCACCTGGAGATACCGTCCAGGTCTGCATTGTTAACTTGCGTCTCAGAGGCCTCTGGCAAAAGTCTCTGGTGAAGACGTGGGAAACTCACTCTGCAGGCAGTGTGGAACTGTGAGGGACTGAGGTTGAGCTCACCTCTCGGCAGTAAGATGATTTTGGACAAGGCGTTCAGCTACCTTCTCACATATGGAACTTAGTATGTAGCACCAGTCTACCCCAGGAATTACTGGGAAATCGCTGGATTGAGCTTAGAGGCACTAGTCTTGTGTGCCGGGATATTCCAGTTACCTCTCCCAACACTTCGGTGAAGCAGCGAGCCTAGGCCTTTTGGAAGCGAAAGGTAGCTGCAGGCAGGAGGTAGGGTTACAGGCCATAAGCTCAACTCTCAGAAGTGGGTATGCATGGGAGGCAGATGTCTGCTACCCACTCTGACATGCGAGTGGGAACCTAGCTACACTCTGATGAAGAAGGACTTTGGAAATCGCTGTATTCAACTCAGATACACGTGGGTTCAGGCACAACGATTCCACATGCTTTTCTCACAACCTTTCCCTGCCACTAACATGAGGACGTTAGCAGCTCCTTCTACAGTCAAGCAGGATGCGGGAGGGTTGTGCCCTGTCCTTAGCTCTCACAGGGAAGCATGCCTTGAAGCCAGCTGTCAACTAGCTGCATTCTTATGGCAGGGTGAAGGTAGCAGTATTCTGAGACAGGAGGTTCCCAGATTACCACTCTACTGCACCTGGAGATACCCTCCAGGTCTGCATTGTTAACTTGCGTCTCAGAAGCCTCTGGCAAACGTCTCTGGTGAAGACGTGCGAAACTCACTCTGCAGGCAGTGTGGAACTGTGTGGGACTGAGGGTGAGCTCAACTCTCAGAAGTAAGATGTTTTTGGACAAGGCGTTCAACTACCTACTCACGTATGGAACTTAGTATGTAGCACCAGTCTACCCCAGGAATTACTAGGAAATCGCTTGATTGAGCTTGGAGGCACTCGTCTTGTGTGCCGGGAGATTCGAGTTACCTCTCCCAACACTTGCGTCAAGCAGCGAGCCTAGGCCTTTTGGAAGCGAAAGGTAGCGGCAGGCACGATGTAGGGTTACAGGCCATGAGCTCAACTCTCAGAAGTGTGTATGCATGGGAGGCAGATGTCTGCTACCCACTCGGACATGGGAGTTGGAACCTAGCTACACTCCTATTGAAGAAGGATGTTGGAAATCGCTGTATTCAACTCAGATACACGGGAGTTCAGGCCCAATGCTTACACATGCTTTTCCCACAACCTATCCCAGCCACTAACATAAGGAGGTTAGCAGGTACGTCTACAGTCAGGCAGGATGCGGGAGGGTTCTGCCCTGTCCTCAACTCTCACAGGGAAGCATGCCTAGAAGCCAGCTCTCAACTAGCTGCATTCTTATGACAGTGTGAAGGTAGCAGTATTCTGAGTAAGGAGGTTCCCAGATTGCCACACTCCGGCACCTGGAGATACCCTCCAGATCTGCATTGTTAACTTGCGTCTCAGAGGCCTCTGGCAAAAGTCTCTGGTGAAGACGTGGGAAACTCACTCTGCAGGCAGTGTGGAACTGTGAGGGAGTGAGGGTGAGCTCAACTCTCGGAAGTAAGATGATTTTGGACAAGGCGTTCAACTACCTTCTCACATATGGAACTTAGTATGTAGCACCAGTCTACCCCAGGAATTACTGGGAAATCGCTGGATTGAGCTTGGAGGCACTAGTCTTGTGTGCCGGCAGATTCCAGTTACCTCTCCCAACACTTCGGTGAAGCAGCGAGCCTAGGCCTTTTGGAAGCGAAAGGTAGCTGCAGGCAGGAGGTAGGGTTACAGGCCATAAGCTCAACTCTCAGAAGTGGGTATGCATGGGAGGCAGATGTCTGCTACCCACTCTGACATGCGAGTGGGAACTAGCTACACTCTGATGAAGAAGGACTTTGGAAATCGCTGTATTCAACTCAGATACACGTGGGTTCAGGCACAACGATTCCACATGCTTTTCTCACAACCTTTCCCTGCCACTAACATGAGGACGTTAGCAGCTCCTTCTACAGTCAAGCAGGATGCGGGAGGGTGGTGCCCTGTCCTTAGCTCTCACAGGGAAGCATGCCTTGAAGCCAGCTGTCAACTAGCTGCATTCTTATGGCAGGGTGAAGGTAGCAGTATTCTGAGACAGGAGGTTCCCAGATTACCACTCTACTGCACCTGGAGATACCCTCCAGGTCTGGATTGTTAACTTGCGTCTCAGAAGCCTCTGGCAAACGTCTCTGGTGAAGACGTGCGAAACTCACTCTGCAGGCAGTGTGGAACTGTGTGGGACTGAGGGTGAGCTCAACTCTCAGAAGTAAGATGTTTTTGGACAAGGCCTTCAACTACCTACTCACGTATGGAACTTAGTATGTAGCACCAGTCTACCCCAGGAATTACTAGGAAATCGCTTGATTGAGCTTGGAGGCACTCGTCTTGTGTGCCGGGAGATTCCAGTTACCTCTCCCAACACTTGCGTCAAGCAGCGAGCCTAGGCCTTTTGGAAGCGAAAGGTAGCGGCAGGCACGATGTAGGGTTACAGGCCATGAGCTCAACTCTCAGAAGTGTGTATGCATGGGAGGCAGATGTCTGCTACCCACTCGGACATGGGAGTTGGAACCTAGCTACACTCCTATTGAAGAAGGATGTTGGAAATCGCTGTATTCAACTCAGATACACGGGAGTTCAGGCCCAATGCTTACACATGCTTTTCCCACAACCTATCCCAGCCACTAACATAAGGAGGTTAGCAGGTACGTCTACAGTCAGGCAGGATGCGGGAGGGTTCTGCCCTGTCCTCAACTCTCACAGGGAAGCATGCCTAGAAGCCAGCTCTCAACTAGCTGCATTCTTATGACAGTGTGAAGGTAGCAGTATTCTGAGTAAGGAGGTTCCCAGATTGCCACACTCCGGCACCTGGAGATACCCTCCAGATCTGCATTGTTAACTTGCGTCTCAGAGGCCTCTGGCAAAAGTCTCTGGTGAAGACGTGGGAAACTCACTCTGCAGGCAGTGTGGAACTGTGAGGGACTGAGGGTGAGCTCAACTCTCGGAAGTAAGATGATTTTGGACAAGGCGTTCAACTACCTTCTCACATATGGAACTTAGTATGTAGCACCAGTCTACCCCAGGAATTACTGGGAAATCGCTGGATTGAGCTTGGAGGCACTAGTCTTGTGTGCCGGCAGATTCCAGTTACCTCTCCCAACACTTCGGTGAAGCAGCGAGCCTAGACCTTTTGGAAGCGAAAGGTAGCTGCAGGCAGGAGGTAGGGTTACAGGCCATAAGCTCAACTCTCAGAAGTGGGTATGCATGGGAGGCAGATGTCTGCTACCCACTCTGACATGCGAGTGGGAACCTAGCTACACTCTGATGAAGAAGGACTTTGGAAATCGCTGTATTCAACTCAGATACACGTGGGTTCAGGCACAACGATTCCACATGCTTTTCTCACAACCTTTCCCTGCCACTAACATGAGGACGTTAGCAGCTCCTTCTACAGTCAAGCAGGATGCGGGAGGGTTGTGCCCTGTCCTTAGCTCTCACAGGGAAGCATGCCTTGAAGCCAGCTGTCAACTAGCTGCATTCTTATGGCAGGGTGAAGGTAGCAGTATTCTGAGACAGGAGGTTCCCAGATTACCACTCTACTGCACCTGGAGATACCCTCCAGGTCTGCATTGTTAACTTGCGTCTCAGAAGCCTCTGGCAAACGTCTCTGGTGAAGACGTGCGAAACTCACTCTGCAGGCAGTGTGGAACTGTGTGGGACTGAGGGTGAGCTCAACTCTCAGAAGTAAGATGTTTTTGGACAAGGCGTTCAACTACCTACTCACGTATGGAACTTAGTATGTAGCACCAGTCTACCCCAGGAATTACTAGGAAATCGCTTGATTGAGCTTGGAGGCACTCGTCTTGTGTGCCGGGAGATTCCAGTTACCTCTCCCAACACTTGCGTCAAGCAGCGAGCCTAGGCCTTTTGGAAGCGAAAGGTAGCGGCAGGCACGATGTAGGGTTACAGGCCATGAGCTCAACTCTCAGAAGTGTGTATGCATGGGAGGCAGATGTCTGCTACCCACTCGGACATGGGAGTTGGAACCTAGCTACACTCCTATTGAAGAAGGATGTTGGAAATCGCTGTATTCAACTCAGATACACGGGAGTTCAGGCCCAATGCTTACACATGCTTTTCCCACAACCTATCCCAGCCACTAACATAAGGAGGTTAGCAGGTACGTCTACAGTCAGGCAGGATGCGGGAGGGTTCTGCCCTGTCCTCAACTCTCACAGGGAAGCATGCCTAGAAGCCAGCTCTCAACTAGCTGCATTCTTATGACAGTGTGAAGGTAGCAGTATTCTGAGTAAGGAGGTTCCCAGATTGCCACACTCCGGCACCTGGAGATACCCTGAAGATCTGCATTGTTAACTTGCGTCTCAGAGGCCTCTGGCAAAACTCTCTGCTGAAGACGTGGGAAACTCACTCTGCGGGCAGTGTGGAACTGTGAGGGACTGAGAGTGAGCTCAACTCTCAGAAGTAAGATGATTTTGGACAAGGCGTTCAACTACCTTCTCACATATGGAACTTAGTATGTAGCACCAGTCTACCCCAGGAATTACTGGGAAATCGCTGGATTGAGCTTGGAGGCACTAGTCTTGTGTGCCGGCAGATTCCAGTTACCTCTCCCAACACTTCG
This sequence comes from Canis lupus baileyi, assembly GCF_048164855.1. Lineage (NCBI taxonomy): Eukaryota > Metazoa > Chordata > Mammalia > Carnivora > Canidae > Canis > Canis lupus. The sequence goes on from NC_132852.1 coordinate 63,376,712, forward strand.
GTGAAGCAGCGAGCCTAGACCTTTTGGAAGCGAAAGGTAGCTGCAGGCAGGAGGTAGGGTTACAGGCCATAAGCTCAACTCTCAGAAGTGGGTATGCATGGGAGGCAGATGTCTGCTACCCACTCTGACATGCGAGTGGGAACCTAGCTACACTCTGATGAAGAAGGACTTTGGAAATCGCTGTATTCAACTCAGATACACGTGGGTTCAGGCACAACGATTCCACATGCTTTTCTCACAACCTTTCCCTGCCACTAACATGAGGACGTTAGCAGCTCCTTCTACAGTCAAGCAGGATGCGGGAGGGTTGTGCCCTGTCCTTAGCTCTCACAGGGAAGCATGCCTAGAAGCCAGCTGTCAACTAGCTGCATTCTTATGGCAGGGTGAAGGTAGCAGTATTCTGAGACAGGAGGTTCCCAGATTACCACTCTACTGCACCTGGAGATACCCTCCAGGTCTGCATTGTTAACTTGCGTGTCATAGCCTCTGGCAAACGTCTCTGGTGATGACGTGCGAAACTCACTCTGCAGGCAGTGTGGAACTGTGAGGGACTGAGGGTGAGCTCAACTCTCAGAAGTAAGATGATTTTGGACAAGGCGTTCAGCTACCTTCTCACATATGGAACTTAGTATGTAGCACCAGTCTACCCCAGGAATTACTGGGAAATCGCTGGATTGAGCTTGGAGGCACTAGTCTTGTGTGCCGGCAGATTCCAGTTACCTCTCCCAACACTTCGGTGAAGCAGCGAGCCTAGGCCTTTTGGAAGCGAAAGGTAGCTGCAGGCAGGAGGTAGGGTTACAGGCCATAAGCTCAACTCTCAGAAGTGGGTATGCATTGGAGGCAGATGTCTGCTACCCACTCTGACATGCGAGTGGGAACCTAGCTACACTCTGATGAAGAAGGACTTTGGAAATCGCTGTATTCAACTCAGATACACGTGGGTTCAGGCACAACGATTCCACATGCTTTTCTCACAACCTTTCCCTGCCACTAACATGAGGACGTTAGCAGCTCCTTCTACAGTCAAGCAGGATGCGGGAGGGTTGTGCCCTGTCCTTAGCTCTCACAGGGAAGCATGCCTTGAAGCCAGCTGTCAACTAGCTGCATTCTTATGGCAGGGTGAAGGTAGCAGTATTCTGAGACAGGAGGTTCCCAGATTACCACTCTACTGCACCTGGAGATACCCTCCAGGTCTGCATTGTTAACTTGCGTCTCAGAAGCCTCTGGCAAACGTCTCTGGTGAAGACGTGCGAAACTCACTCTGCAGGCAGTGTGGAACTGTGAGGGACTGAGGGTGAGCTCAACTCTCAGAAGTAAGATGTTTTTGGACAAGGCGTTCAACTACCTACTCACGTATGGAACTTAGTATGTAGCACCAGTCTACCCCAGGAATTACTAGGAAATCGCTTGATTGAGCTTGGAGGCACTCGTCTTGTGTGCCGGGAGATTCCAGTTACCTCTCCCAACACTTGCGTCAAGCAGCGAGCCTAGGCCTTTTGGAAGCGAAAGGTAGCGGCAGGCACGATGTAGGGTTACAGGCCATGAGCTCAACTCTCAGAAGTGTGTATGCATGGGAGGCAGATGTCTGCTACCCACTCGGACATGGGAGTTGGAACCTAGCTACACTCCTATTGAAGAAGGATGTTGGAAATCGCTGTATTCAACTCAGATACACGGGAGTTCAGGCCCAATGCTTACACATGCTTTTCCCACAACCTATCCCAGCCACTAACATAAGGAGGTTAGCAGGTACGTCTACAGTCAGGCAGGATGCGGGAGGGTTCTGCCCTGTCCTCAACTCTCACAGGGAAGCATGCCTAGAAGCCAGCTCTCACTAGCTGCATTCTTATGACAGTATGAAGGTAGCAGTATTCTGAGTAAGGAGGGTCCCAGATTGCCACTCTCCGGCACCTGGAGATACCGTCCAGGTCTGCATTGTTAACTTGCGTCTCAGAGGCCTCTGGCAAAAGTCTCTGGTGAAGACGTGGGAAACTCACTCTGCAGGCAGTGTGGAACTGTGAGGGACTGAGGGTGAGCTCACCTCTCGGCAGTAAGATGATTTTGGACAAGGCGTTCAGCTACCTTCTCACATATGGAACTTAGTATGTAGCACCAGTCTACCCCAGGAATTACTGGGAAATCGCTGGATTGAGCTTAGAGGCACTAGTCTTGTGTGCCGGCAGATTCCAGTTACCTCTCCCAACACTTCGGTGAAGCAGCGAGCCTAGGCCTTTTGGAAGCGAAAGGTAGCTGCAGGCAGGAGGTAGGGTTACAGGCCATAAGCTCAACTCTCAGAAGTGGGTATGCATGGGAGGCAGATGTCTGCTACCCACTCGGACATGCGTGTGGGAACCTAGCTACACTCTGATGAAGAAGGACATTGGAAATCGCTGTATTCAACTCAGATACACGTGGGTTCAGGCACAACGATTCCACATGCTTTTCTCACAACCTTTCCCTGCCACTAACATGAGGACGTTAGCAGCTCCTTCTACAGTCAAGCAGGATGCGGGAGGGTTGTGCCCTGTCCTTAGCTCTCACAGGGAAGCATGCCTTGAAGCCAGCTGTCAACTAGCTGCATTCTTATGGCAGGATGAAGGTAGCAGTATTCTGAGACAGGAGGTTCCCAGATTACCACTCTACTGCACCTGGAGATACCCTCCAGGTCTGCATTGTTAACTTGCGTCTCAGAAGCCTCTGGCAAACGTCTCTGGTGAAGACGTGCGAAACTCACTCTGCAGGCAGTGTGGAACTGTGTGGGACTGAGGGTGAGCTCAACTCTCAGAAGTAAGATGTTTTTGGACAAGGCGTTCAACTACCTACTCACGTATGGAACTTAGTATGTAGCACCAGTCTACCCCAGGAATTACTAGGAAATCGCTTGATTGAGCTTGGAGGCACTCGTCTTGTGTGCCGGGAGATTCCAGTTACCTCTCCCAACACTTGCGTCAAGCAGCGAGCCTAGGCCTTTTGGAAGCGAAAGGTAGCGGCAGGCACGATGTAGGGTTACAGGCCATGAGCTCAACTCTCAGAAGTGTGTATGCATGGGAGGCAGATGTCTGCTACCCACTCGGACATGGGAGTTGGAACCTAGCTACACTCCTATTGAAGAAGGATGTTGGAAATCGCTGTATTCAACTCAGATACACGGGAGTTCAGGCCCAATGCTTACACATGCTTTTCCCACAACCTATCCCAGCCACTAACATAAGGAGGTTAGCAGGTACGTCTACAGTCAGGCAGGATGCGGGAGGGTTCTGCCCTGTCCTCAACTCTCACAGGGAAGCATGCCTAGAAGCCAGCTCTCAACTAGCTGCATTCTTATGACAGTGTGAAGGTAGCAGTATTCTGAGTAAGGAGGTTCCCAGATTGCCACACTCCGGCACCTGGAGATACCCTCCAGGTCTGCATTGTTAACTTGCGTCTCAGAGGCCTCTGGCAAAAGTCTCTGGTGAAGACGTGGGAAACTCACTCTGTAGGCAGTGTGGAACTGTGAGGGACTGAGGGTGAGCTCAACTCTCGGAAGTAAGATGATTTTGGACAAGGCGTTCAGCTACCTTCTCACATATGGAACTTAGTATGTAGCACCAGTCTACCCCAGGAATTACTGGGAAATCGCTGGATTGAGCTTGGAGGCACTAGTCTTGTGTGCCGGGAGATTCCAGTTACCTCTCCCAACACTTCGGTGAAGCAGCGAGCCTAGGCCTTTTGGAAGCGAAAGGTAGCTGCAGGCAGGAGGTAGGGTTACAGGCCATAAGCTCAACTCTCAGAAGTGGGTATGCATGGGAGGCAGATGTCTGCTACCCACTCGGACATGCGTGTGGGAACCTAGCTACACTCTGATGAAGAAGGACATTGGAAATCGCTGTATTCAACTCAGATACACGTGGGTTCAGGCACAACGATTCCACATGCTTTTCTCACAACCTTTCCCTGCCACTAACATGAGGACGTTAGCAGCTCCTTCTACAGTCAAGCAGGATGCGGGAGGGTTGTGCCCTGTCCTTAGCTCTCACAGGGAAGCATGCCTTGAAGCCAGCTGTCAACTAGCTGCATTCTTATGGCAGGGTGAAGGTAGCAGTATTCTGAGACAGGAGGTTCCCAGATTACCACTCTACTGCACCTGGAGATACCCTCCAGGTCTGCATTGTTAACTTGCGTCTCAGAAGCCTCTGGCAAACGTCTCCGGTGAAGACGTGCGAAACTCACTCTGCAGGCAGTGTGGAACTGTGTGGGACTGAGGGTGAGCTCAACTCTCAGAAGTAAGATGTTTTTGGACAAGGCCTTCAACTACCTACTCACGTATGGAACTTAGTATGTAGCACCAGTCTACCCCAGGAATTACTAGGAAATCGCTTGATTGAGCTTGGAGGCACTCGTCTTGTGTGCCGGGAGATTCCAGTTACCTCTCCCAACACTTGCGTCAAGCAGCGAGCCTAGGCCTTTTGGAAGCGAAAGGTAGCGGCAGGCACGATGTAGGGTTACAGGCCATGAGCTCAACTCTCAGAAGTGTGTATGCATGGGAGGCAGATGTCTGCTACCCACTCGGACATGGGAGTTGGAACCTAGCTACACTCCTATTGAAGAAGGATGTTGGAAATCGCTGTATTCAACTCAGATACACGGGAGTTCAGGCCCAATGCTTACACATGCTTTTCCCACAACCTATCCCAGCCACTAACATAAGGAGGTTAGCAGGTACGTCTACAGTCAGGCAGGATGCGGGAGGGTTCTGCCCTGTCCTCAACTCTCACAGGGAAGCATGCCTTGAAGCCAGCTCTCAACTAGCTGCATTCTTATGACAGTGTGAAGGTAGCAGTATTCTGAGTAAGGAGGTTCCCAGATTGCCACACTCCGGCACCTGGAGATACCCTCCAGGTCTGCATTGTTAACTTGCGTCTCAGAGGCCTCTGGCAAAAGTCTCTGGTGAAGACGTGGGAAACTCACTCTGCAGGCAGTGTGGAACTGTGAGGGACTGAGGGTGAGCTCAACTCTCGGAAGTAAGATGATTTTGGACAAGGCGTTCAACTACCTTCTCACATATGGAACTTAGTATGTAGCACCAGTCTACCCCAGGAATTACTGGGAAATCGCTGGATTGAGCTTGGAGGCACTAGTCTTGTGTGCCGGCAGATTCCAGTTACCTCTCCCAACACTTCGGTGAAGCAGCGAGCCTAGGCCTTTTGGAAGCGAAAGGTAGCTGCAGGCAGGAGGTAGGGTTACAGGCCATAAGCTCAACTCTCAGAAGTGGGTATGCATGGGAGGCAGATGTCTGCTACCCACTCTGACATGCGAGTGGGAACCTAGCTACACTCTGATGAAGAAGGACTTTGGAAATCGCTGTATTCAACTCAGATACACGTGGGTTCAGGCACAACGATTCCACATGCTTTTCTCACAACCTTTCCCTGCCACTAACATGAGGACGTTAGCAGCTCCTTCTACAGTCAAGCAGGATGCGGGAGGGTTGTGCCCTGTCCTTAGCTCTCACAGGGAAGCATGCTTTGAAGCCAGCTGTCAACTAGCTGCATTCTTATGGCAGGGTGAAGGTAGCAGTATTCTGAGACAGGAGGTTCCCAGATTACCACTCTACTGCACCTGGAGATACCCTCCAGGTCTGCATTGTTAACTTGCTTCTCAGAAGCCTCTGGCAAACGTCTCTGGTGAAGACGTGCGAAACTCACTCTGCAGGCAGTGTGGAACTGTGTGGGACTGAGGGTGAGCTCAACTCTCAGAAGTAAGATGTTTTTGGACAAGGCCTTCAACTACCTACTCACGTATGGAACTTAGTATGTAGCACCAGTCTACCCCAGGAATTACTAGGAAATCGCTTGATTGAGCTTGGAGGCACTCGTCTTGTGTGCCGGGAGATTCCAGTTACCTCTCCCAACACTTGCATCAAGCAGCGAGCCTAGGCCTTTTGGAAGCGAAAGGTAGCGGCAGGCACGATGTAGGGTTACAGGCCATGAGCTCAACTCTCAGAAGTGTGTATGCATGGGAGGCAGATGTCTGCTACCCACTCGGACATGGGAGTTGGAACCTAGCTACACTCCTATTGAAGAAGGATGTTGGAAATCGCTGTATTCAACTCAGATACACGGGAGTTCAGGCCCAATGCTTACACATGCTTTTCCCACAACCTATCCCAGCCACTAACATAAGGAGGTTAGCAGGTACGTCTACAGTCAGGCAGGATGCGGGAGGGTTCTGCCCTGTCCTCAACTCTCACAGGGAAGCATGCCTAGAAGCCAGCTCTCAACTAGCTGCATTCTTATGACAGTGTGAAGGTAGCAGTATTCTGAGTAAGGAGGGTCCCAGATTGCCACTCTCCGGCACCTGGAGATACCGTCCAGGTCTGCATTGTTAACTTGCGTCTCAGAGGCCTCTGGCAAAAGTCTCTGGTGAAGACGTGGGAAACTCACTCTGCAGGCAGTGTGGAACTGTGAGGGACTGAGGGTGAGCTCACCTCTCGGCAGTAAGATGATTTTGGACAAGGCGTTCAGCTACCTTCTCACATATGGAACTTAGTATGTAGCACCAGTCTACCCCAGGAATTACTGGGAAATCGCTGGATTGAGCTTAGAGGCACTAGTCTTGTGTGCCGGGAGATTCCAGTTACCTCTCCCAACACTTCGGTGAAGCAGCGAGCCTAGGCCTTTTGGAAGCGAAAGGTAGCTGCAGGCAGGAGGTAGGGTTACAGGCCATAAGCTCAACTCTCAGAAGTGGGTATGCATGGGAGGCAGATGTCTGCTACCCACTCGGACATGGGAGTTGGAACCTAGCTACACTCTGATGAAGAAGGACATTGGAAATCGCTGTATTCAACTCAGATACACGTGGGTTCAGGCACAACGATTCCACATGCTTTTCTCACAACCTTTCCCTGCCACTAACATGAGGACGTTAGCAGCTCCTTCTACAGTCAAGCAGGATGCGGGAGGGTTGTGCCCTGTCCTTAGCTCTCACAGGGAAGCATGCCTTGAAGCCAGCTGTCAACTAGCTGCATTCTTATGGCAGGGTGAAGGTAGCAGTATTCTGAGACAGGAGGTTCCCAGATTACCACTCTACTGCACCTGGAGATACCCTCCAGGTCTGCATTGTTAACTTGCGTCTCAGAAGACTCTGGCAAACGTCTCTGGTGAAGACGTGCGAAACTCACTCTGCAGGCAGTGTGGAACTGTGTGGGACTGAGGGTGAGCTCAACTCTCAGAAGTAAGATGTTTTTGGACAAGGCGTTCAACTACCTACTCACGTATGGAACTTAGTATGTAGCACCAGTCTACCCCAGGAATTACTAGGAAATCGCTTGATTGAGCTTGGAGGCACTCGTCTTGTGTGCCGGGAGATTCCAGTTACCTCTCCCAACACTTGCGTCAAGCAGCGAGCCTAGGCCTTTTGGAAGCGAAAGGTAGCGGCAGGCACGATGTAGGGTTACAGGCCATGAGCTCAACTCTCAGAAGTGTGTATGCATGGGAGGCAGATGTCTGCTACCCACTCGGACATGGGAGTTGGAACCTAGCTACACTCCTATTGAAGAAGGATGTTGGAAATCGCTGTATTCAACTCAGATACACGGGAGTTCAGACCCAATGCTTACACATGCTTTTCCCACAACCTATCCCAGCCACTAACATAAGGAGGTTAGCAGGTACGTCTACAGTCAGGCAGGATGCGGGAGGGTTCTGCCCTGTCCTCAACTCTCACAGGGAAGCATGCCTAGAAGCCAGCTCTCAACTAGCTGCATTCTTATGACAGTGTGAAGGTAGCAGTATTCTGAGTAAGGAGGTTCCCAGATTGCCACACTCCGGCACCTGGAGATACCCTCCAGATCTGCATTGTTAACTTGCGTCTCAGAGGCCTCTGGCAAAAGTCTCTGGTGAAGACGTGGGAAACTCACTCTGCAGGCAGTGTGGAACTGTGAGGGACTGAGGGTGAGCTCAACTCTCGGAAGTAAGATGATTTTGGACAAGGCGTTCAACTACCTTCTCACATATGGAACTTAGTATGTAGCACCAGTCTACCCCAGGAATTACTGGGAAATCGCTGGATTGAGCTTGGAGGCACTAGTCTTGTGTGCCGGCAGATTCCAGTTACCTCTCCCAACACTTCGGTGAAGCAGCGAGCCTAGGCCTTTTGGAAGCGAAAGGTAGCTGCAGGCAGGAGGTAGGGTTACAGGCCATAAGCTCAACTCTCAGAAGTGGGTATGCATGGGAGGCAGATGTCTGCTACCCACTCTGACATGCGAGTGGGAACCTAGCTACACTCTGATGAAGAAGGACTTTGGAAATCGCTGTATTCAACTCAGATACACGTGGGTTCAGGCACAACGATTCCACATGCTTTTCTCACAACCTTTCCCTGCCACTAACATGAGGACGTTAGCAGCTCCTTCTACAGTCAAGCAGGATGCGGGAGGGTTGTGCCCTGTCCTTAGCTCTCACAGGGAAGCATGCTTTGAAGCCAGCTGTCAACTAGCTGCATTCTTATGGCAGGGTGAAGGTAGCAGTATTCTGAGACAGGAGGTTCCCAGATTACCACTCTACTGCACCTGGAGATACCCTCCAGGTCTGCATTGTTAACTTGCTTCTCAGAAGCCTCTGGCAAACGTCTCTGGTGAAGACGTGCGAAACTCACTCTGCAGGCAGTGTGGAACTGTGTGGGACTGAGGGTGAGCTCAACTCTCAGAAGTAAGATGTTTTTGGACAAGGCCTTCAACTACCTACTCACGTATGGAACTTAGTATGTAGCACCAGTCTACCCCAGGAATTACTAGGAAATCGCTTGATTGAGCTTGGAGGCACTCGTCTTGTGTGCCGGGAGATTCCAGTTACCTCTCCCAACACTTGCATCAAGCAGCGAGCCTAGGCCTTTTGGAAGCGAAAGGTAGCGGCAGGCACGATGTAGGGTTACAGGCCATGAGCTCAACTCTCAGAAGTGTGTATGCATGGGAGGCAGATGTCTGCTACCCACTCGGACATGGGAGTTGGAACCTAGCTACACTCCTATTGAAGAAGGATGTTGGAAATCGCTGTATTCAACTCAGATACACGGGAGTTCAGGCCCAATGCTTACACATGCTTTTCCCACAACCTATCCCAGCCACTAACATAAGGAGGTTAGCAGGTACGTCTACAGTCAGGCAGGATGCGGGAGGGTTCTACCCTGTCCTCAACTCTCACAGGGAAGCATGCCTAGAAGCCAGCTCTCAACTAGCTGCATTCTTATGACAGTGTGAAGGTAGCAGTATTCTGAGTAAGGAGGGTCCCAGATTGCCACTCTCCGGCACCTGGAGATACCGTCCAGGTCTGCATTGTTAACTTGCGTCTCAGAGGCCTCTGGCAAAAGTCTCTGGTGAAGACGTGGGAAACTCACTCTGCAGGCAGTGTGGAACTGTGAGGGACTGAGGGTGAGCTCACCTCTCGGCAGTAAGATGATTTTGGACAAGGCGTTCAGCTACCTTCTCACATATGGAACTTAGTATGTAGCACCAGTCTACCCCAGGAATTACTGGGAAATCGCTGGATTGAGCTTAGAGGCACTAGTCTTGTGTGCCGGGAGATTCCAGTTACCTCTCCCAACACTTCGGTGAAGCAGCGAGCCTAGGCCTTTTGGAAGCGAAAGGTAGCTGCAGGCAGGAGGTAGGGTTACAGGCCATAAGCTCAACTCTCAGAAGTGGGTATGCATGGGAGGCAGATGTCTGCTACCCACTCGGACATGCGAGTGGGAACCTAGCTACACTCTGATGAAGAAGGACATTGGAAATCGCTGTATTCAACTCAGATACACGTGGGTTCAGGCACAACGATTCCACATGCTTTTCTCACAACCTTTCCCTGCCACTAACATGAGGACGTTAGCAGCTCCTTCTACAGTCAAGCAGGATGCGGGAGGGTTGTGCCCTGTCCTTAGCTCTCACAGGGAAGCATGCCTTGAAGCCAGCTGTCAACTAGCTGCATTCTTATGGCAGGGTGAAGGTAGCAGTATTCTGAGACAGGAGGTTCCCAGATTACCACTCTACTGCACCTGGAGATACCCTCCAGGTCTGCATTGTTAACTTGCGTCTCAGAAGCCTCTGGCAAACGTCTCTGGTGAAGACGTGCGAAACTCACTCTGCAGGCAGTGTGGAACTGTGTGGGACTGAGGGTGAGCTCAACTCTCAGAAGTAAGATGTTTTTGGACAAGGCGTTCAACTACCTACTCACGTATGGAACTTAGTATGTAGCACCAGTCTACCCCAGGAATTACTAGGAAATCGCTTGATTGAGCTTGGAGGCACTCGTCTTGTGTGCCGGGAGATTCCAGTTACCTCTCCCAACACTTGCGTCAAGCAGCGAGCCTAGGCCTTTTGGAAGCGAAAGGTAGCGGCAGGCACGATGTAGGGTTACAGGCCATGAGCTCAACTCTCAGAAGTGTGTATGCATGGGAGGCAGATGTCTGCTACCCACTCGGACATGGGAGTTGGAACCTAGCTACACTCCTATTGAAGAAGGATGTTGGAAATCGCTGTATTCAACTCAGATACACGGGAGTTCAGGCCCAATGCTTACACATGCTTTTCCCACAACCTATCCCAGCCACTAACATAAGGAGGTTAGCAGGTACGTCTACAGTCAGGCAGGATGCGGGAGGGTTCTGCCCTGTCCTCAACTCTCACAGGGAAGCATGCCTAGAAGCCAGCTCTCAACTAGCTGCATTCTTATGACAGTGTGAAGGTAGCAGTATTCTGAGTAAGGAGGTTCCCAGATTGCCACACTCCGGCACCTGGAGATACCCTCCAGATCTGCATTGTTAACTTGCGTCTCAGAGGCCTCTGGCAAAAGTCTCTGGTGAAGACGTGGGAAACTCACTCTGCAGGCAGTGTGGAACTGTGAGGGACTGAGGGTGAGCTCAACTCTCGGAAGTAAGATGATTTTGGACAAGGCGTTCAACTACCTTCTCACATATGGAACTTAGTATGTAGCACCAGTCTACCCCAGGAATTACTGGGAAATCGCTGGATTGAGCTTGGAGGCACTAGTCTTGTGTGCCGGCAGATTCCAGTTACCTCTCCCAACACTTCGGTGAAGCAGCGAGCCTAGGCCTTTTGGAAGCGAAAGGTAGCTGCAGGCAGGAGGTAGGGTTACAGGCCATAAGCTCAACTCTCAGAAGTGGGTATGCATGGGAGGCAGATGTCTGCTACCCACTCTGACATGCGAGTGGGAACCTAGCTACACTCTGATGAAGAAGGACTTTGGAAATCGCTGTATTCAACTCAGATACACGTGGGTTCAGGCACAACGATTCCACATGCTTTTCTCACAACCTTTCCCTGCCACTAACATGAGGACGTTAGCAGCTCCTTCTACAGTCAAGCAGGATGCGGGAGGGTTGTGCCCTGTCCTTAGCTCTCACAGGGAAGCATGCCTTGAAGCCAGCTGTCAACTAGCTGCATTCTTATGGCAGGGTGAAGGTAGCAGTATTCTGAGACAGGAGGTTCCCAGATTACCACTCTACTGCACCTGGAGATACCCTCCAGGTCTGCATTGTTAACTTGCGTCTCAGAAGCCTCTGGCAAACGTCTCTGGTGAAGACGTGCGAAACTCACTCTGCAGGCAGTGTGGAACTGTGTGGGACTGAGGGTGAGCTCAACTCTCAGAAGTAAGATGTTTTTGGACAAGGCCTTCAACTACCTACTCACGTATGGAACTTAGTATGTAGCACCAGTCTACCCCAGGAATTACTAGGAAATCGCTTGATTGAGCTTGGAGGCACTCGTCTTGTGTGCCGGGAGATTCCAGTTACCTCTCCCAACACTTGCGTCAAGCAGCGAGCCTAGGCCTTTTGGAAGCGAAAGGTAGCGGCAGGCACGATGTAGGGTTACAGGCCATGAGCTCAACTCTCAGAAGTGTGTATGCATGGGAGGCAGATGTCTGCTACCCACTCGGACATGGGAGTTGGAACCTAGCTACACTCCTATTGAAGAAGGATGTTGGAAATCGCTGTATTCAACTCAGATACACGGGAGTTCAGGCCCAATGCTTACACATGCTTTTCCCACAACCTATCCCAGCCACTAACATAAGGAGGTTAGCAGGTACGTCTACAGTCAGGCAGGATGCGGGAGGGTTCTGCCCTGTCCTCAACTCTCACAGGGAAGCATGCCTAGAAGCCAGCTCTCAACTAGCTGCATTCTTATGACAGTGTGAAGGTAGCAGTATTCTGAGTAAGGAGGGTCCCAGATTGCCACTCTCCGGCACCTGGAGATACCGTCCAGGTCTGCATTGTTAACTTGCGTCTCAGAGGCCTCTGGCAAAAGTCTCTGGTGAAGACGTGGGAAACTCACTCTGCAGGCAGTGTGGAACTGTGAGGGACTGAGGGTGAGCTCACCTCTCGGCAGTAAGATGATTTTGGACAAGGCGTTCAGCTACCTTCTCACATATGGAACTTAGTATGTAGCACCAGTCTACCCCAGGAATTACTGGGAAATCGCTGGATTGAACTTAGAGGCACTAGTCTTGTGTGCCGGCAGATTCCAGTTACCTCTCCCAACACTTCGGTGAAGCAGCGAGCCTAGGCCTTTTGGAAGCGAAAGGTAGCTGCAGGCAGGAGGTAGGGTTACAGGCCATAAGCTCAACTCTCAGAAGTGGGTATGCATGGGAGGCAGATGTCTGCTACCCACTCGGACATGCGAGTGGGAACCTAGCTACACTCTGATGAAGAAGGACATTGGAAATCGCTGTATTCAACTCAGATACACGTGGGTTCAGGCACAACGATTCCACATGCTTTTCTCACAACCTTTCCCTGCCACTAACATGAGGACGTTAGCAGCTCCTTCTACAGTCAAGCAGGATGCGGGAGGGTTGTGCCCTGTCCTTAGCTCTCACAGGGAAGCATGCCTTGAAGCCAGCTGTCAACTAGCTGCATTCTTATGGCAGGGTGAAGGTAGCAGTATTCTGAGACAGGAGGTTCCCAGATTACCACTCTACTGCACCTGGAGATACCCTCCAGGTCTGCATTGTTAACTTGCGTCTCAGAAGCCTCTGGCAAACGTCTCTGGTGAAGACGTGCGAAACTCACTCTGCAGGCAGTGTGGAACTGTGTGGGACTGAGGGTGAGCTCAACTCTCAGAAGTAAGATGTTTTTGGACAAGGCGTTCAACTACCTACTCACGTATGGAACTTAGTATGTAGCACCAGTCTACCCCAGGAATTACTAGGAAATCGCTTGATTGAGCTTGGAGGCACTCGTCTTGTGTGCCGGGAGATTCCAGTTACCTCTCCCAACACTTGCGTCAAGCAGCGAGCCTAGGCCTTTTGGAAGCGAAAGGTAGCGGCAGGCACGATGTAGGGTTACAGGCCATGAGCTCAACTCTCAGAAGTGTGTATGCATGGGAGGCAGATGTCTGCTACCCACTCGGACATGGGAGTTGGAACCTAGCTACACTCCTATTGAAGAAGGATGTTGGAAATCGCTGTATTCAACTCAGATACACGGGAGTTCAGGCCCAATGCTTACACATGCTTTTCCCACAACCTATCCCAGCCACTAACATAAGGAGGTTAGCAGGTACGTCTACAGTCAGGCAGGATGCGGGATGGTTCTGCCCTGTCCTCAACTCTCACAGGGAAGCATGCCTAGAAGCCAGCTCTCACTAGCTGCATTCTTATGACAGTGTGAAGGTAGCAGTATTCTGAGTAAGGAGGGTCCCAGATTGCCACTCTCCGGCACCTGGAGATACCGTCCAGGTCTGCATTGTTAACTTGCGTCTCAGAGGCCTCTGGCAAAAGTCTCTGGTGAAGACGTGGGAAACTCACTCTGCAGGCAGTGTGGAACTGTGAGGGACTGAGGGTGAGCTCAACTCTCAGAAGTAAGATGTTTTTGGACAAGGCCTTCAACTACCTACTCACGTATGGAACTTAGTATGTATCACCAGTCTACCCCAGGAATTACTAGGAAATCGCTTGATTGAGCTTGGAGGCACTCGTCTTGTGTGCCGGGAGATTCCAGTTACCTCTCCCAACACTTGCGTCAAGCAGCGAGCCTAGGCCTTTTGGAAGCGAAAGGTAGCGGCAGGCACGATGTAGGGTTACAGGCCATGAGCTCAACTCTCAGAAGTGTGTATGCATGGGAGGCAGATGTCTGCTACCCACTCGGACATGGGAGTTGGAACCTAGCTACACTCCTATTGAAGAAGGATGTTGGAAATCGCTGTATTCAACTCAGATACACGGGAGTTCAGGCCCAATGCTTACACATGCTTTTCCCACAACCTATCCCAGCCACTAACATAAGGAGGTTAGCAGGTACGTCTACAGGCAGGCAGGATGCGGGAGGGTTCTGCCCTGTCCTCAACTCTCACAGGGAAGCATGCCTAGAAGCCAGCTCTCAACTAGCTGCATTCTTATGACAGTGTGAAGGTAGCAGTATTCTGAGTAAGGAGGATCCCAGATTGCCACTCTCCGGCACCTGGAGATACCGTCCAGGTCTGCATTGTTAACTTGCGTCTCAGAGGCCTCTGGCAAAAGTCTCTGGTGAAGACGTGGGAAACTCACTCTGCAGGCAGTGTGGAACTGTGAGGGACTGAGGGTGAGCTCACCTCTCGGCAGTAAGATGATTTTGGACAAGGCGTTCAGCTACCTTCTCACATATGGAACTTAGTATGTAGCACCAGTCTACCCCAGGAATTACTGGGAAATCGCTGGATTGAGCTTAGAGGCACTAGTCTTGTGTGCCGGGAGATTCCAGTTACCTCTCCCAACACTTCGGTGAAGCAGCGAGCCTAGGCCTTTTGGAAGCGAAAGGTAGCTGCAGGCAGGGGGTAGGGTTACAGGCCATAAGCTCAACTCTCAGAAGTGGGTATGCATGGGAGGCAGATGTCTGCTACCCACTCGGACATGCGAGTGGGAACCTAGCTACACTCTGATGAAGAAGGACATTGGAAATCGCTGTATTCAACTCAAATACACGTGGGTTCAGGCACAACGATTCCACATGCTTTTCTCACAACCTTTCCCTGCCACTAACATAAGGACGTTAGCAGCTCCTTCTACAGTCAAGCAGGATGCGGGAGGGTTGTGCCCTGTCCTTAGCTCTCACAGGGAAGCATGCCTTGAAGCCAGCTGTCAACTAGCTGCATTCTTATTGCAGGGTGAAGGTAGCAGTATTCTGAGACAGGAGGTTCCCAGATTACCACTCTACTGCACCTGGAGATACCCTCCAGGTCTGCATTGTTAACTTGCGTCTCAGAAGCCTCTGGCAAACGTCTCTGGTGAAGACGTGCGAAACTCACTCTGCAGGCAGTGTGGAACTGTGTGGGACTGAGGGTGAGCTCAACTCTCAGAAGTAAGATGTTTTTGGACAAGGCGTTCAACTACCTACTCACGTATGGAACTTAGTATGTAGCACCAGTCTACCCCAGGAATTACTAGGAAATCGCTTGATTGAGCTTGGAGGCACTCGTCTTGTGTGCCGGGAGATTCCAGTTACCTCTCCCAACACTTGCGTCAAGCAGCGAGCCTAGGCCTTTTGGAAGCGAAAGGTAGCGGCAGGCACGATGTAGGGTTACAGGCCATGAGCTCAACTCTCAGAAGTGTGTATGCATGGGAGGCAGATGTCTGCTACCCACTCGGACATGGGAGTTGGAACCTAGCTACACTCCTATTGAAGAAGGCGTTGGAAATCGCTGTATTCAACTCAGATACACGGGAGTTCAGGCCCAATGCTTACACATGCTTTTCCCACAACCTATCCCAGCCACTAACATAAGGAGGTTAGCAGGTACGTCTACAGTCAGGCAGGATGCGGGAGGGTTCTGCCCTGTCCTCAACTCTCACAGGGAAGCATGCCTAGAAGCCAGCTCTCAACTAGCTGCATTCTTATGACAGTGTGAAGGTAGCAGTATTCTGAGTAAGGAGGTTCCCAGATTGCCACACTCCGGCACCTGGAGATACCCTCCAGGTCTGCATTGTTAACTTGCGTCTCAGAGGCCTCTGGCAAAAGTCTCTGGTGAAGACGTGGGAAACTCACTCTGCAGGCAGTGTGGAACTGTGAGGGACTGAGGGTGAGCTCAACTCTCGGAAGTAAGATGATTTTGGACAAGGCGTTCAACTACCTTCTCACATATGGAACTTAGTATGTAGCACCAGTCTACCCCAGGAATTACTGGGAAATCGCTGGATTGAGCTTGGAGGCACTAGTCTTGTGTGCCGGCAGATTCCAGTTACCTCTCCCAACACTTCGGTGAAGCAGCGAGCCTAGGCCTTTTGGAAGCGAAAGGTAGCTGCAGGCAGGAGGTAGGGTTACAGGCCATAAGCTCAACTCTCAGAAGTGGGTATGCATGGGAGGCAGATGTCTGCTACCCACTCGGACATGCGTGTGGGAACCTAGCTACACTCTGATGAAGAAGGACATTGGAAATCGCTGTATTCAACTCAGATACACGTGGGTTCAGGCACAACGATTCCACATGCTTTTCTCACAACCTTTCCCTGCCACTAACATGAGGACGTTAGCAGCTCCTTCTACAGTCAAGCAGGATGCGGGAGGGTTGTGCCCTGTCCTTAGCTCTCACAGGGAAGCATGCCTTGAAGCCAGCTGTCAACTAGCTGCATTCTTATGGCAGGGTGAAGGTAGCAGTATTCTGAGACAGGAGGTTCCCAGATTACCACTCTACTGCACCTGGAGATACCCTCCAGGTCTGCATTGTTAACTTGCGTCTCAGAAGCCTCTGGCAAACGTCTCTGGTGAAGACGTGCGAAACTCACTCTGCAGGCAGTGTGGAACTGTGTGGGACTGAGGGTGAGCTCAACTCTCAGAAGTAAGATGTTTTTGGACAAGGCCTTCAACTACCTACTCACGTATGGAACTTAGTATGTAGCACCAGTCTACCCCAGGAATTACTAGGAAATCGCTTGATTGAGCTTGGAGGCACTCGTCTTGTGTGCCGGGAGATTCCAGTTACCTCTCCCAACACTTGCGTCAAGCAGCGAGCCTAGGCCTTTTGGAAGCGAAAGGTAGCGGCAGGCACGATGTAGGGTTACAGGCCATGAGCTCAACTCTCAGAAGTGTGTATGCATGGGAGGCAGATGTCTGCTACCCACTCGGACATGGGAGTTGGAACCTAGCTACACTCCTATTGAAGAAGGATGTTGGAAATCGCTGTATTCAACTCAGATACACGGGAGTTCAGGCCCAATGCTTACACATGCTTTTCCCACAACCTATCCCAGCCACTAACATAAGGAGGTTAGCAGGTACGTGTACAGTCAGGCAGGATGCGGGAGGGTTCTGCCCTGTCCTCAACTCTCACAGGGAAGCATGCCTAGAAGCCAGCTCTCAACTAGCTGCATTCTTATGACAGTGTGAAGGTAGCAGTATTCTGAGTAAGGAGGTTCCCAGATTGCCACACTCCGGCACCTGGAGATACCCTCCAGATCTGCATTGTTAACTTGCGTCTCAGAGGCCTCTGGCAAAAGTCTCTGGTGAAGACGTGGGAAACTCACTCTGCAGGCAGTGTGGAACTGTGAGGGACTGAGTGTGAGCTCAACTCTCAGAAGTAAGATGATTTTGGACAAGGCGTTCAGCTACCTTCTCACATATGGAACTTAGTATGTAGCACCAGTCTACCCCAGGAATTACTGGGAAATCGCTGGATTGAGCTTGGAGGCACTAGTCTTGTGTGCCGGCAGATTCCAGTTACCTCTCCCAACACTTCGGTGAAGCAGGGAGCCTTGGCCTTTTGGAAGCGAAAGGTAGCTGCAGGCAGGAGGTAGGGTTACAGGCCATAAGCTCAACTCTCAGAAGTGGGTATGCATGGGAGGCAGATGTCTGCTACCCACTCTGACATGCGAGTGGGAACCTAGCTACACTCTGATGAAGAAGGACTTTGGAAATCGCTGTATTCAACTCAGATACACGTGGGTTCAGGCACAACGATTCCACATGCTTTTCTCACAACCTTTCCCTGCCACTAACATGAGGACGTTAGCAGCTCCTTCTACAGTCAAGCAGGATGCGGGAGGGTTGTGCCCTGTCCTTAGCTCTCACAGGGAAGCATGCCTTGAAGCCAGCTGTCAACTAGCTGCATTCTTATGGCAGGGTGAAGGTAGCAGTATTCTGAGACAGGAGGTTCCCAGATTACCACTCTACTGCACCTGGAGATACCCTCCAGGTCTGCATTGTTAACTTGCGTCTCAGAAGCCTCTGGCAAACGTCTCTGGTGAAGACGTGCGAAACTCACTCTGCAGGCAGTGTGGAACTGTGTGGGACTGAGGGTGAGCTCAACTCTCAGAAGTAAGATGTTTTTGGACAAGGCGTTCAACTACCTACTCACGTATGGAACTTAGTATGTAGCACCAGTCTACCCCAGGAATTACTAGGAAATCGCTTGATTGAGCTTGGAGGCACTCGTCTTGTGTGCCGGGAGATTCCAGTTACCTCTCCCAACACTTGCGTCAAGCAGCGAGCCTAGGCCTTTTGGAAGCGAAAGGTAGCGGCAGGCACGATGTAGGGTTACAGGCCATGAGCTCAACTCTCAGAAGTGTGTATGCATGGGAGGCAGATGTCTGCTACCCACTCGGACATGGGAGTTGGAACCTAGCTACACTCCTATTGAAGAAGGATGTTGGAAATCGCTGTATTCAACTCAGATACACGGGAGTTCAGGCCCAATGCTTACACATGCTTTTCCCACAACCTATCCCAGCCACTAACATAAGGAGGTTAGCAGGTACGTCTACAGTCAGGCAGGATGCGGGAGGGTTCTGCCCTGTCCTCAACTCTCACAGGGAAGCATGCCTAGAAGCCAGCTCTCAACTAGCTGCATTCTTATGACAGTGTGAAGGTAGCTGTATTCTGAGTAAGGAGGGTCCCAGATTGCCACTCTCCGGCACCTGGAGATACCGTCCAGGTCTGCATTGTTAACTTGCGTCTCAGAGGCCTCTGGCAAAAGTCTCTGGTGAAGACGTGGGAAACTCACTCTGCAGGCAGTGTGGAACTGTGAGGGACTGAGGGTGAGCTCACCTCTCGGCAGTAAGATGATTTTGGACAAGGCGTTCAGCTACCTTCTCACATATGGAACTTAGTATGTAGCACCAGTCTACCCCAGGAATTACTGGGAAATCGCTGGATTGAGCTTAGAGGCACTAGTCTTGTGTGCCGGGAGATTCCAGTTACCTCTCCCAACACTTCGGTGAAGCAGCGAGCCTAGGCCTTTTGGAAGCGAAAGGTAGCTGCAGGCAGGAGGTAGGGTTACAGGCCATAAGCTCAACTCTCAGAAGTGGGTATGCATGGGAGGCAGATGTCTGCTACCCACTCGGACATGCGAGTGGGAACCTAGCTACACTCTGATGAAGAAGGACATTGGAAATCGCTGTATTCAACTCAGATACACGTGGGTTCAGGCACAACGATTCCACATGCTTTTCTCACAACCTTTCCCTGCCACTAACATGAGGACGTTAGCAGCTCCTTCTACAGTCAAGCAGGATGCGGGAGGGTTGTGCCCTGTCCTTAGCTCTCACAGGGAAGCATGCCTTGAAGCCAGCTGTCAACTAGCTGCATTCTTATGGCAGGGTGAAGGTAGCAGTATTCTGAGACAGGAGGTTCCCAGATTACCACTCTACTGCACCTGGAGATACCCTCCAGGTCTGCATTGTTAACTTGTGTCTCATAGCCTCTGGCAAACGTCTCTGGTGAAGACGTGCGAAACTCACTCTGCAGGCAGTGTGGAACTGTGAGGGACTGAGGGTGAGCTCAACTCTCAGAAGTAAGATGATTTTGGACAAGGCGTTCAGCTACCTTCTCACATATGGAACTTAGTATGTAGCACCAGTCTACCCCAGGAATTACTGGGAAATCGCTGGATTGAGCTTGGAGGCACTAGTCTTGTGTGCCGGCAGATTCCAGTTACCTCTCCCAACACTTCGGTGAAGCAGCGAGCCTAGGCCTTTTGGAAGCGAAAGGTAGCTGCAGGCAGGAGGTAGGGTTACAGGCCATAAGCTCAACTCTCAGAAGTGGGTATGCATGGGAGGCAGATATCTGCTACCCACTCTGACATGCGAGTGGGAACCTAGCTACACTCTGATGAAGAAGGACTTTGGAAATCGCTGTATTCAACTCAGATACACGTGGGTTCAGGCACAACGATTCCACATGCTTTTCTCACAACCTTTCCCTGCCACTAACATGAGGACGTTAGCAGCTCCTTCTACAGTCAAGCAGGATGCGGGAGGGTTGTGCCCTGTCCTTAGCTCTCACAGGGAAGCATGCCTTGAAGCCAGCTGTCAACTAGCTGCATTCTTATGGCAGGGTGAAGGTAGCAGTATTCTGAGACAGGAGGTTCCCAGATTACCACTCTACTGCACCTGGAGATACCCTCCAGGTCTGCATTGTTAACTTGCGTCTCAGAAGCCTCTGGCAAACGTCTCTGGTGAAGACGTGGGAAACTCACTCTGCAGGCAGTGTGGAACTGTGTGGGACTGAGGGTGAGCTCAACTCTCAGAAGTAAGATGTTTTTGGACAAGGCGTTCAACTACCTACTCACGTATGGAACTTAGTATGTAGCACCAGTCTACCCCAGGAATTACTAGGAAATCGCTTGATTGAGCTTGGAGGCACTCGTCTTGTGTGCCGGGAGATTCCAGTTACCTCTCCCAACACTTGCGTCAAGCAGCGAGCCTAGGCCTTTTGGAAGCGAAAGGTAGTGGCAGGCACGATGTAGGGTTACAGGCCATGAGCTCAACTCTCAGAAGTGTGTATGCATGGGAGGCAGATGTCTGCTACCCACTCGGACATGGGAGTTGGAACCTAGCTACACTCCTATTGAAGAAGGATGTTGGAAATCGCTGTATTCAACTCAGATACACGGGAGTTCAGGCCCAATGCTTACACATGCTTTTCCCACAACCTATCCCAGCCACTAACATAAGGAGGTTAGCAGGTACGTCTACAGTCAGGCAGGATGCGGGAGGATTCTGCCCTGTCCTCAACTCTCACAGGGAAGCATGCCTAGAAGCCAGCTCTCAACTAGCTGCATTCTTATGACAGTGTGAAGGTAGCAGTATTCTGAGTAAGGAGGGTCCCAGATTGCCACTCTCCGGCACCTGGAGATACCGTCCAGGTCTGCATTGTTAACTTGCATCTCAGAGGCCTCTGGCAAAAGTCTCTGGTGAAGACGTGGGAAACTCACTCTGCAGGCAGTGTGGAACTGTGAGGGACTGAGGGTGAGCTCACCTCTCGGCAGTAAGATGATTTTGGACAAGGCGTTCAGCTACCTTCTCACATATGGAACTTAGAATGTAGCACCAGTCTACCCCAGGAATTACTGGGAAATCGCTGCATTGAGCTTAGAGGCACTAGTCTTGTGTGCCGGGAGATTCCAGTTACCTCTCCCAACACTTCGGTGAAGCAGCGAGCCTAGGCCTTTTGGAAGCGAAAGGTAGCTGCAGGCAGGAGGTAGGGTTACAGGCCATATGCTCAACTCTCAGAAGTGGGTATGCATGGGAGGCAGATGTCTGCTACCCACTCTGACATGCGAGTGGGAACCTAGCTACACTCTGATGAAGAAGGACATTGGAAATCGCTGTATTCAACTCAGATACACGTGGGTTCAGGCACAACGATTCCACTTGCTTTTCTCACAACCTTTCCCTGCCACTAACATGAGGACGTTAGCAGCTCCTTCTACAGTCAAGCAGGATGCGGGAGGGTTGTGTCCTGTCCTTAGCTCTCACAGGGAAGCATGCCTTGAAGCCAGCTGTCAACTAGCTGCATTCTTATGGCAGGGTGAAGGTAGCAGTATTCTGAGACAGGAGGTTCCCAGATTACCACTCTACTGCACCTGGAGATACCCTCCAGGTCTGCATTGTTAACTTGCTTCTCATAGCCTCTGGCAAACGTCTCTGGTGAAGACGTGCGAAACTCACTCTGCAGGCAGTGTGGAACTGTGAGGGACTGAGGGTGAGCTCAACTCTCAGAAGTAAGATGATTTTGGACAAGGCGTTCAGCTACCTTCTCACATATGGAACTTAGTATGTAGCACCAGTCTACCCCAGGAATTACTGGGAAATCGCTGGATTGAGCTTGGAGGCACTAGTCTTGTGTGCCGGGAGATTCCAGTTACCTCTCCCAACACTTCGGTGAAGCAGCGAGCCTAGGCCTTTTGGAAGCGAAAGGTAGCTGCAGGCAGGAGGTAGGGTTACAGGCCATAAGCTCAACTCTCAGAAGTGGGTATGCATGGGAGGCAGATGTCTGCTACCCACTCGGACATGCGAGTGGGAACCTAGCTACACTCTGATGAAGAAGGACATTGGAAATCGCTGTATTCAACTCAGATACACGTGGGTTCAGGCACAACGATTCCACATGCTTTTCTCACAACCTTTCCCTGCCACTAACATGAGGACGTTAGCAGCTCCTTCTACAGTCAAGCGGGATGCGGGAGGGTTGTGCCCTGTCCTTAGCTCTCACAGGGAAGCATGCCTTGAAGCCAGCTGTCAACTAGCTGCATTCTTATGGCAGGGTGAAGGTAGCAGTATTCTGAGACAGGAGGTTTCCAGATTACCACTCTACTGCACCTGGAGATACCCTCCAGGTCTGCATTGTTAACTTGCGTCTCATAGCCTCTGGCAAACGTCTCTGGTGAAGACGTGCGAAACTCACTCTGCAGGCAGTGTGGAACTGTGAGGGACTGAGGGTGAGCTCACCTCTCAGAAGTAAGATGATTTTGAACAAGGCGTTCAGCTACCTTCTCACATATGGAACTTAGTATGTAGCACCAGTCTACCCCAGGAATTACTGGGAAATCGCTGGATTGAGCTTGGAGGCACTCGTCTTGTGTGCCGTGAGATTCCAGTTACCTCTCCCAACACTTCGGTGAAGCAGCGAGCCTAGGCCTTTTGGAAGCGAAAGGTAGCTGCAGGCAGGAGGTAGGGTTACAGGCCATAAGCTCAACTCTCAGAAGTGGGTATGCATGGGAGGCAGATATCTGCTACCCACTCTGACATGCGAGTGGGAACCTAGCTACACTCTGATGAAGAAGGACTTTGGAAATCGCTGTATTCTACTCAGATACACGTGGGTTCAGGCACAACGATTCCACATGCTTTTCTCACAACCTTTCCCTGCCACTAACATGAGGACGTTAGCAGCTCCTTCTACAGTCAAGCAGGATGCGGGAGGGTTGTGCCCTGTCCTTAGCTCTCACAGGGAAGCATGCCTTGAACCCAGCTGTCAACTAGCTGCATTCTTATGGCAGGGTGAAGGTAGCAGTATTCTGAGACAGGAGGTTCCCAGATTACCACTCTACTGCACCTGGAGATACCCTCCAGGTCTGCATTGTTAACTTGCGTCTCAGAAGCCTCTGGCAAACGTCTCTGGTGAAGACGTGCGAAACTCACTCTGCAGGCAGTGTGGAACTGTGAGGGACTGAGGGTGAGCTCAACTCTCAGAAGTAAGATGTTTTTGGACAAGGCGTTCAACTACCTACTCACGTATGGAACTTAGTATGTAGCACCAGTCTACCCCAGGAATTACTGGGAAATCGCTGGATTGAGCTTGGAGGCACTAGTCTTGTGTGCCGGGAGATTCCAGTTACCTCTCCCAACACTTCGGTGAAGCAGCGAGCCTAGGCCTTTTGGAAGCGAAAGGTAGCTGCAGGCAGGAGGTAGGGTTACAGGCCATAAGCTCAACTCTCAGAAGTGTGTATGCATGGGAGGCAGATGTCTGCTACCCACTCGGACATGGGAGTTGGAACCTAGCTACACTCCTATTGAAGAAGGATGTTGGAAATCGCTGTATTCAACTCAGATACACGGGAGTTCAGGCCCAATGCTTACACATGCTTTTCCCACAACCTATCCCAGCCACTAACATAAGGAGGTTAGCAGGTACGTCTACAGGCAGGCAGGATGCGGGAGGGTTCTGCCCTGTCCTCAACTCTCACAGGGAAGCATGCCTAGAAGCCAGCTCTCAACTAGCTGCATTCTTATGACAGTGTGAAGGTAGCAGTATTCTGAGTAAGGAGGGTCCCAGATTGCCACTCTCCGGCACCTGGAGATACCGTCCAGGTCTGCATTGTTAACTTGCGTCTCAGAGGCCTCTGGCAAAAGTCTCTGGTGAAGACGTGGGAAACTCACTCTGCAGGCAGTGTGGAACTGTGAGGGACTGAGGGTGAGCTCACCTCTCAGCAGTAAGATGATTTTGGACAAGGCGTTCAGCTACCTTCTCACATATGGAACTTAGTATGTAGCACCAGTCTACCCCAGGAATTACTGGGAAATCGCTGGATTGAGCTTGGAGGCACTAGTCTTGTGTGCCGGGAGATTCCAGTTACCTCTCCCAACACTTCAGTGAAGCAGCGAGCCTAGGCCTTTTGGAAGCGAAAGGTAGCTGCAGGCAGGAGGTAGGGTTACAGGCCATAAGCTCAACTCTCAGAAGTGGGTATGCATGGGAGGCAGATGTCTGCTACCCACTCGGACATGCGAGTGGGAACCTAGCTACACTCTGATGAAGAAGGACTTTGGAAATCGCTGTATTCAACTCAGATACACGTGGGTTCAGGCACAACGATTCCACATGCTTTTCTCACAACCTTTCCCTGCCACTAACATGAGGACGTTAGCAGTTCCTTCTACAGTCAAGCAGGATGCGGGAGGGTTGTGCCCTGTCCTTAGCTCTCACAGGGAAGCATGCCTTGAAGCCAGCTGTCAACTAGCTGCATTCTTATGGCAGGGTCAAGGTAGCAGTATTCTGAGACAGGAGGTTCCCAGATTACCACTCTACTGCACCTGGAGATACCCTACAGGTCTGCATTGTTAACTTGCGTCTCAGAAGCCTCTGGCAAACGTCTCTGGTGAAGACGTGCGAAACTCACTCTGCAGGCAGTGTGGAACTGTGTGGGACTGAGGGTGAGCTCAACTCTCAGAAGTAAGATGTTTTTGGACAAGGCCTTCAACTACCTACTCACGTATGGAACTTAGTATGTAGCACCAGTCTACCCCAGGAATTACTAGGAAATCGCTTGATTGAGCTTGGAGGCACTCGTCTTGTGTGCCGGGAGATTCCAGTTACCTCTCCCAACACTTGCGTCAAGCAGCGAGCCTAGGCCTTTTGGAAGCGAAAGGTAGCGGCAGGCACGATGTAGGGTTACAGGCCATGAGCTCAACTCTCAGAAGTGTGTATGCATGGGAGGCAGATGTCTGCTACCCACTCGGACATGGGAGTTGGAACCTAGCTACACTCCTATTGAAGAAGGATGTTGGAAATCGCTGTATTCAACTCAGATACACGGGAGTTCAGGCCCAATGCTTACACATGCTTTTCCCACAACCTATCCCAGCCACTAACATAAGGAGGTTAGCAGGTACGTCTACAGTCAGGCAGGATGCGGGAGGGTTCTGCCCTGTCCTCAACTCTCACAGGGAAGCATGCCTAGAAGCCAGCTCTCAACTAGCTGCATTCTTATGACAGTGTGAAGGTAGCAGTATTCTGAGTAAGGAGGTTCCCAGATTGCCACACTCCGGCACCTGGAGATACCCTCCAGATCTGCATTGTTAACTTGCGTCTCAGAGGCCTCTGGCAAAAGTCTCTGGTGAAGACGTGGGAAACTTACTCTGCAGGCAGTGTGGAACTGTGAGGGACTGAGGGTGAGCTCAACTCTCGGAAGTAAGATGATTTTGGACAAGGCGTTCAACTACCTTCTCACATATGGAACTTAGTATTTAGCACCAGTCTACCCCAGGAATTACTGGGAAATCGCTGGATTGAGCTTGGAGGCACTAGTCTTGTGTGCCGGCAGATTCCAGTTACCTCTCCCAACACTTCGGTGAAGCAGCGAGCCTAGGCCTTTTGGAAGCGAAAGGTAGCTGCAGGCAGGAGGTAGGGTTACAGGCCATAAGCTCAACTCTCAGAAGTGGGTATGCATGGGAGGCAGATGTCTGCTACCCACTCTGACATGCGAGTGGGAACCTAGCTACACTCTGATGAAGAAGGACTTTGGAAATCGCTGTATTCAACTCAGATACACGTGGGTTCAGGCACAACGATTCCACATGCTTTTCTCACAACCTTTCCCTGCCACTAACATGAGGACGTTAGCAGCTCCTTCTACAGTCAAGCAGGATGCGGGAGGGTTGTGCCCTGTCCTTAGCTCTCACAGGGAAGCATGCCTTGAAGCCAGCTGTCAACTAGCTGCATTCTTATGGCAGGGTGAAGGTAGCAGTATTCTGAGACAGGAGGTTCCCAGATTACCACTCTACTGCACCTGGAGATACCCTCCAGGTCTGCATTGTTAACTTGCGTCTCAGAAGCCTCTGGCAAACGTCTCTGGTGAAGACGTGCGAAACTCACTCTGCAGGCAGTGTGGAACTGTGTGGGACTGAGGGTGAGCTCAACTCTCAGAAGTAAGATGTTTTTGGACAAGGCCTTCAACTACCTACTCACGTATGGAACTTAGTATGTAGCACCAGTCTACCCCAGGAATTACTAGGAAATCGCTTGATTGAGCTTGGAGGCACTCGTCTTGTGTGCCGGGAGATTCCAGTTACCTCTCCCAACACTTGCGTCAAGCAGCGAGCCTAGGCCTTTTGGAAGCGAAAGGTAGCGGCAGGCACGATGTAGGGTTACAGGCCATGAGCTCAACTCTCAGAAGTGTGTATGCATGGGAGGCAGATGTCTGCTACCCACTCGGACATGGGAGTTGGAACCTAGCTACACTCCTATTGAAGAAGGATGTTGGAAATCGCTGTATTCAACTCAGATACACGGGAGTTCAGGCCCAATGCTTACACATGCTTTTCCCACAACCTATCCCAGCCACTAACATAAGGAGGTTAGCAGGTACGTCTACAGTCAGGCAGGATGCGGGAGGGTTCTGCCCTGTCCTCAACTCTCACAGGGAAGCATGCCTAGAAGCCAGCTCTCAACTAGCTGCATTCTTATGACAGTGTGAAGGTAGCTGTATTCTGAGTAAGGAGGGTCCCAGATTGCCACTCTCCGGCACCTGGAGATACCGTCCAGGTCTGCATTGTTAACTTGCGTCTCAGAGGCCTCTGGCAAAAGTCTCTGGTGAAGACGTGGGAAACTCACTCTGCAGGCAGTGTGGAACTGTGAGGGACTGAGTGTGAGCTCAACTCTCAGAAGTAAGATGATTTTGGACAAGGCGTTCAGCTACCTTCTCACATATGGAACTTAGTATGTAGCACCAGTCTACCCCAGGAATTACTGGGAAATCGCTGGATTGAGCTTGGAGGCACTAGTCTTGTGTGCCGGGAGATTCCAGTTACCTCTCCCAACACTTCGGTGAAGCAGCGAGCCTAGGCCTTTTGGAAGCGAAAGGTAGCTGCAGGCAGGAGGTAGGGTTACAGGCCATAAGCTCAACTCTCAGAAGTGGGTATGCATGGGAGGCAGATGTCTCCTACCCACTCGGACATGCGTGTGGGAACCTAGCTACACTCTGATGAAGAAGGACATTGGAAATCGCTGTATTCAACTCAGATACACGTGGGTTCAGGCACAACGATTCCACATGCTTTTCTCACAACCTTTCCCTGCCACTAACATGAGGACGTTAGCAGCTCCTTCTACAGTCAAGCAGGATGCGGGAGGGTTGTGCCCTGTCCTTAGCTCTCACAGGGAAGCATGCCTTGAAGCCAGCTGTCAACTAGCTGCATTCTTATGGCAGGGTGAAGGTAGCAGTATTCTGAGACAGGAGGTTCCCAGATTACCACTCTACTGCACCTGGAGATACCCTCCAGGTCTGCATTGTTAACTTGCGTCTCAGAAGCCTCTGGCAAACGTCTCTGGTGAAGACGTGCGAAACTCACTCTGCAGGCAGTGTGGAACTGTGTGGGACTGAGGGTGAGCTCAACTCTCAGAAGTAAGATGTTTTTGGACAAGGCGTTCAACTACCTACTCACGTATGGAACTTAGTATGTAGCACCAGTCTACCCCAGGAATTACTAGGAAATCGCTTGATTGAGCTTGGAGGCACTCGTCTTGTGTGCCGGGAGATTCCAGTTACCTCTCCCAACACTTGCGTCAAGCAGCGAGCCTAGGCCTTTTGGAAGCGAAAGGTAGCGGCAGGCACGATGTAGGGTTACAGGCCATGAGCTCAACTCTCAGAAGTGTGTATGCATGGGAGGCAGATGTCTGCTACCCACTCGGACATGGGAGTTGGAACCTAGCTACACTCCTATTGAAGAAGGATGTTGGAAATCGCTGTATTCAACTCAGATACACGGGAGTTCAGGCCCAATGCTTACACATGCTTTTCCCACAACCTATCCCAGCCACTAACATAAGGAGGTTAGCAGGTACGTCTACAGTCAGGCAGGATGCGGGAGGGTTCTGCCCTGTCCTCAACTCTCACAGGGAAGCATGCCTAGAAGCCAGCTCTCAACTAGCTGCATTCTTATGACAGTGTGAAGGTAGCAGTATTCTGAGTAAGGAGGTTCCCAGATTGCCACACTCCGGCACCTGGAGATACCCTCCAGATCTGCATTGTTAACTTGCGTCTCAGAGGCCTCTGGCAAAAGTCTCTGGTGAAGACGTGGGAAACTCACTCTGCAGGCAGTGTGGAACTGTGAGGGACTGAGGGTGAGCTCAACTCTCGGAAGTAAGATGATTTTGGACAAGGCGTTCAACTACCTTCTCACATATGGAACTTAGTATGTAGCACCAGTCTACCCCAGGAATTACTGGGAAATCGCTGGATTGAGCTTGGAGGCACTAGTCTTGTGTGCCGGCAGATTCCAGTTACCTCTCCCAACACTTCGGTGAAGCAGCGAGCCTAGGCCTTTTGGAAGCGAAAGGTAGCTGCAGGCAGGAGGTAGGGTTACAGGCCATAAGCTCAACTCTCAGAAGTGGGTATGCATGGGAGGCAGATGTCTGCTACCCACTCTGACATGCGAGTGGGAACCTAGCTACACTCTGATGAAGAAGGACTTTGGAAATCGCTGTATTCAACTCAGATACACGTGGGTTCAGGCACAACGATTCCACATGCTTTTCTCACAACCTTTCCCTGCCACTAACATGAGGACGTTAGCAGCTCCTTCTACAGTCAAGCAGGATGCGGGAGGGTTGTGCCCTGTCCTTAGCTCTCACAGGGAAGCATGCCTTGAAGCCAGCTGTCAACTAGCTGCATTCTTATGGCAGGGTGAAGGTAGCAGTATTCTGAGACAGGAGGTTCCCAGATTACCACTCTACTGCACCTGGAGATACCCTCCAGGTCTGCATTGTTAACTTGCTTCTCATAGCCTCTGGCAAACGTCTCTGGTGAAGACGTGCGAAACTCACTCTGCAGGCAGTGTGGAACTGTGAGGGACTGAGGGTGAGCTCAACTCTCAGAAGTAAGATGATTTTGGACAAGGCGTTCAGCTACCTTCTCACATATGGAACTTAGTATGTAGCACCAGTCTACCCCAGGAATTACTGGGAAATCGCTGGATTGAGCTTGGAGGCACTAGTCTTGTGTGCCGGGAGATTCCAGTTACGTCTCCCAACACTTCGGTGAAGCAGCGAGCCTAGGCCTTTT
The DNA here is from genome assembly GCF_048164855.1 of Canis lupus baileyi. Classification (NCBI taxonomy): domain Eukaryota; kingdom Metazoa; phylum Chordata; class Mammalia; order Carnivora; family Canidae; genus Canis; species Canis lupus. The sequence goes on from NC_132852.1 coordinate 63,406,227, forward strand.
GGAAGCGAAAGGTAGCTGCAGGCAGGAGGTAGGGTTACAGGCCATAAGCTCAACTCTCAGAAGTGGGTATGCATGGGAGGCAGATGTCTGCTACCCACTCGGACATGCGAGTGGGAACCTAGCTACACTCTGATGAAGAAGGACATTGGAAATCGCTGTATTCAACTCAGATACACGTGGGTTCAGGCACAACGATTCCACATGCTTTTCTCACAACCTTTCCCTGCCACTAACATGAGGACGTTAGCAGCTCCTTCTACAGTCAAGCAGGATGCGGGAGGGTTGTGCCCTGTCCTTAGCTCTCACAGGGAAGCATGCCTTGAAGCCAGCTGTCAACTAGCTGCATTCTTATGGCAGGGTGAAGGTAGCAGTATTCTGAGACAGGAGGTTCCCAGATTACCACTCTACTGCACCTGGAGATACCCTCCAGGTCTGCATTGTTAACTTGCGTCTCAGAAGCCTCTGGCAAACGTCTCTGGTGAAGACGTGCGAAACTCACTCTGCAGGCAGTGTGGAACTGTGTGGGACTGAGGGTGAGCTCAACTCTCAGAAGTAAGATGTTTTTGGACAAGGCCTTCAACTACCTACTCACGTATGGAACTTAGTATGTAGCACCAGTCTACCCCAGGAATTACTAGGAAATCGCTTGATTGAGCTTGGAGGCACTCGTCTTGTGTGCCGGGAGATTCCAGTTACCTCTCCCAACACTTGCGTCAAGCAGCGAGCCTAGGCCTTTTGGAAGCGAAAGGTAGCGGCAGGCACGATGTAGGGTTACAGGCCATGAGCTCAACTCTCAGAAGTGTGTATGCATGGGAGGCAGATGTCTGCTACCCACTCGGACATGGGAGTTGGAACCTAGCTACACTCCTATTGAAGAAGGATGTTGGAAATCGCTGTATTCAACTCAGATACACGGGAGTTCAGGCCCAATGCTTACACATGCTTTTCCCACAACCTATCCCAGCCACTAACATAAGGAGGTTAGCAGGTACGTCTACAGTCAGGCAGGATGCGGGAGGGTTCTGCCCTGTCCTCAACTCTCACAGGGAAGCATGCCTAGAAGCCAGCTCTCAACTAGCTGCATTCTTATGACAGTGTGAAGGTAGCAGTATTCTGAGTAAGGAGGGTCCCAGATTGCCACACTCCGGCACCTGGAGATACCCTCCATATCTGCATTGTTAACTTGCGTCTCAGAGGCCTCTGGCAAAAGTCTCTGGTGAAGACGTGGGAAACTCACTCTGCAGGCAGTGTGGAACTGTGAGGGACTGAGGGTGAGCTCAACTCTCGGAAGTAAGATGATTTTGGACAAGGCGTTCAACTACCTTCTCACATATGGAACTTAGTATGTAGCACCAGTCTACCCCAGGAATTACTGGGAAATCGCTGGATTGAGCTTGGAGGCACTAGTCTTGTGTGCCGGCAGATTCCAGTTACCTCTCCCAACACTTCGGTGAAGCAGCGAGCCTAGGCCTTTTGGAAGCGAAAGGTAGCTGCAGGCAGGAGGTAGGGTTACAGGCCATAAGCTCAACTCTCAGAAGTGGGTATGCATGGGAGGCAGATGTCTGCTACCCACTCTGACATGCGAGTGGGAACCTAGCTACACTCTGATGAAGAAGGACTTTGGAAATCGCTGTATTCAACTCAGATACACGTGGGTTCAGGCACAACGATTCCACATGCTTTTCTCACAACCTTTCCCTGCCACTAACATGAGGACGTTAGCAGCTCCTTCTACAGTCAAGCAGGATGCGGGAGGGTTGTGCCCTGTCCTTAGCTCTCACAGGGAAGCATGCCTTGAAGCCAGCTGTCAACTAGCTGCATTCTTATGGCAGGGTGAAGGTAGCAGTATTCTGAGACAGGAGGTTCCCAGATTACCACTCTACTGCACCTGGAGATACCCTCCAGGTCTGCATTGTTAACTTGCGTCTCAGAAGCCTCTGGCAAACGTCTCTGGTGAAGACGTGCGAAACTCACTCTGCAGGCAGTGTGGAACTGTGTGGGACTGAGGGTGAGCTCAACTCTCAGAAGTAAGATGTTTTTGGACAAGGCGTTCAACTACCTACTCACGTATGGAACTTAGTATGTAGCACCAGTCTACCCCAGGAATTACTAGGAAATCGCTTGATTGAGCTTGGAGGCACTCGTCTTGTGTGCCGGGAGATTCCAGTTACCTCTCCCAACACTTGCGTCAAGCAGCGAGCCTAGGCCTTTTGGAAGCGAAAGGTAGCGGCAGGCACGATGTAGGGTTACAGGCCATGAGCTCAACTCTCAGAAGTGTGTATGCATGGGAGGCAGATGTCTGCTACCCACTCGGACATGGGAGTTGGAACCTAGCTACACTCCTATTGAAGAAGGATGTTGGAAATCGCTGTATTCAACTCAGATACACGGGAGTTCAGGCCCAATGCTTACACATGCTTTTCCCACAACCTATCCCAGCCACTAACATAAGGAGGTTAGCAGGTACGTCTACAGTCAGGCAGGATGCGGGAGGGTTCTGCCCTGTCCTCAACTCTCACAGGGAAGCATGCCTAGAAGCCAGCTCTCAACTAGCTGCATTCTTATGACAGTGTGAAGGTAGCAGTATTCTGAGTAAGGAGGTTCCCAGATTGCCACACTCCGGCACCTGGAGATACCCTCCAGATCTGCATTGTTAACTTGCGTCTCAGAGGCCTCTGGCAAAAGTCTCTGGTGAAGACGTGGGAAACTCACTCTGCAGGCAGTGTGGAACTGTGAGGGACTGAGTGTGAGCTCAACTCTCAGAAGTAAGATGATTTTGGACAAGGCGTTCAGCTACCTTCTCACATATGGAACTTAGTATGTAGCACCAGTCTACCCCAGGAATTACTGGGAAATCGCTGGATTGAGCTTAGAGGCACTAGTCTTGTGTGCCGGGAGATTCCAGTTACCTCTCCCAACACTTCGGTGAAGCAGCGAGCCTAGGCCTTTTGGAAGCGAAAGGTAGCTGCAGGCAGGAAGTAGGGTTACAGGCCATAAGCTCAACTCTCAGAAGTGGGTATGCATGGTAGGCAGATGTCTGCTACCCACTCGGACATGAGAGTGGGAACCTAGCTACACTCTGATGAAGAAGGACATTGGAAATCGCTGTATTCAACTCAGATACACGTGGGTTCAGGCACAACGATTCCACATGCTTTTCTCACAACCTTTCCCTGCCACTAACATGAGGACATTAGCAGCTCCTTCTACAGTCAAGCAGGATGCGGGAGGGTTGTGCCCTGTCCTTAGCTCTCACAGGGAAGCATGCCTTGAAGCCAGCTGTCAACTAGCTGCATTCTTATGGCAGGGTGAAGGTAGCAGTATTCTGAGACAGGAGGTTCCCAGATTACCACTCTACTGCACCTGGAGATACCCTCCAGGTCTGCATTGTTAACTTGCGTCTCATAGCCTCTGGCAAACGTCTCTGGTGAACACGTGCGAAACTCACTCTGCAGGCAGTGTGGAACTGTGAGGGACTGAGGGTGAGCTCAACTCTCAGAAGTAAGATGATTTTGGACAAGGCGTTCAGCTACCTTCTCACATATGGAACTTAGTATGTAGCACCAGTCTACCCCAGGAATTACTGGGAAATCGCTGGATTGAGCTTGGAGGCACTAGTCTTGTGTGCCGGCAGATTCCAGTTACCTCTCCCAACACTTCGGTGAAGCAGCGAGCCTAGGCCTTTTGGAAGCGAAAGGTAGCTGCAGGCAGGAGGTAGGGTTACAGGCCATAAGCTCAACTCTCAGAAGTGGGTATGCATGGGAGGCAGATATCTTCTACCCACTCTGACATGCGAGTGGGAACCTAGCTACACTCTGATGAAGAAGGACTTTGGAAATCGCTGTATTCAACTCAGATACACGTGGGTTCAGGCACAACGATTCCACATGCTTTTCTCACAACCTTTCCCTGCCACTAACATGAGGACGTTAGCAGCTCCTTCTACAGTCAAGCAGGATGTGGGAGGGTTGTGCCCTGTCCTTAGCTCTCACAGGGAAGCATGCCTTGAAGCCAGCTGTCAACTAGCTGCATTCTTATGGCAGGGTGAAGGTAGCAGTATTCTGAGACAGGAGGTTCCCAGATTACCACTCTACTGCACCTGGAGATACCCTCCAGGTCTGCATTGTTAACTTGCGTCTCAGAAGCCTCTGGCAAACGTCTCTGGTGAAGACGTGCGAAACTCACTCTGCAGGCAGTGTGGAACTGTGTGGGACTGAGGGTGAGCTCAACTCTCAGAAGTAAGATGTTTTTGGACAAGGCGTTCAACTACCTACTCACGTATGGAACTTAGTATGTAGCACCAGTCTACCCCAGGAATTACTAGGAAATCGCTTGATTTAGCTTGGAGGCACTCGTCTTGTGTGCCGGGAGATTCCAGTTACCTCTCCCAACACTTGCGTCAAGCAGCGAGCCTAGGCCTTTTGGAAGCGAAAGGTAGCGGCAGGCACGATGTAGGGTTACAGGCTATGAGCTCAACTCTCAGAAGTGTGTATGCATGGGAGGCAGATGTCTGCTACCCACTCGGACATGGGAGTTGGAACCTAGCTACACTCCTATTGAAGAAGGATGTTGGAAATCGCTGTATTCAACTCAGATACACGGGAGTTCAGGCCCAATGCTTACACATGCTTTTCCCACAACCTATCCCAGCCACTAACATAAGGAGGTTAGCAGGTACGTCTACAGTCAGGCAGGATGCGGGAGGGTTCTGCCCTGTCCTCAACTCTCACAGGGAAGCATGCCTAGAAGCCAGCTGTCAACTAGCTGCATTCTTATGACAGTGTGAAGGTAGCAGTATTCTGAGTAAGGAGGGTCCCAGATTGCCACTCTCCGGCACCTGGAGATACCGTCCAGGTCTGCATTGTTAACTTGCATCTCAGAGGCCTCTGGCAAAAGTCTCTGGTGAAGACGTGGGAAACTCACTCTGCAGGCAGTGTGGAACTGTGAGGGACTGAGGGTGAGCTCACCTCTCGGCAGTAAGATGATTTTGGACAAGGCGTTCAGCTACCTTCTCACATATGGAACTTAGAATGTAGCACCAGTCTACCCCAGGAATTACTGGGAAATCGCTGGATTGAGCTTAGAGGCACTAGTCTTGTGTGCCGGGAGATTCCAGTTACCTCTCCCAACACTTCGGTGAAGCAGTGAGCCTAGGCTATTTGGAAGCGAAAGGTAGCTGCAGGCAGGAGGTAGGGTTACAGGCCATATGCTCAACTCTCAGAAGTGGGTATGCATGGGAGGCAGATGTCTGCTACCCACTCTGACATGCGAGTGGGAACCTAGCTACACTCTGATGAAGAAGGACATTGGAAATCGCTGTATTCAACTCAGATACACGTGGGTTCAGGCACAACGATTCCACATGCTTTTCTCACAACCTTTCCCTGCCACTAACATGAGGACGTTAGCAGCTCCTTCTACAGTCAAGCAGGATGCGGGAGGGTTGTGTCCTGTCCTTAGCTCTCACAGGGAAGCATGCCTTGAAGCCAGCTGTCAACTAGCTGCATTCTTATGGCAGGGTGAAGGTAGCAGTATTCTGAGACAGGAGGTTCCCAGATTACCACTCTACTGCACCTGGAGATACCCTCCAGGTCTGCATTGTTAACTTGCTTCTCATAGCCTCTGGCAAACGTCTCTGGTGAAGACGTGCGAAACTCACTCTGCAGGCAGTGTGGAACTGTGAGGGACTGAGGGTGAGCTCAACTCTCAGAAGTAAGATGATTTTGGACAAGGCGTTCAGCTACCTTCTCACATATGGAACTTAGTATGTAGCACCAGTCTACCCCAGGAATTACTGGGAAATCGCTGGATTGAGCTTGGAGGCACTAGTCTTGTGTGCCGGGAGATTCCAGTTACCTCTCCCAACACTTCGGTGAAGCAGCGAGCCTAGGCCTTTTGGAAGCGAAAGGTAGCTGCAGGCAGGAGGTAGGGTTACAGGCCATAAGCTCAACTCTCAGAAGTGGGTATGCATGGGAGGCAGATGTCTGCTACCCACTCGGACATGCGAGTGGGAACCTAGCTACACTCTGATGAAGAAGGACATTGGAAATCGCTGTATTCAACTCAGATACACGTGGGTTCAGGCACAACGATTCCACATGCTTTTCTCACAACCTTTCCCTGCCACTAACATGAGGACGTTAGCAGCTCCTTCTACAGTCAAGCAGGATGCGGGAGGGTTGTGCCCTGTCCTTAGCTCTCACAGGGAAGCATGCCTTGAAGCCAGCTGTCAACTAGCTGCATTCTTATGGCAGGGTGAAGGTAGCAGTATTCTGAGACAGGAGGTTCCCAGATTACCACTCTACTGCACCTGGAGATACCCTCCAGGTCTGCATTGTTAACTTGCGTCTCAGAAGCCTCTGGCAAACGTCTCTGGTGAAGACGTGCGAAACTCACTCTGCAGGCAGTGTGGAACTGTGTGGGACTGAGGGTGAGCTCAACTCTCAGAAGTAAGATGTTTTTGGACAAGGCCTTCAACTACCTACTCACGTATGGAACTTAGTATGTAGCACCAGTCTACCCCAGGAATTACTAGGAAATCGCTTGATTGAGCTTGGAGGCACTCGTCTTGTGTGCCGGGAGATTCCAGTTACCTCTCCCAACACTTGCGTCAAGCAGCGAGCCTAGGCCTTTTGGAAGCGAAAGGTAGCGGCAGGCACGATGTAGGGTTACAGGCCATGAGCTCAACTCTCAGAAGTGTGTATGCATGGGAGGCAGATGTCTGCTACCCACTCGGACATGGGAGTTGGAACCTAGCTACACTCCTATTGAAGAAGGATGTTGGAAATCGCTGTATTCAACTCAGATACACGGGAGTTCAGGCCCAATGCTTACACATGCTTTTCCCACAACCTATCCCAGCCACTAACATAAGGAGGTTAGCAGGTACGTCTACAGTCAGGCAGGATGCGGGAGGGTTCTGCCCTGTCCTCAACTCTCACAGGGAAGCATGCCTAGAAGCCAGCTCTCAACTAGCTGCATTCTTATGACAGTGTGAAGGTAGCAGTATTCTGAGTAAGGAGGGTCCCAGATTGCCACTCTCCGGCACCTGGAGATACCGTCCAGGTCTGCATTGTTAACTTGCGTCTCAGAGGCCTCTGGCAAAAGTCTCTGGTGAAGACGTGGGAAACTCACTCTGCAGGCAGTGTGGAACTGTGAGGGACTGAGGGTGAGCTCACCTCTCAGCAGTAAGATGATTTTGGACAAGGCGTTCAGCTACCTTCTCACATATGGAACTTAGTATGTAGCACCAGTCTACCCCAGGAATTACTGGGAAATCGCTGGATTGAGCTTGGAGGCACTAGTCTTGTGTGCCGGGAGATTCCAGTTACCTCTCCCAACACTTCGGTGAAGCAGCGAGCCTAGGCCTTTTGGAAGCGAAAGGTAGCTGCAGGCAGGAGGTAGGGTTACAGGCCATAAGCTCAACTCTCAGAAGTGGGTATGCATGAGAGGCAGATGTCTGCTACCCACTCGGACATGCGAGTGGGAACCTAGCTACACTCTGATGAAGAAGGACTTTGGAAATCGCTGTATTCAACTCAGATACACGTGGGTTCAGGCACAACGATTCCACATGCTTTTCTCACAACTTTTCCCTGCCACTAACATGAGGACGTTAGCAGTTCCTTTTACAGTCAAGCAGGATGCGGGAGGGTTGTGCCCTCTCCTTAGCTCTCACAGGGAAGCATGCCTTGAAGCCAGCTGTCAACTACCTGCATTCTTATGGCAGGGTCAAGGTAGCAGTATTCTGAGACAGGAGGTTCCCAGATTACCACTCTACTGCACCTGGAGATACCCTCCATGTCTGCATTGTTAACTTGCGTCTCAGAAGCCTCTGGCAAACGTCTCTGGTGAAGACGTGCGAAACTCACTCTGCAGGCAGTGTGGAACTGTGTGGGACTGAGGGTGAGCTCAACTCTCAGAAGTAAGATGTTTTTGGACAAGGCCTTCAACTACCTACTCACGTATGGAACTTAGTATGTAGCACCAGTCTACCCCAGGAATTACTAGGAAATCGCTTGATTGAGCTTGGAGGCACTCGTCTTGTGTGCCGGGAGATTCCAGTTACCTCTCCCAACACTTGCGTCAAGCAGCGAGCCTAGGCCTTTTGGAAGCGAAAGGTAGCGGCAGGCACGATGTAGGGTTACAGGCCATGAGCTCAACTCTCAGAAGTGTGTATGCATGGGAGGCAGATGTCTGCTACCCACTCGGACATGGGAGTTGGAACCTAGCTACACTCCTATTGAAGAAGGATGTTGGAAATTGCTGTATTCAACTCAGATACACGGGAGTTCAGGCCCAATGCTTACACATGCTTTTCCCACAACCTATCCCAGCCACTAACATAAGGAGGTTAGCAGGTACGTCTACAGTCAGGCAGGATGCGGGAGGGTTCTGCCCTGTCCTCAACTCTCACAGGGAAGCATGCCTAGAAGCCAGCTCTCAACTAGCTGCATTCTTATGACAGTGTGAAGGTAGCAGTATTCTGAGTAAGGAGGTTCCCAGATTGCCACACTCCGGCACCTGGAGATACCCTCCAGATCTGCATTGTTAACTTGCGTCTCAGAGGCCTCTGGCAAAAGTCTCTGGTGAAGACGTGGGAAACTCACTCTGCAGGCAGTGTGGAACTGTGAGGGACTGAGGGTGAGCTCAACTCTCAGAAGTAAGATGTTTTTGGACAAGGCGTTCAACTACCTTCTCACATATGGAACTTAGTATGTAGCACCAGTCTACCCCAGGAATTACTGGGAAATCGCTGGATTGAGCTTGGAGGCACTAGTCTTGTGTGCCGGCAGATTCCAGTTACCTCTCCCAACACTTCGGTGAAGCAGCGAGCCTAGGCCTTTTGGAAGCGAAAGGTAGCTGCAGGCAGGAGGTAGGGTTACAGGCCATAAGCTCAACTCTCAGAAGTGGGTATGCATGGGAGGCAGATGTCTGCTACCCACTCTGACATGCGAGTGGGAACCTAGCTACACTCTGATGAAGAAGGACTTTGGAAATCGCTGTATTCAACTCAGATACACGTGGGTTCAGGCACAACGATTCCACATGCTTTTCTCACAACCTTTCCCTGCCACTAACATGAGGACGTTAGCAGCTCCTTCTACAGTCAAGCAGGATGCGGGAGGGTTGTGCCCTGTCCTTAGCTCTCACAGGGAAGCATGCCTTGAAGCCAGCTGTCAACTAGCTGCATTCTTATGGCAGGGTGAAGGTAGCAGTATTCTGAGACAGGAGGTTCCCAGATTACCACTTACTGCACCTGGAGATACCCTCCAGGTCTGCATTGTTAACTTGCGTGTCATAGCCTCTGGCAAACGTCTCTGGTGAAGACGTGCGAAACTCACTCTGCAGGCAGTGTGGAACTGTGAGGGACTGAGGGTGAGCTCAACTCTCAGAAGTAAGATGATTTTGGACAAGGCGTTCAGCTACCTTCTCACATATGGAACTTAGTATGTAGCACCAGTCTACCCCAGGAATTACTGGGAAATCGCTGGATTGAGCTTGGAGGCACTAGTCTTGTGTGCCGGCAGATTCCAGTTACCTCTCCCAACACTTCGGTGAAGCAGCGAGCCTAGGCCTTTTGGAAGCGAAAGGTAGCTGCAGGCAGGAGGTAGGGTTACAGGCCATAAGCTCAACTCTCAGAAGTCGGTATGCATGGGAGGCAGATGTCTGCTACCCACTCTGACATGCGAGTGGGAACCTAGCTACACTCTGATGAAGAAGGACTTTGGAAATCGCTGTATTCAACTCAGATACACGTGGGTTCAGGCACAATGATTCCACATGCTTTTCTCACAACCTTTCCCTGCCACTAACATGAGGACGTTAGCAGCTCCTTCTACAGTCAAGCAGGATGCGGGAGGGTTGTGCCCTGTCCTTAGCTCTCACAGGGAAGCATGCCTTGAAGCCAGCTGTCAACTAGCTGCATTCTTATGGCAGGGTGAAGGTAGCAGTATTCTGAGACAGGAGGTTCCCAGATTACCACTCTACTGCACCTGGAGATACCCTCCAGGTCTGCATTGTTAACTTGCGTCTCAGAAGCCTCTGGCAAACGTCTCTGGTGAAGACGTGCGAAACTCACTCTGCAGGCAGTGTGGAACTGTGTGGGACTGAGGGTGAGCTCAACTCTCAGAAGTAAGATGTTTTTGGACAAGGCGTTCAACTACCTACTCACGTATGGAACTTAGTATGTAGCACCAGTCTACCCCACGAATTACTAGGAAATCGCTTGATTGAGCTTGGAGGCACTCGTCTTGTGTGCCGGGAGATTCCAGTTACCTCTCCCAACACTTGCGTCAAGCAGCGAGCCTAGGCCTTTTGGAAGCGAAAGGTAGCGGCAGGCACGATGTAGGGTTACAGGCCATGAGCTCAACTCTCAGAAGTGTGTATGCATGGGAGGCAGATGTCTGCTACCCACTCGGACATGGGAGTTGGAACCTAGCTACACTCCTATTGAAGAAGGATGTTGGAAATCGCTGTATTCAACTCACATACACGGGAGTTCAGGCCCAATGCTTACACATGCTTTTCCCACAACCTATCCCAGCCACTAACATAAGGAGGTTAGCAGGTACGTCTACAGTCAGGCAGGATGCGGGAGGGTTCTGCCCTGTCCTCAACTCTCACAGGGAAGCATGCCTAGAAGCCAGCTCTCAACTAGCTGCATTCTTATGACAGTGTGAAGGTAGCAGTATTCTGAGTAAGGAGGGTCCCAGATTGCCACTCTCCGGCACCTGGAGATACCGTCCAGGTCTGCATTGTTAACTTGCGTCTCAGAGGCCTCTGGCAAAAGTCTCTGGTGAAGACGTGGGAAACTCACTCTGCAGGCAGTGTGGAACTGTGAGGGACTGAGGGTGAGCTCACCTCTCGGCAGTAAGATGATTTTGGACAAGGCGTTCAGCTACCTTCTCACATATGGAACTTAGTATGTAGCACCAGTCTACCCCAGGAATTACTGGGAAATCGCTGGATTGAGCTTAGAGGCACTAGTCTTGTGTGCCGGGGATTCCAGTTACCTCTCCCAACACTTCGGTGAAGCAGCGAGCCTAGGCCTTTTGGAAGCGAAAGGTAGCTGCAGGCAGGAGGTAGGGTTACAGGCCATAAGCTCAACTCTCAGAAGTGGGTATGCATGGGAGGCAGATGTCTGCTACCCACTCGGACATGCGAGTGGGAACCTAGCTACACTCTGATGAAGAAGGACATTGGAAATCGCTGTATTCAACTCAGATACACGTGGGTTCAGGCACAACGATTCCACATGCTTTTCTCACAACCTTTCCCTGCCACTAACATGAGGACGTTAGCAGCTCCTTCTACAGTCAAGCAGGATGCGGGAGGGTTGTGCCCTGTCCTTAGCTCTCACAGGGAAGCATGCCTTGAAGCCAGCTGTCAACTAGCTGCATTCTTATGGCAGGGTGAAGGTAGCAGTATTCTGAGACAGGAGGTTCCCAGATTACCACTCTACTGCACCTGGAGATACCCTCCAGGTCTGCATTGTTAACTTGCGTCTCAGAAGCCTCTGGCAAACGTCTCTGGTGAAGACGTGCGAAACTCACTCTGCAGGCAGTGTGGAACTGTGTGGGACTGAGGGTGAGCTCAACTCTCAGAAGTAAGATGTTTTTGGACAAGGCGTTCAACTACCTACTCACGTATGGAACTTAGTATGTAGCACCAGTCTACCCCAGGAATTACTAGGAAATCGCTTGATTGAGCTTGGAGGCACTCGTCTTGTGTGCCGGGAGATTCCAGTTACCTCTCCCAACACTTGCGTCAAGCAGCGAGCCTAGGCCTTTTGGAAGCGAAAGGTAGCGGCAGGCACGATGTAGGGTTACAGGCCATGAGCTCAACTCTCAGAAGTGTGTATGCATGGGAGGCAGATGTCTGCTACCGACTCGGACATGGGAGTTGGAACTTAGCTACACTCCTATTGAAGAAGGATGTTGGAAATCGCTGTATTCAACTCAGATACACGGGAGTTCAGGCCCAATGCTTACACATGCTTTTCCCACAACCTATCCCAGCCACTAACATAAGGAGGTTAGCAGGTACTTCTACAGTCAGGCAGGATGCGGGAGGGTTCTGCCCTGTCCTCAACTCTCACAGGGAAGCATGCCTAGAAGCCAGCTCTCAACTAGCTGCATTCTTATGACAGTGTGAAGGTAGCAGTATTCTGAGTAAGGAGGTTCCCAGATTGCCACACTCCGGCACCTGGAGATACCCTCCAGATCTGCATTGTTAACTTGCGTCTCAGAGGCCTCTGGCAAAAGTCTCTGGTGAAGACGTGGGAAACTCACTCTGCAGGCAGTGTGGAACTGTGAGGGACTGAGGGTGAGCTCAACTCTCAGAAGTAAGATGATTTTGGACAAGGCGTTCAGCTACCTTCTCACATATGGAACTTAGTATGTAGCACCAGTCTACCCCAGGAATTACTGGGAAATCGCTGGATTGAGCTTGGAGGCACTAGTCTTGTGTGCCGGCAGATTCCAGTTACCTCTCCCAACACTTCGGTGAAGCAGCGAGCCTAGGCCTTTTGGAAGCGAAAGGTAGCTGCAGGCAGGAGGTAGGGTTACAGGCCATAAGCTCAACTCTCAGAAGTGGGTATGCATGGGAGGCAGATGTCTGCTACCCACTCTGACATGCGAGTGGGAACCTAGCTACACTCTGATGAAGAAGGACTTTGGAAATCGCTGTATTCAACTCAGATACACGTGGGTTCAGGCACAACGATTCCACATGCTTTTCTCACAACCTTTCCCTGCCACTAACATGAGGACGTTAGCAGCTCCTTCTACAGTCAAGCAGGATGCGGGAGGGTTGTGCCCTGTCCTTAGCTCTCACAGGGAAGCATGCCTTGAAGCCAGCTGTCAACTAGCTGCATTCTTATGGCAGGGTGAAGGTAGCAGTATTCTGAGACAGGAGGTTCCCAGATTACCACTCTACTGCACCTGGAGATACCCTCCAGGTCTGCATTGTTAACTTGCGTGTCATAGCCTCTGGCAAACGTCTCTGGTGAAGACGTGCGAAACTCACTCTGCAGGCAGTGTGGAACTGTGAGGGACTGAGGGTGAGCTCAACTCTCAGAAGTAAGATGATTTTGGACAAGGCGTTCAGCTACCTTCTCACATATGGAACTTAGTATGTAGCACCAGTCTACCCCAGGAATTACTGGGAAATCGCTGGATTGAGCTTGGAGGCACTAGTCTTGTGTGCCGGCAGATTCCAGTTACCTCTCCCAACACTTCGGTGAAGCAGCGAGCCTAGGCCTTTTGGAAGCGAAAGGTAGCTGCAGGCAGGAGGTAGGGTTACAGGCCATAAGCTCAACTCTCAGAAGTGGGTATGCATGGGAGGCAGATGTCTGCTACCCACTCTGACATGCGAGTGGGAACCTAGCTACACTCTGATGAAGAAGGACTTTGGAAATCGCTGTATTCAACTCAGATACACGTGGGTTCAGGCACAACGATTCCACATGCTTTTCTCACAACCTTTCCCTGCCACTAACATGAGGACGTTAGCAGCTCCTTCTACAGTCAAGCAGGATGCGGGAGGGTTGTGCCCTGTCCTTAGCTCTCACAGGGAAGCATGCCTTGAAGCCAGCTGTCAACTAGCTGCATTCTTATGGCAGGGTGAAGGTAGCAGTATTCTGAGACAGGAGGTTCCCAGATTACCACTCTACTGCACCTGGAGATACCCTCCAGGTCTGCATTGTTAACTTGCGTCTCAGAAGCCTCTGGCAAACGTCTCTGGTGAAGACGTGCGAAACTCACTCTGCAGGCAGTGTGGAACTGTGTGGGACTGAGGGTGAGCTCAACTCTCAGAAGTAAGATGTTTTTGGACAAGGCCTTCAACTACCTACTCACGTGTGGAACTTAGTATGTAGCACCAGTCTACCCCAGGAATTACTAGGAAATCGCTTGATTGAGCTTGGAGGCACTCGTCTTGTGTGCCGGGAGATTCCAGTTACCTCTCCCAACACTTGCGTCAAGCAGCGAGCCTAGGCCTTTTGGAAGCGAAAGGTAGCGGCAGGCACGATGTAGGGTTACAGGCCATGAGCTCAACTCTCAGAAGTGTGTATGCATGGGAGGCAGATGTCTGCTACCCACTCGGACATGGGAGTTGGAACCTAGCTACACTCCTATTGAAGAAGGATGTTGGAAATCGCTGTATTCAACTCAGATACACGGGAGTTCAGGCCCAATGCTTACACATGCTTTTCCCACAACCTATCCCAGCCACTAACATAAGGAGGTTAGCAGGTACGTCTACAGTCAGGCAGGATGCGGGAGGGTTCTGCCCTGTCCTCAACTCTCACAGGGAAGCATGCCTAGAAGCCAGCTCTCAACTAGCTGCATTCTTATGAGAGTGTGAAGGTAGCAGTATTCTGAGTAAGGAGGTTCCCAGATTGCCACACTCCGGCACCTGGAGATACCCTCCAGGTCTGCATTGTTAACTTGCGTCTCAGAGGCCTCTGGCAAAAGTCTCTGGTGAAGACGTGGGAAACTCACTCTGCAGGCAGTGTGGAACTGTGAGGGACTGAGGGTGAGCTCAACTCTCAGAAGTAAGATGATTTTGGACAAGGCGTTCAGCTACCTTCTCACATATGGAACTTAGTATGTAGCACCAGTCTACCCCAGGAATTACTGGGAAATCGCTGGATTGAGCTTAGAGGCACTAGTCTTGTGTGCCGGGAGATTCCAGTTACCTCTCCCAACACTTCGGTGAAGCAGCGAGCCTAGGCCTTTTGGAAGCGAAAGGTAGCTGCAGGCAGGAGGTAGGGTTACAGGCCATAAGCTCAACTCTCAGAAGTGGGTATGCATGGGAGGCAGATGTCTGCTACCCACTCGGACATGCGAGTGGGAACCTAGCTACACTCTGATGAAGAAGGACATTGGAAATCGCTGTATTCAACTCAGATACACGTGGGTTCAGGCACAACGATTCCACATGCTTTTCTCACAACCTTTCCCTGCCACTAACATGAGGACGTTAGCAGCTCCTTCTACAGTCAAGCAGGATGCGGGAGGGTTGTGCCCTGTCCTTAGCTCTCACAGGGAAGCATGCCTTGAAGCCAGCTGTCAACTAGCTGCATTCTTATGGCAGGGTGAAGGTAGCAGTATTCTGAGACAGGAGGTTCCCAGATTACCACTCTACTGCACCTGGAGATACCCTCCAGGTCTGCATTGTTAACTTGCGTCTCATAGCCTCTGGCAAACGTCTCTGGTGAAGACGTGCGAAACTCACTCTGCAGGCAGTGTGGAACTGTGAGGGACTGAGGGTGAGCTCAACTCTCAGAAGTAAGATGATTTTGGACAAGGCGTTCAGCTACCTTCTCACATATGGAACTTAGTATGTAGCACCAGTCTACCCCAGGAATTACTGGGAAATCGCTGGATTGAGCTTGGAGGCACTAGTCTTGTGTGCCGGCAGATTCCAGTTACCTCTCCCAACACTTCGGTGAAGCAGCGAGCCTAGGCCTTTTGGAAGCGAAAGGTAGCTGCAGGCAGGAGGTAGGGTTACAGGCCATAAGCTCAACTCTCAGAAGTGGGTATGCATGGGAGGCAGATATCTGCTACCCACTCTGACATGCGAGTGGGAACCTAGCTACACTCTGATGAAGAAGGACTTTGGAAATCGCTGTATTCAACTCAGATACACGTGGGTTCAGGCACAACGATTCCACATGCTTTTCTCACAACCTTTCCCTGCCACTAACATGAGGACGTTAGCAGCTCCTTCTACAGTCAAGCAGGATGCGGGAGGGTTGTGCCCTGTCCTTAGCTCTCACAGGGAAGCATGCCTTGAAGCCAGCTGTCAACTAGCTGCATTCTTATGGCAGGGTGAAGGTAGCAGTATTCTGAGACAGGAGGTTCCCAGATTACCACTCTACTGCACCTGGAGATACCCTCCAGGTCTGCATTGTTAACTTGCGTCTCAGAAGCCTCTGGCAAACGTCTCTGGTGAAGACGTGCGAAACTCACTCTGCAGGCAGTGTGGAACTGTGTGGGACTGAGGGTGAGCTCAACTCTCAGAAGTAAGATGTTTTTGGACAAGGCCTTCTACTACCTACTCACGTATGGAACTTAGTATGTAGCACCAGTCTACCCCAGGAATTACTAGGAAATCGCTTGATTGAGCTTGGAGGCACTCGTCTTGTGTGCCGGGAGATTCCAGTTACCTCTCCCAACACTTGCATCAAGCAGCGAGCCTAGGCCTTTTGGAAGCGAAAGGTAGCGGCAGGCACGATGTAGGGTTACAGGCCATGAGCTCAACTCTCAGAAGTGTGTATGCATGGGAGGCAGATGTCTGCTACCCACTCGGACATGGGAGTTGGAACCTAGCTACACTCCTATTGAAGAAGGATGTTGGAAATCGCTGTATTCAACTCAGATACACGGGAGTTCAGGCCCAATGCTTACACATGCTTTTCCCACAACCTATCCCAGCCACTAACATAAGGAGGTTAGCAGGTACGTCTACAGTCAGGCAGGATGCGGGAGGGTTCTGCCCTGTCCTCAACTCTCACAGGGAAGCATGCCTAGAAGCCAGCTGTCAACTAGCTGCATTCTTATGACAGTGTGAAGGTAGCAGTATTCTGAGTAAGGAGGGTCCCAGATTGCCACTCTCCGGCACCTGGAGATACCGTCCAGGTCTGCATTGTTAACTTGCATCTCAGAGGCCTCTGGCAAAAGTCTCTGGTGAAGACGTGGGAAACTCACTCTGCAGGCAGTGTGGAACTGTGAGGGACTGAGGGTGAGCTCACCTCTCGGCAGTAAGATGATTTTGGACAAGGCGTTCAGCTACCTTCTCACATATGGAACTTAGAATGTAGCACCAGTCTACCCCAGGAATTACTGGGAAATCGCTGGATTGAGCTTAGAGGCACTAGTCTTGTGTGCCGGGAGATTCCAGTTACCTCTCCCAACACTTCGGTGAAGCAGTGAGCCTAGGCCTTTTGGAAGCGAAAGGTAGCTGCAGGCAGGAGGTAGGGTTACAGGCCATATGCTCAACTCTCAGAAGTGGGTATGCATGGGAGGCAGATGTCTGCTACCCACTCGGACATGCGAGTGGGAACCTAGCTACACTCTGATGAAGAAGGACATTGGAAATCGCTGTATTCAACTCAGATACACGTGGGTTCAGGCACAACGATTCCACATGCTTTTCTCACAACCTTTCCCTGCCACTAACATGAGGACGTTAGCAGCTCCTTCTACAGTCAAGCAGGATGCGGGAGGGTTGTGTCCTGTCCTTAGCTCTCACAGGGAAGCATGCCTTGAAGCCAGCTGTCAACTAGCTGCATTCTTATGGCAGGGTGAAGGTAGCAGTATTCTGAGACAGGAGGTTCCCAGATTACCACTCTACTGCACCTGGAGATACCCTCCAGGTCTGCATTGTTAACTTGCTTCTCATAGCCTCTGGCAAACGTCTCTGGTGAAGACGTGCGAAACTCACTCTGCAGGCAGTGTGGAACTGTGAGGGACTGAGGGTGAGCTCAACTCTCAGAAGTAAGATGATTTTGGACAAGGCGTTCAGCTACCTTCTCACATATGGAACTTAGTATGTAGCACCAGTCTACCCCAGGAATTACTGGGAAATCGCTGGATTGAGCTTGGAGGCACTAGTCTTGTGTGCCGGGAGATTCCAGTTACCTCTCCCAACACTTCGGTGAAGCAGCGAGCCTAGGCTTTTTGGAAGCGAAAGGTAGCTGCAGGCAGGAGGTAGGGTTACAGGCCATAAGCTCAACTCTCAGAAGTGGGTATGCATGGGAGGCAGATGTCTGCTACCCACTCGGACATGCGAGTGGGAACCTAGCTACACTCTGATGAAGAAGGACTTTGGAAATCGCTGTATTCAACTCAGATACACGTGGGTTCAGGCACAACGATTCCACATGCTTTTCTCACAACCTTTCCCTGCCACTAACATGAGGACGTTAGCAGCTCCTTCTACAGTCAAGCAGGATGCGGGAGGGTTGTGCCCTGTCCTTAGCTCTCACAGGGAAGCATGCCTTGAAGCCAGCTGTCAACTAGCTGCATTCTTATGGCAGGGTGAATGTAGCAGTATTCTGAGACAGGAGGTTTCCAGATTACCACTCTACTGCACCTGGAGATACCCTCCAGGTCTGCATTGTTAACTTGCGTCTCATAGCCTCTGGCAAACGTCTCTGGTGAAGACGTGCGAAACTCACTCTGCAGGCAGTGTGGAACTGTGAGGGACTGAGGGTGAGCTCACCTCTCAGAAGTAAGATGATTTTGGACAAGGCGTTCAGCTACCTTCTCACATATGGAACTTAGTATGTAGCACCAGTCTACCCCAGGAATTACTGGGAAATCGCTTGATTGAGCTTGGAGGCACTCGTCTTGTGTGCCGGGAGATTCCAGTTACCTCTCCCAACACTTCGGTGAAGCAGCGAGCCTAGGCCTTTTGGAAGCGAAAGGTAGCTGCAGGCAGGAGGTAGGGTTACAGGCCATAAGCTCAACTCTCAGAAGTGGGTATGCATGGGAGGCAGATATCTGCTACCCACTCTGACATGCGAGTGGGAACCTAGCTACACTCTGATGAAGAAGGACTTTGGAAATCACTGTATTCTACTCAGATACACGTGGGTTCAGGCACAACGATTCCACATGCTTTTCTCACAACCTTTCCCTGCCACTAACATGAGGACGTTAGCAGCTCCTTCTACAGTCAAGCAGGATGCGGGAGGGTTGTGCCCTGTCCTTAGCTCTCACAGGGAAGCATGCCTTGAAGCCAGCTGTCAACTAGCTGCATTCTTATGGCAGGGTGAAGGTAGCAGTATTCTGAGACAGGAGGTTCCCAGATTACCACTCTACTGCACCTGGAGATACCCTCCAGGTCTGCATTGTTAACTTGCGTCTCAGAAGCCTCTGGCAAACGTCTCTGGTGAAGACGTGCGAAACTCACTCTGCAGGCAGTGTGGAACTGTGAGGGACTGAGGGTGAGCTCAACTCTCAGAAGTAAGATGTTTTTGGACAAGGCGTTCAACTACCTACTCACGTATGGAATTTAGTATGTAGCACCAGTCTACCCCAGGAATTACTAGGAAATCGCTTGATTGAGCTTGGAGGCACTCGTCTTGTGTGCCGAGAGATTCCAGTTACCTCTCCCAACACTTGCGTCAAGCAGCGAGCCTTGGCCTTTTGGAAGCGAAAGGTAGCGGCAGGCACGATGTAGGGTTACAGGCCATGAGCTCAACTCTCAGAAGTGTGTATGCATGGGAGGCAGATGTCTGCTACCCACTCGGACATGGGAGTTGGAACCTAGCTACACTCCTATTGAAGAAGGATGTTGGAAATCGCTGTATTCAACTCAGATACACGGGAGTTCAGGCCCAATGCTTACACATGCTTTTCCCACAACCTATCCCAGCCACTAACATAAGGAGGTTAGCAGGTACGTCTACAGGCAGGCAGGATGCGGGAGGGTTCTGCCCTGTCCTCAACTCTCACAGGGAAGCATGCCTAGAAGCCAGCTCTCAACTAGCTGCATTCTTATGACAGTGTGAAGGTAGCAGTATTCTGAGTAAGGAGGGTCCCAGATTGCCACTCTCCGGCACCTGGAGATACCGTCCAGGTCTGCATTGTTAACTTGCGTCTCAGAGGCCTCTGGCAAAAGTCTCTGGTGAAGACGTGGGAAACTCACTCTGCAGGCAGTGTGGAACTGTGAGGGACTGAGGGTGAGCTCACCTCTCAGCAGTAAGATGATTTTGGACAAGGCGTTCAGCTACCTTCTCACATATGGAACTTAGTATGTAGCACCAGTCTACCCCAGGAATTACTGGGAAATCGCTGGATTGAGCTTGGAGGCACTAGTCTTGTGTGCCGGGAGATTCCAGTTACCTCTCCCAACACTTCGGTGAAGCAGCGAGCCTAGGCCTTTTGGAAGCGAAAGGTAGCTGCAGGCAGGAGGTAGGGTTACAGGCCATAAGCTCAACTCTCAGAAGTGGGTATGCATGGGAGGCAGATGTCTGCTACCCACTCGGACATGCGAGTGGGAACCTAGCTACACTCTGATGAAGAAGGACTTTGGAAATCGCTGTATTCAACTCAGATACACGTGGGTTCAGGCACAACGATTCCACATGCTTTTCTCACAACCTTTCCCTGCCACTAACATGAGGACGTTAGCAGCTCCTTCTACAGTCAAGCAGGATGCGGGAGGGTTGTGCCCTGTCCTTAGCTCTCACAGGGAAGCATGCCTTGAAGCCAGCTGTCAACTAGCTGCATTCTTATGGCAGGGTGAAGGTAGCAGTATTCTGAGACAGGAGGTTCCCAGATTACCACTCTACTGCACCTGGAGATACCCTCCAGGTCTGCATTGTTAACTTGCGTCTCAGAAGCCTCTGGCAAACGTCTCTGGTGAAGACGTGCGAAACTCACTCTGCAGGCAGTGTGGAACTGTGTGGGACTGAGGGTGAGCTCAACTCTCAGAAGTAAGATGTTTTTGGACAAGGCCTTCAACTACCTACTCACGTATGGAACTTAGTATGTAGCACCAGTCTACCCCAGGAATTACTAGGAAATCGCTTGATTGAGCTTGGAGGCACTCGTCTTGTGTGCCGGGAGATTCCAGTTACCTCTCCCAACACTTGCGTCAAGCAGCGAGCCTAGGCCTTTTGGAAGCGAAAGGTAGCGGCAGGCACGATGTAGGGTTACAGGCCATGAGCTCAACTCTCAGAAGTGTGTATGCATGGGAGGCAGATGTCTGCTACCCACTCGGACATGGGAGTTGGAACCTAGCTACACTCCTATTGAAGAAGGATGTTGGAAATCGCTGTATTCAACTCAGATACACGGGAGTTCAGGCCCAATGCTTACACATGCTTTTCCCACAACCTATCCCAGCCACTAACATAAGGAGGTTAGCAGGTACGTCTACAGTCAGGCAGGATGCGGGAGGGTTCTGCCCTGTCCTCAACTCTCACAGGGAAGCATGCCTAGAAGCCAGCTCTCAACTAGCTGCATTCTTATGACAGTGTGAAGGTAGCAGTATTCTGAGTAAGGAGGTTCCCAGATTGCCACACTCCGGCACCTGGAGATACCCTCCAGATCTGCATTGTTAACTTGCGTCTCAGAGGCCTCTGGCAAAAGTCTCTGGTGAAGACGTGGGAAACTCACTCTGCAGGCAGTGTGGAACTGTGAGGGACTGAGGGTGAGCTCAACTCTCAGAAGTAAGATGTTTTTGGACAAGGCGTTCAACTACCTTCTCACGTATGGAACTTAGTATGTAGCACCAGTCTACCCCAGGAATTACTGGGAAATCGCTGGATTGAGCCTGGAGGCACTAGTCTTGTGTGCCGGCAGATTCCAGTTACCTCTCCCAACACTTCGGTGAAGCAGCGAGCCTAGGCCTTTTGGAAGCGATAGGTAGCTGCAGGCAGGAGGTAGGGTTACAGGCCATAAGCTCAACTCTCAGAAGTGGGTATGCATGGGAGGCAGATGTCTGCTACCCACTCTGACATGCGAGTGGGAACCTAGCTACACTCTGATGAAGAAGGACTTTGGAAATCGCTGTATTCAACTCAGATACACGTGGGTTCAGGCACAACGATTCCACATGCTTTTCTCACAACCTTTCCCTGCCACTAACATGAGGACGTTAGCAGCTCCTTCTACAGTCAAGCAGGATGCGGGAGGGTTGTGCCCTGTCCTTAGCTCTCACAGGGAAGCATGCCTTGAAGCCAGCTGTCAACTAGCTGCATTCTTATGGCAGGGTGAAGGTAGCAGTATTCTGAGACAGGAGGTTCCCAGATTACCACTCTACTGCACCTGGAGATACCCTCCAGGTCTGCATTGTTAACTTGCGTGTCATAGCCTCTGGCAAACGTCTCTGGTGAAGACGTGCGAAACTCACTCTGCAGGCAGTGTGGAACTGTGAGGGACTGAGGGTGAGCTCACCTCTCAGAAGTAAGATGATTTTGGACAAGGCGTTCAGCTACCTTCTCACATATGGAACTTAGTATGTAGCACCAGTCTACCCCAGGAATTACTGGGAAATCGCTGGATTGAGCTTGGAGGCACTAGTCTTGTGTGCCGGGAGATTCCAGTTACCTCTCCCAACACTTCGGTGAAGCAGCGAGCCTAGGCCTTTTGGAAGCGAAAGGTAGCTGCAGGCAGGAGGTAGGGTTACAGGCCATAAGCTCAACTCTCAGAAGTGGGTATGCATGGGAGGCAGATGTCTGCTACCCACTCTGACATGCGAGTGGGAACCTAGCTACACTCTGATGAAGAAGGACTTTGGAAATCGCTGTATTCAACTCAGATACACGTGGGTTCAGGCACAACGATTCCACATGCTTTTCTCACAACCTTTCCCTGCCACTAACATGAGGACGTTAGCAGCTCCTTCTACAGTCAAGCAGGATGCGGGAGGGTTGTGCCCTGTCCTTAGCTCTCACAGGGAAGCATGCCTTGAAGCCAGCTGTCAACTAGCTGCATTCTTATGGCAGGGTGAAGGTAGCAGTATTCTGAGACAGGAGGTTCCCAGATTACCACTCTACTGCACCTGGAGATACCCTCCAGGTCTGCATTGTTAACTTGCGTCTCAGAAGCCTCTGGCAAACGTCTCTGGTGAAGACGTGCGAAACTCACTCTGCAGGCAGTGTGGAACTGTGAGGGACTGAGGGTGAGCTCAACTCTCAGAAGTAAGATGTTTTTGGACAAGGCGTTCAACTACCTACTCACGTATGGAACTTAGTATGTAGCACCAGTCTACCCCAGGAATTACTAGGAAATCGCTTGATTGAGCTTGGAGGCACTCGTCTTGTGTGCCGGGAGATTCCAGTTACCTCTCCCAACACTTGCGTCAAGCAGCGAGCCTAGGCCTTTTGGAAGCGAAAGGTAGCGGCAGGCACGATGTAGGGTTACAGGCCATGAGCTCAACTCTCAGAAGTGTGTATGCATGGGAGGCAGATGTCTGCTACCCACTCGGACATGGGAGTTGGAACCTAGCTACACTCCTATTGAAGAAGGATGTTGGAAATCGCTGTATTCAACTCACATACACGGGAGTTCAGGCCCAATGCTTACACATGCTTTTCCCACAACCTATCCCAGCCACTAACATAAGGAGGTTAGCAGGTACGTCTACAGTCAGGCAGGATGCGGGAGGGTTCTGCCCTGTCCTCAACTCTCACAGGGAAGCATGCCTAGAAGCCAGCTCTCAACTAGCTGCATTCTTATGACAGTGTGAAGGTAGCAGTATTCTGAGTAAGGAGGGTCCCAGATTGCCACTCTCCGGCAGCTGGAGATACCGTCCAGGTCTGCATTGTTAACTTGCGTCTCAGAGGCCTCTGGCAAAAGTCTCTGGTGAAGACGTGGGAAACTCACTCTGCAGGCAGTGTGGAACTGTGAGGGACTGAGGGTGAGCTCACCTCTCGGCAGTAAGATGATTTTGGACAAGGCGTTCAGCTACCTTCTCACATATGGAACTTAGTATGTAGCACCAGTCTACCCCAGGAATTACTGGGAAATCGCTGGATTGAGCTTAGAGGCACTAGTCTTGTGTGCCGGGGATTCCAGTTACCTCTCCCAACACTTCGGTGAAGCAGCGAGCCTAGGCCTTTTGGAAGCGAAAGGTAGCTGCAGGCAGGAGGTAGGGTTACAGGCCATAAGCTCAACTCTCAGAAGTGGGTATGCATGGGAGGCAGATGTCTGCTACCCACTCGGACATGCGAGTGGGAACCTAGCTACACTCTGATGAAGAAGGACATTGGAAATCGCTGTATTCAACTCAGATACACGTGGGTTCAGGCACAACGATTCCACATGCTTTTCTCACAACCTTTCCCTGCCACTAACATGAGGACGTTAGCAGCTCCTTCTACAGTCAAGCAGGATGCGGGAGGGTTGTGCCCTGTCCTTAGCTCTCACAGGGAAGCATGCCTTGAAGCCAGCTGTCAACTAGCTGCATTCTTATGGCAGGGTGAAGGTAGCAGTATTCTGAGACAGGAGGTTCCCAGATTACCACTCTACTGCACCTGGAGATACCCTCCAGGTCTGCATTGTTAACTTGCGTCTCAGAAGCCTCTGGCAAACGTCTCTGGTGAAGACGTGCGAAACTCACTCTGCAGGCAGTGTGGAACTGTGTGGGACTGAGGGTGAGCTCAACTCTCAGAAGTAAGATGTTTTTGGACAAGGCCTTCAACTACCTACTCACGTATGGAACTTAGTATGTAGCACCAGTCTACCCCAGGAATTACTAGGAAATCGCTTGATTGAGCTTGGAGGCACTCGTCTTGTGTGCCGGGAGATTCCAGTTACCTCTCCCAACACTTGCGTCAAGCAGCGAGCCTAGGCCTTTTGGAAGCGAAAGATAGCGGCAGGCACGATGTAGGGTTACAGGCCATGAGCTCAACTCTCAGAAGTGTGTATGCATGGGAGGCAGATGTCTGCTACCCACTCGGACATGGGAGTTGGAACCTAGCTACACTCCTATTGAAGAAGGATGTTGGAAATCGCTGTATTCAACTCAGATACACGGGAGTTCAGGCCCAATGCTTACACATGCTTTTCCCACAACCTATCCCAGCCACTAACATAAGGAGGTTAGCAGGTACTTCTACAGTCAGGCAGGATGCGGGAGGGTTCTGCCCTGTCCTCAACTCTCACAGGGAAGCATGCCTAGAAGCCAGCTCTCAACTAGCTGCATTCTTATGACAGTGTGAATGTAGCAGTATTCTGAGTAAGGAGGTTCCCAGATTGCCACACTCCGGCACCTGGAGATACCCTCCAGGTCTGCATTGTTAACTTGCGTCTCAGAGGCCTCTGGCAAAAGTCTCTGGTGAAGACGTGGGAAACTCACTCTGCAGGCAGTGTGGAACTGTGAGGGACTGAGGGTGAGCTCAACTCTCGGAAGTAAGATGATTTTGGACAAGGCGTTCAACTACCTTCTCACATATGGAACTTAGTATGTAGCACCAGTCTACCCCAGGAATTACTGGGAAATCGCTGGATTGAGCTTGGAGGCACTAGTCTTGTGTGCCGGCAGATTCCAGTTACCTCTCCCAACACTTCGGTGAAGCAGCGAGCCTAGGCCTTTTGGAAGCGAAAGGTAGCTGCAGGCAGGAGGTAGGGTTACAAGCCATAAGCTCAACTCTCAGAAGTGGGTATGCATGGGAGGCAGATGTCTGCTACCCACTCTGACATGCGAGTGGGAACCTAGCTACACTCTGATGAAGAAGGACTTTGGAAATCGCTGTATTCAACTCAGATACACGTGGGTTCAGGCACAACGATTCCACATGCTTTTCTCACAACCTTTCCCTGCCACTAACATGAGGACGTTAGCAGCTCCTTCTACAGTCAAGCAGGATGCGGGAGGGTTGTGCCCTGTCCTTAGCTCTCACAGGGAAGCATGCCTTGAAGCCAGCTGTCAACTAGCTGCATTCTTATGGCAGGGTGAAGGTAGCAGTATTCTGAGACAGGAGGTTCCCAGATTACCACTCTACTGCACCTGGAGATACCCTCCAGGTCTGCATTGTTAACTTGCGTCTCAGAAGCCTCTGGCAAACGTCTCTGGTGAAGACGTGCGAAACTCACTCTGCAGGCAGTGTGGAACTGTGTGGGACTGAGGGTGAGCTCAACTCTCAGAAGTAAGATGTTTTTGGACAAGGCCTTCAACTACCTACTCACGTATGGAACTTAGTATGTAGCACCAGTCTACCCCAGGAATTACTAGGAAATCGCTTGATTGAGCTTGGAGGCACTCGTCTTGTGTGCCGGGAGATTCCAGTTACCTCTCCCAACACTTGCGTCAAGCAGCGAGCCTAGGCCTTTTGGAAGCGAAAGGTAGCGGCAGGCACGATGTAGGGTTACAGGCCATGAGCTCAACTCTCAGAAGTGTGTATGCATGGGAGGCAGATGTCTGCTACCCACTCGGACATGGGAGTTGGAACCTAGCTACACTCCTATTGAAGAAGGATGTTGGAAATCGCTGTATTCAACTCACATACACGGGAGTTCAGGCCCAATGCTTACACATGCTTTTCCCACAACCTATCCCAGCCACTAACATAAGGAGGTTAGCAGGTACGTCTACAGTCAGGCAGGATGCGGGAGGGTTCTGCCCTGTCCTCAACTCTCACAGGGAAGCATGCCTAGAAGCCAGCTCTCAACTAGCTGCATTCTTATGACAGTGTGAAGGTAGCTGTATTCTGAGTAAGGAGGGTCCCAGATTGCCACTCTCCGGCACCTGGAGATACCGTCCAGGTCTGCATTGTTAACTTGCATCTCAGAGGCCTCTGGCAAAAGTCTCTGGTGAAGACGTGGGAAACTCACTCTGCAGGCAGTGTGGAACTGTGAGGGACTGAGGGTGAGCTCACCTCTCGGCAGTAAGATGATTTTGGACAAGGCGTTCAGCTACCTTCTCACATATGGAACTTAGAATGTAGCACCAGTCTACCCCAGGAATTACTGGGAAATCGCTGGATTGAGCTTAGAGGCACTAGTCTTGTGTGCCGGGAGATTCCAGTTACCTCTCCCAACACTTCGGTGAAATAGTGAGCCTAGGCCTTTTGGAAGCGAAAGGTAGCTGCAGGCAGTAGGTAGGGTTACAGGCCATATGCTCAACTCTCAGAAGTGGGTATGCATGGGAGGCAGATGTCTGCTACCCACTCGGACATGCGAGTGGGAACCTAGCTACACTCTGATGAAGAAGGACATTGGAAATCGCTGTATTCAACTCAGATACACGTGGGTTCAGGCACAACGATTCCACATGCTTTTCTCACAACCTTTCCCTGCCACTAACATGAGGACGTTAGCAGCTCCTTCTACAGTCAAGCAGGATGCGGGAGGGTTGTGTCCTGTCCTTAGCTCTCACAGGGAAGCATGCCTTGAAGCCAGCTGTCAACTAGCTGCATTCTTATGGCAGGGTGAAGGTAGCAGTATTCTGAGACAGGAGGTTCCCAGATTACCACTCTACTGCACCTGGAGATACCCTCCAGGTCTGCATTGTTAACTTGCTTCTCATAGCCTCTGGCAAACGTCTCTGGTGAAGACGTGCGAAACTCACTCTGCAGGCAGTGTGGAACTGTGAGGGACTGAGGGTGAGCTCAACTCTCAGAAGTAAGATGATTTTGGACAAGGCGTTCAGCTACCTTCTCACATATGGAACTTAGTATGTAGCACCAGTCTACCCCAGGAATTACTGGGAAATCGCTGGATTGAGCTTGGAGGCACTAGTCTTGTGTGCCGGGAGATTCCAGTTACCTCTCCCAACACTTCGGTGAAGCAGCGAGCCTAGGCTTTTTGGAAGCGAAAGGTAGCTGCAGGCAGGAGGTAGGGTTACAGGCCATAAGCTCAACTCTCAGAAGTGGGTATGCATGGGAGGCAGATGTCTGCTACCCACTCGGACATGCGAGTGGGAACCTAGCTACACTCTGATGAAGAAGGACATTGGAAATCGCTGTATTCAACTCAGATACACGTGGGTTCAGGCACAACGATTCCACATGCTTTTCTCACAACCTTTCCCTGCCACTAACATGAGGACGTTAGCAGCTCCTTCTACAGTCAAGCAGGATGCGGGAGGGTTGTGCCCTGTCCTTAGCTCTCACAGGGAAGCATGCCTTGAAGCCAGCTCTCAACTAGCTGCATTCTTATGGCAGGGTGAAGGTAGCAGTATTCTGAGACAGGAGGTTTCCAGATTACCACTCTACTGCACCTGGAGATACCCTCCAGGTCTGCATTGTTAACTTGCGTCTCATAGCCTCTGGCAAACGTCTCTGGTGAAGACGTGCGAAACTCACTCTGCAGGCAGTGTGGAACTGTGAGGGACTGAGGGTGAGCTCACCTCTCAGAAGTAAGATGATTTTGGACAAGGCGTTCAGCTACCTTCTCACATATGGAACTTAGTATGTAGCACCAGTCTACCCCAGGAATTAATGGGAAATCGCTGGATTGAGCTTGGAGGCACTAGTCTTGTGTGCCGGGAGATTCCAGTTACCTCTCCCAACACTTCGGTGAAGCAGCGAGCCTAGGCCTTTTGGAAGCGAAAGGTAGCTGCAGGCAGGAGGTAGGGTTACAGGCCATAAGCTCAACTCTCAGAAGTGGGTATGCATGGGAGGCAGATATCTGCTACCCACTCTGACATGCGAGTGGGAACCTAGCTACACTCTGATGAAGAAGGACTTTGGAAATCACTGTATTCTACTCAGATACACGTGGGTTGAGGCACAACGATTCCACATGCTTTTCTCACAACCTTTCCCTGCCACTAACATGAGGACGTTAGCAGCTCCTTCTACAGTCAAGCAGGATGCGGGAGTGTTGTGCCCTGTCCTTAGCTCTCACAGGGAAGCATGCCTTGAAGCCAGCTGTCAACTAGCTGCATTCTTATGGCAGGGTGAAGGTAGCAGTATTCTGAGACAGGAGGTTCCCAGATTACCACTCTACTGCACCTGGAGATACCCTCCAGGTCTGCATTGTTAACTTGCGTCTCAGAAGCCTCTGGCAAACGTCTCTGGTGAAGACGTGCGAAACTCACTCTGCAGGCAGTGTGGAACTGTGAGGGACTGAGGGTGAGCTCAACTCTCAGAAGTAAGATGTTTTTGGACAAGGCGTTCAACTACCTACTCACGTATGGAACTTAGTATGTAGCACCAGTCTACCCCAGGAATTACTAGGAAATCGCTTGATTGAGCTTGGAGGCACTCGTCTTGTGTGCCGAGAGATTCCAGTTACCTCTCCCAACACTTGCGTCAAGCAGCGAGCCTTGGCCTTTTGGAAGTGAAAGGTAGCGGCAGGCACGATGTAGGGTTACAGGCCATGAGCTCAACTCTCAGAAGTGTGTATGCATGGGAGGCAGATGTCTGCTACCCACTCGGACATGGGAGTTGGAACCTAGCTACACTCCTATTGAAGAAGGATGTTGGAAATCGCTGTATTCAACTCAGATACACGGGAGTTCAGGCCCAATGCTTACACATGCTTTTCCCACAACCTATCCCAGCCACTAACATAAGGAGGTTAGCAGGTACGTCTACAGGCAGGCAGGATGCGGGAGGGTTCTGCCCTGTCCTCAACTCTCACAGGGAAGCATGCCTAGAAGCCAGCTCTCAACTAGCTGCATTCTTATGACAGTGTGAAGGTAGCAGTATTCTGAGTAAGGAGGGTCCCAGATTGCCACTCTCCGGCACCTGGAGATACCGTCCAGGTCTGCATTGTTAACTTGCGTCTCAGAGGCCTCTGGCAAAAGTCTCTGGTGAAGACGTGGGAAACTCACTCTGCAGGCAGTGTGGAACTGTGAGGGACTGAGGGTGAGCTCACCTCTCAGCAGTAAGATGATTTTGGACAAGGCGTTCAGCTACCTTCTCACATATGGAACTTAGTATGTAGCACCAGTCTACCCCAGGAATTACTGGGAAATCGCTGGATTGAGCTTGGAGGCACTAGTCTTGTGTGCCGGGAGATTCCAGTTACCTCTCCCAACACTTCGGTGAAGCAGCGAGCCTAGGCCTTTTGGAAGCGAAAGGTAGCTGCAGGCAGGAGGTAGGGTTACAGGCCATAAGCTCAACTCTCAGAAGTGGGTATGCATGGGAGGCAGATGTCTGCTACCCACTCGGACATGCGAGTGGGAACCTAGCTACACTCTGATGAAGAAGGACTTTGGAAATCGCTGTATTCAACTCAGATACACGTGGGTTCAGGCACAACGATTCCACATGCTTTTCTCACAACCTTTCCCTGCCACTAACATGAGGACGTTAGCAGTTCCTTCTACAGTCAAGCAGGATGCGGGAGGGTTGTGCCCTCTCCTTAGCTCTCACAGGGAAGCATGCCTTGAAGCCAGCTGTCAACTAGCTGCATTCTTATGGCAGGGTCAAGGTAGCAGTATTCTGAGACAGGAGGTTCCCAGATTACCACTCTACTGCACCTGGAGATACCCTCCAGGTCTGCATTGTTAACTTGCGTCTCAGAAGCCTCTGGCAAACGTCTCTGGTGAAGACGTGCGAAACTCACTCTGCAGGCAGTGTGGAACTGTGTGGGACTGAGGGTGAGCTCAACTCTCAGAAGTAAGATGTTTTTGGACAAGGCCTTCAACTACCTACTCACGTATGGAACTTAGTATGTAGCACCAGTCTACCCCAGGAATTACTAGGAAATCGCTTGATTGAGCTTGGAGGCACTCGTCTTGTGTGCCGGGAGATTCCAGTTACCTCTCCCAACACTTGCGTCAAGCAGCGAGCCTAGGCCTTTTGGAAGCGAAAGGTAGCGGCAGGCACGATGTAGGGTTACAGGCCATGAGCTCAACTCTCAGAAGTGTGTATGCATGGGAGGCAGATGTCTGCTACCCACTCGGACATGGGAGTTGGAACCTAGCTACACTCCTATTGAAGAAGGATGTTGGAAATCGCTGTATTCAACTCAGATACACGGGAGTTCAGGCCCAATGCTTACACATGCTTTTCCCACAACCTATCCCAGCCACTAACATAAGGAGGTTAGCAGGTACGTCTACAGTCAGGCAGGATGCGGGAGGGTTCTGCCCTGTCCTCAACTCTCACAGGGAAGCATGCCTAGAAGCCAGCTCTCAACTAGCTGCATTCTTATGACAGTGTGAAGGTAGCAGTATTCTGAGTAAGGAGGTTCCCAGATTGCCACACTCCGGCACCTGGAGATACCCTCCAGATCTGCATTGTTAACTTGCGTCTCAGAGGCCTCTGGCAAAAGTCTCTGGTGAAGACGTGGGAAACTCACTCTGCAGGCAGTGTGGAACTGTGAGGGACTGAGGGTGAGCTCAACTCTCAGAAGTAAGATGTTTTTGGACAAGGCGTTCAACTACCTTCTCACGTATGGAACTTAGTATGTAGCACCAGTCTACCCCAGGAATTACTGGGAAATCGCTGGATTGAGCTTGGAGGCACTAGTCTTGTGTGCCGGCAGATTCCAGTTACCTCTCCCAACACTTCGGTGAAGCAGCGAGCCTAGGCCTTTTGGAAGCGATAGGTAGCTGCAGGCAGGAGGTAGGGTTACAGGCCATAAGCTCAACTCTCAGAAGTGGGTATGCATGGGAGGCAGATGTCTGCTACCCACTCTGACATGCGAGTGGGAACCTAGCTACACTCTGATGAAGAAGGACTTTGGAAATCGCTGTATTCAACTCAGATACACGTGGGTTCAGGCACAACGATTCCACATGCTTTTCTCACAACCTTTCCCTGCCACTAACATGAGGACGTTAGCAGCTCCTTCTACAGTCAAGCAGGATGCGGGAGGGTTGTGCCCTGTCCTTAGCTCTCACAGGGAAGCATGCCTTGAAGCCAGCTGTCAACTAGCTGCATTCTTATGGCAGGGTGAAGGTAGCAGTATTCTGAGACAGGAGGTTCCCAGATTACCACTCTACTGCACCTGGAGATACCCTCCAGGTCTGCATTGTTAACTTGCGTGTCATAGCCTCTGGCAAACGTCTCTGGTGAAGACGTGCGAAACTCACTCTGCAGGCAGTGTGGAACTGTGAGGGACTGAGGGTGAGCTCACCTCTCAGAAGTAAGATGATTTTGGACAAGGCGTTCAGCTACCTTCTCACATATGGAACTTAGTATGTAGCACCAGTCTACCCCAGGAATTACTGGGAAATCGCTGGATTGAGCTTGGAGGCACTAGTCTTGTGTGCCGGGAGATTCCAGTTACCTCTCCCAACACTTCGGTGAAGCAGCGAGCCTAGGCCTTTTGGAAGCGAAAGGTAGCTGCAGGCAGGAGGTAGGGTTACAGGCCATAAGCTCAACTCTCAGAAGTGGGTATGCATGGGAGGCAGATGTCTGCTACCCACTCTGACATGCGAGTGGGAACCTAGCTACACTCTGATGAAGAAGGACTTTGGAAATCGCTGTATTCAACTCAGATACACGTGGGTTCAGGCACAACGATTCCACATGCTTTTCTCACAACCTTTCCCTGCCACTAACATGAGGACGTTAGCAGCTCCTTCTACAGTCAAGCAGGATGCGGGAGGGTTGTGCCCTGTCCTTAGCTCTCACAGGGAAGCATGCCTTGAAGCCAGCTGTCAACTAGCTGCATTCTTATGGCAGGGTGAAGGTAGCAGTATTCTGAGACAGGAGGTTCCCAGATTACCACTCTACTGCACCTGGAGATACCCTCCAGGTCTGCATTGTTAACTTGCGTCTCAGAAGCCTCTGGCAAACGTCTCTGGTGAAGACGTGCGAAACTCACTCTGCAGGCAGTGTGGAACTGTGAGGGACTGAGGGTGAGCTCAACTCTCAGAAGTAAGATGTTTTTGGACAAGGCGTTCAACTACCTACTCACGTATGGAACTTAGTATGTAGCACCAGTCTACCCCAGGAATTACTAGGAAATCGCTTGATTGAGCTTGGAGGCACTCGTCTTGTGTGCCGGGAGATTCCAGTTACCTCTCCCAACACTTGCGTCAAGCAGCGAGCCTAGGCCTTTTGGAAGCGAAAGGTAGCGGCAGGCACGATGTAGGGTTACAGGCCATGAGCTCAACTCTCAGAAGTGTGTATGCATGGGAGGCAGATGTCTGCTACCCACTCGGACATGGGAGTTGGAACCTAGCTACACTCCTATTGAAGAAGGATGTTGGAAATCGCTGTATTCAACTCACATACACGGGAGTTCAGGCCCAATGCTTACACATGCTTTTCCCACAACCTATCCCAGCCACTAACATAAGGAGGTTAGCAGGTACGTCTACAGTCAGGCAGGATGCGGGAGGGTTCTGCCCTGTCCTCAACTCTCACAGGGAAGCATGCCTAGAAGCCAGCTCTCAACTAGCTGCATTCTTATGACAGTGTGAAGGTAGCAGTATTCTGAGTAAGGAGGGTCCCAGATTGCCACTCTCCGGCACCTGGAGATACCGTCCAGGTCTGCATTGTTAACTTGCGTCTCAGAGGCCTCTGGCAAAAGTCTCTGGTGAAGACGTGGGAAACTCACTCTGCAGGCAGTGTGGAACTGTGAGGGACTGAGGGTGAGCTCACCTCTCGGCAGTAAGATGATTTTGGACAAGGCGTTCAGCTACCTTCTCACATATGGAACTTAGTATGTAGCACCAGTCTACCCCAGGAATTACTGGGAAATCGCTGGATTGAGCTTAGAGGCACTAGTCTTGTGTGCCGGGGATTCCAGTTACCTCTCCCAACACTTCGGTGAAGCAGCGAGCCTAGGCCTTTTGGAAGCGAAAGGTAGCTGCAGGCAGGAGGTAGGGTTACAGGCCATAAGCTCAACTCTCAGAAGTGGGTATGCATGGGAGGCAGATGTCTGCTACCCACTCGGACATGCGAGTGGGAACCTAGCTACACTCTGATGAAGAAGGACATTGGAAATCGCTGTATTCAACTCAGATACACGTGGGTTCAGGCACAACGATTCCACATGCTTTTCTCACAACCTTTCCCTGCCACTAACATGAGGACGTTAGCAGCTCCTTCTACAGTCAAGCAGGATGCGGGAGGGTTGTGCCCTGTCCTTAGCTCTCACAGGGAAGCATGCCTTGAAGCCAGCTGTCAACTAGCTGCATTCTTATGGCAGGGTGAAGGTAGCAGTATTCTGAGACAGGAGGTTCCCAGATTACCACTCTACTGCACCTGGAGATACCCTCCAGGTCTGCATTGTTAACTTGCGTCTCAGAAGCCTCTGGCAAACGTCTCTGGTGAAGACGTGCGAAACTCACTCTGCAGGCAGTGTGGAACTGTGTGGGACTGAGGGTGAGCTCAACTCTCAGAAGTAAGATGTTTTTGGACAAGGCGTTCAACTACCTACTCACGTATGGAACTTAGTATGTAGCACCAGTCTACCCCAGGAATTACTAGGAAATCGCTTGATTGAGCTTGGAGGCACTCGTCTTGTGTGCCGGGAGATTCCAGTTACCTCTCCCAACACTTGCGTCAAGCAGCGAGCCTAGGCCTTTTGGAAGCGAAAGGTAGCGGCAGGCACGATGTAGGGTTACAGGCCATGAGCTCAACTCTCAGAAGTGTGTATGCATGGGAGGCAGATGTCTGCTACCCACTCGGACATGGGAGTTGGAACCTAGCTACACTCCTATTGAAGAAGGATGTTGGAAATCGCTGTATTCAACTCAGATACACGGGAGTTCAGGCCCAATGCTTACACATGCTTTTCCCACAACCTATCCCAGCCACTAACATAAGGAGGTTAGCAGGTACTTCTACAGTCAGGCAGGATGCGGGAGGGTTCTGCCCTGTCCTCAACTCTCACAGGGAAGCATGCCTAGAAGCCAGCTCTCAACTAGCTGCATTCTTATGACAGTGTGAATGTAGCAGTATTCTGAGTAAGGAGGTTCCCAGATTGCCACACTCCGGCACCTGGAGATACCCTCCAGGTCTGCATTGTTAACTTGCGTCTCAGAGGCCTCTGGCAAAAGTCTCTGGTGAAGACGTGGGAAACTCACTCTGCAGGCAGTGTGGAACTGTGAGGGACTGAGGGTGAGCTCAACTCTCGGAAGTAAGATGATTTTGGACAAGGCGTTCAACTACCTTCTCACATATGGAACTTAGTATGTAGCACCAGTCTACCCCAGGAATTACTGGGAAATCGCTGGATTGAGCTTGGAGGCACTAGTCTTGTGTGCCGGCAGATTCCAGTTACCTCTCCCAACACTTCGGTGAAGCAGCGAGCCTAGGCCTTTTGGAAGCGAAAGGTAGCTGCAGGCAGGAGGTAGGGTTACAGGCCATAAGCTCAACTCTCAGAAGTGGGTATGCATGGGAGGCAGATGTCTGCTACCCACTCTGACATGCGAGTGGGAACCTAGCTACACTCTGATGAAGAAGGACTTTGGAAATCGCTGTATTCAACTCAGATACACGTGGGTTCAGGCACAACGATTCCACATGCTTTTCTCACAACCTTTCCCTGCCACTAACATGAGGACGTTAGCAGCTCCTTCTACAGTCAAGCAGGATGCGGGAGGGTTGTGCCCTGTCCTTAGCTCTCACAGGGAAGCATGCCTTGAAGCCAGCTGTCAACTAGCTGCATTCTTATGGCAGGGTGAAGGTAGCAGTATTCTGAGACAGGAGGTTCCCAGATTACCACTCTACTGCACCTGGAGATACCCTCCAGGTCTGCATTGTTAACTTGCGTCTCAGAAGCCTCTGGCAAACGTCTCTGGTGAAGACGTGCGAAACTCACTCTGCAGGCAGTGTGGAACTGTGTGGGACTGAGGGTGAGCTCAACTCTCAGAAGTAAGATGTTTTTGGACAAGGCCTTCAACTACCTACTCACGTATGGAACTTAGTATGTAGCACCAGTCTACCCCAGGAATTACTAGGAAATCGCTTGATTGAGCTTGGAGGCACTCGTCTTGTGTGCCGGGAGATTCCAGTTACCTCTCCCAACACTTGCGTCAAGCAGCGAGCCTAGGCCTTTTGGAAGCGAAAGGTAGCGGCAGGCACGATGTAGGGTTACAGGCCATGAGCTCAACTCTCAGAACTGTGTATGCATGGGAGGCAGATGTCTGCTACCCACTCGGACATGGGAGTTGGAACCTAGCTACACTCCTATTGAAGAAGGATGTTGGAAATCGCTGTATTCAACTCAGATACACGGGAGTTCAGGCCCAATGCTTACACATGCTTTTCCCACAACCTATCCCAGCCACTAACATAAGGAGGTTAGCAGGTACGTCTACAGTCAGGCAGGATGCGGGAGGGTTCTGCCCTGTCCTCAACTCTCACAGGGAAGCATGCCTAGAAGCCAGCTCTCAACTAGCTGCATTCTTATGACAGTGTGAAGGTAGCTGTATTCTGAGTAAGGAGGGTCCCAGATTGCCACTCTCCGGCACCTGGAGATACCGTCCAGGTCTGCATTGTTAACTTGCATCTCAGAGGCCTCTGGCAAAAGTCTCTGGTGAAGACGTGGGAAACTCACTCTGCAGGCAGTGTGGAACTGTGAGGGACTGAGGGTGAGCTCACCTCTCGGCAGTAAGATGATTTTGGACAAGGCGTTCAGCTACCTTCTCACATATGGAACTTAGAATGTAGCACCAGTCTACCCCAGGAATTACTGGGAAATCGCTGGATTGAGCTTAGAGGCACTAGTCTTGTGTGCCGGGAGATTCCAGTTACCTCTCCCAACACTTCGGTGAAACAGTGAGCCTAGGCCTTTTGGAAGCGAAAGGTAGCTGCAGGCAGGAGGTAGGGTTACAGGCCATATGCTCAACTCTCAGAAGTGGGTATGCATGGGAGGCAGATGTCTGCTACCCACTCGGACATGCGAGTGGGAACCTAGCTACACTCTGATGAAGAAGGACATTGGAAATCGCTGTATTCAACTCAGATACACGTGGGTTCAGGCACAACGATTCCACATGCTTTTCTCACAACCTTTCCCTGCCACTAACATGAGGACGTTAGCAGCTCCTTCTACAGTCAAGCAGGATGCGGGAGGGTTGTGCCCTGTCCTTAGCTCTCACAGGGAAGCATGCCTTGAAGCCAGCTGTCAACTAGCTGCATTCTTATGGCAGGGTGAAGGTAGCAGTATTCTGAGACAGGAGGTTCCCAGATTACCACTCTACTGCACCTGGAGATACCCTCCAGGTCTGCATTGTTAACTTGCTTCTCATAGCCTCTGGCAAACGTCTCTGGTGAAGACGTGCGAAACTCACTCTGCAGGCAGTGTGGAACTGTGAGGGACTGAGGGTGAGCTCAACTCTCAGAAGTAAGATGATTTTGGACAAGGCGTTCAGCTACCTTCTCACATATGGAACTTAGTATGTAGCACCAGTCTACCCCAGGAATTACTGGGAAATCGCTGGATTGAGCTTGGAGGCACTAGTCTTGTGTGCCGGGAGATTCCAGTTACCTCTCCCAACACTTCGGTGAAGCAGCGAGCCTAGGCTTTTTGGAAGCGAAAGGTAGCTGCAGGCAGGAGGTAGGGTTACAGGCCATAAGCTCAACTCTCAGAAGTGGGTATGCATGGGAGGCAGATGTCTGCTACCCACTCGGACATGCGAGTGGGAACCTAGCTACACTCTGATGAAGAAGGACATTGGAAATCGCTGTATTCAACTCAGATACACGTGGGTTCAGGCACAACGATTCCACATGCTTTTCTCACAACCTTTCCCTGCCACTAACATGAGGACGTTAGCAGCTCCTTCTACAGTCAAGCAGGATGCGGGAGGGTTGTGCCCTGTCCTTAGCTCTCACAGGGAAGCATGCCTTGAAGCCAGCTCTCAACTAGCTGCATTCTTATGGCAGGGTGAAGGTAGCAGTATTCTGAGACAGGAGGTTTCCAGATTACCACTCTACTGCACCTGGAGATACCCTCCAGGTCTGCATTGTTAACTTGCGTCTCATAGCCTCTGGCAAACGTCTCTGGTGAAGACGTGCGAAACTCACTCTGCAGGCAGTGTGGAACTGTGAGGGACTGAGGGTGAGCTCACCTCTCAGAAGTAAGATGATTTTGGACAAGGCGTTCAGCTACCTTCTCACATATGGAACTTAGTATGTAGCACCAGTCTACCCCAGGAATTAATGGGAAATCGCTGGATTGAGCTTGGAGGCACTAGTCTTGTGTGCCGGGAGATTCCAGTTACCTCTCCCAACACTTCGGTGAAGCAGCGAGCCTAGGCCTTTTGGAAGCGAAAGGTAGCTGCAGGCAGGAGGTAGGGTTACAGGCCATAAGCTCAACTCTCAGAAGTGGGTATGCATGGGAGGCAGATATCTGCTACCCACTCTGACATGCGAGTGGGAACCTAGCTACACTCTGATGAAGAAGGACTTTGGAAATCACTGTATTCTACTCAGATACACGTGGGTTCAGGCACAACGATTCCACATGCTTTTCTCACAACCTTTCCCTGCCACTAACATGAGGACGTTAGCAGCTCCTTCTACAGTCAAGCAGGATGCGGGAGTGTTGTGCCCTGTCCTTAGCTCTCACAGGGAAGCATGCCTTGAAGCCAGCTGTCAACTAGCTGCATTCTTATGGCAGGGTGAAGGTAGCAGTATTCTGAGACAGGAGGTTCCCAGATTACCACTCTACTGCACCTGGAGATACCCTCCAGGTCTGCATTGTTAACTTGCGTCTCAGAAGCCTCTGGCAAACGTCTCTGGTGAAGACGTGCGAAACTCACTCTGCAGGCAGTGTGGAACTGTGAGGGACTGAGGGTGAGCTCAACTCTCAGAAGTAAGATGTTTTTGGACAAGGCGTTCAACTACCTACTCACGTATGGAACTTAGTATGTAGCACCAGTCTACCCCAGGAATTACTAGGAAATCGCTTGATTGAGCTTGGAGGCACTCGTCTTGTGTGCCGAGAGATTCCAGTTACCTCTCCCAACACTTGCGTCAAGCAGCGAGCCTTGGCCTTTTGGAAGCGAAAGGTAGCGGCAGGCACGATGTAGGGTTACAGGCCATGAGCTCAACTCTCAGAAGTGTGTATGCATGGGAGGCAGATGTCTGCTACCCACTCGGACATGGGAGTTGGAACCTAGCTACACTCCTATTGAAGAAGGATGTTGGAAATCGCTGTATTCAACTCAGATACACGGGAGTTCAGGCCCAATGCTTACACATGCTTTTCCCACAACCTATCCCAGCCACTAACATAAGGAGGTTAGCAGGTACGTCTACAGGCAGGCAGGATGCGGGAGGGTTCTGCCCTGTCCTCAACTCTCACAGGGAAGCATGCCTAGAAGCCAGCTCTCAACTAGCTGCATTCTTATGACAGTGTGAAGGTAGCAGTATTCTGAGTAAGGAGGGTCCCAGATTGCCACTCTCCGGCACCTGGAGATACCGTCCAGGTCTGCATTGTTAACTTGCGTCTCAGAGGCCTCTGGCAAAAGTCTCTGGTGAAGACGTGGGAAACTCACTCTGCAGGCAGTGTGGAACTGTGAGGGACTGAGGGTGAGCTCACCTCTCAGCAGTAAGATGATTTTGGACAAGGCGTTCAGCTACCTTCTCACATATGGAACTTAGTATGTAGAACCAGTCTACCCCAGGAATTACTGGGAAATCGCTGGATTGAGCTTGGAGGCACTAGTCTTGTGTGCCGGGAGATTCCAGTTACCTCTCCCAACACTTCGGTGAAGCAGCGAGCCTAGGCCTTTTGGAAGCGAAAGGTAGCTGCAGGCAGGAGGTAGGGTTACAGGCCATAAGCTCAACTCTCAGAAGTGGGTATGCATGGGAGGCAGATGTCTGCTACCCACTCGGACATGCGAGTGGGAACCTAGCTACACTCTGATGAAGAAGGACTTTGGAAATCGCTGTATTCAACTCAGATACACGTGGGTTCAGGCACAACGATTCCACATGCTTTTCTCACAACCTTTCCCTGCCACTAACATGAGGACGTTAGCAGTTCCTTCTACAGTCAAGCAGGATGCGGGAGGGTTGTGCCCTCTCCTTAGCTCTCACAGGGAAGCATGCCTTGAAGCCAGCTGTCAACTAGCTGCATTCTTATGGCAGGGTCAAGGTAGCAGTATTCTGAGACAGGAGGTTCCCAGATTACCACTCTACTGCACCTCGAGATACCCTCCAGGTCTGCATTGTTAACTTGCGTCTCAGAAGCCTCTGGCAAACGTCTCTGGTGAAGACGTGCGAAACTCACTCTGCAGGCAGTGTGGAACTGTGTGGGACTGAGGGTGAGCTCAACTCTCAGAAGTAAGATGTTTTTGGACAAGGCCTTCAACTACCTACTCACGTATGGAACTTAGTATGTAGCACCAGTCTACCCCAGGAATTACTAGGAAATCGCTTGATTGAGCTTGGAGGCACTCGTCTTGTGTGCCGGGAGATTCCAGTTACCTCTCCCAACACTTGCGTCAAGCAGCGAGCCTAGGCCTTTTGGAAGCGAAAGGTAGCGGCAGGCACGATGTAGGGTTACAGGCCATGAGCTCAACTCTCAGAAGTGTGTATGCATGGGAGGCAGATGTCTGCTACCCACTCGGACATGGGAGTTGGAACCTAGCTACACTCCTATTGAAGAAGGATGTTGGAAATCGCTGTATTCAACTCAGATACACGGGAGTTCAGGCCCAATGCTTACACATGCTTTTCCCACAACCTATCCCAGCCACTAACATAAGGAGGTTAGCAGGTACGTCTACAGTCAGGCAGGATGCGGGAGGGTTCTGCCCTGTCCTCAACTCTCACAGGGAAGCATGCCTAGAAGCCAGCTCTCAACTAGCTGCATTCTTATGACAGTGTGAAGGTAGCAGTATTCTGAGTAAGGAGGTTCCCAGATTGCCACACTCCGGCACCTGGAGATACCCTCCAGATCTGCATTGTTAACTTGCGTCTCAGAGGCCTCTGGCAAAAGTCTCTGGTGAAGACGTGGGAAACTCACTCTGCAGGCAGTGTGGAACTGTGAGGGACTGAGGGTGAGCTCAACTCTCAGAAGTAAGATGTTTTTGGACAAGGCGTTCAACTACCTTCTCACGTATGGAACTTAGTATGTAGCACCAGTCTACCCCAGGAATTACTGGGAAATCGCTGGATTGAGCTTGGAGGCACTAGTCTTGTGTGCCGGCAGATTCCAGTTACCTCTCCCAACACTTCGGTGAAGCAGCGAGCCTAGGCCTTTTGGAAGCGATAGGTAGCTGCAGGCAGGAGGTAGGGTTACAGGCCATAAGCTCAACTCTCAGAAGTGGGTATGCATGGGAGGCAGATGTCTGCTACCCACTCTGACATGCGAGTGGGAACCTAGCTACACTCTGATGAAGAAGGACTTTGGAAATCGCTGTATTCAACTCAGATACACGTGGGTTCAGGCACAACGATTCCACATGCTTTTCTCACAACCTTTCCCTGCCACTAACATGAGGACGTTAGCAGCTCCTTCTACAGTCAAGCAGGATGCGGGAGGGTTGTGCCCTGTCCTTAGCTCTCACAGGGAAGCATGCCTTGAAGCCAGCTGTCAACTAGCTGCATTCTTATGGCAGGGTGAAGGTAGCAGTATTCTGAGACAGGAGGTTCCCAGATTACCACTCTACTGCACCTGGAGATACCCTCCAGGTCTGCATTGTTAACTTGCGTGTCATAGCCTCTGGCAAACGTCTCTGGTGAAGACGTGCGAAACTCACTCTGCAGGCAGTGTGGAACTGTGAGGGACTGAGGGTGAGCTCAACTCTCAGAAGTAAGATGTTTTTGGACAAGGCGTTCAAATACCTACTCACGTATGGAACTTAGTATGTAGCACCAGTCTACCCCAGGAATTACTAGGAAATCGCTTGATTGAGCTTGGAGGCACTCGTCTTGTGTGCCGGGAGATTCCAGTTACCTCTCCCAACACTTGCGTCAAGCAGCGAGCCTAGGCCTTTTGGAAGCGAAAGGTAGCGGCAGGCACGATGTAGGGTTACAGGCCATGAGCTCAACTCTCAGAAGTGTGTATGCATGGGAGGCAGATGTCTGCTACCCACTCGGACATGGGAGTTGGAACCTAGCTACACTCCTATTGAAGAAGGATGTTGGAAATCGCTGTATTCAACTCACATACACGGGAGTTCAGGCCCAATGCTTACACTTGCTTTTCCCACAACCTATCCCAGCCACTAACATAAGGAGGTTAGCAGGTACGTCTACAGTCAGGCAGGATGCGGGAGGGTTCTGCCCTGTCCTCAACTCTCACAGGGAAGCATGCCTAGAAGCCAGCTCTCAACTAGCTGCATTCTTATGACAGTGTGAAGGTAGCAGTATTCTGAGTAAGGAGGGTCCCAGATTGCCACTCTCCGGCACCTGGAGATACCGTCCAGGTCTGCATTGTTAACTTGCGTCTCAGAGGCCTCTGGCAAAAGTCTCTGGTGAAGACGTGGGAAACTCACTCTGCAGGCAGTGTGGAACTGTGAGGGACTGAGGGTGAGCTCACCTCTCGGCAGTAAGATGATTTTGGACAAGGCGTTCAGCTACCTTCTCACATATGGAACTTAGTATGTAGCACCAGTCTACCCCAGGAATTACTGGGAAATCGCTGGATTGAGCTTAGAGGCACTAGTCTTGTGTGCCGGGGATTCCAGTTACCTCTCCCAACACTTCGGTGAAGCAGCGAGCCTAGGCCTTTTGGAAGCGAAAGGTAGCTGCAGGCAGGAGGTAGGGTTACAGGCCATAAGCTCAACTCTCAGAAGTGGGTATGCAAGGGAGGCAGATGTCTGCTACCCACTCGGACATGCGAGTGGGAACCTAGCTACACTCTGATGAAGAAGGACATTGGAAATCGCTGTATTCAACTCAGATACACGTGGGTTCAGGCACAACGATTCCACATGCTTTTCTCACAACCTTTCCCTGCCACTAACATGAGGACGTTAGCAGCTCCTTCTACAGTCAAGCAGGATGCGGGAGGGTTGTGCCCTGTCCTTAGCTCTCACAGGGAAGCATGCCTTGAAGCCAGCTGTCAACTAGCTGCATTCTTATGGCAGGGTGAAGGTAGCAGTATTCTGAGACAGGAGGTTCCCAGATTACCACTCTACTGCACCTGGAGATACCCTCCAGGTCTGCATTGTTAACTTGTGTCTCAGAAGCCTCTGGCAAACGTCTCTGGTGAAGACGTGCGAAACTCACTCTGCAGGCAGTGTGGAACTGTGTGGGACTGAGGGTGAGCTCAACTCTCAGAAGTAAGATGTTTTTGGACAAGGCCTTCAACTACCTACTCACGTATGGAACTTAGTATGTAGCACCAGTCTACCCCAGGAATTACTAGGAAATCGCTTGATTGAGCTTGGAGGCACTCGTCTTGTGTGCCGGGAGATTCCAGTTACCTCTCCCAACACTTGCGTCAAGCAGCGAGCCTAGGCCTTTTGGAAGCGAAAGGTAGCGGCAGGCACGATGTAGGGTTACAGGCCATGAGCTCAACTCTCAGAAGTGTGTATGCATGGGAGGCAGATGTCTGCTACCCACTCGGACATGGGAGTTGGAACCTAGCTACACTCCTATTGAAGAAGGATGTTGGAAATCGCTGTATTCAACTCACATACACGGGAGTTCAGGCCCAATGCTTACACTTGCTTTTCCCACAACCTATCCCAGCCACTAACATAAGGAGGTTAGCAGGTACGTCTACAGTCAGGCAGGATGCGGGAGGGTTCTGCCCTGTCCTCAACTCTCACAGGGAAGCATGCCTAGAAGCCAGCTCTCAACTAGCTGCATTCTTATGACAGTGTGAAGGTAGCAGTTTTCTGAGTAAGGAGGTTCCCAGATTGCCACACTCCGGCACCTGGAGATACCGTCCAGGTCTGCATTGTTAACTTGCGTCTCAGAGGCCTCTGGCAAAAGTCTCTGGTGAAGACGTGGGAAACTCACTCTGCAGGCAGTGTGGAACTGTGAGGGACTGAGGGTGAGCTCAACTCTCAGAAGTAAGATGATTTTGGACAAGGCGTTCAACTACCTTCTCACATATGGAACTTAGTATGTAGCACCAGTCTACCCCAGGAATTACTGGGAAATCGCTGGATTGAGCTTGGAGGCACTAGTCTTGTGTGCCGGCAGATTCCAGTTACCTCTCCCAACACTTCGGTGAAGCAGCGAGCCTAGGCCTTTTGGAAGCGAAAGGTAGCTGCAGGCAGGAGGTAGGGTTACAGGCCATAAGCTCAACTCTCAGAAGTGGGTATGCATGGGAGGCAGATGTCTGCTACCCACTCTGACATGCGAGTGGGAACCTAGCTACACTCTGATGAAGAAGGACTTTGGAAATCGCTGTATTCAACTCAGATACACGTGGGTTCAGGCACAACGATTCCACATGCTTTTCTCACAACCTTTCCCTGCCACTAACATGAGGACGTTAGCAGCTCCTTCTACAGTCAAGCAGGATGCGGGAGGGTTGTGCCCTGTCCTTAGCTCTCACAGGGAAGCATGCCTTGAAGCCAGCTGTCAACTAGCTGCATTCTTATGGCAGGGTGAAGGTAGCAGTATTCTGAGACAGGAGGTTCCCAGATTACCACTCTACTGCACCTGGAGATACCCTCCAGGTCTGCATTGTTAACTTGCGTCTCAGAAGCCTCTGGCAAACGTCTCTGGTGAAGACGTGCGAAACTCACTCTGCAGGCAGTGTGGAACTGTGAGGGACTGAGGGTGAGCTCAACTCTCAGAAGTAAGATGATTTTGGACAAGGCGTTCAGCTACCTTCTCACATATGGAACTTAGTATGTAGCACCAGTCTACCCCAGGAATTACTGGGAAATCGCTGGATTGAGCTTGGAGGCACTCGTCTTGTGTGCCGGGAGATTCCAGTTACCTCTCCCAACACTTCGGTGAAGCAGCGAGCCTAGGCCTTTTGGAAGCGAAAGGTAGCGGCAGGCACGATGTAGGGTTACAGGCCATGAGCTCAACTCTCAGAAGTGGGTATGCATGGGAGGCAGATGTCTGCTACCCACTCTGACATGGGAGTTGGAACCTAGCTACACTCCTATTGAAGAAGGATGTTGGAAATCGCTGTATTCAACTCAGATACACGGGAGTTCAGGCACAACGATTCCACATGCTTTTCTCACAACCTTTCCCTGCCACTAACATAAGGAGGTTAGCAGGTACGTCTACAGTCAGGCAGGATGCGGGAGGGTTCTGCCCTGTCCTCAACTCTCACAGGGAAGCATGCCTAGAAGCCAGCTGTCAACTAGCTGCATTCTTATGGCAGGGTGAAGGTAGCAGTATTCTGAGACAGGAGGTTCCCAGATTGCCACACTCCGGCACCTGGAGATACCCTCCAGGTCTGCATTGTTAACTTGCGTC
The DNA here is from genome assembly GCF_048164855.1 of Canis lupus baileyi. Classification (NCBI taxonomy): domain Eukaryota; kingdom Metazoa; phylum Chordata; class Mammalia; order Carnivora; family Canidae; genus Canis; species Canis lupus. The sequence continues at coordinate 63,450,904 of NC_132852.1, forward strand.
TCAGAGGCCTCTGGCAAACGTCTCTGGTGAAGACGTGGGAAACTCACTCTGCAGGCAGTGTGGAACTGTGAGGGACTGAGGGTGAGCTCAACTCTCAGAAGTAAGATGATTTTGGACAAGGCGTTCAACTACCTTCTCACATATGGAACTTAGTATGTAGCACCAGTCTACCCCAGGAATTACTGGGAAATCGCTGGATTGAGCTTGGAGGCACTCGTCTTGTGTGCCGGGAGATTCCAGTTACCTCTCCCAACACTTCGGTGAAGCAGCGAGCCTAGGCCTTTTGGAAGCGAAAGGTAGCTGCAGGCAGGAGGTAGGGTTACAGGCCATAAGCTCAACTCTCAGAAGTGGGTATGCATGGGAGGCAGATGTCTGCTACCCACTCTGACATGCGAGTGGGAACCTAGCTACACTCCTATTGAAGAAGGACTTTGGAAATCGCTGTATTCAACTCAGATACACGGGAGTTCAGGCCCAATGCTTACACATGCTTTTCTCACAACCTTTCCCTGCCACTAACATGAGGAGGTTAGCAGGTACGTCTACAGTCAGGCAGGATGCGGGAGGGTTCTGCCCTGTCCTTAGCTCTCACAGGGAAGCATGCCTAGAAGCCAGCTGTCAACTAGCTGCATTCTTATGGCAGGGTGAAGGTAGCAGTATTCTGAGACAGGAGGTTCCCAGATTACCACTCTACTGCACCTGGAGATACCCTCCAGGTCTGCATTGTTAACTTGCGTCTCAGAGGCCTCTGGCAAACGTCTCTGGTGAAGACGTGCGAAACTCACTCTGCAGGCAGTGTGGAACTGTGTGGGACTGAGGGTGAGCTCAACTCTCAGAAGTAAGATGTTTTTGGACAAGGCCTTCAACTACCTACTCACGTATGGAACTTAGTATGTAGCACCAGTCTACCCCAGGAATTACTAGGAAATCGCTTGATTGAGCTTGGAGGCACTCGTCTTGTGTGCCGGGAGATTCCAGTTACCTCTCCCAACACTTGCGTCAAGCAGCGAGCCTAGGCCTTTTGGAAGCGAAAGGTAGCGGCAGGCACGATGTAGGGTTACAGGCCATGAGCTCAACTCTCAGAAGTGTGTATGCATGGGAGGCAGATGTCTGCTACCCACTCGGACATGGGAGTTGGAACCTAGCTACACTCCTATTGAAGAAGGATGTTGGAAATCGCTGTATTCAACTCAGATACACGGGAGTTCAGGCCCAATGCTTACACATGCTTTTCCCACAACCTATCCCAGCCACTAACATAAGGAGGTTAGCAGGTACGTCTACAGTCAGGCAGGATGCGGGAGGGTTCTGCCCTGTCCTCAACTCTCACAGGGAAGCATGCCTAGAAGCCAGCTCTCAACTAGCTGCATTCTTATGACAGTGTGAAGGTAGCAGTATTCTGAGTAAGGAGGTTCCCAGATTGCCACACTCCGGCACCTGGAGATACCCTCCAGATCTGCATTGTTAACTTGCGTCTCAGAGGCCTCTGGCAAAAGTCTCTGGTGAAGACGTGGGAAACTCACTCTGCAGGCAGTGTGGAACTGTGAGGGACTGAGGGTGAGCTCAACTCTCGGAAGTAAGATGATTTTGGACAAGGCGTTCAACTACCTTCTCACATATGGAACTTAGTATGTAGCACCAGTCTACCCCAGGAATTACTGGGAAATCGCTGGATTGAGCTTGGAGGCACTAGTCTTGTGTGCCGGGAGATTCCAGTTACCTCTCCCAACACTTCGGTGAAGCAGCGAGCCTAGGCCTTTTGGAAGCGAAAGGTAGCTGCAGGCAGGAGGTAGGGTTACAGGCCATAAGCTCAACTCTCAGAAGTGGGTATGCATGGGAGGCAGATGTCTGCTACCCACTCTGACATGCGAGTGGGAACCTAGCTACACTCTGATGAAGAAGGACTTTGGAAATCGCTGTATTCAACTCAGATACACGTGGGTTCAGGCACAACGATTCCACATGCTTTTCTCACAACCTTTCCCTGCCACTAACATGAGGACGTTAGCAGCTCCTTCTACAGTCAAGCAGGATGCGGGAGGGTTGTGCCCTGTCCTTAGCTCTCACAGGGAATCATGCCTTGAAGCCAGCTGTCAACTAGCTGCATTCTTATGGCAGGGTGAAGGTAGCAGTATTCTGAGACAGGAGGTTCCCAGATTACCACTCTACTGCACCTGGAGATACCCTCCAGGTCTGCATTGTTAACTTGCGTGTCATAGCCTCTGGCAAACGTCTCTGGTGAAGACGTGCGAAACTCACTCTGCAGGCAGTGTGGAACTGTGAGGGACTGAGGGTGAGCTCAACTCTCAGAAGTAAGATGATTTTGGAGAAGGCGTTCAGCTACCTTCTCACATATGGAACTTAGTATGTAGCACCAGTCTACCCCAGGAATTACTGGGAAATCGCTGGATTGAGCTTGGAGGCACTAGTCTTGTGTGCCGGCAGATTCCAGTTACCTCTCCCAACACTTCGGTGAAGCAGCGAGCCTAGGCCTTTTGGAAGCGAAAGGTAGCTGCAGGCAGGAGGTAGGGTTACAGGCCATAAGCTCAACTCTCAGAAGTGGGTATGCATGGGAGGCAGATGTCTGCTACCCTCTCTGACATGCGAGTGGGAACCTAGCTACACTCTGATGAAGAAGGACTTTGGAAATCGCTGTATTCAACTCAGATACACGTGGGTTCAGGCACAACGATTCCACATGCTTTTCTCACAACCTTTCCCTGCCACTAACATGAGGACGTTAGCAGCTCCTTCTACAGTCAAGCAGGATGCGGGAGGGTTGTGCCCTGTCCTTAGCTCTCACAGGGAAGCATGCCTTGAAGCCAGCTGTCAACTAGCTGCATTCTTATGGCAGGGTGAAGGTAGCAGTATTCTGAGACAGGAGGTTCCCAGATTACCACTCTACTGCACCTGGAGATACCCTCCAGGTCTGCATTGTTAACTTGCGTCTCAGAAGCCTCTGGCAAACGTCTCTGGTGAAGACGTGCGAAACTCACTCTGCAGGCAGTGTGGAACTGTGAGGGACTGAGGGTGAGCTCAACTCTCAGAAGTAAGATGTTTTTGGACAAGGCGTTCAACTACCTACTCACGTATGGAACTTAGTATGTAGCACCAGTCTACCCCAGGAATTACTAGGAAATCGCTTGATTGAGCTTGGAGGCACTCGTCTTGTGTGCCGGGAGATTCCAGTTACCTCTCCCAACACTTGCGTCAAGCAGCGAGCCTAGGCCTTTTGGAAGCGAAAGGTAGCGGCAGGCACGATGTAGGGTTACAGGCCATGAGCTCAACTCTCAGAAGTGTGTATGCATGGGAGGCAGATGTCTGCTACCCACTCGGACATGGGAGTTGGAACCTAGCTACACTCCTATTGAAGAAGGATGTTGGAAATCGCTGTATTCAACTCAGATACACGGGAGTTCAGGCCCAATGCTTACACATGCTTTTCCCACAACCTATCCCAGCCACTAACATAAGGAGGTTAGCAGGTACGTCTACAGTCAGGCAGGATGCGGGAGGGTTCTGCCCTGTCCAAAACTCTCACAGGGAAGCATGCCTAGAAGCCAGCTCTCAACTAGCTGCATTCTTATGACAGTGTGAAGGTAGCAGTATTCAGAGTAAGGAGGGTCCCAGATTGCCACTCTCCGGCACCTGGAGATACCGTCCAGGTCTGCATTGTTAACTTGCGTCTCAGAGGCCTCTGGCAAAAGTCTCTGGTGAAGACGTGGGAAACTCACTCTGCAGGCAGTGTGGAACTGTGAGGGACTGAGGGTGAGCTCACCTCTCGACAGTAAGATGATTTTGGACAAGGCGTTCAGCTACCTTCTCACATATGGAACTTAGTATGTAGCACCAGTCTACCCCAGGAATTACTGGGAAATCGCTGGATTGAGCTTAGAGGCACTAGTCTTGTGTGCCGGGAGATTCCAGTTACCTCTCCCAACACTTCGGTGAAGCAGCGAGCCTAGGCCTTTTGGAAGCGAAAGGTAGCTGCAGGCAGGAGGTAGGGTTACAGGCCATAAGCTCAACTCTCAGAAGTGGGTATGCATGGGAGGCAGATGTCTGCTACCCACTCGGACATGCGAGTGGGAACCTAGCTACACTCTGATGAAGAAGGACATTGGAAATCGCTGTATTCAACTCAGATACACGTGGGTTCAGGCACAACGATTCCACATGCTTTTCTCACAACCTTTCCCTGCCACTAACATGAGGACGTTAGCAGCTCCTTCTACAGTCAAGCAGGATGCGGGAGGGTTGTGCCCTGTCCTTAGCTCTCACAGGGAAGCATGCCTTGAAGCCAGCTGTCAACTAGCTGCATTCTTATGGCAGGGTGAAGGTAGCAGTATTCTGAGACAGGAGGTTCCCAGATTACCACTCTACTGCACCTGGAGATACCCTCCAGGTCTGCATTGTTAACTTGCGTCTCAGAAGCCTCTGGCAAACGTCTCTGGTGAAGACGTGCGAAACTCACTCTGCAGGCAGTGTGGAACTGTGTGGGACTGAGGGTGAGCTCAACTCTCAGAAGTAAGATGTTTTTGGACAAGGCGTTCAACTACCTACTCACGTATGGAACTTAGTATGTAGCACCAGTCTACCCCAGGAATTACTAGGAAATCGCTTGATTGAGCTTGGAGGCACTCGTCTTGTGTGCCGGGAGATTCCAGTTACCTCTCCCAACACTTGCGTCAAGCAGCGAGCCTAGGCCTTTTGGAAGCGAAAGGTAGCGGCAGGCACGATGTAGGGTTACAGGCCATGAGCTCAACTCTCAGAAGTGTGTATGCATGGGAGGCAGATGTCTGCTACCCACTCGGACATGGGAGTTGGAACCTAGCTACACTCCTATTGAAGAAGGATGTTGGAAATCGCTGTATTCAACTCAGATACACGGGAGTTCAGGCCCAATGCTTACACATGCTTTTCCCACAACCTATCCCAGCCACTAACATAAGGAGGTTAGCAGGTACGTCTACAGTCAGGCAGGATGCGGGAGGGTTCTGCCCTGTCCTCAACTCTCACAGGGAAGCATGCCTAGAAGCCAGCTCTCAACTAGCTGCATTCTTATGACAGTGTGAAGGTAGCAGTATTCTGAGTAAGGAGGGTCCCAGATTGCCACTCTCCGGCACCTGGAGATACCGTCCAGGTCTGCATTGTTAACTTGCGTCTCAGAGGCCTCTGGCAAAAGTCTCTGGTGAAGACGTGGGAAACTCACTCTGCAGGCAGTGTGGAACTGTGAGGGACTGAGGGTGAGCTCACCTCTCGACAGTAAGATGATTTTGGACAAGGCGTTCAGCTACCTTCTCACATATGGAACTTAGTATGTAGCACCAGTCTACCCCAGGAATTACTGGGAAATCGCTGGATTGAGCTTAGAGGCACTAGTCTTGTGTGCCGGGAGATTCCAGTTACCTCTCCCAACACTTCGGTGAAGCAGCGAGCCTAGGCCTTTTGGAAGCGAAAGGTAGCTGCAGGCAGGAGGTAGGGTTACAGGCCATAAGCTCAACTCTCAGAAGTGGGTATGCATGGGAGGCAGATGTCTGCTACCCACTCGGACATGCGAGTGGGAACCTAGCTACACTCTGATGAAGAAGGACATTGGAAATCGCTGTATTCAACTCAGATACACGTGGGTTCAGGCACAACGATTCCACATGCTTTTCTCACAACCTTTCCCTGCCACTAACATGAGGACGTTAGCAGCTCCTTCTACAGTCAAGCAGGATGCGGGAGGGTTGTGCCCTGTCCTTAGCTCTCACAGGGAAGCATGCCTTGAAGCCAGCTGTCAACTAGCTGCATTCTTATGGCAGGTGAAGGTAGCAGTATTCTGAGACAGGAGGTTCCCAGATTACCACTCTACTGCACCTGGAGATACCCTCCAGGTCTGCATTGTTAACTTGCGTCTCAGAAGCCTCTGGCAAACGTCTCTGGTGAAGACGTGCGAAACTCACTCTGCAGGCAGTGTGGAACTGTGTGGGACTGAGGGTGAGCTCAACTCTCAGAAGTAAGATGTTTTTGGACAAGGCGTTCAACTACCTACTCACGTATGGAACTTAGTATGTAGCACCAGTCTACCCCAGGAATTACTAGGAAATCGCTTGATTGAGCTTGGAGGCACTCGTCTTGTGTGCCGGGAGATTCCAGTTACCTCTCCCAACACTTGCGTCAAGCAGCGAGCCTAGGCCTTTTGGAAGCGAAAGGTAGCGGCAGGCACGATGTAGGGTTACAGGCCATGAGCTCAACTCTCAGAAGTGTGTATGCATGGGAGGCAGATGTCTGCTACCCACTCGGACATGGGAGTTGGAACCTAGCTACACTCCTATTGAAGAAGGATGTTGGAAATCGCTGTATTCAACTCAGATACACGGGAGTTCAGGCCCAATGCTTACACATGCTTTTCCCACAACCTATCCCAGCCACTAACATAAGGAGGTTAGCAGGTACGTCTACAGTCAGGCAGGATGCGGGAGGGTTCTGCCCTGTCCTCAACTCTCACAGGGAAGCATGCCTAGAAGCCAGCTCTCAACTAGCTGCATTCTTATGACAGTGTGAAGGTAGCAGTATTCTGAGTAAGGAGGTTCCCAGATTGCCACACTCCGGCACCTGGAGATACCCTCCAGATCTGCATTGTTAACTTGCGTCTCAGAGGCCTCTGGCAAAAGTCTCTGGTGAAGACGTGGGAAACTCACTCTGCAGGCAGTGTGGAACTGTGAGGGACTGAGGGTGAGCTCAACTCTCGGAAGTAAGATGATTTTGGACAAGGCGTTCAACTACCTTCTCACATATGGAACTTAGTATGTAGCACCAGTCTACCCCAGGAATTACTGGGAAATCGCTGGATTGAGCTTGGAGGCACTAGTCTTGTGTGCCGGCAGATTCCAGTTACCTCTCCCAACACTTCGGTGAAGCAGCGAGCCTAGGCCTTTTGGAAGCGAAAGGTAGCTGCAGGCAGGAGGTAGGGTTACAGGCCATAAGCTCAACTCTCAGAAGTGGGTATGCATGGGAGGCAGATGTCTGCTACCCACTCTGACATGCGAGTGGGAACCTAGCTACACTCTGATGAAGAAGGACTTTGGAAATCGCTGTATTCAACTCAGATACACGTGGGTTCAGGCACAACGATTCCACATGCTTTTCTCACAACCTTTCCCTGCCACTAACATGAGGACGTTAGCAGCTCCTTCTACAGTCAAGCAGGATGCGGGAGGGTTGTGCCCTGTCCTTAGCTCTCACAGGGAAGCATGCCTTGAAGCCAGCTGTCAACTAGCTGCATTCTTATGGCAGGGTGAAGGTAGCAGTATTCTGAGACAGGAGGTTCCCAGATTACCACTCTACTGCACCTGGAGATACCCTCCAGGTCTGCATTGTTAACTTGCGTCTCAGAAGCCTCTGGCAAACGTCTCTGGTGAAGACGTGCGAAACTCACTCTGCAGGCAGTGTGGAACTGTGTGGGACTGAGGGTGAGCTCAACTCTCAGAAGTAAGATGTTTTTGGACAAGGCCTTCAACTACCTACTCACGTATGGAACTTAGTATGTAGCACCAGTCTACCCCAGGAATTACTAGGAAATCGCTTGATTGAGCTTGGAGGCACTCGTCTTGTGTGCCGGGAGATTCCAGTTACCTCTCCCAACACTTGCGTCAAGCAGCGAGCCTAGGCCTTTTGGAAGCGAAAGGTAGCGGCAGGCATGATGTAGGGTTACAGGCCATGAGCTCAACTCTCAGAAGTGTGTATGCATGGGAGGCAGATGTCTGCTACCCACTCGGACATGGGAGTTGGAACCTAGCTACACTCCTATTGAAGAAGGATGTTGGAAATCGCTGTATTCAACTCAGATACACGGGAGTTCAGGCCCAATGCTTACACATGCTTTTCCCACAACCTATCCCAGCCACTAACATAAGGAGGTTAGCAGGTACGTCTACAGTCAGGCAGGATGCGGGAGGGTTCTGCCCTGTCCTCAAATCTCACAGGGAAGCATGCCTAGAAGCCAGCTCTCAACTAGCTGCATTCTTATGACAGTGTGAAGGTAGCAGTATTCTGAGTAAGGAGGGTCCCAGATTGCCACTCTCCGGCACCTGGAGATACCGTCCAGGTCTGCATTGTTAACTTGCGTCTCAGAGGCCTCTGGCAAAAGTCTCTGGTGAAGACGTGGGAAACTCACTCTGCAGGCAGTGTGGAACTGTGAGGGACTGAGGGTGAGCTCACCTCTCGGCAGTAAGATGATTTTGGACAAGGCGTTCAGCTACCTTCTCACATATGGAACTTAGTATGTAGCACCAGTCTACCCCAGGAATTACTGGGAAATCGCTGGATTGAGCTTAGAGGCACTAGTCTTGTGTGCCGGGAGATTCCAGTTACCTCTCCCAACACTTCGGTGAAGCAGCGAGCCTAGGCCTTTTGGAAGCGAAAGGTAGCTGCAGGCAGGAGGTAGGGTTACAGGCCATAAGCTCAACTCTCAGAAGTGGGTATGCATGGGAGGCAGATGTCTGCTACCCACTCGGACATGCGAGTGGGAACCTAGCTACACTCTGATGAAGAAGGACATTGGAAATCGCTGTATTCAACTCAGATACAGGTGGGTTCAGGCACAACGATTCCACATGCTTTTCTCACAACCTTTCCCTGCCACTAACATGAGGACGTTAGCAGCTCCTTCTACAGTCAAGCAGGATGCGGGAGGGTTGTGCCCTGTCCTTAGCTCTCACAGGGAAGCATGCCTTGAAGCCAGCTGTCAACTAGCTGCATTCTTATGGCAGGGTGAAGGTAGCAGTATTCTGAGACAGGAGGTTCCCAGATTACCACTCTACTGCACCTGGAGATACCCTCCAGGTCTGCATTGTTAACTTGCGTCTCAGAAGCCTCTGGCAAACGTCTCTGGTGAAGACGTGCGAAACTCACTCTGCAGGCAGTGTGGAACTGTGTGGGACTGAGGGTGAGCTCAACTCTCAGAAGTAAGATGTTTTTGGACAAGGCGTTCAAATACCTACTCACGTATGGAACTTAGTATGTAGCACCAGTCTACCCCAGGAATTACTAGGAAATCGCTTGATTGAGCTTGGAGGCACTCGTCTTGTGTGCCGGGAGATTCCAGTTACCTCTCCCAACACTTGCGTCAAGCAGCGAGCCTAGGCCTTTTGGAAGCGAAATGTAGCGGCAGGCACGATGTAGGGTTACAGGCCATGAGCTCAACTCTCAGAAGTGTGTATGCATGGGAGGCAGATGTCTGCTACCCACTCGGACATGGGAGTTGGAACCTAGCTACACTCCTATTGAAGAAGGATGTTGGAAATCGCTGTATTCAACTCAGATACACGGGAGTTCAGGCCCAATGCTTACACATGCTTTTCCCACAACCTATCCCAGCCACTAACATAAGGAGGTTAGCAGGTACGTCTACAGTCAGGCAGGATGCGGGAGGGTTCTGCCCTGTCCTCAACTCTCACAGGGAAGCATGCCTAGAAGCCAGCTCTCAACTAGCTGCATTCTTATGACAGTGTGAAGGTAGCAGTATTCTGAGTAAGGAGGTTCCCAGATTGCCACACTCCGGCACCTGGAGATACCCTCCAGATCTGCATTGTTAACTTGCGTCTCAGAGGCCTCTGGCAAAAGTCTCTGGTGAAGACGTGGGAAACTCACTCTGCAGGCAGTGTGGAACTGTGAGGGACTGAGGGTGAGCTCAACTCTCAGAAGTAAGATGATTTTGGACAAGGCGTTCAACTACCTTCTCACATATGGAACTTAGTATGTAGCACCAGTCTACCCCAGGAATTACTGGGAAATCGCTGGATTGAGCTTGGAGGCACTAGTCTTGTGTGCCGGCAGATTCCAGTTACCTCTCCCAACACTTCGGTGAAGCAGCGAGCCTAGGCCTTTTGGAAGCGAAAGGTAGCTGCAGGCAGGAGGTAGGGTTACAGGCCATAAGCTCAACTCTCAGAAGTGGGTATGCATGGGAGGCAGATGTCTGCTACCCACTCTGACATGCGAGTGGGAACCTAGCTACACTCTGATGAAGAAGGACTTTGGAAATCGCTGTATTCAACTCAGATACACGTGGGTTCAGGCACAACGATTCCACATGCTTTTCTCACAACCTTTCCCTGCCACTAACATGAGGACGTTAGCAGCTCCTTCTACAGTCAAGCAGGATGCGGGAGGGTGGTGCCCTGTCCTTAGCTCTCACAGGGAAGCATGCCTTGAAGCCAGCTGTCAACTAGCTGCATTCTTATGGCAGGGTGAAGGTAGCAGTATTCTGAGACAGGAGGTTCCCAGATTACCACTCTACTGCACCTGGAGATACCCTCCAGGTCTGCATTGTTAACTTGCGTCTCAGAAGCCTCTGGCAAACGTCTCTGGTGAAGACGTGCGAAACTCACTCTGCAGGCAGTGTGGAACTGTGTGGGACTGAGGGTGAGCTCAACTCTCAGAAGTAAGATGTTTTTGGACAAGGCGTTCAACTACCTACTCACGTATGGAACTTAGTATGTAGCACCAGTCTACCCCAGGAATTACTAGGAAATCGCTTGATTGAGCTTGGAGGCACTCGTCTTGTGTGCCGGGAGATTCCAGTTACCTCTCCCAACACTTGCGTCAAGCAGCGAGCCTAGGCCTTTTGTAAGCGAAAGGTAGCGGCAGGCACGATGTAGGGTTACAGGCCATGAGCTCAACTCTCAGAAGTGTGTATGCATGGGAGGCAGATGTCTGCTACCCACTCGGACATGGGAGTTGGAACCTAGCTACATTCCTATTGAAGAAGGATGTTGGAAATCGCTGTATTCAACTCAGATACACGGGAGTTCAGGCCCAATGCTTACACATGCTTTTCCCACAACCTATCCCAGCCACTAACATAAGGAGGTTAGCAGGTACGTCTACAGTCAGGCAGGATGCGGGAGGGTTCTGCCCTGTCCTCAACTCTCACAGGGAAGCATGCCTAGAAGCCAGCTCTCAACTAGCTGCATTCTTATGACAGTGTGAAGGTAGCAGTATTCTGAGTAAGGAGGGTCCCAGATTGCCACTCTCCGGCACCTGGAGATACCGTCCAGGTCTGCATTGTTAACTTGCGTCTCAGAGGCCTCTGGCAAAAGTCTCTGGTGAAGACGTGGGAAACTCACTCTGCAGGCAGTGTGGAACTGTGAGGGACTGAGGGTGAGCTCACCTCTCGGCAGTAAGATGATTTTGGACAAGGCGTTCAGCTACCTTCTCACATATGGAACTTAGTATGTAGCACCAGTCTACCCCAGGAATTACTGGGAAATCGCTGGATTGAGCTTAGAGGCACTAGTCTTGTGTGCCGGGAGATTCCAGTTACCTCTCCCAACACTTCGGTGAAGCAGCGAGCCTAGGCCTTTTGGAAGCGAAAGGTAGCTGCAGGCAGGAGGTAGGGTTACAGGCCATAAGCTCAACTCTCAGAAGTGGGTATGCATGGGAGGCAGATGTCTGCTACCCACTCGGACATGCGAGTGGGAACCTAGCTACACTCTGATGAAGAAGGACATTGGAAATCGCTGTATTCAACTCAGATACAGGTGGGTTCAGGCACAACGATTCCACATGCTTTTCTCACAACCTTTCCCTGCCACTAACATGAGGACGTTAGCAGCTCCTTCTACAGTCAAGCAGGATGCGGGAGGGTTGTGCCCTGTCCTTAGCTCTCACAGGGAAGCATGCCTTGAAGCCAGCTGTCAACTAGCTGCATTCTTATGGCAGGGTGAAGGTAGCAGTATTCTGAGACAGGAGGTTCCCAGATTACCACTCTACTGCACCTGGAGATACCCTCCAGGTCTGCATTGTTAACTTGCGTCTCAGAAGCCTCTGGCAAACGTCTCTGGTGAAGACGTGCGAAACTCACTCTGCAGGCAGTGTGGAACTGTGTGGGACTGAGGGTGAGCTCAACTCTCAGAAGTAAGATGTTTTTGGACAAGGCGTTCAACTACCTACTCACGTATGGAACTTAGTATGTAGCACCAGTCTACCCCAGGAATTACTAGGAAATCGCTTGATTGAGCTTGGAGGCACTCGTCTTGTGTGCCGGGAGATTCCAGTTACCTCTCCCAACACTTGCGTCAAGCAGCGAGCCTAGGCCTTTTGGAAGCGAAAGGTAGCGGCAGGCACGATGTAGGGTTACAGGCCATGAGCTCAACTCTCAGAAGTGTGTATGCATGGGAGGCAGATGTCTGCTACCCACTCGGACATGGGAGTTGGAACCTAGCTACACTCCTATTGAAGAAGGATGTTGGAAATCGCTGTATTCAACTCAGATACACGGGAGTTCAGGCCCAATGCTTACACATGCTTTTCCCACAACCTATCCCAGCCACTAACATAAGGAGGTTAGCAGGTACGTCTACAGTCAGGCAGGATGCGGGAGGGTTCTGCCCTGTCCTCAACTCTCACAGGGAAGCATGCCTAGAAGCCAGCTCTCAACTAGCTGCATTCTTATGACAGTGTGAAGGTAGCAGTATTCTGAGTAAGGAGGTTCCCAGATTGCCACACTCCGGCACCTGGAGATACCCTCCAGATCTGCATTGTTAACTTGCGTCTCAGAGGCCTCTGGCAAAACTCTCTGGTGAAGACGTGGGAAACTCACTCTGCAGGCAGTGTGGAACTGTGAGGGACTGAGGGTGAGCTCAACTCTCGGAAGTAAGATGATTTTGGACAAGGCGTTCAACTACCTTCTCACATATGGAACTTAGTATGTAGCACCAGTCTACCCCAGGAATTACTGGGAAATCGCTGGATTGAGCTTGGAGGCACTAGTCTTGTGTGCCGGCAGATTCCAGTTACCTCTCCCAACACTTCAGTGAAGCAGCGAGCCTAGGCCTTTTGGAAGCGAAAGGTAGCTGCAGGCAGGAGGTAGGGTTACAGGCCATAAGCTCAACTCTCAGAAGTGGGTATGCATGGGAGGCAGATGTCTGCTACCCACTCTGACATGCGAGTGGGAACCTAGCTACACTCTGATGAAGAAGGACTTTGGAAATCGCTGTATTCAACTCAGATACACGTGGGTTCAGGCACAACGATTCCACATGCTTTTCTCACAACCTTTCCCTGCCACTAACATGAGGACGTTAGCAGCTCCTTCTACAGTCAAGCAGGATGCGGGAGGGTTGTGCCCTGTCCTTAGCTCTCACAGGGAAGCATGCCTTGAAGCCAGCTGTCAACTAGCTGCATTCTTATGGCAGGGTGAAGGTAGCAGTATTCTGAGACAGGAGGTTCCCAGATTACCACTCTACTGCACCTGGAGATACCCTCCAGGTCTGCATTGTTAACTTGCGTGTCATAGCCTCTGGCAAACGTCTCTGGTGATGACGTGCGAAACTCACTCTGCAGGCAGTGTGGAACTGTGAGGGACTGAGGGTGAGCTCAACTCTCAGAAGTAAGATGATTTTGGACAAGGCGTTCAGCTACCTTCTCACATATGGAACTTAGTATGTAGCACCAGTCTACCCCAGGAATTACTGGGAAATCGCTGGATTGAGCTTGGAGGCACTAGTCTTGTGTGCCGGCAGATTCCAGTTACCTCTCCCAACACTTCGGTGAAGCAGCGAGCCTAGGCCTTTTGGAAGCGAAAGGTAGCTGCAGGCAGGAGGTAGGGTTACAGGCCATAAGCTCAACTCTCAGAAGTGGGTATGCATGGGAGGCAGATGTCTGCTACCCACTCTGACATGCGAGTGGGAACCTAGCTACACTCTGATGAAGAAGGACTTTGGAAATCGCTGTATTCAACTCAGATACACGTGGGTTCAGGCACAACGATTCCACATGCTTTTCTCACAACCTTTCCCTGCCACTAACATGAGGACGTTAGCAGCTCCTTCTACAGTCAAGCAGGATGCGGGAGGGTTGTGCCCTGTCCTTAGCTCTCACAGGGAAGCATGCCTTGAAGCCAGCTGTCAACTAGCTGCATTCTTATGGCAGGGTGAAGGTAGCAGTATTCTGAGACAGGAGGTTCCCAGATTACCACTCTACTGCACCTGGAGATACCCTCCAGGTCTGCATTGTTAACTTGCGTCTCAGAAGCCTCTGGCAAACGTCTCTGGTGAAGACGTGCGAAACTCACTCTGCAGGCAGTGTGGAACTGTGTGGGACTGAGGGTGAGCTCAACTCTCAGAAGTAAGATGTTTTTGGACAAGGCCTTCAACTACCTACTCACGTATGGAACTTAGTATGTAGCACCAGTCTACCCCAGGAATTACTAGGAAATCGCTTGATTGAGCTTGGAGGCACTCGTCTTGTGTGCCGGGAGATTCCAGTTACCTCTCCCAACACTTGCGTCAAGCAGCGAGCCTAGGCCTTTTGGAAGCGAAAGGTAGCGGCAGGCACGATGTAGGGTTACAGGCCATGAGCTCAACTCTCAGAAGTGTGTATGCATGGGAGGCAGATGTCTGCTACCCACTCGGACATGGGAGTTGGAACCTAGCTACACTCCTATTGAAGAAGGATGTTGGAAATCGCTGTATTCAACTCAGATACACGGGAGTTCAGGCCCAATGCTTACACATGCTTTTCCCATAACCTATCCCAGCCACTAACATAAGGAGGTTAGCAGGTACGTCTACAGTCAGGCAGGATGCGGGAGGGTTCTGCCCTGTCCTCAACTCTCACAGGGAAGCATGCCTAGAAGCCAGCTCTCAACTAGCTGCATTCTTATGACAGTGTGAAGGTAGCAGTATTCTGAGTAAGGAGATTCCCAGATTGCCACACTCCGGCACCTGGAGATACCCTCCAGATCTGCATTGTTAACTTGCGTCTCAGAGGCCTCTGGCAAAAGTCTCTGGTGAAGACGTGGGAAACTCACTCTGCAGGCAGTGTGGAACTGTGAGGGACTGAGGGTGAGCTCAACTCTCGGAAGTAAGATGATTTTGGACAAGGCGTTCAACTACCTTCTCACATATGGAACTTAGTATGTAGCACCAGTCTACCCCAGGAATTACTGGGAAATCGCTGGATTGAGCTTGGAGGCACTAGTCTTGTGTGCCGGCAGATTCCAGTTACCTCTCCCAACACTTCGGTGAAGCAGCGAGCCTAGGCCTTTTGGAAGCGAAAGGTAGCTGCAGGCAGGAGGTAGGGTTACAGGCCATAAGCTCAACTCTCAGAAGTGGGTATGCATGGGAGGCAGATGTCTGCTACCCACTCTGACATGCGAGTGGGAACCTAGCTACACTCTGATGAAGAAGGACTTTGGAAATCGCTGTATTCAACTCAGATACACGTGGGTTCAGGCACAACGATTCCACATGCTTTTCTCACAACCTTTCCCTGCCACTAACATGAGGACGTTAGCAGCTCCTTCTACAGTCAAGCAGGATGCGGGAGGGTTGTGCCCTGTCCTTAGCTCTCACAGGGAAGCATGCCTTGAAGCCAGCTGTCAACTAGCTGCATTCTTATGGCAGGGTGAAGGTAGCAGTATTCTGAGACAGGAGGTTCCCAGATTACCACTCTACTGCACCTGGAGATACCCTCCAGGTCTGCATTGTTAACTTGCGTCTCAGAAGCCTCTGGCAAACGTCTCTGGTGAAGACGTGCGAAACTCACTCTGCAGGCAGTGTGGAACTGTGTGGGACTGAGGGTGAGCTCAACTCTCAGAAGTAAGATGTTTTTGGACAAGGCCTTCAACTACCTACTCACGTATGGAACTTAGTATGTAGCACCAGTCTACCCCAGGAATTACTAGGAAATCGCTTGATTGAGCTTGGAGGCACTCGTCTTGTGTGCCGGGAGATTCCAGTTACCTCTCCCAACACTTGCGTCAAGCAGCGAGCCTAGGCCTTTTGGAAGCGAAAGGTAGCGGCAGGCACGATGTAGGGTTACAGGCCATGAGCTCAACTCTCAGAAGTGTGTATGCATGGGAGGCAGATGTCTGCTACCCACTCGGACATGGGAGTTGGAACCTAGCTACACTCCTATTGAAGAAGGATGTTGGAAATCGCTGTATTCAACTCAGATACACGGGAGTTCAGGCCCAATGCTTACACATGCTTTTCCCACAACCTATCCCAGCCACTAACATAAGGAGGTTAGCAGGTACGTCTACAGTCAGGCAGGATGCGGGAGGGTTCTGCCCTGTCCTCAACTCTCACAGGGAAGCATGCCTAGAAGCCAGCTCTCAACTAGCTGCATTCTTATGACAGTGTGAAGGTAGCAGTATTCTGAGTAAGGAGGGTCCCAGATTGCCACTCTCCGGCACCTGGAGATACCGTCCAGGTCTGCATTGTTAACTTGCGTCTCAGAGGCCTCTGGCAAAAGTCTCTGGTGAAGACGTGGGAAACTCACTCTGCAGGCAGTGTGGAACTGTGAGGGACTGAGGGTGAGCTCACCTCTCGGCAGTAAGATGATTTTGGACAAGGCGTTCAGCTACCTTCTCACATATGGAACTTAGTATGTAGCACCAGTCTACCCCAGGAATTACTGGGAAATCGCTGGATTGAGCTTAGAGGCACTAGTCTTGTGTGCCGGGAGATTCCAGTTACCTCTCCCAACACTTCGGTGAAGCAGCGAGCCTAGGCCTTTTGGAAGCGAAAGGTAGCTGCAGGCAGGAGGTAGGGTTACAGGCCATAAGCTCAACTCTCAGAAGTGGGTATGCATGGGAGGCAGATGTCTGCTACCCACTCGGACATGCGAGTGGGAACCTAGCTACACTCTGATGAAGAAGGACATTGGAAATCGCTGTATTCAACTCAGATACAGGTGGGTTCAGGCACAACGATTCCACATGCTTTTCTCACAACCTTTCCCTGCCACTAACATGAGGACGTTAGCAGCTCCTTCTACAGTCAAGCAGGATGCGGGAGGGTTGTGCCCTGTCCTTAGCTCTCACAGGGAAGCAAGCCTTGAAGCCAGCTGTCAACTAGCTGCATTCTTATGGCAGGGTGAAGGTAGCAGTATTCTGAGACAGGATGTTCCCAGATTACCACTCTACTGCACCTGGAGATACCCTCCAGGTCTGCATTGTTAACTTGCGTCTCAGAAGCCTCTGGCAAACGTCTCTGGTGAAGACGTGCGAAACTCACTCTGCAGGCAGTGTGGAACTGTGTGGGACTGAGGGTGAGCTCAACTCTCAGAAGTAAGATGTTTTTGGACAAGGCGTTCAAATACCTACTCACGTATGGAACTTAGTATGTAGCACCAGTCTACCCCAGGAATTACTAGGAAATCGCTTGATTGAGCTTGGAGGCACTCGTCTTGTGTGCCGGGAGATTCCAGTTACCTCTCCCAACCCTTGCGTCAAGCAGCGAGCCTAGGCCTTTTGGAAGCGAAAGGTAGCGGCAGGCACGATGTAGGGTTACAGGCCATGAGCTCAACTCTCAGAAGTGTGTATGCATGGGAGGCAGATGTCTGCTACCCACTCGGACATGGGAGTTGGAACCTAGCTACACTCCTATTGAAGAAGGATGTTGGAAATCGCTGTATTCAACTCAGATACACGGGAGTTCAGGCCCAATGCTTACACATGCTTTTCCCACAACCTATCCCAGCCACTAACATAAGGAGGTTAGCAGGTACGTCTACAGTCAGGCAGGATGCGGGAGGGTTCTGCCCTGTCCTCAACTCTCACAGGGAAGCATGCCTAGAAGCCAGCTCTCAACTAGCTGCATTCTTATGACAGTGTGAAGGTAGCAGTATTCTGAGTAAGGAGGTTCCCAGATTGCCACACTCCGGCACCTGGAGATACCCTCCAGATCTGCATTGTTAACTTGCGTCTCAGAGGCCTCTGGCAAAACTCTCTGGTGAAGACGTGGGAAACTCACTCTGCAGGCAGTGTGGAACTGTGAGGGACTGAGGGTGAGCTCAACTCTCGGAAGTAAGATGATTTTGGACAAGGCGTTCAACTACCTTCTCACATATGGAACTTAGTATGTAGCACCAGTCTACCCCAGGAATTACTGGGAAATCGCTGGATTGAGCTTGGAGGCACTAGTCTTGTGTGCCGGCAGATTCCAGTTACCTCTCCCAACACTTCGGTGAAGCAGCGAGCCTAGGCCTTTTGGAAGCGAAAGGTAGCTGCAGGCAGGAGGTAGGGTTACAGGCCATAAGCTCAACTCTCAGAAGTGGGTATGCATGGGAGGCAGATGTCTGCTACCCACTCTGACATGCGAGTGGGAACCTAGCTACACTCTGATGAAGAAGGACTTTGGAAATCGCTGTATTCAACTCAGATACACGTGGGTTCAGGCACAACGATTCCACATGCTTTTCTCACAACCTTTCCCTGCCACTAACATGAGGACGTTAGCAGCTCCTTCTACAGTCAAGCAGGATGCGGGAGGGTTGTGCCCTGTCCTTAGCTCTCACAGGGAAGCATGCCTTGAAGCCAGCTGTCAACTAGCTGCATTCTTATGGCAGGGTGAAGGTAGCAGTATTCTGAGACAGGAGGTTCCCAGATTACCACTCTACTGCACCTGGAGATACCCTCCAGGTCTGCATTGTTAACTTGCGTGTCATAGCCTCTGGCAAACGTCTCTGGTGATGACGTGCGAAACTCACTCTGCAGGCAGTGTGGAACTGTGAGGGACTGAGGGTGAGCTCAACTCTCAGAAGTAAGATGATTTTGGACAAGGCGTTCAGCTACCTTCTCACATATGGAACTTAGTATGTAGCACCAGTCTACCCCAGGAATTACTGGGAAATCGCTGGATTGAGCTTGGAGGCACTAGTCTTGTGTGCCGGCAGATTCCAGTTACCTCTCCCAACACTTCGGTGAAGCAGCGAGCCTAGGCCTTTTGGAAGCGAAAGGTAGCTGCAGGCAGGAGGTAGGGTTACAGGCCATAAGCTCAACTCTCAGAAGTGGGTATGCATGGGAGGCAGATGTCTGCTACCCACTCTGACATGCGAGTGGGAACCTAGCTACACTCTGATGAAGAAGGACTTTGGAAATCGCTGTATTCAACTCAGATACACGTGGGTTCAGGCACAACGATTCCACATGCTTTTCTCACAACCTTTCCCTGCCACTAACATGAGGACGTTAGCAGCTCCTTCTACAGTCAAGCAGGATGCGGGAGGGTTGTGCCCTGTCCTTAGCTCTCACAGGGAAGCATGCCTTGAAGCCAGCTGTCAACTAGCTGCATTCTTATGGCAGGGTGAAGGTAGCAGTATTCTGAGACAGGAGGTTCCCAGATTACCACTCTACTGCACCTGGAGATACCCTCCAGGTCTGCATTGTTAACTTGCGTCTCAGAAGCCTCTGGCAAACGTCTCTGGTGAAGACGTGCGAAACTCACTCTGCAGGCAGTGTGGAACTGTGAGGGACTGAGGGTGAGCTCAACTCTCAGAAGTAAGATGTTTTTGGACAAGGCGTTCAACTACCTACTCACGTATGGAACTTAGTATGTAGCACCAGTCTACCCCAGGAATTACTAGGAAATCGCTTGATTGAGCTTGGAGGCACTCGTCTTGTGTGCCGGGAGATTCCAGTTACCTCTCCCAACACTTGCGTCAAGCAGCGAGCCTAGGCCTTTTGGAAGCGAAAGGTAGCGGCAGGCACGATGTAGGGTTACAGGCCATGAGCTCAACTCTCAGAAGTGTGTATGCATGGGAGGCAGATGTCTGCTACCCACTCGGACATGGGAGTTGGAACCTAGCTACACTCCTATTGAAGAAGGATGTTGGAAATCGCTGTATTCAACTCAGATACACGGGAGTTCAGGCCCAATGCTTACACATGCTTTTCCCACAACCTATCCCAGCCACTAACATAAGTAGGTTAGCAGGTACGTCTACAGTCAGGCAAGATGCGGGAGGGTTCTGCCCTGTCCTCAACTCTCACAGGGAAGCATGCCTAGAAGCCAGCTCTCAACTAGCTGCATTCTTATGACAGTGTGAAGGTAGCAGTATTCTGAGTAAGGAGGGTCCCAGATTGCCACTCTCCGGCACCTGGAGATACCGTCCAGGTCTGCATTGTTAACTTGCGTCTCAGAGGCCTCTGGCAAAAGTCTCTGGTGAAGACGTGGGAAACTCACTCTGCAGGCAGTGTGGAACTGTGAGGGACTGAGGGTGAGCTCACCTCTCGGCAGTAAGATGATTTTGGACAAGGCGTTCAGCTACCTTCTCACATATGGAACTTAGTATGTAGCACCAGTCTACCCCAGGAATTACTGGGAAATCGCTGGATTGAGCTTGGAGGCACTAGTCTTGTGTGCCGGGAGATTCCAGTTACCTCTCCCAACACTTCGGTGAAGCAGCGAGCCTAGGCCTTTTGGAAGCGAAAGTTAGCTGCAGGCAGGAGGTAGGGTTACAGGCCATAAGCTCAACTCTCAGAAGTGGGTATGCATGGGAGGCAGATGTCTGCTACCCACTCGGACATGCGTGTGGGAACCTAGCTACACTCTGATGAAGAAGGACATTGGAAATCGCTGTATTCAACTCAGATACACGTGGGTTCAGGCACAACGATTCCACATGCTTTTCTCACAACCTTTCCCTGCCACTAACATGAGGACGTTAGCAGCTCCTTCTACAGTCAAGCAGGATGCGGGAGGGTTGTGCCCTGTCCTTAGCTCTCACAGGGAAGCATGCCTTGAAGCCAGCTGTCAACTAGCTGCATTCTTATGGCAGGGTGAAGGTAGCAGTATTCTGAGACAGGAGGTTCCCAGATTACCACTCTACTGCACCTGGAGATACCCTCCAGGTCTGCATTGTTAACTTGCGTCTCAGAAGCCTCTGGCAAACGTCTCTGGTGAAGACGTGCGAAACTCACTCTGCAGGCAGTGTGGAACTGTGTGGGACTGAGGGTGAGCTCAACTCTCAGAAGTAAGATGTTTTTGGACAAGGCCTTCAACTACCTACTCACGTATGGAACTTAGTATGTAGCACCAGTCTACCCCAGGAATTACTAGGAAATCGCTTGATTGAGCTTGGAGGCACTCGTCTTGTGTGCCGGGAGATTCCAGTTACCTCTCCCAACACTTGCGTCAAGCAGCGAGCCTAGGCCTTTTGGAAGCGAAAGGTAGCGGCAGGCACGATGTAGGGTTACAGGCCATGAGCTCAACTCTCAGAAGTGTGTATGCATGGGAGGCAGATGTCTGCTACCCACTCGGACATGGGAGTTGGAACCTAGCTACACTCCTATTGAAGAAGGATGTTGGAAATCGCTGTATTCAACTCAGATACACGGGAGTTCAGGCCCAATGCTTACACATGCTTTTCCCACAACCTATCCCAGCCACTAACATAAGGAGGTTAGCAGGTACGTCTACAGTCAGGCAGGATGCGGGAGGGTTCTGCCCTGTCCTCAACTCTCACAGGGAAGCATGCCTAGAAGCCAGCTCTCAACTAGCTGCATTCTTATGACAGTGTGAAGGTAGCAGTATTCTGAGTAAGGAGGTTCCCAGATTGCCACACTCCGGCACCTGGAGATACCCTCCAGGTCTGCATTGTTAACTTGCGTCTCAGAGGCCTCTGGCAAAAGTCTCTGGTGAAGACGTGGGAAACTCACTCTGCAGGCAGTGTGGAACTGTGAGGGACTGAGGGTGAGCTCAACTCTCGGAAGTAAGATGATTTTGGACAAGGCGTTCAACTACCTTCTCACATATGGAACTTAGTATGTAGCACCAGTCTACCCCAGGAATTACTGGGAAATCGCTGGATTGAGCTTGGAGGCACTAGTCTTGTGTGCCGGCAGATTCCAGTTACCTCTCCCAACACTTCGGTGAAGCAGCGAGCCTAGGCCTTTTGGAAGTGAAAGGTAGCTGCAGGCAGGAGGTAGGGTTACAGGCCATAAGCTCAACTCTCAGAAGTGGGTATGCATGGGAGGCAGATGTCTGCTACCCACTCGGACATGCGTGTGGGAACCTAGCTACACTCTGATGAAGAAGGACATTGGAAATCGCTGTATTCAACTCAGATACACGTGGGTTCAGGCACAACGATTCCACATGCTTTTCTCACAACCTTTCCCTGCCACTAACATGAGGACGTTAGCAGCTCCTTCTACAGTCAAGCAGGATGCGGGAGGGTTGTGCCCTGTCCTTAGCTCTCACAGGGAAGCATGCCTTGAAGCCAGCTGTCAACTAGCTGCATTCTTATGGCAGGGTGAAGGTAGCAGTATTCTGAGACAGGAGGTTCCCAGATTACCACTCTACTGCACCTGGAGATACCCTCCAGGTCTGCATTGTTAACTTGCGTCTCAGAAGCCTCTGGCAAACGTCTCTGGTGAAGACGTGCGAAACTCACTCTGCAGGCAGTGTGGAACTGTGTGGGACTGAGGGTGAGCTCAACACTCAGAAGTAAGATGTTTTTGGACAAGGCCTTCAACTACCTACTCACGTATGGAACTTAGTATGTAGCACCAGTCTACCCCAGGAATTACTAGGAAATCGCTTGATTGAGCTTGGAGGCACTCGTCTTGTGTGCCGGGAGATTCCAGTTACCTCTCCCAACACTTGCGTCAAGCAGCGAGCCTAGGCCTTTTGGAAGCGAAAGGTAGCGGCAGGCACGATGTAGGGTTACAGGCCATGAGCTCAACTCTCAGAAGTGTGTATGCATGGGAGGCAGATGTCTGCTACCCACTCGGACATGGGAGTTGGAACCTAGCTACACTCCTATTGAAGAAGGATGTTGGAAATCGCTGTATTCAACTCAGATACACGGGAGTTCAGGCCCAATGCTTACACATGCTTTTCCCACAACCTATCCCAGCCACTAACATAAGGAGGTTAGCAGGTACGTCTACAGTCAGGCAGGATGCGGGAGGGTTCTGCCCTGTCCTCAACTCTCACAGGGAAGCATGCCTTGAAGCCAGCTCTCAACTAGCTGCATTCTTATGACAGTGTGAAGGTAGCAGTATTCTGAGTAAGGAGGTTCCCAGATTGCCACACTCCGGCACCTGGAGATACCCTCCAGGTCTGCATTGTTAACTTGCGTCTCAGAGGCCTCTGGCAAAAGTCTCTGGTGAAGACGTGGGAAACTCACTCTGCAGGCAGTGTGGAACTGTGAGGGACTGAGGGTGAGCTCAACTCTCGGAAGTAAGATGATTTTGGACAAGGCGTTCAACTACCTTCTCACATATGGAACTTAGTATGTAGCACCAGTCTACCCCAGGAATTACTGGGAAATCGCTGGATTGAGCTTGGAGGCACTAGTCTTGTGTGTCGGCAGATTCCAGTTACCTCTCCCAACACTTCGGTGAAGCAGCGAGCCTAGGCCTTTTGGAAGCGAAAGGTAGCTGCAGGCAGGAGGTAGGGTTACAGGCCATAAGCTCAACTCTCAGAAGTGGGTATGCATGGGAGGCAGATGTCTGCTAGCCACTCGGACATGCGAGTGGGAACCTAGCTACACTCTGATGAAGAAGGACTTTGGAAATCGCTGTATTCAACTCAGATACACGTGGGTTCAGGCACAACGATTCCACATGCTTTTCTCACAACCTTTCCCTGCCACTAACATGAGGACGTTAGCAGCTCCTTCTACAGTCAAGCAGGATGCGGGAGGGTTGTGCCCTGTCCTTAGCTCTCACAGGGAAGCATGCCTTGAAGCCAGCTGTCAACTAGCTGCATTCTTATTGCAGGGTGAAGGTAGCAGTATTCTGAGACAGGAGGTTCCCAGATTACCACTCTACTGCACCTGGAGATACCCTCCAGGTCTGCATTGTTAACTTGCGTGTCATAGCCTCTGGCAAACGTCTCTGGTGAAGACGTGCGAAAATCACTCTGCAGGCAGTGTGGAACTGTGAGGGACTGAGGGTGAGCTCATCTCTCAGAAGTAAGATGATTTTGGACAAGGCGTTCAGCTACCTTCTCACATATGGAACTTAGTATGTAGCACCAGTCTACCCCAGGAATTACTGGGAAATCGCTGGATTGAGCTTGGAGGCACTAGTCTTGTGTGCCAGCAGATTCCAGTTACCTCTCCCAACACTTCGGTGAAGCAGCGAGCCTAGGCCTTTTGGAAGCGAAAGGTAGCTGCAGACAGGAGGTAGGGTTACAGGCCATAAGCTCAACTCTCAGAAGTGGGTATGCATGGGAGGCAGATGTCTGCTACCCACTCTGACATGCGAGTGGGAACCTAGCTACACTCTGATGAAGAAGGACTTTGGAAATCGCTGTATTCAACTCAGATACACGTGGGTTCAGGCACAACGATTCCACATGCTTTTCTCACAACCTTTCCCTGCCACTAACATGAGGACGTTAGCAGCTCCATCTACAGTCAAGCAGGATGCGGGAGGGTTGTGCCCTGTCCTTAGCTCTCACAGGGAAGCATGCCTTGAAGCCAGCTGTCAACTAGCTGCATTCTTATGGCAGGGTGAAGGTAGCAGTATTCTGAGACAGGAGGTTCCCAGATTACCACTCTACTGCACCTGGAGATACCCTCCAGGTCTGCATTGTTAACTTGCGTCTCAGAAGCCTCTGGCAAACGTCTCTGGTGAAGACGTGCGAAACTCACTCTGCAGGCAGTGTGGAACTGTGTGGGACTGAGGGTGAGCTCAACTCTCAGAAGTAAGATGTTTTTGGACAAGGCCTTCAACTACCTACTCACGTATGGAACTTAGTATGTAGCACCAGTCTACCCCAGGAATTACTAGGAAATCGCTTGATTGAGCTTGGAGGCACTCGTCTTGTGTGCCGGGAGATTCCAGTTACCTCTCCCAACACTTGCGTCAAGCAGCGAGCCTAGGCCTTTTGGAAGCGAAAGGTAGCGGCAGGCACGATGTAGGGTTACAGGCCATGAGCTCAACTCTCAGAAGTGTGTATGCATGGGAGGCAGATGTCTGCTACCCACTCGGACATGGGAGTTGGAACCTAGCTACACTCCTATTGAAGAAGGATGTTGGAAATCGCTGTATTCAACTCAGATACACGGGAGTTCAGGCCCAATGCTTACACATGCTTTTCCCACAACCTATCCCAGCCACTAACATAAGGAGGTTAGCAGGTACGTCTACAGTCAGGCAGGATGCGGGAGGGTTCTGCCCTGTCCTCAACTCTCACAGGGAAGCATGCCTAGAAGCCAGCTCTCAACTAGCTGCATTCTTATGACAGTGTGAAGGTAGCAGTATTCTGAGTAAGGAGGTTCCCAGATTGCCACACTCCGGCACCTGGAGGTACCGTCCAGGTCTGCATTGTTAACTTGCGTCTCAGAGGCCTCTGGCAAAAGTCTCTGGTGAAGACGTGGGAAACTCACTCTGCAGGCAGTGTGGAACTGTGAGGGACTGAGGGTGAGCTCACCTCTCGGCAGTAAGATGATTTTGGACAAGGCGTTCAGCTACCTTCTCACATATGGAACTTAGTATGTAGCACCAGTCTACCCCAGGAATTACTGGGAAATCGCTGGATTGAGCTTAGAGGCACTAGTCTTGTGTGCCGGGAGATTCCAGTTACCTCTCCCAACACTTCGGTGAAGCAGCGAGCCTAGGCCTTTTGGAAGCGAAAGGTAGCTGCAGGCAGGAGGTAGGGTTACAGGCCATAAGCTCAACTCTCAGAAGTGGGTATGCATGGGAGGCAGATGTCTGCTACCCACTCGGACATGCGAGTGGGAACCTAGCTACACTCTGATGAAGAAGGACATTGGAAATCGCTGTATTCAACTCAGATACAGGTGGGTTCAGGCACAACGATTCCACATGCTTTTCTCACAACCTTTCCCTGCCACTAACATGAGGACGTTAGCAGCTCCTTCTACAGTCAAGCAGGATGCGGGAGGGTTGTGCCCTGTCCTTAGCTCTCACAGGGAAGCATGCCTTGAAGCCAGCTGTCAACTAGCTGCATTCTTATGGCAGGGTGAAGGTAGCAGTATTCTGAGACAGGAGGTTCCCAGATTACCACTCTACTGCACCTGGAGATACCCTCCAGGTCTGCATTGTTAACTTGCGTCTCAGAAGCCTCTGGCAAACGTCTCTGGTGAAGACGTGCGAAACTCACTCTGCAGGCAGTGTGGAACTGTGTGGGACTGAGGGTGAGCTCAACTCTCAGAAGTAAGATGTTTTTGGACAAGGCCTTCAACTACCTACTCACGTATGGAACTTAGTATGTAGCACCAGTCTACCCCAGGAATTACTAGGAAATCGCTTGATTGAGCTTGGAGGCACTCGTCTTGTGTGCCGGGAGATTCCAGTTACCTCTCCCAACACTTGCGTCAAGCAGCGAGCCTAGGCCTTTTGGAAGCGAAAGGTAGCGGCAGGCACGATGTAGGGTTACAGGCCATGAGCTCAACTCTCAGAAGTGTGTATGCATGGGAGGCAGATGTCTGCTACCCACTCGGACATGGGAGTTGGAACCTAGCTACACTCCTATTGAAGAAGGATGTTGGAAATCGCTGTATTCAACTCAGATACACGGGAGTTCAGGCCCAATGCTTACACATGCTTTTCCCACAACCTATCCCAGCCACTAACATAAGGAGGTTAGCAGGTACGTCTACAGTCAGGCAGGATGCGGGAGGGTTCTGCCCTGTCCTCAACTCTCACAGGGAAGCATGCCTAGAAGCCAGCTCTCAACTAGCTGCATTCTTATGACAGTGTGAAGGTAGCAGTATTCTGAGTAAGGAGGTTCCCAGATTGCCACACTCCGGCACCTGGAGATACCCTCCAGGTCTGCATTGTTAACTTGCGTCTCAGAGGCCTCTGGCAAAAGTCTCTGGTGAAGACGTGGGAAACTCACTCTGCAGGCAGTGTGGAACTGTGAGGGACTGAGGGTGAGCTCAACTCTCGGAAGTAAGATGATTTTGGACAAGGCGTTCAACTACCTTCTCACATATGGAACTTAGTATGTAGCACCAGTCTACCCCAGGAATTACTGGGAAATCGCTGGATTGAGCTTGGAGGCACTAGTCTTGTGTGTCGGCAGATTCCAGTTACCTCTCCCAACACTTCGGTGAAGCAGCGAGCCTAGGCCTTTTGGAAGCGAAAGGTAGCTGCAGGCAGGAGGTAGGGTTACAGGCCATAAGCTCAACTCTCAGAAGTGGGTATGCATGGGAGGCAGATGTCTGCTACCCACTCGGACATGCGAGTGGGAACCTAGCTACACTCTGATGAAGAAGGACTTTGGAAATCGCTGTATTCAACTCAGATACACGTGGGTTCAGGCACAACGATTCCACATGCTTTTCTCACAACCTTTCCCTGCCACTAACATGAGGACGTTAGCAGCTCCTTCTACAGTAAAGCAGGATGCGGGAGGGTTGTGCCCTGTCCTTAGCTCTCACAGGGAAGCATGCTTTGAAGCCAGCTGTCAACTAGCTGCATTCTTATGGCAGGGTGAAGGTAGCAGTATTCTGAGACAGGAGGTTCCCAGATTACCACTCTACTGCACCTGGAGATACCCTCCAGGTCTGCATTGTTAACTTGCGTCTCAGAAGCCTCTGGCAAACGTCTCTGGTGAAGACGTGCGAAACTCACTCTGCAGGCAGTGTGGAACTGTGTGGGACTGAGGGTGAGCTCAACTCTCAGAAGTAAGATGTTTTTGGACAAGGCCTTCAACTACCTACTCACGTATGGAACTTAGTATGTAGCACCAGTCTACCCCAGGAATTACTAGGAAATCGCTTGATTGAGCTTGGAGGCACTCGTCTTGTGTGCCGGGAGATTCCAGTTACCTCTCCCAACACTTGCGTCAAGCAGCGAGCCTAGGCCTTTTGGAAGCGAAAGGTAGCGGCAGGCACGATGTAGGGTTACAGGCCATGAGCTCAACTCTCAGAAGTGTGTATGCATGGGAGGCAGATGTCTGCTACCCACTCGGACATGGGAGTTGGAACCTAGCTACACTCCTATTGAAGAAGGATGTTGGAAATCGCTGTATTCAACTCAGATACACGGGAGTTCAGGCCCAATGTTTACACATGCTTTTCCCACAACCTATCCAAGCCACTAACATAAGGAGGTTAGCAGGTACGTCTACAGTCAGGCAGGATGCGGGAGGGTTCTGCCCTGTCCTCAACTCTCACAGGGAAGCATGCCTAGAAGCCAGCTCTCAACTAGCTGCATTCTTATGACAGTGTGAAGGTAGCAGTATTCTGAGTAAGGAGGTTCCCAGATTGCCACACTCCGGCACCTGGAGATACCCTCCAGATCTGCATTGTTAACTTGCGTCTCAGAGGCCTCTGGCAAAAGTCTCTGGTGAAGACGTGGGAAACTCACTCTGCAGGCAGTGTGGAACTGTGAGGGACTGAGGGTGAGCTCAACTCTCAGAAGTAAGATGATTTTGGACAAGGCGTTCAACTACCTTCTCACATATGGAACTTAGTATGTAGCACCAGTCTACCCCAGGAATTACTGGGAAATCGCTGGATTGAGTTTGGAGGCACTAGTCTTGTGTGCCGGCAGATTCCAGTTACCTCTCCCAACACTTCGGTGAAGCAGCGAGCCTAGGCCTTTTGGAAGCGAAAGGTAGCTGCAGGCAGGAGGTAGGGTTACAGGCCATAAGCTCAACTCTCAGAAGTGGGTATGCATGGGAGGCAGATGTCTGCTACCCACTCTGACATGCGAGTGGGAACCTAGCTACACTCTGATGAAGAAGGACTTTGGAAATCGCTGTATTCAACTCAGATACACGTGGGTTCAGGCACAACGATTCCACATGCTTTTCTCACAACCTTTCCCTGCCACTAACATGAGGACGTTAGCAGCTCCTTCTACAGTCAAGCAGGATGCGGGAGGGTTGTGCCCTGTCCTTAGCTCTCACAGGGAAGCATGCCTTGAAGCCAGCTGTCAACTAGCTGCATTCTTATTGCAGGGTGAAGGTAGCAGTATTCTGAGACAGGAGGTTCCCAGATTACCACTCTACTGCACCTGGAGATACCCTCCAGGTCTGCATTGTTAACTTGCGTGTCATAGCCTCAGGCAAACGTCTCTGGTGAAGACGTGCGAAACTCACTCTGCAGGCAGTGTGGAACTGTGAGGGACTGAGGGTGAGCTCATCTCTCAGAAGTAAGATGATTTTGGACAAGGCGTTCAGCTACCTTCTCACATATGGAACTTAGTATGTAGCACCAGTCTACCCCAGGAATTACTGGGAAATCGCTGGATTGAGCTTGGAGGCACTAGTCTTGTGTGCCGGCAGATTCCAGTTACCTCTCCCAACACTTCGGTGAAGCAGCGAGCCTAGGCCTTTTGGAAGCGAAAGGTAGCTGCAGGCAGGAGGTAGGGTTACAGGCCATAAGCTCAACTCTCAGAAGTGGGTATGCATGGGAGGCAGATGTCTGCTACCCACTCGGACATGCGAGTGGGAACCTAGCTACACTCTGATGAAGAAGGACTTTGGAAATCGCTGTATTCAACTCAGATACACGTGGGTTCAGGCACAACGATTCCACATGCTTTTCTCACAACCTTTCCCTGCCACTAACATGAGGACGTTAGCAGCTCCTTCTACAGTCAAGCAGGATGCGGGAGGGTTGTGCCCTGTCCTTAGCTCTCACAGGGAAGCATGCCTTGAAGCCAGCTGTCAACTAGCTGCATTCTTATGGCAGGGTGAAGGTAGCAGTATTCTGAGACAGGAGGTTCCCAGATTACCACTCTACTGCACCTGGAGATACCCTCCAGGTCTGCATTGTTAACTTGCGTCTCAGAAGCCTCTGGCAAACGTCTCTGGTGAAGACGTGCGAAACTCACTCTGCAGGCAGTGTGGAACTGTGTGGGACTGAGGGTGAGCTCAACTCTCAGAAGTAAGATGTTTTTGGACAAGGCCTTCAACTACCTACTCACGTATGGAACTTAGTATGTAGCACCAGTCTACCCCAGGAATTACTAGGAAATCGCTTGATTGAGCTTCGAGGCACTCGTCTTGTGTGCCGGGAGATTCCAGTTACCTCTCCCAACACTTGCGTCAAGCAGCGAGCCTAGGCCTTTTGGAAGCGAAAGGTAGCGGCAGGCACGATGTAGGGTTACAGGCCATGAGCTCAACTCTCAGAAGTGTGTATGCATGGGAGGCAGATGTCTGCTACCCACTCGGACATGGGAGTTGGAACCTAGCTACACTCCTATTGAAGAAGGATGTTGGAAATCGCTGTATTCAACTCAGATACACGGGAGTTCAGGCCCAATGCTTACACATGCTTTTCCCACAACCTATCCCAGCCACTAACATAAGGAGGTTAGCAGGTACGTCTACAGGCAGGCAGGATGCGGGAGGGTTCTGCCCTGTCCTCAACTCTCACAGGGAAGCATGCCTAGAAGCCAGCTCTCAACTAGCTGCATTCTTATGACAGTGTGAAGGTAGCAGTATTCTGAGTAAGGAGGGTCCCAGATTGCCACTCTCCGGCACCTGGAGATACCGTCCAGGTCTGCATTGTTAACTTGCGTCTCAGAGGCCTCTGGCAAAAGTCTCTGGTGAAGACGTGGGAAACTCACTCTGCAGGCAGTGTGGAACTGTGAGGGACTGAGGGTGAGCTCACCTCTCAGGAGTAAGATGATTTTGGACAAGGCGTTCAGCTACCTTCTCACATATGGAACTTAGTATGTAGCACCAGTCTACCCCAGGAATTACTGGGAAATCGCTGGATTGAGCTTGGAGGCACTAGTCTTGTGTGCCGGGAGATTCCAGTTACCTCTC
Source organism: Canis lupus baileyi (assembly GCF_048164855.1). Classification (NCBI taxonomy): domain Eukaryota; kingdom Metazoa; phylum Chordata; class Mammalia; order Carnivora; family Canidae; genus Canis; species Canis lupus. The sequence goes on from NC_132852.1 coordinate 63,481,383, forward strand.
CCAACACTTCGGTGAAGCAGCGAGCCTAGGCCTTTTGGAAGCGAAAGGTAGCTGCAGGCAGGAGGTAGGGTTACAGGCCATAAGCTCAACTCTCAGAAGTGGGTATGCATGGGAGGCAGATGTCTGCTACCCACTCGGACATGCGAGTGGGAACCTAGCTACACTCTGATGAAGAAGGACTTTGGAAATCGCTGTATTCAACTCAGATACACGTGGGTTCAGGCACAACGATTCCACATGCTTTTCTCACAACCTTTCCCTGCCACTAACATGAGGACGTTAGCAGCTCCTTCTACAGTCAAGCAGGATGCGGGAGGGTTGTGCCCTGTCCTTAGCTCTCACAGGGAAGCATGCCTTGAAGCCAGCTGTCAACTAGCTGCATTCTTATGGCAGGGTGAAGGTAGCAGTATTCTGAGACAGGAGGTTCCCAGATTACCACTCTACTGCACCTGGAGATACCCTCCAGGTCTGCATTGTTAACTTGCGTGTCATAGCCTCTGGCAAACGTCTCTGGTGAAGACGTGCGAAACTCACTCTGCAGGCAGTGTGGAACTGTGAGGGACTGAGGGTGAGCTCAACTCTCAGAAGTAAGATGATTTTGGACAAGGCGTTCAGCTACCTTCTCACATATGGAACTTAGTATGTAGCACCAGTCTACCCCAGGAATTACTGGGAAATCGCTGGATTGAGCTTGGAGGCACTAGTCTTGTGTGCCGGCAGATTCCAGTTACCTCTCCCAACACTTCGGTGAAGCAGCGAGCATAGGCCTTTTGGAAGCGAAAGGTAGCTGCAGGCAGGAGGTAGGGTTACAGGCCATAAGCTCAACTCTCAGAAGTGGGTATGCATGGGAGGCAGATGTCTGCTACCCACTCGGACATGCGAGTGGGAACCTAGCTACACTCTGATGAAGAAGGACTTTGGAAATCGCTGTATTCAACTCAGATACACGTGGGTTCAGGCACAACGATTCCACATGCTTTTCTCACAACCTTTCCCTGCCACTAACATGAGGACGTTAGCAGCTCCTTCTACAGTCAAGCAGGATGCGGGAGGGTTGTGCCCTGTCCTTAGCTCTCACAGGGAAGCATGCCTTGAAGCCAGCTGTCAACTAGCTGCATTCTTATGGCAGGGTGAAGGTAGCAGTATTCTGAGACAGGAGGTTCCCAGATTACCACTCTACTGCACCTGGAGATACCCTCCAGGTCTGCATTGTTAACTTGCGTCTCAGAAGCCTCTGGCAAACGTCTCTGGTGAAGACGTGCGAAACTCACTCTGCAGGCAGTGTGGAACTGTGAGGGACTGAGGGTGAGCTCAACTCTCAGAAGTAAGATGTTTTTGGACAAGGCGTTCAACTACCTACTCACGTATGGAACTTAGTATGTAGCACCAGTCTACCCCAGGAATTACTAGGAAATCGCTTGATTGAGCTTGGAGGCACTCGTCTTGTGTGCCGGGAGATTCCAGTTACCTCTCCCAACACTTGCGTCAAGCAGCGAGCCTAGGCCTTTTGGAAGCGAAAGGTAGCGGCAGGCACGATGTAGGGTTACAGGCCATGAGCTCAACTCTCAGAAGTGTGTATGCATGGGAGGCAGATGTCTGCTACCCACTCGGACATGGGAGTTGGAACCTAGCTACACTCCTATTGAAGAAGGATGTTGGAAATCGCTGTATTCAACTCACATACACGGGAGTTCAGGCCCAATGCTTACACATGCTTTTCCCACAACCTATCCCAGCCACTAACATAAGGAGGTTAGCAGGTACGTCTACAGTCAGGCAGGATGCGGGAGGGTTCTGCCCTGTCCTCAACTCTCACAGGGAAGCATGCCTAGAAGCCAGCTCTCAACTAGCTGCATTCTTATGACAGTGTGAAGGTAGCAGTATTCTGAGTAAGGAGGGTCCCAGATTGCCACTCTCCGGCAGCTGGAGATACCGTCCAGGTCTGCATTGTTAACTTGCGTCTCAGAGGCCTCTGGCAAAAGTCTCTGGTGAAGACGTGGGAAACTCACTCTGCAGGCAGTGTGGAACTGTGAGGGACTGAGGGTGAGCTCACCTCTCGGCAGTAAGATGATTTTGGACAAGGCGTTCAGCTACCTTCTCACATATGGAACTTAGTATGTAGCACCAGTCTACCCCAGGAATTACTGGGAAATCGCTGGATTGAGCTTAGAGGCACTAGTCTTGTGTGCCGGGGATTCCAGTTACCTCTCCCAACACTTCGGTGAAGCAGCGAGCCTAGGCCTTTTGGAAGCGAAAGGTAGCTGCAGGCAGGAGGTAGGGTTACAGGCCATAAGCTCAACTCTCAGAAGTGGGTATGCATGGGAGGCAGATGTCTGCTACCCACTCGGACATGCGAGTGGGAACCTAGCTACACTCTGATGAAGAAGGACATTGGAAATCGCTGTATTCAACTCAGATACACGTGGGTTCAGGCACAACGATTCCACATGCTTTTCTCACAACCTTTCCCTGCCACTAACATGAGGACGTTAGCAGCTCCTTCTACAGTCAAGCAGGATGCGGGAGGGTTGTGCCCTGTCCTTAGCTCTCACAGGGAAGCATGCCTTGAAGCCAGCTGTCAACTAGCTGCATTCTTATGGCAGGGTGAAGGTGGCAGTATTCTGAGACAGGAGGTTCCCAGATTACCACTCTACTGCACCTGGAGATACCCTCCAGGTCTGCATTGTTAACTTGCGTCTCAGAAGCCTCTGGCAAACGTCTCTGGTGAAGACGTGCGAAACTCACTCTGCAGGCAGTGTGGAACTGTGTGGGACTGAGGGTGAGCTCAACTCTCAGAAGTAAGATGTTTTTGGACAAGGCCTTCAACTACCTACTCACGTATGGAACTTAGTATGTAGCACCAGTCTACCCCAGGAATTACTAGGAAATCGCTTGATTGAGCTTGGAGGCACTCGTCTTGTGTGCCGGGAGATTCCAGTTACCTCTCCCAACACTTGCGTCAAGCAGCGAGCCTAGGCCTTTTGGAAGCGAAAGGTAGCGGCAGGCACGATGTAGGGTTACAGGCCATGAGCTCAACTCTCAGAAGTGTGTATGCATGGGAGGCAGATGTCTGCTACCCACTCGGACATGGGAGTTGGAACCTAGCTACACTCCTATTGAAGAAGGATGTTGGAAATCGCTGTATTCAACTCAGATACACGGGAGTTCAGGCCCAATGCTTACACATGCTTTTCCCACAACCTATCCCAGCCACTAACATAAGGAGGTTAGCAGGTACTTCTACAGTCAGGCAGGATGCGGGAGGGTTCTGCCCTGTCCTCAACTCTCACAGGGAAGCATGCCTAGAAGCCAGCTCTCAACTAGCTGCATTCTTATGACAGTGTGAAGGTAGCAGTATTCTGAGTAAGGAGGTTCCCAGATTGCCACACTCCGGCACCTGGAGATACCCTCCAGATCTGCATTGTTAACTTGCGTCTCAGAGGCCTCTGGCAAAAGTCTCTGGTGAAGACGTGGGAAACTCACTCTGCAGGCAGTGTGGAACTGTGAGGGACTGAGGGTGAGCTCAACTCTCAGAAGTAAGATGATTTTGGACAAGGCGTTCAACTACCTTCTCACATATGGAACTTAGTATGTAGCACCAGTCTACCCCAGGAATTACTGGGAAATCGCTGGATTGAGCTTGGAGGCACTAGTCTTGTGTGCCGGCAGATTCCAGTTACCTCTCCCAACACTTCGGTGAAGCAGCGAGCCTAGGCCTTTTGGAAGCGAAAGGTAGCTGCAGGCAGGAGGTAGGGTTACAGGCCATAAGCTCAACTCTCAGAAGTGGGTATGCATGGGAGGCAGATGTCTGCTACCCACTCTGACATGCGAGTGGGAACCTAGCTACACTCTGATGAAGAAGGACTTTGGAAATCGCTGTATTCAACTCAGATACACGTGGGTTCAGGCACAACGATTCCACATGCTTTTCTCACAACCTTTCCCTGCCACTAACATGAGGACGTTAGCAGCTCCTTCTACAGTCAAGCAGGATGCGGGAGGGTTGTGCCCTGTCCTTAGCTCTCACAGGGAAGCATGCCTTGAAGCCAGCTGTCAACTAGCTGCATTCTTATGGCAGGGTGAAGGTAGTAGTATTCTGAGACAGGAGGTTCCCAGATTACCACTCTACTGCACCTGGAGATACCCTCCAGGTCTGCATTGTTAACTTGCGTGTCATAGCCTCTGGCAAACGTCTCTGGTGAAGACGTGCGAAACTCACTCTGCAGGCAGTGTGGAACTGTGAGGGACTGAGGGTGAGCTCAACTCTCAGAAGTAAGATGATTTTGGACAAGGCGTTCAGCTACCTTCTCACATATGGAACTTAGTATGTAGCACCAGTCTACCCCAGGAATTACTGGGAAATCGCTGGATTGAGCTTGGAGGCACTAGTCTTGTGTGCCGGCAGATTCCAGTTACCTCTCCCAACACTTCGGTGAAGCAGCGAGCCTAGGCCTTTTGGAAGCGAAAGGTAGCTGCAGGCAGGAGGTAGGGTTACAGGCCATAAGCTCAACTCTCAGAAGTGGGTATGCATGGGAGGCAGATGTCTGCTACCCACTCTGACATGCGAGTGGGAACCTAGCTACACTCTGATGAAGAAGGACTTTGGAAATCGCTGTATTCAACTCAGATACACGTGGGTTCAGGCACAACGATTCCACATGCTTTTCTCACAACCTTTCCCTGCCACTAACATGAGGACGTTAGCAGCTCCTTCTACAGTCAAGCAGGATGCGGGAGGGTTGTGCCCTGTCCTTAGCTCTCACAGGGAAGCATGCCTTGAAGCCAGCTGTCAACTAGCTGCATTCTTATGGCAGGGTGAAGGTAGCAGTATTCTGAGACAGGAGGTTCCCAGATTACCACTCTACTGCACCTGGAGATACCCTCCAGGTCTGCATTGTTAACTTGCGTCTCAGAAGCCTCTGGCAAACGTCTCTGGTGAAGACGTGCGAAACTCACTCTGCAGGCAGTGTGGAACTGTGAGGGACTGAGGGTGAGCTCAACTCTCAGAAGTAAGATGTTTTTGGACAAGGCGTTCAACTACCTACTCACGTATGGAACTTAGTATGTAGCACCAGTCTACCCCAGGAATTACTAGGAAATCGCTTGATTGAGCTTGGAGGCACTCGTCTTGTGTGCCGGGAGATTCCAGTTACCTCTCCCAACACTTGCGTCAAGCAGCGAGCCTAGGCCTTTTGGAAGCGAAAGGTAGCGGCAGGCACGATGTAGGGTTACAGGCCATGAGCTCAACTCTCAGAAGTGTGTATGCATGGGAGGCAGATGTCTGCTACCCACTCGGACATGGGAGTTGGAACCTAGCTACACTCCTATTGAAGAAGGATGTTGGAAATCGCTGTATTCAACTCAGATACACGGGAGTTCAGGCCCAATGCTTACACATGCTTTTCCCACAACCTATCCCAGCCACTAACATAAGGAGGTTAGCAGGTACGTCTACAGTCAGGCAGGATGCGGGAGGGTTCTGCCCTGTCCTCAACTCTCACAGGGAAGCATGCCTAGAAGCCAGCTCTCAACTAGCTGCATTCTTATGACAGTGTGAAGGTAGCAGTATTCTGAGTAAGGAGGGTCCCAGATTGCCACTCTCCGGCACCTGGAGATACCGTCCAGGTCTGCATTGTTAACTTGCGTCTCAGAGGCCTCTGGCAAAAGTCTCTGGTGAAGACGTGGGAAACTCACTCTGCAGGCAGTGTGGAACTGTGAGGGACTGAGGGTGAGCTCACCTCTCGGCAGTAAGATGATTTTGGACAAGGCGTTCAGCTACCTTCTCACATATGGAACTTAGTATGTAGCACCAGTCTACCCCAGGAATTACTGGGAAATCGCTGGATTGAGCTTGGAGGCACTAGTCTTGTGTGCCGGGAGATTCCAGTTACCTCTCCCAACACTTCGGTGAAGCAGCGAGCCTAGGCCTTTTGGAAGCGAAAGGTAGCTGCAGGCAGGAGGTAGGGTTACAGGCCATAAGCTCAACTCTCAGAAGTGGGTATGCATGGGAGGCAGATGTCTGCTACCCACTCGGACATGCGTGTGGGAACCTAGCTACACTCTGATGAAGAAGGACATTGGAAATCGCTGTATTCAACTCAGATACACGTGGGTTCAGGCACAACGATTCCACATGCTTTTCTCACAACCTTTCCCTGCCACTAACATGAGGACGTTAGCAGCTCCTTCTACAGTCAAGCAGGATGCGGGAGGGTTGTGCCCTGTCCTTAGCTCTCACAGGGAAGCATGCCTTGAAGCCAGCTGTCAACTAGCTGCATTCTTATGGCAGGGTGAAGGTAGCAGTATTCTGAGACAGGAGGTTCCCAGATTACCACTCTACTGCACCTGGAGATACCCTCCAGGTCTGCATTGTTAACTTGCGTCTCAGAAGCCTCTGGCAAACGTCTCTGGTGAAGACGTGCGAAACTCACTCTGCAGGCAGTGTGGAACTGTGTGGGACTGAGGGTGAGCTCAACTCTCAGAAGTAAGATGTTTTTGGACAAGGCCTTCAACTACCTACTCACGTATGGAACTTAGTATGTAGCACCAGTCTACCCCAGGAATTACTAGGAAATCGCTTGATTGAGCTTGGAGGCACTCGTCTTGTGTGCCGGGAGATTCCATTTACCTCTCCCAACACTTGCGTCAAGCAGCGAGCCTAGGCCTTTTGGAAGCGAAAGGTAGCGGCAGGCACGATGTAGGGTTACAGGCCATGAGCTCAACTCTCAGAAGTGTGTATGCATGGGAGGCAGATGTCTGCTACCCACTCGGACATGGGAGTTGGAACCTAGCTACACTCCTATTGAAGAAGGATGTTGGAAATCGCTGTATTCAACTCAGATACACGGGAGTTCAGGTCCAATGCTTACACATGTTTTTCCCACAACCTATCCCAGCCACTAACATAAGGAGGTTAGCAGGTACGTCTACAGTCAGGCAGGATGCGGGAGGGTTCTGCCCTGTCCTCAACTCTCACAGGGAAGCATGCCTAGAAGCCAGCTCTCAACTAGCTGCATTCTTATGACAGTGTGAAGGTAGCAGTATTCTGAGTAAGGAGGTTCCCAGATTGCCACACTCCGGCACCTGGAGATACCCTCCAGGTCTGCATTGTTAACTTGCGTCTCAGAGGCCTCTGGCAAAAGTCTCTGGTGAAGACGTGGGAAACTCACTCTGCAGGCAGTGTGGAACTGTGAGGGACTGAGGGTGAGCTCAACTCTCGGAAGTAAGATGATTTTGGGTAAGGCGTTCAACTACCTTCTCACATATGGAACTTAGTATGTAGCACCAGTCTACCCCAGGAATTACTGGGAAATCGCTGGATTGAGCTTGGAGGCACTAGTCTTGTGTGCCGGGAGATTCCAGTTACCTCTCCCAACACTTCGGTGAAGCAGCGAGCCTAGGCCTTTTGGAAGCGAAAGGTAGCTGCAGGCAGGAGGTAGGGTTACAGGCCATAAGCTCAACTCTCAGAAGTGGTTATGCATGGGAGGCAGATGTCTGCTACCCACTCGGACATGCGTGTGGGAACCTAGCTACACTCTGATGAAGAAGGACATTGGAAATCGCTGTATTCAACTCAGATACACGTGGGTTCAGGCACAACGATTCCACATGCTTTTCTCACAACCTTTCCCTGCCACTAACATGAGGACGTTAGCAGCTCCTTCTACAGTCAAGCAGGATGCGGGAGGGTTGTGCCCTGTCCTTAGCTCTCACAGGGAAGCATGCCTTGAAGCCAGCTCTCAACTAGCTGCATTCTTATGGCAGGGTGAAGGTAGCAGTATTCTGAGACAGGAGGTTCCCAGATTACCACTCTACTGCACCTGGAGATACCCTCCAGGTCTGCATTGTTAACTTGCGTCTCAGAAGCCTCTGGCAAACGTCTCTGGTGAAGACGTGCGAAACTCACTCTGCAGGCAGTGTGGAACTGTGAGGGACTGAGGGTGAGCTCAACTCTCAGAAGTAAGATGTTTTTGGACAAGGCCTTCAACTACCTACTCACGTATGGAACTTAGTATGTAGCACCAGTCTACCCCAGGAATTACTAGGAAATCGCTTGATTGAGCTTGGAGGCACTCGTCTTGTGTGCCGGGAGATTCCAGTTACCTCTCCCAACACTTGCGTCAAGCAGCGAGCCTAGGCCTTTTGGAAGCGAAAGGTAGCGGCAGGCACGATGTAGGGTTACAGGCCATGAGCTCAACTCTCAGAAGTGTGTATGCATGGGAGGCAGATGTCTGCTACCCACTCGGACATGGGAGTTGGAACCTAGCTACACTCCTATTGAAGAAGGATGTTGGAAATCGCTGTATTCAACTCAGATACACGGGAGTTCAGGCCCAATGCTTACACATGCTTTTCCCACAACCTATCCCAGCCACTAACATAAGGAGGTTAGCAGGTACGTCTACAGTCAGGCAGGATGCGGGAGGGTTCTGCCCTGTCCTCAACTCTCACAGGGAAGCATGCCTAGAAGCCAGCTCTCAACTAGCTGCATTCTTATGACAGTGTGAAGGTAGCAGTATTCTGAGTAAGGAGGGTCCCAGATTGCCACTCTCCGGCACCTGGAGATACCGTCCAGGTCTGCATTGTTAACTTGCGTCTCAGAGGCCTCTGGCAAAAGTCTCTGGTGAAGACGTGGGAAACTCACTCTGCAGGCAGTGTGGAACTGTGAGGGACTGAGGGTGAGCTCAACTCTCGGCAGTAAGATGATTTTGGACAAGGCGTTCAGCTACCTTCTCACATATGGAACTTAGTATGTAGCACCAGTCTACCCCAGGAATTACTGGGAAATCGCTGGATTGAGCTTGGAGGCACTAGTCTTGTGTGCCGGGAGATTCCAGTTACCTCTCCCAACACTTCGGTGAAGCAGCGAGCCTAGGCCTTTTGGAAGCGAAAGGTAGCTGCAGGCAGGAGGTAGGGTTACAGGCCATAAGCTCAACTCTCAGAAGTGGGTATGCATGGGAGGCAGATGTCTGCTACCCACTCGGACATGCGTGTGGGAACCTAGCTACACTCTGATGAAGAAGGACATTGGAAATCGCTGTATTCAACTCAGATACACGTGGGTTCAGGCACAACGATTCCACATGCTTTTCTCACAACCTTTCCCTGCCACTAACATGAGGACGTTAGCAGCTCCTTCTACAGTCAAGCAGGATGCGGGAGGGTTGTGCCCTGTCCTTAGCTCTCACAGGGAAGCATGCCTTGAAGCCAGCTGTCAACTAGCTGCATTCTTATGGCAGGGTGAAGGTAGCAGTATTCTGAGACAGGAGGTTCCCAGATTACCACTCTACTGCACCTGGAGATACCCTCCAGGTCTGCATTGTTAACTTGCGTCTCAGAAGCCTCTGGCAAACGTCTCTGGTGAAGACGTGCGAAACTCACTCTGCAGGCAGTGTGGAACTGTGTGGGACTGAGGGTGAGCTCAACTCTCAGAAGTAAGATGTTTTTGGACAAGGCGTTCAACTACCTACTCACGTATGGAACTTAGTATGTAGCACCAGTCTACCCCAGGAATTACTAGGAAATCGCTTGATTGAGCTTGGAGGCACTCGTCTTGTGTGCCGGGAGATTCCAGTTACCTCTCCCAACACTTGCGTCAAGCAGCGAGCCTAGGCCTTTTGGAAGCGAAAGGTAGCGGCAGGCACGATGTAGGGTTACAGGCCATGAGCTCAACTCTCAGAAGTGTGTATGCATGGGAGGCAGATGTCTGCTACCCACTCGGACATGGGAGTTGGAACCTAGCTACACTCCTATTGAAGAAAGATGTTGGAAATCGCTGTATTCAACTCAGATACACGGGAGTTCAGGCCCAATGCTTACACATGCTTTTCCCACAACCTATCCCAGCCACTAACATAAGGAGGTTAGCAGGTACGTCTACAGTCAGGCAGGATGCGGGAGGGTTCTGCCCTGTCCTCAACTCTCACAGGGAAGCATGCCTAGAAGCCAGCTCTCAACTAGTTGCATTCTTATGACAGTGTGAAGGTAGCAGTATTCTGAGTAAGGAGGTTCCCAGATTGCCACACTCCGGCACCTGGAGATACCCTCCAGGTCTGCATTGTTAACTTGCGTCTCAGAGGCCTCTGGCAAAAGTCTCTGGTGAAGACGTGGGAAACTCACTCTGCAGGCAGTGTGGAACTGTGAGGGACTGAGGGTGAGCTCAACTCTCGGAAGTAAGATGATTTTGGACAAGGCGTTCAACTACCTTCTCACATATGGAACTTAGTATGTAGCACCAGTCTACCCCAGGAATTACTGGGAAATCGCTAGATTGAGCTTGGAGGCACTAGTCTTGTGTGTCGGCAGATTCCAGTTACCTCTACCAACACTTCGGTGAAGCAGCGAGCCTAGGCCTTTTGGAAGCGAAAGGTAGCTGCAGGCAGGAGGTAGGGTTACAGGCCATAAGCTCAACTCTCAGAAGTGGGTATGCATGGGAGGCAGATGTCTGCTACCCACTCTGACATGCGAGTGGGAACCTAGCTACACTCTGATGAAGAAGGACTTTGGAAATCGCTGTATTCAACTCAGATACACGTGGGTTCAGGCACAACGATTCCACATGCTTTTCTCACAACCTTTCCCTGCCACTAACATGAGGACGTTAGCAGCTCCTTCTACAGTCAAGCAGGATGCGGGAGGGTTGTGCCCTGTCCTTAGCTCTCACAGGGAAGCATGCCTTGAAGCCAGCTGTCAACTAGCTGCATTCTTATGGCAGGGTGAAGGTAGCAGTATTCTGAGACAGGAGGTTCCCAGATTACCACTCTACTGCACCTGGAGATACCCTCCAGGTCTGCATTGTTAACTTGCGTCTCAGAAGCCTCTGGCAAACGTCTCTGGTGAAGACGTGCGAAACTCACTCTGCAGGCAGTGTGGAACTGTGTGGGACTGAGGGTGAGCTCAACTCTCAGAAGTAAGATGTTTTTGGACAAGGCCTTCAACTACCTACTCACGTATGGAACTTAGTATGTAGCACCAGTCTACCCCAGGAATTACTAGGAAATCGCTTGATTGAGCTTGGAGGCACTCGTCTTGTGTGCCGGGAGATTCCAGTTACCTCTCCCAACACTTGCGTCAAGCAGCGAGCCTAGGCCTTTTGGAAGCGAAAGGTAGCGGCAGGCACGATGTAGGGTTACAGGCCATGAGCTCAACTCTCAGAAGTGTGTATGCATGGGAGGCAGATGTCTGCTATCCACTCGGACATGGGAGTTGGAACCTAGCTACACTCCTATTGAAGAAGGATGTTGGAAATCGCTGTATTCAACTCAGATACACGGGAGTTCAGGCCCAATGCTTACACATGCTTTTCCCACAACCTATCCCAGCCACTAACATAAGGAGGTTAGCAGGTACGTCTACAGTCAGGCAGGATGCGGGAGGGTTCTGCCCTGTCCTGAACTCTCACAGGGAAGCATGCCTTGAAGCCAGCTGTCAACTAGCTGCATTCTTATGGCAGGGTGAAGGTAGCAGTATTCTGAGACAGGAGGTTCCCAGATTACCACTCTACTGCACCTGGAGATACCCTCCAGGTCTGCATTGTTAACTTGCGTGTCATAGCCTCTGGCAAACGTCTCTGGTGAAGACGTGCGAAACTCACTCTGCAGGCAGTGTGGAACTGTGAGGGACTGAGGGTGAGCTCAACTCTCAGAAGTAAGATGATTTTGGACAAGGCGTTCAGCTACCTTCTCACATATGGAACTTAGTATGTAGCACCAGTCTACCCCAGGAATTACTGGGAAATCGCTGGATTGAGCTTGGAGGCACTAGTCTTGTGTGCCGGCAGATTCCAGTTACCTCTCCCAACACTTCGGTGAAGCAGCGAGCCTAGGCCTTTTGGAAGCGAAAGGTAGCTGCAGGCAGGAGGTAGGGTTACAGGCCATAAGCTCAACTCTCAGAAGTGGGTATGCATGGGAGGCAGATGTCTGCTACCCACTCTGACATGCGTGTGGGAACCTAGCTACACTCTGATGAAGAAGGACATTGGAAATCGCTGTATTCAACTCAGATACACGTGGGTTCAGGCACAACGATTCCACATGCTTTTCTCACAACCTTTCCCTGCCACTAACATGAGGACGTTAGCAGCTCCTTCTACAGTCAAGCAGGATGCGGGAGGGTTGTGCCCTGTCCTTAGCTCTCACAGGGAAGCATGCCTTGAAGCCAGCTGTCAACTAGCTGCATTCTTATGGCAGGGTGAAGGTAGCAGTATTCTGAGACAGGAGGTTCCCAGATTACCACTCTACTGCACCTGGAGATACCCTCCAGGTCTGCATTGTTAACTTGCGTCTCAGAAGCCTCTGGCAAACGTCTCTGGTGAAGACTTGCGAAACTCACTCTGCAGGCAGTGTGGAACTGTGTGGGACTGAGGGTGAGCTCAACTCTCAGAAGTAAGATGTTTTTGGACAAGGCCTTCAACTACCTACTCACGTATGGAACTTAGTATGTAGCACCAGTCTACCCCAGGAATTACTAGGAAATCGCTTGATTGAGCTTGGAGGCACTCGTCTTGTGTGCCGGGAGATTCCAGTTACCTCTCCCAACACTTGCGTCAAGCAGCGAGCCTAGGCCTTTTGGAAGCGAAAGGTAGCGGCAGGCACGATGTAGGGTTACAGGCCATGAGCTCAACTCTCAGAAGTGTGTATGCATGGGAGGCAGATGTCTGCTACCCACTCGGACATGGGAGTTGGAACCTAGCTACACTCCTATTGAAGAAGGATGTTGGAAATCGCTGTATTCAACTCAGATACACGGGAGTTCAGGCCCAATGCTTACACATGCTTTTCCCACAACCTATCCCAGCCACTAACATAAGGAGGTTAGCAGGTACGTCTACAGTCAGGCAGGATGCGGGAGGGTTCTGCCCTGTCCTCAACTCTCACAGGGAAGCATGCCTAGAAGCCAGCTCTCAACTAGCTGCATTCTTATGACAGTGTGAAGGTAGCAGTATTCTGAGTAAGGAGGTTCCCAGATTGCCACACTCTGGCACCTGGAGATACCCTCCAGATCTGCATTGTTAACTTGCGTCTCAGAGGCCTCTGGCAAAAGTCTCTGGTGAAGACGTGGGAAACTCACTCTGCAGGCAGTGTGGAACTGTGAGGGACTGAGGGTGAGCTCAACTCTCAGAAGTAAGATGATTTTGGACAAGGCGTTCAACTACCTTCTCACATATGGAACTTAGTATGTAGCACCAGTCTACCCCAGGAATTACTGGGAAATCGCTGGATTGAGCTTGGAGGCACTAGTCTTGTGTGCCGGCAGATTCCAGTTACCTCTCCCAACACTTCGGTGAAGCAGCGAGCCTAGGCCTTTTGGAAGCGAAAGGTAGCTGCAGGCAGGAGGTAGGGTTACAGGCCATAAGCTCAACTCTCAGAAGTGGGTATGCATGGGAGGCAGATGTCTGCTACCCACTCTGACATGCGAGTGGGAACCTAGCTACACTCTGATGAAGAAGGACTTTGGAAATCGCTGTATTCAACTCAGATACACGTGGGTTCAGGCACAACGATTCCACATGCTTTTCTCACAACCTTTCCCTGCCACTAACATGAGGACGTTAGCAGCTCCTTCTACAGTCAAGCAGGATGCGGGAGGGTTGTGCCCTGTCCTTAGCTCTCACAGGGAAGCATGCCTTGAAGCCAGCTGTCAACTAGCTGCATTCTTATGGCAGGGTGAAGGTAGCAGTATTCTGAGACAGGAGGTTCCCAGATTACCACTCTACTGCACCTGGAGATACCCTCCAGGTCTGCATTGTTAACTTGCGTGTCATAGCCTCTGGCAAACGTCTCTGGTGAAGACGTGCGAAACTCACTCTGCAGGCAGTGTGGAACTGTGAGGGACTGAGGGTGAGCTCAACTCTCAGAAGTAAGATGATTTTGGACAAGGCGTTCAGCTACCTTCTCACATATGGAACTTAGTATGTAGCACCAGTCTACCCCAGGAATTACTGGGAAATCGCTGGATTGAGCTTGGAGGCACTAGTCTTGTGTGCCGGCAGATTCCAGTTACCTCTCCCAACACTTCGGTGAAGCAGCGAGCCTAGGCCTTTTGGAAGCGAAAGGTAGCTGCAGGCAGGAGGTAGGGTTACAGGCCATAAGCTCAACTCTCAGAAGTGGGTATGCATGGGAGGCAGATGTCTGCTACCCACTCTGACATGCGAGTGGGAACCTAGCTACACTCTGATGAAGAAGGACTTTGGAAATCGCTGTATTCAACTCAGATACACGTGGGTTCAGGGACAACGATTCCACATGCTTTTCTCACAACCTTTCCCTGCCACTAACATGAGGACGTTAGCAGCTCCTTCTACAGTCAAGCAGGATGCGGGAGGGTTGTGCCCTGTCCTTAGCTCTCACAGGGAAGCATGCCTTGAAGCCAGCTGTCAACTAGCTGCATTCTTATGGCAGGGTGAAGGTAGCAGTATTCTGAGACAGGAGGTTCCCAGATTACCACTCTACTGCACCTGGAGATACCCTCCAGGTCTGCATTGTTAACTTGCGTCTCAGAAGCCTCTGGCAAACGTCTCTGGTGAAGACGTGCGAAACTCACTCTGCAGGCAGTGTGGAACTGTGAGGGACTGAGGGTGAGCTCAACTCTCAGAAGTAAGATGTTTTTGGACAAGGCGTTCAGCTACCTACTCACGTATGGAACTTAGTATGTAGCACCAGTCTACCCCAGGAATTACTAGGAAATCGCTTGATTGAGCTTGGAGGCACTCGTCTTGTGTGCCGGGAGATTCCAGTTACCTCTCCCAACACTTGCGTCAAGCAGCGAGCCTAGGCCTTTTGGAAGCGAAAGGTAGCGGCAGGCACGATGTAGGGTTACAGGCCATGAGCTCAACTCTCAGAAGTGTGTATGCATGGGAGGCAGATGTCTGCTACCCACTCGGACATGGGAGTTGGAACCTAGCTACACTCCTATTGAAGAAGGATGTTGGAAATCGCTGTATTCAACTCAGATACACGGGAGTTCAGGCCCAATGCTTACACATGCTTTTCCCACAACCTATCCCAGCCACTAACATAAGGAGGTTAGCAGGTACGTCTACAGTCAGGCAGGATGCGGGAGGGTTCTGCCCTGTCCTCAACTCTCACAGGGAAGCATGCCTAGAAGCCAGCTCTCAACTAGCTGCATTCTTATGACAGTGTGAAGGTAGCAGTATTCTGAGTAAGGAGGGTCCCAGATTGCCACTCTCCGGCACCTGGAGATACCGTCCAGGTCTGCATTGTTAACTTGCGTCTCAGAGGCCTCTGGCAAAAGTCTCTGGTGAAGACGTGGGAAACTCACTCTGCAGGCAGTGTGGAACTGTGAGGGACTGAGGGTGAGCTCACCTCTCGGCAGTAAGATGATTTTGGACAAGGCGTTCAGCTACATTCTCACATATGGAACTTAGTATGTAGCACCAGTCTACCCCAGGAATTACTGGGAAATCGCTGGATTGAGCTTGGAGGCACTAGTCTTGTGTGCCGGGAGATTCCAGTTACCTCTCCCAACACTTCGGTGAAGCAGCGAGCCTAGGCCTTTTGGAAGCGAAAGGTAGCTGCAGGCAGGAGGTAGGGTTACAGGCCATAAGCTCAACTCTCAGAAGTGGGTATGCATGGGAGGCAGATGTCTGCTACCCACTCTGACATGCGAGTGGGAACCTAGCTACACTCTGATGAAGAAGGACTTTGGAAATCGCTGTATTCAACTCAGATACACGTGGGTTCAGGCACAACGATTCCACATGCTTTTCTCACAACCTTTCCCTGCCACTAACATGAGGACGTTAGCAGCTCCTTCTACAGTCAAGCAGGATGCGGGAGGGTTGTGCCCTGTCCTTAGCTCTCACAGGGAAGCATGCCTTGAAGCCAGCTGTCAACTAGCTGCATTCTTATGGCAGGGTGAAGGTAGCAGTATTCTGAGACAGGAGGTTCCCAGATTACCACTCTACTGCACCTGGAGATACCCTCCAGGTCTGCATTGTTAACTTGCGTCTCAGAAGCCTCTGGCAAACGTCTCTGGTGAAGACGTGCGAAACTCACTCTGCAGGCAGTGTGGAACTGTGTGGGACTGAGGGTGAGCTCAACTCTCAGAAGTAAGATGTTTTTGGACAAGGCCTTCAACTACCTACTCACGTATGGAACTTAGTATGTAGCACCAGTCTACCCCAGGAATTACTAGGAAATCGCTTGATTGAGCTTGGAGGCACTCGTCTTGTGTGCCGGGAGATTCCAGTTACCTCTCCCAACACTTGCGTCAAGCAGCGAGCCTAGGCCTTTTGGAAGCGAAAGGTAGCGGCAGGCACGATGTAGGGTTACAGGCCATGAGCTCAACTCTCAGAAGTGTGTATGCATGGGAGGCAGATGTCTGCTACCCACTCGGACATGGGAGTTGGAACCTAGCTACACTCCTATTGAAGAAGGATGTTGGAAATCGCTGTATTCAACTCAGATACACGGGAGTTCAGGCCCAATGCTTACACATGCTTTTCCCACAACCTATCCCAGCCACTAACATAAGGAGGTTAGCAGGTACGTCTACAGTCAGGCAGGATGCGGGAGGGTTCTGCCCTGTCCTCAACTCTCACAGGGAAGCATGCCTAGAAGCCAGCTCTCAACTAGCTGCATTCTTATGACAGTGTGAAGGTAGCAGTATTCTGAGTAAGGAGGTTCCCAGATTGCCACACTCCGGCACCTGGAGATACCCTCCAGATCTGCATTGTTAACTTGCGTCTCAGAGGCCTCTGGCAAAAGTCTCTGGTGAAGACGTGGGAAACTCACTCTGCAGGCAGTGTGGAACTGTGAGGGACTGAGGGTTAGCTCAACTCTCAGAAGTAAGATGATTTTGGACAAGGCGTTCAACTACCTTCTCACATATGGAACTTAGTATGTAGCACCAGTCTACCCCAGGAATTACTGGGAAATCGCTGGATTGAGTTTGGAGGCACTAGTCTTGTGTGCCGGCAGATTCCAGTTACCTCTCCCAACACTTCGGTGAAGCAGCGAGCCTAGGCCTTTTGGAAGCGAAAGGTAGCTGCAGGCAGGAGGTAGGGTTACAGGCCATAAGCTCAACTCTCAGAAGTGGGTATGCATGGGAGGCAGATGTCTGCTACCCACTCTGACATGCGAGTGGGAACCTAGCTACACTCTGATGAAGAAGGACTTTGGAAATCGCTGTATTCAACTCAGATACACGTGGGTTCAGGCACAACGATTCCACATGCTTTTCTCACAACCTTTCCCTGCCACTAACATGAGGACGTTAGCAGCTCCTTCTACAGTCAAGCAGGATGCGGGAGGGTTGTGCCCTGTCCATAGCTCTCACAGGGAAGCATGCCTTGAAGGCAGCTGTCAACTAGCTGCATTCTTATGGCAGGGTGAAAGTAGCAGTATTCTGAGACAGGAGGTTCCCAGATTACCACTCTACTGCACCTGGAGATACCCTCCAGGTCTGCATTGTTAACTTGCGTGTCATAGCCTCTGGCAAACGTCTCTGGTGAAGACGTGCGAAACTCACTCTGCAGGCAGTGTGGAACTGTGAGGGACTGAGGGTGAGCTCAACTCTCAGAAGTAAGATGATTTTGGACAAGGCGTTCAGCTACCTTATCACATATGGAACTTAGTATGTAGCACCAGTCTACCCCAGGAATTACTGGGAAATCGCTGGATTGAGCTTAGAGGCACTAGTCTTGTGTGCCGGCAGATTCCAGTTACCTCTCCCAACACTTCGGTGAAGCAGCGAGCCTAGGCCTTTTGGAAGCGAAAGGTAGCTGCAGGCAGGAGGTAGGGTTACAGGCCATAAGCTCAACTCTCAGAAGTGGGTATGCATGGGAGGCAGATGTCTGCTACCCACTCTGACATGCGAGTGGGAACCTAGCTACACTCTGATGAAGAAGGACTTTGGAAATCGCTGTATTCAACTCAGATACACGTGGGTTCAGGCACAAAGATTCCACATGCTTTTCTCACAACCTTTCCCTGCCACTAACATGAGGACGTTAGCAGCTCCTTCTACAGTCAAGCAGGATGCGGGAGGGTTGTGCCCTGTCCTTAGCTCTCACAGGGAAGCATGCCTTGAAGCCAGCTGTCAACTAGCTGCATTCTTATGGCAGGGTGAAGGTAGCAGTGTTCTGAGACAGGAGGTTCCCAGATTACCACTCTACTGCACCTGGAGATACCCTCCAGGTCTGCATTGTTAACTTGCGTCTCAGAAGCCTCTGGCAAACGTCTCTGGTGAAGACGTGCGAAACTCACTCTGCAGGCAGTGTGGAACTGTGAGGGACTGAGGGTGAGCTCAACTCTCAGAAGTAAGATGTTTTTGGACAAGGCCTTCAACTACCTACTCACGTATGGAACTTAGTATGTAGCACCAGTCTACCACAGGAATTACTAGGAAATCGCTTGATTGAGCTTGGAGGCACTCGTCTTGTGTGCCGGGAGATTCCAGTTACCTCTCCCAACACTTGCGTCAAGCAGCGAGCCTAGGCCTTTTGGAAGCGAAAGGTAGCGGCAGGCACGATGTAGGGTTACAGGCCATGAGCTCAACTCTCAGAAGTGTGTATGCATGGGAGGCAGATGTCTGCTACCCACTCGGACATGGGAGTTGGAACCTAGCTACACTCCTATTGAAGAAGGATGTTGGAAATCGCTGTATTCAACTCAGATACACGGGAGTTCAGGCCCAATGCTTACACATGCTTTTCCCACAACCTATCCCAGCCACTAACATAAGGAGGTTAGCAGGTACGTCTACAGTCAGGCAGGATGCGGGAGGGTTCTGCCCTGTCCTCAACTCTCACAGGGAAGCATGCCTAGAAGCCAGCTCTCAACTAGCTGCATTCTTATGACAGTGTGAAGGTAGCAGTATTCTGAGTAAGGAGGTTCCCAGATTGCCACACTCCGGCACCTGGAGATACCCTCCAGATCTGCATTGTTAACTTGCGTCTCAGAGGCCTCTGGCAAAAGTCTCTGGTGAAGACGTGGGAAACTCACTCTGCAGGCAGTGTGGAACTGTGAGGGACTGAGGGTGAGCTCAACTCTCGGAAGTAAGATGATTTTGGACAAGGCGTTCAACTACCTTCTCACATATGGAACTTAGTATGTAGCACCAGTCTACCCCAGGAATTACTGGGAAATCGCTAGATTGAGCTTGGAGGCACTAGTCTTGTGTGTCGGCAGATTCCAGTTACCTCTCCCAACACTTCGGTGAAGCAGCGAGCCTAGGCCTTTTGGAAGCGAAAGGTAGCTGCAGGCAGGAGGTAGGATTACAGGCCATAAGCTCAACTCTCAGAAGTGGGTATGCATGGGAGGCAGATGTCTGCTACCCACTCTGACATGCGAGTGGGAACCTAGCTACACTCTGATGAAGAAGGACTTTGGAAATCGCTGTATTCAACTCAGATACACGTGGGTTCAGGCACAACGATTCCACATGCTTTTCTCACAACCTTTCCCTGCCACTAACATGAGGACGTTAGCAGCTCCTTCTACAGTCAAGCAGGATGCGGGAGGGTTGTGCCCTGTCCTTAGCTCTCACAGGGAAGCATGCCTTGAAGCCAGCTGTCAACTAGCTGCATTCTTATGGCAGGGTGAAGGTAGCAGTATTCTGAGACAGGAGGTTCCCAGATTACCACTCTACTGCACCTGGAGATACCCTCCAGGTCTGCATTGTTAACTTGCGTCTCAGAAGCCTCTGGCAAACGTCTCTGGTGAAGACGTGCGAAACTCACTCTGCAGGCAGTGTGGAACTGTGTGGGACTGAGGGTGAGCTCAACTCTCAGAAGTAAGATGTTTTTGGACAAGGCCTTCAACTACCTACTCACGTATGGAACTTAGTATGTAGCACCAGTCTACCCCAGGAATTACTAGGAAATCGCTTGATTGAGCTTGGAGGCACTCGTCTTGTGTGCCGGGAGATTCCAGTTACCTCTCCCAACACTTGCGTCAAGCAGCGAGCCTAGGCCTTTTGGAAGCGAAAGGTAGCGGCAGGCACGATGTAGGGTTACAGGCCATGAGCTCAACTCTCAGAAGTGTGTATGCATGGGAGGCAGATGTCTGCTACCCACTCGGACATGGGAGTTGGAACCTAGCTACACTCCTATTGAAGAAGGATGTTGGAAATCGCTGTATTCAACTCAGATACACGGGAGTTCAGGCCCAATGCTTACACATGCTTTTCCCACAACCTATCCCAGCCACTAACATAAGGAGGTTAGCAGGTACGTCTACAGTCAGGCAGGATGCGGGAGGGTTCTGCCCTGTCCTCAACTCTCACAGGGAAGCATGCCTAGAAGCCAGCTCTCAACTAGCTGCATTCTTATGACAGTGTGAAGGTAGCAGTATTCTGAGTAAGGAGGTTCCCAGATTGCCACACTCCGGCACCTGGAGATACCCTCCAGATCTGCATTGTTAACTTGCGTCTCAGAGGCCTCTGGCAAAAGTCTCTGGTGAAGACGTGGGAAACTCACTCTGCAGGCAGTGTGGAACTGTGAGGGACTGAGGGTTAGCTCAACTCTCAGAAGTAAGATGATTTTGGACAAGGCGTTCAACTACTTTCTCACATATGGAACTTAGTATGTAGCACCAGTCTACCCCAGGAATTACTGGGAAATCGCTGGATTGAGTTTGGAGGCACTAGTCTTGTGTGCCGGCAGATTCCAGTTACCTCTCCCAACACTTCGGTGAAGCAGCGAGCCTAGGCCTTTTGGAAGCGAAAGGTAGCTGCAGGCAGGAGGTAGGGTTACAGGCCATAAGCTCAACTCTCAGAAGTGGGTATGCATGGGAGGCAGATGTCTGCTACCCACTCTGACATGCGAGTGGGAACCTAGCTACACTCTGATGAAGAAGGACTTTGGAAATCGCTGTATTCAACTCAGATACACGTGGGTTCAGGCACAACGATTCCACATGCTTTTCTCACAACCTTTCCCTGCCACTAACATGAGGACGTTAGCAGCTCCTTCTACAGTCAAGCAGGATGCGGGAGGGTTGTGCCCTGTCCATAGCTCTCACAGGGAAGCATGCCTTGAAGCCAGCTGTCAACTAGCTGCATTCTTATGGCAATGTGAAAGTAGCAGTATTCTGAGACAGGAGGTTCCCAGATTACCACTCTACTGCACCTGGAGATACCCTCCAGGTCTGCATTGTTAACTTGCGTGTCATAGCCTCTGGCAAACGTCTCTGGTGAAGACGTGCGAAACTCACTCTGCAGGCAGTGTGGAACTGTGAGGGACTGAGGGTGAGCTCAACTCTCGGAAGTAAGATGATTTTGGACAAGGCGTTCAACTACCTTCTCACATATGGAACTTAGTATGTAGCACCAGTCTACCCCAGGAATTACTGGGAAATCGCTGGATTGAGCTTGGAGGCACTAGTCTTGTGTGCCGGGAGATTCCAGTTACCTCTCCCAACACTTCGGTGAAGCAGCGAGCCTAGGCCTTTTGGAAGCGAAAGGTAGCTGCAGGCAGGAGGTAGGGTTACAGGCCATAAGCTCAACTCTCAGAAGTGGGTATGCATGGGAGGCAGATGTCTGCTACCCACTCGGACATGCGTGTGGGAACCTAGCTACACTCTGATGAAGAAGGACATTGGAAATCGCTGTATTCAACTCAGATACACGTGGGTTCAGGCACAACGATTCCACATGCTTTTCTCACAACCTTTCCCTGCCACTAACATGAGGACGTTAGCAGCTCCTTCTACAGTCAAGCAGGATGCGGGAGGGTTGTGCCCTGTCCTTAGCTCTCACAGGGAAGCATGCCTTGAAGCCAGCTGTCAACTAGCTGCATTCTTATGGCAGGGTGAAGGTAGCAGTATTCTGAGACAGGAGGTTCCCAGATTACCACTCTACTGCACCTGGAGATACCCTCCAGGTCTGCATTGTTAACTTGCGTCTCAGAAGCCTCTGGCAAACGTCTCTGGTGAAGACGTGCGAAACTCACTCTGCAGGCAGTGTGGAACTGTGTGGGACTGAGGGTGAGCTCAACTCTCAGAAGTAAGATGTTTTTGGACAAGGCGTTCAACTACCTACTCACGTATGGAACTTAGTATGTAGCACCAGTCTACCCCAGGAATTACTAGGAAATCGCTTGATTGAGCTTGGAGGCACTCGTCTTGTGTGCCGGGAGATTCCAGTTACCTCTCCCAACACTTGCGTCAAGCAGCGAGCCTAGGCCTTTTGGAAGCGAAAGGTAGCGGCAGGCACGATGTAGGGTTACAGGCCATGAGCTCAACTCTCAGAAGTGTGTATGCATGGGAGGCAGATGTCTGCTACCCACTCGGACATGGGAGTTGGAACCTAGCTACACTCCTATTGAAGAAGGATGTTGGAAATCGCTGTATTCAACTCAGATACACGGGAGTTCAGGCCCAATGCTTACACATGCTTTTCCCACAACCTATCCCAGCCACTAACATAAGGAGGTTAGCAGGTACGTCTACAGTCAGGCAGGATGCGGGAGGGTTCTGCCCTGTCCTCAACTCTCACAGGGAAGCATGCCTAGAAGCCAGCTCTCAACTAGCTGCATTCTTATGACAGTGTGAAGGTAGCAGTATTCTGAGTAAGGAGGTTCCCAGATTGCCACACTCCGGCACCTGGAGATACCCTCCAGGTCTGCATTGTTAACTTGCGTCTCAGAGGCCTCTGGCAAAAGTCTCTGGTGAAGACGTGGGAAACTCACTCTGCAGGCAGTGTGGAACTGTGAGGGACTGAGGGTGAGCTCAACTCTCGGAAGTAAGATGATTTTGGACAAGGCGTTCAACTACCTTCTCACATATGGAACTTAGTATGTAGCACCAGTCTACCCCAGGAATTACTGGGAAATCGCTGGATTGAGCTTGGAGGCACTAGTCTTGTGT
The DNA here is from genome assembly GCF_048164855.1 of Canis lupus baileyi. Taxonomy (NCBI): domain Eukaryota; kingdom Metazoa; phylum Chordata; class Mammalia; order Carnivora; family Canidae; genus Canis; species Canis lupus. Next base: position 63,504,212 of record NC_132852.1, read on the forward strand.
GTCGGCAGATTCCAGTTACCTCTCCCAACACTTCGGTGAAGCAGCGAGCCTAGGCCTTTTGGAAGCGAAAGGTAGCTGCAGGCAGGAGGTAGGGTTACAGGCCATAAGCTCAACTCTCAGAAGTGGGTATGCATGGGAGGCAGATGTCTGCTACCCACTCTGACATGCGAGTGGGAACCTAGCTACACTCTGATGAAGAAGGACTTTGGAAATCGCTGTATTCAACTCAGATACACGTGGGTTCAGGCACAACGATTCCACATGCTTTTCTCACAACCTTTCCCTGCCACTAACATGAGGACGTTAGCAGCTCCTTCTACAGTCAAGCAGGATGCGGGAGGGTTGTGCCCTGTCCTTAGCTCTCACAGGGAAGCATGCCTTGAAGCCAGCTGTCAACTAGCTGCATTCTTATGGCAGGGTGAAGGTAGCAGTATTCTGAGACAGGAGGTTCCCAGATTACCACTCTACTGCACCTGGAGATACCCTCCAGGTCTGCATTGTTAACTTGCGTCTCATAGCCTCTGGCAAACGTCTCTGTTGAAGACGTGCGAAACTCACTCTGCAGGCAGTGTGGAACTGTGAGGGACTGAGGGTGAGCTCAACTCTCAGAAGTAAGATGATTTTGGACAAGGCGTTCAGCTACCTTCTCACATATGGAACTTAGTATGTAGCACCAGTCTACCCGAGGAATTACTGGGAAATCCCTGGATTGAGCTTGGAGGCACTAGTCTTGTGTGCCGGCAGATTCCAGTTAACTCTCCCAACACTTCGGTGAAGCAGGGAGCCTTGGCCTTTTGGAAGCGAAAGGTAGCTGCAGGCAGGAGGTAGGGTTACAGGCCATAAGCTCAACTCTCAGAAGTGGGTATGCATGGGAGGCAGATGTCTGCTACCCACTCTGACATGCGAGTGGGAACCTAGCTACACTCTGATGAAGAAGGACTTTGGAAATCGCTGTATTCAACTCAGATACACGTGGGTTCAGGCACAACGATTCCACATGCTTTTCTCACAACCTTTCCCTGCCACTAACATGAGGACGTTAGCAGCTCCTTCTACAGTCAAGCAGGATGCGGGAGGGTTGTGCCCTGTCCTTAGCTCTCACAGGGAAGCATGCCTTGAAGCCAGCTGTCAACTAGCTGCATTCTTATGGCAGGGTGAAGGTAGCAGTATTCTGAGACAGGAGGTTCCCAGATTACCACTCTACTGCACCTGGAGATACCCTCCAGGTCTGCATTGTTAACTTGCGTCTCAGAAGCCTCTGGCAAACGTCTCTGGTGAAGACGTGCGAAACTCACTCTGCAGGCAGTGTGGAACTGTGAGGGACTGAGGGTGAGCTCAACTCTCAGAAGTAAGATGTTTTTGGACAACGCGTTCAACTACCTACTCACGTATGGAACTTAGTATGTAGCACCAGTCTACCCCAGGAATTACTAGGAAATCGCTTGATTGAGCTTGGAGGCACTCGTCTTGTGTGCCGGGAGATTCCAGTTACCTCTCCCAACACTTGCGTCAAGCAGCGAGCCTTGGCCTTTTGGAAGCGAAAGGTAGCGGCAGGCACGATGTAGGGTTACAGGCCATGAGCTCAACTCTCAGAAGTGGGTATGCATGGGAGGAAGATGTCTGCTACCCACTCTGACATGCGAGTGGGAACCTAGCTACACTCTGATGAAGAAGGACTTTGGAAATCGCTGTATTCAACTCAGATACACGTGGGTTCAGGCACAACGATTCCACATGCTTTTCTCACAACCTTTCCCTGCCACTAACATGAGGACGTTAGCAGCTCCTTCTACAGTCAAGCAGGATGCGGGAGGGTTGTGCCCTGTCCTTAGCTCTCACAGGGAAGCATGCCTTGAAGCCAGCTGTCAACTAGCTGCATTCTTATGGCAGGGTGAAGGTAGCAGTATTCTGAGACAGGAGGTTCCCAGATTACCACTCTACTGCACCTGGAGATACCCTCCAGGTCTGCATTGTTAACTTGCGTCTCAGAAGCCTCTGGCAAACGTCTCTGGTGAAGACGTGCGAAACTCACTCTGCAGGCAGGTGGAACTGTGTGGGACTGAGGGTGAGCTCAACTCTCAGAAGTAAGATGTTTTTGGACAAGGCCTTCAACTACCTACTCACGTATGGAACTTAGTATGTAGCACCAGTCTACCCCAGGAATTACTAGGAAATCGCTTGATTGAGCTTGGAGGCACTCGTCTTGTGTGCCGGGAGATTCCAGTTACCTCTCCCAACACTTGCGTCAAGCAGCGAGCCTAGGCCTTTTGGAAGCGAAAGGTAGCGGCAGGCACGATGTAGGGTTACAGGCCATGAGCTCAACTCTCAGAAGTGTGTATGCATGGGAGGCAGATGTCTGCTACCCACTCGGACATGGGAGTTGGAACCTAGCTACACTCCTATTGAAGAAGGATGTTGGAAATCGCTGTATTCAACTCAGATACACGGGAGTTCAGGCCCAATGCTTACACATGCTTTTCCCACAACCTATCCCAGCCACTAACATAAGGAGGTTAGCAGGTACGTCTACAGTCAGGCAGGATGCGGGAGGGTTCTGCCCTGTCCTCAACTCTCACAGGGAAGCATGCCTAGAAGCCAGCTCTCAACTAGCTGCATTCTTATGACAGTGTGAAGGTAGCAGTATTCTGAGTAAGGAGGTTCCCAGATTGCCACACTCCGGCACCTGGAGATACCCTCCAGATCTGCATTGTTAACTTGCGTCTCAGAGGCCTCTGGCAAAAGTCTCTGGTGAAGACGTGGGAAACTCACTCTGCAGGCAGTGTGGAACTGTGAGGGACTGAGGGTTAGCTCAACTCTCAGAAGTAAGATGATTTTGGACAAGGCGTTCAACTACCTTCTCACATATGGAACTTAGTATGTAGCACCAGTCTACCCCAGGAATTACTGGGAAATCGCTGGATTGAGTTTGGAGGCACTAGTCTTGTGTGCCGGGAGATTCCAGTTACCTCTCCCAACACTTCGGTGAAGCAGCGAGCCTAGGCCTTTTGGAAGCGAAAGGTAGCTGCAGGCAGGAGGTAGGGTTACAGGCCATAAGCTCAACTCTCAGAAGTGGGTATGCATGGGAGGCAGATGTCTGCTACCCACTCTGACATGCGAGTGGGAACCTAGCTACACTCTGATGAAGAAGGACTTTGGAAATCGCTGTATTCAACTCAGATACACGTGGGTTCAGGCACAACGATTCCACATGCTTTTCTCACAACCTTTCCCTGCCACTAACATGAGGACGTTAGCAGCTCCTTCTACAGTCAAGCAGGATGCGGGAGGGTTGTGCCCTGTCCTTGGCTCTCACAGGGAAGCATGCCTTGAAGCCAGCTGTCAACTAGCTGCATTCTTATGGCAGGGTGAAGGTAGCAGTATTCTGAGACAGGAGGTTCCCAGATTACCACTCTACTGCACCTGGAGATACCCTCCAGGTCTGCATTGTTAACTTGCGTCTCATAGCCTCTGGCAAACGTCTCTGGTGAAGACGTGCGAAACTCACTCTGCAGGCAGTGTGGAACTGTGAGGGACTGAGGGTGAGCTCAACTCTCAGAAGTAAGATGATTTTGGACAAGGCGTTCAGCTACCTTCTCACATATGGAACTTAGTATGTAGCACCAGTCTACCCCAGGAATTACTGGGAAATCGCTGGATTGAGCTTGGAGGCACTAGTCTTGTGTGCCGGCAGATTCCAGTTACCTCTCCCAACACTTCAGTGAAGCAGCGAGCCTAGGCCTTTTGGAAGCGAAAGGTAGCTGCAGGCAGGAGGTAGGGTTACAGGCCATAAGCTCAACTCTCAGAAGTGGGTATGCATGGGAGGCAGATGTCTGCTACCCACTCTGACATGCGAGTGGGAACCTAGCTACACTCTGATGAAGAAGGACTTTGGAAATCGCTGTATTCAACTCAGATACACGTGGGTTCAGGCACAACGATTCCACATGCTTTTCTCACAACCTTTCCCTGCCACTAACATGAGGACGTTAGCAGCTCCTTCTACAGTCAAGCAGGATGCGGGAGGGTTGTGCCCTGTCCTTAGCTCTCACAGGGAAGCATGCCTTGAAGCCAGCTGTCAACTAGCTGCATTCTTATGGCAGGGTGAAGGTAGCAGTATTCTGAGACAGGAGGTTCCCAGATTACCACTCTACTGCACCTGGAGATACCCTCCAGGTCTGCATTGTTAACTTGCGTCTCAGAAGCCTCTGGCAAACGTCTCTGGTGAAGACGTGCGAAACTCACTCTGCAGGCAGTGTGGAACTGTGAGGGACTGAGGGTGAGCTCAACTCTCAGAAGTAAGATGTTTTTGGACAAGGCGTTCAACTACCTACTCACGTATGGAACTTAGTATGTAGCACCAGTCTACCCCAGGAATTACTAGGAAATCGCTTGATTGAGCTTGGAGGCACTCGTCTTGTGTGCCGGGAGATTCCAGTTACCTCTCCCAACACTTGCGTCAAGCAGCGAGCCTAGGCCTTTTGGAAGCGAAAGGTAGCGGCAGGCACGATGTAGGGTTACAGGCCATGAGCTCAACTCTCAGAAGTGTGTATGCATGGGAGGCAGATGTCTGCTACCCACTCGGACATGGGAGTTGGAACCTAGCTACACTCCTATTGAAGAAGGATGTTGGAAATTGCTGTATTCAACTCAGATACACGGGAGTTCAGGCCCAATGCTTACACATGCTTTTCCCACAACCTATCCCAGCCACTAACATAAGGAGGTTAGCAGGTACGTCTACAGTCAGGCAGGATGCGGGAGGGTTCTGCCCTGTCCTCAACTCTCACAGGGAAGCATGCCTAGAAGCCAGCTCTCAACTAGCTGCATTCTTATGACAGTGTTAAGGTAGCAGTATTCTGAGTAAGGAGGGTCCCAGATTGCCACTCTCCGGCACCTGGAGATACCGTCCAGGTCTGCATTGTTAACTTGCGTCTCAGAGGCCTCTGGCAAAAGTCTCTGGTGAAGACGTGGGAAACTCACTCTGCAGGCAGTGTGGAACTGTGAGGGACTGAGGGTGAGCTCACCTCTCGGCAGTAAGATGATTTTGGACAAGGCGTTCAGCTACCTTCTCACATATGGAACTTAGTATGTAGCACCAGTCTACCCCAGGAATTACTGGGAAATCGCTGGATTGAGCTTAGAGGCACTAGTCTTGTGTGCCGGGAGATTCCAGTTACCTCTCCCAACACTTCGGTGAAGCAGCGAGCCTAGGCCTTTTGGAAGCGAAAGGTAGCTGCAGGCAGGAGGTAGGGTTACAGGCCATAAGCTCAACTCTCAGAAGTGGGTATGCATGGGAGGCAGATGTCTGCTACCCACTCGGACATGCGAGTGGGAACCTAGCTACACTCTGATGAAGAAGGACATTGGAAATAGCTGTATTCAACTCAGATACACGTGGGTTCAGGCACAACGATTCCACATGCTTTTCTCACAACCTTTCCCTGCCACTAACATGAGGACGTTAGCAGCTCCTTCTACAGTCAAGCAGGATGCGGGAGGGTTGTGCCCTGTCCTTAGCTCTCACAGGGAAGCATGCCTTGAAGCCAGCTGTCAACTAGCTGCATTCTTATGGCAGGGTGATGGTAGCAGTATTCTGAGACAGGAGGTTCCCAGATTACCACTCTACTGCACCTGGAGATACCCTCCAGGTCTGCATTGTTAACTTGCGTCTCAGAAGCCTCTGGCAAACGTCTCTGGTGAAGACGTGCGAAACTCACTCTGCAGGCAGTGTGGAACTGTGTGGGACTGAGGGTGAGCTCAACTCTCAGAAGTAAGATGTTTTTGGACAAGGCGTTCAACTACCTACTCACGTATGGAACTTAGTATGTAGCACCAGTCTACCCCAGGAATTACTAGGAAATCGCTTGATTGAGCTTGGAGGCACTCGTCTTGTGTGCCGGGAGATTCCAGTTACCTCTCCCAACACTTGCGTCAAGCAGCGAGCCTAGGCCTTTTTTAAGCGAAAGGTAGCGGCAGGCACGATGTAGGGTTACAGGCCATGAGCTCAACTCTCAGAAGTGTGTATGCATGGGAGGCAGATGTCTGCTACCCACTCGGACATGGGAGTTGGAACCTAGCTACACTCCTATTGAAGAAGGATGTTGGAAATCGCTGTATTCAACTCAGATACACGGGAGTTCAGGCCCAATGCTTACACATGCTTTTCCCACAACCTATCCCAGCCACTAACATAAGGAGGTTAGCAGGTACGTCTACAGTCAGGCAGGATGCGGGAGGGTTCTGCCCTGTCCTCAACTCTCACAGGGAAGCATGCCTAGAAGCCAGCTCTCAACTAGCTGCATTCTTATGACAGTGTGAAGGTAGCAGTATTCTGAGTAAGGAGGGTCCCAGATTGCCACTCTCCGGCACCTGGAGATACCGTCCAGGTCTGCATTGTTAACTTGCGTCTCAGAGGCCTCTGGCAAAAGTCTCTGGTGAAGACGTGGGAAACTCACTCTGCAGGCAGTGTGGAACTGTGAGGGACTGAGGGTGAGCTCACCTCTCGGCAGTAAGATGATTTTGGACAAGGCGTTCAGCTACCTTCTCACATATGGAACTTAGTATGTAGCACCAGTCTACCCCAGGAATTACTGGGAAATCGCTGGATTGAGCTTAGAGGCACTAGTCTTGTGTGCCGGGAGATTCCAGTTACCTCTCCCAACACTTCGGTGAAGCAGCGAGCCTAGGCCTTTTGGAAGCGAAAGGTAGCTGCAGGCAGGAGGTAGGGTTACAGGCCATAAGCTCAACTCTCAGAAGTGGGTATGCATGGGAGGCAGATGTCTGCTACCCACTCGGACATGCGAGTGGGAACCTAGCTACACTCTGATGAAGAAGGACATTGGAAATCGCTGTATTCAACTCAGATACAGGTGGGTTCAGGCACAACGATTCCACATGCTTTTCTCACAACCTTTCCCTGCCACTAACATGAGGACGTTAGCAGCTCCTTCTACAGTCAAGCAGGATGCGGGAGGGTTGTGCCCTGTCCTTAGCTCTCACAGGGAAGCATGCCTTGAAGCCAGCTGTCAACTAGCTGCATTCTTATGGCAGGGTGAAGGTAGCAGTATTCTGAGACAGGAGGTTCCCAGATTACCACTCTACTGCACCTGGAGATACCCTCCAGGTCTGCATTGTTAACTTGCGTCTCAGAAGCCTCTGGCAAACGTCTCTGGTGAAGACGTGCGAAACTCACTCTGCAGGCAGTGTGGAACTGTGTGGGACTGAGGGTGAGCTCAACTCTCAGAAGTAAGATGTTTTTGGACAAGGCGTTCAACTACCTACTCACGTATGGAACTTAGTATGTAGCACCAGTCTACCCCAGGAATTACTAGGAAATCGCTTGATTGAGCTTGGAGGCACTCGTCTTGTGTGCCGGGAGATTCCAGTTACCTCTCCCAACACTTGCGTCAAGCAGCGAGCCTAGGCCTTTTGGAAGCGAAAGGTAGCGGCAGGCACGATGTAGGGTTACAGGCCATGAGCTCAACTCTCAGAAGTGTGTATGCATGGGAGGCAGATGTCTGCTACCCACTCGGACATGGGAGTTGGAACCTAGCTACACTCCTATTGAAGAAGGATGTTGGAAATCGCTGTATTCAACTCAGATACACGGGAGTTCAGGCCCAATGCTTACACATGCTTTTCCCACAACCTATCCCAGCCACTAACATAAGGAGGTTAGCAGGTACGTCTACAGTCAGGCAGGATGCGGGAGGGTTCTGCCCTGTCCTCAACTCTCACAGGGAAGCATGCCTAGAAGCCAGCTCTCAACTAGCTGCATTCTTATGACAGTGTGAAGGTAGCAGTATTCTGAGTAAGGAGGTTCCCAGATTGCCACACTCCGGCACCTGGAGATACCCTCCAGATCTGCATTGTTAACTTGCGTCTCAGAGGCCTCTGGCAAAAGTCTCTGGTGAAGACGTGGGAAACTCACTCTGCAGGCAGTGTGGAACTGTGAGGGACTGAGTGTGAGCTCAACTCTCAGAAGTAAGATGATTTTGGACAAGGCGTTCAGCTACCTTCTCACATATGGAACTTAGTATGTAGCACCAGTCTACCCCAGGAATTACTGGGAAATCGCTGGATTGAGCTTGGAGGCACTAGTCTTGTGTGCCGGCAGATTCCAGTTAACTCTCCCAACACTTCGGTGAAGCAGGGAGCCTTGGCCTTTTGGAAGCGAAAGGTAGCTGCAGGCAGGAGGTAGGGTTACAGGCCATAAGCTCAACTCTCAGAAGTGGGTATGCATGGGAGGCAGATGTCTGCTACCCACTCTGACATGCGAGTGGGAACCTAGCTACACTCTGATGAAGAAGGACTTTGGAAATCGCTGTATTCAACTCAGATACACGTGGGTTCAGGCACAACGATTCCACATGCTTTTCTCACAACCTTTCCCTGCCACTAACATGAGGACGTTAGCAGCTCCTTCTACAGTCAAGCAGGATGCGGGAGGGTTGTGCCCTGTCCTTAGCTCTCACAGGGAAGCATGCCTTGAAGCCAGCTGTCAACTAGCTGCATTCTTATGGCAGGGTGAAGGTAGCAGTATTCTGAGACAGGAGGTTCCCAGATTACCACTCTACTGCACCTGGAGATACCCTCCAGGTCTGCATTGTTAACTTGCGTCTCAGAAGCCTCTGGCAAACGTCTCTGGTGAAGACGTGCGAAACTCACTCTGCAGGCAGTGTGGAACTGTGAGGGACTGAGGGTGAGCTCAACTCTCAGAAGTAAGATGTTTTTGGACAAGGCGTTCAACTACCTACTCACGTATGGAACTTAGTATGTAGCACCAGTCTACCCCAGGAATTACTAGGAAATCGCTTGATTGAGCTTGGAGGCACTCGTCTTGTGTGCCGGGAGATTCCAGTTACCTCTCCCAACACTTGCGTCAAGCAGCGAGCCTTGGCCTTTTGGAAGCGAAAGGTAGCGGCAGGCACGATGTAGGGTTACAGGCCATGAGCTCAACTCTCAGAAGTGGGTATGCATGGGAGGAAGATGTCTGCTACCCACTCTGACATGCGAGTGGGAACCTAGCTACACTCTGATGAAGAAGGACTTTGGAAATCGCTGTATTCAACTCAGATACACGTGGGTTCAGGCACAACGATTCCACATGCTTTTCTCACAACCTTTCCCTGCCACTAACATGAGGACGTTAGCAGCTCCTTCTACAGTCAAGCAGGATGCGGGAGGGTTGTGCCCTGTCCTTAGCTCTCACAGGGAAGCATGCCTTGAAGCCAGCTGTCAACTAGCTGCATTCTTATGGCAGGGTGAAGGTAGCAGTATTCTGAGACAGGAGGTTCCCAGATTACCACTCTACTGCACCTGGAGATACCCTCCAGGTCTGCATTGTTAACTTGCGTCTCAGAAGCCTCTGGCAAACGTCTCTGGTGAAGACGTGCGAAACTCACTCTGCAGGCAGGTGGAACTGTGTGGGACTGAGGGTGAGCTCAACTCTCAGAAGTAAGATGTTTTTGGACAAGGCCTTCAACTACCTACTCACGTATGGAACTTAGTATGTAGCACCAGTCTACCCCAGGAATTACTAGGAAATCGCTTGATTGAGCTTGGAGGCACTCGTCTTGTGTGCCGGGAGATTCCAGTTACCTCTCCCAACACTTGCGTCAAGCAGCGAGCCTAGGCCTTTTGGAAGCGAAAGGTAGCGGCAGGCACGATGTAGGGTTACAGGCCATGAGCTCAACTCTCAGAAGTGTGTATGCATGGGAGGCAGATGTCTGCTACCCACTCGGACATGGGAGTTGGAACCTAGCTACACTCCTATTGAAGAAGGATGTTGGAAATCGCTGTATTCAACTCAGATACACGGGAGTTCAGGCCCAATGCTTACACATGCTTTTCCCACAACCTATCCCAGCCACTAACATAAGGAGGTTAGCAGGTACGTCTACAGTCAGGCAGGATGCGGGAGGGTTCTGCCCTGTCCTCAACTCTCACAGGGAAGCATGCCTAGAAGCCAGCTCTCAACTAGCTGCATTCTTATGACAGTGTGAAGGTAGCAGTATTCTGAGTAAGGAGGTTCCCAGATTGCCACACTCCGGCACCTGGAGATACCCTCCAGATCTGCATTGTTAACTTGCGTCTCAGAGGCCTCTGGCAAAAGTCTCTGGTGAAGACGTGGGAAACTCACTCTGCAGGCAGTGTGGAACTGTGAGGGACTGAGGGTTAGCTCAACTCTCAGAAGTAAGATGATTTTGGACAAGGCGTTCAACTACCTTCTCACATATGGAACTTAGTATGTAGCACCAGTCTACCCCAGGAATTACTGGGAAATCGCTGGATTGAGTTTGGAGGCACTAGTCTTGTGTGCCGGGAGATTCCAGTTACCTCTCCCAACACTTCGGTGAAGCAGCGAGCCTAGGCCTTTTGGAAGCGAAAGGTAGCTGCAGGCAGGAGGTAGGGTTACAGGCCATAAGCTCAACTCTCAGAAGTGGGTATGCATGGGAGGCAGATGTCTGCTACCCACTCTGACATGCGAGTGGGAACCTAGCTACACTCTGATGAAGAAGGACTTTGGAAATCGCTGTATTCAACTCAGATACACGTGGGTTCAGGCACAACGATTCCACATGCTTTTCTCACAACCTTTCCCTGCCACTAACATGAGGACGTTAGCAGCTCCTTCTACAGTCAAGCAGGATGCGGGAGGGTTGTGCCCTGTCCTTAGCTCTCACAGGGAAGCATGCCTTGAAGCCAGCTGTCAACTAGCTGCATTCTTATGGCAGGGTGAAGGTAGCAGTATTCTGAGACAGGAGGTTCCCAGATTACCACTCTACTGCACCTGGAGATACCCTCCAGGTCTGCATTGTTAACTTGCGTCTCATAGCCTCTGGCAAACGTCTCTGGTGAAGACGTGCGAAACTCACTCTGCAGGCAGTGTGGAACTGTGAGGGACTGAGGGTGAGCTCAACTCTCAGAAGTAAGATGATTTTGGACAAGGCGTTCAGCTACCTTCTCACATATGGAACTTAGTATGTAGCACCAGTCTACCCCAGGAATTACTGGGAAATCGCTGGATTGAGCTTGGAGGCACTAGTCTTGTGTGCCGGCAGATTCCAGTTACCTCTCCCAACACTTCGGTGAAGCAGCGAGCCTAGGCCTTTTGGAAGCGAAAGGTAGCTGCAGGCAGGAGGTAGGGTTACAGGCCATAAGCTCAACTCTCAGAAGTGGGTATGCATGGGAGGCAGATGTCTGCTACCCACTCTGACATGCGAGTGGGAACCTAGCTACACTCTGATGAAGAAGGACTTTGGAAATCGCTGTATTCAACTCAGATACACGTGGGTTCAGGCACAACGATTCCACATGCTTTTCTCACAACCTTTCCCTGCCACTAACATGAGGACGTTAGCAGCTCCTTCTACAGTCAAGCAGGATGCGGGAGGGTTGTGCCCTGTCCTTAGCTCTCACAGGGAAGCATGCCTTGAAGCCAGCTGTCAACTAGCTGCATTCTTATGGCAGGGTGAAGGTAGCAGTATTCTGAGACAGGAGGTTCCCAGATTACCACTCTACTGCACCTGGAGATACCCTCCAGGTCTGCATTGTTAACTTGCGTCTCAGAAGCCTCTGGCAAACGTCTCTGGTGAAGACGTGCGAAACTCACTCTGCAGGCAGTGTGGAACTGTGTGGGACTGAGGGTGAGCTCAACTCTCAGAAGTAAGATGTTTTTGGACAAGGCGTTCAACTACCTACTCACGTATGGAACTTAGTATGTAGCACCAGTCTACCCCAGGAATTACTAGGAAATTGCTTGATTGAGCTTGGAGGCACTCGTCTTGTGTGCCGGGAGATTCCAGTTACCTCTCCCAACACTTGCGTCAAGCAGCGAGCCTAGGCCTTTTGGAAGCGAAAGGTAGCGGCAGGCACGATGTAGGGTTACAGGCCATGAGCTCAACTCTCAGAAGTGTGTATGCATGGGAGGCAGATGTCTGCTACCCACTCGGACATGGGAGTTGGAAACTAGCTACACTCCTATTGAAGAAGGATGTTGGAAATCGCTGTATTCAACTCAGATACACGGGAGTTCAGGCCCAATGCTTACACATGCTTTTCCCACAACCTATCCCAGCCACTAACATAAGGAGGTTAGCAGGTACGTCTACAGTCAGGCAGGATGCGGGAGGGTTCTGCCCTGTCCTCAACTCTCACAGGGAAGCATGCCTAGAAGCCAGCTCTCAACTAGCTGCATTCTTATGACAGTGTGAAGGTAGCAGTATTCTGAGTAAGGAGGTTCCCAGATTGCCACACTCCGGCACCTGGAGATACCCTCCAGATCTGCATTGTTAACTTGCGTCTCAGAGGCCTCTGGCAAAAGTCTCTGGTGAAGACGTGGGAAACTCACTCTGCAGGCAGTGTGGAACTGTGAGGGACTGAGGGTGAGCTCAACTCTCGGAAGTAAGATGATTTTGGACAAGGCATTCAACTACCTTCTCACATATGGAACTTAGTATGTAGCACCAGTCTACCCCAGGAATTACTGGGAAATCGCTGGATTGAGCTTGGAGGCACTAGTCTTGTGTGCCGGCAGATTCCAGTTACCTCTCCCAACACTTCGGTGAAGCAGGGAGCCTAGGCCTTTTGGAAGCGAAAGGTAGCTGCAGGCAGGAGGTAGGGTTACAGGCCATAAGCTCAACTCTCAGAAGTGGGTATGCATGGGAGGAAGATGTCTGCTACCCACTCTGACATGCGAGTGGGAACCTAGCTACACTCTGATGAAGAAGGACTTTGGAAATCGCTGTATTCAACTCAGATACACGTGGGTTCAGGCACAACGATTCCACATGCTTTTCTCACAACCTTTCCCTGCCACTAACATGAGGACGTTAGCAGCTCCTTCTACAGTCAAGCAGGATGCGGGAGGGTTGTGCCCTGTCCTTAGCTCTCACAGGGAAGCATGCCTTGAAGCCAGCTGTCAACTAGCTGCATTCTTATGGCAGGGTGAAGGTAGCAGTATTCTGAGACAGGAGGTTCCCAGATTACCACTCTACTGCACCTGGAGATACCCTCCAGGTCTGCATTGTTAACTTGCGTCTCAGAAGCCTCTGGCAAACGTCTCTGGTGAAGACGTGCGAAACTCACTCTGCAGGCAGTGTGGAACTGTGTGGGACTGAGGGTGAGCTCAACTCTCAGAAGTAAGATGTTTTTGGACAAGGCCTTCAACTACCTACTCACGTATGGAACTTAGTATGTAGCACCAGTCTACCCCAGGAATTACTAGGAAATCGCTTGATTGAGCTTGGAGGCACTCGTCTTGTGTGCCGGGAGATTCCAGTTACCTCTCCCAACACTTGCGTCAAGCAGCGAGCCTAGGCCTTTTGGAAGCGAAAGGTAGCGGCAGGCACGATGTAGGGTTACAGGCCATGAGCTCAACTCTCAGAAGTGTGTATGCATGGGAGGCAGATGTCTGCTACCCACTCGGACATGGGAGTTGGAACCTAGCTACACTCCTATTGAAGAAGGATGTTGGAAATCGCTGTATTCAACTCAGATACACGGGAGTTCAGGCCCAATGCTTACACATGCTTTTCCCACAACCTATCCCAGCCACTAACATAAGGAGGTTAGCAGGTACGTCTACAGTCAGGCAGGATGCGGGAGGGTTCTGCCCTGTCCTCAACTCTCACAGGGAAGCATGCCTAGAAGCCAGCTCTCAACTAGCTGCATTCTTATGACAGTGTGAAGGTAGCAGTATTCTGAGTAAGGAGGTTCCCAGATTGCCACACTCCGGCACCTGGAGATACCCTCCAGATCTGCATTGTTAACTTGCGTCTCAGAGGCCTCTGGCAAAAGTCTCTGGTGAAGACGTGGGAAACTCACTCTGCAGGCAGTGTGGAACTGTGAGGGACTGAGGGTTAGCTCAACTCTCAGAAGTAAGATGATTTTGGACAAGGCGTTCAACTACCTTCTCACATATGGAACTTAGTATGTAGCACCAGTCTACCCCAGGAATTACTGGGAAATCGCTGGATTGAGTTTGGAGGCACTAGTCTTGTGTGCCGGCAGATTCCAGTTACCTCTCCCAACACTTCGGTGAAGCAGCGAGCCTAGGCCTTTTGGAAGCGAAAGGTAGCTGCAGGCAGGAGGTAGGGTTACAGGCCATAAGCTCAACTCTCAGAAGTGGGTATGCATGGGAGGCAGATGTCTGCTACCCACTCTGACATGCGAGTGGGAACCTAGCTACACTCTGATGAAGAAGGACTTTGGAAATCGCTGTATTCAACTCAGATACACGTGGGTTCAGGCACAACGATTCCACATGCTTTTCTCACAACCTTTCCCTGCCACTAACATGAGGACGTTAGCAGTTCCTTCTACAGTCAAGCAGGATGCGGGAGGGTTGTGCCCTGTCCTTAGCTCTCACAGGAAAGCATGCCTTGAAGCCAGCTGTCAACTAGCTGCATTCTTATGGCAGGGTGAAGGTAGCAGTATTCTGAGACAGGAGGTTCCCAGATTACCACTCTACTGCACCTGGAGATACCCTCCAGGTCTGCATTGTTAACTTGCGTCTCATAGCCTCTGGCAAACGTCTCTGGTGAAGACGTGCGAAACTCACTCTGCAGGCAGTGTGGAACTGTGAGGGACTGAGGGTGAGCTCAACTCTCGGAAGTAAGATGATTTTGGACAAGGCGTTCAGCTACCTTCTCACATATGGAACTTAGTATGTAGCACCAGTCTACCCCAGGAATTACTGGGAAATCGCTGGATTGAGCTTGGAGGCACTAGTCTTGTGTGCCGGCAGATTCCAGTTACCTCTCCCAACACTTCGGTGAAGCAGCGAGCCTAGGCCTTTTGGAAGCGAAAGGTAGCTGCAGGCAGGAGGTAGGGTTACAGGCCATAAGCTCAACTCTCAGAAGTGGGTATGCATGGGAGGAAGATGTCTGCTACCCACTCTGACATGCGAGTGGGAACCTAGCTACACTCTGATGAAGAAGGACTTTGGAAATCGCTGTATTCAACTCAGATACACGTGGGTTCAGGCACAACGATTCCACATGCTTTTCTCACAACCTTTCCCTGCCACTAACATGAGGACGTTAGCAGCTCCTTCTACAGTCAAGCAGGATGCGGGAGGGTTGTGCCCTGTCCTTAGCTCTCACAGGGAAGCATGCCTTGAAGCCAGCTGTCAACTAGCTGCATTCTTATGGCAGGGTGAAGGTAGCAGTATTCTGAGACAGGAGGTTCCCAGATTACCACTCTACTGCACCTGGAGATACCCTCCAGGTCTGCATTGTTAACTTGCGTCTCAGAAGCCTCTGGCAAACGTCTCTGGTGAAGACGTGCGAAACTCACTCTGCAGGCAGTGTGGAACTGTGAGGGACTGAGGGTGAGCTCAACTCTCAGAAGTAAGATGTTTTTGGACAAGGCGTTCAACTACCTACTCACGTATGGAACTTAGTATGTAGCACCAGTCTACCCCAGGAATTACTAGGAAATCGCTTGATTGAGCTTGGAGGCACTCGTCTTGTGTGCCGGGAGATTCCAGTTACCTCTCCCAACACTTGCGTCAAGCAGCGAGCCTAGGCCTTTTGGAAGCGAAAGGTAGCGGCAGGCACGATGTAGGGTTACAGGCCATGAGCTCAACTCTCAGAAGTGTGTATGCATGGGAGGCAGATGTCTGCTACCCACTCGGATATGGGAGTTGGAACCTAGCTACACTCCTATTGAAGAAGGATGTTGGAAATCGCTGTATTCAACTCAGATACACGGGAGTTCAGGCCCAATGCTTACACATGCTTTTCCCACAACCTATCCCAGCCACTAACATAAGGAGGTTAGCAGGTACGTCTACAGTCAGGCAGGATGCGGGAGGGTTCTGCCCTGTCCTCAACTCTCACAGGGAAGCATGCCTAGAAGCCAGCTCTCAACTAGCTGCATTCTTATGACAGTGTGAAGGTAGCAGTATTCTGAGTAAGGAGGGTCCCAGATTGCCACTCTC
This sequence comes from Canis lupus baileyi, assembly GCF_048164855.1. Lineage (NCBI taxonomy): Eukaryota > Metazoa > Chordata > Mammalia > Carnivora > Canidae > Canis > Canis lupus. Next base: position 63,520,158 of record NC_132852.1, read on the forward strand.
CGGCACCTGGAGATACCGTCCAGGTCTGCATTGTTAACTTGCGTCTCAGAGGCCTCTGGCAAAAGTCTCTGGTGAAGACGTGGGAAACTCACTCTGCAGGCAGTGTGGAACTGTGAGGGACTGAGGGTGAGCTCACCTCTCGGCAGTAAGATGATTTTGGACAAGGCGTTCAGCTACCTTCTCACATATGGAACTTAGTATGTAGCACCAGTCTACCCCAGGAATTACTGGGAAATCGCTGGATTGAGCTTAGAGGCACTAGTCTTGTGTGCCGGGAGATTCCAGTTACCTCTCCCAACACTTCGGTGAAGCAGCGAGCCTAGGCCTTTTGGAAGCGAAAGGTAGCTGCAGGCAGGAGGTAGGGTTACAGGCCATAAGCTCAACTCTCAGAAGTGGGTATGCATGGGAGGCAGATGTCTGCTACCCACTCTGACATGCGAGTGGGAACCTAGCTACACTCTGATGAAGAAGGACTTTGGAAATCGCTGTATTCAACTCAGATACACGTGGGTTCAGGCACAACGATTCCACATGCTTTTCTCACAACCTTTCCCTGCCACTAACATGAGGACGTTAGCAGCTCCTTCTACAGTCAAGCAGGATGCGGGAGGGTTGTGCCCTGTCCTTAGCTCTCACAGGGAAGCATGCCTTGAAGCCAGCTGTCAACTAGCTGCATTCTTATGGCAGGGTGAAGGTAGCAGTATTCTGAGACAGGAGGTTCCCAGATTACCACTCTACTGCACCTGGAGATACCCTCCAGGTCTGCATTGTTAACTTGCGTCTCAGAAGCCTCTGGCAAACGTCTCTGGTGAAGACGTGCGAAACTCACTCTGCAGGCAGTGTGGAACTGTGTGGGACTGAGGGTGAGCTCAACTCTCAGAAGTAAGATGTTTTTGGACAAGGCGTTCAACTACCTACTCACGTATGGAACTTAGTATGTAGCACCAGTCTACCCCAGGAATTACTAGGAAATCGCTTGATTGAGCTTGGAGGCACTCGTCTTGTGTGCCGGGAGATTCCAGTTACCTCTCCCAACACTTGCGTCAAGCAGCGAGCCTAGGCCTTTTTTAAGCGAAAGGTAGCGGCAGGCACGATGTAGGGTTACAGGCCATGAGCTCAACTCTCAGAAGTGTGTATGCATGGGAGGCAGATGTCTGCTACCCACTCGGACATGGGAGTTGGAACCTAGCTACACTCCTATTGAAGAAGGATGTTGGAAATCGCTGTATTCAACTCAGATACACGGGAGTTCAGGCCCAATGCTTACACATGCTTTTCCCACAACCTATCCCAGCCACTAACATAAGGAGGTTAGCAGGTACGTCTACAGTCAGGCAGGATGCGGGAGGGTTCTGCCCTGTCCTCAACTCTCACAGGGAAGCATGCCTAGAAGCCAGCTCTCAACTAGCTGCATTCTTATGACAGTGTGAAGGTAGCAGTATTCTGAGTAAGGAGGGTCCCAGATTGCCACTCTCCGGCACCTGGAGATACCGTCCAGGTCTGCATTGTTAACTTGCGTCTCAGAGGCCTCTGGCAAAAGTCTCTGGTGAAGACGTGGGAAACTCACTCTGCAGGCAGTGTGGAACTGTGAGGGACTGAGGGTGAGCTCACCTCTCGGCAGTAAGATGATTTTGGACAAGGCGTTCAGCTACCTTCTCACATATGGAACTTAGTATGTAGCACCAGTCTACCCCAGGAATTACTGGGAAATCGCTGGATTGAGCTTAGAGGCACTAGTCTTGTGTGCCGGGAGATTCCAGTTACCTCTCCCAACACTTCGGTGAAGCAGCGAGCCTAGGCCTTTTGGAAGCGAAAGGTAGCTGCAGGCAGGAGGTAGGGTTACAGGCCATAAGCTCAACTCTCAGAAGTGGGTATGCATGGGAGGCAGATGTCTGCTACCCACTCGGACATGCGAGTGGGAACCTAGCTACACTCTGATGAAGAAGGACTTTGGAAATCGCTGTATTCAACTCAGATACACGTGGGTTCAGGCACAACGATTCCACATGCTTTTCTCACAACCTTTCCCTGCCACTAACATGAGGACGTTAGCAGTTCCTTCTACAGTCAAGCAGGATGCGGGAGGGTTGTGCCCTCTCCTTAGCTCTCACAGGGAAGCATGCCTTGAAGCCAGCTGTCAACTAGCTGCATTCTTATGGCAGGGTCAAGGTAGCAGTATTCTGAGACAGGAGGTTCCCAGATTACCACTCTACTGCACCTGGAGATACCCTCCAGGTCTGCATTGTTAACTTGCGTCTCAGAAGCCTCTGGCAAACGTCTCTGGTGAAGACGTGCGAAACTCACTCTGCAGGCAGTGTGGAACTGTGTGGGACTGAGGGTGAGCTCAACTCTCAGAAGTAAGATGTTTTTGGACAAGGCCTTCAACTACCTACTCACGTATGGAACTTAGTATGTAGCACCAGTCTACCCCAGGAATTACTAGGAAATCGCTTGATTGAGCTTGGAGGCACTCGTCTTGTGTGCCGGGAGATTCCAGTTACCTCTCCCAACACTTGCGTCAAGCAGCGAGCCTAGGCCTTTTGGAAGCGAAAGGTAGCGGCAGGCACGATGTAGGGTTACAGGCCATGAGCTCAACTCTCAGAAGTGTGTATGCATGGGAGGCAGATGTCTGCTACCCACTCGGACATGGGAGTTGGAACCTAGCTACACTCCTATTGAAGAAGGATGTTGGAAATCGCTGTATTCAACTCAGATACACGGGAGTTCAGGCCCAATGCTTACACATGCTTTTCCCACAACCTATCCCAGCCACTAACATAAGGAGGTTAGCAGGTACGTCTACAGTCAGGCAGGATGCGGGAGGGTTCTGCCCTGTCCTCAACTCTCACAGGGAAGCATGCCTAGAAGCCAGCTCTCAACTAGCTGCATTCTTATGACAGTGTGAAGGTAGCAGTATTCTGAGTAAGGAGGTTCCCAGATTGCCACACTCCGGCACCTGGAGATACCCTCCAGATCTGCATTGTTAACTTGCGTCTCAGAGGCCTCTGGCAAAAGTCTCTGGTGAAGACGTGGGAAACTCACTCTGCAGGCAGTGTGGAACTGTGAGGGACTGAGGGTGAGCTCAACTCTCGGAAGTAAGATGATTTTGGACAAGGCGTTCAACTACCTTCTCACATATGGAACTTAGTATGTAGCACCAGTCTACCCCAGGAATTACTGGGAAATCGCTGGATTGAGCTTGGAGGCACTAGTCTTGTGTGCCGGCAGATTCCATTTACCTCTCCCAACACTTCGGTGAAGCAGCGAGCCTAGGCCTTTTGGAAGCGAAAGGTAGCTGCAGGCAGGAGGTAGGGTTACAGGCCATAAGCTGAACTCTCAGAAGTGGGTATGCATGGGAGGCAGATGTCTGCTACCCACTCTGACATGCGAGTGGGAACCTAGCTACACTCTGATGAAGAAGGACTTTGGAAATCGCTGTATTCAACTCAGATACACGTGGGTTCAGGCACAACGATTCCACATGCTTTTCTCACAACCTTTCCCTGCCACTAACATGAGGACGTTAGCAGCTCCTTCTACAGTCAAGCAGGATGCGGGAGGGTTGTGCCCTGTCCTTAGCTCTCACAGGGAAGCATGCCTTGAAGCCAGCTGTCAACTAGCTGCATTCTTATGGCAGGGTGAAGGTAGCAGTATTCTGAGACAGGAGGTTCCCAGATTACCACTCTACTGCACCTGGAGATACCCTCCAGGTCTGCATTGTTAACTTGCGTGTCATAGCCTCTGGCAAACGTCTCTGGTGAAGACGTGCGAAACTCACTCTGCAGGCAGTGTGGAACTGTGAGGGACTGAGGGTGAGCTCAACTCTCAGAAGTAAGATGATTTTGGACAAGGCGTTCAGCTACCTTCTCACATATGGAACTTAGTATGTAGCACCAGTCTACCCCAGGAATTACTGGGAAATCGCTGGATTGAGCTTGGAGGCACTAGTCTTGTGTGCCGGCAGATTCCAGTTACCTCTCCCAACACTTCGGTGAAGCAGCGAGCCTAGGCCTTTTGGAAGCGAAAGGTAGCTGCAGGCAGGAGGTAGGGTTACAGGCCATAAGCTCAACTCTCAGAAGTGGGTATGCATGGGAGGCAGATGTCTGCTACCCACTCTGACATGCGAGTGGGAACCTAGCTACACTCTGATGAAGAAGGACTTTGGAAATCGCTGTATTCAACTCAGATACACGTGGGTTCAGGCACAACGATTCCACATGCTTTTCTCACAACCTTTCCCTGCCACTAACATGAGGACGTTAGCAGCTCCTTCTACAGTCAAGCAGGATGCGGGAGGGTTGTGCCCTGTCCTTAGCTCTCACAGGGAAGCATGCCTTGAAGCCAGCTGTCAACTAGCTGCATTCTTATGGCAGGGTGAAGGTAGCAGTATTCTGAGACAGGAGGTTCCCAGATTACCACTCTACTGCACCTGGAGATACCCTCCAGGTCTGCATTGTTAACTTGCGTCTCAGAAGCCTCTGGCAAACGTCTCTGGTGAAGACGTGCGAAACTCACTCTGCAGGCAGTGTGGAACTGTGAGGGACTGAGGGTGAGCTCAACTCTCAGAAGTAAGATGTTTTTGGACAAGGCGTTCAACTACCTACTCACGTATGGAACTTAGTATGTAGCACCAGTCTACCCCAGGAATTACTAGGAAATCGCTTGATTGAGCTTGGAGGCACTCGTCTTGTGTGCCGGGAGATTCCAGTTACCTCTCCCAACACTTGCGTCAAGCAGCGAGCCTAGGCCTTTTGGAAGCGAAAGGTAGCGGCAGGCACGATGTAGGGTTACAGGCCATGAGCTCAACTCTCAGAAGTGTGTATGCATGGGAGGCAGATGTCTGCTACCCACTCGGACATGGGAGTTGGAACCTAGCTACACTCCTATTGAAGAAGGATGTTGGAAATCGCTGTATTCAACTCAGATACACGGGAGTTCAGGCCCAATGCTTACACATGCTTTTCCCACAACCTATCCCAGCCACTAACATAAGGAGGTTAGCAGGTACGTCTACAGTCAGGCAGGATGCGGGAGGGTTCTGCCCTGTCCTCAACTCTCACAGGGAAGCATGCCTAGAAGCCAGCTCTCAACTAGCTGCATTCTTATGACAGTGTGAAGGTAGCAGTATTCTGAGTAAGGAGGTTCCCAGATTGCCACACTCCGGCACCTGGAGATACCCTCCAGATCTGCATTGTTAACTTGCGTCTCAGAGGCCTCTGGCAAAAGTCTCTGGTGAAGACGTGGGAAACTCACTCTGCAGGCAGTGTGGAACTGTGAGGGACTGAGGGTGAGCTCAACTCTCGGAAGTCAGATGATTTTGGACAAGGCGTTCAACTACCTTCTCACATATGGAACTTAGTATGTAGCACCAGTCTACCCCAGGAATTACTGGGAAATCGCTGGATTGAGCTTGGAGGCACTAGTCTTGTGTGCCGGCAGATTCCAGTTACCTCTCCCAACACTTCGGTGAAGCAGCGAGCCTAGGCCTTTTGGAAGCGAAAGGTAGCTGCAGGCAGGAGGTAGGGTTACAGGCCATAAGCTCAACTCTCAGAAGTGGGTATGCATGGGAGGAAGATGTCTGCTACCCACTCTGACATGCGAGTGGGAACCTAGCTACACTCTGATGAAGAAGGACTTTGGAAATCGCTGTATTCAACTCAGATACACGTGGGTTCAGGCACAACGATTCCACATGCTTTTCTCACAACCTTTCCCTGCCACTAACATGAGGACGTTAGCAGCTCCTTCTACAGTCAAGCAGGATGCGGGAGGGTTGTGCCCTGTCCTTAGCTCTCACAGGGAAGCATGCCTTGAAGCCAGCTGTCAACTAGCTGCATTCTTATGGCAGGGTGAAGGTAGCAGTATTCTGAGACAGGAGGTTCCCAGATTACCACTCTACTGCACCTGGAGATACCCTCCAGGTCTGCATTGTTAACTTGCGTCTCAGAAGCCTCTGGCAAACGTCTCTGGTGAAGACGTGCGAAACTCACTCTGCAGGCAGTGTGGAACTGTGTGGGACTGAGGGTGAGCTCAACTCTCAGAAGTAAGATGTTTTTGGACAAGGCCTTCAACTACCTACTCACGTATGGAACTTAGTATGTAGCACCAGTCTACCCCAGGAATTACTAGGAAATCGCTTGATTGAGCTTGGAGGCACTCGTCTTGTGTGCCGGGAGATTCCAGTTACCTCTCCCAACACTTGCGTCAAGCAGCGAGCCTAGGCCTTTTGGAAGCGAAAGGTAGCGGCAGGCACGATGTAGGGTTACAGGCCATGAGCTCAACTCTCAGAAGTGTGTATGCATGGGAGGCAGATGTCTGCTACCCACTCGGACATGGGAGTTGGAACCTAGCTACACTCCTATTGAAGAAGGATGTTGGAAATCGCTGTATTCAACTCAGATACACGGGAGTTCAGGCCCAATGCTTACACATGCTTTTCCCACAACCTATCCCAGCCACTAACATAAGGAGGTTAGCAGGTACGTCTACAGTCAGGCAGGATGCGGGAGGGTTCTGCCCTGTCCTCAACTCTCACAGGGAAGCATGCCTAGAAGCCAGCTCTCAACTAGCTGCATTCTTATGACAGTGTGAAGGTAGCAGTATTCTGAGTAAGGAGGTTCCCAGATTGCCACACTCCGGCACCTGGAGATACCCTCCAGATCTGCATTGTTAACTTGCGTCTCAGAGGCCTCTGGCAAAAGTCTCTGGTGAAGACGTGGGAAACTCACTTTGCAGGCAGTGTGGAACTGTGAGGGACTGAGTGTGAGCTCAACTCTCAGAAGTAAGATGATTTTGGACAAGGCGTTCAGCTACCTTCTCACATATGGAACTTAGTATGTAGCACCAGTCTACCCCAGGAATTACTGGGAAATCGCTGGATTGAGCTTGGAGGCACTAGTCTTGTGTGCCGGGAGATTCCAGTTACCTCTCCCAACACTTCGGTGAAGCAGCGAGCCTAGGCCTTTTGGAAGCGAAAGGTAGCTGCAGGCAGGAGGTAGGGTTACAGGCCATAAGCTCAACTCTCAGAAGTGGGTATGCATGGGAGGCAGATATCTGCTACCCACTCTGACATGCGAGTGGGAACCTAGCTACACTCTGATGAAGAAGGACTTTGGAAATCGCTGTATTCTACTCAGATACACGTGGGTTCAGGCACAACGATTCCACATGCTTTTCTCACAACCTTTCCCTGCCACTAACATGAGGACGTTAGCAGCTCCTTCTACAGTCAAGCAGGATGCGGGAGGGTTGTGCCCTGTCCTTAGCTCTCACAGGGAAGCATGCCTTGAAGCCAGCTGTCAACTAGCTGCATTCTTATGGCAGGGTGAAGGTAGCAGTATTCTGAGACAGGAGGTTCCCAGATTACCACTCTACTGCACCTGGAGATACCCTCCAGGTCTGCATTGTTAACTTGCGTCTCAGAAGCCTCTGGCAAACGTCTCTGGTGAAGACGTGCGAAACTCACTCTGCAGGCAGTGTGGAACTGTGAGGGACTGAGGGTGAGCTCAACTCTCAGAAGTAAGATGTTTTTGGACAAGGCGTTCAACTACCTACTCACGTATGGAACTTAGTATGTAGCACCAGTCTACCCCAGGAATTACTAGGAAATCGCTTGATTGAGCTTGGAGGCACTCGTCTTGTGTGCCGAGAGATTCCAGTTACCTCTCCCAACACTTGCGTCAAGCAGCGAGCCTTGGCCTTTTGGAAGCGAAATGTAGCGGCAGGCACGATGTAGGGTTACAGGCCATGAGCTCAACTCTCAGAAGTGTGTATGCATGGGAGGCAGATGTCTGCTACCCACTCGGACATGGGAGTTGGAACCTAGCTACACTCCTATTGAAGAAGGATGTTGGAAATCGCTGTATTCAACTCAGATACACGGGAGTTCAGGCCCAATGCTTACACATGCTTTTCCCACAACCTATCCCAGCCACTAACATAAGGAGGTTAGCAGGTACGTCTACAGTCAGGCAGGATGCGGGAGGGTTCTGCCCTGTCCTCAACTCTCACAGGGAAGCATGCCTAGAAGCCAGCTCTCAACTAGCTGCATTCTTATGACAGTGTGAAGGTAGCAGTATTCTGAGTAAGGAGGGTCCCATATTGCCACTCTCCGGCACCTGGAGATACCGTCCAGGTCTGCATTGTTAACTTGCGTCTCAGAGGCCTCTGGCAAAAGTCTCTGGTGAAGACGTGGGAAACTCACTCTGCAGGCAGTGTGGAACTGTGAGGGACTGAGGGTGAGCTCACCTCTCAGCAGTAAGATGATTTTGGACAAGGCGTTCAGCTACCTTCTCACATATGGAACTTAGTATGTAGCACCAGTCTACCCCAGGAATTACTGGGAAATCGCTGGATTGAGCTTAGAGGCACTAGTCTTGTGTGCCGGGGATTCCAGTTACCTCTCCCAACACTTCGGTGAAGCAGCGAGCCTAGGCCTTTTGGAAGCGAAAGGTAGCTGCAGGCAGGAGGTAGGGTTACAGGCCATAAGCTCAACTCTCAGAAGTGGGTATGCATGGGAGGCAGATGTCTGCTACCCACTCGGACATGCGAGTGGGAACCTAGCTACACTCTGATGAAGAAGGACATTGGAAATCGCTGTATTCAACTCAGATACACGTGGGTTCAGGCACAACGATTCCACATGCTTTTCTCACAACCTTTCCCTGCCACTAACATGAGGACGTTAGCAGCTCCTTCTACAGTCAAGCAGGATGCGGGAGGGTTGTGCCCTGTCCTTAGCTCTCACAGGGAAGCATGCCTTGAAGCCAGCTGTCAACTAGCTGCATTCTTATGGCAGGGTGAAGGTAGCAGTATTCTGAGACAGGAGGTTCCCAGATTACCACTCTACTGCACCTGGAGATACCCTCCAGGTCTGCATTGTTAACTTGCGTCTCAGAAGCCTCAGGCAAACGTCTCTGGTGAAGACGTGCGAAACTCACTCTGCAGGCAGTGTGGAACTGGGTGGGACTGAGGGTGAGCTCAACTCTCAGAAGTAAGATGTTTTTGGACAAGGCGTTCAACTACCTACTCACGTATGGAACTTAGTATGTAGCACCAGTCTACCCCAGGAATTACTAGGAAATCGCTTGATTGAGCTTGGAGGCACTCGTCTTGTGTGCCGGGAGATTCCAGTTACCTCTCCCAACACTTGCGTCAAGCAGCGAGCCTAGGCCTTTTGGAAGCGAAAGGTAGCGGCAGGCACGATGTAGGGTTACAGGCCATGAGCTCAACTCTCAGAAGTGTGTATGCATGGGAGGCAGATGTCTGCTACCCACTCGGACATGGGAGTTGGAACCTAGCTACACTCCTATTGAAGAAGGATGTTGGAAATCGCTGTATTCAACTCAGATACACGGGAGTTCAGGCCCAATGCTTACACATGCTTTTCCCACAACCTATCCCAGCCACTAACATAAGGAGGTTAGCAGGTACTTCTACAGTCAGGCAGGATGCGGGAGGGTTCTGCCCTGTCCTCAACTCTAACAGGGAAGCATGCCTAGAAGCCAGCTCTCAACTAGCTGCATTCTTATGACAGTGTGAAGGTAGCAGTATTCTGAGTAAGGAGGTTCCCAGATTGCCACACTCCGGCACCTGGAGATACCCTCCAGATCTGCATTGTTAACTTGCGTCTCAGAGGCCTCTGGCAAAAGTCTCTGGTGAAGACGTGGGAAACACACTCTGCAGGCAGTGTGGAACTGTGAGGGACTGAGGGTTAGCTCAACTCTCAGAAGTAAGATGATTTTGGACAAGGCGTTCAACTACCTTCTCACATATGGAACTTAGTATGTAGCACCAGTCTACCCCAGGAATTACTGGGAAATCGCTGGATTGAGCTTGGAGGCACTAGTCTTGTGTGCCGGCAGATTCCAGTTACCTCTCCCAACACTTCGGTGAAGCAGCGAGCCTAGGCCTTTTGGAAGCGAAAGGTAGCTGCAGGCAGGAGGTAGGGTTACAGGCCATAAGCTCAACTCTCAGAAGTGGGTATGCATGGGAGGCAGATGTCTGCTACCCACTCGGACATGCGAGTGGGAACCTAGCTACACTCTGATGAAGAAGGACTTTGGAAATCGCTGTATTCAACTCAGATACACGTGGGTTCAGGCACAACGATTCCACATGCTTTTCTCACAACCTTTCCCTGCCACTAACATGAGGACGTTAGCAGCTCCTTCTACAGTCAAGCAGGATGCGGGAGGGTTGTGCCCTGTCCTTAGCTCTCACAGGGAAGCATGCCTTGAAGCCAGCTGTCAACTAGCTGCATTCTTATGGCAGGGTGAAGGTAGCAGTATTCTGAGACAGGAGGTTCCCAGATTACCACTCTACTGCACCTGGAGATACCCTCCAGGTCTGCATTGTTAACTTGCGTGTCATAGCCTCTGGCAAACGTCTCTGGTGAAGACGTGCGAAACTCACTCTGCAGGCAGTGTGGAACTGTGAGGGACTGAGGGTGAGCTCAACTCTCAGAAGTAAGATGATTTTGGACAAGGCGTTCAGCTACCTTCTCACATATGGAACTTAGTATGTAGCACCAGTCTACCCCAGGAATTACTGGGAAATCGCTGGATTGAGCTTGGAGGCACTAGTCTTGTGTGCCGGCAGATTCCAGTTACCTCTCCCAACACTTCGGTGAAGCAGCGAGCCTAGGCCTTTTGGAAGCGAAAGGTAGCTGCAGGCAGGAGGTAGGGTTACAGGCCATAAGCTCAACTCTCAGAAGTGGGTATGCATGGGAGGCAGATGTCTGCTACCCACTCTGACATGCGAGTGGGAACCTAGCTACACTCTGATGAAGAAGGACTTTGGAAATCGCTGTATTCAACTCAGATACACGTGGGTTCAGGCACAACGATTCCACATGCTTTTCTCACAACCTTTCCCTGCCACTAACATGAGGACGTTAGCAGCTCCTTCTACAGTCAAGCAGGATGCGGGAGGGTTGTGCCCTGTCCTTAGCTCTCACAGGGAAGCATGCCTTGAAGCCAGCTGTCAACTAGCTGCATTCTTATGGCAGGGTGAAGGTAGCAGTATTCTGAGACAGGAGGTTCCCAGATTACCACTCTACTGCACCTGGAGATACCCTCCAGGTCTGCATTGTTAACTTGCGTCTCAGAAGCCTCTGGCAAACGTCTCTGGTGAAGACGTGCGAAACTCACTCTGCAGGCAGTGTGGAACTGTGAGGGACTGAGGGTGAGCTCAACTCTCAGAAGTAAGATGTTTTTGGACAAGGCGTTCAACTACCTACTCACGTATGGAACTTAGTATGTAGCACCAGTCTACCCCAGGAATTACTAGGAAATCGCTTGATTGAGCTTGGAGGCACTCGTCTTGTGTGCCGGGAGATTCCAGTTACCTCTCCCAACACTTGCGTCAAGCAGCGAGCCTAGGCCTTTTGGAAGCGAAAGGTAGCGGCAGGCACGATGTAGGGTTACAGGCCATGAGCTCAACTCTCAGAAGTGTGTATGCATGGGAGGCAGATGTCTGCTACCCACTCGGACATGGGAGTTGGAACCTAGCTACACTCCTATTGAAGAAGGATGTTGGAAATCGCTGTATTCAACTCAGATACACGGGAGTTCAGGCCCAATGCTTACACATGCTTTTCCCACAACCTATCCCAGCCACTAACATAAGGAGGTTAGCAGGTACGTCTACAGTCAGGCAGGATGCGGGAGGGTTCTGCCCTGTCCTCAACTCTCACAGGGAAGCATGCCTAGAAGCCAGCTCTCAACTAGCTGCATTCTTATGACAGTGTGAAGGTAGCAGTATTCTGAGTAAGGAGGGTCCCAGATTGCCACTCTCCGGCACCTGGAGATACCGTCCAGGTCTGCATTGTTAACTTGCGTCTCAGAGGCCTCTGGCAAAAGTCTCTGGTGAAGACGTGGGAAACTCACTCTGCAGGCAGTGTGGAACTGTGAGGGACTGAGGGTGAGCTCACCTCTCGGCAGTAAGATGATTTTGGACAAGGCGTTCAGCTACCTTCTCACATATGGAACTTAGTATGTAGCACCAGTCTACCCCAGGAATTACTGGGAAATCGCTGGATTGAGCTTGGAGGCACTAGTCTTGTGTGCCGGGAGATTCCAGTTACCTCTCCCAACACTTCGGTGAAGCAGCGAGCCTAGGCCTTTTGGAAGCGAAAGGTAGCTGCAGGCAGGAGGTAGGGTTACAGGCCATAAGCTCAACTCTCAGAAGTGGGTATGCATGGGAGGCAGATGTCTGCTACCCACTCGGACATGCGTGTGGGAACCTAGCTACACTCTGATGAAGAAGGACATTGGAAATCGCTGTATTCAACTCAGATACACGTGGGTTCAGGCACAACGATTCCACATGCTTTTCTCACAACCTTTCCCTGCCACTAACATGAGGACGTTAGCAGCTCCTTCTACAGTCAAGCAGGATGCGGGAGGGTTGTGCCCTGTCCTTAGCTCTCACAGGGAAGCATGCCTTGAAGCCAGCTGTCAACTAGCTGCATTCTTATGGCAGGGTGAAGGTAGCAGTATTCTGAGACAGGAGGTTCCCAGATTACCACTCTACTGCACCTGGAGATACCCTCCAGGAATGCATTGTTAACTTGCGTCTCAGAAGCCTCTGGCAAACGTCTCTGGTGAAGACGTGCGAAACTCACTCTGCAGGCAGTGTGGAACTGTGTGGGACTGAGGGTGAGCTCAACTCTCAGAAGTAAGATGTTTTTGGACAAGGCCTTCAACTACCTACTCACGTATGGAACTTAGTATGTAGCACCAGTCTACCCCAGGAATTACTAGGAAATCGCTTGATTGAGCTTGGAGGCACTCGTCTTGTGTGCCGGGAGATTCCAGTTACCTCTCCCAACACTTGCGTCAAGCAGCGAGCCTAGGCCTTTTGGAAGCGAAAGGTAGCGGCAGGCACGATGTAGGGTTACAGGCCATGAGCTCAACTCTCAGAAGTGTGTATGCATGGGAGACAGATGTCTGCTACCCACTCGGACATGGGAGTTGGAACCTAGCTACACTCCTATTGAAGAAGGATGTTGGAAATCGCTGTATTCAACTCAGATACACGGGAGTTCAGGCCCAATGCTTACACATGCTTTTCCCACAACCTATCCCAGCCACTAACATAAGGAGGTTAGCAGGTACGTCTACAGTCAGGCAGGATGCGGGAGGGTTCTGCCCTGTCCTCAACTCTCACAGGGAAGCATGCCTAGAAGCCAGCTCTCAACTAGCTGCATTCTTATGACAGTGTGAAGGTAGCAGTATTCTGAGTAAGGAGGGTCCCAGATTGCCACACTCCTGCACCTGGAGATACCCTCCAGGTCTGCATTGTTAACTTGCGTCTCAGAGGCCTCTGGCAAAAGTCTCTGGTGAAAACGTGGGAAACTCACTCTGCAGGCAGTGTGGAACTGTGAGGGACAGAGGGTGAGCTCAACTCTCGGAAGTAAGATGATTTTGGACAAGGCGTTCAACTACCTTCTCACATATGGAACTTAGTATGTAGCACCAGTCTACCCCAGGAATTACTGGGAAATCGCTGGATTGAGCTTGGAGGCACTAGTCTTGTGTGCCGGGAGATTCCAGTTACCTCTCCCAACACTTCGGTGAAGCAGCGAGCCTAGGCCTTTTGGAAGCGAAAGGTAGCTGCAGGCAGGAGGTAGGGTTACAGGCCATAAGCTCAACTCTCAGAAGTGGGTATGCATGGGAGGCAGATGTCTGCTACCCACTCGGACATGCGTGTGGGAACCTAGCTACACTCTGATGAAGAAGGACATTGGAAATCGCTGTATTCAACTCAGATACACGTGGGTTCAGGCACAACGATTCCACATGCTTTTCTCACAACCTTTCCCTGCCACTAACATGAGGACGTTAGCAGCTACTTCTACAGTCAAGCAGGATGCGGGAGGGTTGTGACCTGTCCTTAGCTCTCACAGGGAAGCATGCCTTGAAGCCAGCTGTCAACTAGCTGCATTCTTATGGCAGGGTGAAGGTAGCAGTATTCTGAGACAGGAGGTTCCCAGATTACCACTCTACTGCACCTGGAGATACCCTCCAGGTCTGCATTGTTAACTTGCGTCTCAGAAGCCTCTGGCAAACGTCTCTGGTGAAGACGTGCGAAACTCACTCTGCAGGCAGTGTGGAACTGTGTGGGACTGAGGGTGAGCTCAACTCTCAGAAGTAAGATGTTTTTGGACAAGGCGTTCAACTACCTACTCACGTATGGAACTTAGTATGTAGCACCAGTCTACCCCAGGAATTACTGGGAAATCGCTGGATTGAGCTTGGAGGCACTAGTCTTGTGTGTCGGCAGATTCCAGTTACCTCTCCCAACACTTCGGTGAAGCAGCGAGCCTAGGCCTTTTGGAAGCGAAAGGTAGCTGCAGGCAGGAGGTAGGGTTACAGGCCATAAGCTCAACTCTCAGAAGTGGGTATGCATGGGAGGCAGATGTCTGCTACCCACTCTGACATGCGAGTGGGAACCTAGCTACACTCTGATGAAGAAGGACTTTGGAAATCGCTGTATTCAACTCAGATACACGTGGGTTCAGGCACAACGATTCCACATGCTTTTCTCACAACCTTTCCCTGCCACTAACATGAGGACGTTAGCAGCTCCTTCTACAGTCAAGCAGGATGCGGGAGGGTTGTGCCCTGTCCTTAGCTCTCACAGGGAAGCATGCTTTGAAGCCAGCTGTCAACTAGCTGCATTCTTATGGCAGGGTGAAGGTAGCAGTATTCTGAGACAGGAGGTTCCCAGATTACCACTCTACTGCACCTGGAGATACCCTCCAGGTCTGCATTGTTAACTTGCGTCTCAGAAGCCTCTGGCAAACGTCTCTGGTGAAGACGTGCGAAACTCACTCTGCAGGCAGTGTGGAACTGTGTGGGACTGAGGGTGAGCTCAACTCTCAGAAGTAAGATGTTTTTGGACAAGGCGTTCAACTACCTACTCACGTATGGAACTTAGTATGTAGCACCAGTCTACCCCAGGAATTACTAGGAAATCGCTTGATTGAGCTTGGAGGCACTCGTCTTGTGTGCCGGGAGATTCCAGTTACCTCTCCCAACACTTGCGTCAAGCAGCGAGCCTAGGCCTTTTGGAAGCGAAAGGTAGCGGCAGGCACGATGTAGGGTTACAGGCCATGAGCTCAACTCTCAGAAGTGTGTATGCATGGGAGGCAGATGTCTGCTACCCACTCGGACATGGGAGTTGGAACCTAGCTACACTCCTATTGAAGAAGGATGTTGGAAATCGCTGTATTCAACTCAGATACACGGGAGTTCAGGCCCAATGCTTACACATGCTTTTCCCACAACCTATCCCAGCCACTAACATAAGGAGGTTAGCAGGTACGTCTACAGTCAGGCAGGATGCGGGAGGGTTCTGCCCTGTCCTCAACTCTCACAGGGAAGCATGCCTAGAAGCCAGCTCTCAACTAGCTGCATTCTTATGACAGTGTGAAGGTAGCAGTATTCTGAGTAAGGAGGTTCCCAGATTGCCACACTCCGGCACCTGGAGATACCCTCCAGATCTGCATTGTTAACTTGCGTCTCAGAGGCCTCTGGCAAAAGTCTCTGGTGAAGACGTGGGAAACTCACTCTGCAGGCAGTGTGGAACTGTGAGGGACTGAGGGTTAGCTCAACTCTCAGAAGTAAGATGATTTTGGACAAGGCGTTCAACTACCTTCTCACATATGGAACTTAGTATGTAGCACCAGTCTACCCCAGGAATTACTGGGAAATCGCTGGATTGAGCTTGGAGGCACTAGTCTTGTGTGCCGGCAGATTCCAGTTACCTCTCCCAACACTTCGGTGAAGCAGCGAGCCTAGGCCTTTTGGAAGCAAAAGGTAGCTGCAGGCAGGAGGTAGGGTTACAGGCCATAAGCTCAACTCTCAGAAGTGGGTATGCATGGGAGGAAGATGTCTGCTACCCACTCTGACATGCGAGTGGGAACCTAGCTACACTCTGATGAAGAAGGACTTTGGAAATCGCTGTATTCAACTCAGATACACGTGGGTTCAGGCACAACGATTCCACATGCTTTTCTCACAACCTTTCCCTGCCACTAACATGAGGACGTTAGCAGCTCCTTCTACAGTCAAGCAGGATGCGGGAGGGTTGTGCCCTGTCCTTAGCTCTCACAGGGAAGCATGCCTTGAAGCCAGCTGTCAACTAGCTGCATTCTTATGGCAGGGTGAAGGTAGCAGTATTCTGAGACAGGAGGTTCCCAGATTACCACTCTACTGCACCTGGAGATACCCTCCAGGTCTGCATTGTTAACTTGCGTCTCAGAAGCCTCTGGCAAACGTCTCTGGTGAAGACGTGCGAAACTCACTCTGCAGGCAGTGTGGAACTGTGTGGGACTGAGGGTGAGCTCAACTCTCAGAAGTAAGATGTTTTTGGACAAGGCGTTCAACTACCTACTCACGTATGGAACTTAGTATGTAGCACCAGTCTACCCCAGGAATTACTAGGAAATCGCTTGATTGAGCTTGGAGGCACTCGTCTTGTGTGCCGGGAGATTCCAGTTACCTCTCCCAACACTTGCGTCAAGCAGCGAGCCTAGGCCTTTTGGAAGCGAAAGGTAGCGGCAGGCACGATGTAGGGTTACAGGCCATGAGCTCAACTCTCAGAAGTGTGTATGCATGGGAGGCAGATGTCTGCTACCCACTCGGACATGGGAGTTGGAACCTAGCTACACTCCTATTGAAGAAGGATGTTGGAAATCGCTGTATTCAACTCAGATACACGGGAGTTCAGGCCCAATGCTTACACATGCTTTTCCCACAACCTATCCCAGCCACTAACATAAGGAGGTTAGCAGGTACGTCTACAGTCAGGCAGGATGCGGGAGGGTTCTGCCCTGTCCTCAACTCTCACAGGGAAGCATGCCTAGAAGCCAGCTCTCAACTAGCTGCATTCTTATGACAGTGTGAAGGTAGCAGTATTCTGAGTAAGGAGGTTCCCAGATTGCCACACTCCGGCACCTGGAGATACCCTCCAGATCTGCATTGTTAACTTGCGTCTCAGAGGCCTCTGGCAAAAGTCTCTGGTGAAGACGTGGGAAACTCACTCTGCAGGCAGTGTGGAACTGTGAGGGACTGAGGGTTAGCTCAACTCTCAGAAGTAAGATGATTTTGGACAAGGCGTTCAACTACCTTCTCACATATGGAACTTAGTATGTAGCACCAGTCTACCCCAGGAATTACTGGGAAATCGCTGGATTGAGTTTGGAGGCACTAGTCTTGTGTGCCGGCAGATTCCAGTTACCTCTCCCAACACTTCGGTGAAGCAGCGAGCCTAGGCCTTTTGGAAGCGAAAGGTAGCTGCAGGCAGGAGGTAGGGTTACAGGCCATAAGCTCAACTCTCAGAAGTGGGTATGCATGGGAGGCAGATGTCTGCTACCCACTCTGACATGCGAGTGGGAACCTAGCTACACTCTGATGAAGAAGGACTTTGGAAATCGCTGTATTCAACTCAGATACACGTGGGTTCAGGCACAACGATTCCACATGCTTTTCTCACAACCTTTCCCTGCCACTAACATGAGGACGTTAGCAGCTCCTTCTACAGTCAAGCAGGATGCGGGAGGGTTGTGCCCTGTCCTTAGCTCTCACAGGGAAGCATGCCTTGAAGCCAGCTGTCAACTAGCTGCATTCTTATGGCAGGGTGAAGGTAGCAGTATTCTGAGACAGGAGGTTCCCAGATTACCACTCTACTGCACCTGGAGATACCCTCCAGGTCTGCATTGTTAACTTGCGTCTCATAGCCTCTGGCAAACGTCTCTGGTGAAGACGTGCGAAACTCACTCTGCAGGCAGTGTGGAACTGTGAGGGACTGAGGGTGAGCTCAACTCTCAGAAGTAAGATGATTTTGGACAAGGCGTTCAGCTACCTTCTCACATATGGAACTTAGTATGTAGCACCAGTCTACCCCAGGAATTACTGGGAAATCGCTGGATTGAGCTTGGAGGCACTAGTCTTGTGTGCCGGCAGATTCCAGTTACCTCTCCCAACACTTCGGTGAAGCAGCGAGCCTAGGCCTTTTGGAAGCGAAAGGTAGCTGCAGGCAGGAGGTAGGGTTACAGGCCATAAGCTCAACTCTCAGAAGTGGGTATGCATGGGAGGCAGATGTCTGCTACCCACTCTGACATGCGATGGGAACCTAGCTACACTCTGATGAAGAAGGACTTTGGAAATCGCTGTATTCAACTCAGATACACGTGGGTTCAGGCACAACGATTCCACATGCTTTTCTCACAACCTTTCCCTGCCACTAACATGAGGACGTTAGCAGCTCCTTCTACAGTCAAGCAGGATGCGGGAGGGTTGTGCCCTGTCCTTAGCTCTCACAGGGAAGCATGCCTTGAAGCCAGCTGTCAACTAGCTGCATTCTTATGGCAGGGTGAAGGTAGCAGTATTCTGAGACAGGAGGTTCCCAGATTACCACTCTACTGCACCTGGAGATACCCTCCAGGTCTGCATTGTTAACTTGCGTCTCAGAAGCCTCTGGCAAACGTCTCTGGTGAAGACGTGCGAAACTCACTCTGCAGGCAGTGTGGAACTGTGAGGGACTGAGGGTGAGCTCAACTCTCAGAAGTAAGATGTTTTTGGACAAGGCGTTCAACTACCTACTCACGTATGGAACTTAGTATGTAGCACCAGTCTACCCCAGGAATTACTAGGAAATCGCTTGATTGAGCTTGGAGGCACTCGTCTTGTGTGCCGGGAGATTCCAGTTACCTCTCCCAACACTTGCGTCAAGCAGCGAGCCTAGGCCTTTTGGAAGCGAAAGGTAGCGGCAGGCACGATGTAGGGTTACAGGCCATGAGCTCAACTCTCAGAAGTGTGTATGCATGGGAGGCAGATGTCTGCTACCCACTCGGACATGGGAGTTGGAACCTAGCTACACTCCTATTGAAGAAGGATGTTGGAAATCGCTGTATTCAACTCAGATACACGGGAGTTCAGGCCCAATGCTTACACATGCTTTTCCCACAACCTATCCCAGCCACTAACATAAGGAGGTTAGCAGGTACGTCTACAGTCAGGCAGGATGCGGGAGGGTTCTGCCCTGTCCTCAACTCTCACAGGGAAGCATGCCTAGAAGCCAGCTCTCAACTAGCTGCATTCTTATGACAGTGTTAAGGTAGCAGTATTCTGAGTAAGGAGGGTCCCAGATTGCCACTCTCCGGCACCTGGAGATACCGTCCAGGTCTGCATTGTTAACTTGCGTCTCAGAGGCCTCTGGCAAAAGTCTCTGGTGAAGACGTGGGAAACTCACTCTGCAGGCAGTGTGGAACTGTGAGGGACTGAGGGTGAGCTCACCTCTCGGCAGTAAGATGATTTTGGACAAGGCGTTCAGCTACCTTCTCACATATGGAACTTAGTATGTAGCACCAGTCTACCCCAGGAATTACTGGGAAATCGCTGGATTGAGCTTAGAGGCACTAGTCTTGTGTGCCGGGAGATTCCAGTTACCTCTCCCAACACTTCGGTGAAGCAGCGAGCCTAGGCCTTTTGGAAGCGAAAGGTAGCTGCAGGCAGGAGGTAGGGTTACAGGCCATAAGCTCAACTCTCAGAAGTGGGTATGCATGGGAGGCAGATGTCTGCTACCCACTCGGACATGCGAGTGGGAACCTAGCTACACTCTGATGAAGAAGGACATTGGAAATAGCTGTATTCAACTCAGATACACGTGGGTTCAGGCACAACGATTCCACATGCTTTTCTCACAACCTTTCCCTGCCACTAACATGAGGACGTTAGCAGCTCCTTCTACAGTCAAGCAGGATGCGGGAGGGTTGTGCCCTGTCCTTAGCTCTCACAGGGAAGCATGCCTTGAAGCCAGCTGTCAACTAGCTGCATTCTTATGGCAGGGTGAAGGTAGCAGTATTCTGAGACAGGAGGTTCCCAGATTACCACTCTACTGCACCTGGAGATACCCTCCAGGTCTGCATTGTTAACTTGCGTCTCAGAAGCCTCTGGCAAACGTCTCTGGTGAAGACGTGCGAAACTCACTCTGCAGGCAGTGTGGAACTGTGTGGGACTGAGGGTGAGCTCAACTCTCAGAAGTAAGATGTTTTTGGACAAGGCGTTCAACTACCTACTCACGTATGGAACTTAGTATGTAGCACCAGTCTACCCCAGGAATTACTAGGAAATCGCTTGATTGAGCTTGGAGGCACTCGTCTTGTGTGCCGGGAGATTCCAGTTACCTCTCCCAACACTTGCGTCAAGCAGCGAGCCTAGGCCTTTTTTAAGCGAAAGGTAGCGGCAGGCACGATGTAGGGTTACAGGCCATGAGCTCAACTCTCAGAAGTGTGTATGCATGGGAGGCAGATGTCTGCTACCCACTCGGACATGGGAGTTGGAACCTAGCTACACTCCTATTGAAGAAGGATGTTGGAAATCGCTGTATTCAACTCAGATACACGGGAGTTCAGGCCCAATGCTTACACATGCTTTTCCCACAACCTATCCCAGCCACTAACATAAGGAGGTTAGCAGGTACGTCTACAGTCAGGCAGGATGCGGGAGGGTTCTGCCCTGTCCTCAACTCTCACAGGGAAGCATGCCTAGAAGCCAGCTCTCAACTAGCTGCATTCTTATGACAGTGTGAAGGTAGCAGTATTCTGAGTAAGGAGGGTCCCAGATTGCCACTCTCCGGCACCTGGAGATACCGTCCAGGTCTGCATTGTTAACTTGCGTCTCAGAGGCCTCTGGCAAAAGTCTCTGGTGAAGACGTGGGAAACTCACTCTGCAGGCAGTGTGGAACTGTGAGGGACTGAGGGTGAGCTCACCTCTCGGCAGTAAGATGATTTTGGACAAGGCGTTCAGCTACCTTCTCACATATGGAACTTAGTATGTAGCACCAGTCTACCCCAGGAATTACTGGGAAATCGCTGGATTGAGCTTAGAGGCACTAGTCTTGTGTGCCGGGAGATTCCAGTTACCTCTCCCAACACTTCGGTGAAGCAGCGAGCCTAGGCCTTTTGGAAGCGAAAGGTAGCTGCAGGCAGGAGGTAGGGTTACAGGCCATAAGCTCAACTCTCAGAAGTGGGTATGCATGGGAGGCAGATGTCTGCTACCCACTCGGACATGCGAGTGGGAACCTAGCTACACTCTGATGAAGAAGGACATTGGAAATCGCTGTATTCAACTCAGATACACGTGGGTTCAGGCACAACGATTCCACATGCTTTTCTCACAACCTTTCCCTGCCAGTAACATGAGGACGTTAGCAGCTCCTTCTACAGTCAAGCAGGATGCGGGAGGGTTGTGCCCTGTCCTTAGCTCTCACAGGGAAGCATGCCTTGAAGCCAGCTGTCAACTAGCTGCATTCTTATGGCAGGGTGAAGGTAGCAGTATTCTGAGACAGGAGGTTCCCAGATTACCACTCTACTGCACCTGGAGATACCCTCCAGGTCTGCATTGTTAACTTGCGTCTCAGAAGCCTCTGGCAAACGTCTCTGGTGAAGACGTGCGAAACTCACTCTGCAGGCAGTGTGGAACTGTGTGGGACTGAGGGTGAGCTCAACTCTCAGAAGTAAGATGTTTTTGGACAAGGCGTTCAACTACCTACTCACGTATGGAACTTAGTATGTAGCACCAGTCTACCCCAGGAATTACTAGGAAATCGCTTGATTGAGCTTGGAGGCACTCGTCTTGTGTGCCGGGAGATTCCAGTTACCTCTCCCAACACTTGCGTCAAGCAGCGAGCCTAGGCCTTTTGGAAGCGAAAGGTAGCGGCAGGCACGATGTAGGGTTACAGGCCATGAGCTCAACTCTCAGAAGTGTGTATGCATGGGAGGCAGATGTCTGCTACCCACTCGGACATGGGAGTTGGAACCTAGCTACACTCCTATTGAAGAAGGATGTTGGAAATCGCTGTATTCAACTCAGATACACGGGAGTTCAGGCCCAATGCTTACACATGCTTTTCCCACAACCTATCCCAGCCACTAACATAAGGAGGTTAGCAGGTACGTCTACAGTCAGGCAGGATGCGGGAGGGTTCTGCCCTGTCCTCAACTCTCACAGGGAAGCATGCCTAGAAGCCAGCTCTCAACTAGCTGCATTCTTATGACAGTGTGAAGGTAGCAGTATTCTGAGTAAGGAGGTTCCCAGATTGCCACACTCCGGCACCTGGAGATACCCTCCAGATCTGCATTGTTAACTTGCGTCTCAGAGGCCTCTGGCAAAAGTCTCTGGTGAAGACGTGGGAAACTCACTCTGCAGGCAGTGTGGAACTGTGAGGGACTGAGGGTGAGCTCAACTCTCGGAAGTAAGATGATTTTGGACAAGGCGTTCAACTACCTTCTCACATATGGAACTTAGTATGTAGCACCAGTCTACCCCAGGAATTACTGGGAAATCGCTGGATTGAGCTTGGAGGCACTAGTCTTGTGTGCCGGCAGATTCCAGTTACCTCTCCCAACACTTCGGTGAAGCAGCGAGCCTAGGCCTTTTGGAAGCGAAAGGTAGCTGCAGGCAGGAGGTAGGGTTACAGGCCATAAGCTCAACTCTCAGAAGTGGGTATGCATGGGAGGAAGATGTCTGCTACCCACTCTGACATGCGAGTGGGAACCTAGCTACACTCTGATGAAGAAGGACTTTGGAAATCGCTGTATTCAACTCAGATACACGTGGGTTCAGGCACAACGATTCCACTTGCTTTTCTCACAACCTTTCCCTGCCACTAACATGAGGACGTTAGCAGCTCCTTCTACAGTCAAGCAGGATGCGGGAGGGTTGTGCCCTGTCCTTAGCTCTCACAGGGAAGCATGCCTTGAAGCCAGCTGTCAACTAGCTGCATTCTTATGGCAGGGTGAAGGTAGCAGTATTCTGAGACAGGAGGTTCCCAGATTACCACTCTACTGCACCTGGAGATACCCTCCAGGTCTGCATTGTTAACTTGCGTCTCAGAAGCCTCTGGCAAACGTCTCTGGTGAAGACGTGCGAAACTCACTCTGCAGGCAGTGTGGAACTGTGTGGGACTGAGGGTGAGCTCAACTCTCAGAAGTAAGATGTTTTTGGACAAGGCCTTCAACTACCTACTCACGTATGGAACTTAGTATGTAGCACCAGTCTACCCCAGGAATTACTAGGAAATCGCTTGATTGAGCTTGGAGGCACTCGTCTTGTGTGCCGGGAGATTCCAGTTACCTCTCCCAACACTTGCGTCAAGCAGCGAGCCTAGGCCTTTTGGAAGCGAAAGGTAGCGGCAGGCACGATGTAGGGTTACAGGCCATGAGCTCAACTCTCAGAAGTGTGTATGCATGGGAGGCAGATGTCTGCTACCCACTCGGACATGGGAGTTGGAACCTAGCTACACTCCTATTGAAGAAGGATGTTGGAAATCGCTGTATTCAACTCAGATACACGGGAGTTCAGGCCCAATGCTTACACATGCTTTTCCCACAACCTATCCCAGCCACTAACATAAGGAGGTTAGCAGGTACGTCTACAGTCAGGCAGGATGCGGGAGGGTTCTGCCCTGTCCTCAACTCTCACAGGGAAGCATGCCTAGAAGCCAGCTCTCAACTAGCTGCATTCTTATGACAGTGTGAAGGTAGCAGTATTCTGAGTAAGGAGGGTCCCAGATTGCCACTCTCCGGCACCTGGAGATACCGTCCAGGTCTGCATTGTTAACTTGCGTCTCAGAGGCCTCTGGCAAAAGTCTCTGGTGAAGACGTGGGAAACTCACTCTGCAGGCAGTGTGGAACTGTGAGGGACTGAGGGTGAGCTCACCTCTCGGCAGTAAGATGATTTTGGACAAGGCGTTCAGCTACCTTCTCACATATGGAACTTAGTATGTAGCACCAGTCTACCCCAGGAATTACTGGGAAATCGCTGGATTGAGCTTAGAGGCACTAGTCTTGTGTGCCGGGAGATTCCAGTTACCTCTCCCAACACTTCGGTGAAGCAGCGAGCCTAGGCCTTTTGGAAGCGAAAGGTAGCTGCAGGCAGGAGGTAGGGTTACAGGCCATAAGCTCAACTCTCAGAAGTGGGTATGCATGGGAGGCAGATGTCTGCTACCCACTCGGACATGCGAGTGGGAACCTAGCTACACTCTGATGAAGAAGGACATTGGAAATAGCTGTATTCAACTCAGATACACGTGGGTTCAGGCACAACGATTCCACATGCTTTTCTCACAACCTTTCCCTGCCACTAACATGAGGACGTTAGCAGCTCCTTCTACAGTCAAGCAGGATGCGGGAGGGTTGTGCCCTGTCCTTAGCTCTCACAGGGAAGCATGCCTTGAAGCCAGCTGTCAACTAGCTGCATTCTTATGGCAGGGTGAAGGTAGCAGTATTCTGAGACAGGAGGTTCCCAGATTACCACTCTACTGCACCTGGAGATACCCTCCAGGTCTGCATTGTTAACTTGCGTCTCAGAAGCCTCTGGCAAACGTCTCTGGTGAAGACGTGCGAAACTCACTCTGCAGGCAGTGTGGAACTGTGTGGGACTGAGGGTGAGCTCAACTCTCAGAAGTAAGATGTTTTTGGACAAGGCGTTCAACTACCTACTCACGTATGGAACTTAGTATGTAGCACCAGTCTACCCCAGGAATTACTAGGAAATCGCTTGATTGAGCTTGGAGGCACTCGTCTTGTGTGCCGGGAGATTCCAGTTACCTCTCCCAACACTTGCGTCAAGCAGCGAGCCTAGGCCTTTTTTAAGCGAAAGGTAGCGGCAGGCACGATGTAGGGTTACAGGCCATGAGCTCAACTCTCAGAAGTGTGTATGCATGGGAGGCAGATGTCTGCTACCCACTCGGACATGGGAGTTGGAACCTAGCTACACTCCTATTGAAGAAGGATGTTGGAAATCGCTGTATTCAACTCAGATACACGGGAGTTCAGGCCCAATGCTTACACATGCTTTTCCCACAACCTATCCCAGCCACTAACATAAGGAGGTTAGCAGGTACGTCTACAGTCAGGCAGGATGCGGGAGGGTTCTGCCCTGTCCTCAAATCTCACAGGGAAGCATGCCTAGAAGCCAGCTCTCAACTAGCTGCATTCTTATGACAGTGTGAAGGTAGCAGTATTCTGAGTAAGGAGGGTCCCAGATTGCCACTCTCCGGCACCTGGAGATACCGTCCAGGTCTGCATTGTTAACTTGCGTCTCAGAGGCCTCTGGCAAAAGTCTCTGGTGAAGACGTGGGAAACTCACTCTGCAGGCAGTGTGGAACTGTGAGGGACTGAGGGTGAGCTCACCTCTCGGCAGTAAGATGATTTTGGACAAGGCGTTCAGCTACCTTCTCACATATGGAACTTAGTATGTAGCACCAGTCTACCCCAGGAATTACTGGGAAATCGCTGGATTGAGCTTAGAGGCACTAGTCTTGTGTGCCGGGAGATTCCAGTTACCTCTCCCAACACTTCGGTGAAGCAGCGAGCCTAGGCCTTTTGGAAGCGAAAGGTAGCTGCAGGCAGGAGGTAGGGTTACAGGCCATAAGCTCAACTCTCAGAAGTGGGTATGCATGGGAGGCAGATGTCTGCTACCCACTCGGACATGCGACTGGGAACCTAGCTACACTCTGATGAAGAAGGACATTGGAAATCGCTGTATTCAACTCAGATACAGGTGGGTTCAGGCACAACGATTCCACATGCTTTTCTCACAACCTTTCCCTGCCACTAACATGAGGACGTTAGCAGCTCCTTCTACAGTCAAGCAGGATGCGGGAGGGTTGTGCCCTGTCCTTAGCTCTCACAGGGAAGCATGCCTTGAAGCCAGCTGTCAACTAGCTGCATTCTTATGGCAGGGTGAAGGTAGCAGTATTCTGAGACAGGAGGTTCCCAGATTACCACTCTACTGCACCTGGAGATACCCTCCAGGTCTGCATTGTTAACTTGCGTCTCAGAAGCCTCTGGCAAACGTCTCTGGTGAAGACGTGCGAAACTCACTCTGCAGGCAGTGTGGAACTGTGTGGGACTGAGGGTGAGCTCAACTCTCAGAAGTAAGATGTTTTTGGACAAGGCGTTCAACTACCTACTCACGTATGGAACTTAGTATGTAGCACCAGTCTACCCCAGGAATTACTAGGAAATCGCTTGATTGAGCTTGGAGGCACTCGTCTTGTGTGCCGGGAGATTCCAGTTACCTCTCCCAACACTTGCGTCAAGCAGCGAGCCTAGGCCTTTTGGAAGCGAAAGGTAGCGGCAGGCACGATGTAGGGTTACAGGCCATGAGCTCAACTCTCAGAAGTGTGTATGCATGGGAGGCAGATGTCTGCTACCCACTCGGACATGGGAGTTGGAACCTAGCTACACTCCTATTGAAGAAGGATGTTGGAAATCGCTGTATTCAACTCAGATACACGGGAGTTCAGGCCCAATGCTTACACATGCTTTTCCCACAACCTATCCCAGCCACTAACATAAGGAGGTTAGCAGGTACATCTACAGTCAGGCAGGATGCGGGAGGGTTCTGCCCTGTCCTCAACTCTCACAGGGAAGCATGCCTAGAAGCCAGCTCTCAACTAGCTGCATTCTTATGACAGTGTGAAGGTAGCAGTATTCTGAGTAAGGAGGTTCCCAGATTGCCACACTCCGGCACCTGGAGATACCCTCCAGATCTGCATTGTTAACTTGCGTCTCAGAGGCCTCTGGCAAAAGTCTCTGGTGAAGACGTGGGAAACTCACTCTGCAGGCAGTGTGGAACTGTGAGGGACTGAGGGTTAGCTCAACTCTCAGAAGTAAGATGATTTTGGACAAGGCGTTCAACTACCTTCTCACATATGGAACTTAGTATGTAGCACCAGTCTACCCCAGGAATTACTGGGAAATAGCTGGATTGAGCTTGGAGGCACTAGTCTTGTGTGCCGGCAGATTCCAGTTACCTCTCCCAACACTTCGGTGAAGCAGCGAGCCTAGGCCTTTTGGAAGCGAAAGGTAGCTGCAGGCAGGAGGTAGGGTTACAGGCCATAAGCTCAACTCTCAGAAGTGGGTATGCATGGGAGGAAGATGTCTGCTACCCACTCTGACATGCGAGTGGGAACCTAGCTACACTCTGATGAAGAAGGACTTTGGAAATCGCTGTATTCAACTCAGATACACGTGGGTTCAGGCACAACGATTCCACATGCTTTTCTCACAACCTTTCCCTGCCACTAACATGAGGACGTTAGCAGCTCCTTCTACAGTCAAGCAGGATGCGGGAGGGTTGTGCCCTGTCCTTAGCTCTCACAGGGAAGCATGCCTTGAAGCCAGCTGTCAACTAGCTGCATTCTTATGGCAGGGTGAAGGTAGCAGTATTCTGAGACAGGAGGTTACCAGATTACCACTCTACTGCACCTGGAGATACCCTCCAGGTCTGCATTGTTAACTTGCGTCTCAGAAGCCTCTGGCAAACGTCTCTGGTGAAGACGTGCGAAACTCACTCTGCAGGCAGTGTGGAACTGTGTGGGACTGAGGGTGAGCTCAACTCTCAGAAGTAAGATGTTTTTGGACAAGGCCTTCAACTACCTACTCACGTATGGAACTTAGTATGTAGCACCAGTCTACCCCAGGAATTACTAGGAAATCGCTTGATTGAGCTTGGAGGCACTCGTCTTGTGTGCCGGGAGATTCCAGTTACCTCTCCCAACACTTGCGTCAAGCAGCGAGCCTAGGCCTTTTGGAAGCGAAAGGTAGCGGCAGGCACGATGTAGGGTTACAGGCCATGAGCTCAACTCTCAGAAGTGTGTATGCATGGGAGGCAGATGTCTGCTACCCACTCGGACATGGGAGTTGGAACCTAGCTACACTCCTATTGAAGAAGGATGTTGGAAATCGCTGTATTCAACTCAGATACACGGGAGTTCAGGCCCAATGCTTACACATGCTTTTCCCACAACCTATCCCAGCCACTAACATAAGGAGGTTAGCAGGTACGTCTACAGTCAGGCAGGATGCGGGAGGGTTCTGCCCTGTCCTCAACTCTCACAGGGAAGCATGCCTAGAAGCCAGCTCTCAACTAGCTGCATTCTTATGACAGTGTGAAGGTAGCAGTATTCTGAGTAAGGAGGTTCCCAGATTGCCACACTCCGGCACCTGGAGATACCCTCCAGATCTGCATTGTTAACTTGCGTCTCAGAGGCCTCTGGCAAAAGTCTCTGGTGAAGACGTGGGAAACTCACTTTGCAGGCAGTGTGGAACTGTGAGGGACTGAGTGTGAGCTCAACTCTCAGAAGTAAGATGATTTTGGACAAGGCGTTCAGCTACCTTCTCACATATGGAACTTAGTATGTAGCACCAGTCTACCCCAGGAATTACTGGGAAATCGCTGGATTGAGCTTGGAGGCACTAGTCTTGTGTGCCGGGAGATTCCAGTTACCTCTCCCAACACTTCGGTGAAGCAGCGAGCCTAGGCCTTTTGGAAGCGAAAGGTAGCTGCAGGCAGGAGGTAGGGTTACAGGCCATAAGCTGAACTCTCAGAAGTGGGTATGCATGGGAGGCAGATGTCTGCTACCCACTCTGACATGCGAGTGGGAACCTAGCTACACTCTGATGAAGAAGGACTTTGGAAATCGCTGTATTCAACTCAGATACACGTGGGTTCAGGCACAACGATTCCACATGCTTTTCTCACAACCTTTCCCTGCCACTAACATGAGGACGTTAGCAGCTCCTTCTACAGTCAAGCAGGATGCGGGAGGGTTGTGCCCTGTCCTTAGCTCTCACAGGGAAGCATGCCTTGAAGCCAGCTGTCAACTAGCTGCATTCTTATGGCAGGGTGAAGGTAGCAGTATTCTGAGACAGGAGGTTCCCAGATTACCACTCTACTGCACCTGGAGATACCCTCCAGGTCTGCATTGTTAACTTGCGTGTCATAGCCTCTGGCAAACGTCTCTGGTGAAGACGTGCGAAACTCACTCTGCAGGCAGTGTGGAACTGTGAGGGACTGAGGGTGAGCTCAACTCTCAGAAGTAAGATGATTTTGGACAAGGCGTTCAGCTACCTTCTCACATATGGAACTTAGTATGTAGCACCAGTCTACCCCAGGAATTACTGGGAAATCGCTGGATTGAGCTTGGAGGCACTAGTCTTGTGTGCCGGCAGATTCCAGTTACCTCTCCCAACACTTCGGTGAAGCAGCGAGCCTAGGCCTTTTGGAAGCGAAAGGTAGCTGCAGGCAGGAGGTAGGGTTACAGGCCATAAGCTCAACTCTCAGAAGTGGGTATGCATGGGAGGCAGATGTCTGCTACCCACTCTGACATGCGAGTGGGAACCTAGCTACACTCTGATGAAGAAGGACTTTGGAAATCGCTGTATTCAACTCAGATACACGTGGGTTCAGGCACAACGATTCCACATGCTTTTCTCACAACCTTTCCCTGCCACTAACATGAGGACGTTAGCAGCTCCTTCTACAGTCAAGCAGGATGCGGGAGGGTTGTGCCCTGTCCTTAGCTCTCACAGGGAAGCATGCCTTGAAGCCAGCTGTCAACTAGCTGCATTCTTATGGCAGGGTGAAGGTAGCAGTATTCTGAGACAGGAGGTTCCCAGATTACCACTCTACTGCACCTGGAGATACCCTCCAGGTCTGCATTGTTAACTTGCGTCTCAGAAGCCTCTGGCAAACGTCTCTGGTGAAGACGTGCGAAACTCACTCTGCAGGCAGTGTGGAACTGTGAGGGACTGAGGGTGAGCTCAACTCTCAGAAGTAAGATGTTTTTGGACAAGGCGTTCAACTACCTACTCACGTATGGAACTTAGTATGTAGCACCAGTCTACCCCAGGAATTACTAGGAAATCGCTTGATTGAGCTTGGAGGCACTCGTCTTGTGTGCCGGGAGATTCCAGTTACCTCTCCCAACACTTGCGTCAAGCAGCGAGCCTAGGCCTTTTTTAAGCGAAAGGTAGCGGCAGGCACGATGTAGGGTTACAGGCCATGAGCTCAACTCTCAGAAGTGTGTATGCATGGGAGGCAGATGTCTGCTACCCACTCGGACATGGGAGTTGGAACCTAGCTACACTCCTATTGAAGAAGGATGTTGGAAATCGCTGTATTCAACTCAGATACACGGGAGTTCAGGCCCAATGCTTACACATGCTTTTCCCACAACCTATCCCAGCCACTAACATAAGGAGGTTAGCAGGTACGTCTACAGTCAGGCAGGATGCGGGAGGGTTCTGCCCTGTCCTCAACTCTCACAGGGAAGCATGCCTAGAAGCCAGCTCTCAACTAGCTGCATTCTTATGACAGTGTGAAGGTAGCAGTATTCTGAGTAAGCAGGGTCCCAGATTGCCACTCTCCGGCACCTGGAGATACCGTCCAGGTCTGCATTGTTAACTTGCGTCTCAGAGGCCTCTGGCAAAAGTCTCTGGTGAAGACGTGGGAAACTCACTCTGCAGGCAGTGTGGAACTGTGAGGGACTGAGGGTGAGCTCACCTCTCGGCAGTAAGATGATTTTGGACAAGGCGTTCAGCTACCTTCTCACATATGGAACTTAGTATGTAGCACCAGTCTACCCCAGGAATTACTGGGAAATCGCTGGATTGAGCTTAGAGGCACTAGTCTTGTGTGCCGGGAGATTCCAGTTACCTCTCCCAACACTTCGGTGAAGCAGCGAGCCTAGGCCTTTTGGAAGCGAAAGGTAGCTGCAGGCAGGAGGTAGGGTTACAGGCCATAAGCTCAACTCTCAGAAGTGGGTATGCATGGGAGGCAGATGTCTGCTACCCACTCGGACATGCGAGTGGGAACCTAGCTACACTCTGATGAAGAAGGACATTGGAAATCGCTGTATTCAACTCAGATACACGTGGGTTCAGGCACAACGATTCCACATGCTTTTCTCACAACCTTTCCCTGCCACTAACATGAGGACGTTAGCAGCTCCTTCTACAGTCAAGCAGGATGCGGGAGGGTTGTGCCCTGTCCTTAGCTCTCACAGGGAAGCATGCCTTGAAGCCAGCTGTCAACTAGCTGCATTCTTATGGCAGGGTGAAGGTAGCAGTATTCTGAGACAGGAGGTTCCCAGATTACCACTCTACTGCACCTGGAGATACCCTCCAGGTCTGCATTGTTAACTTGCGTCTCAGAAGCCTCTGGCAAACGTCTCTGGTGAAGACGTGCGAAACTCACTCTGCAGGCAGTGTGGAACTGTGTGGGACTGAGGGTGAGCTCAACTCTCAGAAGTAAGATGTTTTTGGACAAGGCCTTCAACTACCTACTCACGTATGGAACTTAGTATGTAGCACCAGTCTACCCCAGGAATTACTAGGAAATCGCTTGATTGAGCTTGGAGGCACTCGTCTTGTGTGCCGGGAGATTCCAGTTACCTCTCCCAACACTTGCGTCAAGCAGCGAGCCTAGGCCTTTTGGAAGCGAAAGGTAGCGGCAGGCACGATGTAGGGTTACAGGCCATGAGCTCAACTCTCAGAAGTGTGTATGCATGGGAGGCAGATGTCTGCTACCCACTCGGACATGGGAGTTGGAACCTAGCTACACTCCTATTGAAGAAGGATGTTGGAAATCGCTGTATTCAACTCAGATACACGGGAGTTCAGGCCCAATGCTTACACATGCTTTTCCCACAACCTATCCCAGCCACTAACATAAGGAGGTTAGCAGGTACGTCTACAGTCAGGCAGGATGCGGGAGGGTTCTGCCCTGTCCTCAACTCTCACAGGGAAGCATGCCTAGAAGCCAGCTCTCAACTAGCTGCATTCTTATGACAGTGTGAAGGTAGCAGTATTCTGAGTAAGGAGGGTCCCAGATTGCCACACTCCGGCACCTGGAGATACCCTCCAGATCTGCATTGTTAACTTGCGTCTCAGAGGCCTCTGGCAAAAGTCTCTGGTGAAGACGTGGGAAACTCACTCTGCAGGCAGTGTGGAACTGTGAGGGACTGAGGGTGAGCTCAACTCTCGGAAGTAAGATGATTTTGGACAAGGCGTTCAACTACCTTCTCACATATGGAACTTAGTATGTAGCACCAGTCTACCCCAGGAATTACTGGGAAATCGCTGGATTGAGCTTGGAGGCACTAGTCTTGTGTGCCGGCAGATTCCAGTTACCTCTCCCAACACTTCGGTGAAGCAGCGAGCCTAGGCCTTTTGGAAGCGAAAGGTAGCTGCAGGCAGGAGGTAGGGTTACAGGCCATAAGCTCAACTCTCAGAAGTGGGTATGCATGGGAGGCAGATGTCTGCTACCCACTCTGACATGCGAGTGGGAACCTAGCTACACTCTGATGAAGAAGGACTTTGGAAATCGCTGTATTCAACTCAGATACACGTGGGTTCAGGCACAACGATTCCACATGCTTTTCTCACAACCTTTCCCTGCCACTAACATGAGGACGTTAGCAGCTCCTTCTACAGTCAAGCAGGATGCGGGAGGGTTGTGCCCTGTCCTTAGCTCTCACAGGGAAGCATGCCTTGAAGCCAGCTGTCAACTAGCTGCATTCTTATGGCAGGGTGAAGGTAGCAGTATTCTGAGACAGGAGGTTCCCAGATTACCACTCTACTGCACCTGGAGATACCCTCCAGGTCTGCATTGTTAACTTGCGTCTCAGAAGCCTCTGGCAAACGTCTCTGGTGAAGACGTGCGAAACTCACTCTGCAGGCAGTGTGGAACTGTGTGGGACTGAGGGTGAGCTCAACTCTCAGAAGTAAGATGTTTTTGGACAAGGCCTTCAACTACCTACTCACGTATGGAACTTAGTATGTACCACCAGTCTACCCCAGGAATTACTAGGAAATCGCTTGATTGAGCTTGGAGGCACTCGTCTTGTGTGCCGGGAGATTCCAGTTACCTCTCCCAACACTTGCGTCAAGCAGCGAGCCTAGGCCTTTTGGAAGCGAAAGGTAGCGGCAGGCACGATGTAGGGTTACAGGCCATGAGCTCAACTCTCAGAAGTGTGTATGCATGGGAGGCAGATGTCTGCTACCCACTCGGACATGGGAGTTGGAACCTAGCTACACTCCTATTGAAGAAGGATGTTGGAAATCGCTGTATTCAACTCAGATACACGGGAGTTCAGGCCCAATGCTTACACATGCTTTTCCCACAACCTATCCCAGCCACTAACATAAGGAGGTTAGCAGGTACGTCTACAGTCAGGCAGGATGCGGGAGGGTTCTCCCTGTCCTCAACTCTCACAGGGAAGCATGCCTAGAAGCCAGCTCTCAACTAGCTGCATTCTTATGACAGTGTGAAGGTAGCAGTATTCTGAGTAAGGAGGTTCCCAGATTGCCACACTCCGGCACCTGGGGATACCCTCCAGATCTGCATTGTTAACTTGCGTCTCAGAGGCCTCTGGCAAAAGTCTCTGGTGAAGACGTGGGAAACTCACTCTGCAGGCAGTGTGGAACTGTGAGGGACTGAGGGTGAGCTCAACTCTCGGAAGTAAGATGATTTTGGACAAGGCGTTCAACTACCTTCTCACATATGGAACTTAGTATGTAGCACCAGTCTACCCCAGGAATTACTGGGAAATCGCTGGATTGAGCTTGGAGGCACTAGTCTTGTGTGCCGGCAGATTCCAGTTACCTCTCCCAACACTTCGGTGAAGCAGCGAGCCTAGGCCTTTTGGAAGCGAAAGGTAGCTGCAGGCAGGAGGTAGGGTTACAGGCCATAAGCTCAACTCTCAGAAGTGGGTATGCATGGGAGGCAGATGTCTGCTACCCACTCTGACATGCGAGTGGGAACCTAGCTACACTCTGATGAAGAAGGACTTTGGAAATCGCTGTATTCAACTCAGATACACGTGGGTTCAGGCACAACGATTCCACATGCTTTTCTCACAACCTTTCCCTGCCACTAACATGAGGACGTTAGCAGCTCCTTCTACAGTCAAGCAGGATGCGGGAGGGTTGTGCCCTGTCCTTAGCTCTCACAGGGAAGCATGCCTTGAAGCCAGCTGTCAACTAGCTGCATTCTTATGGCAGGGTGAAGGTAGCAGTATTCTGAGACAGGAGGTTCCCAGATTACCACTCTACTGCACCTGGAGATACCCTCCAGGTCTGCATTGTTAACTTGCGTCTCAGAAGCCTCTGGCAAACGTCTCTGGTGAAGACGTGCGAAACTCACTCTGCAGGCAGTGTGGAACTGTGTGGGACTGAGGGTGAGCTCAACTCTCAGAAGTAAGATGTTTTTGGACAAGGCCTTCAACTACCTACTCACGTATGGAACTTAGTATGTAGCACCAGTCTACCCCAGGAATTACTAGGAAATCGCTTGATTGAGCTTGGAGGCACTCGTCTTGTGTGCCGGGAGATTCCAGTTACCTCTCCCAACACTTGCGTCAAGCAGCGAGCCTAGGCCTTTTGGAAGCGAAAGGTAGCGGCAGGCACGATGTAGGGTTACAGGCCATGAGCTCAACTCTCAGAAGTGTGTATGCATGGGAGGCAGATGTCTGCTACCCACTCGGACATGGGAGTTGGAACCTAGCTACACTCCTATTGAAGAAGGATGTTGGAAATCGCTGTATTCAACTCAGATACACGGGAGTTCAGGCCCAATGCTTACACATGCTTTTCCCACAACCTATCCCAGCCACTAACATAAGGAGGTTAGCAGGTACGTCTACAGTCAGGCAGGATGCGGGAGGGTTCTGCCCTGTCCTCAACTCTCACAGGGAAGCATGCCTAGAAGCCAGCTCTCAACTAGCTGCATTCTTATGACAGTGTGAAGGTAGCAGTATTCTGAGTAAGGAGGGTCCCAGATTGCCACACTCCGGCACCTGGAGATACCCTCCAGATCTGCATTGTTAACTTGCGTCTCAGAGGCCTCTGGCAAAAGTCTCTGGTGAAGACGTGGGAAACTCACTCTGCAGGCAGTGTGGAACTGTGAGGGACTGAGGGTGAGCTCAACTCTCGGAAGTAAGATGATTTTGGACAAGGCGTTCAACTACCTTCTCACATATGGAACTTAGTATGTAGCACCAGTCTACCCCAGGAATTACTGGGAAATCGCTGGATTGAGCTTGGAGGCACTAGTCTTGTGTGCCGGCAGATTCCAGTTACCTCTCCCAACACTTCGGTGAAGCAGGGAGCCTTGGCCTTTTGGAAGCGAAAGGTAGCTGCAGGCAGGAGGTAGGGTTACAGGCCATAAGCTCAACTCTCAGAAGTGGGTATGCATGGGAGGGAGATGTCTGCTACCCACTCTGACATGCGAGTGGGAACCTAGCTACACTCTGATGAAGAAGGACTTTGGAAATCGCTGTATTCAACTCAGATACACGTGGGTTCAGGCACAACGATTCCACATGCTTTTCTCACAACCTTTCCCTGCCACTAACATGAGGACGTTAGCAGCTCCTTCTACAGTCAAGCAGGATGCGGGAGGGTTGTGCCCTGTCCTTAGCTCTCACAGGGAAGCATGCCTTGAAGCCAGCTGTCAACTAGCTGCATTCTTATGGCAGGGTGAAGGTAGCAGTATTCTGAGACAGGAGGTTCCCAGAATACCACTCTACTGCACCTGGAGATACCGTCCAGGTCTGCATTGTTAACTTGCGTCTCATAGCCTCTGGCAAACGTCTCTGTTGAAGACGTGAGAAACTCACTCTGCAGGCAGTGTGGAACTGTGAGGGACTGAGCTGAGCTTAACTCTCAGAAGTAAGATGATTTTGGACAAGGCGTTCAGCTACCTTCTCTCATATGGAACTTAGTATGTAGCACCAGTCTACCCCAGGAATTACTGGGAAATCGCTGGATTGAGCTTGGAGGCACTAGTCTTGTGTGCCGGCAGATTCCAGTTACCTCTCCCAACACTTCGGTGAAGCAGCGAGCCTAGGCCTTTTCGAAGCGAAAGGTAGCTGCAGGCAGGAGGTAGGGTTACAGGCCATAAGCTCAACTCTCAGAAGTGGGTATGCATGGGAGGCAGATGTCTGCTACCCACTCGGACATGCGAGTGGGAACCTAGCTACACTCTGATGAAGAAGGACTTTGGAAATCGCTGTATTCAACTCAGATACACGTGGGTTCAGGCACAACGATTCCACTTGCTTTTCTCACAACCTTTCCCTGCCACTAACATGAGGACGTTAGCAGCTCCTTCTACAGTCAAGCAGGATGCGGGAGGGTTGTGCCCTGTCCTTAGCTCTCACAGGGAAGCATGTCTTGAAGCCAGCGGTCAACTAGCTGCATACTTATGGCAGGGTGAAGGTAGCAGTATTCTGAGACAGGAGGTTCCCAGATTACCACTCTACTGCACCTGGAGATACCCTCCAGGTCTGCATTGTTAACTTGCGTCTCAGAAGCCTCTGGCAAACGTCTCTGGTGAAGACGTGCGAAACTCACTCTGCAGGCAGTGTGGAACTGTGTGGGACTGAGGGTGAGCTCAACTCTCAGAAGTAAGATGTTTTTGGACAAGGCCTTCAACTACCTACTCACGTATGGAACTTAGTATGTAGCACCAGTCTACCCCAGGAATTACTAGGAAATCGCTTGATTGAGCTTGGAGGCACTCGTCTTGTGTGCCGGGAGATTCCAGTTACCTCTCCCAACACTTGCGTCAAGCAGCGAGCCTAGGCCTTTTGGAAGCGAAAGGTAGCGGCAGGCACGATGTAGGGTTACAGGCCATGAGCTCAACTCTCAGAAGTGTGTATGCATGGGAGGCAGATGTCTGCTACCCACTCGGACATGGGAGTTGGAACCTAGCTACACTCCTATTGAAGAAGGATGTTGGAAATCGCTGTATTCAACTCAGATACACGGGAGTTCAGGCCCAATGCTTACACATGCTTTTCCCACAACCTATCCCAGCCACTAACATAAGGAGGTTAGCAGGTACGTCTACAGTCAGGCAGGATGCGGGAGGGTTCTGCCCTGTCCTCAACTCTCACAGGGAAGCATGCCTAGAAGCCAGCTCTCAACTAGCTGCATTCTTATGACAGTGTGAAGGTAGCAGTATTCTGAGTAAGGAGGTTCCCAGATTGCCACACTCCGGCACCTGGAGATACCCTCCAGATCTGCATTGTTAACTTGCGTCTCAGAGGCCTCTGGCAAAAGTCTCTGGTGAAGACGTGGGAAACTCACTCTGCAGGCAGTGTGGAACTGTGAGGGACTGAGTGTGAGCTCAACTCTCAGAAGTAAGATGATTTTGGACAAGGCGTTCAGCTACCTTCTCACATATGGAACTTAGTATGTAGCACCAGTCTACCCCAGGAATTACTGGGAAATCGCTGGATTGAGCTTGGAGGCACTAGTCTTGTGTGCCGGCAGATTCCAGTTACCTCTCCCAACACTTCGGTGAAGCAGGGAGCCTTGGCCTTTTGGAAGCGAAAGGTAGCTGCAGGCAGGAGGTAGGGTTACAGGCCATAAGCTCAACTCTCAGAAGTGGGTATGCATGGGAGGCAGATGTCTGCTACCCACTCTGACATGCGAGTGGGAACCTAGCTACACTCTGATGAAGAAGGACTTTGGAAATCGCTGTATTCAACTCAGATACACGTGGGTTCAGGCACAACGATTCCACATGCTTTTCTCACAACCTTTCCCTGCCACTAACATGAGGACGTTAGCAGCTCCTTCTACAGTCAAGCAGGATGCGGGAGGGTTGTGCCCTGTCCTTAGCTCTCACAGGGAAGCATGCCTTGAAGCCAGCTGTCAACTAGCTGCATTCTTATGGCAGGGTGAAGGTAGCAGTATTCTGAGACAGGAGGTTCCCAGATTACCACTCTACTGCACCTGGAGATACCCTCCAGGTCTGCATTGTTAACTTGCGTCTCAGAAG
Source organism: Canis lupus baileyi (assembly GCF_048164855.1). Taxonomy (NCBI): domain Eukaryota; kingdom Metazoa; phylum Chordata; class Mammalia; order Carnivora; family Canidae; genus Canis; species Canis lupus. The sequence continues at coordinate 63,557,810 of NC_132852.1, forward strand.
CCTCTGGCAAACGTCTCTGGTGAAGACGTGCGAAACTCACTCTGCAGGCAGTGTGGAACTGTGTGGGACTGAGGGTGAGCTCAACTCTCAGAAGTAAGATGTTTTTGGACAAGGCGTTCAACTACCTACTCACGTATGGAACTTAGTATGTAGCACCAGTCTACCCCAGGAATTACTAGGAAATCGCTTGATTGAGCTTGGAGGCACTAGTCTTGTGTGCCGGGAGATTCCAGTTACCTCTCCCAACACTTGCGTCAAGCAGCGAGCCTAGGCCTTTTGGAAGCGAAAGGTAGCGGCAGGCACGATGTAGGGTTACAGGCCATGAGCTCAACTCTCAGAAGTGTGTATGCATGGGAGGCAGATGTCTGCTACCCACTCGGACATGGGAGTTGGAACCTAGCTACACTCCTATTGAAGAAGGATGTTGGAAATCGCTGTATTCAACTCAGATACACGGGAGTTCAGGCCCAATGCTTACACATGCTTTTCCCACAACCTATCCCAGCCACTAACATAAGGAGGTTAGCAGGTACGTCTACAGTCAGGCAGGATGCGGGAGGGTTCTGCCCTGTCCTCAACTCTCACAGGGAAGCATGCCTAGAAGCCAGCTCTCAACTAGCTGCATTCTTATGACAGTGTGAAGGTAGCAGTATTCTGAGTAAGGAGGGTCCCAGATTGCCACTCTCCGGCACCTGGAGATACCGTCCAGGTCTGCATTGTTAACTTGCGTCTCAGAGGCCTCTGGCAAAAGTCTCTGGTGAAGACGTGGGAAACTCACTCTGCAGGCAGTGTGGAACTGTGAGGGACTGAGGGTGAGCTCACCTCTCGGCAGTAAGATGATTTTGGACAAGGCGTTCAGCTACCTTCTCACATATGGAACTTAGTATGTAGCACCAGTCTACCCCAGGAATTACTGGGAAATCGCTGGATTGAGCTTAGAGGCACTAGTCTTGTGTGCCGGGAGATTCCAGTTACCTCTCCCAACACTTCGGTGAAGCAGCGAGCCTAGGCCTTTTGGAAGCGAAAGGTAGCTGCAGGCAGGAGGTAGGGTTACAGGCCATAAGCTCAACTCTCAGAAGTGGGTATGCATGGGAGGCAGATGTCTGCTACCCACTCGGACATGCGAGTGGGAACCTAGCTACACTCTGATGAAGAAGGACATTGGAAATCGCTGTATTCAACTCAGATAGACGTGGGTTCAGGCACAACGATTCCACATGCTTTTCTCACAACCTTTCCCTGCCACTAACATGAGGACGTTAGCAGCTCCTTCTACAGTCAAGCAGGATGCGGGAGGGTTGTGCCCTGTCCTTAGCTCTCACAGGGAAGCATGCCTTGAAGCCAGCTGTCAACTAGCTGCATTCTTATGGCAGGGTGAAGGTAGCAGTATTCTGAGACAGGAGGTTCCCAGATTACCACTCTACTGCACCTGGAGATACCCTCCAGGTCTGCATTGTTAACTTGCGTCTCAGAAGCCTCTGGCAAACGTCTCTGGTGAAGACGTGCGAAACTCACTCTGCAGGCAGTGTGGAACTGTGTGGGACTGAGGGTGAGCTCAACTCTCAGAAGTAAGATGTTTTTGGACAAGGCCTTCAACTACCTACTCACGTATGGAACTTAGTATGTAGCACCAGTCTACCCCAGGAATTACTAGGAAATCGCTTGATTGAGCTTGGAGGCACTCGTCTTGTGTGCCGGGAGATTCCAGTTACCTCTCCCAACACTTGCGTCAAGCAGCGAGCCTAGGCCTTTTGGAAGCGAAAGGTAGCGGCAGGCACGATGTAGGGTTACAGGCCATGAGCTCAACTCTCAGAAGTGTGTATGCATGGGAGGCAGATGTCTGCTACCCACTCGGACATGGGAGTTGGAACCTAGCTACACTCCTATTGAAGAAGGATGTTGGAAATCGCTGTATTCAACTCAGATACACGGGAGTTCAGGCCCAATGCTTACACATGCTTTTCCCACAACCTATCCCAGCCACTAACATAAGGAGGTTAGCAGGTACGTCTACAGTCAGGCAGGATGCGGGAGGGTTCTGCCCTGTCCTCAACTCTCACAGGGAAGCATGCCTAGAAGCCAGCTCTCAACTAGCTGCATTCTTATGACAGTGTGAAGGTAGCAGTATTCTGAGTAAGGAGGGTCCCAGATTGCCACACTCCGGCACCTGGAGATACCCTCCAGATCTGCATTGTTAACTTGCGTCTCAGAGGCCTCTGGCAAAAGTCTCTGGTGAAGACGTGGGAAACTCACTCTGCAGGCAGTGTGGAACTGTGAGGGACTGAGGGTGAGCTCAACTCTCGGAAGTAAGATGATTTTGGACAAGGCGTTCAACTACCTTCTCACATATGGAACTTAGTATGTAGCACCAGTCTACCCCAGGAATTACTGGGAAATCGCTGGATTGAGCTTGGAGGCACTAGTCTTGTGTGCTGGCAGATTCCAGTTACCTCTCCCAACACTTCGGTGAAGCAGGGAGCCTTGGCCTTTTGGAAGCGAAAGGTAGCTGCAGGCAGGAGGTAGGGTTACAGGCCATAAGCTCAACTCTCAGAAGTGGGTATGCATGGGAGGCAGATGTCTGCTACCCACTCTGACATGCGAGTGGGAACCTAGCTACACTCTGATGAAGAAGGACTTTGGAAATCGCTGTATTCAACTCAGATACACGTGGGTTCAGGCACAACGATTCCACATGCTTTTCTCACAACCTTTCCCTGCCACTAACATGAGGACGTTAGCAGCTCCTTCTACAGTCAAGCAGGATGCGGGAGGGTTGTGCCCTGTCCTTAGCTCTCACAGGGAAGCATGCCTTGAAGCCAGCTGTCAACTAGCTGCATTCTTATGGCAGGGTGAAGGTAGCAGTATTCTGAGACAGGAGGTTCCCAGAATACCACTCTACTGCACCTGGAGATACCGTCCAGGTCTGCATTGTTAACTTGCGTCTCATAGCCTCTGGCAAACGTCTCTGTTGAAGACGTGAGAAACTCACTCTGCAGGCAGTGTGGAACTGTGAGGGACTGAGCTGAGCTTAACTCTCAGAAGTAAGATGATTTTGGACAAGGCGTTCAGCTACCTTCTCTCATATGGAACTTAGTATGTAGCACCAGTCTACCCCAGGAATTACTGGGAAATCGCTGGATTGAGCTTGGAGGCACTAGTCTTGTGTGCCGGCAGATTCCAGTTACCTCTCCCAACACTTCGGTGAAGCAGCGAGCCTAGGCCTTTTCGAAGCGAAAGGTGCTGCAGGCAGGAGGTAGGGTTACAGGCCATAAGCTCAACTCTCAGAAGTGGGTATGCATGGGAGGCAGATGTCTGCTACCCACTCGGACATGCGAGTGGGAACCTAGCTACACTCTGATGAAGAAGGACTTTGGAAATCGCTGTATTCAACTCAGATACACGTGGGTTCAGGCACAACGATTCCACTTGCTTTTCTCACAACCTTTCCCTGCCACTAACATGAGGACGTTAGCAGCTCCTTCTACAGTCAAGCAGGATGCGGGAGGGTTGTGCCCTGTCCTTAGCTCTCACAGGGAAGCATGTCTTGAAGCCAGCGGTCAACTAGCTGCATACTTATGGCAGGGTGAAGGTAGCAGTATTCTGAGACAGGAGGTTCCCAGATTACCACTCTACTGCACCTGGAGATACCCTCCAGGTCTGCATTGTTAACTTGCGTCTCAGAAGCCTCTGGCAAACGTCTCTGGTGAAGACGTGCGAAACTCACTCTGCAGGCAGTGTGGAACTGTGTGGGACTGAGGGTGAGCTCAACTCTCAGAAGTAAGATGTTTTTGGACAAGGCCTTCAACTACCTACTCACGTATGGAACTTAGTATGTAGCACCAGTCTACCCCAGGAATTACTAGGAAATCGCTTGATTGAGCTTGGAGGCACTCGTCTTGTGTGCCGGGAGATTCCAGTTACCTCTCCCAACACTTGCGTCAAGCAGCGAGCCTAGGCCTTTTGGAAGCGAAAGGTAGCGGCAGGCACGATGTAGGGTTACAGGCCATGAGCTCAACTCTCAGAAGTGTGTATGCATGGGAGGCAGATGTCTGCTACCCACTCGGACATGGGAGTTGGAACCTAGCTACACTCCTATTGAAGAAGGATGTTGGAAATCGCTGTATTCAACTCAGATACACGGGAGTTCAGGCCCAATGCTTACACATGCTTTTCCCACAACCTATCCCAGCCACTAACATAAGGAGGTTAGCAGGTACGTCTACAGTCAGGCAGGATGCGGGAGGGTTCTGCCCTGTCCTCAACTCTCACAGGGAAGCATGCCTAGAAGCCAGCTCTCAACTAGCTGCATTCTTATGACAGTGTGAAGGTAGCAGTATTCTGAGTAAGGAGGGTCCCAGATTGCCACTCTCCGGCACCTGGAGATACCGGCCAGGTCTGCATTGTTAACTTGCGTCTCAGAGGCCTCTGGCAAAAGTCTCTGGTGAAGACGTGGGAAACTCACTCTGCAGGCAGTGTGGAACTGTGAGGGACTGAGGGTGAGCTCACCTCTCGGCAGTAAGATGATTTTGGACAAGGCGTTCAGCTACCTTCTCACATATGGAACTTAGTATGTAGCACCAGTCTACCCCAGGAATTACTGGGAAATCGCTGGATTGAGCTTAGAGGCACTAGTCTTGTGTGCCGGGAGATTCCAGTTACCTCTCCCAACACTTCGGTGAAGCAGCGAGCCTAGGCCTTTTGGAAGCGAAAGGTAGCTGCAGGCAGGAGGTAGGGTTACAGGCCATAAGCTCAACTCTCAGAAGTGGGTATGCATGGGAGGCAGATGTCTGCTACCCACTCGGACATGCGAGTGGGAACCTAGCTACACTCTGATGAAGAAGGACATTGGAAATCGCTGTATTCAACTCAGATACACGTGGGTTCAGGCACAACGATTCCACATGCTTTTCTCACAACCTTTCCCTGCCACTAACATGAGGACGTTAGCAGCTCCTTCTACAGTCAAGCAGGATGCGGGAGGGTTGTGCCCTGTCCTTAGCTCTCACAGGGAAGCATGCCTTGAAGCCAGCTGTCAACTAGCTGCATTCTTATGGCAGGGTGAAGGTAGCAGTATTCTGAGACAGGAGGTTCCCAGATTACCACTCTACTGCACCTGGAGATACCCTCCAGGTCTGCATTGTTAACTTGCGTCTCAGAAGCCTCTGGCAAACGTCTCTGGTGAAGACGTGCGAAACTCACTCTGCAGGCAGTGTGGAACTGTGTGGGACTGAGGGTGAGCTCAACTCTCAGAAGTAAGATGTTTTTGGACAAGGCGTTCAACTACCTACTCACGTATGGAACTTAGTATGTAGCACCAGTCTACCCCAGGAATTACTAGGAAATCGCTTGATTGAGCTTGGAGGCACTCGTCTTGTGTGCCGGGAGATTCCAGTTACCTCTCCCAACACTTGCGTCAAGCAGCGAGCCTAGGCCTTTTGGAAGCGAAAGGTAGCGGCAGGCACGATGTAGGGTTACAGGCCATGAGCTCAACTCTCAGAAGTGTGTATGCATGGGAGGCAGATGTCTGCTACCCACTCGGACATGGGAGTTGGAACCTAGCTACACTCCTATTGAAGAAGGATGTTGGAAATCGCTGTATTCAACTCAGATACACGGGAGTTCAGGCCCAATGCTTACACATGCTTTTCCCACAACCTATCCCAGCCACTAACATAAGGAGGTTAGCAGGTACGTCTACAGTCAGGCAGGATGCGGGAGGGTTCTGCCCTGTCCTCAACTCTCACAGGGAAGCATGCCTAGAAGCCAGCTCTCAACTAGCTGCATTCTTATGACAGTGTGAAGGTAGCAGTATTCTGAGTAAGGAGGTTCCCAGATTGCCACACTCCGGCACCTGGAGATACCCTCCAGATCTGCATTGTTAACTTGCGTCTCAGAGGCCTCTGGCAAAAGTCTCTGGTGAAGACGTGGGAAACTCACTCTGCAGGCAGTGTGGAACTGTGAGGGACTGAGTGTTAGCTCAACTCTCAGAAGTAAGATGATTTTGGACAAGGCGTTCAGCTACCTTCTCACATATGGAACTTAGTATGTAGCACCAGTCTACCCCAGGAATTACTGGGAAATCGCTGGATTGAGCTTGGAGGCACTAGTCTTGTGTGCCGGCAGATTCCAGTTACCTCTCCCAACACTTCGGTGAAGCAGGGAGCCTTGGCCTTTTGGAAGCGAAAGGTAGCTGCAGGCAGGAGGTAGGGTTACAGGCCATAAGCTCAACTCTCAGAAGTGGGTATGCATGGGAGGCAGATGTCTGCTACCCACTCTGACATGCGAGTGGGAACCTAGCTACACTCTGATGAAGAAGGACTTTGGAAATCGCTGTATTCAACTCAGATACACGTGGGTTCAGGCACAACGATTCCACATGCTTTTCTCACAACCTTTCCCTGCCACTAACATGAGGACGTTAGCAGCTCCTTCTACAGTCAAGCAGGATGCGGGAGGGTTGTGCCCTGTCCTTAGCTCTCACAGGGAAGCATGCCTTGAAGCCAGCTGTCAACTAGCTGCATTCTTATGGCAGGGTGAAGGTAGCAGTATTCTGAGACAGGAGGTTCCCAGATTACCACTCTACTGCACCTGGAGATACCCTCCAGGTCTGCATTGTTAACTTGCGTCTCAGAAGCCTCTGGCAAACGTCTCTGGTGAAGACGTGCGAAACTCACTCTGCAGGCAGTGTGGAACTGTGTGGGACTGAGGGTGAGCTCAACTCTCAGAAGTAAGATGTTTTTGGACAAGGCCTTCAACTACCTACTCACGTATGGAACTTAGTATGTAGCACCAGTCTACCCCAGGAATTACTAGGAAATCGCTTGATTGAGCTTGGAGGCACTAGTCTTGTGTGCCGGGAGATTCCAGTTACCTCTCCCAACACTTGCGTCAAGCAGCGAGCCTAGGCCTTTTGGAAGCGAAAGGTAGCGGCAGGCACGATGTAGGGTTACAGGCCATGAGCTCAACTCTCAGAAGTGTGTATGCATGGGAGGCAGATGTCTGCTACCCACTCGGACATGGGAGTTGGAACCTAGCTACACTCCTATTGAAGAAGGATGTTGGAAATCGCTGTATTCAACTCAGATACACGGGAGTTCAGGCCCAATGCTTACACATGCTTTTCCCACAACCTATCCCAGCCACTAACATAAGGAGGTTAGCAGGTACGTCTACAGTCAGGCAGGATGCGGGAGGGTTCTGCCCTGTCCTCAACTCTCACAGGGAAGCATGCCTAGAAGCCAGCTCTCAACTAGCTGCATTCTTATGACAGTGTGAAGGTAGCAGTATTCTGAGTAAGGAGGGTCCCAGATTGCCACTCTCCGGCACCTGGAGATACCGTCCAGGTCTGCATTGTTAACTTGCGTCTCAGAGGCCTCTGGCAAAAGTCTCTGGTGAAGACGTGGGAAACTCACTCTGCAGGCAGTGTGGAACTGTGAGGGACTGAGGGTGAGCTCACCTCTCGGCAGTAAGATGATTTTGGACAAGGCGTTCAGCTACCTTCTCACATATGGAACTTAGTATGTAGCACCAGTCTACCCCAGGAATTACTGGGAAATCGCTGGATTGAGCTTAGAGGCACTAGTCTTGTGTGCCGGGAGATTCCAGTTACCTCTCCCAACACTTCGGTGAAGCAGCGAGCCTAGGCCATTTGGAAGCGAAAGGTAGCTGCAGGCAGGAGGTAGGGTTACAGGCCATAAGCTCAACTCTCAGAAGTGGGTATGCATGGGAGGCAGATGTCTGCTACCCACTCGGACATGCGAGTGGGAACCTAGCTACACTCTGATGAAGAAGGACATTGGAAATCGCTGTATTCAACTCAGATACACGTGGGTTCAGGCACAACGATTCCACATGCTTTTCTCACAACCTTTCCCTGCCACTAACATGAGGACGTTAGCAGCTCCTTCTACAGTCAAGCAGGATGCGGGAGGGTTGTGCCCTGTCCTTAGCTCTCACAGGGAAGCATGCCTTGAAGCCAGCTGTCAACTAGCTGCATTCTTATGGCAGGGTGAAGGTAGCAGTATTCTGAGACAGGAGGTTCCCAGATTACCACTCTACTGCACCTGGAGATACCCTCCAGGTCTGCATTGTTAACTTGCGTCTCAGAAGCCTCTGGCAAACGTCTCTGGTGAAGACGTGCGAAACTCACTCTGCAGGCAGTGTGGAACTGTGTGGGACTGAGGGTGAGCTCAACTCTCAGAAGTAAGATGTTTTTGGACAAGGCCTTCAACTACCTACTCACGTATGGAACTTAGTATGTAGCACCAGTCTACCCCAGGAATTACTAGGAAATCGCTTGATTGAGCTTGGAGGCACTCGTCTTGTGTGCCGGGAGATTCCAGTTACCTCTCCCAACACTTGCGTCAAGCAGCGAGCCTAGGCCTTTTGGAAGCGAAAGGTAGCGGCAGGCACGATGTAGGGTTACAGGCCATGAGCTCAACTCTCAGAAGTGTGTATGCATGGGAGGCAGATGTCTGCTACCCACTCGGACATGGGAGTTGGAACCTAGCTACACTCCTATTGAAGAAGGATGTTGGAAATCGCTGTATTCAACTCAGATACACGGGAGTTCAGGCCCAATGCTTACACATGCTTTTCCCACAACCTATCCCAGCCACTAACATAAGGAGGTTAGCAGGTACGTCTACAGTCAGGCAGGATGCGGGAGGGTTCTGCCCTGTCCTCAACTCTCACAGGGAAGCATGCCTAGAAGCCAGCTCTCAACTAGCTGCATTCTTATGACAGTGTGAAGGTAGCAGTATTCTGAGTAAGGAGGTTCCCAGATTGCCACACTCCGGCACCTGGAGATACCCTCCAGATCTGCATTGTTAACTTGCGTCTCAGAGGCCTCTGGCAAAAGTCTCTGGTGAAGACGTGGGAAACTCACTCTGCAGGCAGTGTGGAACTGTGAGGGACTGAGGGTGAGCTCAACTCTCGGAAGTAAGATGATTTTGGACAAGGCGTTCAACTACCTTCTCACATATGGAACTTAGTATGTAGCACAGGTCTACCCCAGGAATTACTGGGAAATCGCTGGATTTAGCATGGAGGCACTAGTCTTGTGTGCCGGCAGATTCCAGTTACCTCTCCCAACACTTCGGTGAAGCAGCGAGCCTAGGCCTTTTGGAAGCGAAAGGTAGCTGCAGGCAGGACGTAGGGTTACAGGCCATAAGCTCAACTCTCAGAAGTGGGTATGCATGGGAGGCAGATGTCTGCTACCCACTCTGACATGCGAGTGGGAACCTAGCTACACTCTGATGAAGAAGGACTTTGGAAATCGCTGTATTCAACTCAGATACACGTGGGTTCAGGCACAACGATTCCACATGCTTTTCTCACAACCTTTCCCTGCCACTAACATGAGGACGTTAGCAGCTCCTTCTACAGTCAAGCAGGATGCGGGAGGGTTGTGCCCTGTCCTTAGCTCTCACAGGGAAGCATGCCTTGAAGCCAGCTGTCAACTAGCTGCATTCTTATGGCAGGGTGAAGGTAGCAGTATTCTGAGACAGGAGGTTCCCAGATTACCACTCTACTGCACCTGGAGATACCCTCCAGGTCTGCATTGTTAACTTGCGTCTCAGAAGCCTCTGGCAAACGTCTCTGGTGAAGACGTGCGAAACTCACTCTGCAGGCAGTGTGGAACTGTGTGGGACTGAGGGTGAGCTCAACTCTCAGAAGTAAGATGTTTTTGGACAAGGCCTTCAACTACCTACTCACGTATGGAACTTAGTATGTAGCACCAGTCTACCCCAGGAATTACTAGGAAATCGCTTGATTGAGCTTGGAGGCACTCGTCTTGTGTGCCGGGAGATTCCAGTTACCTCTCCCAACACTTGCGTCAAGCAGCGAGCCTAGGCCTTTTGGAAGCGAAAGATAGCGGCAGGCACGATGTAGGGTTACAGGCCATGAGCTCAACTCTCAGAAGTGTGTATGCATGGGAGGCAGATGTCTGCTACCCACTCGGACATGGGAGTTGGAACCTAGCTACACTCCTATTGAAGAAGGATGTTGGAAATCGCTGTATTCAACTCAGATACACGGGAGTTCAGGCCCAATGCTTACACATGCTTTTCCCACAACCTATCCCAGCCACTAACATAAGGAGGTTAGCAGGTACGTCTACAGTCAGGCAGGATGCGGGAGGGTTCTGCCCTGTCCTCAACTCTCACAGGGAAGCATGCCTAGAAGCCAGCTCTCAACTAGCTGCATTCTTATGACAGTGTGAAGGTAGCAGTATTCTGAGTAAGGAGGTTCCCAGATTGCCACACTCCGGCACCTGGAGATACCCTCCAGATCTGCATTGTTAACTTGCGTCTCAGAGGCCTCTGGCAAAAGTCTCTGGTGAAGACGTGGGAAACTCACTCTGCAGGCAGTGTGGAACTGTGAGGGACTGAGTGTGAGCTCAACTCTCAGAAGTAAGATGATTTTGGACAAGGCGTTCAGCTACCTTCTCACATATGGAACTTAGTATGTAGCACCAGTCTACCCCAGGAATTACTGGGAAATCGCTGGATTGAGCTTGGAGGCACTAGTCTTGTGTGCCGGCAGATTCCAGTTACCTCTCCCAACACTTCGGTGAAGCAGGGAGCCTTGGCCTTTTGGAAGCGAAAGGTAGCTGCAGGCAGGAGGTAGGGTTACAGGCCATAAGCTCAACTCTCAGAAGTGGGTATGCATGGGAGGCAGATGTCTGCTACCCACTCTGACATGCGAGTGGGAACCTAGCTACACTCTGATGAAGAAGGACTTTGGAAATCGCTGTATTCAACTCAGATACACGTGGGTTCAGGCACAACGATTCCACATGCTTTTCTCACAACCTTTCCCTGCCACTAACATGAGGACGTTAGCAGCTCCTTCTACAGTCAAGCAGGATGCGGGAGGGTTGTGCCCTGTCCTTAGCTCTCACAGGGAAGCATGCCTTGAAGCCAGCTGTCAACTAGCTGCATTCTTATGGCAGGGTGAAGGTAGCAGTATTCTGAGACAGGAGGTTCCCAGAATACCACTCTACTGCACCTGGAGATACCGTCCAGGTCTGCATTGTTAACTTGCGTCCCATAGCCTCTGGCAAACGTCTCTGTTGAAGACGTGAGAAACTCACTCTGCAGGCAGTGTGGAACTGTGAGGGACTGAGCTGAGCTTAACTCTCAGAAGTAAGATGATTTTGGACAAGGCGTTCAGCTACCTTCTCTCATATGGAACTTAGTATGTAGCACCAGTCTACCCCAGGAATTACTGGGAAATCGCTGGATTGAGCTTAGAGGCACTAGTCTTGTGTGCCGGGAGATTCCAGTTACCTCTCCCAACACTTCGGTGAAGCAGCGAGCCTAGGCCTTTTGGAAGCGAAAGGTAGCTGCAGCCAGGAGGTAGGGTTACAGGCCATAAGCTCAACTCTCAGAAGTGGGTATGCATGGGAGGCAGATGTCTGCTACCCACTCTGACATGCGAGTGGGAACCTAGCTACACTCTGATGAAGAAGGACTTTGGAAATCGCTGTATTCAACTCAGATACACGTGGGTTCAGGCACAACGATTCCACATGCTTTTCTCACAACCTTTCCCTGCCACTAACATGAGGACGTTAGCAGCTCCTTCTACAGTCAAGCAGGATGCGGGAGGGTTGTGCCCTGTCCTTAGCTCTCACAGGGAAGCATGCCTTGAAGCCAGCTGTCAACTAGCTGCATTCTTATGGCAGGGTGAAGGTAGCAGTATTCTGAGACAGGAGGTTCCCAGATTACCACTCTACTGCACCTGGAGATACCCTCCAGGTCTGCATTGTTAACTTGCGTCTCAGAAGCCTCTGGCAAACGTCTCTGGTGAAGACGTGCGAAACTCACTCTGCAGGCAGTGTGGAACTGTGTGGGACTGAGGGTGAGCTCAACTCTCAGAAGTAAGATGTTTTTGGACAAGGCCTTCAACTACCTACTCACGTATGGAACTTAGTATGTAGCACCAGTCTACCCCAGGAATTACTAGGAAATCGCTTGATTGAGCTTGGAGGCACTCGTCTTGTGTGCCGGGAGATTCCAGTTACCTCTCCCAACAGTTGCGTCAAGCAGCGAGCCTAGGCCTTTTGGAAGCGAAAGGTAGCGGCAGGCACGATGTAGGGTTACAGGCCATGAGCTCAACTCTCAGAAGTGTGTATGCATGGGAGGCAGATGTCTGCTACCCACTCGGACATGGGAGTTGGAACCTAGCTACACTCCTATTGAAGAAGGATGTTGGAAATCGCTGTATTCAACTCAGATACACGGGAGTTCAGGCCCAATGCTTACACATGCTTTTCCCACAACCTATCCCAGCCACTAACATAAGGAGGTTAGCAGGTACGTCTACAGTCAGGCAGGATGCGGGAGGGTTCTGCCCTGTCCTCAACTCTCACAGGGAAGCATGCCTAGAAGCCAGCTCTCAACTAGCTGCATTCTTATGACAGTGTGAAGGTAGCAGTATTCTGAGTAAGGAGGGTCCCAGATTGCCACTCTCCGGCACCTGGAGATACCGTCCAGGTCTGCATTGTTAACTTGCGTCTCAGAGGCCTCTGGCAAAAGTCTCTGGTGAAGACGTGGGAAACTCACTCTGCAGGCAGTGTGGAACTGTGAGGGACTGAGGGTGAGCTCACCTCTCGGCAGTAAGATGATTTTGGACAAGGCGTTCAGCTACCTTCTCACATATGGAACTTAGTATGTAGCACCAGTCTACCCCAGGAATTACTGGGAAATCGCTGGATTGAGCTTAGAGGCACTAGTCTTGTGTGCCGGGAGATTCCATTTACCTCTCCCAACACTTCGGTGAAGCAGCGAGCCTAGGCCTTTTGGAAGCGAAAGGTAGCTGCAGGCAGGAGGTAGGGTTACAGGCCATAAGCTCAACTCTCAGAAGTGGGTATGCATGGGAGGCAGATGTCTGCTACCCACTCGGACATGCGAGTGGGAACCTAGCTACACTCTGATGAAGAAGGACATTGGAAATCGCTGTATTCAACTCAGATACACGTGGGTTCAGGCACAACGATTCCACATGCTTTTCTCACAACCTTTCCCTGCCACTAACATGAGGACGTTAGCAGCTCCTTCTACAGTCAAGCAGGATGCGGGAGGGTTGTGCCCTGTCCTTAGCTCTCACAGGGAAGCATGCCTTGAAGCCAGCTGTCAACTAGCTGCATTCTTATGGCAGGGTGAAGGTAGCAGTATTCTGAGACAGGAGGTTCCCAGATTACCACTCTACTGCACCTGGAGATACCCTCCAGGTCTGCATTGTTAACTTGCGTCTCAGAAGCCTCTGGCAAACGTCTCTGGTGAAGACGTGCGAAACTCACTCTGCAGGCAGTGTGGAACTGTGTGGGACTGAGGGTGAGCTCAACTCTCAGAAGTAAGATGTTTTTGGACAAGGCCTTCAACTACCTACTCACGTATGGAACTTAGTATGTAGCACCAGTCTACCCCAGGAATTACTAGGAAATCGCTTGATTGAGCTTGGAGGCACTCGTCTTGTGTGCCGGGAGATTCCAGTTACCTCTCCCAACACTTGCGTCAAGCAGCGAGCCTAGGCCTTTTGGAAGCGAAAGGTAGCGGCAGGCACGATGTAGGGTTACAGGCCATGAGCTCAACTCTCAGAAGTGTGTATGCATGGGAGGCAGATGTCTGCTACCCACTCGGACATGGGAGTTGGAACCTAGCTACACTCCTATTGAAGAAGGATGTTGGAAATCGCTGTATTCAACTCAGATACACGGGAGTTCAGGCCCAATGCTTACACATGCTTTTCCCACAACCTATCCCAGCCACTAACATAAGGAGGTTAGCAGGTACGTCTACAGTCAGGCAGGATGCGGGAGGGTTCTGCCCTGTCCTCAACTCTCACAGGGAAGCATGCCTAGAAGCCAGCTCTCAACTAGCTGCATTCTTATGACAGTGTGAAGGTAGCAGTATTCTGAGTAAGGAGGTTCCCAGATTGCCACACTCCGGCACCTGGAGATACCCTCCAGATCTGCATTGTTAACTTGCGTCTCAGAGGCCTCTGGCAAAAGTCTCTGGTGAAGACGTGGGAAACTCACTCTGCAGGCAGTGTGGAACTGTGAGGGACTGAGGGTGAGCTCACCTCTCGGAAGTAAGATGATTTTGGACAAGGCGTTCAACTACCTTCTCACATATGGAACTTAGTATGTAGCACCAGTCTACCCCAGGAATTACTGGGAAATCGCTGGATTGAGCATGGAGGCACTAGTCTTGTGTGCCGGCAGATTCCAGTTACCTCTCCCAACACTTCGGTGAAGCAGCGAGCCTAGGCCTTTTGGAAGCGAAAGGTAGCTGCAGGCAGGACTTAGGGTTACAGGCCATAAGCTCAACTCTCAGAAGTGGGTATGCATGGGAGGCAGATGTCTGCTACCCACTCGGACATGCGAGTGGGAACCTAGCTACACTCTGATGAAGAAGGACATTGGAAATCGCTGTATTCAACTCAGATACACGTGGGTTCAGGCACAACGATTCCACATGCTTTTCTCACAACCTTTCCCTGCCACTAACATGAGGACGTTAGCAGCTCCTTCTACAGTCAAGCAGGATGCGGGAGGGTTGTGCCCTGTCCTTAGCTCTCACAGGGAAGCATGCCTTGAAGCCAGCTGTCAACTAGCTGCATTCTTATGGCAGGGTGAAGGTAGCAGTATTCTGAGACAGGAGGTTCCCAGATTACCACTCTACTGCACCTGGAGATACCCTCCAGGTCTGCATTGTTAACTTGCGTCTCAGAAGCCTCTGGCAAACGTCTCTGGTGAAGACGTGCGAAACTCACTCTGCAGGCAGTGTGGAACTGTGTGGGACTGAGGGTGAGCTCAACTCTCAGAAGTAAGATGTTTTTGGACAAGGCCTTCAACTACCTACTCACGTATGGAACTTAGTATGTAGCACCAGTCTACCCCAGGAATTACTAGGAAATCGCTTGATTGAGCTTGGAGGCACTCGTCTTGTGTGCCGGGAGATTCCAGTTACCTCTCCCAACACTTGCGTCAAGCAGCGAGCCTAGGCCTTTTGGAAGCGAAAGGTAGCGGCAGGCACGATGTAGGGTTACAGGCCATGAGCTCAACTCTCAGAAGTGTGTATGCATGGGAGGCAGATGTCTGCTACCCACTCGGACATGGGAGTTGGAACCTAGCTACACTCCTATTGAAGAAGGATGTTGGAAATCGCTGTATTCAACTCAGATACACGGGAGTTCAGGCCCAATGCTTACACATGCTTTTCCCACAACCTATCCCAGCCACTAACATAAGGAGGTTAGCAGGTACGTCTACAGTCAGGCAGGATGCGGGAGGGTTCTGCCCTGTCCTCAACTCTCACAGGGAAGCATGCCTAGAAGCCAGCTCTCAACTAGCTGCATTCTTATGACAGTGTGAAGGTAGCAGTATTCTGAGTAAGGAGGTTCCCAGATTGCCACACTCCGGCACCTGGAGATACCCTCCAGATCTGCATTGTTAACTTGCGTCTCAGAGGCCTCTGGCAAAAGTCTCTGGTGAAGACGTGGGAAACTCACTCTGCAGGCAGTGTGGAACTGTGAGGGACTGAGGGTGAGCTCAACTCTCGGAAGTAAGATGATTTTGGACAAGGCGTTCAACTACCTTCTCACATATGGAACTTAGTATGTAGCACCAGTCTACCCCAGGAATTACTGGGAAATCGCTGGATTGAGCATGGAGGCACTAGTCTTGTGTGCCGGCAGATTCCAGTTACCTCTCCCAACACTTCGGTGAAGCAGCGAGCCTAGGCCTTTTGGAAGCGAAAGGTAGCTGCAGGCAGGACGTAGGGTTACAGGCCATAAGCTCAACTCTCAGAAGTGGGTATGCATGGGAGGCAGATGTCTGCTACCCACTCTGACATGCGAGTGGGAACCTAGCTACACTCTGATGAAGAAGGACTTTGGAAATCGCTGTATTCAACTCAGATACACGTGGGTTCAGGCACAACGATTCCACATGCTTTTCTCACAACCTTTCCCTGCCACTAACATGAGGACGTTAGCAGCTCCTTCTACAGTCAAGCAGGATGCGGGAGGGTTGTGCCCTGTCCTTAGCTCTCACAGGGAAGCATGCCTTGAAGCCAGCTGTCAACTAGCTGCATTCTTATGGCAGGGTGAAGGTAGCAGTATTCTGAGACAGGAGGTTCCCAGATTACCACTCTACTGCACCTGGAGATACCCTCCAGGTCTGCATTGTTAACTTGCGTCTCAGAAGCCTCTGGCAAACGTCTCTGGTGAAGACGTGCGAAACTCACTCTGCAGGCAGTGTGGAACTGTGTGGGACTGAGGGTGAGCTCAACTCTCAGAAGTAAGATGTTTTTGGACAAGGCCTTCAACTACCTACTCACGTATGGAACTTAGTATGTAGCACCAGTCTACCCCAGGAATTACTAGGAAATCGCTTGATTGAGCTTGGAGGCACTCGTCTTGTGTGCCGGGAGATTCCAGTTACCTCTCCCAACACTTGCGTCAAGCAGCGAGCCTAGGCCTTTTGGAAGCGAAAGGTAGCGGCAGGCACGATGTAGGGTTACAGGCCATGAGCTCAACTCTCAGAAGTGTGTATGCATGGGAGGCAGATGTCTGCTACCCACTCGGACATGGGAGTTGGAACCTAGCTACACTCCTATTGAAGAAGGATGTTGGAAATCGCTGTATTCAACTCAGATACACGGGAGTTCAGGCCCAATGCTTACACATGCTTTTCCCACAACCTATCCCAGCCACTAACATAAGGAGGTTAGCAGGTACGTCTACAGTCAGGCAGGATGCGGGAGGGTTCTGCCCTGTCCTCAACTCTCACAGGGAAGCATGCCTAGAAGCCAGCTCTCAACTAGCTGCATTCTTATGACAGTGTGAAGGTAGCAGTATTCTGAGTAAGGAGGTTCCCAGATTGCCACACTCCGGCACCTGGGGATACCCTCCAGATCTGCATTGTTAACTTGCGTCTCAGAGGCCTCTGGCAAAAGTCTCTGGTGAAGACGTGGGAAACTCACTCTGCAGGCAGTGTGGAACTGTGAGGGACTGAGTGTGAGCTCAACTCTCAGAAGTAAGATGATTTTGGACAAGGCGTTCAGCTACCTTCTCACATATGGAACTTAGTATGTAGCACCAGTCTACCCCAGGAATTACTGGGAAATCGCTGGATTGAGCTTGGAGGCACTAGTCTTGTGTGCCGGCAGATTCCAGTTACCTCTCCCAACACTTCGGTGAAGCAGGGAGCCTTGGCCTTTTGGAAGCGAAAGGTAGCTGCAGGCAGGAGGTAGGGTTACAGGCCATAAGCTCAACTCTCAGAAGTGGGTATGCATGGGAGGCAGATGTCTGCTACCCACTCTGACATGCGAGTGGGAACCTAGCTACACTCTGATGAAGAAGGACTTTGGAAATCGCTGTATTCAACTCAGATACACGTGGGTTCAGGCACAACGATTCCACATGCTTTTCTCACAACCTTTCCCTGCCACTAACATGAGGACGTTAGCAGCTCCTTCTACAGTCAAGCAGGATGCGGGAGGGTTGTGCCCTGTCCTTAGCTCTCACAGGGAAGCATGCCTTGAAGCCAGCTGTCAACTAGCTGCATTCTTATGGCAGGGTGAAGGTAGCAGTATTCTGAGACAGGAGGTTCCCAGAATACCACTCTACTGCACCTGGAGATACCGTCCAGGTCTGCATTGTTAACTTGCGTCCCATAGCCTCTGGCAAACGTCTCTGTTGAAGACGTGAGAAACTCACTCTGCAGGCAGTGTGGAACTGTGAGGGACTGAGCTGAGCTTAACTCTCAGAAGTAAGATGATTTTGGACAAGGCGTTCAGCTACCTTCTCTCATATGGAACTTAGTATGTAGCACCAGTCTACCCCAGGAATTACTGGGAAATCGCTGGATTGAGCTTGGAGGCACTAGTCTTGTGTGCCGGCAGATTCCAGTTACCTCTCCCAACACTTCGGTGAAGCAGCGAGCCTAGGCCTTTTGGAAGCGAAAGGTAGCTGCAGGCAGGAGGTAGGGTTACAGGCCATAAGCTCAACTCTCAGAAGTGGGTATGCATGGGAGGCAGATGTCTGCTACCCACTCTGACATGCGAGTGGGAACCTAGCTACACTCTGATGAAGAAGGACTTTGGAAATCGCTGTATTCAACTCAGATACACGTGGGTTCAGGCACAACGATTCCACATGCTTTTCTCACAACCTTTCCCTGCCACTAACATGAGGACGTTAGCAGCTCCTTCTACAGTCAAGCAGGATGCGGGAGGGTTGTGCCCTGTCCTTAGCTCTCACAGGGAAGCATGCCTTGAAGCCAGCTGTCAACTAGCTGCATTCTTATGGCAGGGTGAAGGTAGCAGTATTCTGAGACAGGAGGTTCCCAGATTACCACTCTACTGCACCTGGAGATACCCTCCAGGTCTGCATTGTTAACTTGCGTCTCAGAAGCCTCTGGCAAACGTCTCTGGTGAAGACGTGCGAAACTCACTCTGCAGGCAGTGTGGAACTGTGTGGGACTGAGGGTGAGCTCAACTCTCAGAAGTAAGATGTTTTTGGACAAGGCCTTCAACTACCTACTCACGTATGGAACTTAGTATGTAGCACCAGTCTACCCCAGGAATTACTAGGAAATCGCTTGATTGAGCTTGGAGGCACTCGTCTTGTGTGCCGGGAGATTCCAGTTACCTCTCCCAACACTTGCGTCAAGCAGCGAGCCTAGGCCTTTTGGAAGCGAAAGGTAGCGGCAGGCACGATGTAGGGTTACAGGCCATGAGCTCAACTCTCAGAAGTGTGTATGCATGGGAGGCAGATGTCTGCTACCCACTCGGACATGGGAGTTGGAACCTAGCTACACTCCTATTGAAGAAGGATGTTGGAAATCGCTGTATTCAACTCAGATACACGGGAGTTCAGGCCCAATGCTTACACATGCTTTTCCCACAACCTATCCCAGCCACTAACATAAGGAGGTTAGCAGGTACGTCTACAGTCAGGCAGGATGCGGGAGGGTTCTGCCCTGTCCTCAACTCTCACAGGGAAGCATGCCTAGAAGCCAGCTCTCAACTAGCTGCATTTTTATGACAGTGTGAAGGTAGCAGTATTCTGAGTAAGGAGGGTCCCAGATTGCCACTCTCCGGCACCTGGAGATACCGTCCAGGTCTGCATTGTTAACTTGCGTCTCAGAGGCCTCTGGCAAAAGTCTCTGGTGAAGACGTGGGAAACTCACTCTGCAGGCAGTGTGGAACTGTGAGGGACTGAGGGTGAGCTCACCTCTCGGCAGTAAGATGATTTTGGACAAGGCGTTCAGCTACCTTCTCACATATGGAACTTAGTATGTAGCACCAGTCTACCCCAGGAATTACTGGGAAATCGCTGGATTGAGCTTAGAGGCACTAGTCTTGTGTGCCGGGAGATTCCAGTTACCTCTCCCAACACTTCGGTGAAGCAGCGAGCCTAGGCCTTTTGGAAGCGAAAGGTAGCTGCAGGCAGGAGGTAGGGTTACAGGCCATAAGCTCAACTCTCAGAAGTGGGTATGCATGGGAGGCAGATGTCTGCTACCCACTCGGACATGCGAGTGGGAACCTAGCTACACTCTGATGAAGAAGGACATTGGAAATCGCTGTATTCAACTCAGATACACGTGGGTTCAGGCACAACGATTCCACATGCTTTTCTCACAACCTTTCCCTGCCACTAACATGAGGACGTTAGCAGCTCCTTCTACAGTCAAGCAGGATGCGGGAGGGTTGTGCCCTGTCCTTAGCTCTCACAGGGAAGCATGCCTTGAAGCCAGCTGTCAACTAGCTGCATTCTTATGGCAGGGTGAAGGTAGCAGTATTCTGAGACAGGAGGTTCCCAGATTACCACTCTACTGCACCTGGAGATACCCTCCAGGTCTGCATTGTTAACTTGCGTCTCAGAAGCCTCTGGCAAACGTCTCTGG
Organism: Canis lupus baileyi; assembly: GCF_048164855.1. NCBI lineage: Eukaryota > Metazoa > Chordata > Mammalia > Carnivora > Canidae > Canis > Canis lupus. Next base: position 63,577,734 of record NC_132852.1, read on the forward strand.
TGAAGACGTGCGAAACTCACTCTGCAGGCAGTGTGGAACTGTGTGGGACTGAGGGTGAGCTCAACTCTCAGAAGTAAGATGTTTTTGGACAAGGCCTTCAACTACCTACTCACGTATGGAACTTAGTATGTAGCACCAGTCTACCCCAGGAATTACTAGGAAATCGCTTGATTGAGCTTGGAGGCACTCGTCTTGTGTGCCGGGAGATTCCAGTTACCTCTCCCAACACTTGCGTCAAGCAGCGAGCCTAGGCCTTTTGGAAGCGAAAGGTAGCGGCAGGCACGATGTAGGGTTACAGGCCATGAGCTCAACTCTCAGAAGTGTGTATGCATGGGAGGCAGATGTCTGCTACCCACTCGGACATGGGAGTTGGAACCTAGCTACACTCCTATTGAAGAAGGATGTTGGAAATCGCTGTATTCAACTCAGATACACGGGAGTTCAGGCCCAATGCTTACACATGCTTTTCCCACAACCTATCCCAGCCACTAACATAAGGAGGTTAGCAGGTACGTCTACAGTCAGGCAGGATGCGGGAGGGTTCTGCCCTGTCCTCAACTCTCACAGGGAAGCATGCCTAGAAGCCAGCTCTCAACTAGCTGCATTCTTATGACAGTGTGAAGGTAGCAGTATTCTGAGTAAGGAGGTTCCCAGATTGCCACACTCCGGCACCTGGAGATACCCTCCAGATCTGCATTGTTAACTTGCGTCTCAGAGGCCTCTGGCAAAAGTCTCTGGTGAAGACGTGGGAAACTCACTCTGCAGGCAGTGTGGAACTGTGAGGGACTGAGGGTGAGCTCAACTCTCGGAAGTAAGATGATTTTGGACAAGGCGTTCAACTACCTTCTCACATATGGAATTTAGTATGTAGCACCAGTCTACCCCAGGAATTACTGGGAAAGCGCTGGATTGAGCTTGGAGGCACTAGTCTTGTGTGCCGGCAGATTCCAGTTACCTCTCCCAACACTTCGGTGAAGCAGCGAGCCTAGGCCTTTTGGAAGCGAAAGGTAGCTGCAGGCAGGAGGTAGGGTTACAGGCCATAAGCTCAACTCTCAGAAGTGGGTATGCATGGGAGGCAGATGTCTGCTACCCACTCTGACATGCGAGTGGGAACCTAGCTACACTCTGATGAAGAAGGACTTTGGAAATCGCTGTATTCAACTCAGATACACGTGGGTTCAGGCACAACGATTCCACATGCTTTTCTCACAACCTTTCCCTGCCACTAACATGAGGACGTTAGCAGCTCCTTCTACAGTCAAGCAGGATGCGGGAGGGTTGTGCCCTGTCCTTAGCTCTCACAGGGAAGCATGCCTTGAAGCCAGCTGTCAACTAGCTGCATTCTTATGGCAGGGTGAAGGTAGCAGTATTCTGAGACAGGAGGTTCCCAGATTACCACTCTACTGCACCTGGAGATACCCTCCAGGTCTGCATTGTTAACTTGCGTCTCAGAAGCCTCTGGCAAACGTCTCTGGTGAAGACGTGCGAAACTCACTCTGCAGGCAGTGTGGAACTGTGTGGGACTGAGGGTGAGCTCAACTCTCAGAAGTAAGATGTTTTTGGACAAGGCCTTCAACTACCTACTCACGTATGGAACTTAGTATGTAGCACCAGTCTACCCCAGGAATTACTAGGAAATCGCTTGATTGAGCTTGGAGGCACTCGTCTTGTGTGCCGGGAGATTCCAGTTACCTCTCCCAACACTTGCGTCAAGCAGCGAGCCTAGGCCTTTTGGAAGCGAAAGGTAGCGGCAGGCACGATGTAGGGTTACAGGCCATGAGCTCAACTCTCAGAAGTGTGTATGCATGGGAGGCAGATGTCTGCTACCCACTCGGACATGGGAGTTGGAACCTAGCTACACTCCTATTGAAGAAGGATGTTGGAAATCGCTGTATTCAACTCAGATACACGGGAGTTCAGGCCCAATGCTTACACATGCTTTTCCCACAACCTATCCCAGCCACTAACATAAGGAGGTTAGCAGGTACGTCTACAGTCAGGCAGGATGCGGGAGGGTTCTGCCCTGTCCTCAACTCTCACAGGGAAGCATGCCTAGAAGCCAGCTCTCAACTAGCTGCATTCTTATGACAGTGTGAAGGTAGCAGTATTCTGAGTAAGGAGGGTCCCAGATTGCCACTCTCCGGCACCTGGAGATACCGTCCAGGTCTGCATTGTTAACTTGCGTCTCAGAGGCCTCTGGCAAAAGTCTCTGGTGAAGACGTGGGAAACTCACTCTGCAGGCAGTGTGGAACTGTGAGGGACTGAGGGTGAGCTCACCTCTCGGCAGTAAGATGATTTTGGACAAGGCGTTCAGATACCTTCTCACATATGGAACTTAGTATGTAGCACCAGTCTTCCCCAGGAATTACTGGGAAATCGCTGGATTGAGCTTAGAGGCACTAGTCTTGTGTGCCGGGAGATTCCAGTTACCTCTCCCAACACTTCGGTGAAGCAGCGAGCCTAGGCCTTTTGGAAGCGAAAGGTAGCTGCAGGCAGGAGGTAGGGTTACAGGCCATAAGCTCAACTCTCAGAAGTGGGTATGCATGGGAGGCAGATGTCTGCTACCCACTCGGACATGCGAGTGGGAACCTAGCTACACTCTGATGAAGAAGGACATTGGAAATCGCTGTATTCAACTCAGATACACGTGGGTTCAGGCACAACGATTCCACATGCTTTTCTCACAACCTTTCCCTGCCACTAACATGAGGACGTTAGCAGCTCCTTCTACAGTCAAGCAGGATGCGGGAGGGTTGTGCCCTGTCCTTAGCTCTCACAGGGAAGCATGCCTTGAAGCCAGCTGTCAACTAGCTGCATTCTTATGGCAGGGTGAAGGTAGCAGTATTCTGAGACAGGAGGTTCCCAGATTACCACTCTACTGCACCTGGAGATACCCTCCAGGTCTGCATTGTTAACTTGCGTCTCAGAAGCCTCTGGCAAACGTCTCTGGTGAAGACGTGCGAAACTCACTCTGCAGGCAGTGTGGAACTGTGTGGGACTGAGGGTGAGCTCAACTCTCAGAAGTAAGATGTTTTTGGACAAGGCCTTCAACTACCTACTCACGTATGGAACTTAGTATGTAGCACCAGTCTACCCCAGGAATTACTAGGAAATCGCTTGATTGAGCTTGGAGGCACTCGTCTTGTGTGCCGGGAGATTCCAGTTACCTCTCCCAACACTTGCGTCAAGCAGCGAGCCTAGGCCTTTTGGAAGCGAAAGGTAGCGGCAGGCACGATGTAGGGTTACAGGCCATGAGCTCAACTCTCAGAAGTGTGTATGCATGGGAGGCAGATGTCTGCTACCCACTCGGACATGGGAGTTGGAACCTAGCTACACTCCTATTGAAGAAGGATGTTGGAAATCGCTGTATTCAACTCAGATACACGGGAGTTCAGGCCCAATGCTTACACATGCTTTTCCCACAACCTATCCCAGCCACTAACATAAGGAGGTTAGCAGGTACGTCTACAGTCAGGCAGGATGCGGGAGGGTTCTGCCCTGTCCTCAACTCTCACAGGGAAGCATGCCTAGAAGCCAGCTCTCAACTAGCTGCATTCTTATGACAGTGTGAAGGTAGCAGTATTCTGAGTAAGGAGGTTCCCAGATTGCCACACTCCGGCACCTGGAGATACCCTCCAGATCTGCATTGTTAACTTGCGTCTCAGAGGCCTCTGGCAAAAGTCTCTGGTGAAGACGTGGGAAACTCACTCTGCAGGCAGTGTGGAACTGTGAGGGACTGAGGGTGAGCTCAACTCTCGGAAGTAAGATGATTTTGGACAAGGCGTTCAACTACCTTCTCACATATGGAATTTAGTATGTAGCACCAGTCTACCCCAGGAATTACTGGGAAATCGCTGGATTGAGCTTGGAGGCACTAGTCTTGTGTGCCGGCAGATTCCAGTTACCTCTCCCAACACTTCGGTGAAGCAGGGAGCCTTGGCCTTTTGGAAGCGAAAGGTAGCTGCAGGCAGGAGGTAGGGTTACAGGCCATAAGCTCAACTCTCAGAAGTGGGTATGCATGGGAGGCAGATGTCTGCTACCCACTCTGACATGCGAGTGGGAACCTAGCTACACTCTGATGAAGAAGGACTTTGGAAATCGCTGTATTCAACTCAGATACACGTGGGTTCAGGCACAACGATTCCACATGCTTTTCTCACAACCTTTCCCTGCCACTAACATGAGGACGTTAGCAGCTCCTTCTACAGTCAAGCAGGATGCGGGAGGGTTGTGCCCTGTCCTTAGCTCTCACAGGGAAGCATGCCTTGAAGCCAGCTGTCAACTAGCTGCATTCTTATGGCAGGGTGAAGGTAGCAGTATTCTGAGACAGGAGGTTCCCAGAATACCACTCTACTGCACCTGGAGATACCGTCCAGGTCTGCATTGTTAACTTGCGTCCCATAGCCTCTGGCAAACGTCTCTGTTGAAGACGTGAGAAACTCACTCTGCAGGCAGTGTGGAACTGTGAGGGACTGAGCTGAGCTTAACTCTCAGAAGTAAGATGATTTTGGACAAGGCGTTCAGCTACCTTCTCTCATATGGAACTTAGTATGTAGCACCAGTCTACCCCAGGAATTACTGGGAAATCGCTGGATTGAGCTTGGAGGCACTAGTCTTGTGTGCCGGCAGATTCCAGTTACCTCTCCCAACACTTCGGTGAAGCAGCGAGCCTAGGCCTTTTGGAAGCGAAAGGTAGCTGCAGGCAGGAGGTAGGGTTACAGGCCATAAGCTCAACTCTCAGAAGTGGGTATGCATGGGAGGCAGATGTCTGCTACCCACTCGGACATGCGAGTGTGAACCTAGCTACACTCTGATGAAGAAGGACTTTGGAAATCGCTGTATTCAACTCAGATACACGTGGGTTCAGGCACAACGATTCCACTTGCTTTTCTCACAACCTTTCCCTGCCACTAACATGAGGACGTTAGCAGCTCCTTCTACAGTCAAGCAGGATGCGGGAGGGTTGTGCCCTGTCCTTAGCTCTCACAGGGAAGCAATACTTGAAGCCAGCGGTCAACTAGCTGCATACTTATGGCAGGGTGAAGGTAGCAGTATTCTGAGACAGGAGGTTCCCAGATTACCACTCTACTGCACCTGGAGATACCCTCCAGGTCTGCATTGTTAACTTGCGTCTCAGAAGCCTCTGGCAAACGTCTCTGGTGAAGACGTGCGAAACTCACTCTGCAGGCAGTGTGGAACTGTGTGGGACTGAGGGTGAGCTCAACTCTCAGAAGTAAGATGTTTTTGGACAAGGCCTTCAACTACCTACTCACATATGGAACTTAGTATGTAGCACCAGTCTACCCCAGGAATTACTGGGAAATCGCTGGATTGAGCTTGGAGGCACTAGTCTTGTGTGCCGGCAGATTCCAGTTACCTCTCCCAACACTTCGGTGAAGCAGCGAGCCTAGGCCTTTTGGAAGCGAAAGGTAGCTGCAGGCAGGAGGTAGGGTTACAGGCCATAAGCTCAACTCTCAGAAGTGGGTATGCATGGGAGGCAGATGTCTGCTACCCACTCTGACATGCGAGTGGGAACCTAGCTACACTCTGATGAAGAAGGACTTTGGAAATCGCTGTATTCAACTCAGATACACATGGGTTCAGGCACAACGATTCCACATGCTTTTCTCACAACCTTTCCCTGCCACTAACATGAGGACGTTAGCAGCTCCTTCTACAGTCAAGCAGGATGCGGGAGGGTTGTGCCCTGTCCTTAGCTCTCACAGGGAAGCATGCCTTGAAGCCAGCTGTCAACTAGCTGCATTCTTATGGCAGGGTGAAGGTAGCAGTATTCTGAGACAGGAGGTTCCCAGATTACCACTCTACTGCACCTGGAGATACCCTCCAGGTCTGCATTGTTAACTTGCGTCTCAGAAGCCTCTGGCAAACGTCTCTGGTGAAGACGTGCGAAACTCACTCTGCAGGCAGTGTGGAACTGTGTGGGACTGAGGGTGAGCTCAACTCTCAGAAGTAAGATGTTTTTGGACAAGGCCTTCAACTACCTACTCACGTATGGAACTTAGTATGTAGCACCAGTCTACCCCAGGAATTACTAGGAAATCGCTTGATTGAGCTTGGAGGCACTCGTCTTGTGTGCCGGGAGATTCCAGTTACCTCTCCCAACACTTGCGTCAAGCAGCGAGCCTAGGCCTTTTGGAAGCGAAAGGTAGCGGCAGGCACGATGTAGGGTTACAGGCCATGAGCTCAACTCTCAGAAGTGTGTATGCATGGGAGGCAGATGTCTGCTACCCACTCGGACATGGGAGTTGGAACCTAGCTACACTCCTATTGAAGAAGGATGTTGGAAATCGCTGTATTCAACTCAGATACACGGGAGTTCAGGCCCAATGCTTACACATGCTTTTCCCACAACCTATCCCAGCCACTAACATAAGGAGGTTAGCAGGTACGTCTACAGTCAGGCAGGATGCGGGAGGGTTCTGCCCTGTCCTCAACTCTCACAGGGAAGCATGCCTAGAAGCCAGCTCTCAACTAGCTGCATTCTTATGACAGTGTGAAGGTAGCAGTATTCTGAGTAAGGAGGGTCCCAGATTGCCACTCTCCGGCACCTGGAGATACCGTCCAGGTCTGCATTGTTAACTTGCGTCTCAGAGGCCTCTGGCAAAAGTCTCTGGTGAAGACGTGGGAAACTCACTCTGCAGGCAGTGTGGAACTGTGAGGGACTGAGGGTGAGCTCACCTCTCGGCAGTAAGATGATTTTGGACTAGGCGTTCAGCTACCTTCTCACATATGGAACTTAGTATGTAGCACCAGTCTAACCCAGGAATTACTGGGAAATCGCTGGATTGAGCTTAGAGGCACTAGTCTTGTGTGCCGGCAGATTCCAGTTACCTCTCCCAACACTTCGGTGAAGCAGCGAGCCTAGGCCTTTTGGAAGCAAAAGGTAGCTGCAGGCAGCAGGTAGGGTTACAGGCCATGAGCTCAACTCTCAGAAGTGTGTATGCATGGGAGGCAGATGTCTGCTACCCACTCGGACATGGGAGTTGGAACCTAGCTACACTCCTATTGAAGAAGGATGTTGGAAATCGCTGTATTCAACTCAGATACACGGGAGTTCAGGCCCAATGCTTACACATGCTTTTCCCACAACCTATCCCAGCCACTAACATAAGGAGGTTAGCAGGTACGTCTACAGTCAGGCAGGATGCGGGAGGGTTCTGCCCTGTCCTCAACTCTCACAGGGAAGCATGCCTAGAAGCCAGCTCTCAACTAGCTGCATTCTTATGACAGTGTGAAGGTAGCAGTATTCTGAGTAAGGAGGTTCCCAGATTGCCACACTCCGGCACCTGGAGATACCCTCCAGATCTGCATTGTTAACTTGCGTCTCAGAGGCCTCTGGCAAAAGTCTCTGGTGAAGACGTGGGAAACTCACTCTGCAGGCAGTGTGGAACTGTGAGGGACTGAGGGTGAGCTCACCTCTCGGCAGTAAGATGATTTTGGACAAGGCGTTCAGCTACCTTCTCACATATGGAACTTAGTATGTAGCACCAGTCTACCCCAGGAATTACTGGGAAATCGCTGGATTGAGCTTAGAGGCACTAGTCTTGTGTGCCGGGAGATTCCAGTTACCTCTCCCAACACTTCGGTGAAGCAGCGAGCCTAGGCCTTTTGGAAGCGAAAGGTAGCTGCAGGCAGGAGGTAGGGTTACAGGCCATAAGCTCAACTCTCAGAAGTGGGTATGCATGGGAGGCAGATGTCTGCTACCCACTCGGACATGCGAGTGGGAACCTAGCTACACTCTGATGAAGAAGGACATTGGAAATCGCTGTATTCAACTCAGATACACGTGGGTTCAGGCACAACGATTCCACATGCTTTTCTCACAACCTTTCCCTGCCACTAACATGAGGACGTTAGCAGCTCCTTCTACAGTCAAGCAGGATGCGGGAGGGTTGTGCCCTGTCCTTAGCTCTCACAGGGAAGCATGCCTTGAAGCCAGCTGTCAACTAGCTGCATTCTTATGGCAGGGTGAAGGTAGCAGTATTCTGAGACAGGAGGTTCCCAGATTACCACTCTACTGCACCTGGAGATACCCTCCAGGTCTGCATTGTTAACTTGCGTCTCAGAAGCCTCTGGCAAACGTCTCTGGTGAAGACGTGCGAAACTCACTCTGCAGGCAGTGTGGAACTGTGTGGGACTGAGGGTGAGCTCAACTCTCAGAAGTAAGATGTTTTTGGACAAGGCCTTCAACTACCTACTCACGTATGGAACTTAGTATGTAGCACCAGTCTACCCCAGGAATTACTAGGAAATCGCTTGATTGAGCTTGGAGGCACTCGTCTTGTGTGCCGGGAGATTCCAGTTACCTCTCCCAACACTTGCGTCAAGCAGCGAGCCTAGGCCTTTTGGAAGCGAAAGGTAGCGGCAGGCACGATGTAGGGTTACAGGCCATGATCTCAACTCTCAGAAGTGTGTATGCATGGGAGGCAGATGTCTGCTACCCACTCGGACATGGGAGTTGGAACCTAGCTACACTCCTATTGAAGAAGGATGTTGGAAATCGCTGTATTCAACTCAGATACACGGGAGTTCAGGCCCAATGCTTACACATGCTTTTCCCACAACCTATCCCAGCCACTAACATAAGGAGGTTAGCAGGTACGTCTACAGTCAGGCAGGATGCGGGAGGGTTCTGCCCTGTCCTCAACTCTCACAGGGAAGCATGCCTAGAAGCCAGCTCTCAACTAGCTGCATTCTTATGACAGTGTGAAGGTAGCAGTATTCTGAGTAAGGAGGGTCCCAGATTGCCACTCTCCGGCACCTGGAGATACCGTCCAGGTCTGCATTGTTAACTTGCGTCTCAGAGGCCTCTGGCAAAAGTCTCTGGTGAAGACGTGGGAAACTCACTCTGCAGGCAGTGTGGAACTGTGAGGGACTGAGGGTGAGCTCACCTCTCGGCAGTAAGATGATTTTGGACAAGGCGTTCAGCTACCTTCTCACATATGGAACTTAGTATGTAGCACCAGTCTACCCCAGGAATTACTGGGAAATCGCTGGATTGAGCTTAGAGGCACTAGTCTTGTGTGCCGGGAGATTCCAGTTACCTCTCCCAACACTTCGGTGAAGCAGCGAGCCTAGGCCTTTTGGAAGCGAAAGGTAGCTGCAGGCAGGAGGTAGGGTTACAGGCCATAAGCTCAACTCTCAGAAGTGGGTATGCATGGGAGGCAGATGTCTGCTACCCACTCGGACATGCGAGTGGGAACCTAGCTACACTCTGATGAAGAAGGACATTGGAAATCGCTGTATTCAACTCAGATACACGTGGGTTCAGGCACAACGATTCCACATGCTTTTCTCACAACCTTTCCCTGCCACTAACATGAGGACGTTAGCAGCTCCTTCTACAGTCAAGCAGGATGCGGGAGGGTTGTGCCCTGTCCTTAGCTCTCACAGGGAAGCATGCCTTGAAGCCAGCTGTCAACTAGCTGCATTCTTATGGCAGGGTGAAGGTAGCAGTATTCTGAGACAGGAGGTTCCCAGATTACCACTCTACTGCACCTGGAGATACCCTCCAGGTCTGCATTGTTAACTTGCGTCTCAGAAGCCTCTGGCAAACGTCTCTGGTGAAGACGTGCGAAACTCACTCTGCAGGCAGTGTGGAACTGTGTGGGACTGAGGGTGAGCTCAACTCTCAGAAGTAAGATGTTTTTGGACAAGGCCTTCAACTACCTACTCACGTATGGAACTTAGTATGTAGCACCAGTCTACCCCAGGAATTACTAGGAAATCGCTTGATTGAGCTTGGAGGCACTCGTCTTGTGTGCCGGGAGATTCCAGTTACCTCTCCCAACACTTGCGTCAAGCAGCGAGCCTAGGCCTTTTGGAAGCGAAAGGTAGCGGCAGGCACGATGTAGGGTTACAGGCCATGAGCTCAACTCTCAGAAGTGTGTATGCATGGGAGGCAGATGTCTGCTACCCACTCGGACATGGGAGTTGGAACCTAGCTACACTCCTATTGAAGAAGGATGTTGGAAATCGCTGTATTCAACTCAGATACACGGGAGTTCAGGCCCAATGCTTACACATGCTTTTCCCACAACCTATCCCAGCCACTAACATAAGGAGGTTAGCAGGTACGTCTACAGTCAGGCAGGATGCGGGAGGGTTCTGCCCTGTCCTCAACTCTCACAGGGAAGCATGCCTAGAAGCCAGCTCTCAACTAGCTGCATTCTTATGACAGTGTGAAGGTAGCAGTATTCTGAGTAAGGAGGGTCCCAGATTGCCACTCTCCGGCACCTGGAGATACCGTCCAGGTCTGCATTGTTAACTTGCGTCTCAGAGGCCTCTGGCAAAAGTCTCTGGTGAAGACGTGGGAAACTCACTCTGCAGGCAGTGTGGAACTGTGAGGGACTGAGGGTGAGCTCACCTCTCGGCAGTAAGATGATTTTGGACAAGGCGTTCAGCTACCTTCTCACATATGGAACTTAGTATGTAGCACCAGTCTACCCCAGGAATTACTGGGAAATCGCTGGATTGAGCTTAGAGGCACTAGTCTTGTGTGCCGGGAGATTCCAGTTACCTCTCCCAACACTTCGGTGAAGCAGCGAGCCTAGGCCTTTTGGAAGCGAAAGGTAGCTGCAGGCAGGAGGTAGGGTTACAGGCCATAAGCTCAACTCTCAGAAGTGGGTATGCATGGGAGGCAGATGTCTGCTACCCACTCGGACATGCGAGTGGGAACCTAGCTACACTCTGATGAAGAAGGACATTGGAAATCGCTGTATTCAACTCAGATACACGTGGGTTCAGGCACAACGATTCCACATGCTTTTCTCACAACCTTTCCCTGCCACTAACATGAGGACGTTAGCAGCTCCTTCTACAGTCAAGCAGGATGCGGGAGGGTTGTGCCCTGTCCTTAGCTCTCACAGGGAAGCATGCCTTGAAGCCAGCTGTCAACTAGCTGCATTCTTATGGCAGGGTGAAGGTAGCAGTATTCTGAGACAGGAGGTTCCCAGATTACCACTCTACTGCACCTGGAGATACCCTCCAGGTCTGCATTGTTAACTTGCGTCTCAGAAGCCTCTGGCAAACGTCTCTGGTGAAGACGTGCGAAACTCACTCTGCAGGCAGTGTGGAACTGTGTGGGACTGAGGGTGAGCTCAACTCTCAGAAGTAAGATGTTTTTGGACAAGGCCTTCAACTACCTACTCACGTATGGAACTTAGTATGTAGCACCAGTCTACCCCAGGAATTACTAGGAAATCGCTTGATTGAGCTTGGAGGCACTCGTCTTGTGTGCCGGGAGATTCCAGTTACCTCTCCCAACACTTGCGTCAAGCAGCGAGCCTAGGCCTTTTGGAAGCGAAAGGTAGCGGCAGGCACGATGTAGGGTTACAGGCCATGAGCTCAACTCTCAGAAGTGTGTATGCATGGGAGGCAGATGTCTGCTACCCACTCGGACATGGGAGTTGGAACCTAGCTACACTCCTATTGAAGAAGGATATTGGAAATCGCTGTATTCAACTCAGATACACGGGAGTTCAGACCCAATGCTTACACATGCTTTTCCCACAACCTATCCCAGCCACTAACATAAGGAGGTTAGCAGGTACGTCTACAGTCAGGCAGGATGCGGGAGGGTTCTGCCCTGTCCTCAACTCTCACAGGGAAGCATGCCTAGAAGCCAGCTCTCAACTAGCTGCATTCTTATGACAGTGTGAAGGTAGCAGTATTCTGAGTAAGGAGGTTCCCAGATTGCCACACTCCGGCACCTGGAGATACCCTCCAGATCTGCATTGTTAACTTGCGTCTCAGAGGCCTCTGGCAAAAGTCTCTGGTGAAGACGTGGGAAACTCACTCTGCAGGCAGTGTGGAACTGTGAGGGACTGAGGGTGAGCTCAACTCTCGGAAGTAAGATGATTTTGGACAAGGCGTTCAGCTACCTTCTCACATATGGAACTTAGTATGTAGCACCAGTCTACCCCAGGAATTACTGGGAAATCGCTGGATTGAGCTTGGAGGCACTAGTCTTGTGTGCCGGCAGATTCCAGTTACCTCTCCCAACACTTCGGTGAAGCAGCGAGCCTAGGCCTTTTGGAAGCGAAAGGTAGCTGCAGGCAGGAGGTAGGGTTACAGGCCATAAGCTCAACTCTCAGAAGTGGGTATGCATGGGAGGCAGATGTCTGCTACCCACTCTGACATGCGAGTGGGAACCTAGCTACACTCTGATGAAGAAGGACTTTGGAAATCGCTGTATTCAACTCAGATACACGTGGGTTCAGGCACAACGATTCCACATGCTTTTCTCACAACCTTTCCCTGCCACTAACATGAGGACGTTAGCAGCTCCTTCTACAGTCAAGCAGGATGCGGGAGGGTTGTGCCCTGTCCTTAGCTCTCACAGGGAAGCATGCCTTGAAGCCAGCTGTCAACTAGCTGCATTCTTATGGCAGGGTGAAGGTAGCAGTATTCTGAGACAGGAGGTTCCCAGATTACCACTCTACTGCACCTGGAGATACCCTCCAGGTCTGCATTGTTAACTTGCGTCTCAGAAGCCTCTGGCAAACGTCTCTGGTGAAGACGTGCGAAACTCACTCTGCAGGCAGTGTGGAACTGTGTGGGACTGAGGGTGAGCTCAACTCTCAGAAGTAAGATGTTTTTGGACAAGGCCTTCAACTACCTACTCACGTATGGAACTTAGTATGTAGCACCAGTCTACCCCAGGAATTACTAGGAAATCGCTTGATTGAGCTTGGAGGCACTCGTCTTGTGTGCCGGGAGATTCCAGTTACCTCTCCCAACACTTGCGTCAAGCAGCGAGCCTAGGCCTTTTGGAAGCGAAAGGTAGCGGCAGGCACGATGTAGGGTTACAGGCCATGAGCTCAACTCTCAGAAGTGTGTATGCATGGGAGGCAGATGTCTGCTACCCACTCGGACATGGGAGTTGGAACCTAGCTACACTCCTATTGAAGAAGGATGTTGGAAATCGCTGTATTCAACTCAGATACACGGGAGTTCAGGCCCAATGCTTACACATGCTTTTCCCACAACCTATCCCAGCCACTAACATAAGGAGGTTAGCAGGTACGTCTACAGTCAGGCAGGATGCGGGAGGGTTCTGCCCTGTCCTCAACTCTCACAGGGAAGCATGCCTAGAAGCCAGCTCTCAACTAGCTGCATTCTTATGACAGTGTGAAGGTAGCAGTATTCTGAGTAAGGAGGGTCCCAGATTGCCACTCTCCGGCACCTGGAGATACCGTCCAGGTCTGCATTGTTAACTTGCGTCTCAGAGGCCTCTGGCAAAAGTCTCTGGTGAAGACGTGGGAAACTCACTCTGCAGGCAGTGTGGAACTGTGAGGGACTGAGGGTGAGCTCACCTCTCGGCAGTAAGATGATTTTGGACAAGGCGTTCAGCTACCTTCTCACATATGGAACTTAGTATGTAGCACCAGTCTACCCCAGGAATTACTGGGAAATCGCTGGATTGAGCTTAGAGGCACTAGTCTTGTGTGCCGGCAGATTCCAGTTACCTCTCCCAACACTTCGGTGAAGCAGCGAGCCTAGGCCTTTTGGAAGCGAAAGGTAGCTGCAGGCAGGAGGTAGGGTTACAGGCCATAAGCTCAACTCTCAGAAGTGGGTATGCATGGGAGGCAGATGTCTGCTACCCACTCGGACATGCGAGTGGGAACCTAGCTACACTCTGATGAAGAAGGACATTGGAAATCGCTGTATTCAACTCAGATACACGTGGGTTCAGGCACAACGATTCCACATGCTTTTCTCACAACCTTTCCCTGCCACTAACATGAGGACGTTAGCAGCTCCTTCTACAGTCAAGCAGGATGCGGGAGGGTTGTGCCCTGTCCTTAGCTCTCACAGGGAAGCATGCCTTGAAGCCAGCTGTCAACTAGCTGCATTCTTATGGCAGGGTGAAGGTAGCAGTATTCTGAGACAGGAGGTTCCCAGATTACCACTCTACTGCACCTGGAGATACCCTCCAGGTCTGCATTGTTAACTTGCGTCTCAGAAGCCTCTGGCAAACGTCTCTGGTGAAGACGTGCGAAACTCACTCTGCAGGCAGTGTGGAACTGTGTGGGACTGAGGGTGAGCTCAACTCTCAGAAGTAAGATGTTTTTGGACAAGGCCTTCAACTACCTACTCACGTATGGAACTTAGTATGTACCACCAGTCTACCCCAGGAATTACTAGGAAATCGCTTGATTGAGCTTGGAGGCACTCGTCTTGTGTGCCGGGAGATTCCAGTTACCTCTCCCAACACTTGCGTCAAGCAGCGAGCCTAGGCCTTTTGGAAGCGAAAGGTAGCGGCAGGCACGATGTAGGGTTACAGGCCATGAGCTCAACTCTCAGAAGTGTGTATGCATGGGAGGCAGATGTCTGCTACCCACTCGGACATGGGAGTTGGAACCTAGCTACACTCCTATTGAAGAAGGATGTTGGAAATCGCTGTATTCAACTCAGATACACGGGAGTTCAGGCCCAATGCTTACACATGCTTTTCCCACAACCTATCCCAGCCACTAACATAAGGAGGTTAGCAGGTACGTCTACAGTCAGGCAGGATGCGGGAGGGTTCTGCCCTGTCCTCAACTCTCACAGGGAAGCATGCCTAGAAGCCAGCTCTCAACTAGCTGCATTCTTATGACAGTGTGAAGGTAGCAGTATTCTGAGTAAGGAGGTTCCCAGATTGCCACACTCCGGCACCTGGAGATACCCTCCAGATCTGCATTGTTAACTTGCGTCTCAGAGGCCTCTGGCAAAAGTCTCTGGTGAAGACGTGGGAAACTCACTCTGCAGGCAGTGTGGAACTGTGAGGGACTGAGGGTGAGCTCAACTCTCGGAAGTAAGATGATTTTGGACAAGGCGTTCAGCTACCTTCTCACATATGGAACTTAGTATGTAGCACCAGTCTACCCCAGGAATTACTGGGAAATCGCTGGATTGAGCTTGGAGGCACTAGTCTTGTGTGCCGGCAGATTCCAGTTACCTCTCCCAACACTTCGGTGAAGCAGCGAGCCTAGGCCTTTTGGAAGCGAAAGGTAGCTGCAGGCAGGAGGTAGGGTTACAGGCCATAAGCTCAACTCTCAGAAGTGGGTATGCATGGGAGGCAGATGTCTGCTACCCACTCTGACATGCGAGTGGGAACCTAGCTACACTCTGATGAAGAAGGACTTTGGAAATCGCTGTATTCAACTCAGATACACGTGGGTTCAGGCACAACGATTCCACATGCTTTTCTCACAACCTTTCCCTGCCACTAACATGAGGACGTTAGCAGCTCCTTCTACAGTCAAGCAGGATGCGGGAGGGTTG
Organism: Canis lupus baileyi; assembly: GCF_048164855.1. NCBI lineage: Eukaryota > Metazoa > Chordata > Mammalia > Carnivora > Canidae > Canis > Canis lupus. Next base: position 63,593,025 of record NC_132852.1, read on the forward strand.
TGCCCTGTCCTTAGCTCTCACAGGGAAGCATGCCTTGAAGCCAGCTGTCAACTAGCTGCATTCTTATGGCAGGGTGAAGGTAGCAGTATTCTGAGACAGGAGGTTCCCAGATTACCACTCTACTGCACCTGGAGATACCCTCCAGGTCTGCATTGTTAACTTGCGTCTCAGAAGCCTCTGGCAAACGTCTCTGGTGAAGACGTGCGAAACTCACTCTGCAGGCAGTGTGGAACTGTGTGGGACTGAGGGTGAGCTCAACTCTCAGAAGTAAGATGTTTTTGGACAAGGCCTTCAACTACCTACTCACGTATGGAACTTAGTATGTACCACCAGTCTACCCCAGGAATTACTAGGAAATCGCTTGATTGAGCTTGGAGGCACTCGTCTTGTGTGCCGGGAGATTCCAGTTACCTCTCCCAACACTTGCGTCAAGCAGCGAGCCTAGGCCTTTTGGAAGCGAAAGGTAGCGGCAGGCACGATGTAGGGTTACAGGCCATGAGCTCAACTCTCAGAAGTGTGTATGCATGGGAGGCAGATGTCTGCTACCCACTCGGACATGGGAGTTGGAACCTAGCTACACTCCTATTGAAGAAGGATGTTGGAAATCGCTGTATTCAACTCAGATACACGGGAGTTCAGGCCCAATGCTTACACATGCTTTTCCCACAACCTATCCCAGCCACTAACATAAGGAGGTTAGCAGGTACGTCTACAGTCAGGCAGGATGCGGGAGGGTTCTGCCCTGTCCTCAACTCTCACAGGGAAGCATGCCTAGAAGCCAGCTCTCAACTAGCTGCATTCTTATGACAGTGTGAAGGTAGCAGTATTCTGAGTAAGGAGGGTCCCAGATTGCCACTCTCCGGCACCTGGAGATACCGTCCAGGTCTGCATTGTTAACTTGCGTCTCAGAGGCCTCTGGCAAAAGTCTCTGGTGAAGACGTGGGAAACTCACTCTGCAGGCAGTGTGGAACTGTGAGGGACTGAGGGTGAGCTCACCTCTCGGCAGTAAGATGATTTTGGACAAGGCGTTCAGCTACCTTCTCACATATGGAACTTAGTATGTAGCACCAGTCTACCCCAGGAATTACTGGGAAATCGCTGGATTGAGCTTAGAGGCACTAGTCTTGTGTGCCGGCAGATTCCAGTTACCTCTCCCAACACTTCGGTGAAGCAGCGAGCCTAGGCCTTTTGGAAGCGAAAGGTAGCTGCAGGCAGCAGGTAGGGTTACAGGCCATAAGCTCAACTCTCAGAAGTGGGTATGCATGGGAGGCAGATGTCTGCTACCCACTCGGACATGCGAGTGGGAACCTAGCTACACTCTGATGAAGAAGGACATTGGAAATCGCTGTATTCAACTCAGATACACGTGGGTTCAGGCACAACGATTCCACATGCTTTTCTCACAACCTTTCCCTGCCACTAACATGAGGACGTTAGCAGCTCCTTCTACAGTCAAGCAGGATGCGGGAGGGTTGTGCCCTGTCCTTAGCTCTCACAGGGAAGCATGCCTTGAAGCCAGCTGTCAACTAGCTGCATTCTTATGGCAGGGTGAAGGTAGCAGTATTCTGAGACAGGAGGTTCCCAGATTACCACTCTACTGCACCTGGAGATACCCTCCAGGTCTGCATTGTTAACTTGCGTCTCAGAAGCCTCTGGCAAACGTCTCTGGTGAAGACGTGCGAAACTCACTCTGCAGGCAGTGTGGAACTGTGTGGGACTGAGGGTGAGCTCAACTCTCAGAAGTAAGATGTTTTTGGACAAGGCCTTCAACTACCTACTCACGTATGGAACTTAGTATGTAGCACCAGTCTACCCCAGGAATTACTAGGAAATCGCTTGATTGAGCTTGGAGGCACTCGTCTTGTGTGCCGGGAGATTCCAGTTACCTCTCCCAACACTTGCGTCAAGCAGCGAGCCTAGGCCTTTTGGAAGCGAAAGGTAGCGGCAGGCACGATGTAGGGTTACAGGCCATGAGCTCAACTCTCAGAAGTGTGTATGCATGGGAGGCAGATGTCTGCTACCCACTCGGACATGGGAGTTGGAACCTAGCTACACTCCTATTGAAGAAGGATGTTGGAAATCGCTGTATTCAACTCAGATACACGGGAGTTCAGGCCCAATGCTTACACATGCTTTTCCCACAACCTATCCCAGCCACTAACATAAGGAGGTTAGCAGGTACGTCTACAGTCAGGCAGGATGCGGGAGGGTTCTGCCCTGTCCTCAACTCTCACAGGGAAGCATGCCTAGAAGCCAGCTCTCAACTAGCTGCATTCTTATGACAGTGTGAAGGTAGCAGTATTCTGAGTAAGGAGGTTCCCAGATTGCCACACTCCGGCACCTGGAGATACCCTCCAGATCTGCATTGTTAACTTGCGTCTCAGAGGCCTCTGGCAAAAGTCTCTGGTGAAGACGTGGGAAACTCACTCTGCAGGCAGTGTGGAACTGTGAGGGACTGAGGGTGAGCTCAACTCTCGGAAGTAAGATGATTTTGGACAAGGCGTTCAGCTACCTTCTCACATATGGAACTTAGTATGTAGCACCAGTCTACCCCAGGAATTACTGGGAAATCGCTGGATTGAGCTTGGAGGCACTAGTCTTGTGTGCCGGCAGATTCCAGTTACCTCTCCCAACACTTCGGTGAAGCAGCGAGCCTAGGCCTTTTGGAAGCGAAAGGTAGCTGCAGGCAGGAGGTAGGGTTACAGGCCATAAGCTCAACTCTCAGAAGTGGGTATGCATGGGAGGCAGATGTCTGCTACCCACTCTGACATGCGAGTGGGAACCTAGCTACACTCTGATGAAGAAGGACTTTGGAAATCGCTGTATTCAACTCAGATACACGTGGGTTCAGGCACAACGATTCCACATGCTTTTCTCACAACCTTTCCCTGCCACTAACATGAGGACGTTAGCAGCTCCTTCTACAGTCAAGCAGGATGCGGGAGGGTTGTGCCCTGTCCTTAGCTCTCACAGGGAAGCATGCCTTGAAGCCAGCTGTCAACTAGCTGCATTCTTATGGCAGGGTGAAGGTAGCAGTATTCTGAGACAGGAGGTTCCCAGATTACCACTCTACTGCACCTGGAGATACCCTCCAGGTCTGCATTGTTAACTTGCGTCTCAGAAGCCTCTGGCAAACGTCTCTGGTGAAGACGTGCGAAACTCACTCTGCAGGCAGTGTGGAACTGTGTGGGACTGAGGGTGAGCTCAACTCTCAGAAGTAAGATGTTTTTGGACAAGGCCTTCAACTACCTACTCACGTATGGAACTTAGTATGTAGCACCAGTCTACCCCAGGAATTACTAGGAAATCGCTTGATTGAGCTTGGAGGCACTCGTCTTGTGTGCCGGGAGATTCCAGTTACCTCTCCCAACACTTGCGTCAAGCAGCGAGCCTAGGCCTTTTGGAAGCGAAAGGTAGCGGCAGGCACGATGTAGGGTTACAGGCCATGAGCTCAACTCTCAGAAGTGTGTATGCATGGGAGGCAGATGTCTGCTACCCACTCGGACATGGGAGTTGGAACCTAGCTACACTCCTATTGAAGAAGGATGTTGGAAATCGCTGTATTCAACTCAGATACACGGGAGTTCAGGCCCAATGCTTACACATGCTTTTCCCACAACCTATCCCAGCCACTAACATAAGGAGGTTAGCAGGTACGTCTACAGTCAGGCAGGATGCGGGAGGGTTCTGCCCTGTCCTCAACTCTCACAGGGAAGCATGCCTAGAAGCCAGCTCTCAACTAGCTGCATTCTTATGACAGTGTGAAGGTAGCAGTATTCTGAGTAAGGAGGTTCCCAGATTGCCACACTCCGGCACCTGGAGATACCCTCCAGATCTGCATTGTTAACTTGCGTCTCAGAGGCCTCTGGCAAAAGTCTCTGGTGAAGACGTGGGAAACTCACTCTGCAGGCAGTGTGGAACTGTGAGGGACTGAGTGTGAGCTCAACTCTCAGAAGTAAGATGATTTTGGACAAGGCGTTCAGCTACCTTCTCACATATGGAACTTAGTATGTAGCACCAGTCTACCCCAGGAATTACTGGGAAATCGCTGGATTGAGCTTGGAGGCACTAGTCTTGTGTGCCGGCAGATTCCAGTTACCTCTCCCAACACTTCGGTGAAGCAGGGAGCCTTGGCCTTTTGGAAGCGAAAGGTAGCTGCAGGAAGGAGGTAGGGTTACAGGCCATAAGCTCAACTCTCAGAAGTGGGTATGCATGGGAGGCAGATGTCTGCTACCCACTCTGACATGCGAGTGGGAACCTAGCTACACTCTGATGAAGAAGGACTTTGGAAATCGCTGTATTCAACTCAGATACACGTGGGTTCAGGCACAACGATTCCACATGCTTTTCTCACAACCTTTCCCTGCCACTAACATGAGGACGTTAGCAGCTCCTTCTACAGTCAAGCAGGATGCGGGAGGGTTGTGCCCTGTCCTTAGCTCTCACAGGGAAGCATGCCTTGAAGCCAGCTGTCAACTAGCTGCATTCTTATGGCAGGGTGAAGGTAGCAGTATTCTGAGACAGGAGGTTCCCAGAATACCACTCTACTGCACCTGGAGATACCGTCCAGGTCTGCATTGTTAACTTGCGTCCCATAGCCTCTGGCAAACGTCTCTGTTGAAGACGTGAGAAACTCACTCTGCAGGCAGTGTGGAACTGTGAGGGACTGAGCTGAGCTTAACTCTCAGAAGTAAGATGATTTTGGACAAGGCGTTCAGCTACCTTCTCTCATATGGAACTTAGTATGTAGCACCAGTCTACCCCAGGAATTACTGGGAAATCGCTGGATTGAGCTTGGAGGCACTAGTCTTGTGTGCCGGCAGATTCCAGTTACCTCTCCCAACACTTCGGTGAAGCAGCGAGCCTAGGCCTTTTGGAAGCGAAAGGTAGCTGCAGGCAGGAGGTAGGGTTACAGGCCATAAGCTCAACTCTCAGAAGTGGGTATGCATGGGAGGCAGATGTCTGCTACCCACTCGGACATGCGAGTGGGAACCTAGCTACACTCGGATGAAGAAGGACTTTGGAAATCGCTGTATTCAACTCAGATACACGTGGGTTCAGGCACAACGATTCCACTTGCTTTTCTCACAACCTTTCCCTGCCACTAACATGAGGACGTTAGCAGCTCCTTCTACAGTCAAGCAGGATGCGGGAGGGTTGTGCCCTGTCCTTAGCTCTCACAGGGAAGCATGCCTTGAAGCCAGCTGTCAACTAGCTGCATTCTTATGGCAGGGTGAAGGTAGCAGTATTCTGAGACAGGAGGTTCCCAGATTACCACTCTACTGCACCTGGAGATACCCTCCAGGTCTGCATTGTTAACTTGCGTCTCAGAAGCCTCTGGCAAACGTCTCTGGTGAAGACGTGCGAAACTCACTCTGCAGGCAGTGTGGAACTGTGTGGGACTGAGGGTGAGCTCAACTCTCAGAAGTAAGATGTTTTTGGACAAGGCCTTCAACTACCTACTCACGTATGGAACTTAGTATGTAGCACCAGTCTACCCCAGGAATTACTAGGAAATCGCTTGATTGAGCTTGGAGGCACTCGTCTTGTGTGCCGGGAGATTCCAGTTACCTCTCCCAACACTTGCGTCAAGCAGCGAGCCTAGGCCTTTTGGAAGCGAAAGGTAGCGGCAGGCACGATGTAGGGTTACAGGCCATGAGCTCAACTCTCAGAAGTGTGTATGCATGGGAGGCAGATGTCTGCTACCCACTCGGACATGGGAGTTGGAACCTAGCTACACTCCTATTGAAGAAGGATGTTGGAAATCGCTGTATTCAACTCAGATACACGGGAGTTCAGGCCCAATGCTTACACATGCTTTTCCCACAACCTATCCCAGCCACTAACATAAGGAGGTTAGCAGGTACGTCTACAGTCAGGCAGGATGCGGGAGGGTTCTGCCCTGTCCTCAACTCTCACAGGGAAGCATGCCTAGAAGCCAGCTCTCAACTAGCTGCATTCTTATGACAGTGTGAAGGTAGCAGTATTCTGAGTAAGGAGGGTCCCAGATTGCCACTCTCCGGCACCTGGAGATACCGTCCAGGTCTGCATTGTTAACTTGCGTCTCAGAGGCCTCTGGCAAAAGTCTCTGGTGAAGACGTGGGAAACTCACTCTGCAGGCAGTGTGGAACTGTGAGGGACTGAGGGTGAGCTCACCTCTCGGCAGTAAGATGATTTTGGACAAGGCGTTCAGCTACCTTCTCACATATGGAACTTAGTATGTAGCACCAGTCTACCCCAGGAATTACTGGGAAATCGCTGGATTGAGCTTAGAGGCACTAGTCTTGTGTGCCGGCAGATTCCAGTTACCTCTCCCAACACTTCGGTGAAGCAGCGAGCCTAGGCCTTTTGGAAGCGAAAGGTAGCTGCAGGCAGGAGGTAGGGTTACAGGCCAAGCTCAACTCTCAGAAGTGGGTATGCATGGGAGGCAGATGTCTGCTACCCACTCGGACATGCGAGTGGGAACCTAGCTACACTCTGATGAAGAAGGACATTGGAAATCGCTGTATTCAACTCAGATACACGTGGGTTCAGGCACAACGATTCCACATGCTTTTCTCACAACCTTTCCCTGCCACTAACATGAGGACGTTAGCAGCTCCTTCTACAGTCAAGCAGGATGCGGGAGGGTTGTGCCCTGTCCTTAGCTCTCACAGGGAAGCATGCCTTGAAGCCAGCTGTCAACTAGCTGCATTCTTATGGCAGGTGAAGGTAGCAGTATTCTGAGACAGGAGGTTCCCAGATTACCACTCTACTGCACCTGGAGATACCCTCCAGGTCTGCATTGTTAACTTGCGTCTCAGAAGCCTCTGGCAAACGTCTCTGGTGAAGACGTGCGAAACTCACTCTGCAGGCAGTGTGGAACTGTGTGGGACTGAGGGTGAGCTCAACTCTCAGAAGTAAGATGTTTTTGGACAAGGCCTTCAACTACCTACTCACGTATGGAACTTAGTATGTAGCACCAGTCTACCCCAGGAATTACTAGGAAATCGCTTGATTGAGCTTGGAGGCACTCGTCTTGTGTGCCGGGAGATTCCAGTTACCTCTCCCAACACTTGCGTCAAGCAGCGAGCCTAGGCCTTTTGGAAGCGAAAGGTAGCGGCAGGCACGATGTAGGGTTACAGGCCATGAGCTCAACTCTCAGAAGTGTGTATGCATGGGAGGCAGATGTCTGCTACCCACTCGGACATGGGAGTTGGAACCTAGCTACACTCCTATTGAAGAAGGATGTTGGAAATCGCTGTATTCAACTCAGATACACGGGAGTTCAGGCCCAATGCTTACACATGCTTTTCCCACAACCTATCCCAGCCACTAACATAAGGAGGTTAGCAGGTACGTCTACAGTCAGGCAGGATGCGGGAGGGTTCTGCCCTGTCCTCAACTCTCACAGGGAAGCATGCCTAGAAGCCAGCTCTCAACTAGCTGCATTCTTATGACAGTGTGAAGGTAGCAGTATTCTGAGTAAGGAGGTTCCCAGATTGCCACACTCCGGCACCTGGAGATACCCTCCAGATCTGCATTGTTAACTTGCGTCTCAGAGGCCTCTGGCAAAAGTCTCTGGTGAAGACGTGGGAAACTCACTCTGCAGGCAGTGTGGAACTGTGAGGGACTGAGGGTGAGCTCAACTCTCGGAAGTAAGATGATTTTGGACAAGGCGTTCAGCTACCTTCTCACATATGGAACTTAGTATGTAGCACCAGTCTACCCCAGGAATTACTGGGAAATCGCTGGATTGAGCTTGGAGGCACTAGTCTTGTGTGCCGGCAGATTCCAGTTACCTCTCCCAACACTTCGGTGAAGCAGCGAGCCTAGGCCTTTTGGAAGCGAAAGGTAGCTGCAGGCAGGAGGTAGGGTTACAGGCCATAAGCTCAACTCTCAGAAGTGGGTATGCATGGGAGGCAGATGTCTGCTACCCACTCTGACATGCGAGTGGGAACCTAGCTACACTCTGATGAAGAAGGACTTTGGAAATCGCTGTATTCAACTCAGATACACGTGGGTTCAGGCACAACGATTCCACATGCTTTTCTCACAACCTTTCCCTGCCACTAACATGAGGACGTTAGCAGCTCCTTCTACAGTCAAGCAGGATGCGGGAGGGTTGTGCCCTGTCCTTAGCTCTCACAGGGAAGCATGCCTTGAAGCCAGCTGTCAACTAGCTGCATTCTTATGGCAGGGTGAAGGTAGCAGTATTCTGAGACAGGAGGTTCCCAGATTACCACTCTACTGCACCTGGAGATACCCTCCAGGTCTGCATTGTTAACTTGCGTCTCAGAAGCCTCTGGCAAACGTCTCTGGTGAAGACGTGCGAAACTCACTCTGCAGGCAGTGTGGAACTGTGTGGGACTGAGGGTGAGCTCAACTCTCAGAAGTAAGATGTTTTTGGACAAGGCCTTCAACTACCTACTCACGTATGGAACTTAGTATGTAGCACCAGTCTACCCCAGGAATTACTAGGAAATCGCTTGATTGAGCTTGGAGGCACTCGTCTTGTGTGCCGGGAGATTCCAGTTACCTCTCCCAACACTTGCGTCAAGCAGCGAGCCTAGGCCTTTTGGAAGCGAAAGGTAGCGGCAGGCACGATGTAGGGTTACAGGCCATGAGCTCAACTCTCAGAAGTGTGTATGCATGGGAGGCAGATGTCTGCTACCCACTCGGACATGGGAGTTGGAACCTAGCTACACTCCTATTGAAGAAGGATGTTGGAAATCGCTGTATTCAACTCAGATACACGGGAGTTCAGGCCCAATGCTTACACATGCTTTTCCCACAACCTATCCCAGCCACTAACATAAGGAGGTTAGCAGGTACGTCTACAGTCAGGCAGGATGCGGGAGGGTTCTGCCCTGTCCTCAACTCTCACAGGGAAGCATGCCTAGAAGCCAGCTCTCAACTAGCTGCATTCTTATGACAGTGTGAAGGTAGCAGTATTCTGAGTAAGGAGGGTCCCAGATTGCCACTCTCCGGCACCTGGAGATACCGTCCAGGTCTGCATTGTTAACTTGCGTCTCAGAGGCCTCTGGCAAAAGTCTCTGGTGAAGACGTGGGAAACTCACTCTGCAGGCAGTGTGGAACTGTGAGGGACTGAGGGTGAGCTCACCTCTCGGCAGTAAGATGATTTTGGACAAGGCGTTCAGCTACCTTCTCACATATGGAACTTAGTATGTAGCACCAGTCTACCCCAGGAATTACTGGGAAATCGCTGGATTGAGCTTAGAGGCACTAGTCTTGTGTGCCGGCAGATTCCAGTTACCTCTCCCAACACTTCGGTGAAGCAGCGAGCCTAGGCCTTTTGGAAGCGAAAGGTAGCTGCAGGCAGGAGGTAGGGTTACAGGCCATAAGCTCAACTCTCAGAAGTGGGTATGCATGGGAGGCAGATGTCTGCTACCCACTCGGACATGCGAGTGGGAACCTAGCTACACTCTGATGAAGAAGGACATTGGAAATCGCTGTATTCAACTCAGATACACGTGGGTTCAGGCACAACGATTCCACATGCTTTTCTCACAACCTTTCCCTGCCACTAACATGAGGACGTTAGCAGCTCCTTCTACAGTCAAGCAGGATGCGGGAGGGTTGTGCCCTGTCCTTAGCTCTCACAGGGAAGCATGCCTTGAAGCCAGCTGTCAACTAGCTGCATTCTTATGGCAGGGTGAAGGTAGCAGTATTCTGAGACAGGAGGTTCCCAGATTACCACTCTACTGCACCTGGAGATACCCTCCAGGTCTGCATTGTTAACTTGCGTCTCAGAAGCCTCTGGCAAACGTCTCTGGTGAAGACGTGCGAAACTCACTCTGCAGGCAGTGTGGAACTGTGTGGGACTGAGGGTGAGCTCAACTCTCAGAAGTAAGATGTTTTTGGACAAGGCCTTCAACTACCTACTCACGTATGGAACTTAGTATGTACCACCAGTCTACCCCAGGAATTACTAGGAAATCGCTTGATTGAGCTTGGAGGCACTCGTCTTGTGTGCCGGGAGATTCCAGTTACCTCTCCCAACACTTGCGTCAAGCAGCGAGCCTAGGCCTTTTGGAAGCGAAAGGTAGCGGCAGGCACGATGTAGGGTTACAGGCCATGAGCTCAACTCTCAGAAGTGTGTATGCATGGGAGGCAGATGTCTGCTACCCACTCGGACATGGGAGTTGGAACCTAGCTACACTCCTATTGAAGAAGGATGTTGGAAATCGCTGTATTCAACTCAGATACACGGGAGTTCAGGCCCAATGCTTACACATGCTTTTCCCACAACCTATCCCAGCCACTAACATAAGGAGGTTAGCAGGTACGTCTACAGTCAGGCAGGATGCGGGAGGGTTCTGCCCTGTCCTCAACTCTCACAGGGAAGCATGCCTAGAAGCCAGCTCTCAACTAGCTGCATTCTTATGACAGTGTGAAGGTAGCAGTATTCTGAGTAAGGAGGTTCCCAGATTGCCACACTCCGGCACCTGGAGATACCCTCCAGATCTGCATTGTTAACTTGCGTCTCAGAGGCCTCTGGCAAAAGTCTCTGGTGAAGACGTGGGAAACTCACTCTGCAGGCAGTGTGGAACTGTGAGGGACTGAGGGTGAGCTCAACTCTCGGAAGTAAGATGATTTTGGACAAGGCGTTCAGCTACCTTCTCACATATGGAACTTAGTATGTAGCACCAGTCTACCCCAGGAATTACTGGGAAATCGCTGGATTGAGCTTGGAGGCACTAGTCTTGTGTGCCGGCAGATTCCAGTTACCTCTCCCAACACTTCGGTGAAGCAGCGAGCCTAGGCCTTTTGGAAGCGAAAGGTAGCTGCAGGCAGGAGGTAGGGTTACAGGCCATAAGCTCAACTCTCAGAAGTGGGTATGCATGGGAGGCAGATGTCTGCTACCCACTCTGACATGCGAGTGGGAACCTAGCTACACTCTGATGAAGAAGGACTTTGGAAATCGCTGTATTCAACTCAGATACACGTGGGTTCAGGCACAACGATTCCACATGCTTTTCTCACAACCTTTCCCTGCCACTAACATGAGGACGTTAGCAGCTCCTTCTACAGTCAAGCAGGATGCGGGAGGGTTGTGCCCTGTCCTTAGCTCTCACAGGGAAGCATGCCTTGAAGCCAGCTGTCAACTAGCTGCATTCTTATGGCAGGGTGAAGGTAGCAGTATTCTGAGACAGGAGGTTCCCAGATTACCACTCTACTGCACCTGGAGATACCCTCCAGGTCTGCATTGTTAACTTGCGTCTCAGAAGCCTCTGGCAAACGTCTCTGGTGAAGACGTGCGAAACTCACTCTGCAGGCAGTGTGGAACTGTGTGGGACTGAGGGTGAGCTCAACTCTCAGAAGTAAGATGTTTTTGGACAAGGCCTTCAACTACCTACTCACGTATGGAACTTAGTATGTAGCACCAGTCTACCCCAGGAATTACTAGGAAATCGCTTGATTGAGCTTGGAGGCACTCGTCTTGTGTGCCGGGAGATTCCAGTTACCTCTCCCAACACTTGCGTCAAGCAGCGAGCCTAGGCCTTTTGGAAGCGAAAGGTAGCGGCAGGCACGATGTAGGGTTACAGGCCATGAGCTCAACTCTCAGAAGTGTGTATGCATGGGAGGCAGATGTCTGCTACCCACTCGGACATGGGAGTTGGAACCTAGCTACACTCCTATTGAAGAAGGATGTTGGAAATCGCTGTATTCAACTCAGATACACGGGAGTTCAGGCCCAATGCTTACACATGCTTTTCCCACAACCTATCCCAGCCACTAACATAAGGAGGTTAGCAGGTACGTCTACAGTCAGGCAGGATGCGGGAGGGTTCTGCCCTGTCCTCAACTCTCACAGGGAAGCATGCCTAGAAGCCAGCTCTCAACTAGCTGCATTCTTATGACAGTGTGAAGGTAGCAGTATTCTGAGTAAGGAGGGTCCCAGATTGCCACTCTCCGGCACCTGGAGATACCGTCCAGGTCTGCATTGTTAACTTGCGTCTCAGAGGCCTCTGGCAAAAGTCTCTGGTGAAGACGTGGGAAACTCACTCTGCAGGCAGTGTGGAACTGTGAGGGACTGAGGGTGAGCTCACCTCTCGGCAGTAAGATGATTTTGGACAAGGCGTTCAGCTACCTTCTCACATATGGAACTTAGTATGTAGCACCAGTCTACCCCAGGAATTACTGGGAAATCGCTGGATTGAGCTTAGAGGCACTAGTCTTGTGTGCCGGCAGATTCCAGTTACCTCTCCCAACACTTCGGTGAAGCAGCGAGCCTAGGCCTTTTGGAAGCGAAAGGTAGCTGCAGGCAGCAGGTAGGGTTACAGGCCATAAGCTCAACTCTCAGAAGTGGGTATGCATGGGAGGCAAATGTCTGCTACCCACTCGGACATGCGAGTGGGAACCTAGCTACACTCTGATGAAGAAGGACTTTGGAAATCGCTGTATTCAACTCAGATACACGTGGGTTCAGGCACAACGATTCCACATGCTTTTCTCACAACCTTTCCCTGCCACTAACATGAGGACGTTAGCAGCTCCTTCTACAGTCAAGCAGGATGCGGGAGGGTTGTGCCCTGTCCTTAGCTCTCACAGGGAAGCATGCCTTGAAGCCAGCTGTCAACTAGCTGCATTCTTATGGCAGGGTGAAGGTAGCAGTATTCTGAGACAGGAGGTTCCCAGATTACCACTCTACTGCACCTGGAGATACCCTCCAGGTCTGCATTGTTAACTTGCGTCTCAGAAGCCTCTGGCAAACGTCTCTGGTGAAGACGTGCGAAACTCACTCTGCAGGCAGTGTGGAACTGTGTGGGACTGAGGGTGAGCTCAACTCTCAGAAGTAAGATGTTTTTGGACAAGGCCTTCAACTACCTACTCACGTATGGAACTTAGTATGTACCACCAGTCTACCCCAGGAATTACTAGGAAATCGCTTGATTGAGCTTGGAGGCACTCGTCTTGTGTGCCGGGAGATTCCAGTTACCTCTCCCAACACTTGCGTCAAGCAGCGAGCCTAGGCCTTTTGGAAGCGAAAGGTAGCGGCAGGCACGATGTAGGGTTACAGGCCATGAGCTCAACTCTCAGAAGTGTGTATGCATGGGAGGCAGATGTCTGCTACCCACTCGGACATGGGAGTTGGAACCTAGCTACACTCCTATTGAAGAAGGATGTTGGAAATCGCTGTATTCAACTCAGATACACGGGAGTTCAGGCCCAATGCTTACACATGCTTTTCCCACAACCTATCCCAGCCACTAACATAAGGAGGTTAGCAGGTACGTCTACAGTCAGGCAGGATGCGGGAGGGTTCTGCCCTGTCCTCAACTCTCACAGGGAAGCATGCCTAGAAGCCAGCTCTCAACTAGCTGCATTCTTATGACAGTGTGAAGGTAGCAGTATTCTGAGTAAGGAGGTTCCCAGATTGCCACACTCCGGCACCTGGAGATACCCTCCAGATCTGCATTGTTAACTTGCGTCTCAGAGGCCTCTGGCAAAAGTCTCTGGTGAAGACGTGGGAAACTCACTCTGCAGGCAGTGTGGAACTGTGAGGGACTGAGGGTGAGCTCAACTCTCGGAAGTAAGATGATTTTGGACAAGGCGTTCAGCTACCTTCTCACATATGGAACTTAGTATGTAGCACCAGTCTACCCCAGGAATTACTGGGAAATCGCTGGATTGAGCTTGGAGGCACTAGTCTTGTGTGCCGGCAGATTCCAGTTACCTCTCCCAACACTTCGGTGAAGCAGCGAGCCTAGGCCTTTTGGAAGCGAAAGGTAGCTGCAGGCAGGAGGTAGGGTTACAGGCCATAAGCTCAACTCTCAGAAGTGGGTATGCATGGGAGGCAGATGTCTGCTACCCACTCTGACATGCGAGTGGGAACCTAGCTACACTCTGATGAAGAAGGACTTTGGAAATCGCTGTATTCAACTCAGATACACGTGGGTTCAGGCACAACGATTCCACATGCTTTTCTCACAACCTTTCCCTGCCACTAACATGAGGACGTTAGCAGCTCCTTCTACAGTCAAGCAGGATGCGGGAGGGTTGTGCCCTGTCCTTAGCTCTCACAGGGAAGCATGCCTTGAAGCCAGCTGTCAACTAGCTGCATTCTTATGGCAGGGTGAAGGTAGCAGTATTCTGAGACAGGAGGTTCCCAGATTACCACTCTACTGCACCTGGAGATACCCTCCAGGTCTGCATTGTTAACTTGCGTCTCAGAAGCCTCTGGCAAACGTCTCTGGTGAAGACGTGCGAAACTCACTCTGCAGGCAGTGTGGAACTGTGTGGGACTGAGGGTGAGCTCAACTCTCAGAAGTAAGATGTTTTTGGACAAGGCCTTCAACTACCTACTCACGTATGGAACTTAGTATGTAGCACCAGTCTACCCCAGGAATTACTAGGAAATCGCTTGATTGAGCTTGGAGGCACTCGTCTTGTGTGCCGGGAGATTCCAGTTACCTCTCCCAACACTTGCGTCAAGCAGCGAGCCTAGGCCTTTTGGAAGCGAAAGGTAGCGGCAGGCACGATGTAGGGTTACAGGCCATGAGCTCAACTCTCAGAAGTGTGTATGCATGGGAGGCAGATGTCTGCTACCCACTCGGACATGGGAGTTGGAACCTAGCTACACTCCTATTGAAGAAGGATGTTGGAAATCGCTGTATTCAACTCAGATACACGGGAGTTCAGGCCCAATGCTTACACATGCTTTTCCCACAACCTATCCCAGCCACTAACATAAGGAGGTTAGCAGGTACGTCTACAGTCAGGCAGGATGCGGGAGGGTTCTGCCCTGTCCTCAACTCTCACAGGGAAGCATGCCTAGAAGCCAGCTCTCAACTAGCTGCATTCTTATGACAGTGTGAAGGTAGCAGTATTCTGAGTAAGGAGGGTCCCAGATTGCCACTCTCCGGCACCTGGAGATACCGTCCAGGTCTGCATTGTTAACTTGCGTCTCAGAGGCCTCTGGCAATAGTCTCTGGTGAAGACGTGGGAAACTCACTCTGCAGGCAGTGTGGAACTGTGAGGGACTGAGGGTGAGCTCACCTCTCGGCAGTAAGATGATTTTGGACAAGGCGTTCAGCTACCTTCTCACATATGGAACTTAGTATGTAGCACCAGTCTACCCCAGGAATTACTGGGAAATCGCTGGATTGAGCTTAGAGGCACTAGTCTTGTGTGCCGGCAGATTCCAGTTACCTCTCCCAACACTTCGGTGAAGCAGCGAGCCTAGGCCTTTTGGAAGCGAAAGGTAGCTGCAGGCAGCAGGTAGGGTTACAGGCCATAAGCTCAACTCTCAGAAGTGGGTATGCATGGGAGGCAGATGTCTGCTACCCACTCGGACATGCGAGTGGGAACCTAGCTACACTCTGATGAAGAAGGACTTTGGAAATCGCTGTATTCAACTCAGATACACGTGGGTTCAGGCACAACGATTCCACATGCTTTTCTCACAACCTTTCCCTGCCACTAACATGAGGACGTTAGCAGCTCCTTCTACAGTCAAGCAGGATGCGGGAGGGTTGTGCCCTGTCCTTAGCTCTCACAGGGAAGCATGCCTTGAAGCCAGCTGTCAACTAGCTGCATTCTTATGGCAGGGTGAAGGTAGCAGTATTCTGAGACAGGAGGTTCCCAGATTACCACTCTACTGCACCTGGAGATACCCTCCAGGTCTGCATTGTTAACTTGCGTCTCAGAAGCCTCTGGCAAACGTCTCTGGTGAAGACGTGCGAAACTCACTCTGCAGGCAGTGTGGAACTGTGTGGGACTGAGGGTGAGCTCAACTCTCAGAAGTAAGATGTTTTTGGACAAGGCCTTCAACTACCTACTCACGTATGGAACTTAGTATGTAGCACCAGTCTACCCCAGGAATTACTAGGAAATCGCTTGATTGAGCTTGGAGGCACTCGTCTTGTGTGCCGGGAGATTCCAGTTACCTCTCCCAACACTTGCGTCAAGCAGCGAGCCTAGGCCTTTTGGAAGCGAAAGGTAGCGGCAGGCACGATGTAGGGTTACAGGCCATGAGCTCAACTCTCAGAAGTGTGTATGCATGGGAGGCAGATGTCTGCTACCCACTCGGACATGGGAGTTGGAACCTAGCTACACTCCTATTGAAGAAGGATGTTGGAAATCGCTGTATTCAACTCAGATACACGGGAGTTCAGGCCCAATGCTTACACATGCTTTTCCCACAACCTATCCCAGCCACTAACATAAGGAGGTTAGCAGGTACGTCTACAGTCAGGCAGGATGCGGGAGGGTTCTGCCCTGTCCTCAACTCTCACAGGGAAGCATGCCTAGAAGCCAGCTCTCAACTAGCTGCATTCTTATGACAGTGTGAAGGTAGCAGTATTCTGAGTAAGGAGGGTCCCAGATTGCCACTCTCCGGCACCTGGAGATACCGTCCAGGTCTGCATTGTTAACTTGCGTCTCAGAGGCCTCTGGCAAAAGTCTCTGGTGAAGACGTGGGAAACTCACTCTGCAGGCAGTGTGGAACTGTGAGGGACTGAGGGTGAGCTCACCTCTCGGCAGTAAGATGATTTTGGACAAGGCGTTCAGCTACCTTCTCACATATGGAACTTAGTATGTAGCACCAGTCTACCCCAGGAATTACTGGGAAATCGCTGGATTGAGCTTAGAGGCACTAGTCTTGTGTGCCGGCAGATTCCAGTTACCTCTCCCAACACTTCGGTGAAGCAGCGAGCCTAGGCCTTTTGGAAGCGAAAGGTAGCTGCAGGCAGGAGGTAGGGTTACAGGCCATAAGCTCAACTCTCAGAAGTGGGTATGCATGGGAGGCAGATGTCTGCTACCCACTCGGACATGCGAGTGGGAACCTAGCTACACTCTGATGAAGAAGGACATTGGAAATCGCTGTATTCAACTCAGATACACGTGGGTTCAGGCACAACGATTCCACATGCTTTTCTCACAACCTTTCCCTGCCACTAACATGAGGACGTTAGCAGCTCCTTCTACAGTCAAGCAGGATGCGGGAGGGTTGTGCCCTGTCCTTAGCTCTCACAGGGAAGCATGCCTTGAAGCCAGCTGTCAACTAGCTGCATTCTTATGGCAGGGTGAAGGTAGCAGTATTCTGAGACAGGAGGTTCCCAGATTACCACTCTACTGCACCTGGAGATACCCTCCAGGTCTGCATTGTTAACTTGCGTCTCAGAAGCCTCTGGCAAACGTCTCTGGTGAAGACGTGCGAAACTCACTCTGCAGGCAGTGTGGAACTGTGTGGGACTGAGGGTGAGCTCAACTCTCAGAAGTAAGATGTTTTTGGACAAGGCCTTCAACTACCTACTCACGTATGGAACTTAGTATGTAGCACCAGTCTACCCCAGGAATTACTAGGAAATCGCTTGATTGAGCTTGGAGGCACTCGTCTTGTGTGCCGGGAGATTCCAGTTACCTCTCCCAACACTTGCGTCAAGCAGCGAGCCTAGGCCTTTTGGAAGCGAAAGGTAGCGGCAGGCACGATGTAGGGTTACAGGCCATGAGCTCAACTCTCAGAAGTGTGTATGCATGGGAGGCAGATGTCTGCTACCCACTCGGACATGGGAGTTGGAACCTAGCTACACTCCTATTGAAGAAGGATGTTGGAAATCGCTGTATTCAACTCAGATACACGGGAGTTCAGGCCCAATGCTTACACATGCTTTTCCCACAACCTATCCCAGCCACTAACATAAGGAGGTTAGCAGGTACGTCTACAGTCAGGCAGGATGCGGGAGGGTTCTGCCCTGTCCTCAACTCTCACAGGGAAGCATGCCTAGAAGCCAGCTCTCAACTAGCTGCATTCTTATGACAGTGTGAAGGTAGCAGTATTCTGAGTAAGGAGGGTCCCAGATTGCCACTCTCCGGCACCTGGAGATACCGTCCAGGTCTGCATTGTTAACTTGCGTCTCAGAGGCCTCTGGCAAAAGTCTCTGGTGAAGACGTGGGAAACTCACTCTGCAGGCAGTGTGGAACTGTGAGGGACTGAGGGTGAGCTCACCTCTCGGCAGTAAGATGATTTTGGACAAGGCGTTCAGCTACCTTCTCACATATGGAACTTAGTATGTAGCACCAGTCTACCCCAGGAATTACTGGGAAATCGCTGGATTGAGCTTAGAGGCACTAGTCTTGTGTGCCGGCAGATTCCAGTTACCTCTCCCAACACTTCGGTGAAGCAGCGAGCCTAGGCCTTTTGGAAGCGAAAGGTAGCTGCAGGCAGCAGGTAGGGTTACAGGCCATAAGCTCAACTCTCAGAAGTGGGTATGCATGGGAGGCAGATGTCTGCTACCCACTCGGACATGCGAGTGGGAACCTAGCTACACTCTGATGAAGAAGGACTTTGGAAATCGCTGTATTCAACTCAGATACACGTGGGTTCAGGCACAACGATTCCACATGCTTTTCTCACAACCTTTCCCTGCCACTAACATGAGGACGTTAGCAGCTCCTTCTACAGTCAAGCAGGATGCGGGAGGGTTGTGCCCTGTCCTTAGCTCTCACAGGGAAGCATGCCTTGAAGCCAGCTGTCAACTAGCTGCATTCTTATGGCAGGGTGAAGGTAGCAGTATTCTGAGACAGGAGGTTCCCAGATTACCACTCTACTGCACCTGGAGATACCCTCCAGGTCTGCATTGTTAACTTGCGTCTCAGAAGCCTCTGGCAAACGTCTCTGGTGAAGACGTGCGAAACTCACTCTGCAGGCAGTGTGGAACTGTGTGGGACTGAGGGTGAGCTCAACTCTCAGAAGTAAGATGTTTTTGGACAAGGCCTTCAACTACCTACTCACGTATGGAACTTAGTATGTACCACCAGTCTACCCCAGGAATTACTAGGAAATCGCTTGATTGAGCTTGGAGGCACTCGTCTTGTGTGCCGGGAGATTCCAGTTACCTCTCCCAACACTTGCGTCAAGCAGCGAGCCTAGGCCTTTTGGAAGCGAAAGGTAGCGGCAGGCACGATGTAGGGTTACAGGCCATGAGCTCAACTCTCAGAAGTGTGTATGCATGGGAGGCAGATGTCTGCTACCCACTCGGACATGGGAGTTGGAACCTAGCTACACTCCTATTGAAGAAGGATGTTGGAAATCGCTGTATTCAACTCAGATACACGGGAGTTCAGGCCCAATGCTTACACATGCTTTTCCCACAACCTATCCCAGCCACTAACATAAGGAGGTTAGCAGGTACGTCTACAGTCAGGCAGGATGCGGGAGGGTTCTGCCCTGTCCTCAACTCTCACAGGGAAGCATGCCTAGAAGCCAGCTCTCAACTAGCTGCATTCTTATACAGTGTGAAGGTAGCAGTATTCTGAGTAAGGAGGTTCCCAGATTGCCACACTCCGGCACCTGGAGATACCCTCCAGATCTGCATTGTTAACTTGCGTCTCAGAGGCCTCTGGCAAAAGTCTCTGGTGAAGACGTGGGAAACTCACTCTGCAGGCAGTGTGGAACTGTGAGGGACTGAGGGTGAGCTCAACTCTCGGAAGTAAGATGATTTTGGACAAGGCGTTCAGCTACCTTCTCACATATGGAACTTAGTATGTAGCACCAGTCTACCCCAGGAATTACTGGGAAATCGCTGGATTGAGCTTGGAGGCACTAGTCTTGTGTGCCGGCAGATTCCAGTTACCTCTCCCAACACTTCGGTGAAGCAGCGAGCCTAGGCCTTTTGGAAGCGAAAGGTAGCTGCAGGCAGCAGGTAGGGTTACAGGCCATAAGCTCAACTCTCAGAAGTGGGTATGCATGGGAGGCAGATGTCTGCTACCCACTCGGACATGCGAGTGGGAACCTAGCTACACTCTGATGAAGAAGGACATTGGAAATCGCTGTATTCAACTCAGATACACGTGGGTTCAGGCACAACGATTCCACATGCTTTTCTCACAACCTTTCCCTGCCACTAACATGAGGACGTTAGCAGCTCCTTCTACAGTCAAGCAGGATGCGGGAGGGTTGTGCCCTGTCCTTAGCTCTCACAGGGAAGCATGCCTTGAAGCCAGCTGTCAACTAGCTGCATTCTTATGGCAGGGTGAAGGTAGCAGTATTCTGAGACAGGAGGTTCCCAGATTACCACTCTACTGCACCTGGAGATACCCTCCAGGTCTGCATTGTTAACTTGCGTCTCAGAAGCCTCTGGCAAACGTCTCTGGTGAAGACGTGCGAAACTCACTCTGCAGGCAGTGTGGAACTGTGTGGGACTGAGGGTGAGCTCAACTCTCAGAAGTAAGATGTTTTTGGACAAGGCCTTCAACTACCTACTCACGTATGGAACTTAGTATGTAGCACCAGTCTACCCCAGGAATTACTAGGAAATCGCTTGATTGAGCTTGGAGGCACTCGTCTTGTGTGCCGGGAGATTCCAGTTACCTCTCCCAACACTTGCGTCAAGCAGCGAGCCTAGGCCTTTTGGAAGCGAAAGGTAGCGGCAGGCACGATGTAGGGTTACAGGCCATGAGCTCAACTCTCAGAAGTGTGTATGCATGGGAGGCAGATGTCTGCTACCCACTCGGACATGGGAGTTGGAACCTAGCTACACTCCTATTGAAGAAGGATGTTGGAAATCGCTGTATTCAACTCAGATACACGGGAGTTCAGGCCCAATGCTTACACATGCTTTTCCCACAACCTATCCCAGCCACTAACATAAGGAGGTTAGCAGGTACGTCTACAGTCAGGCAGGATGCGGGAGGGTTCTGCCCTGTCCTCAACTCTCACAGGGAAGCATGCCTAGAAGCCAGCTCTCAACTAGCTGCATTCTTATGACAGTGTGAAGGTAGCAGTATTCTGAGTAAGGAGGGTCCCAGATTGCCACTCTCCGGCACCTGGAGATACCGTCCAGGTCTGCATTGTTAACTTGCGTCTCAGAGGCCTCTGGCAAAAGTCTCTGGTGAAGACGTGGGAAACTCACTCTGCAGGCAGTGTGGAACTGTGAGGGACTGAGGGTGAGCTCACCTCTCGGCAGTAAGATGATTTTGGACAAGGCGTTCAGCTACCTTCTCACATATGGAACTTAGTATGTAGCACCAGTCTACCCCAGGAATTACTGGGAAATCGCTGGATTGAGCTTAGAGGCACTAGTCTTGTGTGCCGGCAGATTCCAGTTACCTCTCCCAACACTTCGGTGAAGCAGCGAGCCTAGGCCTTTTGGAAGCGAAAGGTAGCTGCAGGCAGCAGGTAGGGTTACAGGCCATAAGCTCAACTCTCAGAAGTGGGTATGCATGGGAGGCAGATGTCTGCTACCCACTCGGACATGCGAGTGGGAACCTAGCTACACTCTGATGAAGAAGGACATTGGAAATCGCTGTATTCAACTCAGATACACGTGGGTTCAGGCACAACGATTCCACATGCTTTTCTCACAACCTTTCCCTGCCACTAACATGAGGACGTTAGCAGCTCCTTCTACAGTCAAGCAGGATGCGGGAGGGTTGTGCCCTGTCCTTAGCTCTCACAGGGAAGCATGCCTTGAAGCCAGCTGTCAACTAGCTGCATTCTTATGGCAGGGTGAAGGTAGCAGTATTCTGAGACAGGAGGTTCCCAGATTACCACTCTACTGCACCTGGAGATACCCTCCAGGTCTGCATTGTTAACTTGCGTCTCAGAAGCCTCTGGCAAACGTCTCTGGTGAAGACGTGCGAAACTCACTCTGCAGGCAGTGTGGAACTGTGTGGGACTGAGGGTGAGCTCAACTCTCAGAAGTAAGATGTTTTTGGACAAGGCCTTCAACTACCTACTCACGTATGGAACTTAGTATGTAGCACCAGTCTACCCCAGGAATTACTAGGAAATCGCTTGATTGAGCTTGGAGGCACTCGTCTTGTGTGCCGGGAGATTCCAGTTACCTCTCCCAACACTTGCGTCAAGCAGCGAGCCTAGGCCTTTTGGAAGCGAAAGGTAGCGGCAGGCACGATGTAGGGTTACAGGCCATGAGCTCAACTCTCAGAAGTGTGTATGCATGGGAGGCAGATGTCTGCTACCCACTCGGACATGGGAGTTGGAACCTAGCTACACTCCTATTGAAGAAGGATGTTGGAAATCGCTGTATTCAACTCAGATACACGGAAGTTCAGGCCCAATGCTTACACATGCTTTTCCCACAACCTATCCCAGCCACTAACATAAGGAGGTTAGCAGGTACGTCTACAGTCAGGCAGGATGCGGGAGGGTTCTGCCCTGTCCTCAACTCTCACAGGGAAGCATGCCTAGAAGCCAGCTCTCAACTAGCTGCATTCTTATGACAGTGTGAAGGTAGCAGTATTCTGAGTAAGGAGGTTCCCAGATTGCCACACTCCGGCACCTGGAGATACCCTCCAGATCTGCATTGTTAACTTGCGTCTCAGAGGCCTCTGGCAAAAGTCTCTGGTGAAGACGTGGGAAACTCACTCTGCAGGCAGTGTGGAACTGTGAGGGACTGAGGGTGAGCTCAACTCTCGGAAGTAAGATGATTTTGGACAAGGCGTTCAGCTACCTTCTCACATATGGAACTTAGTATGTAGCACCAGTCTACCCCAGGAATTACTGGGAAATCGCTGGATTGAGCTTGGAGGCACTAGTCTTGTGTGCCGGCAGATTCCAGTTACCTCTCCCAACACTTCGGTGAAGCAGCGAGCCTAGGCCTTTTGGAAGCGAAAGGTAGCTGCAGGCAGCAGGTAGGGTTACAGGCCATAAGCTCAACTCTCAGAAGTGGGTATGCATGGGAGGCAGATGTCTGCTACCCACTCGGACATGCGAGTGGGAACCTAGCTACACTCTGATGAAGAAGGACATTGGAAATCGCTGTATTCAACTCAGATACACGTGGGTTCAGGCACAACGATTCCACATGCTTTTCTCACAACCTTTCCCTGCCACTAACATGAGGACGTTAGCAGCTCCTTCTACAGTCAAGCAGGATGCGGGAGGGTTGTGCCCTGTCCTTAGCTCTCACAGGGAAGCATGCCTTGAAGCCAGCTGTCAACTAGCTGCATTCTTATGGCAGGGTGAAGGTAGCAGTATTCTGAGACAGGAGGTTCCCAGATTACCACTCTACTGCACCTGGAGATACCCTCCAGGTCTGCATTGTTAACTTGCGTCTCAGAAGCCTCTGGCAAACGTCTCTGGTGAAGACGTGCGAAACTCACTCTGCAGGCAGTGTGGAACTGTGTGGGACTGAGGGTGAGCTCAACTCTCAGAAGTAAGATGTTTTTGGACAAGGCCTTCAACTACCTACTCACGTATGGAACTTAGTATGTAGCACCAGTCTACCCCAGGAATTACTAGGAAATCGCTTGATTGAGCTTGGAGGCACTCGTCTTGTGTGCCGGGAGATTCCAGTTACCTCTTCCAACACTTGCGTCAAGCAGCGAGCCTAGGCCTTTTGGAAGCGAAAGGTAGCGGCAGGCACGATGTAGGGTTACAGGCCATGAGCTCAACTCTCAGAAGTGTGTATGCATGGGAGGCAGATGTCTGCTACCCACTCGGACATGGGAGTTGGAACCTAGCTACACTCCTATTGAAGAAGGATGTTGGAAATCGCTGTATTCAACTCAGATACACGGGAGTTCAGGCCCAATGCTTACACATGCTTTTCCCACAACCTATCCCAGCCACTAACATAAGGAGGTTAGCAGGTACGTCTACAGTCAGGCAGGATGCGGGAGGGTTCTGCCCTGTCCTCAACTCTCACAGGGAAGCATGCCTAGAAGCCAGCTCTCAACTAGCTGCATTCTTATGACAGTGTGAAGGTAGCAGTATTCTGAGTAAGGAGGTTCCCAGATTGCCACACTCCGGCACCTGGAGATACCCTCCAGATCTGCATTGTTAACTTGCGTCTCAGAGGCCTCTGGCAAAAGTCTCTGGTGAAGACGTGGGAAACTCACTCTGCAGGCAGTGTGGAACTGTGAGGGACTGAGGGTGAGCTCAACTCTCGGAAGTAAGATGATTTTGGACAAGGCGTTCAGCTACCTTCTCACATATGGAACTTAGTATGTAGCACCAGTCTACCCCAGGAATTACTGGGAAATCGCTGGATTGAGCTTGGAGGCACTAGTCTTGTGTGCCGGCAGATTCCAGTTACCTCTCCCAACACTTCGGTGAAGCAGCGAGCCTAGGCCTTTTGGAAGCGAAAGGTAGCTGCAGGCAGGAGGTAGGGTTACAGGCCATAAGCTCAACTCTCAGAAGTGGGTATGCATGGGAGGCAGATGTCTGCTACCCACTCTGACATGCGAGTGGGAACCTAGCTACACTCTGATGAAGAAGGACTTTGGAAATCGCTGTATTCAACTCAGATACACGTGGGTTCAGGCACAACGATTCCACATGCTTTTCTCACAACCTTTCCCTGCCACTAACATGAGGACGTTAGCAGCTCCTTCTACAGTCAAGCAGGATGCGGGAGGGTTGTGCCCTGTCCTTAGCTCTCACAGGGAAGCATGCCTTGAAGCCAGCTGTCAACTAGCTGCATTCTTATGGCAGGGTGAAGGTAGCAGTATTCTGAGACAGGAGGTTCCCAGATTACCACTCTACTGCACCTGGAGATACCCTCCAGGTCTGCATTGTTAACTTGCGTCTCAGAAGCCTCTGGCAAACGTCTCTGGTGAAGACGTGCGAAACTCACTCTGCAGGCAGTGTGGAACTGTGTGGGACTGAGGGTGAGCTCAACTCTCAGAAGTAAGATGTTTTTGGACAAGGCCTTCAACTACCTACTCACGTATGGAACTTAGTATGTAGCACCAGTCTACCCCAGGAATTACTAGGAAATCGCTTGATTGAGCTTGGAGGCACTCGTCTTGTGTGCCGGGAGATTCCAGTTACCTCTCCCAACACTTGCGTCAAGCAGCGAGCCTAGGCCTTTTGGAAGCGAAAGGTAGCGGCAGGCACGATGTAGGGTTACAGGCCATGAGCTCAACTCTCAGAAGTGTGTATGCATGGGAGGCAGATGTCTGCTACCCACTCGGACATGGGAGTTGGAACCTAGCTACACTCCTATTGAAGAAGGATGTTGGAAATCGCTGTATTCAACTCAGATACACGGGAGTTCAGGCCCAATGCTTACACATGCTTTTCCCACAACCTATCCCAGCCACTAACATAAGGAGGTTAGCAGGTACGTCTACAGTCAGGCAGGATGCGGGAGGGTTCTGCCCTGTCCTCAACTCTCACAGGGAAGCATGCCTAGAAGCCAGCTCTCAACTAGCTGCATTCTTATGACAGTGTGAAGGTAGCAGTATTCTGAGTAAGGAGGTTCCCAGATTGCCACACTCCGGCACCTGGAGATACCCTCCAGATCTGCATTGTTAACTTGCGTCTCAGAGGCCTCTGGCAAAAGTCTCTGGTGAAGACGTGGGAAACTCACTCTGCAGGCAGTGTGGAACTGTGAGGGACTGAGGGTGAGCTCAACTCTCGGAAGTAAGATGATTTTGGACAAGGCGTTCAGCTACCTTCTCACATATGGAACTTAGTATGTAGCACCAGTCTACCCCAGGAATTACTGGGAAATCGCTGGATTGAGCTTGGAGGCACTAGTCTTGTGTGCCGGCAGATTCCAGTTACCTCTCCCAACACTTCGGTGAAGCAGCGAGCCTAGGCCTTTTGGAAGCGAAAGGTAGCTGCAGGCAGGAGGTAGGGTTACAGGCCATAAGCTCAACTCTCAGAAGTGGGTATGCATGGGAGGCAGATGTCTGCTACCCACTCTGACATGCGAGTGGGAACCTAGCTACACTCTGATGAAGAAGGACTTTGGAAATCGCTGTATTCAACTCAGATACACGTGGGTTCAGGCACAACGATTCCACATGCTTTTCTCACAACCTTTCCCTGCCACTAACATGAGGACGTTAGCAGCTCCTTCTACAGTCAAGCAGGATGCGGGAGGGTTGTGCCCTGTCCTTAGCTCTCACAGGGAAGCATGCCTTGAAGCCAGCTGTCAACTAGCTGCATTCTTATGGCAGGGTGAAGGTAGCAGTATTCTGAGACAGGAGGTTCCCAGATTACCACTCTACTGCACCTGGAGATACCCTCCAGGTCTGCATTGTTAACTTGCGTCTCAGAAGCCTCTGGCAAACGTCTCTGGTGAAGACGTGCGAAACTCACTCTGCAGGCAGTGTGGAACTGTGTGGGACTGAGGGTGAGCTCAACTCTCAGAAGTAAGATGTTTTTGGACAAGGCCTTCAACTACCTACTCACGTATGGAACTTAGTATGTAGCACCAGTCTACCCCAGGAATTACTAGGAAATCGCTTGATTGAGCTTGGAGGCACTCGTCTTGTGTGCCGGGAGATTCCAGTTACCTCTCCCAACACTTGCGTCAAGCAGCGAGCCTAGGCCTTTTGGAAGCGAAAGGTAGCGGCAGGCACGATGTAGGGTTACAGGCCATGAGCTCAACTCTCAGAAGTGTGTATGCATGGGAGGCAGATGTCTGCTACCCACTCGGACATGGGAGTTGGAACCTAGCTACACTCCTATTGAAGAAGGATGTTGGAAATCGCTGTATTCAACTCAGATACACGGGAGTTCAGGCCCAATGCTTACACATGCTTTTCCCACAACCTATCCCAGCCACTAACATAAGGAGGTTAGCAGGTACGTCTACAGTCAGGCAGGATGCGGGAGGGTTATGCCCTGTCCTCAACTCTCACAGGGAAGCATGCCTAGAAGCCAGCTCTCAACTAGCTGCATTCTTATGACAGTGTGAAGGTAGCAGTATTCTGAGTAAGGAGGTTCCCAGATTGCCACACTCCGGCACCTGGAGATACCCTCCAGATCTGCATTGTTAACTTGCGTCTCAGAGGCCTCTGGCAAAAGTCTCTGGTGAAGACGTGGGAAACTCACTCTGCAGGCAGTGTGGAACTGTGAGGGACTGAGTGTGAGCTCAACTCTCAGAAGTAAGATGATTTTGGACAAGGCGTTCAGCTACCTTCTCACATATGGAACTTAGTATGTAGCACCAGTCTACCCCAGGAATTACTGGGAAATCGCTGGATTGAGCTTGGAGGCACTAGTCTTGTGTGCCGGCAGATTCCAGTTACCTCTCCCAACACTTCGGTGAAGCAGCGAGCCTTGGCCTTTTGGAAGCGAAAGGTAGCTGCAGGCAGGAGGTAGGGTTACAGGCCATAAGCTCAACTCTCAGAAGTGGGTATGCATGGGAGGCAGATGTCTGCTACCCACTCTGACATGCGAGTGGGAACCTAGCTACACTCTGATGAAGAAGGACTTTGGAAATCGCTGTATTCAACTCAGATACACGTGGGTTCAGGCACAACGATTCCACATGCTTTTCTCACAACCTTTCCCTGCCACTAACATGAGGACGTTAGCAGCTCCTTCTACAGTCAAGCAGGATGCGGGAGGGTTGTGCCCTGTCCTTAGCTCTCACAGGGAAGCATGCCTTGAAGCCAGCTGTCAACTAGCTGCATTCTTATGGCAGGGTGAAGGTAGCAGTATTCTGAGACAGGAGGTTCCCAGATTACCACTCTACTGCACCTGGAGATACCCTCCAGGTCTGCATTGTTAACTTGCGTCTCAGAAGCCTCTGGCAAACGTCTCTGGTGAAGACGTGCGAAACTCACTCTGCAGGCAGTGTGGAACTGTGTGGGACTGAGGGTGAGCTCAACTCTCAGAAGTAAGATGTTTTTGGACAAGGCCTTCAACTACCTACTCACGTATGGAACTTAGTATGTACCACCAGTCTACCCCAGGAATTACTAGGAAATCGCTTGATTGAGCTTGGAGGCACTCGTCTTGTGTGCCGGGAGATTCCAGTTACCTCTCCCAACACTTGCGTCAAGCAGCGAGCCTAGGCCTTTTGGAAGCGAAAGGTAGCGGCAGGCACGATGTAGGGTTACAGGCCATGAGCTCAACTCTCAGAAGTGTGTATGCATGGGAGGCAGATGTCTGCTACCCACTCGGACATGGGAGTTGGAACCTAGCTACACTCCTATTGAAGAAGGATGTTGGAAATCGCTGTATTCAACTCAGATACACGGGAGTTCAGGCCCAATGCTTACACATGCTTTTCCCACAACCTATCCCAGCCACTAACATAAGGAGGTTAGCAGGTACGTCTACAGTCAGGCAGGATGCGGGAGGGTTCTGCCCTGTCCTCAACTCTCACAGGGAAGCATGCCTAGAAGCCAGCTCTCAACTAGCTGCATTCTTATGACAGTGTGAAGGTAGCAGTATTCTGAGTAAGGAGGGTCCCAGATTGCCACTCTCCGGCACCTGGAGATACCGTCCAGGTCTGCATTGTTAACTTGCGTCTCAGAGGCCTCTGGCAAAAGTCTCTGGTGAAGACGTGGGAAACTCACTCTGCAGGCAGTGTGGAACTGTGAGGGACTGAGGGTGAGCTCACCTCTCGGCAGTAAGATGATTTTGGACAAGGCGTTCAGCTACCTTCTCACATATGGAACTTAGTATGTAGCACCAGTCTACCCCAGGAATTACTGGGAAATCGCTGGATTGAGCTTAGAGGCACTAGTCTTGTGTGCCGGCAGATTCCAGTTACCTCTCCCAACACTTCGGTGAAGCAGCGAGCCTAGGCCTTTTGGAAGCGAAAGGTAGCTGCAGGCAGCAGGTAGGGTTACAGGCCATAAGCTCAACTCTCAGAAGTGGGTATGCATGGGAGGCAGATGTCTGCTACCCACTCGGACATGCGAGTGGGAACCTAGCTACACTCTGATGAAGAAGGACTTTGGAAATCGCTGTATTCAACTCAGATACACGTGGGTTCAGGCACAACGATTCCACATGCTTTTCTCACAACCTTTCCCTGCCACTAACATGAGGACGTTAGCAGCTCCTTCTACAGTCAAGCAGGATGCGGGAGGGTTGTGCCCTGTCCTTAGCTCTCACAGGGAAGCATGCCTTGAAGCCAGCTGTCAACTAGCTGCATTCTTATGGCAGGGTGAAGGTAGCAGTATTCTGAGACAGGAGGTTCCCAGATTACCACTCTACTGCACCTGGAGATACCCTCCAGGTCTGCATTGTTAACTTGCGTCTCAGAAGCCTCTGGCAAACGTCTCTGGTGAAGACGTGCGAAACTCACTCTGCAGGCAGTGTGGAACTGTGTGGGACTGAGGGTGAGCTCAACTCTCAGAAGTAAGATGTTTTTGGACAAGGCCTTCAACTACCTACTCACGTATGGAACTTAGTATGTACCACCAGTCTACCCCAGGAATTACTAGGAAATCGCTTGATTGAGCTTGGAGGCACTCGTCTTGTGTGCCGGGAGATTCCAGTTACCTCTCCCAACACTTGCGTCAAGCAGCGAGCCTAGGCCTTTTGGAAGCGAAAGGTAGCGGCAGGCACGATGTAGGGTTACAGGCCATGAGCTCAACTCTCAGAAGTGTGTATGCATGGGAGGCAGATGTCTGCTACCCACTCGGACATGGGAGTTGGAACCTAGCTACACTCCTATTGAAGAAGGATGTTGGAAATCGCTGTATTCAACTCAGATACACGGGAGTTCAGGCCCAATGCTTACACATGCTTTTCCCACAACCTATCCCAGCCACTAACATAAGGAGGTTAGCAGGTACGTCTACAGTCAGGCAGGATGCGGGAGGGTTCTGCCCTGTCCTCAACTCTCACAGGGAAGCATGCCTAGAAGCCAGCTCTCAACTAGCTGCATTCTTATGACAGTGTGAAGGTAGCAGTATTCTGAGTAAGGAGGGTCCCAGATTGCCACTCTCCGGCACCTGGAGATACCGTCCAGGTCTGCATTGTTAACTTGCGTCTCAGAGGCCTCTGGCAAAAGTCTCTGGTGAAGACGTGGGAAACTCACTCTGCAGGCAGTGTGGAACTGTGAGGGACTGAGGGTGAACTCACCTCTCGGCAGTAAGATGATTTTGGACAAGGCGTTCAGCTACCTTCTCACATATGGAACTTAGTATGTAGCACCAGTCTACCCCAGGAATTACTGGGAAATCGCTGGATTGAGCTTAGAGGCACTAGTCTTGTGTGCCGGCAGATTCCAGTTACCTCTCCCAACACTTCGGTGAAGCAGCGAGCCTAGGCCTTTTGGAAGCGAAAGTTAGCTGCAGGCAGCAGGTAGGGTTACAGGCCATAAGCTCAACTCTCAGAAGTGGGTATGCATGGGAGGCAGATGTCTGCTACCCACTCGGACATGCGAGTGGGAACCTAGCTACACTCTGATGAAGAAGGACATTGGAAATCGCTGTATTCAACTCAGATACACGTGGGTTCAGGCACAACGATTCCACATGCTTTTCTCACAACCTTTCCCTGCCACTAACATGAGGACGTTAGCAGCTCCTTCTACAGTCAAGCAGGATGCGGGAGGGTTGTGCCCTGTCCTTAGCTCTCACAGGGAAGCATGCCTTGAAGCCAGCTGTCAACTAGCTGCATTCTTATGGCAGGGTGAAGGTAGCAGTATTCTGAGACAGGAGGTTCCCAGATTACCACTCTACTGCACCTGGAGATACCCTCCAGGTCTGCATTGTTAACTTGCGTCTCAGAAGCCTCTGGCAAACGTCTCTGGTGAAGACGTGCGAAACTCACTCTGCAGGCAGTGTGGAACTGTGTGGGACTGAGGGTGAGCTCAACTCTCAGAAGTAAGATGTTTTTGGACAAGGCCTTCAACTACCTACTCACGTATGGAACTTAGTATGTAGCACCAGTCTACCCCAGGAATTACTAGGAAATCGCTTGATTGAGCTTGGAGGCACTCGTCTTGTGTGCCGGGAGATTCCAGTTACCTCTCCCAACACTTGCGTCAAGCAGCGAGCCTAGGCCTTTTGGAAGCGAAAGGTAGCGGCAGGCACGATGTAGGGTTACAGGCCATGAGCTCAACTCTCAGAAGTGTGTATGCATGGGAGGCAGATGTCTGCTACCCACTCGGACATGGGAGTTGGAACCTAGCTACACTCCTATTGAAGAAGGATGTTGGAAATCGCTGTATTCAACTCAGATACACGGGAGTTCAGGCCCAATGCTTACACATGCTTTTCCCACAACCTATCCCAGCCACTAACATAAGGAGGTTAGCAGGTACGTCTACAGTCAGGCAGGATGCGGGAGGGTTCTGCCCTGTCCTCAACTCTCACAGGGAAGCATGCCTAGAAGCCAGCTCTCAACTAGCTGCATTCTTATGACAGTGTGAAGGTAGCAGTATTCTGAGTAAGGAGGTTCCCAGATTGCCACACTCCGGCACCTGGAGATACCCTCCAGATCTGCATTGTTAACTTGCGTCTCAGAGGCCTCTGGCAAAAGTCTCTGGTGAAGACGTGGGAAACTCACTCTGCAGGCAGTGTGGAACTGTGAGGGACTGAGGGTGAGCTCAACTCTCGGAAGTAAGATGATTTTGGACAAGGCGTTCAGCTACCTTCTCACATATGGAACTTAGTATGTAGCACCAGTCTACCCCAGGAATTACTGGGAAATCGCTGGATTGAGCTTGGAGGCACTAGTCTTGTGTGCCGGCAGATTCCAGTTACCTCTCCCAACACTTCGGTGAAGCAGCGAGCCTAGGCCTTTTGGAAGCGAAAGGTAGCTGCAGGCAGCAGGTAGGGTTACAGGCCATAAGCTCAACTCTCAGAAGTGGGTATGCATGGGAGGCAGATGTCTGCTACCCACTCGGACATGCGAGTGGGAACCTAGCTACACTCTGATGAAGAAGGACATTGGAAATCGCTGTATTCAACTCAGATACACGTGGGTTCAGGCACAACGATTCCACATGCTTTTCTCACAACCTTTCCCTGCCACTAACATGAGGACGTTAGCAGCTCCTTCTACAGTCAAGCAGGATGCGGGAGGGTTGTGCCCTGTCCTTAGCTCTCACAGGGAAGCATGCCTTGAAGCCAGCTGTCAACTAGCTGCATTCTTATGGCAGGGTGAAGGTAGCAGTATTCTGAGACAGGAGGTTCCCAGATTACCACTCTACTGCACCTGGAGATACCCTCCAGGTCTGCATTGTTAACTTGCGTCTCAGAAGCCTCTGGCAAACGTCTCTGGTGAAGACGTGCGAAACTCACTCTGCAGGCAGTGTGGAACTGTGTGGGACTGAGGGTGAGCTCAACTCTCAGAAGTAAGATGTTTTTGGACAAGGCCTTCAACTACCTACTCACGTATGGAACTTAGTATGTAGCACCAGTCTACCCCAGGAATTACTAGGAAATCGCTTGATTGAGCTTGGAGGCACTCGTCTTGTGTGCCGGGAGATTCCAGTTACCTCTCCCAACACTTGCGTCAAGCAGCGAGCCTAGGCCTTTTGGAAGCGAAAGGTAGCGGCAGGCACGATGTAGGGTTACAGGCCATGAGCTCAACTCTCAGAAGTGTGTATGCATGGGAGGCAGATGTCTGCTACCCACTCGGACATGGGAGTTGGAACCTAGCTACACTCCTATTGAAGAAGGATGTTGGAAATCGCTGTATTCAACTCAGATACACGGGAGTTCAGGCCCAATGCTTACACATGCTTTTCCCACAACCTATCCCAGCCACTAACATAAGGAGGTTAGCAGGTACGTCTACAGTCAGGCAGGATGCGGGAGGGTTCTGCCCTGTCCTCAACTCTCACAGGGAAGCATGCCTAGAAGCCAGCTCTCAACTAGCTGCATTCTTATGACAGTGTGAAGGTAGCAGTATTCTGAGTAAGGAGGGTCCCAGATTGCCACTCTCCGGCACCTGGAGATACCGTCCAGGTCTGCATTGTTAACTTGCGTCTCAGAGGCCTCTGGCAAAAGTCTCTGGTGAAGACGTGGGAAACTCACTCTGCAGGCAGTGTGGAACTGTGAGGGACTGAGGGTGAGCTCACCTCTCGGCAGTAAGATGATTTTGGACAAGGCGTTCAGCTACCTTCTCACATATGGAACTTAGTATGTAGCACCAGTCTACCCCAGGAATTACTGGGAAATCGCTGGATTGAGCTTAGAGGCACTAGTCTTGTGTGCCGGCAGATTCCAGTTACCTCTCCCAACACTTTGGTGAAGCAGCGAGCCTAGGCCTTTTGGAAGCGAAAGGTAGCTGCAGGCAGCAGGTAGGGTTACAGGCCATAAGCTCAACTCTCAGAAGTGGGTATGCATGGGAGGCAGATGTCTGCTACCCACTCGGACATGCGAGTGGGAACCTAGCTACACTCTGATGAAGAAGGACATTGGAAATCGCTGTATTCAACTCAGATACACGTGGGTTCAGGCACAACGATTCCACATGCTTTTCTCACAACCTTTCCCTGCCACTAACATGAGGACGTTAGCAGCTCCTTCTACAGTCAAGCAGGATGCGGGAGGGTTGTGCCCTGTCCTTAGCTCTCACAGGGAAGCATGCCTTGAAGCCAGCTGTCAACTAGCTGCATTCTTATGGCAGGGTGAAGGTAGCAGTATTCTGAGACAGGAGGTTCCCAGATTACCACTCTACTGCACCTGGAGATACCCTCCAGGTCTGCATTGTTAACTTGCGTCTCAGAAGCCTCTGGCAAACGTCTCTGGTGAAGACGTGCGAAACTCACTCTGCAGGCAGTGTGGAACTGTGTGGGACTGAGGGTGAGCTCAACTCTCAGAAGTAAGATGTTTTTGGACAAGGCCTTCAACTACCTACTCACGTATGGAACTTAGTATGTACCACCAGTCTACCCCAGGAATTACTAGGAAATCGCTTGATTGAGCTTGGAGGCACTCGTCTTGTGTGCCGGGAGATTCCAGTTACCTCTCCCAACACTTGCGTCAAGCAGCGAGCCTAGGCCTTTTGGAAGCGAAAGGTAGCGGCAGGCACGATGTAGGGTTACAGGCCATGAGCTCAACTCTCAGAAGTGTGTATGCATGGGAGGCAGATGTCTGCTACCCACTCGGACATGGGAGTTGGAACCTAGCTACACTCCTATTGAAGAAGGATGTTGGAAATCGCTGTATTCAACTCAGATACACGGGAGTTCAGGCCCAATGCTTACACATGCTTTTCCCACAACCTATCCCAGCCACTAACATAAGGAGGTTAGCAGGTACGTCTACAGTCAGGCAGGATGCGGGAGGGTTCTGCCCTGTCCTCAACTCTCACAGGGAAGCATGCCTAGAAGCCAGCTCTCAACTAGCTGCATTCTTATGACAGTGTGAAGGTAGCAGTATTCTGAGTAAGGAGGTTCCCAGATTGCCACACTCCGGCACCTGGAGATACCCTCCAGATCTGCATTGTTAACTTGCGTCTCAGAGGCCTCTGGCAAAAGTCTCTGGTGAAGACGTGGGAAACTCACTCTGCAGGCAGTGTGGAACTGTGAGGGACTGAGGGTGAGCTCACCTCTCGGCAGTAAGATGATTTTGGACAAGGCGTTCAGCTACCTTCTCACATATGGAACTTAGTATGTAGCACCAGTCTACCCCAGGAATTACTGGGAAATCGCTGGATTGAGCTTGGAGGCACTAGTCTTGTGTGCCGGCAGATTCCAGTTACCTCTCCCAACACTTCGGGGAAGCAGCGAGCCTAGGCCTTTTGGAAGCGAAAGGTAGCTGCAGGCAGGAGGTAGGGTTACAGGCCATAAGCTCAACTCTCAGAAGTGGGTATGCATGGGAGGCAGATGTCTGCTACCCACTCGGACATGCGAGTGGGAACCTAGCTACACTCTGATGAAGAAGGACATTGGAAATCGCTGTATTCAACTCAGATACACGTGGGTTCAGGCACAACGATTCCACATGCTTTTCTCACAACCTTTCCCTGCCACTAACATGAGGACGTTAGCAGCTCCTTCTACAGTCAAGCAGGATGCGGGAGGGTTGTGCCCTGTCCTTAGCTCTCACAGGGAAGCATGCCTTGAAGCCAGCTGTCAACTAGCTGCATTCTTATGGCAGGGTGAAGGTAGCAGTATTCTGAGACAGGAGGTTCCCAGATTACCACTCTACTGCACCTGGAGATACCCTCCAGGTCTGCATTGTTAACTTGCGTCTCAGAAGCCTCTGGCAAACGTCTCTGGTGAAGACGTGCGAAACTCACTCTGCAGGCAGTGTGGAACTGTGTGGGACTGAGGGTGAGCTCAACTCTCAGAAGTAAGATGTTTTTGGACAAGGCCTTCAACTACCTACTCACGTATGGAACTTAGTATGTACCACCAGTCTACCCCAGGAATTACTAGGAAATCGCTTGATTGAGCTTGGAGGCACTCGTCTTGTGTGCCGGGAGATTCCAGTTACCTCTTCCAACACTTGCGTCAAGCAGCGAGCCTAGGCCTTTTGGAAGCGAAAGGTAGCGGCAGGCACGATGTAGGGTTACAGGCCATGAGCTCAACTCTCAGAAGTGTGTATGCATGGGAGGCAGATGTCTGCTACCCACTCGGACATGGGAGTTGGAACCTAGCTACACTCCTATTGAAGAAGGATGTTGGAAATCGCTGTATTCAACTCAGATACACGGGAGTTCAGGCCCAATGCTTACACATGCTTTTCCCACAACCTATCCCAGCCACTAACATAAGGAGGTTAGCAGGTACGTCTACAGTCAGGCAGGATGCGGGAGGGTTCTGCCCTGTCCTCAACTCTCACAGGGAAGCATGCCTAGAAGCCAGCTCTCAACTAGCTGCATTCTTATGACAGTGTGAAGGTAGCAGTATTCTGAGTAAGGAGGTTCCCAGATTGCCACACTCCGGCACCTGGAGATACCCTCCAGATCTGCATTGTTAACTTGCGTCTCAGAGGCCTCTGGCAAAAGTCTCTGGTGAAGACGTGGGAAACTCACTCTGCAGGCAGTGTGGAACTGTGAGGGACTGAGGGTGAGCTCAACTCTCGGAAGTAAGATGATTTTGGACAAGGCGTTCAGCTACCTTCTCACATATGGAACTTAGTATGTAGCACCAGTCTACCCCAGGAATTACTGGGAAATCGCTGGATTGAGCTTGGAGGCACTAGTCTTGTGTGCCGGCAGATTCCAGTTACCTCTCCCAACACTTCGGTGAAGCAGCGAGCCTAGGCCTTTTGGAAGCGAAAGGTAGCTGCAGGCAGGAGGTAGGGTTACAGGCCATAAGCTCAACTCTCAGAAGTGGGTATGCATGGGAGGCAGATGTCTGCTACCCACTCTGACATGCGAGTGGGAACCTAGCTACACTCTGATGAAGAAGGACTTTGGAAATCGCTGTATTCAACTCAGATACACGTGGGTTCAGGCACAACGATTCCACATGCTTTTCTCACAACCTTTCCCTGCCACTAACATGAGGACGTTAGCAGCTCCTTCTACAGTCAAGCAGGATGCGGGAGGGTTGTGCCCTGTCCTTAGCTCTCACAGGGAAGCATGCCTTGAAGCCAGCTGTCAACTAGCTGCATTCTTATGGCAGGGTGAAGGTAGCAGTATTCTGAGACAGGAGGTTCCCAGATTACCACTCTACTGCACCTGGAGATACCCTCCAGGTCTGCATTGTTAACTTGCGTCTCAGAAGCCTCTGGCAAACGTCTCTGGTGAAGACGTGCGAAACTCACTCTGCAGGCAGTGTGGAACTGTGTGGGACTGAGGGTGAGCTCAACTCTCAGAAGTAAGATGTTTTTGGACAAGGCCTTCAACTACCTACTCACGTATGGAACTTAGTATGTAGCACCAGTCTACCCCAGGAATTACTAGGAAATCGCTTGATTGAGCTTGGAGGCACTCGTCTTGTGTGCCGGGAGATTCCAGTTACCTCTCCCAACACTTGCGTCAAGCAGCGAGCCTAGGCCTTTTGGAAGCGAAAGGTAGCGGCAGGCACGATGTAGGGTTACAGGCCATGAGCTCAACTCTCAGAAGTGTGTATGCATGGGAGGCAGATGTCTGCTACCCACTCGGACATGGGAGTTGGAACCTAGCTACACTCCTATTGAAGAAGGATGTTGGAAATCGCTGTATTCAACTCAGATACACGGGAGTTCAGGCCCAATGCTTACACATGCTTTTCCCACAACCTATCCCAGCCACTAACATAAGGAGGTTAGCAGGTACGTCTACAGTCAGGCAGGATGCGGGAGGGTTCTGCCCTGTCCTCAACTCTCACAGGGAAGCATGCCTAGAAGCCAGCTCTCAACTAGCTGCATTCTTATGACAGTGTGAAGGTAGCAGTATTCTGAGTAAGGAGGGTCCCAGATTGCCACACTCCAGCACCTGGAGATACCCTCCAGATCTGCATTGTTAACTTGCGTCTCAGAGGCCTCTGGCAAAAGTCTCTGGTGAAGACGTGGGAAACTCACTCTGCAGGCAGTGTGGAACTGTGAGGGACTGAGTGTGAGCTCAACTCTCAGAAGTAAGATGATTTTGGACAAGGCGTTCAGCTACCTTCTCACATATGGAACTTAGTATGTAGCACCAGTCTACCCCAGGAATTACTGGGAAATCGCTGGATTGAGCTTGGAGGCACTAGTCTTGTGTGCCGGCAGATTCCAGTTACCTCTCCCAACACTTCGGTGAAGCAGGGAGCCTTGGCCTTTTGGAAGCGAAAGGTAGCTGCAGGAAGGAGGTAGGGTTACAGGCCATAAGCTCAACTCTCAGAAGTGGGTATGCATGGGAGGCAGATGTCTGCTACCCACTCTGACATGCGAGTGGGAACCTAGCTACACTCTGATGAAGAAGGACTTTGGAAATCGCTGTATTCAACTCAGATACACGTGGGTTCAGGCACAACGATTCCACATGCTTTTCTCACAACCTTTCCCTGCCACTAACATGAGGACGTTAGCAGCTCCTTCTACAGTCAAGCAGGATGCGGGAGGGTTGTGCCCTGTCCTTAGCTCTCACAGGGAAGCATGCCTTGAAGCCAGCTGTCAACTAGCTGCATTCTTATGGCAGGGTGAAGGTAGCAGTATTCTGAGACAGGAGGTTCCCAGATTACCACTCTACTGCACCTGGAGATACCCTCCAGGTCTGCATTGTTAACTTGCGTCTCAGAAGCCTCTGGCAAACGTCTCTGGTGAAGACGTGCGAAACTCACTCTGCAGGCAGTGTGGAACTGTGTGGGACTGAGGGTGAGCTCAACTCTCAGAAGTAAGATGTTTTTGGACAAGGCCTTCAACTACCTACTCACGTATGGAACTTAGTATGTAGCACAAGTCTACCCCAGGAATTACTAGGAAATCGCTTGATTGAGCTTGGAGGCACTCGTCTTGTGTGCCGGGAGATTCCAGTTACCTCTCCCAACACTTGCGTCAAGCAGCGAGCCTAGGCCTTTTGGAAGCGAAAGGTAGCGGCAGGCACGATGTAGGGTTACAGGCCATGAGCTCAACTCTCAGAAGTGTGTATGCATGGGAGGCAGATGTCTGCTACCCACTCGGACATGGGAGTTGGAACCTAGCTACACTCCTATTGAAGAAGGATGTTGGAAATCGCTGTATTCAACTCAGATACACGGGAGTTCAGGCCCAATGCTTACACATGCTTTTCCCACAACCTATCCCAGCCACTAACATAAGGAGGTTAGCAGGTACGTCTACAGTCAGGCAGGATGCGGGAGGGTTCTGCCCTGTCCTCAACTCTCACAGGGAAGCATGCCTAGAAGCCAGCTCTCAACTAGCTGCATTCTTATGACAGTGTGAAGGTAGCAGTATTCTGAGTAAGGAGGTTCCCAGATTGCCACACTCCGGCACCTGGAGATACCCTCCAGATCTGCATTGTTAACTTGCGTCTCAGAGGCCTCTGGCAAAAGTCTCTGGTGAAGACGTGGGAAACTCACTCTGCAGGCAGTGTGGAACTGTGAGGGACTGAGGGTGAGCTCAACTCTCGGAAGTAAGATGATTTTGGACAAGGCGTTCAGCTACCTTCTCACATATGGAACTTAGTATGTAGCACCAGTCTACCCCAGGAATTACTGGGAAATCGCTGGATTGAGCTTGGAGGCACTAGTCTTGTGTGCCGGCAGATTCCAGTTACCTCTCCCAACACTTCGGTGAAGCAGCGAGCCTAGGCCTTTTGGAAGCGAAAGGTAGCTGCAGGCAGGAGGTAGGGTTACAGGCCATAAGCTCAACTCTCAGAAGTGGGTATGCATGGGAGGCAGATGTCTGCTACCCACTCTGACATGCGAGTGGGAACCTAGCTACACTCTGATGAAGAAGGACTTTGGAAATCGCTGTATTCAACTCAGATACACGTGGGTTCAGGCACAACGATTCCACATGCTTTTCTCACAACCTTTCCCTGCCACTAACATGAGGACGTTAGCAGCTCCTTCTACAGTCAAGCAGGATGCGGGAGGGTTGTGCCCTGTCCTTAGCTCTCACAGGGAAGCATGCCTTGAAGCCAGCTGTCAACTAGCTGCATTCTTATGGCAGGGTGAAGGTAGCAGTATTCTGAGACAGGAGGTTCCCAGATTACCACTCTACTGCACCTGGAGATACCCTCCAGGTCTGCATTGTTAACTTGCGTCTCAGAAGCCTCTGGCAAACGTCTCTGGTGAAGACGTGCGAAACTCACTCTGCAGGCAGTGTGGAACTGTGTGGGACTGAGGGTGAGCTCAACTCTCAGAAGTAAGATGTTTTTGGACAAGGCCTTCAACTACCTACTCACGTATGGAACTTAGTATGTAGCACCAGTCTACCCCAGGAATTACTAGGAAATCGCTTGATTGAGCTTGGAGGCACTCGTCTTGTGTGCCGGGAGATTCCAGTTACCTCTCCCAACACTTGCGTCAAGCAGCGAGCCTAGGCCTTTTGGAAGCGAAAGGTAGCGGCAGGCACGATGTAGGGTTACAGGCCATGAGCTCAACTCTCAGAAGTGTGTATGCATGGGAGGCAGATGTCTGCTACCCACTCGGACATGGGAGTTGGAACCTAGCTACACTCCTATTGAAGAAGGATGTTGGAAATCGCTGTATTCAACTCAGATACACGGGAGTTCAGGCCCAATGCTTACACATGCTTTTCCCACAACCTATCCCAGCCACTAACATAAGGAGGTTAGCAGGTACGTCTACAGTCAGGCAGGATGCGGGAGGGTTCTGCCCTGTCCTCAACTCTCACAGGGAAGCATGCCTAGAAGCCAGCTCTCAACTAGCTGCATTCTTATGACAGTGTGAAGGTAGCAGTATTCTGAGTAAGGAGGTTCCCAGATTGCCACACTCCGGCACCTGGAGATACCCTCCAGATCTGCATTGTTAACTTGCGTCTCAGAGGCCTCTGGCAAAAGTCTCTGGTGAAGACGTGGGAAACTCACTCTGCAGGCAGTGTGGAACTGTGAGGGACTGAGGGTGAGCTCAACTCTCGGAAGTAAGATGATTTTGGACAAGGCGTTCAGCTACCTTCTCACATATGGAACTTAGTATGTAGCACCAGTCTACCCCAGGAATTACTGGGAAATCGCTGGATTGAGCTTGGAGGCACTAGTCTTGTGTGCCGGCAGATTCCAGTTACCTCTCCCAACACTTCGGTGAAGCAGCGAGCCTAGGCCTTTTGGAAGCGAAAGGTAGCTGCAGGCAGGAGGTAGGGTTACAGGCCATAAGCTCAACTCTCAGAAGTGGGTATGCATGGGAGGCAGATGTCTGCTACCCACTCTGACATGCGAGTGGGAACCTAGCTACACTCTGATGAAGAAGGACTTTGGAAATCGCTGTATTCAACTCAGATACACGTGGGTTCAGGCACAACGATTCCACATGCTTTTCTCACAACCTTTCCCTGCCACTAACATGAGGACGTTAGCAGCTCCTTCTACAGTCAAGCAGGATGCGGGAGGGTTGTGCCCTGTCCTTAGCTCTCACAGGGAAGCATGCCTTGAAGCCAGCTGTCAACTAGCTGCATTCTTATGGCAGGGTGAAGGTAGCAGTATTCTGAGACAGGAGGTTCCCAGATTACCACTCTACTGCACCTGGAGATACCCTCCAGGTCTGCATTGTTAACTTGCGTCTCAGAAGCCTCTGGCAAACGTCTCTGGTGAAGACGTGCGAAACTCACTCTGCAGGCAGTGTGGAACTGTGTGGGACTGAGGGTGAGCTCAACTCTCAGAAGTAAGATGTTTTTGGACAAGGCGTTCAACTACCTACTCACGTATGGAACTTAGTATGTAGCACCAGTCTACCCCAGGAATTACTAGGAAATCGCTTGATTGAGCTTGGAGGCACTCGTCTTGTGTGCCGGGAGATTCCAGTTACCTCTCCCAACACTTGCGTCAAGCAGCGAGCCTAGGCCTTTTGGAAGCGAAAGGTAGCGGCAGGCACGATGTAGGGTTACAGGCCATGAGCTCAACTCTCAGAAGTGTGTATGCATGGGAGGCAGATGTCTGCTACCCACTCGGACATGGGAGTTGGAACCTAGCTACACTCCTATTGAAGAAGGATGTTGGAAATCGCTGTATTCAACTCAGATACACGGGAGTTCAGGCCCAATGCTTACACATGCTTTTCCCACAACCTATCCCAGCCACTAACATAAGGAGGTTAGCAGGTACGTCTACAGTCAGGCAGGATGCGGGAGGGTTCTGCCCTGTCCTCAACTCTCACAGGGAAGCATGCCTAGAAGCCAGCTCTCAACTAGCTGCATTCTTATGACAGTGTGAAGGTAGCAGTATTCTGAGTAAGGAGGGTCCCAGATTGCCACACTCCGGCACCTGGAGATACCCTCCAGATCTGCATTGTTAACTTGCGTCTCAGAGGCCTCTGGCAAAAGTCTCTGGTGAAGACGTGGGAAACTCACTCTGCAGGCAGTGTGGAACTGTGAGGGACTGAGTGTGAGCTCAACTCTCAGAAGTAAGATGATTTTGGACAAGGCGTTCAGCTACCTTCTCACATATGGAACTTAGTATGTAGCACCAGTCTACCCCAGGAATTACTGGGAAATCGCTGGATTGAGCTTGGAGGCACTAGTCTTGTGTGCCGGCAGATTCCAGTTACCTCTCCCAACACTTCGGTGAAGCAGGGAGCCTTGGCCTTTTGGAAGCGAAAGGTAGCTGCAGGAAGGAGGTAGGGTTACAGGCCATAAGCTCAACTCTCAGAAGTGGGTATGCATGGGAGGCAGATGTCTGCTACCCACTCTGACATGCGAGTGGGAACCTAGCTACACTCTGATGAAGAAGGACTTTGGAAATCGCTGTATTCAACTCAGATACACGTGGGTTCAGGCACAACGATTCCACATGCTTTTCTCACAACCTTTCCCTGCCACTAACATGAGGACGTTAGCAGCTCCTTCTACAGTCAAGCAGGATGCGGGAGGGTTGTGCCCTGTCCTTAGCTCTCACAGGGAAGCATGCCTTGAAGCCAGCTGTCAACTAGCTGCATTCTTATGGCAGGGTGAAGGTAGCAGTATTCTGAGACAGGAGGTTCCCAGATTACCACTCTACTGCACCTGGAGATACCCTCCAGGTCTGCATTGTTAACTTGCGTCTCAGAAGCCTCTGGCAAACGTCTCTGGTGAAGACGTGCGAAACTCACTCTGCAGGCAGTGTGGAACTGTGTGGGACTGAGGGTGAGCTCAACTCTCAGAAGTAAGATGTTTTTGGACAAGGCCTTCAACTACCTACTCACGTATGGAACTTAGTATGTAGCACAAGTCTACCCCAGGAATTACTAGGAAATCGCTTGATTGAGCTTGGAGGCACTCGTCTTGTGTGCCGGGAGATTCCAGTTACCTCTCCCAACACTTGCGTCAAGCAGCGAGCCTAGGCCTTTTGGAAGCGAAAGGTAGCGGCAGGCACGATGTAGGGTTACAGGCCATGAGCTCAACTCTCAGAAGTGTGTATGCATGGGAGGCAGATGTCTGCTACCCACTCGGACATGGGAGTTGGAACCTAGCTACACTCCTATTGAAGAAGGATGTTGGAAATCGCTGTATTCAACTCAGATACACGGGAGTTCAGGCCCAATGCTTACACATGCTTTTCCCACAACCTATCCCAGCCACTAACATAAGGAGGTTAGCAGGTACGTCTACAGTCAGGCAGGATGCGGGAGGGTTCTGCCCTGTCCTCAACTCTCACAGGGAAGCATGCCTAGAAGCCAGCTCTCAACTAGCTGCATTCTTATGACAGTGTGAAGGTAGCAGTATTCTGAGTAAGGAGGTTCCCAGATTGCCACACTCCGGCACCTGGAGATACCCTCCAGATCTGCATTGTTAACTTGCGTCTCAGAGGCCTCTGGCAAAAGTCTCTGGTGAAGACGTGGGAAACTCACTCTGCAGGCAGTGTGGAACTGTGAGGGACTGAGGGTGAGCTCAACTCTCGGAAGTAAGATGATTTTGGACAAGGCGTTCAGCTACCTTCTCACATATGGAACTTAGTATGTAGCACCAGTCTACCCCAGGAATTACTGGGAAATCGCTGGATTGAGCTTGGAGGCACTAGTCTTGTGTGCCGGCAGATTCCAGTTACCTCTCCCAACACTTCGGTGAAGCAGCGAGCCTAGGCCTTTTGGAAGCGAAAGGTAGCTGCAGGCAGGAGTTAGGGTTACAGGCCATAAGCTCAACTCTCAGAAGTGGGTATGCATGGGAGGCAGATGTCTGCTACCCACTCTGACATGCGAGTGGGAACCTAGCTACACTCTGATGAAGAAGGACTTTGGAAATCGCTGTATTCAACTCAGATACACGTGGGTTCAGGCACAACGATTCCACATGCTTTTCT
Source organism: Canis lupus baileyi (assembly GCF_048164855.1). Taxonomy (NCBI): domain Eukaryota; kingdom Metazoa; phylum Chordata; class Mammalia; order Carnivora; family Canidae; genus Canis; species Canis lupus. The sequence continues at coordinate 63,636,457 of NC_132852.1, forward strand.
CACAACCTTTCCCTGCCACTAACATGAGGACGTTAGCAGCTCCTTCTACAGTCAAGCAGGATGCGGGAGGGTTGTGCCCTGTCCTTAGCTCTCACAGGGAAGCATGCCTTGAAGCCAGCTGTCAACTAGCTGCATTCTTATGGCAGGGTGAAGGTAGCAGTATTCTGAGACAGGAGGTTCCCAGATTACCACTCTACTGCACCTGGAGATACCCTCCAGGTCTGCATTGTTAACTTGCGTCTCAGAAGCCTCTGGCAAACGTCTCTGGTGAAGACGTGCGAAACTCACTCTGCAGGCAGTGTGGAACTGTGTGGGACTGAGGGTGAGCTCAACTCTCAGAAGTAAGATGTTTTTGGACAAGGCCTTCAACTACCTACTCACGTATGGAACTTAGTATGTAGCACCAGTCTACCCCAGGAATTACTAGGAAATCGCTTGATTGAGCTTGGAGGCACTCGTCTTGTGTGCCGGGAGATTCCAGTTACCTCTCCCAACACTTGCGTCAAGCAGCGAGCCTAGGCCTTTTGGAAGCGAAAGGTAGCGGCAGGCACGATGTAGGGTTACAGGCCATGAGCTCAACTCTCAGAAGTGTGTATGCATGGGAGGCAGATGTCTGCTACCCACTCGGACATGGGAGTTGGAACCTAGCTACACTCCTATTGAAGAAGGATGTTGGAAATCGCTGTATTCAACTCAGATACACGGGAGTTCAGGCCCAATGCTTACACATGCTTTTCCCACAACCTATCCCAGCCACTAACATAAGGAGGTTAGCAGGTACGTCTACAGTCAGGCAGGATGCGGGAGGGTTCTGCCCTGTCCTCAACTCTCACAGGGAAGCATGCCTAGAAGCCAGCTCTCAACTAGCTGCATTCTTATGACAGTGTGAAGGTAGCAGTATTCTGAGTAAGGAGGTTCCCAGATTGCCACACTCCGGCACCTGGAGATACCCTCCAGATCTGCATTGTTAACTTGCGTCTCAGAGGCCTCTGGCAAAAGTCTCTGGTGAAGACGTGGGAAACTCACTCTGCAGGCAGTGTGGAACTGTGAGGGACTGAGGGTGAGCTCAACTCTCGGAAGTAAGATGATTTTGGACAAGGCGTTCAGCTACCTTCTCACATATGGAACTTAGTATGTAGCACCAGTCTACCCCAGGAATTACTGGGAAATCGCTGGATTGAGCTTGGAGGCACTAGTCTTGTGTGCCGGCAGATTCCAGTTACCTCTCCCAACACTTCGGTGAAGCAGCGAGCCTAGGCCTTTTGGAAGCGAAAGGTAGCTGCAGGCAGGAGGTAGGGTTACAGGCCATAAGCTCAACTCTCAGAAGTGGGTATGCATGGGAGGCAGATGTCTGCTACCCACTCTGACATGCGAGTGGGAACCTAGCTACACTCTGATGAAGAAGGACTTTGGAAATCGCTGTATTCAACTCAGATACACGTGGGTTCAGGCACAACGATTCCACATGCTTTTCTCACAACCTTTCCCTGCCACTAACATGAGGACGTTAGCAGCTCCTTCTACAGTCAAGCAGGATGCGGGAGGGTTGTGCCCTGTCCTTAGCTCTCACAGGGAAGCATGCCTTGAAGCCAGCTGTCAACTAGCTGCATTCTTATGGCAGGGTGAAGGTAGCAGTATTCTGAGACAGGAGGTTCCCAGATTACCACTCTACTGCACCTGGAGATACCCTCCAGGTCTGCATTGTTAACTTGCGTCTCAGAAGCCTCTGGCAAACGTCTCTGGTGAAGACGTGCGAAACTCACTCTGCAGGCAGTGTGGAACTGTGTGGGACTGAGGGTGAGCTCAACTCTCAGAAGTAAGATGTTTTTGGACAAGGCCTTCAACTACCTACTCACGTATGGAACTTAGTATGTAGCACCAGTCTACCCCAGGAATTACTAGGAAATCGCTTGATTGAGCTTGGAGGCACTCGTCTTGTGTGCCGGGAGATTCCAGTTACCTCTCCCAACACTTGCGTCAAGCAGCGAGCCTAGGCCTTTTGGAAGCGAAAGGTAGCGGCAGGCACGATGTAGGGTTACAGGCCATGAGCTCAACTCTCAGAAGTGTGTATGCATGGGAGGCAGATGTCTGCTACCCACTCGGACATGGGAGTTGGAACCTAGCTACACTCCTATTGAAGAAGGATGTTGGAAATCGCTGTATTCAACTCAGATACACGGGAGTTCAGGCCCAATGCTTACACATGCTTTTCCCACAACCTATCCCAGCCACTAACATAAGGAGGTTAGCAGGTACGTCTACAGTCAGGCAGGATGCGGGAGGGTTCTGCCCTGTCCTCAACTCTCACAGGGAAGCATGCCTAGAAGCCAGCTCTCAACTAGCTGCATTCTTATGACAGTGTGAAGGTAGCAGTATTCTGAGTAAGGAGGGTCCCAGATTGCCACTCTCCGGCACCTGGAGATACCGTCCAGGTCTGCATTGTTAACTTGCGTCTCAGAGGCCTCTGGCAAAAGTCTCTGGTGAAGACGTGGGAAACTCACTCTGCAGGCAGTGTGGAACTGTGAGGGACTGAGGGTGAGCTCACCTCTCGGCAGTAAGATGATTTTGGACAAGGCGTTCAGCTACCTTCTCACATATGGAACTTAGTATGTAGCACCAGTCTACCCCAGGAATTACTGGGAAATCGCTGGATTGAGCTTAGAGGCACTAGTCTTGTGTGCCGGCAGATTCCAGTTACCTCTCCCAACACTTCGGTGAAGCAGCGAGCCTAGGCCTTTTGGAAGCGAAAGGTAGCTGCAGGCAGCAGGTAGGGTTACAGGCCATAAGCTCAACTCTCAGAAGTGGGTATGCATGGGAGGCAGATGTCTGCTACCCACTCGGACATGCGAGTGGGAACCTAGCTACACTCTGATGAAGAAGGACATTGGAAATCGCTGTATTCAACTCAGATACACGTGGGTTCAGGCACAACGATTCCACATGCTTTTCTCACAACCTTTCCCTGCCACTAACATGAGGACGTTAGCAGCTCCTTCTACAGTCAAGCAGGATGCGGGAGGGTTGTGCCCTGTCCTTAGCTCTCACAGGGAAGCATGCCTTGAAGCCAGCTGTCAACTAGCTGCATTCTTATGGCAGGGTGAAGGTAGCAGTATTCTGAGACAGGAGGTTCCCAGATTACCACTCTACTGCACCTGGAGATACCCTCCAGGTCTGCATTGTTAACTTGCGTCTCAGAAGCCTCTGGCAAACGTCTCTGGTGAAGACGTGCGAAACTCACTCTGCAGGCAGTGTGGAACTGTGTGGGACTGAGGGTGAGCTCAACTCTCAGAAGTAAGATGTTTTTGGACAAGGCCTTCAACTACCTACTCACGTATGGAACTTAGTATGTACCACCAGTCTACCCCAGGAATTACTAGGAAATCGCTTGATTGAGCTTGGAGGCACTCGTCTTGTGTGCCGGGAGATTCCAGTTACCTCTCCCAACACTTGCGTCAAGCAGCGAGCCTAGGCCTTTTGGAAGCGAAAGGTAGCGGCAGGCACGATGTAGGGTTACAGGCCATGAGCTCAACTCTCAGAAGTGTGTATGCATGGGAGGCAGATGTCTGCTACCCACTCGGACATGGGAGTTGGAACCTAGCTACACTCCTATTGAAGAAGGATGTTGGAAATCGCTGTATTCAACTCAGATACACGGGAGTTCAGGCCCAATGCTTACACATGCTTTTCCCACAACCTATCCCAGCCACTAACATAAGGAGGTTAGCAGGTACGTCTACAGTCAGGCAGGATGCGGGAGGGTTCTGCCCTGTCCTCAACTCTCACAGGGAAGCATGCCTAGAAGCCAGCTCTCAACTAGCTGCATTCTTATGACAGTGTGAAGGTAGCAGTATTCTGAGTAAGGAGGTTCCCAGATTGCCACACTCCGGCACCTGGAGATACCCTCCAGATCTGCATTGTTAACTTGCGTCTCAGAGGCCTCTGGCAAAAGTCTCTGGTGAAGACGTGGGAAACTCACTCTGCAGGCAGTGTGGAACTGTGAGGGACTGAGGGTGAGCTCAACTCTCGGAAGTAAGATGATTTTGGACAAGGCGTTCAGCTACCTTCTCACATATGGAACTTAGTATGTAGCACCAGTCTACCCCAGGAATTACTGGGAAATCGCTGGATTGAGCTTGGAGGCACTAGTCTTGTGTGCCGGCAGATTCCAGTTACCTCTCCCAACACTTCGGTGAAGCAGCGAGCCTAGGCCTTTTGGAAGCGAAAGGTAGCTGCAGGCAGGAGGTAGGGTTACAGGCCATAAGCTCAACTCTCAGAAGTGGGTATGCATGGGAGGCAGATGTCTGCTACCCACTCTGACATGCGAGTGGGAACCTAGCTACACTCTGATGAAGAAGGACTTTGGAAATCGCTGTATTCAACTCAGATACACGTGGGTTCAGGCACAACGATTCCACATGCTTTTCTCACAACCTTTCCCTGCCACTAACATGAGGACGTTAGCAGCTCCTTCTACAGTCAAGCAGGATGCGGGAGGGTTGTGCCCTGTCCTTAGCTCTCACAGGGAAGCATGCCTTGAAGCCAGCTGTCAACTAGCTGCATTCTTATGGCAGGGTGAAGGTAGCAGTATTCTGAGACAGGAGGTTCCCAGATTACCACTCTACTGCACCTGGAGATACCCTCCAGGTCTGCATTGTTAACTTGCGTCTCAGAAGCCTCTGGCAAACGTCTCTGGTGAAGACGTGCGAAACTCACTCTGCAGGCAGTGTGGAACTGTGTGGGACTGAGGGTGAGCTCAACTCTCAGAAGTAAGATGTTTTTGGACAAGGCCTTCAACTACCTACTCACGTATGGAACTTAGTATGTAGCACCAGTCTACCCCAGGAATTACTAGGAAATCGCTTGATTGAGCTTGGAGGCACTCGTCTTGTGTGCCGGGAGATTCCAGTTACCTCTCCCAACACTTGCGTCAAGCAGCGAGCCTAGGCCTTTTGGAAGCGAAAGGTAGCGGCAGGCACGATGTAGGGTTACAGGCCATGAGCTCAACTCTCAGAAGTGTGTATGCATGGGAGGCAGATGTCTGCTACCCACTCGGACATGGGAGTTGGAACCTAGCTACACTCCTATTGAAGAAGGATGTTGGAAATCGCTGTATTCAACTCAGATACACGGGAGTTCAGGCCCAATGCTTACACATGCTTTTCCCACAACCTATCCCAGCCACTAACATAAGGAGGTTAGCAGGTACGTCTACAGTCAGGCAGGATGCGGGAGGGTTCTGCCCTGTCCTCAACTCTCACAGGGAAGCATGCCTAGAAGCCAGCTCTCAACTAGCTGCATTCTTATGACAGTGTGAAGGTAGCAGTATTCTGAGTAAGGAGGTTCCCAGATTGCCACACTCCGGCACCTGGAGATACCCTCCAGATCTGCATTGTTAACTTGCGTCTCAGAGGCCTCTGGCAAAAGTCTCTGGTGAAGACGTGGGAAACTCACTCTGCAGGCAGTGTGGAACTGTGAGGGACTGAGTGTGAGCTCAACTCTCAGAAGTAAGATGATTTTGGACAAGGCGTTCAGCTACCTTCTCACATATGGAACTTAGTATGTAGCACCAGTCTACCCCAGGAATTACTGGGAAATCGCTGGATTGAGCTTGGAGGCACTAGTCTTGTGTGCCGGCAGATTCCAGTTACCTCTCCCAACACTTCGGTGAAGCAGGGAGCCTTGGCCTTTTGGAAGCGAAAGGTAGCTGCAGGAAGGAGGTAGGGTTACAGGCCATAAGCTCAACTCTCAGAAGTGGGTATGCATTGGAGGCAGATGTCTGCTACCCACTCTGACATGCGAGTGGGAACCTAGCTACACTCTGATGAAGAAGGACTTTGGAAATCGCTGTATTCAACTCAGATACACGTGGGTTCAGGCACAACGATTCCACATGCTTTTCTCACAACCTTTCCCTGCCACTAACATGAGGACGTTAGCAGCTCCTTCTACAGTCAAGCAGGATGCGGGAGGGTTGTGCCCTGTCCTTAGCTCTCACAGGGAAGCATGCCTTGAAGCCAGCTGTCAACTAGCTGCATTCTTATGGCAGGGTGAAGGTAGCAGTATTCTGAGACAGGAGGTTCCCAGAATACCACTCTACTGCACCTGGAGATACCGTCCAGGTCTGCATTGTTAACTTGCGTCCCATAGCCTCTGGCAAACGTCTCTGTTGAAGACGTGAGAAACTCACTCTGCAGGCAGTGTGGAACTGTGAGGGACTGAGCTGAGCTTAACTCTCAGAAGTAAGATGATTTTGGACAAGGCGTTCAGCTACCTTCTCTCATATGGAACTTAGTATGTAGCACCAGTCTACCCCAGGAATTACTGGGAAATCGCTGGATTGAGCTTGGAGGCACTAGTCTTGTGTGCCGGCAGATTCCAGTTACCTCTCCCAACACTTCGGTGAAGCAGCGAGCCTAGGCCTTTTGGAAGCGAAAGGTAGCTGCAGGCAGGAGGTAGGGTTACAGGCCATAAGCTCAACTCTCAGAAGTGGGTATGCATGGGAGGCAGATGTCTGCTACCCACTCGGACATGCGAGTGGGAACCTAGCTACACTCTGATGAAGAAGGACTTTGGAAATCGCTGTATTCAACTCAGATACACGTGGGTTCAGGCACAACGATTCCACTTGCTTTTCTCACAACCTTTCCCTGCCACTAACATGAGGACGTTAGCAGCTCCTTCTACAGTCAAGCAGGATGCGGGAGGGTTGTGCCCTGTCCTTAGCTCTCACAGGGAAGCATGCCTTGAAGCCAGCTGTCAACTAGCTGCATTCTTATGGCAGGGTGAAGGTAGCAGTATTCTGAGACAGGAGGTTCCCAGATTACCACTCTACTGCACCTGGAGATACCCTCCAGGTCTGCATTGTTAACTTGCGTCTCAGAAGCCTCTGGCAAACGTCTCTGGTGAAGACGTGCGAAACTCACTCTGCAGGCAGTGTGGAACTGTGTGGGACTGAGGGTGAGCTCAACTCTCAGAAGTAAGATGTTTTTGGACAAGGCCTTCAACTACCTACTCACGTATGGAACTTAGTATGTAGCACCAGTCTACCCCAGGAATTACTAGGAAATCGCTTGATTGAGCTTGGAGGCACTCGTCTTGTGTGCCGGGAGATTCCAGTTACCTCTCCCAACACTTGCGTCAAGCAGCGAGCCTAGGCCTTTTGGAAGCGAAAGGTAGCGGCAGGCACGATGTAGGGTTACAGGCCATGAGCTCAACTCTCAGAAGTGTGTATGCATGGGAGGCAGATGTCTGCTACCCACTCGGACATGGGAGTTGGAACCTAGCTACACTCCTATTGAAGAAGGATGTTGGAAATCGCTGTATTCAACTCAGATACACGGGAGTTCAGGCCCAATGCTTACACATGCTTTTCCCACAACCTATCCCAGCCACTAACATAAGGAGGTTAGCAGGTACGTCTACAGTCAGGCAGGATGCGGGAGGGTTCTGCCCTGTCCTCAACTCTCACAGGGAAGCATGCCTAGAAGCCAGCTCTCAACTAGCTGCATTCTTATGACAGTGTGAAGGTAGCAGTATTCTGAGTAAGGAGGGTCCCAGATTGCCACTCTCCGGCACCTGGAGATACCGTCCAGGTCTGCATTGTTAACTTGCGTCTCAGAGGCCTCTGGCAAAAGTCTCTGGTGAAGACGTGGGAAACTCACTCTGCAGGCAGTGTGGAACTGTGAGGGACTGAGGGTGAGCTCACCTCTCGGCAGTAAGATGATTTTGGACAAGGCGTTCAGCTACCTTCTCACATATGGAACTTAGTATGTAGCACCAGTCTACCCCAGGAATTACTGGGAAATCGCTGGATTGAGCTTAGAGGCACTAGTCTTGTGTGCCGGCAGATTCCAGTTACCTCTCCCAACACTTCGGTGAAGCAGCGAGCCTAGGCCTTTTGGAAGCGAAAGGTAGCTGCAGGCAGGAGGTAGGGTTACAGGCCATAAGCTCAACTCTCAGAAGTGGGTATGCATGGGAGGCAGATGTCTGCTACCCACTCGGACATGCGAGTGGGAACCTAGCTACACTCTGATGAAGAAGGACATTGGAAATCGCTGTATTCAACTCAGATACACGTGGGTTCAGGCACAACGATTCCACATGCTTTTCTCACAACCTTTCCCTGCCACTAACATGAGGACGTTAGCAGCTCCTTCTACAGTCAAGCAGGATGCGGGAGGGTTGTGCCCTGTCCTTAGCTCTCACAGGGAAGCATGCCTTGAAGCCAGCTGTCAACTAGCTGCATTCTTATGGCAGGTGAAGGTAGCAGTATTCTGAGACAGGAGGTTCCCAGATTACCACTCTACTGCACCTGGAGATACCCTCCAGGTCTGCATTGTTAACTTGCGTCTCAGAAGCCTCTGGCAAACGTCTCTGGTGAAGACGTGCGAAACTCACTCTGCAGGCAGTGTGGAACTGTGTGGGACTGAGGGTGAGCTCAACTCTCAGAAGTAAGATGTTTTTGGACAAGGCCTTCAACTACCTACTCACGTATGGAACTTAGTATGTAGCACCAGTCTACCCCAGGAATTACTAGGAAATCGCTTGATTGAGCTTGGAGGCACTCGTCTTGTGTGCCGGGAGATTCCAGTTACCTCTCCCAACACTTGCGTCAAGCAGCGAGCCTAGGCCTTTTGGAAGCGAAAGGTAGCGGCAGGCACGATGTAGGGTTACAGGCCATGAGCTCAACTCTCAGAAGTGTGTATGCATGGGAGGCAGATGTCTGCTACCCACTCGGACATGGGAGTTGGAACCTAGCTACACTCCTATTGAAGAAGGATGTTGGAAATCGCTGTATTCAACTCAGATACACGGGAGTTCAGGCCCAATGCTTACACATGCTTTTCCCACAACCTATCCCAGCCACTAACATAAGGAGGTTAGCAGGTACGTCTACAGTCAGGCAGGATGCGGGAGGGTTCTGCCCTGTCCTCAACTCTCACAGGGAAGCATGCCTAGAAGCCAGCTCTCAACTAGCTGCATTCTTATGACAGTGTGAAGGTAGCAGTATTCTGAGTAAGGAGGTTCCCAGATTGCCACACTCCGGCACCTGGAGATACCCTCCAGATCTGCATTGTTAACTTGCGTCTCAGAGGCCTCTGGCAAAAGTCTCTGGTGAAGACGTGGGAAACTCACTCTGCAGGCAGTGTGGAACTGTGAGGGACTGAGGGTGAGCTCAACTCTCGGAAGTAAGATGATTTTGGACAAGGCGTTCAGCTACCTTCTCACATATGGAACTTAGTATGTAGCACCAGTCTACCCCAGGAATTACTGGGAAATCGCTGGATTGAGCTTGGAGGCACTAGTCTTGTGTGCCGGCAGATTCCAGTTACCTCTCCCAACACTTCGGTGAAGCAGCGAGCCTAGGCCTTTTGGAAGCGAAAGGTAGCTGCAGGCAGGAGGTAGGGTTACAGGCCATAAGCTCAACTCTCAGAAGTGGGTATGCATGGGAGGCAGATGTCTGCTACCCACTCGGACATGCGAGTGGGAACCTAGCTACACTCTGATGAAGAAGGACATTGGAAATCGCTGTATTCAACTCAGATACACGTGGGTTCAGGCACAACGATTCCACATGCTTTTCTCACAACCTTTCCCTGCCACTAACATGAGGACGTTAGCAGCTCCTTCTACAGTCAAGCAGGATGCGGGAGGGTTGTGCCCTGTCCTTAGCTCTCACAGGGAAGCATGCCTTGAAGCCAGCTGTCAACTAGCTGCATTCTTATGGCAGGGTGAAGGTAGCAGTATTCTGAGACAGGAGGTTCCCAGATTACCACTCTACTGCACCTGGAGATACCCTCCAGGTCTGCATTGTTAACTTGCGTCTCAGAAGCCTCTGGCAAACGTCTCTGGTGAAGACGTGCGAAACTCACTCTGCAGGCAGTGTGGAACTGTGTGGGACTGAGGGTGAGCTCAACTCTCAGAAGTAAGATGTTTTTGGACAAGGCCTTCAACTACCTACTCACGTATGGAACTTAGTATGTACCACCAGTCTACCCCAGGAATTACTAGGAAATCGCTTGATTGAGCTTGGAGGCACTCGTCTTGTGTGCCGGGAGATTCCAGTTACCTCTCCCAACACTTGCGTCAAGCAGCGAGCCTAGGCCTTTTGGAAGCGAAAGGTAGCGGCAGGCACGATGTAGGGTTACAGGCCATGAGCTCAACTCTCAGAAGTGTGTATGCATGGGAGGCAGATGTCTGCTACCCACTCGGACATGGGAGTTGGAACCTAGCTACACTCCTATTGAAGAAGGATGTTGGAAATCGCTGTATTCAACTCAGATACACGGGAGTTCAGGCCCAATGCTTACACATGCTTTTCCCACAACCTATCCCAGCCACTAACATAAGGAGGTTAGCAGGTACGTCTACAGTCAGGCAGGATGCGGGAGGGTTCTGCCCTGTCCTCAACTCTCACAGGGAAGCATGCCTAGAAGCCAGCTCTCAACTAGCTGCATTCTTATGACAGTGTGAAGGTAGCAGTATTCTGAGTAAGGAGGTTCCCAGATTGCCACACTCCGGCACCTGGAGATACCCTCCAGATCTGCATTGTTAACTTGCGTCTCAGAGGCCTCTGGCAAAAGTCTCTGGTGAAGACGTGGGAAACTCACTCTGCAGGCAGTGTGGAACTGTGAGGGACTGAGGGTGAGCTCAACTCTCGGAAGTAAGATGATTTTGGACAAGGCGTTCAGCTACCTTCTCACATATGGAACTTAGTATGTAGCACCAGTCTACCCCAGGAATTACTGGGAAATCGCTGGATTGAGCTTGGAGGCACTAGTCTTGTGTGCCGGCAGATTCCAGTTACCTCTCCCAACACTTCGGTGAAGCAGCGAGCCTAGGCCTTTTGGAAGCGAAAGGTAGCTGCAGGCAGGAGGTAGGGTTACAGGCCATAAGCTCAACTCTCAGAAGTGGGTATGTATGGGAGGCAGATGTCTGCTACCCACTCTGACATGCGAGTGGGAACCTAGCTACACTCTGATGAAGAAGGACTTTGGAAATCGCTGTATTCAACTCAGATACACGTGGGTTCAGGCACAACGATTCCACATGCTTTTCTCACAACCTTTCCCTGCCACTAACATGAGGACGTTAGCAGCTCCTTCTACAGTCAAGCAGGATGCGGGAGGGTTGTGCCCTGTCCTTAGCTCTCACAGGGAAGCATGCCTTGAAGCCAGCTGTCAACTAGCTGCATTCTTATGGCAGGGTGAAGGTAGCAGTATTCTGAGACAGGAGGTTCCCAGATTACCACTCTACTGCACCTGGAGATACCCTCCAGGTCTGCATTGTTAACTTGCGTCTCAGAAGCCTCTGGCAAACGTCTCTGGTGAAGACGTGCGAAACTCACTCTGCAGGCAGTGTGGAACTGTGTGGGACTGAGGGTGAGCTCAACTCTCAGAAGTAAGATGTTTTTGGACAAGGCCTTCAACTACCTACTCACGTATGGAACTTAGTATGTAGCACCAGTCTACCCCAGGAATTACTAGGAAATCGCTTGATTGAGCTTGGAGGCACTCGTCTTGTGTGCCGGGAGATTCCAGTTACCTCTCCCAACACTTGCGTCAAGCAGCGAGCCTAGGCCTTTTGGAAGCGAAAGGTAGCGGCAGGCACGATGTAGGGTTACAGGCCATGAGCTCAACTCTCAGAAGTGTGTATGCATGGGAGGCAGATGTCTGCTACCCACTCGGACATGGGAGTTGGAACCTAGCTACACTCCTATTGAAGAAGGATGTTGGAAATCGCTGTATTCAACTCAGATACACGGGAGTTCAGGCCCAATGCTTACACATGCTTTTCCCACAACCTATCCCAGCCACTAACATAAGGAGGTTAGCAGGTACGTCTACAGTCAGGCAGGATGCGGGAGGGTTCTGCCCTGTCCTCAACTCTCACAGGGAAGCATGCCTAGAAGCCAGCTCTCAACTAGCTGCATTCTTATGACAGTGTGAAGGTAGCAGTATTCTGAGTAAGGAGGGTCCCAGATTGCCACTCTCCGGCACCTGGAGATACCGTCCAGGTCTGCATTGTTAACTTGCGTCTCAGAGGCCTCTGGCAAAAGTCTCTGGTGAAGACGTGGGAAACTCACTCTGCAGGCAGTGTGGAACTGTGAGGGACTGAGGGTGAGCTCACCTCTCGGCAGTAAGATGATTTTGGACAAGGCGTTCAGCTACCTTCTCACATATGGAACTTAGTATGTAGCACCAGTCTACCCCAGGAATTACTGGGAAATCGCTGGATTGAGCTTGGAGGCACTAGTCTTGTGTGCCGGCAGATTCCAGTTACCTCTCCCAACACTTCGGGGAAGCAGCGAGCCTAGGCCTTTTGGAAGCGAAAGGTAGCTGCAGGCAGGAGGTAGGGTTACAGGCCATAAGCTCAACTCTCAGAAGTGGGTATGCATGGGAGGCAGATGTCTGCTACCCACTCGGACATGCGAGTGGGAACCTAGCTACACTCTGATGAAGAAGGACATTGGAAATCGCTGTATTCAACTCAGATACACGTGGGTTCAGGCACAACGATTCCACATGCTTTTCTCACAACCTTTCCCTGCCACTAACATGAGGACGTTAGCAGCTCCTTCTACAGTCAAGCAGGATGCGGGAGGGTTGTGCCCTGTCCTTAGCTCTCACAGGGAAGCATGCCTTGAAGCCAGCTGTCAACTAGCTGCATTCTTATGGCAGGGTGAAGGTAGCAGTATTCTGAGACAGGAGGTTCCCAGATTACCACTCTACTGCACCTGGAGATACCCTCCAGGTCTGCATTGTTAACTTGCGTCTCAGAAGCCTCTGGCAAACGTCTCTGGTGAAGACGTGCGAAACTCACTCTGCAGGCAGTGTGGAACTGTGTGGGACTGAGGGTGAGCTCAACTCTCAGAAGTAAGATGTTTTTGGACAAGGCCTTCAACTACCTACTCACGTATGGAACTTAGTATGTACCACCAGTCTACCCCAGGAATTACTAGGAAATCGCTTGATTGAGCTTGGAGGCACTCGTCTTGTGTGCCGGGAGATTCCAGTTACCTCTCCCAACACTTGCGTCAAGCAGCGAGCCTAGGCCTTTTGGAAGCGAAAGGTAGCGGCAGGCACGATGTAGGGTTACAGGCCATGAGCTCAACTCTCAGAAGTGTGTATGCATGGGAGGCAGATGTCTGCTACCCACTCGGACATGGGAGTTGGAACCTAGCTACACTCCTATTGAAGAAGGATGTTGGAAATCGCTGTATTCAACTCAGATACACGGGAGTTCAGGCCCAATGCTTACACATGCTTTTCCCACAACCTATCCCAGCCACTAACATAAGGAGGTTAGCAGGTACGTCTACAGTCAGGCAGGATGCGGGAGGGTTCTGCCCTGTCCTCAACTCTCACAGGGAAGCATGCCTAGAAGCCAGCTCTCAACTAGCTGCATTCTTATGACAGTGTGAAGGTAGCAGTATTCTGAGTAAGGAGGGTCCCAGATTGCCACTCTCCGGCACCTGGAGATACCGTCCAGGTCTGCATTGTTAACTTGCGTCTCAGAGGCCTCTGGCAAAAGTCTCTGGTGAAGACGTGGGAAACTCACTCTGCAGGCAGTGTGGAACTGTGAGGGACTGAGGGTGAGCTCACCTCTCGGCAGTAAGATGATTTTGGACAAGGCGTTCAGCTACCTTCTCACATATGGAACTTAGTATGTAGCACCAGTCTACCCCAGGAATTACTGGGAAATCGCTGGATTGAGCTTGGAGGCACTAGTCTTGTGTGCCGGCAGATTCCAGTTACCTCTCCCAACACTTCGGGGAAGCAGCGAGCCTAGGCCTTTTGGAAGCGAAAGGTAGCTGCAGGCAGGAGGTAGGGTTACAGGCCATAAGCTCAACTCTCAGAAGTGGGTATGCATGGGAGGCAGATGTCTGCTACCCACTCGGACATGCGAGTGGGAACCTAGCTACACTCTGATGAAGAAGGACATTGGAAATCGCTGTATTCAACTCAGATACACGTGGGTTCAGGCACAACGATTCCACATGCTTTTCTCACAACCTTTCCCTGCCACTAACATGAGGACGTTAGCAGCTCCTTCTACAGTCAAGCAGGATGCGGGAGGGTTGTGCCCTGTCCTTAGCTCTCACAGGGAAGCATGCCTTGAAGCCAGCTGTCAACTAGCTGCATTCTTATGGCAGGGTGAAGGTAGCAGTATTCTGAGACAGGAGGTTCCCAGATTACCACTCTACTGCACCTGGAGATACCCTCCAGGTCTGCATTGTTAACTTGCGTCTCAGAAGCCTCTGGCAAACGTCTCTGGTGAAGACGTGCGAAACTCACTCTGCAGGCAGTGTGGAACTGTGTGGGACTGAGGGTGAGCTCAACTCTCAGAAGTAAGATGTTTTTGGACAAGGCCTTCAACTACCTACTCACGTATGGAACTTAGTATGTACCACCAGTCTACCCCAGGAATTACTAGGAAATCGCTTGATTGAGCTTGGAGGCACTCGTCTTGTGTGCCGGGAGATTCCAGTTACCTCTCCCAACACTTGCGTCAAGCAGCGAGCCTAGGCCTTTTGGAAGCGAAAGGTAGCGGCAGGCACGATGTAGGGTTACAGGCCATGAGCTCAACTCTCAGAAGTGTGTATGCATGGGAGGCAGATGTCTGCTACCCACTCGGACATGGGAGTTGGAACCTAGCTACACTCCTATTGAAGAAGGATGTTGGAAATCGCTGTATTCAACTCAGATACACGGGAGTTCAGGCCCAATGCTTACACATGCTTTTCCCACAACCTATCCCAGCCACTAACATAAGGAGGTTAGCAGGTACGTCTACAGTCAGGCAGGATGCGGGAGGGTTCTGCCCTGTCCTCAACTCTCACAGGGAAGCATGCCTAGAAGCCAGCTCTCAACTAGCTGCATTCTTATGACAGTGTGAAGGTAGCAGTATTCTGAGTAAGGAGGTTCCCAGATTGCCACACTCCGGCACCTGGAGATACCCTCCAGATCTGCATTGTTAACTTGCGTCTCAGAGGCCTCTGGCAAAAGTCTCTGGTGAAGACGTGGGAAACTCACTCTGCAGGCAGTGTGGAACTGTGAGGGACTGAGGGTGAGCTCAACTCTCGGAAGTAAGATGATTTTGGACAAGGCGTTCAGCTACCTTCTCACATATGGAACTTAGTATGTAGCACCAGTCTACCCCAGGAATTACTGGGAAATCGCTGGATTGAGCTTGGAGGCACTAGTCTTGTGTGCCGGCAGATTCCAGTTACCTCTCCCAACACTTCGGTGAAGCAGCGAGCCTAGGCCTTTTGGAAGCGAAAGGTAGCTGCAGGCAGGAGGTAGGGTTACAGGCCATAAGCTCAACTCTCAGAAGTGGGTATGCATGGGAGGCAGATGTCTGCTACCCACTCTGACATGCGAGTGGGAACCTAGCTACACTCTGATGAAGAAGGACTTTGGAAATCGCTGTATTCAACTCAGATACACGTGGGTTCAGGCACAACGATTCCACATGCTTTTCTCACAACCTTTCCCTGCCACTAACATGAGGACGTTAGCAGCTCCTTCTACAGTCAAGCAGGATGCGGGAGGGTTGTGCCCTGTCCTTAGCTCTCACAGGGAAGCATGCCTTGAAGCCAGCTGTCAACTAGCTGCATTCTTATGGCAGGGTGAAGGTAGCAGTATTCTGAGACAGGAGGTTCCCAGATTACCACTCTACTGCACCTGGAGATACCCTCCAGGTCTGCATTGTTAACTTGCGTCTCAGAAGCCTCTGGCAAACGTCTCTGGTGAAGACGTGCGAAACTCACTCTGCAGGCAGTGTGGAACTGTGTGGGACTGAGGGTGAGCTCAACTCTCAGAAGTAAGATGTTTTTGGACAAGGCCTTCAACTACCTACTCACGTATGGAACTTAGTATGTAGCACCAGTCTACCCCAGGAATTACTAGGAAATCGCTTGATTGAGCTTGGAGGCACTCGTCTTGTGTGCCGGGAGATTCCAGTTACCTCTCCCAACACTTGCGTCAAGCAGCGAGCCTAGGCCTTTTGGAAGCGAAAGGTAGCGGCAGGCACGATGTAGGGTTACAGGCCATGAGCTCAACTCTCAGAAGTGTGTATGCATGGGAGGCAGATGTCTGCTACCCACTCGGACATGGGAGTTGGAACCTAGCTACACTCCTATTGAAGAAGGATGTTGGAAATCGCTGTATTCAACTCAGATACACGGGAGTTCAGGCCCAATGCTTACACATGCTTTTCCCACAACCTATCCCAGCCACTAACATAAGGAGGTTAGCAGGTACGTCTACAGTCAGGCAGGATGCGGGAGGGTTCTGCCCTGTCCTCAACTCTCACAGGGAAGCATGCCTAGAAGCCAGCTCTCAACTAGCTGCATTCTTATGACAGTGTGAAGGTAGCAGTATTCTGAGTAAGGAGGGTCCCAGATTGCCACTCTCCGGCACCTGGAGATACCGTCCAGGTCTGCATTGTTAACTTGCGTCTCAGAGGCCTCTGGCAAAAGTCTCTGGTGAAGACGTGGGAAACTCACTCTGCAGGCAGTGTGGAACTGTGAGGGACTGAGGGTGAGCTCACCTCTCGGCAGTAAGATGATTTTGGACAAGGCGTTCAGCTACCTTCTCACATATGGAACTTAGTATGTAGCACCAGTCTACCCCAGGAATTACTGGGAAATCGCTGGATTGAGCTTAGAGGCACTAGTCTTGTGTGCCGGCAGATTCCAGTTACCTCTCCCAACACTTCGGTGAAGCAGCGAGCCTAGGCCTTTTGGAAGCGAAAGGTAGCTGCAGGCAGCAGGTAGGGTTACAGGCCATAAGCTCAACTCTCAGAAGTGGGTATGCATGGGAGGCAGATGTCTGCTACCCACTCGGACATGCGAGTGGGAACCTAGCTACACTCTGATGAAGAAGGACTTTGGAAATCGCTGTATTCAACTCAGATACACGTGGGTTCAGGCACAACGATTCCACATGCTTTTCTCACAACCTTTCCCTGCCACTAACATGAGGACGTTAGCAGCTCCTTCTACAGTCAAGCAGGATGCGGGAGGGTTGTGCCCTGTCCTTAGCTCTCACAGGGAAGCATGCCTTGAAGCCAGCTGTCAACTAGCTGCATTCTTATGGCAGGGTGAAGGTAGCAGTATTCTGAGACAGGAGGTTCCCAGATTACCACTCTACTGCACCTGGAGATACCCTCCAGGTCTGCATTGTTAACTTGCGTCTCAGAAGCCTCTGGCAAACGTCTCTGGTGAAGACGTGCGAAACTCACTCTGCAGGCAGTGTGGAACTGTGTGGGACTGAGGGTGAGCTCAACTCTCAGAAGTAAGATGTTTTTGGACAAGGCCTTCAACTACCTACTCACGTATGGAACTTAGTATGTACCACCAGTCTACCCCAGGAATTATTAGGAAATCGCTTGATTGAGCTTGGAGGCACTCGTCTTGTGTGCCGGGAGATTCCAGTTACCTCTCCCAACACTTGCGTCAAGCAGCGAGCCTAGGCCTTTTGGAAGCGAAAGGTAGCGGCAGGCACGATGTAGGGTTACAGGCCATGAGCTCAACTCTCAGAAGTGTGTATGCATGGGAGGCATATGTCTGCTACCCACTCGGACATGGGAGTTGGAACCTAGCTACACTCCTATTGAAGAAGGATGTTGGAAATCGCTGTATTCAACTCAGATACACGGGAGTTCAGGCCCAATGCTTACACATGCTTTTCCCACAACCTATCCCAGCCACTAACATAAGGAGGTTAGCAGGTACGTCTAAAGTCAGGCAGGATGCGGGAGGGTTCTGCCCTGTCCTCAACTCTCACAGGGAAGCATGCCTAGAAGCCAGCTCTCAACTAGCTGCATTCTTATGACAGTGTGAAGGTAGCAGTATTCTGAGTAAGGAGGTTCCCAGATTGCCACACTCCGGCACCTGGAGATACCCTCCAGATCTGCATTGTTAACTTGCGTCTCAGAGGCCTCTGGCAAAAGTCTCTGGTGAAGACGTGGGAAACTCACTCTGCAGGCAGTGTGGAACTGTGAGGGACTGAGGGTGAGCTCAAGTCTCGGAAGTAAGATGATTTTGGACAAGGCGTTCAGCTACCTTCTCACATATGGAACTTAGTATGTAGCACCAGTCTACCCCAGGAATTACTGGGAAATCGCTGGATTGAGCTTGGAGGCACTAGTCTTGTGTGCCGGCAGATTCCAGTTACCTCTCCCAACACTTCGGTGAAGCAGCGAGCCTAGGCCTTTTGGAAGCGAAAGGTAGCTGCAGGCAGCAGGTAGGGTTACAGGCCATAAGCTCAACTCTCAGAAGTGGGTATGCATGGGAGGCAGATGTCTGCTACCCACTCGGACATGCGAGTGGGAACCTAGCTACACTCTGATGAAGAAGGACATTGGAAATCGCTGTATTCAACTCAGATACACGTGGGTTCAGGCACAACGATTCCACATGCTTTTCTCACAACCTTTCCCTGCCACTAACATGAGGACGTTAGCAGCTCCTTCTACAGTCAAGCAGGATGCGGGAGGGTTGTGCCCTGTCCTTAGCTCTCACAGGGAAGCATGCCTTGAAGCCAGCTGTCAACTAGCTGCATTCTTATGGCAGGGTGAAGGTAGCAGTATTCTGAGACAGGAGGTTCCCAGATTACCACTCTACTGCACCTGGAGATACCCTCCAGGTCTGCATTGTTAACTTGCGTCTCAGAAGCCTCTGGCAAACGTCTCTGGTGAAGACGTGCGAAACTCACTCTGCAGGCAGTGTGGAACTGTGTGGGACTGAGGGTGAGCTCAACTCTCAGAAGTAAGATGTTTTTGGACAAGGCCTTCAACTACCTACTCACGTATGGAACTTAGTATGTACCACCAGTCTACCCCAGGAATTACTAGGAAATCGCTTGATTGAGCTTGGAGGCACTCGTCTTGTGTGCCGGGAGATTCCAGTTACCTCTCCCAACACTTGCGTCAAGCAGCGAGCCTAGGCCTTTTGGAAGCGAAAGGTAGCGGCAGGCATGATGTAGGGTTACAGGCCATGAGCTCAACTCTCAGAAGTGTGTATGCATGGGAGGCAGATGTCTGCTACCCACTCGGACATGGGAGTTGGAACCTAGCTACACTCCTATTGAAGAAGGATGTTGGAAATCGCTGTATTCAACTCAGATACACGGGAGTTCAGGCCCAATGCTTACACATGCTTTTCCCACAACCTATCCCAGCCACTAACATAAGGAGGTTAGCAGGTACGTCTACAGTCAGGCAGGATGCGGGAGGGTTCTGCCCTGTCCTCAACTCTCACAGGGAAGCATGCCTAGAAGCCAGCTCTCAACTAGCTGCATTCTTATGACAGTGTGAAGGTAGCAGTATTCTGAGTAAGGAGGGTCCCAGATTGCCACTCTCCGGCACCTGGAGATACCGTCCTGGTCTGCATTGTTAACTTGCGTCTCAGAGGCCTCTGGCAAAAGTCTCTGGTGAAGACGTGGGAAACTCACTCTGCAGGCAGTGTGGAACTGTGAGGGACTGAGGGTGAGCTCACCTCTCGGCAGTAAGATGATTTTGGACAAGGCGTTCAGCTACCTTCTCACATATGGAACTTAGTATGTAGCACCAGTCTACCCCAGGAATTACTGGGAAATCGCTGGATTGAGCTTAGAGGCACTAGTCTTGTGTGCCGGCAGATTCCAGTTACCTCTCCCAACACTTCGGTGAAGCAGCGAGCCTAGGCCTTTTGGAAGCGAAAGGTAGCTGCAGGCAGCAGGTAGGGTTACAGGCCATAAGCTCAACTCTCAGAAGTGGGTATGCATGGGAGGCAGATGTCTGCTACCCACTCGGACATGCGAGTGGGAACCTAGCTACACTCTGATGAAGAAGGACATTGGAAATCGCTGTATTCAACTCAGATACACGTGGGTTCAGGCACAACGATTCCACATGCTTTTCTCACAACCTTTCCCTGCCACTAACATGAGGACGTTAGCAGCTCCTTCTACAGTCAAGCAGGATGCGGGAGGGTTGTGCCCTGTCCTTAGCTCTCACAGGGAAGCATGCCTTGAAGCCAGCTGTCAACTAGCTGCATTCTTATGGCAGGGTGAAGGTAGCAGTATTCTGAGACAGGAGGTTCCCAGATTACCACTCTACTGCACCTGGAGATACCCTCCAGGTCTGCATTGTTAACTTGCGTCTCAGAAGCCTCTGGCAAACGTCTCTGGTGAAGACGTGCGAAACTCACTCTGCAGGCAGTGTGGAACTGTGTGGGACTGAGGGTGAGCTCAACTCTCAGAAGTAAGATGTTTTTGGACAAGGCCTTCAACTACCTACTCACGTATGGAACTTAGTATGTAGCACCAGTCTACCCCAGGAATTACTAGGAAATCGCTTGATTGAGCTTGGAGGCACTCGTCTTGTGTGCCGGGAGATTCCAGTTACCTCTCCCAACACTTGCGTCAAGCAGCGAGCCTAGGCCTTTTGGAAGCGAAAGGTAGCGGCAGGCACGATGTAGGGTTACAGGCCATGAGCTCAACTCTCAGAAGTGTGTATGCATGGGAGGCAGATGTCTGCTACCCACTCGGACATGGGAGTTGGAACCTAGCTACACTCCTATTGAAGAAGGATGTTGGAAATCGCTGTATTCAACTCAGATACACGGGAGTTCAGGCCCAATGCTTACACATGCTTTTCCCACAACCTATCCCAGCCACTAACATAAGGAGGTTAGCAGGTACGTCTACAGTCAGGCAGGATGCGGGAGGGTTCTGCCCTGTCCTCAACTCTCACAGGGAAGCATGCCTAGAAGCCAGCTCTCAACTAGCTGCATTCTTATGACAGTGTGAAGGTAGCAGTATTCTGAGTAAGGAGGTTCCCAGATTGCCACACTCCGGCACCTGGAGATACCCTCCAGATCTGCATTGTTAACTTGCGTCTCAGAGGCCTCTGGCAAAAGTCTCTGGTGAAGACGTGGGAAACTCACTCTGCAGGCAGTGTGGAACTGTGAGGGACTGAGGGTGAGCTCAACTCTCGGAAGTAAGATGATTTTGGACAAGGCGTTCAGCTACCTTCTCACATATGGAACTTAGTATGTAGCACCAGTCTACCCCAGGAATTACTGGGAAATCGCTGGATTGAGCTTGGAGGCACTAGTCTTGTGTGCCGGCAGATTCCAGTTACCTCTCCCAACACTTCGGTGAAGCAGCGAGCCTAGGCCTTTTGGAAGCGAAAGGTAGCTGCAGGCAGGAGGTAGGGTTACAGGCCATAAGCTCAACTCTCAGAAGTGGGTATGCATGGGAGGCAGATGTCTGCTACCCACTCTGACATGCGAGTGGGAACCTAGCTACACTCTGATGAAGAAGGACTTTGGAAATCGCTGTATTCAACTCAGATACACGTGGGTTCAGGCACAACGATTCCACATGCTTTTCTCACAACCTTTCCCTGCCACTAACATGAGGACGTTAGCAGCTCCTTCTACAGTCAAGCAGGATGCGGGAGGGTTGTGCCCTGTCCTTAGCTCTCACAGGGAAGCATGCCTTGAAGCCAGCTGTCAACTAGCTGCATTCTTATGGCAGGGTGAAGGTAGCAGTATTCTGAGACAGGAGGTTCCCAGATTACCACTCTACTGCACCTGGAGATACCCTCCAGGTCTGCATTGTTAACTTGCGTCTCAGAAGCCTCTGGCAAACGTCTCTGGTGAAGACGTGCGAAACTCACTCTGCAGGCAGTGTGGAACTGTGTGGGACTGAGGGTGAGCTCAACTCTCAGAAGTAAGATGTTTTTGGACAAGGCCTTCAACTACCTACTCACGTATGGAACTTAGTATGTAGCACCAGTCTACCCCAGGAATTACTAGGAAATCGCTTGATTGAGCTTGGAGGCACTCGTCTTGTGTGCCGGGAGATTCCAGTTACCTCTCCCAACACTTGCGTCAAGCAGCGAGCCTAGGCCTTTTGGAAGCGAAAGGTAGCGGCAGGCACGATGTAGGGTTACAGGCCATGAGCTCAACTCTCAGAAGTGTGTATGCATGGGAGGCAGATGTCTGCTACCCACTCGGACATGGGAGTTGGAACCTAGCTACACTCCTATTGAAGAAGGATGTTGGAAATCGCTGTATTCAACTCAGATACACGGGAGTTCAGGCCCAATGCTTACACATGCTTTTCCCACAACCTATCCCAGCCACTAACATAAGGAGGTTAGCAGGTACGTCTACAGTCAGGCAGGATGCGGGAGGGTTATGCCCTGTCCTCAACTCTCACAGGGAAGCATGCCTAGAAGCCAGCTCTCAACTAGCTGCATTCTTATGACAGTGTGAAGGTAGCAGTATTCTGAGTAAGGAGGTTCCCAGATTGCCACACTCCGGGACCTGGAGATACCCTCCAGATCTGCATTGTTAACTTGCGTCTCAGAGGCCTCTGGCAAAAGTCTCTGGTGAAGACGTGGGAAACTCACTCTGCAGGCAGTGTGGAACTGTGAGGGACTGAGTGTGAGCTCAACTCTCAGAAGTAAGATGATTTTGGACAAGGCGTTCAGCTACCTTCTCACATATGGAACTTAGTATGTAGCACCAGTCTACCCCAGGAATTACTGGGAAATCGCTGGATTGAGCTTGGAGGCACTAGTCTTGTGTGCCGGCAGATTCCAGTAACCTCTCCCAACACTTCGGTGAAGCAGGGAGCCTTGGCCTTTTGGAAGCGAAAGGTAGCTGCAGGCAGGAGGTAGGGTTACAGGCCATAAGCTCAACTCTCAGAAGTGGGTATGCATGGGAGGCAGATGTCTGCTACCCACTCTGACATGCGAGTGGGAACCTAGCTACACTCTGATGAAGAAGGACTTTGGAAATCGCTGTATTCAACTCAGATACACGTGGGTTCAGGCACAACGATTCCACATGCTTTTCCCACAACCTATCCCAGCCACTAACATAAGGAGGTTAGCAGGTACGTCTACAGTCAGGCAGGATGCGGGAGGGTTCTGCCCTGTCCTCAACTCTCACAGGGAAGCATGCCTAGAAGCCAGCTCTCAACTAGCTGCATTCTTATGACAGTGTGAAGGTAGCAGTATTCTGAGTAAGGAGGTTCCCAGATTGCCACACTCCGGCACCTGGAGATACCCTCCAGATCTGCATTGTTAACTTGCGTCTCAGAGGCCTCTGGCAAAAGTCTCTGGTGAAGACGTGGGAAACTCACTCTGCAGGCAGTGTGGAACTGTGAGGGACTGAGGGTGAGCTCAACTCTCGGAAGTAAGATGATTTTGGACAAGGCGTTCAGCTACCTTCTCACATATGGAACTTAGTATGTAGCACCAGTCTACCCCAGGAATTACTGGGAAATCGCTGGATTGAGCTTGGAGGCACTAGTCTTGTGTGCCGGCAGATTCCAGTTACCTCTCCCAACACTTCGGTGAAGCAGCGAGCCTAGGCCTTTTGGAAGCGAAAGGTAGCTGCAGGCAGGAGGTAGGGTTACAGGCCATAAGCTCAACTCTCAGAAGTGGGTATGCATGGGAGGCAGATGTCTGCTACCCACTCTGACATGCGAGTGGGAACCTAGCTACACTCTGATGAAGAAGGACTTTGGAAATCGCTGTATTCAACTCAGATACACGTGGGTTCAGGCACAACGATTCCACATGCTTTTCTCACAACCTTTCCCTGCCACTAACATGAGGACGTTAGCAGCTCCTTCTACAGTCAAGCAGGATGCGGGAGGGTTGTGCCCTGTCCTTAGCTCTCACAGGGAAGCATGCCTTGAAGCCAGCTGTCAACTAGCTGCATTCTTATGGCAGGGTGAAGGTAGCAGTATTCTGAGACAGGAGGTTCCCAGATTACCACTCTACTGCACCTGGAGATACCCTCCAGGTCTGCATTGTTAACTTGCGTCTCAGAAGCCTCTGGCAAACGTCTCTGGTGAAGACGTGCGAAACTCACTCTGCAGGCAGTGTGGAACTGTGTGGGACTGAGGGTGAGCTCAACTCTCAGAAGTAAGATGTTTTTGGACAAGGCCTTCAACTACCTACTCACGTATGGAACTTAGTATGTAGCACCAGTCTACCCCAGGAATTACTAGGAAATCGCTTGATTGAGCTTGGAGGCACTCGTCTTGTGTGCCGGGAGATTCCAGTTACCTCTCCCAACACTTGCGTCAAGCAGCGAGCCTAGGCCTTTTGGAAGCGAAAGGTAGCGGCAGGCACGATGTAGGGTTACAGGCCATGAGCTCAACTCTCAGAAGTGTGTATGCATGGGAGGCAGATGTCTGCTACCCACTCGGACATGGGAGTTGGAACCTAGCTACACTCCTATTGAAGAAGGATGTTGGAAATCGCTGTATTCAACTCAGATACACGGGAGTTCAGGCCCAATGCTTACACATGCTTTTCCCACAACCTATCCCAGCCACTAACATAAGGAGGTTAGCAGGTACGTCTACAGTCAGGCAGGATGCGGGAGGGTTATGCCCTGTCCTCAACTCTCACAGGGAAGCATGCCTAGAAGCCAGCTCTCAACTAGCTGCATTCTTATGACAGTGTGAAGGTAGCAGTATTCTGAGTAAGGAGGTTCCCAGATTGCCACACTCCGGGACCTGGAGATACCCTCCAGATCTGCATTGTTAACTTGCGTCTCAGAGGCCTCTGGCAAAAGTCTCTGGTGAAGACGTGGGAAACTCACTCTGCAGGCAGTGTGGAACTGTGAGGGACTGAGTGTGAGCTCAACTCTCAGAAGTAAGATGATTTTGGACAAGGCGTTCAGCTACCTTCTCACATATGGAACTTAGTATGTAGCACCAGTCTACCCCAGGAATTACTGGGAAATCGCTGGATTGAGCTTGGAGGCACTAGTCTTGTGTGCCGGCAGATTCCAGTTACCTCTCCCAACACTTCGGTGAAGCAGGGAGCCTTGGCCTTTTGGAAGCGAAAGGTAGCTGCAGGCAGGAGGTAGGGTTACAGGCCATAAGCTCAACTCTCAGAAGTGGGTATGCATGGGAGGCAGATGTCTGCTACCCACTCTGACATGCGAGTGGGAACCTAGCTACACTCTGATGAAGAAGGACTTTGGAAATCGCTGTATTCAACTCAGATACACGTGGGTTCAGGCACAACGATTCCACATGCTTTTCTCACAACCTTTCCCTGCCACTAACATGAGGACGTTAGCAGCTCCTTCTACAGTCAAGCAGGATGCGGGAGGGTTGTGCCCTGTCCTTAGCTCTCACAGGGAAGCATGCCTTGAAGCCAGCTGTCAACTAGCTGCATTCTTATGGCAGGGTGAAGGTAGCAGTATTCTGAGACAGGAGGTTCCCAGAATACCACTCTACTGCACCTGGAGATACCGTCCAGGTCTGCATTGTTAACTTGCGTCCCATAGCCTCTGGCAAACGTCTCTGTTGAAGACGTGAGAAACTCACTCTGCAGGCAGTGTGGAACTGTGAGGGACTGAGGGTGAGCTCACCTCTCGGCAGTAAGATGATTTTGGACAAGGCGTTCAGCTACCTTCTCACATATGGAACTTAGTATGTAGCACCAGTCTACCCCAGGAATTACTGGGAAATCGCTGGATTGAGCTTAGAGGCACTAGTCTTGTGTGCCGGCAGATTCCAGTTACCTCTCCCAACACTTCGGTGAAGCAGCGAGCCTAGGCCTTTTGGAAGCGAAAGGTAGCTGCAGGCAGGAGGTAGGGTTACAGGCCATAAGCTCAACTCTCAGAAGTGGGTATGCATGGGAGGCAGATGTCTGCTACCCACTCGGACATGCGAGTGGGAACCTAGCTACACTCTGATGAAGAAGGACATTGGAAATCGCTGTATTCAACTCAGATACACGTGGGTTCAGGCACAACGATTCCACATGCTTTTCTCACAACCTTTCCCTGCCACTAACATGAGGACGTTAGCAGCTCCTTCTACAGTCAAGCAGGATGCGGGAGGGTTGTGCCCTGTCCTTAGCTCTCACAGGGAAGCATGCCTTGAAGCCAGCTGTCAACTAGCTGCATTCTTATGGCAGGGTGAAGGTAGCAGTATTCTGAGACAGGAGGTTCCCAGATTACCACTCTACTGCACCTGGAGATACCCTCCAGGTCTGCATTGTTAACTTGCGTCTCAGAAGCCTCTGGCAAACGTCTCTGGTGAAGACGTGCGAAACTCACTCTGCAGGCAGTGTGGAACTGTGTGGGACTGAGGGTGAGCTCAACTCTCAGAAGTAAGATGTTTTTGGACAAGGCCTTCAACTACCTACTCACGTATGGAACTTAGTATGTACCACCAGTCTACCCCAGGAATTACTAGGAAATCGCTTGATTGAGCTTGGAGGCACTCGTCTTGTGTGCCGGGAGATTCCAGTTACCTCTCCCAACACTTGCGTCAAGCAGCGAGCCTAGGCCTTTTGGAAGCGAAAGGTAGCGGCAGGCACGATGTAGGGTTACAGGCCATGAGCTCAACTCTCAGAAGTGTGTATGCATGGGAGGCAGATGTCTGCTACCCACTCGGACATGGGAGTTGGAACCTAGCTACACTCCTATTGAAGAAGGATGTTGGAAATCGCTGTATTCAACTCAGATACACGGGAGTTCAGGCCCAATGCTTACACATGCTTTTCCCACAACCTATCCCAGCCACTAACATAAGGAGGTTAGCAGGTACGTCTACAGTCAGGCAGGATGCGGGAGGGTTCTGCCCTGTCCTCAACTCTCACAGGGAAGCATGCCTAGAAGCCAGCTCTCAACTAGCTGCATTCTTATGACAGTGTGAAGGTAGCAGTATTCTGAGTAAGGAGGTTCCCAGATTGCCACACTCCGGCACCTGGAGATACCCTCCAGATCTGCATTGTTAACTTGCGTCTCAGAGGCCTCTGGCAAAAGTCTCTGGTGAAGACGTGGGAAACTCACTCTGCAGGCAGTGTGGAACTGTGAGGGACTGAGGGTGAGCTCAACTCTCGGAAGTAAGATGATTTTGGACAAGGCGTTCAGCTACCTTCTCACATATGGAACTTAGTATGTAGCACCAGTCTACCCCAGGAATTACTGGGAAATCGCTGGATTGAGCTTGGAGGCACTAGTCTTGTGTGCCGGCAGATTCCAGTTACCTCTCCCAACACTTCGGTGAAGCAGCGAGCCTAGGCCTTTTGGAAGCGAAAGGTAGCTGCAGGCAGGAGGTAGGGTTACAGGCCATAAGCTCAACTCTCAGAAGTGGGTATGCATGGGAGGCAGATGTCTGCTACCCACTCTGACATGCGAGTGGGAACCTAGCTACACTCTGATGAAGAAGGACTTTGGAAATCGCTGTATTCAACTCAGATACACGTGGGTTCAGGCACAACGATTCCACATGCTTTTCTCACAACCTTTCCCTGCCACTAACATGAGGACGTTAGCAGCTCCTTCTACAGTCAAGCAGGATGCGGGAGGGTTGTGCCCTGTCCTTAGCTCTCACAGGGAAGCATGCCTTGAAGCCAGCTGTCAACTAGCTGCATTCTTATGGCAGGGTGAAGGTAGCAGTATTCTGAGACAGGAGGTTCCCAGATTACCACTCTACTGCACCTGGAGATACCCTCCAGGTCTGCATTGTTAACTTGCGTCTCAGAAGCCTCTGGCAAACGTCTCTGGTGAAGACGTGCGAAACTCACTCTGCAGGCAGTGTGGAACTGTGTGGGACTGAGGGTGAGCTCAACTCTCAGAAGTAAGATGTTTTTGGACAAGGCCTTCAACTACCTACTCACGTATGGAACTTAGTATGTAGCACCAGTCTACCCCAGGAATTACTAGGAAATCGCTTGATTGAGCTTGGAGGCACTCGTCTTGTGTGCCGGGAGATTCCAGTTACCTCTCCCAACACTTGCGTCAAGCAGCGAGCCTAGGCCTTTTGGAAGCGAAAGGTAGCGGCAGGCACGATGTAGGGTTACAGGCCATGAGCTCAACTCTCAGAAGTGTGTATGCATGGGAGGCAGATGTCTGCTACCCACTCGGACATGGGAGTTGGAACCTAGCTACACTCCTATTGAAGAAGGATGTTGGAAATCGCTGTATTCAACTCAGATACACGGGAGTTCAGGCCCAATGCTTACACATGCTTTTCCCACAACCTATCCCAGCCACTAACATAAGGAGGTTAGCAGGTACGTCTACAGTCAGGCAGGATGCGGGAGGGTTCTGCCCTGTCCTCAACTCTCACAGGGAAGCATGCCTAGAAGCCAGCTCTCAACTAGCTGCATTCTTATGACAGTGTGAAGGTAGCAGTATTCTGAGTAAGGAGGGTCCCAGATTGCCACTCTCCGGCACCTGGAGATACCGTCCAGGTCTGCATTGTTAACTTGCGTCTCAGAGGCCTCTGGCAAAAGTCTCTGGTGAAGACGTGGGAAACTCACTCTGCAGGCAGTGTGGAACTGTGAGGGACTGAGGGTGAGCTCACCTCTCGGCAGTAAGATGATTTTGGACAAGGCGTTCAGCTACCTTCTCACATATGGAACTTAGTATGTAGCACCAGTCTACCCCAGGAATTACTGGGAAATCGCTGGATTGAGCTTAGAGGCACTAGTCTTGTGTGCCGGCAGATTCCAGTTACCTCTCCCAACACTTCGGTGAAGCAGCGAGCCTAGGCCTTTTGGAAGCGAAAGGTAGCTGCAGGCAGGAGGTAGGGTTACAGGCCATAAGCTCAACTCTCAGAAGTGGGTATGCATGGGAGGCAGATGTCTGCTACCCACTCGGACATGCGAGTGGGAACCTAGCTACACTCTGATGAAGAAGGACATTGGAAATCGCTGTATTCAACTCAGATACACGTGGGTTCAGGCACAACGATTCCACATGCTTTTCTCACAACCTTTCCCTGCCACTAACATGAGGACGTTAGCAGCTCCTTCTACAGTCAAGCAGGATGCGGGAGGGTTGTGCCCTGTCCTTAGCTCTCACAGGGAAGCATGCCTTGAAGCCAGCTGTCAACTAGCTGCATTCTTATGGCAGGGTGAAGGTAGCAGTATTCTGAGACAGGAGGTTCCCAGATTACCACTCTACTGCACCTGGAGATACCCTCCAGGTCTGCATTGTTAACTTGCGTCTCAGAAGCCTCTGGCAAACGTCTCTGGTGAAGACGTGCGAAACTCACTCTGCAGGCAGTGTGGAACTGTGTGGGACTGAGGGTGAGCTCAACTCTCAGAAGTAAGATGTTTTTGGACAAGGCCTTCAACTACCTACTCACGTATGGAACTTAGTATGTACCACCAGTCTACCCCAGGAATTACTAGGAAATCGCTTGATTGAGCTTGGAGGCACTCGTCTTGTGTGCCGGGAGATTCCAGTTACCTCTCCCAACACTTGCGTCAAGCAGCGAGCCTAGGCCTTTTGGAAGCGAAAGGTAGCGGCAGGCACGATGTAGGGTTACAGGCCATGAGCTCAACTCTCAGAAGTGTGTATGCATGGGAGGCAGATGTCTGCTACCCACTCGGACATGGGAGTTGGAACCTAGCTACACTCCTATTGAAGAAGGATGTTGGAAATCGCTGTATTCAACTCAGATACACGGGAGTTCAGGCCCAATGCTTACACATGCTTTTCCCACAACCTATCCCAGCCACTAACATAAGGAGGTTAGCAGGTACGTCTACAGTCAGGCAGGATGCGGGAGGGTTCTGCCCTGTCCTCAACTCTCACAGGGAAGCATGCCTAGAAGCCAGCTCTCAACTAGCTGCATTCTTATGACAGTGTGAAGGTAGCAGTATTCTGAGTAAGGAGGTTCCCAGATTGCCACACTCCGGCACCTGGAGATACCCTCCAGATCTGCATTGTTAACTTGCGTCTCAGAGGCCTCTGGCAAAAGTCTCTGGTGAAGACGTGGGAAACTCACTCTGCAGGCAGTGTGGAACTGTGAGGGACTGAGGGTGAGCTCAACTCTCGGAAGTAAGATGATTTTGGACAAGGCGTTCAGCTACCTTCTCACATATGGAACTTAGTATGTAGCACCAGTCTACCCCAGGAATTACTGGGAAATCGCTGGATTGAGCTTGGAGGCACTAGTCTTGTGTGCCGGCAGATTCCAGTTACCTCTCCCAACACTTCGGTGAAGCAGCGAGCCTAGGCCTTTTGGAAGCGAAAGGTAGCTGCAGGCAGGAGGTAGGGTTACAGGCCATAAGCTCAACTCTCAGAAGTGGGTATGCATGGGAGGCAGATGTCTGCTACCCACTCTGACATGCGAGTGGGAACCTAGCTACACTCTGATGAAGAAGGACTTTGGAAATCGCTGTATTCAACTCAGATACACGTGGGTTCAGGCACAACGATTCCACATGCTTTTCTCACAACCTTTCCCTGCCACTAACATGAGGACGTTAGCAGCTCCTTCTACAGTCAAGCAGGATGCGGGAGGGTTGTGCCCTGTCCTTAGCTCTCACAGGGAAGCATGCCTTGAAGCCAGCTGTCAACTAGCTGCATTCTTATGGCAGGGTGAAGGTAGCAGTATTCTGAGACAGGAGGTTCCCAGATTACCACTCTACTGCACCTGGAGATACCCTCCAGGTCTGCATTGTTAACTTGCGTCTCAGAAGCCTCTGGCAAACGTCTCTGGTGAAGACGTGCGAAACTCACTCTGCAGGCAGTGTGGAACTGTGTGGGACTGAGGGTGAGCTCAACTCTCAGAAGTAAGATGTTTTTGGACAAGGCCTTCAACTACCTACTCACGTATGGAACTTAGTATGTAGCACCAGTCTACCCCAGGAATTACTAGGAAATCGCTTGATTGAGCTTGGAGGCACTCGTCTTGTGTGCCGGGAGATTCCAGTTACCTCTCCCAACACTTGCGTCAAGCAGCGAGCCTAGGCCTTTTGGAAGCGAAAGGTAGCGGCAGGCACGATGTAGGGTTACAGGCCATGAGCTCAACTCTCAGAAGTGTGTATGCATGGGAGGCAGATGTCTGCTACCCACTCGGACATGGGAGTTGGAACCTAGCTACACTCCTATTGAAGAAGGATGTTGGAAATCGCTGTATTCAACTCAGATACACGGGAGTTCAGGCCCAATGCTTACACATGCTTTTCCCACAACCTATCCCAGCCACTAACATAAGGAGGTTAGCAGGTACGTCTACAGTCAGGCAGGATGCGGGAGGGTTCTGCCCTGTCCTCAACTCTCACAGGGAAGCATGCCTAGAAGCCAGCTCTCAACTAGCTGCATTCTTATGACAGTGTGAAGGTAGCAGTATTCTGAGTAAGGAGGGTCCCAGATTGCCACTCTCCGGCACCTGGAGATACCGTCCAGGTCTGCATTGTTAACTTGCGTCTCAGAGGCCTCTGGCAAAAGTCTCTGGTGAAGACGTGGGAAACTCACTCTGCAGGCAGTGTGGAACTGTGAGGGACTGAGGGTGAGCTCACCTCTCGGCAGTAAGATGATTTTGGACAAGGCGTTCAGCTACCTTCTCACATATGGAACTTAGTATGTAGCACCAGTCTACCCCAGGAATTACTGGGAAATCGCTGGATTGAGCTTGGAGGCACTAGTCTTGTGTGCCGGCAGATTCCAGTTACCTCTCCCAACACTTCGGTGAAGCAGCGAGCCTAGGCCTTTTGGAAGCGAAAGGTAGCTGCAGGCAGGAGGTAGGGTTACAGGCCATAAGCTCAACTCTCAGAAGTGGGTATGCATGGGAGGCAGATGTCTGCTACCCACTCTGACATGCGAGTGGGAACCTAGCTACACTCTGATGAAGAAGGACTTTGGAAATCGCTGTATTCAACTCAGATACACGTGGGTTCAGGCACAACGATTCCACATGCTTTTCTCACAACCTTTCCCTGCCACTAACATGAGGACGTTAGCAGCTCCTTCTACAGTCAAGCAGGATGCGGGAGGGTTGTGCCCTGTCCTTAGCTCTCACAGGGAAGCATGCCTTGAAGCCAGCTGTCAACTAGCTGCATTCTTATGGCAGGGTGAAGGTAGCAGTATTCTGAGACAGGAGGTTCCCAGATTACCACTCTACTGCACCTGGAGATACCCTCCAGGTCTGCATTGTTAACTTGCGTCTCAGAAGCCTCTGGCAAACGTCTCTGGTGAAGACGTGCGAAACTCACTCTGCAGGCAGTGTGGAACTGTGTGGGACTGAGGGTGAGCTCAACTCTCAGAAGTAAGATGTTTTTGGACAAGGCCTTCAACTACCTACTCACGTATGGAACTTAGTATGTAGCACCAGTCTACCCCAGGAATTACTAGGAAATCGCTTGATTGAGCTTGGAGGCACTCGTCTTGTGTGCCGGGAGATTCCAGTTACCTCTCCCAACACTTGCGTCAAGCAGCGAGCCTAGGCCTTTTGGAAGCGAAAGGTAGCGGCAGGCACGATGTAGGGTTACAGGCCATGAGCTCAACTCTCAGAAGTGTGTATGCATGGGAGGCAGATGTCTGCTACCCACTCGGACATGGGAGTTGGAACCTAGCTACACTCCTATTGAAGAAGGATGTTGGAAATCGCTGTATTCAACTCAGATACACGGGAGTTCAGGCCCAATGCTTACACATGCTTTTCCCACAACCTATCCCAGCCACTAACATAAGGAGGTTAGCAGGTACGTCTACAGTCAGGCAGGATGCGGGAGGGTTCTGCCCTGTCCTCAACTCTCACAGGGAAGCATGCCTAGAAGCCAGCTCTCAACTAGCTGCATTCTTATGACAGTGTGAAGGTAGCAGTATTCTGAGTAAGGAGGGTCCCAGATTGCCACTCTCCGGCACCTGGAGATACCGTCCAGGTCTGCATTGTTAACTTGCGTCTCAGAGGCCTCTGGCAAAAGTCTCTGGTGAAGACGTGGGAAACTCACTCTGCAGGCAGTGTGGAACTGTGAGGGACTGAGGGTGAGCTCACCTCTCGGCAGTAAGATGATTTTGGACAAGGCGTTCAGCTACCTTCTCACATATGGAACTTAGTATGTAGCACCAGTCTACCCCAGGAATTACTGGGAAATCGCTGGATTGAGCTTAGAGGCACTAGTCTTGTGTGCCGGCAGATTCCAGTTACCTCTCCCAACACTTCGGTGAAGCAGCGAGCCTAGGCCTTTTGGAAGCGAAAGGTAGCTGCAGGCAGCAGGTAGGGTTACAGGCCATAAGCTCAACTCTCAGAAGTGGGTATGCATGGGAGGCAGATGTCTGCTACCCACTCGGACATGCGAGTGGGAACCTAGCTACACTCTGATGAAGAAGGACATTGGAAATCGCTGTATTCAACTCAGATACACGTGGGTTCAGGCACAACGATTCCACATGCTTTTCTCACAACCTTTCCCTGCCACTAACATGAGGACGTTAGCAGCTCCTTCTACAGTCAAGCAGGATGCGGGAGGGTTGTGCCCTGTCCTTAGCTCTCACAGGGAAGCATGCCTTGAAGCCAGCTGTCAACTAGCTGCATTCTTATGGCAGGGTGAAGGTAGCAGTATTCTGAGACAGGAGGTTCCCAGATTACCACTCTACTGCACCTGGAGATACCCTCCAGGTCTGCATTGTTAACTTGCGTCTCAGAAGCCTCTGGCAAACGTCTCTGGTGAAGACGTGCGAAACTCACTCTGCAGGCAGTGTGGAACTGTGTGGGACTGAGGGTGAGCTCAACTCTCAGAAGTAAGATGTTTTTGGACAAGGCCTTCAACTACCTACTCACGTATGGAACTTAGTATGTAGCACCAGTCTACCCCAGGAATTACTAGGAAATCGCTTGATTGAGCTTGGAGGCACTCGTCTTGTGTGCCGGGAGATTCCAGTTACCTCTCCCAACACTTGCGTCAAGCAGCGAGCCTAGGCCTTTTGGAAGCGAAAGGTAGCGGCAGGCACGATGTAGGGTTACAGGCCATGAGCTCAACTCTCAGAAGTGTGTATGCATGGGAGGCAGATGTCTGCTACCCACTCGGACATGGGAGTTGGAACCTAGCTACACTCCTATTGAAGAAGGATGTTGGAAATCGCTGTATTCAACTCAGATACACGGGAGTTCAGGCCCAATGCTTACACATGCTTTTCCCACAACCTATCCCAGCCACTAACATAAGGAGGTTAGCAGGTACGTCTAAAGTCAGGCAGGATGCGGGAGGGTTCTGCCCTGTCCTCAACTCTCACAGGGAAGCATGCCTAGAAGCCAGCTCTCAACTAGCTGCATTCTTATGACAGTGTGAAGGTAGCAGTATTCTGAGTAAGGAGGTTCCCAGATTGCCACACTCCGGCACCTGGAGATACCCTCCAGATCTGCATTGTTAACTTGCGTCTCAGAGGCCTCTGGCAAAAGTCTCTGGTGAAGACGTGGGAAACTCACTCTGCAGGCAGTGTGGAACTGTGAGGGACTGAGGGTGAGCTCAACTCTCGGAAGTAAGATGATTTTGGACAAGGCGTTCAGCTACCTTCTCACATATGGAACTTAGTATGTAGCACCAGTCTACCCCAGGAATTACTGGGAAATCGCTGGATTGAGCTTGGAGGCACTAGTCTTGTGTGCCGGCAGATTCCAGTTACCTCTCCCAACACTTCGGTGAAGCAGCGAGCCTAGGCCTTTTGGAAGCGAAAGGTAGCTGCAGGCAGGAGGTAGGGTTACAGGCCATAAGCTCAACTCTCAGAAGTGGGTATGCATGGGAGGCAGATGTCTGCTACCCACTCTGACATGCGAGTGGGAACCTAGCTACACTCTGATGAAGAAGGACTTTGGAAATCGCTGTATTCAACTCAGATACACGTGGGTTCAGGCACAACGATTCCACATGCTTTTCTCACAACCTTTCCCTGCCACTAACATGAGGACGTTAGCAGCTCCTTCTACAGTCAAGCAGGATGCGGGAGGGTTGTGCCCTGTCCTTAGCTCTCACAGGGAAGCATGCCTTGAAGCCAGCTGTCAACTAGCTGCATTCTTATGGCAGGGTGAAGGTAGCAGTATTCTGAGACAGGAGGTTCCCAGATTACCACTCTACTGCACCTGGAGATACCCTCCAGGTCTGCATTGTTAACTTGCGTCTCAGAAGCCTCTGGCAAACGTCTCTGGTGAAGACGTGCGAAACTCACTCTGCAGGCAGTGTGGAACTGTGTGGGACTGAGGGTGAGCTCAACTCTCAGAAGTAAGATGTTTTTGGACAAGGCCTTCAACTACCTACTCACGTATGGAACTTAGTATGTAGCACCAGTCTACCCCAGGAATTACTAGGAAATCGCTTGATTGAGCTTGGAGGCACTCGTCTTGTGTGCCGGGAGATTCCAGTTACCTCTCCCAACACTTGCGTCAAGCAGCGAGCCTAGGCCTTTTGGAAGCGAAAGGTAGCGGCAGGCACGATGTAGGGTTACAGGCCATGAGCTCAACTCTCAGAAGTGTGTATGCATGGGAGGCAGATGTCTGCTACCCACTCGGACATGGGAGTTGGAACCTAGCTACACTCCTATTGAAGAAGGATGTTGGAAATCGCTGTATTCAACTCAGATACACGGGAGTTCAGGCCCAATGCTTACACATGCTTTTCCCACAACCTATCCCAGCCACTAACATAAGGAGGTTAGCAGGTACGTCTACAGTCAGGCAGGATGCGGGAGGGTTCTGCCCTGTCCTCAACTCTCACAGGGAAGCATGCCTAGAAGCCAGCTCTCAACTAGCTGCATTCTTATGACAGTGTGAAGGTAGCAGTATTCTGAGTAAGGAGGTTCCCAGATTGCCACACTCCGGCACCTGGAGATACCCTCCAGATCTGCATTGTTAACTTGCGTCTCAGAGGCCTCTGGCAAAAGTCTCTGGTGAAGACGTGGGAAACTCACTCTGCAGGCAGTGTGGAACTGTGAGGGACTGAGTGTGAGCTCAACTCTCAGAAGTAAGATGATTTTGGACAAGGCGTTCAGCTACCTTCTCACATATGGAACTTAGTATGTAGCACCAGTCTACCCCAGGAATTACTGGGAAATCGCTGGATTGAGCTTGGAGGCACTAGTCTTGTGTGCCGGCAGATTCCAGTTACCTCTCCCAACACTTCGGTGAAGCAGGGAGCCTTGGCCTTTTGGAAGCGAAAGGTAGCTGCAGGAAGGAGGTAGGGTTACAGGCCATAAGCTCAACTCTCAGAAGTGGGTATGCATGGGAGGCAGATGTCTGCTACCCACTCTGACATGCGAGTGGGAACCTAGCTACACTCTGATGAAGAAGGACTTTGGAAATCGCTGTATTCAACTCAGATACACGTGGGTTCAGGCACAACGATTCCACATGCTTTTCTCACAACCTTTCCCTGCCACTAACATGAGGACGTTAGCAGCTCCTTCTACAGTCAAGCAGGATGCGGGAGGGTTGTGCCCTGTCCTTAGCTCTCACAGGGAAGCATGCCTTGAAGCCAGCTGTCAACTAGCTGCATTCTTATGGCAGGGTGAAGGTAGCAGTATTCTGAGACAGGAGGTTCCCAGAATACCACTCTACTGCACCTGGAGATACCGTCCAGGTCTGCATTGTTAACTTGCGTCCCATAGCCTCTGGCAAACGTCTCTGTTGAAGACGTGAGAAACTCACTCTGCAGGCAGTGTGGAACTGTGAGGGACTGAGCTGAGCTTAACTCTCAGAAGTAAGATGATTTTGGACAAGGCGTTCAGCTACCTTCTCTCATATGGAACTTAGTATGTAGCACCAGTCTACCCCAGGAATTACTGGGAAATCGCTGGATTGAGCTTGGAGGCACTAGTCTTGTGTGCCGGCAGATTCCAGTTACCTCTCCCAACACTTCGGTGAAGCAGCGAGCCTAGGCCTTTTGGAAGCGAAAGGTAGCTGCAGGCAGGAGGTAGGGTTACAGGCCATAAGCTCAACTCTCAGAAGTGGGTATGCATGGGAGGCAGATGTCTGCTACCCACTCGGACATGCGAGTGGGAACCTAGCTACACTCTGATGAAGAAGGACTTTGGAAATCGCTGTATTCAACTCAGATACACGTGGGTTCAGGCACAACGATTCCACTTGCTTTTCTCACAACCTTTCCCTGCCACTAACATGAGGACGTTAGCAGCTCCTTCTACAGTCAAGCAGGATGCGGGAGGGTTGTGCCCTGTCCTTAGCTCTCACAGGGAAGCATGCCTTGAAGCCAGCTGTCAACTAGCTGCATTCTTATGGCAGGGTGAAGGTAGCAGTATTCTGAGACAGGAGGTTCCCAGATTACCACTCTACTGCACCTGGAGATACCCTCCAGGTCTGCATTGTTAACTTGCGTCTCAGAAGCCTCTGGCAAACGTCTCTGGTGAAGACGTGCGAAACTCACTCTGCAGGCAGTGTGGAACTGTGTGGGACTGAGGGTGAGCTCAACTCTCAGAAGTAAGATGTTTTTGGACAAGGCCTTCAACTACCTACTCACGTATGGAACTTAGTATGTAGCACCAGTCTACCCCAGGAATTACTAGGAAATCGCTTGATTGAGCTTGGAGGCACTCGTCTTGTGTGCCGGGAGATTCCAGTTACCTCTCCCAACACTTGCGTCAAGCAGCGAGCCTAGGCCTTTTGGAAGCGAAAGGTAGCGGCAGGCACGATGTAGGGTTACAGGCCATGAGCTCAACTCTCAGAAGTGTGTATGCATGGGAGGCAGATGTCTGCTACCCACTCGGACATGGGAGTTGGAACCTAGCTACACTCCTATTGAAGAAGGATGTTGGAAATCGCTGTATTCAACTCAGATACACGGGAGTTCAGGCCCAATGCTTACACATGCTTTTCCCACAACCTATCCCAGCCACTAACATAAGGAGGTTAGCAGGTACGTCTACAGTCAGGCAGGATGCGGGAGGGTTCTGCCCTGTCCTCAACTCTCACAGGGAAGCATGCCTAGAAGCCAGCTCTCAACTAGCTGCATTCTTATGACAGTGTGAAGGTAGCAGTATTCTGAGTAAGGAGGGTCCCAGATTGCCACTCTCCGGCACCTGGAGATACCGTCCAGGTCTGCATTGTTAACTTGCGTCTCAGAGGCCTCTGGCAAAAGTCTCTGGTGAAGACGTGGGAAACTCACTCTGCAGGCAGTGTGGAACTGTGAGGGACTGAGGGTGAGCTCACCTCTCGGCAGTAAGATGATTTTGGACAAGGCGTTCAGCTACCTTCTCACATATGGAACTTAGTATGTAGCACCAGTCTACCCCAGGAATTACTGGGAAATCGCTGGATTGAGCTTGGAGGCACTAGTCTTGTGTGCCGGGAGATTCCAGTTACCTCTCCCAACACTTCGGTGAAGCAGCGAGCCTAGGCCTTTTGGAAGCGAAAGGTAGCTGCAGGCAGGAGGTAGGGTTACAGGCCATAAGCTCAACTATCAGAAGTGGGTATGCATGGGAGGCAGATGTCTGCTACCCACTCGGACATGCGAGTGGGAACCTAGCTACACTCTGATGAAGAAGGACATTGGAAATCGCTGTATTCAACTCAGATACACGTGGGTTCAGGCACAACGATTCCACATGCTTTTCTCACAACCTTTCCCTGCCACTAACATGAGGACGTTAGCAGCTCCTTCTACAGTCAAGCAGGTTGCGGGAGGGTTGTGCCCTGTCCTTAGCTCTCACAGGGAAGCATGCCTTGAAGCCAGCTGTCAACTAGCTGCATTCTTATGGCAGGGTGAAGGTAGCAGTATTCTGAGACAGGAGGTTCCCAGATTACCACTCTACTGCACCTGGAGATACCCTCCAGGTCTGCATTGTTAACTTGCGTCTCAGAAGCCTCTGGCAAACGTCTCTGGTGAAGACGTGCGAAACTCACTCGGC
Source organism: Canis lupus baileyi (assembly GCF_048164855.1). NCBI lineage: Eukaryota > Metazoa > Chordata > Mammalia > Carnivora > Canidae > Canis > Canis lupus. Next base: position 63,675,092 of record NC_132852.1, read on the forward strand.
AGGCAGTGTGGAACTGTGTGGGACTGAGGGTGAGCTCAACTCTCAGAAGTAAGATGTTTTTGGACAAGGCCTTCAACAACCTACTCACGTATGGAACTTAGTATGTACCACCAGTCTACCCCAGGAATTACTAGGAAATCGCTTGATTGAGCTTGGAGGCACTCGTCTTGTGTGCCGGGAGATTCCAGTTACCTCTCCCAACACTTGCGTCAAGCAGCGAGCCTAGGCCTTTTGGAAGCGAAAGGTAGCGGCAGGCACGATGTAGGGTTACAGGCCATGAGCTCAACTCTCAGAAGTGTGTATGCATGGGAGGCAGATGTCTGCTACCCACTCGGACATGGGAGTTGGAACCTAGCTACACTCCTATTGAAGAAGGATGTTGGAAATCGCTGTATTCAACTCAGATACACGGGAGTTCAGGCCCAATGCTTACACATGCTTTTCCCACAACCTATCCCAGCCACTAACATAAGGAGGTTAGCAGGTACGTCTACAGTCAGGCAGGATGCGGGAGGGTTCTGCCCTGTCCTCAACTCTCACAGGGAAGCATGCCTAGAAGCCAGCTCTCAACTAGCTGCATTCTTATGACAGTGTGAAGGTAGCAGTATTCTGAGTAAGGAGGTTCCCAGATTGCCACACTCCGGCACCTGGAGATACCCTCCAGATCTGCATTGTTAACTTGCGTCTCAGAGGCCTCTGGCAAAAGTCTCTGGTGAAGACGTGGGAAACTCACTCTGCAGGCAGTGTGGAACTGTGAGGGACTGAGGGTGAGCTCAACTCTCGGAAGTAAGATGATTTTGGACAAGGCGTTCAGCTACCTTCTCACATATGGAACTTAGTATGTAGCACCAGTCTACCCCAGGAATTACTGGGAAATCGCTGGATTGAGCTTGGAGGCACTAGTCTTGTGTGCCGGCAGATTCCAGTTACCTCTCCCAACACTTCGGTGAAGCAGCGAGCCTAGGCCTTTTGGAAGCGAAAGGTAGCTGCAGGCAGGAGGTACGGTTACAGGCCATAAGCTCAACTCTCAGAAGTGGGTATGCATGGGAGGCAGATGTCTGCTACCCACTCTGACATGCGAGTGGGAACCTAGCTACACTCTGATGAAGAAGGACTTTGGAAATCGCTGTATTCAACTCAGATACACGTGGGTTCAGGCACAACGATTCCACATGCTTTTCTCACAACCTTTCCCTGCCACTAACATGAGGACGTTAGCAGCTCCTTCTACAGTCAAGCAGGATGCGGGAGGGTTGTGCCCTGTCCTTAGCTCTCACAGGGAAGCATGCCTTGAAGCCAGCTGTCAACTAGCTGCATTCTTATGGCAGGGTGAAGGTAGCAGTATTCTGAGACAGGAGGTTCCCAGATTACCACTCTACTGCACCTGGAGATACCCTCCAGGTCTGCATTGTTAACTTGCGTCTCAGAAGCCTCTGGCAAACGTCTCTGGTGAAGACGTGCGAAACTCACTCTGCAGGCAGTGTGGAACTGTGTGGGACTGAGGGTGAGCTCAACTCTCAGAAGTAAGATGTTTTTGGACAAGGCCTTCAACTACCTACTCACGTATGGAACTTAGTATGTAGCACCAGTCTACCCCAGGAATTACTAGGAAATCGCTTGATTGAGCTTGGAGGCACTCGTCTTGTGTGCCGGGAGATTCCAGTTACCTCTCCCAACACTTGCGTCAAGCAGCGAGCCTAGGCCTTTTGGAAGCGAAAGGTAGCGGCAGGCACGATGTAGGGTTACAGGCCATGAGCTCAACTCTCAGAAGTGTGTATGCATGGGAGGCAGATGTCTGCTACCCACTCGGACATGGGAGTTGGAACCTAGCTACACTCCTATTGAAGAAGGATGTTGGAAATCGCTGTATTCAACTCAGATACACGGGAGTTCAGGCCCAATGCTTACACATGCTTTTCCCACAACCTATCCCAGCCACTAACATAAGGAGGTTAGCAGGTACGTCTACAGTCAGGCAGGATGCGGGAGGGTTCTGCCCTGTCCTCAACTCTCACAGGGAAGCATGCCTAGAAGCCAGCTCTCAACTAGCTGCATTCTTATGACAGTGTGAAGGTAGCAGTATTCTGAGTAAGGAGGTTCCCAGATTGCCACACTCCGGCACCTGGAGATACCCTCCAGATCTGCATTGTTAACTTGCGTCTCAGAGGCCTCTGGCAAAAGTCTCTGGTGAAGACGTGGGAAACTCACTCTGCAGGCAGTGTGGAACTGTGAGGGACTGAGGGTGAGCTCAACTCTCAGAAGTAAGATGATTTTGGACAAGGCGTTCAGCTACCTTCTCACATATGGAACTTAGTATGTAGCACCAGTCTACCCCAGGAATTACTGGGAAATCGCTGGATTGAGCTTGGAGGCACTAGTCTTGTGTGAGGGCAGATTCCAGTTACCTCTCCCAACACTTCGGTGAAGCAGGGAGCCTTGGCCTTTGGGAAGCGAAAGGTAGCTGCAGGCAGGAGGTAGGGTTACAGGCCATAAGCTCAACTCTCAGAAGTGGGTATGCATGGGAGGCAGATGTCTGCTACCCACTCTGACATGCGAGTGGGAACCTAGCTACACTCTGATGAAGAAGGACTTTGGAAATCGCTGTATTCAACTCAGATACACGTGGGTTCAGGCACAACGATTCCACTTGCTTTTCTCACAACCTTTCCCTGCCACTAACATGAGGACGTTAGCAGCTCCTTCTACAGTCAAGCAGGATGCGGGAGGGTTGTGCCCTGTCCTTAGCTCTCACAGGGAAGCATGCCTTGAAGCCAGCTGTCAACTAGCTGCATTCTTATGGCAGGGTGAAGGTAGCAGTATTCTGAGACAGGAGGTTCCCAGATTACCACTCTACTGCACCTGGAGATACCCTCCAGGTCTGCATTGTTAACTTGCGTCTCAGAAGCCTCTGGCAAACGTCTCTGGTGAAGACGTGCGAAACTCACTCTGCAGGCAGTGTGGAACTGTGTGGGACTGAGGGTGAGCTCAACTCTCAGAAGTAAGATGTTTTTGGACAAGGCCTTCAACTACCTACTCACGTATGGAACTTAGTATGTAGCACCAGTCTACCCCAGGAATTACTAGGAAATCGCTTGATTGAGCTTGGAGGCACTCGTCTTGTGTGCCGGGAGATTCCAGTTACCTCTCCCAACACTTGCGTCAAGCAGCGAGCCTAGGCCTTTTGGAAGCGAAAGGTAGCGGCAGGCACGATGTAGGGTTACAGGCCATGAGCTCAACTCTCAGAAGTGTGTATGCATGGGAGGCAGATGTCTGCTACCCACTCGGACATGGGAGTTGGAACCTAGCTACACTCCTATTGAAGAAGGATGTTGGAAATCGCTGTATTCAACTCAGATACACGGGAGTTCAGGCCCAATGCTTACACATGCTTTTCCCACAACCTATCCCAGCCACTAACATAAGGAGGTTAGCAGGTACGTCTACAGTCAGGCAGGATGCGGGAGGGTTCTGCCCTGTCCTCAACTCTCACAGGGAAGCATGCCTAGAAGCCAGCTCTCAACTAGCTGCATTCTTATGACAGTGTGAAGGTAGCAGTATTCTGAGTAAGGAGGTTCCCAGATTGCCACACTCCGGCACCTGGAGATACCCTCCAGATCTGCATTGTTAACTTGCGTCTCAGAGGCCTCTGGCAAAAGTCTCTGGTGAAGACGTGGGAAACTCACTCTGCAGGCAGTGTGGAACTGTGAGGGACTGAGTGTGAGCTCAACTCTCAGAAGTAAGATGATTTTGGACAAGGCGTTCAGCTACCTTCTCACATATGGAACTTAGTATGTAGCACCAGTCTACCCCAGGAATTACTGGGAAATCGCTGGATTGAGCTTGGAGGCACTAGTCTTGTGTGCCGGCAGATTCCAGTTACCTCTCCCAACACTTCGGTGAAGCAGGGAGCCTTGGCCTTTTGGAAGCGAAAGGTAGCTGCAGGAAGGAGGTAGGGTTACAGGCCATAAGCTCAACTCTCAGAAGTGGGTATGCATGGGAGGCAGATGTCTGCTACCCACTCTGACATGCGAGTGGGAACCTAGCTACACTCTGATGAAGAAGGACTTTGGAAATCGCTGTATTCAACTCAGATACACGTGGGTTCAGGCACAACGATTCCACATGCTTTTCTCACAACCTTTCCCTGCCACTAACATGAGGACGTTAGCAGCTCCTTCTACAGTCAAGCAGGATGCGGGAGGGTTGTGCCCTGTCCTTAGCTCTCACAGGGAAGCATGCCTTGAAGCCAGCTGTCAACTAGCTGCATTCTTATGGCAGGGTGAAGGTAGCAGTATTCTGAGACAGGAGGTTCCCAGAATACCACTCTACTGCACCTGGAGATACCGTCCAGGTCTGCATTGTTAACTTGCGTCCCATAGCCTCTGGCAAACGTCTCTGTTGAAGACGTGAGAAACTCACTCTGCAGGCAGTGTGGAACTGTGAGGGACTGAGCTGAGCTTAACTCTCAGAAGTAAGATGATTTTGGACAAGGCGTTCAGCTACCTTCTCTCATATGGAACTTAGTATGTAGCACCAGTCTACCCCAGGAATTACTGGGAAATCGCTGGATTGAGCTTGGAGGCACTAGTCTTGTGTGCCGGCAGATTCCAGTTACCTCTCCCAACACTTCGGTGAAGCAGCGAGCCTAGGCCTTTTGGAAGCGAAAGGTAGCTGCAGGCAGGAGGTAGGGTTACAGGCCATAAGCTCAACTCTCAGAAGTGGGTATGCATGGGAGGCAGATGTCTGCTACCCACTCGGACATGCGAGTGGGAACCTAGCTACACTCTGATGAAGAAGGACTTTGGAAATCGCTGTATTCAACTCAGATACACGTGGGTTCAGGCACAACGATTCCACTTGCTTTTCTCACAACCTTTCCCTGCCACTAACATGAGGACGTTAGCAGCTCCTTCTACAGTCAAGCAGGATGCGGGAGGGTTGTGCCCTGTCCTTAGCTCTCACAGGGAAGCATGCCTTGAAGCCAGCTGTCAACTAGCTGCATTCTTATGGCAGGGTGAAGGTAGCAGTATTCTGAGACAGGAGGTTCCCAGATTACCACTCTACTGCACCTGGAGATACCCTCCAGGTCTGCATTGTTAACTTGCGTCTCAGAAGCCTCTGGCAAACGTCTCTGGTGAAGACGTGCGAAACTCACTCTGCAGGCAGTGTGGAACTGTGTGGGACTGAGGGTGAGCTCAACTCTCAGAAGTAAGATGTTTTTGGACAAGGCCTTCAACTACCTACTCACGTATGGAACTTAGTATGTAGCACCAGTCTACCCCAGGAATTACTAGGAAATCGCTTGATTGAGCTTGGAGGCACTCGTCTTGTGTGCCGGGAGATTCCAGTTACCTCTCCCAACACTTGCGTCAAGCAGCGAGCCTAGGCCTTTTGGAAGCGAAAGGTAGCGGCAGGCACGATGTAGGGTTACAGGCCATGAGCTCAACTCTCAGAAGTGTGTATGCATGGGAGGCAGATGTCTGCTACCCACTCGGACATGGGAGTTGGAACCTAGCTACACTCCTATTGAAGAAGGATGTTGGAAATCGCTGTATTCAACTCAGATACACGGGAGTTCAGGCCCAATGCTTACACATGCTTTTCCCACAACCTATCCCAGCCACTAACATAAGGAGGTTAGCAGGTACGTCTACAGTCAGGCAGGATGCGGGAGGGTTCTGCCCTGTCCTCAACTCTCACAGGGAAGCATGCCTAGAAGCCAGCTCTCAACTAGCTGCATTCTTATGACAGTGTGAAGGTAGCAGTATTCTGAGTAAGGAGGGTCCCAGATTGCCACTCTCCGGCACCTGGAGATACCGTCCAGGTCTGCATTGTTAACTTGCGTCTCAGAGGCCTCTGGCAAAAGTCTCTGGTGAAGACGTGGGAAACTCACTCTGCAGGCAGTGTGGAACTGTGAGGGACTGAGGGTGAGCTCACCTCTCGGCAGTAAGATGATTTTGGACAAGGCGTTCAGCTACCTTCTCACATATGGAACTTAGTATGTAGCACCAGTCTACCCCAGGAATTACTGGGAAATCGCTGGATTGAGCTTGGAGGCACTAGTCTTGTGTGCCGGGAGATTCCAGTTACCTCTGCCAACACTTCGGTGAAGCAGCGAGCCTAGGCCTTTTGGAAGCGAAAGGTAGCTGCAGGCAGGAGGTAGGGTTACAGGCCATAAGCTCAACTATCAGAAGTGGGTATGCATGGGAGGCAGATGTCTGCTACCCACTCGGACATGCGAGTGGGAACCTAGCTACACTCTGATGAAGAAGGACATTGGAAATCGCTGTATTCAACTCAGATACACGTGGGTTCAGGCACAACGATTCCACATGCTTTTCTCACAACCTTTCCCTGCCACTAACATGAGGACGTTAGCAGCTCCTTCTACAGTCAAGCAGGTTGCGGGAGGGTTGTGCCCTGTCCTTAGCTCTCACAGGGAAGCATGCCTTGAAGCCAGCTGTCAACTAGCTGCATTCTTATGGCAGGGTGAAGGTAGCAGTATTCTGAGACAGGAGGTTCCCAGATTACCACTCTACTGCACCTGGAGATACCCTCCAGGTCTGCATTGTTAACTTGCGTCTCAGAAGCCTCTGGCAAACGTCTCTGGTGAAGACGTGCGAAACTCACTCGGCAGGCAGTGTGGAACTGTGTGGGACTGAGGGTGAGCTCAACTCTCAGAAGTAAGATGTTTTTGGACAAGGCCTTCAACAACCTACTCACGTATGGTACTTAGTATGTACCACCAGTCTACCCCAGGAATTACTAGGAAATCGCTTGATTGAGCTTGGAGGCACTCGTCTTGTGTGCCGGGAGATTCCAGTTACCTCTCCCAACACTTGCGTCAAGCAGCGAGCCTAGGCCTTTTGGAAGCGAAAGGTAGCGGCAGGCACGATGTAGGGTTACAGGCCATGAGCTCAACTCTCAGAAGTGTGTATGCATGGGAGGCAGATGTCTGCTACCCACTCGGACATGGGAGTTGGAACCTAGCTACACTCCTATTGAAGAAGGATGTTGGAAATCGCTGTATTCAACTCAGATACACGGGAGTTCAGGCCCAATGCTTACACATGCTTTTCCCACAACCTATCCCAGCCACTAACATAAGGAGGTTAGCAGGTACGTCTACAGTCAGGCAGGATGCGGGAGGGTTCTGCCCTGTCCTCAACTCTCACAGGGAAGCATGCCTAGAAGCCAGCTCTCAACTAGCTGCATTCTTATGACAGTGTGAAGGTAGCAGTATTCTGAGTAAGGAGGTTCCCAGATTGCCACACTCCGGCACCTGGAGATACCCTCCAGATCTGCATTGTTAACTTGCGTCTCAGAGGCCTCTGGCAAAAGTCTCTGGTGAAGACGTGGGAAACTCACTCTGCAGGCAGTGTGGAACTGTGAGGGACTGAGGGTGAGCTCAACTCTCGGAAGTAAGATGATTTTGGACAAGGCGTTCAGCTACCTTCTCACATATGGAACTTAGTATGTAGCACCAGTCTACCCCAGGAATTACTGGGAAATCGCTGGATTGAGCTTGGAGGCACTAGTCTTGTGTGCCGGCAGATTCCAGTTACCTCTCCCAACACTTCGGTGAAGCAGCGAGCCTAGGCCTTTTGGAAGCGAAAGGTAGCTGCAGGCAGGAGGTACGGTTACAGGCCATAAGCTCAACTCTCAGAAGTGGGTATGCATGGGAGGCAGATGTCTGCTACCCACTCTGACATGCGAGTGGGAACCTAGCTACACTCTGATGAAGAAGGACTTTGGAAATCGCTGTATTCAACTCAGATACACGTGGGTTCAGGCACAACGATTCCACATGCTTTTCTCACAACCTTTCCCTGCCACTAACATGAGGACGTTAGCAGCTCCTTCTACAGTCAAGCAGGATGCGGGAGGGTTGTGCCCTGTCCTTAGCTCTCACAGGGAAGCATGCCTTGAAGCCAGCTGTCAACTAGCTGCATTCTTATGGCAGGGTGAAGGTAGCAGTATTCTGAGACAGGAGGTTCCCAGATTACCACTCTACTGCACCTGGAGATACCCTCCAGGTCTGCATTGTTAACTTGCGTCTCAGAAGCCTCTGGCAAACGTCTCTGGTGAAGACGTGCGAAACTCACTCTGCAGGCAGTGTGGAACTGTGTGGGACTGAGGGTGAGCTCAACTCTCAGAAGTAAGATGTTTTTGGACAAGGCCTTCAACTACCTACTCACGTATGGAACTTAGTATGTACCACCAGTCTACCCCAGGAATTACTAGGAAATCGCTTGATTGAGCTTGGAGGCACTCGTCTTGTGTGCCGGGAGATTCCAGTTACCTCTCCCAACACTTGCGTCAAGCAGCGAGCCTAGGCCTTTTGGAAGCGAAAGGTAGCGGCAGGCACGATGTAGGGTTACAGGCCATGAGCTCAACTCTCAGAAGTGTGTATGCATGGGAGGCAGATGTCTGCTACCCACTCGGACATGGGAGTTGGAACCTAGCTACACTCCTATTGAAGAAGGATGTTGGAAATCGCTGTATTCAACTCAGATACACGGGAGTTCAGGCCCAATGCTTACACATGCTTTTCCCACAACCTATCCCAGCCACTAACATAAGGAGGTTAGCAGGTACGTCTACAGTCAGGCAGGATGCGGGAGGGTTCTGCCCTGTCCTCAACTCTCACAGGGAAGCATGCCTAGAAGCCAGCTCTCAACTAGCTGCATTCTTATGACAGTGTGAAGGTAGCAGTATTCTGAGTAAGGAGGTTCCCAGATTGCCACACTCCGGCACCTGGAGATACCCTCCAGATCTGCATTGTTAACTTGCGTCTCAGAGGCCTCTGGCAAAAGTCTCTGGTGAAGACGTGGGAAACTCACTCTGCAGGCAGTGTGGAACTGTGAGGGACTGAGGGTGAGCTCAACTCTCAGAAGTAAGATGATTTTGGACAAGGCGTTCAGCTACCTTCTCACATATGGAACTTAGTATGTAGCACCAGTCTACCCCAGGAATTACTGGGAAATCGCTGGATTGAGCTTGGAGGCACTAGTCTTGTGTGAGGGCAGATTCCAGTTACCTCTCCCAACACTTCGGTGAAGCAGGGAGCCTTGGCCTTTTGGAAGCGAAAGGTAGCTGCAGGCAGGAGGTAGGGTTACAGGCCATAAGCTCAACTCTCAGAAGTGGGTATGCATGGGAGGCAGATGTCTGCTACCCACTCTGACATGCGAGTGGGAACCTAGCTACACTCTGATGAAGAAGGACTTTGGAAATCGCTGTATTCAACTCAGATACACGTGGGTTCAGGCACAACGATTACACTTGCTTTTCTCACAACCTTTCCCTGCCACTAACATGAGGACGTTAGCAGCTCCTTCTACAGTCAAGCAGGATGCGGGAGGGTTGTGCCCTGTCCTTAGCTCTCACAGGGAAGCATGCCTTGAAGCCAGCTGTCAACTAGCTGCATTCTTATGGCAGGGTGAAGGTAGCAGTATTCTGAGACAGGAGGTTCCCAGATTACCACTCTACTGCACCTGGAGATACCCTCCAGGTCTGCATTGTTAACTTGCGGCTCAGAAGCCTCTGGCAAACGTCTCTGGTGAAGACGTGCGAAACTCACTCTGCAGGCAGTGTGGAACTGTGTGGGACTGAGGGTGAGCTCAACTCTCAGAAGTAAGATGATTTTGGACAAGGCGTTCAGCTACCTTCTCACATATGGAACTTAGTATGTAGCACCAGTCTACCCCAGGAATTACTGGGAAATCGCTGGATTGAGCTTGGAGGCACTAGTCTTGTGTGCCGGCAGATTCCAGTTACCTCTCCCAACACTTCGGTGAAGCAGGGAGCCTTGGCCTTTTGGAAGCGAAAGGTAGCTGCAGGAAGGAGGTAGGGTTACAGGCCATAAGCTCAACTCTCAGAAGTGGGTATGCATGTGAGGCAGATGTCTGCTACCCACTCTGACATGCGAGTGGGAACCTAGCTACACTCTGATGAAGAAGGACTTTGGAAATCGCTGTATTCAACTCAGATACACGTGGGTTCAGGCACAACGATTCCACATGCTTTTCTCACAACCTTTCCCTGCCACTAACATGAGGACGTTAGCAGCTCCTTCTACAGTCAAGCAGGATGCGGGAGGGTTGTGCCCTGTCCTTAGCTCTCACAGGGAAGCATGCCTTGAAGCCAGCTGTCAACTAGCTGCATTCTTATGGCAGGGTGAAGGTAGCAGTATTCTGAGACAGGAGGTTCACAGAATACCACTCTACTGCACCTGGAGATACCGTCCAGGTCTGCATTGTTAACTTGCGTCCCATAGCCTCTGGCAAACGTCTCTGTTGAAGACGTGAGAAACTCACTCTGCAGGCAGTGTGGAACTGTGAGGGACTGAGCTGAGCTTAACTCTCAGAAGTAAGATGATTTTGGACAAGGCGTTCAGCTACCTTCTCTCATATGGAACTTAGTATGTAGCACCAGTCTACCCCAGGAATTACTGGGAAATCGCTGGATTGAGCTTGGAGGCACTAGTCTTGTGTGCCGGCAGATTCCAGTTACCTCTCCCAACACTTCGGTGAAGCAGCGAGCCTAGGCCTTTTGGAAGCGAAAGGTAGCTGCAGGCAGGAGGTAGGGTTACAGGCCATAAGCTCAACTCTCAGAAGTGGGTATGCATGGGAGGCAGATGTCTGCTACCCACTCGGACATGCGAGTGGGAACCTAGCTACACTCTGATGAAGAAGGACTTTGGAAATCGCTGTATTCAACTCAGATACACGTGGGTTCAGGCACAACGATTCCACTTGCTTTTCTCACAACCTTTCCCTGCCACTAACATGAGGACGTTAGCAGCTCCTTCTACAGTCAAGCAGGATGCGGGAGGGTTGTGCCCTGTCCTTAGCTCTCACAGGGAAGCATGCCTTGAAGCCAGCTGTCAACTAGCTGCATTCTTATGGCAGGGTGAAGGTAGCAGTATTCTGAGACAGGAGGTTCCCAGATTACCACTCTACTGCACCTGGAGATACCCTCCAGGTCTGCATTGTTAACTTGCGTCTCAGAAGCCTCTGGCAAACGTCTCTGGTGAAGACGTGCGAAACTCACTCTGCAGGCAGTGTGGAACTGTGTGGGACTGAGGGTGAGCTCAACTCTCAGAAGTAAGATGTTTTTGGACAAGGCCTTCAACTACCTACTCACGTATGGAACTTAGTATGTAGCACCAGTCTACCCCAGGAATTACTAGGAAATCGCTTGATTGAGCTTGGAGGCACTCGTCTTGTGTGCCGGGAGATTCCAGTTACCTCTCCCAACACTTGCGTCAAGCAGCGAGCCTAGGCCTTTTGGAAGCGAAAGGTAGCGGCAGGCACGATGTAGGGTTACAGGCCATGAGCTCAACTCTCAGAAGTGTGTATGCATGGGAGGCAGATGTCTGCTACCCACTCGGACATGGGAGTTGGAACCTAGCTACACTCCTATTGAAGAAGGATGTTGGAAATCGCTGTATTCAACTCAGATACACGGGAGTTCAGGCCCAATGCTTACACATGCTTTTCCCACAACCTATCCCAGCCACTAACATAAGGAGGTTAGCAGGTACGTCTACAGTCAGGCAGGATGCGGGAGGGTTCTGCCCTGTCCTCAACTCTCACAGGGAAGCATGCCTAGAAGCCAGCTCTCAACTAGCTGCATTCTTATGACAGTGTGAAGGTAGCAGTATTCTGAGTAAGGAGGGTCCCAGATTGCCACTCTCCGGCACCTGGAGATACCGTCCAGGTCTGCATTGTTAACTTGCGTCTCAGAGGCCTCTGGCAAAAGTCTCTGGTGAAGACGTGGGAAACTCACTCTGCAGGCAGTGTGGAACTGTGAGGGACTGAGGGTGAGCTCACCTCTCGGCAGTAAGATGATTTTGGACAAGGCGTTCAGCTACCTTCTCACATATGGAACTTAGTATGTAGCACCAGTCTACCCCAGGAATTACTGGGAAATCGCTGGATTGAGCTTGGAGGCACTAGTCTTGTGTGCCGGGAGATTCCAGTTACCTCTCCCAACACTTCGGTGAAGCAGCGAGCCTAGGCCTTTTGGAAGCGAAAGGTAGCTGCAGGCAGGAGGTAGGGTTACAGGCCATAAGCTCAACTATCAGAAGTGGGTATGCATGGGAGGCAGATGTCTGCTACCCACTCGGACATGCGAGTGGGAACCTAGCTACACTCTGATGAAGAAGGACATTGGAAATCGCTGTATTCAACTCAGATACACGTGGGTTCAGGCACAACGATTCCACATGCTTTTCTCACAACCTTTCCCTGCCACTAACATGAGGACGTTAGCAGCTCCTTCTACAGTCAAGCAGGATGCGGGAGGGTTGTGCCCTGTCCTTAGCTCTCACAGGGAAGCATGCCTTGAAGCCAGCTGTCAACTAGCTGCATTCTTATGGCAGGGTGAAGGTAGCAGTATTCTGAGACAGGAGGTTCCCAGATTACCACTCTACTGCACCTGGAGATACCCTCCAGGTCTGCATTGTTAACTTGCGTCTCAGAAGCCTCTGGCAAACGTCTCTGGTGAAGACGTGCGAAACTCACTCGGCAGGCAGTGTGGAACTGTGTGGGACTGAGGGTGAGCTCAACTCTCAGAAGTAAGATGTTTTTGGACAAGGCCTTCAACAACCTACTCACGTATGGAACTTAGTATGTACCACCAGTCTACCCCAGGAATTACTAGGAAATCGCTTGATTGAGCTTGGAGGCACTCGTCTTGTGTGCCGGGAGATTCCAGTTACCTCTCCCAACACTTGCGTCAAGCAGCGAGCCTAGGCCTTTTGGAAGCGAAAGGTAGCGGCAGGCACGATGTAGGGTTACAGGCCATGAGCTCAACTCTCAGAAGTGTGTATGCATGGGAGGCAGATGTCTGCTACCCACTCGGACATGGGAGTTGGAACCTAGCTACACTCCTATTGAAGAAGGATGTTGGAAATCGCTGTATTCAACTCAGATACACGGGAGTTCAGGCCCAATGCTTACACATGCTTTTCCCACAACCTATCCCAGCCACTAACATAAGGAGGTTAGCAGGTACGTCTACAGTCAGGCAGGATGCGGGAGGGTTCTGCCCTGTCCTCAACTCTCACAGGGAAGCATGCCTAGAAGCCAGCTCTCAACTAGCTGCATTCTTATGACAGTGTGAAGGTAGCAGTATTCTGAGTAAGGAGGTTCCCAGATTGCCACACTCCGGCACCTGGAGATACCCTCCAGATCTGCATTGTTAACTTGCGTCTCAGAGGCCTCTGGCAAAAGTCTCTGGTGAAGACGTGGGAAACTCACTCTGCAGGCAGTGTGGAACTGTGAGGGACTGAGGGTGAGCTCAACTCTCGGAAGTAAGATGATTTTGGACAAGGCGTTCAACTACCTTCTCACATATGGAACTTAGTATGTAGCACCAGTCTACCCCAGGAATTACTGGGAAATCGCTGGATTGAGCTTGGAGGCACTAGTCTTGTGTGCCGGCAGATTCCAGTTACCTCTCCCAACACTTCGGTGAAGCAGCGAGCCTAGGCCTTTTGGAAGCGAAAGGTAGCTGCAGGCAGGAGGTAGGGTTACAGGCCATAAGCTCAACTCTCAGAAGTGGGTATGCATGGGAGGCAGATGTCTGCTACCCACTCTGACATGCGAGTGGGAACCTAGCTACACTCTGATGAAGAAGGACTTTGGAAATCGCTGTATTCAACTCAGATACACGTGGGTTCAGGCACAACGATTCCACATGCTTTTCTCACAACCTTTCCCTGCCACTAACATGAGGACGTTAGCAGCTCCTTCTACAGTCAAGCAGGATGCGGGAGGGTTGTGCCCTGTCCTTAGCTCTCACAGGGAAGCATGCCTTGAAGCCAGCTGTCAACTAGCTGCATTCTTATGGCAGGGTGAAGGTAGCAGTATTCTGAGACAGGAGGTTCCCAGATTACCACTCTACTGCACCTGGAGATACCCTCCAGGTCTGCATTGTTAACTTGCGTCTCAGAAGCCTCTGGCAAACGTCTCTGGTGAAGACGTGCGAAACTCACTCTGCAGGCAGTGTGGAACTGTGTGGGACTGAGGGTGAGCTCAACTCTCAGAAGTAAGATGTTTTTGGACAAGGCCTTCAACTACCTACTCACGTATGGAACTTAGTATGTAGCACCAGTCTACCCCAGGAATTACTAGGAAATCGCTTGATTGAGCTTGGAGGCACTCGTCTTGTGTGCCGGGAGATTCCAGTTACCTCTCCCAACACTTGCGTCAAGCAGCGAGCCTAGGCCTTTTGGAAGCGAAAGGTAGCGGCAGGCACGATGTAGGGTTACAGGCCATGAGCTCAACTCTCAGAAGTGTGTATGCATGGGAGGCAGATGTCTGCTACCCACTCGGACATGGGAGTTGGAACCTAGCTACACTCCTATTGAAGAAGGATGTTGGAAATCGCTGTATTCAACTCAGATACACGGGAGTTCAGGCCCAATGCTTACACATGCTTTTCCCACAACCTATCCCAGCCACTAACATAAGGAGGTTAGCAGGTACGTCTACAGTCAGGCAGGATGCGGGAGGGTTCTGCCCTGTCCTCAACTCTCACAGGGAAGCATGCCTAGAAGCCAGCTCTCAACTAGCTGCATTCTTATGACAGTGTGAAGGTAGCAGTATTCTGAGTAAGGAGGTTCCCAGATTGCCACACTCCGGCACCTGGAGATACCCTCCAGATCTTCATTGTTAACTTGCGTCTCAGAGGCCTCTGGCAAAAGTCTCTGGTGAAGACGTGGGAAACTCACTCTGCAGGCAGTGTGGAACTGTGAGGGACTGAGGGTGAGCTCAACTCTCAGAAGTAAGATGATTTTGGACAAGGCGTTCAGCTACCTTCTCACATATGGAACTTAGTATGTAGCACCAGTCTACCCCAGGAATTACTGGGAAATCGCTGGATTGAGCTTGGAGGCACTAGTCTTGTGTGAGGGCAGATTCCAGTTACCTCTCCCAACACTTCGGTGAAGCAGGGAGCCTTGGCCTTTTGGAAGCGAAAGGTAGCTGCAGGCAGGAGGTAGGGTTACAGGCCATAAGCTCAACTCTCAGAAGTGGGTATGCATGGGAGGCAGATGTCTGCTACCCACTCTGACATGCGAGTGGGAACCTAGCTACACTCTGATGAAGAAGGACTTTGGAAATCGCTGTATTCAACTCAGATACACGTGGGTTCAGGCACAACGATTCCACTTGCTTTTCTCACAACCTTTCCCTGCCACTAACATGAGGACGTTAGCAGCTCCTTCTACAGTCAAGCAGGATGCGGGAGGGTTGTGCCCTGTCCTTAGCTCTCACAGGGAAGCATGCCTTGAAGCCAGCTGTCAACTAGCTGCATTCTTATGGCAGGGTGAAGGTAGCAGTATTCTGAGACAGGAGGTTCCCAGATTACCACTCTACTGCACCTGGAGATACCCTCCAGGTCTGCATTGTTAACTTGCGTCTCAGAAGCCTCTGGCAAACGTCTCTGGTGAAGACGTGCGAAACTCACTCTGCAGGCAGTGTGGAACTGTGTGGGACTGAGGGTGAGCTCAACTCTCAGAAGTAAGATGTTTTTGGACAAGGCCTTCAACTACCTACTCACGTATGGAACTTAGTATGTACCACCAGTCTACCCCAGGAATTACTAGGAAATCGCTTGATTGAGCTTGGAGGCACTCGTCTTGTGTGCCGGGAGATTCCAGTTACCTCTCCCAACACTTGCGTCAAGCAGCGAGCCTAGGCCTTTTGCAAGCGAAAGGTAGCGGCAGGCACGATGTAGGGTTACAGGCCATGAGCTCAACTCTCAGAAGTGTGTATGCATGGGAGGCAGATGTCTGCTACCCACTCGGACATGGGAGTTGGAACCTAGCTACACTCCTATTGAAGAAGGATGTTGGAAATCGCTGTATTCAACTCAGATACACGGGAGTTCAGGCCCAATGCTTACACATGCTTTTCCCACAACCTATCCCAGCCACTAACATAAGGAGGTTAGCAGGTACGTCTACAGTCAGGCAGGATGCGGGAGGGTTCTGCCCTGTCCTCAACTCTCACAGGGAAGCATGCCTAGAAGCCAGCTCTCAACTAGCTGCATTCTTATGACAGTGTGAAGGTAGCAGTATTCTGAGTAAGGAGGGTCCCAGATTGCCACTCTCCGGCACCTGGAGATACCGTCCAGGTCTGCATTGTTAACTTGCGTCTCAGAGGCCTCTGGCAAAAGTCTCTGGTGAAGACGTGGGAAACTCACTCTGCAGGCAGTGTGGAACTGTGTGGGACTGAGGGTGAGCTCACCTCTCGGCAGTAAGATGATTTTGGACAAGGCGTTCAGCTACCTTCTCACATATGGAACATAGTATGTAGCACCAGTCTACCCCAGGAATTACTGGGAAATCGCTGGATTGAGCTTAGAGGCACTAGTCTTGTGTGCCGGGAGATTCCAGTTACCTCTCCCAACACTTCGGTGAAGCAGCGAGCCTAGGCCTTTTGGAAGCGAAAGGTAGCTGCAGGCAGGAGGTAGGGTTACAGGCCATAAGCTCAACTCTCAGAAGTGGGTATGCATGGGAGGCAGATGTCTGCTACCCACTCGGACATGCGAGTGGGAACCTAGCTACACTCTGATGAAGAAGGACATTGGAAATCGCTGTATTCAACTCAGATACACGTGGGTTCAGGCACAACGATTCCACATGCTTTTCTCACAACCTTTCCCTGCCACTAACATGAGGACGTTAGCAGCTCCTTCTACAGTCAAGCAGGATGCGGGAGGGTTGTGCCCTGTCCTTAGCTCTCACAGGGAAGCATGCCTTGAAGCCAGCTGTCAACTAGCTGCATTCTTATGGCAGGGTGAAGGTAGCAGTATTCTGAGACAGGAGGTTCCCAGATTACCACTCTACTGCACCTGGAGATACCCTCCAGGTCTGCATTGTTAACTTGCGTCTCAGAAGCCTCTGGCAAACGTCTCTGGTGAAGACGTGCGAAACTCACTCTGCAGGCAGTGTGGAACTGTGTGGGACTGAGGGTGAGCTCAACTCTCAGAAGTAAGATGTTTTTGGACAAGGCCTTCAACTACCTACTCACGTATGGAACTTAGTATGTAGCACCAGTCTACCCCAGGAATTACTAGGAAATCGCTTGATTGAGCTTGGAGGCACTCGTCTTGTGTGCCGGGAGATTCCAGTTACCTCTCCCAACACTTGCGTCAAGCAGCGAGCCTAGGCCTTTTGGAAGCGAAAGGTAGCGGCAGGCACGATGTAGGGTTACAGGCCATGAGCTCAACTCTCAGAAGTGTGTATGCATGGGAGGCAGATGTCTGCTACCCACTCGGACATGGGAGTTGGAACCTAGCTACACTCTTATTGAAGAAGGATGTTGGAAATCGCTGTATTCAACTCAGATACACGGGAGTTCAGGCCCAATGCTTACACATGCTTTTCCCACAACCTATCCCAGCCACTAACATAAGGAGGTTAGCAGGTACGTCTACAGTCAGGCAGGATGCGGGAGGGTTCTGCCCTGTCCTCAACTCTCACAGGGAAGCATGCCTAGAAGCCAGCTCTCAACTAGCTGCATTCTTATGACAGTGTGAAGGTAGCAGTATTCTGAGTAAGGAGGGTCCCAGATTGCCACTCTCCGGCACCTGGAGATACCGTCCAGGTCTGCATTGTTAACTTGCGTCTCAGAGGCCTCTGGCAAAAGTCTCTGGTGAAGACGTGGGAAACTCACTCTGCAGGCAGTGTGGAACTGTGTGGGACTGAGGGTGAGCTCACCTCTCGGCAGTAAGATGATTTTGGACAAGGCGTTCAGCTACCTTCTCACATATGGAACATAGTATGTAGCACCAGTCTACCCCAGGAATTACTGGGAAATCGCTGGATTGAGCTTAGAGGCACTAGTCTTGTTTGCCGGGAGATTCCAGTTACCTCTGCCAACACTTCGGTGAAGCAGCGAGCCTAGGCCTTTTGGAAGCGAAAGGTAGCTGCAGGCAGGAGGTAGGGTTACAGGCCATAAGCTGAACTCTCAGAAGTGGGTATGCATGGGAGGCAGATGTCTGCTACCCACTCGGACATGCGAGTGGGAACCTAGCTACACTCTGATAAAGAAGGACATTGGAAATCGCTGTATTCAACTCAGATACACGTGGGTTCAGGCACAACGATTCCACATGCTTTTCTCACAACCTTTCCCTGCCACTAACATGAGGACGTTAGCAGCTCCTTCTACAGTCAAGCAGGATGCGGGAGGGTTGTGCCCTGTCCTTAGCTCTCACAGGGAAGCATGCCTTGAAGCCAGCTGTCAACTAGCTGCATTCTTATGGCAGGGTGAAGGTAGCAGTATTCTGAGACAGGAGGTTCCCAGATTACCACTCTACTGCACCTGGAGATACCCTCCAGGTCTGCATTGTTAACTTGCGTCTCAGAAGCCTCTGGCAAACGTCTCTGGTGAAGACGTGCGAAACTCACTCTGCAGGCAGTGTGGAACTGTGTGGGACTGAGGGTGAGCTCAACTCTCAGAAGTAAGATGTTTTTGGACAAGGCCTTCAACTACCTACTCACGTATGGAACTTAGTATGTAGCACCAGTCTACCCCAGGAATTACTAGGAAATCGCTTGATTGAGCTTGGAGGCACTCGTCTTGTGTGCCGGGAGATTCCAGTTACCTCTCCCAACACTTGCGTCAAGCAGCGAGCCTAGGCCTTTTGGAAGCGAAAGGTAGCGGCAGGCACGATGTAGGGTTACAGGCCATGAGCTCAACTCTCAGAAGTGTGTATGCATGGGAGGCAGATGTCTGCTACCCACTCGGACATGGGAGTTGGAACCTAGCTACACTCCTATTGAAGAAGGATGTTGGAAATCGCTGTATTCAACTCAGATACACGGGAGTTCAGGCCCAATGCTTACACATGCTTTTCCCACAACCTATCCCAGCCACTAACATAAGGAGGTTAGCAGGTACGTCTACAGTCAGGCAGGATGCGGGAGGGTTCTGCCCTGTCCTCAACTCTCACAGGGAAGCATGCCTAGAAGCCAGCTCTCAACTAGCTGCATTCTTATGACAGTGTGAAGGTAGCAGTATTCTGAGTAAGGAGGTTCCCAGATTGCCACACTCCGGCACCTGGAGATACCCTCCAGATCTGCATTGTTAACTTGCGTCTCAGAGGCCTCTGGCAAAAGTCTCTGGTGAAGACGTGGGAAACTCACTCTGCAGGCAGTGTGGAACTGTGAGGGACTGAGGGTGAGCTCAACTCTCAGAAGTAAGATGATTTTGGACAAGGCGTTCAGCTACCTTCTCACATATGGAACTTAGTATGTAGCACCAGTCTACCCCAGGAATTACTGGGAAATCGCTGGATTGAGCTTAGAGGCACTAGTCTTGTGTGCCGGGAGATTCCAGTTACCTCTGCCAACACTTCGGTGAAGCAGCGAGCCTAGGCCTTTTGGAAGCGAAAGGTAGCTGCAGGCAGGAGGTAGGGTTACAGGCCATAAGCTGAACTCTCAGAAGTGGGTATGCATGGGAGGCAGATGTCTGCTACCCACTCGGACATGCGAGTGGGAACCTAGCTACACTCTGATAAAGAAGGACATTGGAAATCGCTGTATTCAACTCAGATACACGTGGGTTCAGGCACAACGATCCACATGCTTTTCTCACAACCTTTCCCTGCCACTAACATGAGGACGTTAGCAGCTCCTTCTACAGTCAAGCAGGATGCGGGAGGGTTGTGCCCTGTCCTTAGCTCTCACAGGGAAGCATGCCTTGAAGCCAGCTGTCAACTAGCTGCATTCTTATGGCAGGGTGAAGGTAGCAGTATTCTGAGACAGGAGGTTCCCAGATTACCACTCTACTGCACCTGGAGATACCCTCCAGGTCTGCATTGTTAACTTGCGTCTCAGAAGCCTCTGGCAAACGTCTCTGGTGAAGACGTGCGAAACTCACTCTGCAGGCAGTGTGGAACTGTGTGGGACTGAGGGTGAGCTCAACTCTCAGAAGTAAGATGTTTTTGGACAAGGCCTTCAACTACCTACTCACGTATGGAACTTAGTATGTAGCACCAGTCTACCCCAGGAATTACTAGGAAATCGCTTGATTGAGCTTGGAGGCACTCGTCTTGTGTGCCGGGAGATTCCAGTTACCTCTCCCAACACTTGCGTCAAGCAGCGAGCCTAGGCCTTTTGGAAGCGAAAGGTAGCGGCAGGCACGATGTAGGGTTACAGGCCATGAGCTCAACTCTCAGAAGTGTGT
The DNA here is from genome assembly GCF_048164855.1 of Canis lupus baileyi. Taxonomy (NCBI): domain Eukaryota; kingdom Metazoa; phylum Chordata; class Mammalia; order Carnivora; family Canidae; genus Canis; species Canis lupus. The sequence continues at coordinate 63,695,299 of NC_132852.1, forward strand.
ATGCATGGGAGGCAGATGTCTGCTACCCACTCGGACATGGGAGTTGGAACCTAGCTACACTCCTATTGAAGAAGGATGTTGGAAATCGCTGTATTCAACTCAGATACACGGGAGTTCAGGCCCAATGCTTACACATGCTTTTCCCACAACCTATCCCAGCCACTAACATAAGGAGGTTAGCAGGTACGTCTACAGTCAGGCAGGATGCGGGAGGGTTCTGCCCTGTCCTCAACTCTCACAGGGAAGCATGCCTAGAAGCCAGCTCTCAACTAGCTGCATTCTTATGACAGTGTGAAGGTAGCAGTATTCTGAGTAAGGAGGTTCCCAGATTGCCACACTCCGGCACCTGGAGATACCCTCCAGATCTGCATTGTTAACTTGCGTCTCAGAGGCCTCTGGCAAAAGTCTCTGGTGAAGACGTGGGAAACTCACTCTGCAGGCAGTGTGGAACTGTGAGGGACTGAGGGTGAGCTCAACTCTCAGAAGTAAGATGATTTTGGACAAGGCGTTCAGCTACCTTCTCACATATGGAACTTAGTATGTAGCACCAGTCTACCCCAGGAATTACTGGGAAATCGCTGGATTGAGCTTGGAGGCACTAGTCTTGTGTGCCGGCAGATTCCAGTTACCTCTCCCAACACTTCGGTGAAGCAGCGAGCCTAGGCCTTTTGGAAGCGAAAGGTAGCTGCAGGCAGGAGGTAGGGTTACAGGCCATAAGCTCAACTCTCAGAAGTGGGTATGTATGGGAGGCAGATGTCTGCTACCCACTCTGACATGCGAGTGGGAACCTAGCTACACTCTGATGAAGAAGGACTTTGGAAATCGCTGTATTCAACTCAGATACACGTGGGTTCAGGCACAACGATTCCACATGCTTTTCTCACAACCTTTCCCTGCCACTAACATGAGGACGTTAGCAGCTCCTTCTACAGTCAAGCAGGATGCGGGAGGGTTGTGCCCTGTCCTTAGCTCTCACAGGGAAGCATGCCTTGAAGCCAGCTGTCAACTAGCTGCATTCTTATGGCAGGGTGAAGGTAGCAGTATTCTGAGACAGGAGGTTCCCAGATTACCACTCTACTGCACCTGGAGATACCCTCCAGGTCTGCATTGTTAACTTGCGTCTCAGAAGCCTCTGGCAAACGTCTCTGGTGAAGACGAGCGAAACTCACTCTGCAGGCAGTGTGGAACTGTGTGGGACTGAGGGTGAGCTCAACTCTCAGAAGTAAGATGTTTTTGGACAAGGCCTTCAACTACCTACTCACGTATGGAACTTAGTATGTAGCACCAGTCTACCCCAGGAATTACTAGGAAATCGCTTGATTGAGCTTGGAGGCACTCGTCTTGTGTGCCGGGAGATTCCAGTTACCTCTCCCAACACTTGCGTCAAGCAGCGAGCCTAGGCCTTTTGGAAGCGAAAGGTAGCGGCAGGCACGATGTAGGGTTACAGGCCATGAGCTCAACTCTCAGAAGTGTGTATGCATGGGAGGCAGATGTCTGCTACCCACTCGGACATGGGAGTTGGAACCTAGCTACACTCCTATTGAAGAAGGATGTTGGAAATCGCTGTATTCAACTCAGATACACGGGAGTTCAGGCCCAATGCTTACACATGCTTTTCCCACAACCTATCCCAGCCACTAACATAAGGAGGTTAGCAGGTACGTCTACAGTCAGGCAGGATGCGGGAGGGTTCTGCCCTGTCCTCAACTCTCACAGGGAAGCATGCCTAGAAGCCAGCTCTCAACTAGCTGCATTCTTATGACAGTGTGAAGGTAGCAGTATTCTGAGTAAGGAGGGTCCCAGATTGCCACTCTCCGGCACCTGGAGATACCGTCCAGGTCTGCATTGTTAACTTGCGTCTCAGAGGCCTCTGGCAAAAGTCTCTGGTGAAGACGTGGGAAACTCACTCTGCAGGCAGTGTGGAACTGTGAGGGACTGAGGGTGAGCTCACCTCTCGGCAGTAAGATGATTTTGGACAAGGCGTTCAGCTACCTTCTCACATATGGAACTTAGTATGTAGCACCAGTCTACCCCAGGAATTACTGGGAAATCGCTGGATTGAGCTTGGAGGCACTAGTCTTGTGTGCCGGCAGATTCCAGTTACCTCTCCCAACACTTCGGGGAAGCAGCGAGCCTAGGCCTTTTGGAAGCGAAAGGTAGCTGCAGGCAGGAGGTAGGGTTACAGGCCATAAGCTCAACTCTCAGAAGTGGGTATGCATGGGAGGCAGATGTCTGCTACCCACTCGGACATGCGAGTGGGAACCTAGCTACACTCTGATGAAGAAGGACATTGGAAATCGCTGTATTCAACTCAGATACACGTGGGTTCAGGCACAACGATTCCACATGCTTTTCTCACAACCTTTCCCTGCCACTAACATGAGGACGTTAGCAGCTCCTTCTACAGTCAAGCAGGATGCGGGAGGGTTGTGCCCTGTCCTTAGCTCTCACAGGGAAGCATGCCTTGAAGCCAGCTGTCAACTAGCTGCATTCTTATGGCAGGGTGAAGGTAGCAGTATTCTGAGACAGGAGGTTCCCAGATTACCACTCTACTGCACCTGGAGATACCCTCCAGGTCTGCATTGTTAACTTGCGTCTCAGAAGCCTCTGGCAAACGTCTCTGGTGAAGACGTGCGAAACTCACTCTGCAGGCAGTGTGGAACTGTGTGGGACTGAGGGTGAGCTCAACTCTCAGAAGTAAGATGTTTTTGGACAAGGCCTTCAACTACCTACTCACGTATGGAACTTAGTATGTACCACCAGTCTACCCCAGGAATTACTAGGAAATCGCTTGATTGAGCTTGGAGGCACTCGTCTTGTGTGCCGGGAGATTCCAGTTACCTCTCCCAACACTTGCGTCAAGCAGCGAGCCTAGGCCTTTTGGAAGCGAAAGGTAGCGGCAGGCACGATGTAGGGTTACAGGCCATGAGCTCAACTCTCAGAAGTGTGTATGCATGGGAGGCAGATGTCTGCTACCCACTCGGACATGGGAGTTGGAACCTAGCTACACTCCTATTGAAGAAGGATGTTGGAAATCGCTGTATTCAACTCAGATACACGGGAGTTCAGGCCCAATGCTTACACATGCTTTTCCCACAACCTATCCCAGCCACTAACATAAGGAGGTTAGCAGGTACGTCTACAGTCAGGCAGGATGCGGGAGGGTTCTGCCCTGTCCTCAACTCTCACAGGGAAGCATGCCTAGAAGCCAGCTCTCAACTAGCTGCATTCTTATGACAGTGTGAAGGTAGCAGTATTCTGAGTAAGGAGGGTCCCAGATTGCCACTCTCCGGCACCTGGAGATACCGTCCAGGTCTGCATTGTTAACTTGCGTCTCAGAGGCCTCTGGCAAAAGTCTCTGGTGAAGACGTGGGAAACTCACTCTGCAGGCAGTGTGGAACTGTGAGGGACTGAGGGTGAGCTCACCTCTCGGCAGTAAGATGATTTTGGACAAGGCGTTCAGCTACCTTCTCACATATGGAACTTAGTATGTAGCACCAGTCTACCCCAGGAATTACTGGGAAATCGCTGGATTGAGCTTGGAGGCACTAGTCTTGTGTGCCGGCAGATTCCAGTTACCTCTCCCAACACTTCGGGGAAGCAGCGAGCCTAGGCCTTTTGGAAGCGAAAGGTAGCTGCAGGCAGGAGGTAGGGTTACAGGCCATAAGCTCAACTCTCAGAAGTGGGTATGCATGGGAGGCAGATGTCTGCTACCCACTCGGACATGCGAGTGGGAACCTAGCTACACTCTGATGAAGAAGGACATTGGAAATCGCTGTATTCAACTCAGATACACGTGGGTTCAGGCACAACGATTCCACATGCTTTTCTCACAACCTTTCCCTGCCACTAACATGAGGACGTTAGCAGCTCCTTCTACAGTCAAGCAGGATGCGGGAGGGTTGTGCCCTGTCCTTAGCTCTCACAGGGAAGCATGCCTTGAAGCCAGCTGTCAACTAGCTGCATTCTTATGGCAGGGTGAAGGTAGCAGTATTCTGAGACAGGAGGTTCCCAGATTACCACTCTACTGCACCTGGAGATACCCTCCAGGTCTGCATTGTTAACTTGCGTCTCAGAAGCCTCTGGCAAACGTCTCTGGTGAAGACGTGCGAAACTCACTCTGCAGGCAGTGTGGAACTGTGTGGGACTGAGGGTGAGCTCAACTCTCAGAAGTAAGATGTTTTTGGACAAGGCCTTCAACTACCTACTCACGTATGGAACTTAGTATGTACCACCAGTCTACCCCAGGAATTACTAGGAAATCGCTTGATTGAGCTTGGAGGCACTCGTCTTGTGTGCCGGGAGATTCCAGTTACCTCTCCCAACACTTGCGTCAAGCAGCGAGCCTAGGCCTTTTGGAAGCGAAAGGTAGCGGCAGGCACGATGTAGGGTTACAGGCCATGAGCTCAACTCTCAGAAGTGTGTATGCATGGGAGGCAGATGTCTGCTACCCACTCGGACATGGGAGTTGGAACCTAGCTACACTCCTATTGAAGAAGGATGTTGGAAATCGCTGTATTCAACTCAGATACACGGGAGTTCAGGCCCAATGCTTACACATGCTTTTCCCACAACCTATCCCAGCCACTAACATAAGGAGGTTAGCAGGTACGTCTACAGTCAGGCAGGATGCGGGAGGGTTCTGCCCTGTCCTCAACTCTCACAGGGAAGCATGCCTAGAAGCCAGCTCTCAACTAGCTGCATTCTTATGACAGTGTGAAGGTAGCAGTATTCTGAGTAAGGAGGTTCCCAGATTGCCACACTCCGGCACCTGGAGATACCCTCCAGATCTGCATTGTTAACTTGCGTCTCAGAGGCCTCTGGCAAAAGTCTCTGGTGAAGACGTGGGAAACTCACTCTGCAGGCAGTGTGGAACTGTGAGGGACTGAGGGTGAGCTCAACTCTCGGAAGTAAGATGATTTTGGACAAGGCGTTCAGCTACCTTCTCACATATGGAACTTAGTATGTAGCACCAGTCTACCCCAGGAATTACTGGGAAATCGCTGGATTGAGCTTGGAGGCACTAGTCTTGTGTGCCGGCAGATTCCAGTTACCTCTCCCAACACTTCGGTGAAGCAGCGAGCCTAGGCCTTTTGGAAGCGAAAGGTAGCTGCAGGCAGGAGGTAGGGTTACAGGCCATAAGCTCAACTCTCAGAAGTGGGTATGCATGGGAGGCAGATGTCTGCTACCCACTCTGACATGCGAGTGGGAACCTAGCTACACTCTGATGAAGAAGGACTTTGGAAATCGCTGTATTCAACTCAGATACACGTGGGTTCAGGCACAACGATTCCACATGCTTTTCTCACAACCTTTCCCTGCCACTAACATGAGGACGTTAGCAGCTCCTTCTACAGTCAAGCAGGATGCGGGAGGGTTGTGCCCTGTCCTTAGCTCTCACAGGGAAGCATGCCTTGAAGCCAGCTGTCAACTAGCTGCATTCTTATGGCAGGGTGAAGGTAGCAGTATTCTGAGACAGGAGGTTCCCAGATTACCACTCTACTGCACCTGGAGATACCCTCCAGGTCTGCATTGTTAACTTGCGTCTCAGAAGCCTCTGGCAAACGTCTCTGGTGAAGACGTGCGAAACTCACTCTGCAGGCAGTGTGGAACTGTGTGGGACTGAGGGTGAGCTCAACTCTCAGAAGTAAGATGTTTTTGGACAAGGCCTTCAACTACCTACTCACGTATGGAACTTAGTATGTAGCACCAGTCTACCCCAGGAATTACTAGGAAATCGCTTGATTGAGCTTGGAGGCACTCGTCTTGTGTGCCGGGAGATTCCAGTTACCTCTCCCAACACTTGCGTCAAGCAGCGAGCCTAGGCCTTTTGGAAGCGAAAGGTAGCGGCAGGCACGATGTAGGGTTACAGGCCATGAGCTCAACTCTCAGAAGTGTGTATGCATGGGAGGCAGATGTCTGCTACCCACTCGGACATGGGAGTTGGAACCTAGCTACACTCCTATTGAAGAAGGATGTTGGAAATCGCTGTATTCAACTCAGATACACGGGAGTTCAGGCCCAATGCTTACACATGCTTTTCCCACAACCTATCCCAGCCACTAACATAAGGAGGTTAGCAGGTACGTCTACAGTCAGGCAGGATGCGGGAGGGTTCTGCCCTGTCCTCAACTCTCACAGGGAAGCATGCCTAGAAGCCAGCTCTCAACTAGCTGCATTCTTATGACAGTGTGAAGGTAGCAGTATTCTGAGTAAGGAGGGTCCCAGATTGCCACTCTCCGGCACCTGGAGATACCGTCCAGGTCTGCATTGTTAACTTGCGTCTCAGAGGCCTCTGGCAAAAGTCTCTGGTGAAGACGTGGGAAACTCACTCTGCAGGCAGTGTGGAACTGTGAGGGACTGAGGGTGAGCTCACCTCTCGGCAGTAAGATGATTTTGGACAAGGCGTTCAGCTACCTTCTCACATATGGAACTTAGTATGTAGCACCAGTCTACCCCAGGAATTACTGGGAAATCGCTGGATTGAGCTTAGAGGCACTAGTCTTGTGTGCCGGCAGATTCCAGTTACCTCTCCCAACACTTCGGTGAAGCAGCGAGCCTAGGCCTTTTGGAAGCGAAAGGTAGCTGCAGGCAGCAGGTAGGGTTACAGGCCATAAGCTCAACTCTCAGAAGTGGGTATGCATGGGAGGCAGATGTCTGCTACCCACTCGGACATGCGAGTGGGAACCTAGCTACACTCTGATGAAGAAGGACTTTGGAAATCGCTGTATTCAACTCAGATACACGTGGGTTCAGGCACAACGATTCCACATGCTTTTCTCACAACCTTTCCCTGCCACTAACATGAGGACGTTAGCAGCTCCTTCTACAGTCAAGCAGGATGCGGGAGGGTTGTGCCCTGTCCTTAGCTCTCACAGGGAAGCATGCCTTGAAGCCAGCTGTCAACTAGCTGCATTCTTATGGCAGGGTGAAGGTAGCAGTATTCTGAGACAGGAGGTTCCCAGATTACCACTCTACTGCACCTGGAGATACCCTCCAGGTCTGCATTGTTAACTTGCGTCTCAGAAGCCTCTGGCAAACGTCTCTGGTGAAGACGTGCGAAACTCACTCTGCAGGCAGTGTGGAACTGTGTGGGACTGAGGGTGAGCTCAACTCTCAGAAGTAAGATGTTTTTGGACAAGGCCTTCAACTACCTACTCACGTATGGAACTTAGTATGTACCACCAGTCTACCCCAGGAATTACTAGGAAATCGCTTGATTGAGCTTGGAGGCACTCGTCTTGTGTGCCGGGAGATTCCAGTTACCTCTCCCAACACTTGCGTCAAGCAGCGAGCCTAGGCCTTTTGGAAGCGAAAGGTAGCGGCAGGCACGATGTAGGGTTACAGGCCATGAGCTCAACTCTCAGAAGTGTGTATGCATGGGAGGCATATGTCTGCTACCCACTCGGACATGGGAGTTGGAACCTAGCTACACTCCTATTGAAGAAGGATGTTGGAAATCGCTGTATTCAACTCAGATACACGGGAGTTCAGGCCCAATGCTTACACATGCTTTTCCCACAACCTATCCCAGCCACTAACATAAGGAGGTTAGCAGGTACGTCTAAAGTCAGGCAGGATGCGGGAGGGTTCTGCCCTGTCCTCAACTCTCACAGGGAAGCATGCCTAGAAGCCAGCTCTCAACTAGCTGCATTCTTATGACAGTGTGAAGGTAGCAGTATTCTGAGTAAGGAGGTTCCCAGATTGCCACACTCCGGCACCTGGAGATACCCTCCAGATCTGCATTGTTAACTTGCGTCTCAGAGGCCTCTGGCAAAAGTCTCTGGTGAAGACGTGGGAAACTCACTCTGCAGGCAGTGTGGAACTGTGAGGGACTGAGGGTGAGCTCAAGTCTCGGAAGTAAGATGATTTTGGACAAGGCGTTCAGCTACCTTCTCACATATGGAACTTAGTATGTAGCACCAGTCTACCCCAGGAATTACTGGGAAATCGCTGGATTGAGCTTGGAGGCACTAGTCTTGTGTGCCGGCAGATTCCAGTTACCTCTCCCAACACTTCGGTGAAGCAGCGAGCCTAGGCCTTTTGGAAGCGAAAGGTAGCTGCAGGCAGCAGGTAGGGTTACAGGCCATAAGCTCAACTCTCAGAAGTGGGTATGCATGGGAGGCAGATGTCTGCTACCCACTCGGACATGCGAGTGGGAACCTAGCTACACTCTGATGAAGAAGGACATTGGAAATCGCTGTATTCAACTCAGATACACGTGGGTTCAGGCACAACGATTCCACATGCTTTTCTCACAACCTTTCCCTGCCACTAACATGAGGACGTTAGCAGCTCCTTCTACAGTCAAGCAGGATGCGGGAGGGTTGTGCCCTGTCCTTAGCTCTCACAGGGAAGCATGCCTTGAAGCCAGCTGTCAACTAGCTGCATTCTTATGGCAGGGTGAAGGTAGCAGTATTCTGAGACAGGAGGTTCCCAGATTACCACTCTACTGCACCTGGAGATACCCTCCAGGTCTGCATTGTTAACTTGCGTCTCAGAAGCCTCTGGCAAACGTCTCTGGTGAAGACGTGCGAAACTCACTCTGCAGGCAGTGTGGAACTGTGTGGGACTGAGGGTGAGCTCAACTCTCAGAAGTAAGATGTTTTTGGACAAGGCCTTCAACTACCTACTCACGTATGGAACTTAGTATGTACCACCAGTCTACCCCAGGAATTACTAGGAAATCGCTTGATTGAGCTTGGAGGCACTCGTCTTGTGTGCCGGGAGATTCCAGTTACCTCTCCCAACACTTGCGTCAAGCAGCGAGCCTAGGCCTTTTGGAAGCGAAAGGTAGCGGCAGGCATGATGTAGGGTTACAGGCCATGAGCTCAACTCTCAGAAGTGTGTATGCATGGGAGGCAGATGTCTGCTACCCACTCGGACATGGGAGTTGGAACCTAGCTACACTCCTATTGAAGAAGGATGTTGGAAATCGCTGTATTCAACTCAGATACACGGGAGTTCAGGCCCAATGCTTACACATGCTTTTCCCACAACCTATCCCAGCCACTAACATAAGGAGGTTAGCAGGTACGTCTACAGTCAGGCAGGATGCGGGAGGGTTCTGCCCTGTCCTCAACTCTCACAGGGAAGCATGCCTAGAAGCCAGCTCTCAACTAGCTGCATTCTTATGACAGTGTGAAGGTAGCAGTATTCTGAGTAAGGAGGGTCCCAGATTGCCACTCTCCGGCACCTGGAGATACCGTCCTGGTCTGCATTGTTAACTTGCGTCTCAGAGGCCTCTGGCAAAAGTCTCTGGTGAAGACGTGGGAAACTCACTCTGCAGGCAGTGTGGAACTGTGAGGGACTGAGGGTGAGCTCACCTCTCGGCAGTAAGATGATTTTGGACAAGGCGTTCAGCTACCTTCTCACATATGGAACTTAGTATGTAGCACCAGTCTACCCCAGGAATTACTGGGAAATCGCTGGATTGAGCTTAGAGGCACTAGTCTTGTGTGCCGGCAGATTCCAGTTACCTCTCCCAACACTTCGGTGAAGCAGCGAGCCTAGGCCTTTTGGAAGCGAAAGGTAGCTGCAGGCAGCAGGTAGGGTTACAGGCCATAAGCTCAACTCTCAGAAGTGGGTATGCATGGGAGGCAGATGTCTGCTACCCACTCGGACATGCGAGTGGGAACCTAGCTACACTCTGATGAAGAAGGACATTGGAAATCGCTGTATTCAACTCAGATACACGTGGGTTCAGGCACAACGATTCCACATGCTTTTCTCACAACCTTTCCCTGCCACTAACATGAGGACGTTAGCAGCTCCTTCTACAGTCAAGCAGGATGCGGGAGGGTTGTGCCCTGTCCTTAGCTCTCACAGGGAAGCATGCCTTGAAGCCAGCTGTCAACTAGCTGCATTCTTATGGCAGGGTGAAGGTAGCAGTATTCTGAGACAGGAGGTTCCCAGATTACCACTCTACTGCACCTGGAGATACCCTCCAGGTCTGCATTGTTAACTTGCGTCTCAGAAGCCTCTGGCAAACGTCTCTGGTGAAGACGTGCGAAACTCACTCTGCAGGCAGTGTGGAACTGTGTGGGACTGAGGGTGAGCTCAACTCTCAGAAGTAAGATGTTTTTGGACAAGGCCTTCAACTACCTACTCACGTATGGAACTTAGTATGTAGCACCAGTCTACCCCAGGAATTACTAGGAAATCGCTTGATTGAGCTTGGAGGCACTCGTCTTGTGTGCCGGGAGATTCCAGTTACCTCTCCCAACACTTGCGTCAAGCAGCGAGCCTAGGCCTTTTGGAAGCGAAAGGTAGCGGCAGGCACGATGTAGGGTTACAGGCCATGAGCTCAACTCTCAGAAGTGTGTATGCATGGGAGGCAGATGTCTGCTACCCACTCGGACATGGGAGTTGGAACCTAGCTACACTCCTATTGAAGAAGGATGTTGGAAATCGCTGTATTCAACTCAGATACACGGGAGTTCAGGCCCAATGCTTACACATGCTTTTCCCACAACCTATCCCAGCCACTAACATAAGGAGGTTAGCAGGTACGTCTACAGTCAGGCAGGATGCGGGAGGGTTCTGCCCTGTCCTCAACTCTCACAGGGAAGCATGCCTAGAAGCCAGCTCTCAACTAGCTGCATTCTTATGACAGTGTGAAGGTAGCAGTATTCTGAGTAAGGAGGTTCCCAGATTGCCACACTCCGGCACCTGGAGATACCCTCCAGATCTGCATTGTTAACTTGCGTCTCAGAGGCCTCTGGCAAAAGTCTCTGGTGAAGACGTGGGAAACTCACTCTGCAGGCAGTGTGGAACTGTGAGGGACTGAGGGTGAGCTCAACTCTCGGAAGTAAGATGATTTTGGACAAGGCGTTCAGCTACCTTCTCACATATGGAACTTAGTATGTAGCACCAGTCTACCCCAGGAATTACTGGGAAATCGCTGGATTGAGCTTGGAGGCACTAGTCTTGTGTGCCGGCAGATTCCAGTTACCTCTCCCAACACTTCGGTGAAGCAGCGAGCCTAGGCCTTTTGGAAGCGAAAGGTAGCTGCAGGCAGGAGGTAGGGTTACAGGCCATAAGCTCAACTCTCAGAAGTGGGTATGCATGGGAGGCAGATGTCTGCTACCCACTCTGACATGCGAGTGGGAACCTAGCTACACTCTGATGAAGAAGGACTTTGGAAATCGCTGTATTCAACTCAGATACACGTGGGTTCAGGCACAACGATTCCACATGCTTTTCTCACAACCTTTCCCTGCCACTAACATGAGGACGTTAGCAGCTCCTTCTACAGTCAAGCAGGATGCGGGAGGGTTGTGCCCTGTCCTTAGCTCTCACAGGGAAGCATGCCTTGAAGCCAGCTGTCAACTAGCTGCATTCTTATGGCAGGGTGAAGGTAGCAGTATTCTGAGACAGGAGGTTCCCAGATTACCACTCTACTGCACCTGGAGATACCCTCCAGGTCTGCATTGTTAACTTGCGTCTCAGAAGCCTCTGGCAAACGTCTCTGGTGAAGACGTGCGAAACTCACTCTGCAGGCAGTGTGGAACTGTGTGGGACTGAGGGTGAGCTCAACTCTCAGAAGTAAGATGTTTTTGGACAAGGCCTTCAACTACCTACTCACGTATGGAACTTAGTATGTAGCACCAGTCTACCCCAGGAATTACTAGGAAATCGCTTGATTGAGCTTGGAGGCACTCGTCTTGTGTGCCGGGAGATTCCAGTTACCTCTCCCAACACTTGCGTCAAGCAGCGAGCCTAGGCCTTTTGGAAGCGAAAGGTAGCGGCAGGCACGATGTAGGGTTACAGGCCATGAGCTCAACTCTCAGAAGTGTGTATGCATGGGAGGCAGATGTCTGCTACCCACTCGGACATGGGAGTTGGAACCTAGCTACACTCCTATTGAAGAAGGATGTTGGAAATCGCTGTATTCAACTCAGATACACGGGAGTTCAGGCCCAATGCTTACACATGCTTTTCCCACAACCTATCCCAGCCACTAACATAAGGAGGTTAGCAGGTACGTCTACAGTCAGGCAGGATGCGGGAGGGTTATGCCCTGTCCTCAACTCTCACAGGGAAGCATGCCTAGAAGCCAGCTCTCAACTAGCTGCATTCTTATGACAGTGTGAAGGTAGCAGTATTCTGAGTAAGGAGGTTCCCAGATTGCCACACTCCGGGACCTGGAGATACCCTCCAGATCTGCATTGTTAACTTGCGTCTCAGAGGCCTCTGGCAAAAGTCTCTGGTGAAGACGTGGGAAACTCACTCTGCAGGCAGTGTGGAACTGTGAGGGACTGAGTGTGAGCTCAACTCTCAGAAGTAAGATGATTTTGGACAAGGCGTTCAGCTACCTTCTCACATATGGAACTTAGTATGTAGCACCAGTCTACCCCAGGAATTACTGGGAAATCGCTGGATTGAGCTTGGAGGCACTAGTCTTGTGTGCCGGCAGATTCCAGTTACCTCTCCCAACACTTCGGTGAAGCAGGGAGCCTTGGCCTTTTGGAAGCGAAAGGTAGCTGCAGGCAGGAGGTAGGGTTACAGGCCATAAGCTCAACTCTCAGAAGTGGGTATGCATGGGAGGCAGATGTCTGCTACCCACTCTGACATGCGAGTGGGAACCTAGCTACACTCTGATGAAGAAGGACTTTGGAAATCGCTGTATTCAACTCAGATACACGTGGGTTCAGGCACAACGATTCCACATGCTTTTCCCACAACCTATCCCAGCCACTAACATAAGGAGGTTAGCAGGTACGTCTACAGTCAGGCAGGATGCGGGAGGGTTCTGCCCTGTCCTCAACTCTCACAGGGAAGCATGCCTAGAAGCCAGCTCTCAACTAGCTGCATTCTTATGACAGTGTGAAGGTAGCAGTATTCTGAGTAAGGAGGTTCCCAGATTGCCACACTCCGGCACCTGGAGATACCCTCCAGATCTGCATTGTTAACTTGCGTCTCAGAGGCCTCTGGCAAAAGTCTCTGGTGAAGACGTGGGAAACTCACTCTGCAGGCAGTGTGGAACTGTGAGGGACTGAGGGTGAGCTCAACTCTCGGAAGTAAGATGATTTTGGACAAGGCGTTCAGCTACCTTCTCACATATGGAACTTAGTATGTAGCACCAGTCTACCCCAGGAATTACTGGGAAATCGCTGGATTGAGCTTGGAGGCACTAGTCTTGTGTGCCGGCAGATTCCAGTTACCTCTCCCAACACTTCGGTGAAGCAGCGAGCCTAGGCCTTTTGGAAGCGAAAGGTAGCTGCAGGCAGGAGGTAGGGTTACAGGCCATAAGCTCAACTCTCAGAAGTGGGTATGCATGGGAGGCAGATGTCTGCTACCCACTCTGACATGCGAGTGGGAACCTAGCTACACTCTGATGAAGAAGGACTTTGGAAATCGCTGTATTCAACTCAGATACACGTGGGTTCAGGCACAACGATTCCACATGCTTTTCTCACAACCTTTCCCTGCCACTAACATGAGGACGTTAGCAGCTCCTTCTACAGTCAAGCAGGATGCGGGAGGGTTGTGCCCTGTCCTTAGCTCTCACAGGGAAGCATGCCTTGAAGCCAGCTGTCAACTAGCTGCATTCTTATGGCAGGGTGAAGGTAGCAGTATTCTGAGACAGGAGGTTCCCAGATTACCACTCTACTGCACCTGGAGATACCCTCCAGGTCTGCATTGTTAACTTGCGTCTCAGAAGCCTCTGGCAAACGTCTCTGGTGAAGACGTGCGAAACTCACTCTGCAGGCAGTGTGGAACTGTGTGGGACTGAGGGTGAGCTCAACTCTCAGAAGTAAGATGTTTTTGGACAAGGCCTTCAACTACCTACTCACGTATGGAACTTAGTATGTAGCACCAGTCTACCCCAGGAATTACTAGGAAATCGCTTGATTGAGCTTGGAGGCACTCGTCTTGTGTGCCGGGAGATTCCAGTTACCTCTCCCAACACTTGCGTCAAGCAGCGAGCCTAGGCCTTTTGGAAGCGAAAGGTAGCGGCAGGCACGATGTAGGGTTACAGGCCATGAGCTCAACTCTCAGAAGTGTGTATGCATGGGAGGCAGATGTCTGCTACCCACTCGGACATGGGAGTTGGAACCTAGCTACACTCCTATTGAAGAAGGATGTTGGAAATCGCTGTATTCAACTCAGATACACGGGAGTTCAGGCCCAATGCTTACACATGCTTTTCCCACAACCTATCCCAGCCACTAACATAAGGAGGTTAGCAGGTACGTCTACAGTCAGGCAGGATGCGGGAGGGTTATGCCCTGTCCTCAACTCTCACAGGGAAGCATGCCTAGAAGCCAGCTCTCAACTAGCTGCATTCTTATGACAGTGTGAAGGTAGCAGTATTCTGAGTAAGGAGGTTCCCAGATTGCCACACTCCGGGACCTGGAGATACCCTCCAGATCTGCATTGTTAACTTGCGTCTCAGAGGCCTCTGGCAAAAGTCTCTGGTGAAGACGTGGGAAACTCACTCTGCAGGCAGTGTGGAACTGTGAGGGACTGAGTGTGAGCTCAACTCTCAGAAGTAAGATGATTTTGGACAAGGCGTTCAGCTACCTTCTCACATATGGAACTTAGTATGTAGCACCAGTCTACCCCAGGAATTACTGGGAAATCGCTGGATTGAGCTTGGAGGCACTAGTCTTGTGTGCCGGCAGATTCCAGTTACCTCTCCCAACACTTCGGTGAAGCAGGGAGCCTTGGCCTTTTGGAAGCGAAAGGTAGCTGCAGGCAGGAGGTAGGGTTACAGGCCATAAGCTCAACTCTCAGAAGTGGGTATGCATGGGAGGCAGATGTCTGCTACCCACTCTGACATGCGAGTGGGAACCTAGCTACACTCTGATGAAGAAGGACTTTGGAAATCGCTGTATTCAACTCAGATACACGTGGGTTCAGGCACAACGATTCCACATGCTTTTCCCACAACCTATCCCAGCCACTAACATAAGGAGGTTAGCAGGTACGTCTACAGTCAGGCAGGATGCGGGAGGGTTCTGCCCTGTCCTCAACTCTCACAGGGAAGCATGCCTAGAAGCCAGCTCTCAACTAGCTGCATTCTTATGACAGTGTGAAGGTAGCAGTATTCTGAGTAAGGAGGTTCCCAGATTGCCACACTCCGGCACCTGGAGATACCCTCCAGATCTGCATTGTTAACTTGCGTCTCAGAGGCCTCTGGCAAAAGTCTCTGGTGAAGACGTGGGAAACTCACTCTGCAGGCAGTGTGGAACTGTGAGGGACTGAGGGTGAGCTCAACTCTCGGAAGTAAGATGATTTTGGACAAGGCGTTCAGCTACCTTCTCACATATGGAACTTAGTATGTAGCACCAGTCTACCCCAGGAATTACTGGGAAATCGCTGGATTGAGCTTGGAGGCACTAGTCTTGTGTGCCGGCAGATTCCAGTTACCTCTCCCAACACTTCGGTGAAGCAGCGAGCCTAGGCCTTTTGGAAGCGAAAGGTAGCTGCAGGCAGGAGGTAGGGTTACAGGCCATAAGCTCAACTCTCAGAAGTGGGTATGCATGGGAGGCAGATGTCTGCTACCCACTCTGACATGCGAGTGGGAACCTAGCTACACTCTGATGAAGAAGGACTTTGGAAATCGCTGTATTCAACTCAGATACACGTGGGTTCAGGCACAACGATTCCACATGCTTTTCTCACAACCTTTCCCTGCCACTAACATGAGGACGTTAGCAGCTCCTTCTACAGTCAAGCAGGATGCGGGAGGGTTGTGCCCTGTCCTTAGCTCTCACAGGGAAGCATGCCTTGAAGCCAGCTGTCAACTAGCTGCATTCTTATGGCAGGGTGAAGGTAGCAGTATTCTGAGACAGGAGGTTCCCAGATTACCACTCTACTGCACCTGGAGATACCCTCCAGGTCTGCATTGTTAACTTGCGTCTCAGAAGCCTCTGGCAAACGTCTCTGGTGAAGACGTGCGAAACTCACTCTGCAGGCAGTGTGGAACTGTGTGGGACTGAGGGTGAGCTCAACTCTCAGAAGTAAGATGTTTTTGGACAAGGCCTTCAACTACCTACTCACGTATGGAACTTAGTATGTAGCACCAGTCTACCCCAGGAATTACTAGGAAATCGCTTGATTGAGCTTGGAGGCACTCGTCTTGTGTGCCGGGAGATTCCAGTTACCTCTCCCAACACTTGCGTCAAGCAGCGAGCCTAGGCCTTTTGGAAGCGAAAGGTAGCGGCAGGCACGATGTAGGGTTACAGGCCATGAGCTCAACTCTCAGAAGTGTGTATGCATGGGAGGCAGATGTCTGCTACCCACTCGGACATGGGAGTTGGAACCTAGCTACACTCCTATTGAAGAAGGATGTTGGAAATCGCTGTATTCAACTCAGATACACGGGAGTTCAGGCCCAATGCTTACACATGCTTTTCCCACAACCTATCCCAGCCACTAACATAAGGAGGTTAGCAGGTACGTCTACAGTCAGGCAGGATGCGGGAGGGTTATGCCCTGTCCTCAACTCTCACAGGGAAGCATGCCTAGAAGCCAGCTCTCAACTAGCTGCATTCTTATGACAGTGTGAAGGTAGCAGTATTCTGAGTAAGGAGGTTCCCAGATTGCCACACTCCGGGACCTGGAGATACCCTCCAGATCTGCATTGTTAACTTGCGTCTCAGAGGCCTCTGGCAAAAGTCTCTGGTGAAGACGTGGGAAACTCACTCTGCAGGCAGTGTGGAACTGTGAGGGACTGAGTGTGAGCTCAACTCTCAGAAGTAAGATGATTTTGGACAAGGCGTTCAGCTACCTTCTCACATATGGAACTTAGTATGTAGCACCAGTCTACCCCAGGAATTACTGGGAAATCGCTGGATTGAGCTTGGAGGCACTAGTCTTGTGTGCCGGCAGATTCCAGTTACCTCTCCCAACACTTCGGTGAAGCAGGGAGCCTTGGCCTTTTGGAAGCGAAAGGTAGCTGCAGGCAGGAGGTAGGGTTACAGGCCATAAGCTCAACTCTCAGAAGTGGGTATGCATGGGAGGCAGATGTCTGCTACCCACTCTGACATGCGAGTGGGAACCTAGCTACACTCTGATGAAGAAGGACTTTGGAAATCGCTGTATTCAACTCAGATACACGTGGGTTCAGGCACAACGATTCCACATGCTTTTCTCACAACCTTTCCCTGCCACTAACATGAGGACGTTAGCAGCTCCTTCTACAGTCAAGCAGGATGCGGGAGGGTTGTGCCCTGTCCTTAGCTCTCACAGGGAAGCATGCCTTGAAGCCAGCTGTCAACTAGCTGCATTCTTATGGCAGGGTGAAGGTAGCAGTATTCTGAGACAGGAGGTTCCCAGAATACCACTCTACTGCACCTGGAGATACCGTCCAGGTCTGCATTGTTAACTTGCGTCCCATAGCCTCTGGCAAACGTCTCTGTTGAAGACGTGAGAAACTCACTCTGCAGGCAGTGTGGAACTGTGAGGGACTGAGGGTGAGCTCACCTCTCGGCAGTAAGATGATTTTGGACAAGGCGTTCAGCTACCTTCTCACATATGGAACTTAGTATGTAGCACCAGTCTACCCCAGGAATTACTGGGAAATCGCTGGATTGAGCTTAGAGGCACTAGTCTTGTGTGCCGGCAGATTCCAGTTACCTCTCCCAACACTTCGGTGAAGCAGCGAGCCTAGGCCTTTTGGAAGCGAAAGGTAGCTGCAGGCAGGAGGTAGGGTTACAGGCCATAAGCTCAACTCTCAGAAGTGGGTATGCATGGGAGGCAGATGTCTGCTACCCACTCGGACATGCGAGTGGGAACCTAGCTACACTCTGATGAAGAAGGACATTGGAAATCGCTGTATTCAACTCAGATACACGTGGGTTCAGGCACAACGATTCCACATGCTTTTCTCACAACCTTTCCCTGCCACTAACATGAGGACGTTAGCAGCTCCTTCTACAGTCAAGCAGGATGCGGGAGGGTTGTGCCCTGTCCTTAGCTCTCACAGGGAAGCATGCCTTGAAGCCAGCTGTCAACTAGCTGCATTCTTATGGCAGGGTGAAGGTAGCAGTATTCTGAGACAGGAGGTTCCCAGATTACCACTCTACTGCACCTGGAGATACCCTCCAGGTCTGCATTGTTAACTTGCGTCTCAGAAGCCTCTGGCAAACGTCTCTGGTGAAGACGTGCGAAACTCACTCTGCAGGCAGTGTGGAACTGTGTGGGACTGAGGGTGAGCTCAACTCTCAGAAGTAAGATGTTTTTGGACAAGGCCTTCAACTACCTACTCACGTATGGAACTTAGTATGTACCACCAGTCTACCCCAGGAATTACTAGGAAATCGCTTGATTGAGCTTGGAGGCACTCGTCTTGTGTGCCGGGAGATTCCAGTTACCTCTCCCAACACTTGCGTCAAGCAGCGAGCCTAGGCCTTTTGGAAGCGAAAGGTAGCGGCAGGCACGATGTAGGGTTACAGGCCATGAGCTCAACTCTCAGAAGTGTGTATGCATGGGAGGCAGATGTCTGCTACCCACTCGGACATGGGAGTTGGAACCTAGCTACACTCCTATTGAAGAAGGATGTTGGAAATCGCTGTATTCAACTCAGATACACGGGAGTTCAGGCCCAATGCTTACACATGCTTTTCCCACAACCTATCCCAGCCACTAACATAAGGAGGTTAGCAGGTACGTCTACAGTCAGGCAGGATGCGGGAGGGTTCTGCCCTGTCCTCAACTCTCACAGGGAAGCATGCCTAGAAGCCAGCTCTCAACTAGCTGCATTCTTATGACAGTGTGAAGGTAGCAGTATTCTGAGTAAGGAGGTTCCCAGATTGCCACACTCCGGCACCTGGAGATACCCTCCAGATCTGCATTGTTAACTTGCGTCTCAGAGGCCTCTGGCAAAAGTCTCTGGTGAAGACGTGGGAAACTCACTCTGCAGGCAGTGTGGAACTGTGAGGGACTGAGGGTGAGCTCAACTCTCGGAAGTAAGATGATTTTGGACAAGGCGTTCAGCTACCTTCTCACATATGGAACTTAGTATGTAGCACCAGTCTACCCCAGGAATTACTGGGAAATCGCTGGATTGAGCTTGGAGGCACTAGTCTTGTGTGCCGGCAGATTCCAGTTACCTCTCCCAACACTTCGGTGAAGCAGCGAGCCTAGGCCTTTTGGAAGCGAAAGGTAGCTGCAGGCAGGAGGTAGGGTTACAGGCCATAAGCTCAACTCTCAGAAGTGGGTATGCATGGGAGGCAGATGTCTGCTACCCACTCTGACATGCGAGTGGGAACCTAGCTACACTCTGATGAAGAAGGACTTTGGAAATCGCTGTATTCAACTCAGATACACGTGGGTTCAGGCACAACGATTCCACATGCTTTTCTCACAACCTTTCCCTGCCACTAACATGAGGACGTTAGCAGCTCCTTCTACAGTCAAGCAGGATGCGGGAGGGTTGTGCCCTGTCCTTAGCTCTCACAGGGAAGCATGCCTTGAAGCCAGCTGTCAACTAGCTGCATTCTTATGGCAGGGTGAAGGTAGCAGTATTCTGAGACAGGAGGTTCCCAGATTACCACTCTACTGCACCTGGAGATACCCTCCAGGTCTGCATTGTTAACTTGCGTCTCAGAAGCCTCTGGCAAACGTCTCTGGTGAAGACGTGCGAAACTCACTCTGCAGGCAGTGTGGAACTGTGTGGGACTGAGGGTGAGCTCAACTCTCAGAAGTAAGATGTTTTTGGACAAGGCCTTCAACTACCTACTCACGTATGGAACTTAGTATGTAGCACCAGTCTACCCCAGGAATTACTAGGAAATCGCTTGATTGAGCTTGGAGGCACTCGTCTTGTGTGCCGGGAGATTCCAGTTACCTCTCCCAACACTTGCGTCAAGCAGCGAGCCTAGGCCTTTTGGAAGCGAAAGGTAGCGGCAGGCACGATGTAGGGTTACAGGCCATGAGCTCAACTCTCAGAAGTGTGTATGCATGGGAGGCAGATGTCTGCTACCCACTCGGACATGGGAGTTGGAACCTAGCTACACTCCTATTGAAGAAGGATGTTGGAAATCGCTGTATTCAACTCAGATACACGGGAGTTCAGGCCCAATGCTTACACATGCTTTTCCCACAACCTATCCCAGCCACTAACATAAGGAGGTTAGCAGGTACGTCTACAGTCAGGCAGGATGCGGGAGGGTTCTGCCCTGTCCTCAACTCTCACAGGGAAGCATGCCTAGAAGCCAGCTCTCAACTAGCTGCATTCTTATGACAGTGTGAAGGTAGCAGTATTCTGAGTAAGGAGGTTCCCAGATTGCCACACTCCGGCACCTGGAGATACCCTCCAGGTCTGCATTGTTAACTTGCGTCTCAGAGGCCTCTGGCAAAAGTCTCTGGTGAAGACGTGGGAAACTCACTCTGCAGGCAGTGTGGAACTGTGAGGGACTGAGGGTGAGCTCAACTCTCGGAAGTAAGATGATTTTGGACAAGGCGTTCAACTACCTTCTCACATATGGAACTTAGTATGTAGCACCAGTCTACCCCAGGAATTACTGGGAAATCGCTGGATTGAGCTTGGAGGCACTAGTCTTGTGTGCCGGCAGATTCCAGTTACCTCTCCCAACACTTCGGTGAAGCAGCGAGCCTAGGCCTTTTGGAAGCGAAAGGTAGCTGCAGGCAGGAGGTAGGGTTACAGGCCATAAGCTCAACTCTCAGAAGTGGGTATGCATGGGAGGCAGATGTCTGCTACCCACTCTGACATGCGAGTGGGAACCTAGCTACACTCTGATGAAGAAGGACTTTGGAAATCGCTGTATTCAACTCAGATACACGTGGGTTCAGGCACAACGATTCCACATGCTTTTCTCACAACCTTTCCCTGCCACTAACATGAGGACGTTAGCAGCTCCTTCTACAGTCAAGCAGGATGCGGGAGGGTTGTGCCCTGTCCTTAGCTCTCACAGGGAAGCATGCCTTGAAGCCAGCTGTCAACTAGCTGCATTCTTATGGCAGGGTGAAGGTAGCAGTATTCTGAGACAGGAGGTTCCCAGATTACCACTCTACTGCACCTGGAGATACCCTCCAGGTCTGCATTGTTAACTTGCGTCTCAGAAGCCTCTGGCAAACGTCTCTGGTGAAGACGTGCGAAACTCACTCTGCAGGCAGTGTGGAACTGTGTGGGACTGAGGGTGAGCTCAACTCTCAGAAGTAAGATGTTTTTGGACAAGGCCTTCAACTACCTACTCACGTATGGAACTTAGTATGTAGCACCAGTCTACCCCAGGAATTACTAGGAAATCGCTTGATTGAGCTTGGAGGCACTCGTCTTGTGTGCCGGGAGATTCCAGTTACCTCTCCCAACACTTGCGTCAAGCAGCGAGCCTAGGCCTTTTGGAAGCGAAAGGTAGCGGCAGGCACGATGTAGGGTTACAGGCCATGAGCTCAACTCTCAGAAGTGTGTATGCATGGGAGGCAGATGTCTGCTACCCACTCGGACATGGGAGTTGGAACCTAGCTACACTCTTATTGAAGAAGGATGTTGGAAATCGCTGTATTCAACTCAGATACACGGGAGTTCAGGCCCAATGCTTACACATGCTTTTCCCACAACCTATCCCAGCCACTAACATAAGGAGGTTAGCAGGTACGTCTACAGTCAGGCAGGATGCGGGAGGGTTCTGCCCTGTCCTCAACTCTCACAGGGAAGCATGCCTAGAAGCCAGCTCTCAACTAGCTGCATTCTTATGACAGTGTGAAGGTAGCAGTATTCTGAGTAAGGAGGGTCCCAGATTGCCACTCTCCGGCACCTGGAGATACCGTCCAGGTCTGCATTGTTAACTTGCGTCTCAGAGGCCTCTGGCAAAAGTCTCTGGTGAAGACGTGGGAAACTCACTCTGCAGGCAGTGTGGAACTGTGTGGGACTGAGGGTGAGCTCACCTCTCGGCAGTAAGATGATTTTGGACAAGGCGTTCAGCTACCTTCTCACATATGGAACATAGTATGTAGCACCAGTCTACCCCAGGAATTACTGGGAAATCGCTGGATTGAGCTTAGAGGCACTAGTCTTGTTTGCCGGGAGATTCCAGTTACCTCTGCCAACACTTCGGTGAAGCAGCGAGCCTAGGCCTTTTGGAAGCGAAAGGTAGCTGCAGGCAGGAGGTAGGGTTACAGGCCATAAGCTGAACTCTCAGAAGTGGGTATGCATGGGAGGCAGATGTCTGCTACCCACTCGGACATGCGAGTGGGAACCTAGCTACACTCTGATAAAGAAGGACATTGGAAATCGCTGTATTCAACTCAGATACACGTGGGTTCAGGCACAACGATTCCACATGCTTTTCTCACAACCTTTCCCTGACACTAACATGAGGACGTTAGCAGCTCCTTCTACAGTCAAGCAGGATGCGGGAGGGTTGTGCCCTGTCCTTAGCTCTCACAGGGAAGCATGCCTTGAAGCCAGCTGTCAACTAGCTGCATTCTTATGGCAGGGTGAAGGTAGCAGTATTCTGAGACAGGAGGTTCCCAGATTACCACTCTACTGCACCTGGAGATACCCTCCAGGTCTGCATTGTTAACTTGCGTCTCAGAAGCCTCTGGCAAACGTCTCTGGTGAAGACGTGCGAAACTCACTCTGCAGGCAGTGTGGAACTGTGTGGGACTGAGGGTGAGCTCAACTCTCAGAAGTAAGATGTTTTTGGACAAGGCCTTCAACTACCTACTCACGTATGGAACTTAGTATGTAGCACCAGTCTACCCCAGGAATTACTAGGAAATCGCTTGATTGAGCTTGGAGGCACTCGTCTTGTGTGCCGGGAGATTCCAGTTACCTCTCCCAACACTTGCGTCAAGCAGCGAGCCTAGGCCTTTTGGAAGCGAAAGGTAGCGGCAGGCACGATGTAGGGTTACAGGCCATGAGCTCAACTCTCAGAAGTGTGTATGCATGGGAGGCAGATGTCTGCTACCCACTCGGACATGGGAGTTGGAACCTAGCTACACTCCTATTGAAGAAGGATGTTGGAAATCGCTGTATTCAACTCAGATACACGGGAGTTCAGGCCCAATGCTTACACATGCTTTTCCCACAACCTATCCCAGCCACTAACATAAGGAGGTTAGCAGGTACGTCTACAGTCAGGCAGGATGCGGGAGGGTTCTGCCCTGTCCTCAACTCTCACAGGGAAGCATGCCTAGAAGCCAGCTCTCAACTAGCTGCATTCTTATGACAGTGTGAAGGTAGCAGTATTCTGAGTAAGGAGGTTCCCAGATTGCCACACTCCGGCACCTGGAGATACCCTCCAGATCTGCATTGTTAACTTGCGTCTCAGAGGCCTCTGGCAAAAGTCTCTGGTGAAGACGTGGGAAACTCACTCTGCAGGCAGTGTGGAACTGTGAGGGACTGAGGGTGAGCTCAACTCTCAGAAGTAAGATGATTTTGGACAAGGCGTTCAGCTACCTTCTCACATATGGAACTTAGTATGTAGCACCAGTCTACCCCAGGAATTACTGGGAAATCGCTGGATTGAGCTTAGAGGCACTAGTCTTGTGTGCCGGCAGATTCCAGTTACCTCTGCCAACACTTCGGTGAAGCAGCGAGCCTAGGCCTTTTGGAAGCGAAAGGTAGCTGCAGGCAGGAGGTAGGGTTACAGGCCATAAGCTGAACTCTCAGAAGTGGGTATGCATGGGAGGCAGATGTCTGCTACCCACTCGGACATGCGAGTGGGAACCTAGCTACACTCTGATAAAGAAGGACATTGGAAATCGCTGTATTCAACTCAGATACACGTGGGTTCAGGCACAACGATTCCACATGCTTTTCTCACAACCTTTCCCTGCCACTAACATGAGGACGTTAGCAGCTCCTTCTACAGTCAAGCAGGATGCGGGAGGGTTGTGCCCTGTCCTTAGCTCTCACAGGGAAGCATGCCTTGAAGCCAGCTGTCAACTAGCTGCATTCTTATGGCAGGGTGAAGGTAGCAGTATTCTGAGACAGGAGGTTCCCAGATTACCACTCTACTGCACCTGGAGATACCCTCCAGGTCTGCATTGTTAACTTGCGTCTCAGAAGCCTCTGGCAAACGTCTCTGGTGAAGACGTGCGAAACTCACTCTGCAGGCAGTGTGGAACTGTGTGGGACTGAGGGTGAGCTCAACTCTCAGAAGTAAGATGTTTTTGGACAAGGCCTTCAACTACCTACTCACGTATGGAACTTAGTATGTAGCACCAGTCTACCCCAGGAATTACTAGGAAATCGCTTGATTGAGCTTGGAGGCACTCGTCTTGTGTGCCGGGAGATTCCAGTTACCTCTCCCAACACTTGCGTCAAGCAGCGAGCCTAGGCCTTTTGGAAGCGAAAGGTAGCGGCAGGCACGATGTAGGGTTACAGGCCATGAGCTCAACTCTCAGAAGTGTGTATGCATGGGAGGCAGATGTCTGCTACCCACTCGGACATGGGAGTTGGAACCTAGCTACACTCCTATTGAAGAAGGATGTTGGAAATCGCTGTATTCAACTCAGATACACGGGAGTTCAGGCCCAATGCTTACACATGCTTTTCCCACAACCTATCCCAGCCACTAACATAAGGAGGTTAGCAGGTACGTCTACAGTCAGGCAGGATGCGGGAGGGTTCTGCCCTGTCCTCAACTCTCACAGGGAAGCATGCCTAGAAGCCAGCTCTCAACTAGCTGCATTCTTATGACAGTGTGAAGGTAGCAGTATTCTGAGTAAGGAGGTTCCCAGATTGCCACACTCCGGCACCTGGAGATACCCTCCAGATCTGCATTGTTAACTTGCGTCTCAGAGGCCTCTGGCAAAAGTCTCTGGTGAAGACGTGGGAAACTCACTCTGCAGGCAGTGTGGAACTGTGAGGGACTGAGGGTGAGCTCAACTCTCAGAAGTAAGATGATTTTGGACAAGGCGTTCAGCTACCTTCTCACATATGGAACTTAGTATGTAGCACCAGTCTACCCCAGGAATTACTGGGAAATCGCTGGATTGAGCTTGGAGGCACTAGTCTTGTGTGCCGGCAGATTCCAGTTACCTCTCCCAACACTTCGGTGAAGCAGCGAGCCTAGGCCTTTTGGAAGCGAAAGGTAGCTGCAGGCAGGAGGTAGGGTTACAGGCCATAAGCTCAACTCTCAGAAGTGGGTATGTATGGGAGGCAGATGTCTGCTACCCACTCTGACATGCGAGTGGGAACCTAGCTACACTCTGATGAAGAAGGACTTTGGAAATCGCTGTATTCAACTCAGATACACGTGGGTTCAGGCACAACGATTCCACATGCTTTTCTCACAACCTTTCCCTGCCACTAACATGAGGACGTTAGCAGCTCCTTCTACAGTCAAGCAGGATGCGGGAGGGTTGTGCCCTGTCCTTAGCTCTCACAGGGAAGCATGCCTTGAAGCCAGCTGTCAACTAGCTGCATTCTTATGGCAGGGTGAAGGTAGCAGTATTCTGAGACAGGAGGTTCCCAGATTACCACTCTACTGCACCTGGAGATACCCTCCAGGTCTGCATTGTTAACTTGCGTCTCAGAAGCCTCTGGCAAACGTCTCTGGTGAAGACGTGCGAAACTCACTCTGCAGGCAGTGTGGAACTGTGTGGGACTGAGGGTGAGCTCAACTCTCAGAAGTAAGATGTTTTTGGACAAGGCCTTCAACTACCTACTCACGTATGGAACTTAGTATGTAGCACCAGTCTACCCCAGGAATTACTAGGAAATCGCTTGATTGAGCTTGGAGGCACTCGTCTTGTGTGCCGGGAGATTCCAGTTACCTCTCCCAACACTTGCGTCAAGCAGCGAGCCTAGGCCTTTTGGAAGCGAAAGGTAGCGGCAGGCACGATGTAGGGTTACAGGCCATGAGCTCAACTCTCAGAAGTGTGTATGCATGGGAGGCAGATGTCTGCTACCCACTCGGACATGGGAGTTGGAACCTAGCTACACTCCTATTGAAGAAGGATGTTGGAAATCGCTGTATTCAACTCAGATACACGGGAGTTCAGGCCCAATGCTTACACATGCTTTTCCCACAACCTATCCCAGCCACTAACATAAGGAGGTTAGCAGGTACGTCTACAGTCAGGCAGGATGCGGGAGGGTTCTGCCCTGTCCTCAACTCTCACAGGGAAGCATGCCTAGAAGCCAGCTCTCAACTAGCTGCATTCTTATGACAGTGTGAAGGTAGCAGTATTCTGAGTAAGGAGGGTCCCAGATTGCCACTCTCCGGCACCTGGAGATACCGTCCAGGTCTGCATTGTTAACTTGCGTCTCAGAGGCCTCTGGCAAAAGTCTCTGGTGAAGACGTGGGAAACTCACTCTGCAGGCAGTGTGGAACTGTGAGGGACTGAGGGTGAGCTCACCTCTCGGCAGTAAGATGATTTTGGACAAGGCGTTCAGCTACCTTCTCACATATGGAACTTAGTATGTAGCACCAGTCTACCCCAGGAATTACTGGGAAATCGCTGGATTGAGCTTGGAGGCACTAGTCTTGTGTGCCGGCAGATTCCAGTTACCTCTCCCAACACTTCGGGGAAGCAGCGAGCCTAGGCCTTTTGGAAGCGAAAGGTAGCTGCAGGCAGGAGGTAGGGTTACAGGCCATAAGCTCAACTCTCAGAAGTGGGTATGCATGGGAGGCAGATGTCTGCTACCCACTCGGACATGCGAGTGGGAACCTAGCTACACTCTGATGAAGAAGGACATTGGAAATCGCTGTATTCAACTCAGATACACGTGGGTTCAGGCACAACGATTCCACATGCTTTTCTCACAACCTTTCCCTGCCACTAACATGAGGACGTTAGCAGCTCCTTCTACAGTCAAGCAGGATGCGGGAGGGTTGTGCCCTGTCCTTAGCTCTCACAGGGAAGCATGCCTTGAAGCCAGCTGTCAACTAGCTGCATTCTTATGGCAGGGTGAAGGTAGCAGTATTCTGAGACAGGAGGTTCCCAGATTACCACTCTACTGCACCTGGAGATACCCTCCAGGTCTGCATTGTTAACTTGCGTCTCAGAAGCCTCTGGCAAACGTCTCTGGTGAAGACGTGCGAAACTCACTCTGCAGGCAGTGTGGAACTGTGTGGGACTGAGGGTGAGCTCAACTCTCAGAAGTAAGATGTTTTTGGACAAGGCCTTCAACTACCTACTCACGTATGGAACTTAGTATGTACCACCAGTCTACCCCAGGAATTACTAGGAAATCGCTTGATTGAGCTTGGAGGCACTCGTCTTGTGTGCCGGGAGATTCCAGTTACCTCTCCCAACACTTGCGTCAAGCAGCGAGCCTAGGCCTTTTGGAAGCGAAAGGTAGCGGCAGGCACGATGTAGGGTTACAGGCCATGAGCTCAACTCTCAGAAGTGTGTATGCATGGGAGGCAGATGTCTGCTACCCACTCGGACATGGGAGTTGGAACCTAGCTACACTCCTATTGAAGAAGGATGTTGGAAATCGCTGTATTCAACTCAGATACACGGGAGTTCAGGCCCAATGCTTACACATGCTTTTCCCACAACCTATCCCAGCCACTAACATAAGGAGGTTAGCAGGTACGTCTACAGTCAGGCAGGATGCGGGAGGGTTCTGCCCTGTCCTCAACTCTCACAGGGAAGCATGCCTAGAAGCCAGCTCTCAACTAGCTGCATTCTTATGACAGTGTGAAGGTAGCAGTATTCTGAGTAAGGAGGGTCCCAGATTGCCACTCTCCGGCACCTGGAGATACCGTCCAGGTCTGCATTGTTAACTTGCGTCTCAGAGGCCTCTGGCAAAAGTCTCTGGTGAAGACGTGGGAAACTCACTCTGCAGGCAGTGTGGAACTGTGAGGGACTGAGGGTGAGCTCACCTCTCGGCAGTAAGATGATTTTGGACAAGGCGTTCAGCTACCTTCTCACATATGGAACTTAGTATGTAGCACCAGTCTACCCCAGGAATTACTGGGAAATCGCTGGATTGAGCTTGGAGGCACTAGTCTTGTGTGCCGGCAGATTCCAGTTACCTCTCCCAACACTTCGGGGAAGCAGCGAGCCTAGGCCTTTTGGAAGCGAAAGGTAGCTGCAGGCAGGAGGTAGGGTTACAGGCCATAAGCTCAACTCTCAGAAGTGGGTATGCATGGGAGGCAGATGTCTGCTACCCACTCGGACATGCGAGTGGGAACCTAGCTACACTCTGATGAAGAAGGACATTGGAAATCGCTGTATTCAACTCAGATACACGTGGGTTCAGGCACAACGATTCCACATGCTTTTCTCACAACCTTTCCCTGCCACTAACATGAGGACGTTAGCAGCTCCTTCTACAGTCAAGCAGGATGCGGGAGGGTTGTGCCCTGTCCTTAGCTCTCACAGGGAAGCATGCCTTGAAGCCAGCTGTCAACTAGCTGCATTCTTATGGCAGGGTGAAGGTAGCAGTATTCTGAGACAGGAGGTTCCCAGATTACCACTCTACTGCACCTGGAGATACCCTCCAGGTCTGCATTGTTAACTTGCGTCTCAGAAGCCTCTGGCAAACGTCTCTGGTGAAGACGTGCGAAACTCACTCTGCAGGCAGTGTGGAACTGTGTGGGACTGAGGGTGAGCTCAACTCTCAGAAGTAAGATGTTTTTGGACAAGGCCTTCAACTACCTACTCACGTATGGAACTTAGTATGTACCACCAGTCTACCCCAGGAATTACTAGGAAATCGCTTGATTGAGCTTGGAGGCACTCGTCTTGTGTGCCGGGAGATTCCAGTTACCTCTCCCAACACTTGCGTCAAGCAGCGAGCCTAGGCCTTTTGGAAGCGAAAGGTAGCGGCAGGCACGATGTAGGGTTACAGGCCATGAGCTCAACTCTCAGAAGTGTGTATGCATGGGAGGCAGATGTCTGCTACCCACTCGGACATGGGAGTTGGAACCTAGCTACACTCCTATTGAAGAAGGATGTTGGAAATCGCTGTATTCAACTCAGATACACGGGAGTTCAGGCCCAATGCTTACACATGCTTTTCCCACAACCTATCCCAGCCACTAACATAAGGAGGTTAGCAGGTACGTCTACAGTCAGGCAGGATGCGGGAGGGTTCTGCCCTGTCCTCAACTCTCACAGGGAAGCATGCCTAGAAGCCAGCTCTCAACTAGCTGCATTCTTATGACAGTGTGAAGGTAGCAGTATTCTGAGTAAGGAGGTTCCCAGATTGCCACACTCCGGCACCTGGAGATACCCTCCAGATCTGCATTGTTAACTTGCGTCTCAGAGGCCTCTGGCAAAAGTCTCTGGTGAAGACGTGGGAAACTCACTCTGCAGGCAGTGTGGAACTGTGAGGGACTGAGGGTGAGCTCAACTCTCGGAAGTAAGATGATTTTGGACAAGGCGTTCAGCTACCTTCTCACATATGGAACTTAGTATGTAGCACCAGTCTACCCCAGGAATTACTGGGAAATCGCTGGATTGAGCTTGGAGGCACTAGTCTTGTGTGCCGGCAGATTCCAGTTACCTCTCCCAACACTTCGGTGAAGCAGCGAGCCTAGGCCTTTTGGAAGCGAAAGGTAGCTGCAGGCAGGAGGTAGGGTTACAGGCCATAAGCTCAACTCTCAGAAGTGGGTATGCATGGGAGGCAGATGTCTGCTACCCACTCTGACATGCGAGTGGGAACCTAGCTACACTCTGATGAAGAAGGACTTTGGAAATCGCTGTATTCAACTCAGATACACGTGGGTTCAGGCACAACGATTCCACATGCTTTTCTCACAACCTTTCCCTGCCACTAACATGAGGACGTTAGCAGCTCCTTCTACAGTCAAGCAGGATGCGGGAGGGTTGTGCCCTGTCCTTAGCTCTCACAGGGAAGCATGCCTTGAAGCCAGCTGTCAACTAGCTGCATTCTTATGGCAGGGTGAAGGTAGCAGTATTCTGAGACAGGAGGTTCCCAGATTACCACTCTACTGCACCTGGAGATACCCTCCAGGTCTGCATTGTTAACTTGCGTCTCAGAAGCCTCTGGCAAACGTCTCTGGTGAAGACGTGCGAAACTCACTCTGCAGGCAGTGTGGAACTGTGTGGGACTGAGGGTGAGCTCAACTCTCAGAAGTAAGATGTTTTTGGACAAGGCCTTCAACTACCTACTCACGTATGGAACTTAGTATGTAGCACCAGTCTACCCCAGGAATTACTAGGAAATCGCTTGATTGAGCTTGGAGGCACTCGTCTTGTGTGCCGGGAGATTCCAGTTACCTCTCCCAACACTTGCGTCAAGCAGCGAGCCTAGGCCTTTTGGAAGCGAAAGGTAGCGGCAGGCACGATGTAGGGTTACAGGCCATGAGCTCAACTCTCAGAAGTGTGTATGCATGGGAGGCAGATGTCTGCTACCCACTCGGACATGGGAGTTGGAACCTAGCTACACTCCTATTGAAGAAGGATGTTGGAAATCGCTGTATTCAACTCAGATACACGGGAGTTCAGGCCCAATGCTTACACATGCTTTTCCCACAACCTATCCCAGCCACTAACATAAGGAGGTTAGCAGGTACGTCTACAGTCAGGCAGGATGCGGGAGGGTTCTGCCCTGTCCTCAACTCTCACAGGGAAGCATGCCTAGAAGCCAGCTCTCAACTAGCTGCATTCTTATGACAGTGTGAAGGTAGCAGTATTCTGAGTAAGGAGGGTCCCAGATTGCCACTCTCCGGCACCTGGAGATACCGTCCAGGTCTGCATTGTTAACTTGCGTCTCAGAGGCCTCTGGCAAAAGTCTCTGGTGAAGACGTGGGAAACTCACTCTGCAGGCAGTGTGGAACTGTGAGGGACTGAGGGTGAGCTCACCTCTCGGCAGTAAGATGATTTTGGACAAGGCGTTCAGCTACCTTCTCACATATGGAACTTAGTATGTAGCACCAGTCTACCCCAGGAATTACTGGGAAATCGCTGGATTGAGCTTAGAGGCACTAGTCTTGTGTGCCGGCAGATTCCAGTTACCTCTCCCAACACTTCGGTGAAGCAGCGAGCCTAGGCCTTTTGGAAGCGAAAGGTAGCTGCAGGCAGCAGGTAGGGTTACAGGCCATAAGCTCAACTCTCAGAAGTGGGTATGCATGGGAGGCAGATGTCTGCTACCCACTCGGACATGCGAGTGGGAACCTAGCTACACTCTGATGAAGAAGGACTTTGGAAATCGCTGTATTCAACTCAGATACACGTGGGTTCAGGCACAACGATTCCACATGCTTTTCTCACAACCTTTCCCTGCCACTAACATGAGGACGTTAGCAGCTCCTTCTACAGTCAAGCAGGATGCGGGAGGGTTGTGCCCTGTCCTTAGCTCTCACAGGGAAGCATGCCTTGAAGCCAGCTGTCAACTAGCTGCATTCTTATGGCAGGGTGAAGGTAGCAGTATTCTGAGACAGGAGGTTCCCAGATTACCACTCTACTGCACCTGGAGATACCCTCCAGGTCTGCATTGTTAACTTGCGTCTCAGAAGCCTCTGGCAAACGTCTCTGGTGAAGACGTGCGAAACTCACTCTGCAGGCAGTGTGGAACTGTGTGGGACTGAGGGTGAGCTCAACTCTCAGAAGTAAGATGTTTTTGGACAAGGCCTTCAACTACCTACTCACGTATGGAACTTAGTATGTACCACCAGTCTACCCCAGGAATTACTAGGAAATCGCTTGATTGAGCTTGGAGGCACTCGTCTTGTGTGCCGGGAGATTCCAGTTACCTCTCCCAACACTTGCGTCAAGCAGCGAGCCTAGGCCTTTTGGAAGCGAAAGGTAGCGGCAGGCATGATGTAGGGTTACAGGCCATGAGCTCAACTCTCAGAAGTGTGTATGCATGGGAGGCAGATGTCTGCTACCCACTCGGACATGGGAGTTGGAACCTAGCTACACTCCTATTGAAGAAGGATGTTGGAAATCGCTGTATTCAACTCAGATACACGGGAGTTCAGGCCCAATGCTTACACATGCTTTTCCCACAACCTATCCCAGCCACTAACATAAGGAGGTTAGCAGGTACGTCTACAGTCAGGCAGGATGCGGGAGGGTTCTGCCCTGTCCTCAACTCTCACAGGGAAGCATGCCTAGAAGCCAGCTCTCAACTAGCTGCATTCTTATGACAGTGTGAAGGTAGCAGTATTCTGAGTAAGGAGGGTCCCAGATTGCCACTCTCCGGCACCTGGAGATACCGTCCTGGTCTGCATTGTTAACTTGCGTCTCAGAGGCCTCTGGCAAAAGTCTCTGGTGAAGACGTGGGAAACTCACTCTGCAGGCAGTGTGGAACTGTGAGGGACTGAGGGTGAGCTCACCTCTCGGCAGTAAGATGATTTTGGACAAGGCGTTCAGCTACCTTCTCACATATGGAACTTAGTATGTAGCACCAGTCTACCCCAGGAATTACTGGGAAATCGCTGGATTGAGCTTAGAGGCACTAGTCTTGTGTGCCGGCAGATTCCAGTTACCTCTCCCAACACTTCGGTGAAGCAGCGAGCCTAGGCCTTTTGGAAGCGAAAGGTAGCTGCAGGCAGCAGGTAGGGTTACAGGCCATAAGCTCAACTCTCAGAAGTGGGTATGCATGGGAGGCAGATGTCTGCTACCCACTCGGACATGCGAGTGGGAACCTAGCTACACTCTGATGAAGAAGGACATTGGAAATCGCTGTATTCAACTCAGATACACGTGGGTTCAGGCACAACGATTCCACATGCTTTTCTCACAACCTTTCCCTGCCACTAACATGAGGACGTTAGCAGCTCCTTCTACAGTCAAGCAGGATGCGGGAGGGTTGTGCCCTGTCCTTAGCTCTCACAGGGAAGCATGCCTTGAAGCCAGCTGTCAACTAGCTGCATTCTTATGGCAGGGTGAAGGTAGCAGTATTCTGAGACAGGAGGTTCCCAGATTACCACTCTACTGCACCTGGAGATACCCTCCAGGTCTGCATTGTTAACTTGCGTCTCAGAAGCCTCTGGCAAACGTCTCTGGTGAAGACGTGCGAAACTCACTCTGCAGGCAGTGTGGAACTGTGTGGGACTGAGGGTGAGCTCAACTCTCAGAAGTAAGATGTTTTTGGACAAGGCCTTCAACTACCTACTCACGTATGGAACTTAGTATGTAGCACCAGTCTACCCCAGGAATTACTAGGAAATCGCTTGATTGAGCTTGGAGGCACTCGTCTTGTGTGCCGGGAGATTCCAGTTACCTCTCCCAACACTTGCGTCAAGCAGCGAGCCTAGGCCTTTTGGAAGCGAAAGGTAGCGGCAGGCACGATGTAGGGTTACAGGCCATGAGCTCAACTCTCAGAAGTGTGTATGCATGGGAGGCAGATGTCTGCTACCCACTCGGACATGGGAGTTGGAACCTAGCTACACTCCTATTGAAGAAGGATGTTGGAAATCGCTGTATTCAACTCAGATACACGGGAGTTCAGGCCCAATGCTTACACATGCTTTTCCCACAACCTATCCCAGCCACTAACATAAGGAGGTTAGCAGGTACGTCTACAGTCAGGCAGGATGCGGGAGGGTTCTGCCCTGTCCTCAACTCTCACAGGGAAGCATGCCTAGAAGCCAGCTCTCAACTAGCTGCATTCTTATGACAGTGTGAAGGTAGCAGTATTCTGAGTAAGGAGGTTCCCAGATTGCCACACTCCGGCACCTGGAGATACCCTCCAGATCTGCATTGTTAACTTGCGTCTCAGAGGCCTCTGGCAAAAGTCTCTGGTGAAGACGTGGGAAACTCACTCTGCAGGCAGTGTGGAACTGTGAGGGACTGAGGGTGAGCTCAACTCTCGGAAGTAAGATGATTTTGGACAAGGCGTTCAGCTACCTTCTCACATATGGAACTTAGTATGTAGCACCAGTCTACCCCAGGAATTACTGGGAAATCGCTGGATTGAGCTTGGAGGCACTAGTCTTGTGTGCCGGCAGATTCCAGTTACCTCTCCCAACACTTCGGTGAAGCAGCGAGCCTAGGCCTTTTGGAAGCGAAAGGTAGCTGCAGGCAGGAGGTAGGGTTACAGGCCATAAGCTCAACTCTCAGAAGTGGGTATGCATGGGAGGCAGATGTCTGCTACCCACTCTGACATGCGAGTGGGAACCTAGCTACACTCTGATGAAGAAGGACTTTGGAAATCGCTGTATTCAACTCAGATACACGTGGGTTCAGGCACAACGATTCCACATGCTTTTCTCACAACCTTTCCCTGCCACTAACATGAGGACGTTAGCAGCTCCTTCTACAGTCAAGCAGGATGCGGGAGGGTTGTGCCCTGTCCTTAGCTCTCACAGGGAAGCATGCCTTGAAGCCAGCTGTCAACTAGCTGCATTCTTATGGCAGGGTGAAGGTAGCAGTATTCTGAGACAGGAGGTTCCCAGATTACCACTCTACTGCACCTGGAGATACCCTCCAGGTCTGCATTGTTAACTTGCGTCTCAGAAGCCTCTGGCAAACGTCTCTGGTGAAGACGTGCGAAACTCACTCTGCAGGCAGTGTGGAACTGTGTGGGACTGAGGGTGAGCTCAACTCTCAGAAGTAAGATGTTTTTGGACAAGGCCTTCAACTACCTACTCACGTATGGAACTTAGTATGTAGCACCAGTCTACCCCAGGAATTACTAGGAAATCGCTTGATTGAGCTTGGAGGCACTCGTCTTGTGTGCCGGGAGATTCCAGTTACCTCTCCCAACACTTGCGTCAAGCAGCGAGCCTAGGCCTTTTGGAAGCGAAAGGTAGCGGCAGGCACGATGTAGGGTTACAGGCCATGAGCTCAACTCTCAGAAGTGTGTATGCATGGGAGGCAGATGTCTGCTACCCACTCGGACATGGGAGTTGGAACCTAGCTACACTCCTATTGAAGAAGGATGTTGGAAATCGCTG
The DNA here is from genome assembly GCF_048164855.1 of Canis lupus baileyi. Taxonomy (NCBI): domain Eukaryota; kingdom Metazoa; phylum Chordata; class Mammalia; order Carnivora; family Canidae; genus Canis; species Canis lupus. The sequence goes on from NC_132852.1 coordinate 63,730,050, forward strand.
TATTCAACTCAGATACACGGGAGTTCAGGCCCAATGCTTACACATGCTTTTCCCACAACCTATCCCAGCCACTAACATAAGGAGGTTAGCAGGTACGTCTACAGTCAGGCAGGATGCGGGAGGGTTATGCCCTGTCCTCAACTCTCACAGGGAAGCATGCCTAGAAGCCAGCTCTCAACTAGCTGCATTCTTATGACAGTGTGAAGGTAGCAGTATTCTGAGTAAGGAGGTTCCCAGATTGCCACACTCCGGGACCTGGAGATACCCTCCAGATCTGCATTGTTAACTTGCGTCTCAGAGGCCTCTGGCAAAAGTCTCTGGTGAAGACGTGGGAAACTCACTCTGCAGGCAGTGTGGAACTGTGAGGGACTGAGTGTGAGCTCAACTCTCAGAAGTAAGATGATTTTGGACAAGGCGTTCAGCTACCTTCTCACATATGGAACTTAGTATGTAGCACCAGTCTACCCCAGGAATTACTGGGAAATCGCTGGATTGAGCTTGGAGGCACTAGTCTTGTGTGCCGGCAGATTCCAGTTACCTCTCCCAACACTTCGGTGAAGCAGGGAGCCTTGGCCTTTTGGAAGCGAAAGGTAGCTGCAGGCAGGAGGTAGGGTTACAGGCCATAAGCTCAACTCTCAGAAGTGGGTATGCATGGGAGGCAGATGTCTGCTACCCACTCTGACATGCGAGTGGGAACCTAGCTACACTCTGATGAAGAAGGACTTTGGAAATCGCTGTATTCAACTCAGATACACGTGGGTTCAGGCACAACGATTCCACATGCTTTTCCCACAACCTATCCCAGCCACTAACATAAGGAGGTTAGCAGGTACGTCTACAGTCAGGCAGGATGCGGGAGGGTTCTGCCCTGTCCTCAACTCTCACAGGGAAGCATGCCTAGAAGCCAGCTCTCAACTAGCTGCATTCTTATGACAGTGTGAAGGTAGCAGTATTCTGAGTAAGGAGGTTCCCAGATTGCCACACTCCGGCACCTGGAGATACCCTCCAGATCTGCATTGTTAACTTGCGTCTCAGAGGCCTCTGGCAAAAGTCTCTGGTGAAGACGTGGGAAACTCACTCTGCAGGCAGTGTGGAACTGTGAGGGACTGAGGGTGAGCTCAACTCTCGGAAGTAAGATGATTTTGGACAAGGCGTTCAGCTACCTTCTCACATATGGAACTTAGTATGTAGCACCAGTCTACCCCAGGAATTACTGGGAAATCGCTGGATTGAGCTTGGAGGCACTAGTCTTGTGTGCCGGCAGATTCCAGTTACCTCTCCCAACACTTCGGTGAAGCAGCGAGCCTAGGCCTTTTGGAAGCGAAAGGTAGCTGCAGGCAGGAGGTAGGGTTACAGGCCATAAGCTCAACTCTCAGAAGTGGGTATGCATGGGAGGCAGATGTCTGCTACCCACTCTGACATGCGAGTGGGAACCTAGCTACACTCTGATGAAGAAGGACTTTGGAAATCGCTGTATTCAACTCAGATACACGTGGGTTCAGGCACAACGATTCCACATGCTTTTCTCACAACCTTTCCCTGCCACTAACATGAGGACGTTAGCAGCTCCTTCTACAGTCAAGCAGGATGCGGGAGGGTTGTGCCCTGTCCTTAGCTCTCACAGGGAAGCATGCCTTGAAGCCAGCTGTCAACTAGCTGCATTCTTATGGCAGGGTGAAGGTAGCAGTATTCTGAGACAGGAGGTTCCCAGATTACCACTCTACTGCACCTGGAGATACCCTCCAGGTCTGCATTGTTAACTTGCGTCTCAGAAGCCTCTGGCAAACGTCTCTGGTGAAGACGTGCGAAACTCACTCTGCAGGCAGTGTGGAACTGTGTGGGACTGAGGGTGAGCTCAACTCTCAGAAGTAAGATGTTTTTGGACAAGGCCTTCAACTACCTACTCACGTATGGAACTTAGTATGTAGCACCAGTCTACCCCAGGAATTACTAGGAAATCGCTTGATTGAGCTTGGAGGCACTCGTCTTGTGTGCCGGGAGATTCCAGTTACCTCTCCCAACACTTGCGTCAAGCAGCGAGCCTAGGCCTTTTGGAAGCGAAAGGTAGCGGCAGGCACGATGTAGGGTTACAGGCCATGAGCTCAACTCTCAGAAGTGTGTATGCATGGGAGGCAGATGTCTGCTACCCACTCGGACATGGGAGTTGGAACCTAGCTACACTCCTATTGAAGAAGGATGTTGGAAATCGCTGTATTCAACTCAGATACACGGGAGTTCAGGCCCAATGCTTACACATGCTTTTCCCACAACCTATCCCAGCCACTAACATAAGGAGGTTAGCAGGTACGTCTACAGTCAGGCAGGATGCGGGAGGGTTATGCCCTGTCCTCAACTCTCACAGGGAAGCATGCCTAGAAGCCAGCTCTCAACTAGCTGCATTCTTATGACAGTGTGAAGGTAGCAGTATTCTGAGTAAGGAGGTTCCCAGATTGCCACACTCCGGCACCTGGAGATACCCTCCAGATCTGCATTGTTAACTTGCGTCTCAGAGGCCTCTGGCAAAAGTCTCTGGTGAAGACGTGGGAAACTCACTCTGCAGGCAGTGTGGAACTGTGAGGGACTGAGTGTGAGCTCAACTCTCAGAAGTAAGATGATTTTGGACAAGGCGTTCAGCTACCTTCTCACATATGGAACTTAGTATGTAGCACCAGTCTACCCCAGGAATTACTGGGAAATCGCTGGATTGAGCTTGGAGGCACTAGTCTTGTGTGCCGGCAGATTCCAGTTACCTCTCCCAACACTTCGGTGAAGCAGGGAGCCTTGGCCTTTTGGAAGCGAAAGGTAGCTGCAGGCAGGAGGTAGGGTTACAGGCCATAAGCTCAACTCTCAGAAGTGGGTATGCATGGGAGGCAGATGTCTGCTACCCACTCTGACATGCGAGTGGGAACCTAGCTACACTCTGATGAAGAAGGACTTTGGAAATCGCTGTATTCAACTCAGATACACGTGGGTTCAGGCACAACGATTCCACATGCTTTTCTCACAACCTTTCCCTGCCACTAACATGAGGACGTTAGCAGCTCCTTCTACAGTCAAGCAGGATGCGGGAGGGTTGTGCCCTGTCCTTAGCTCTCACAGGGAAGCATGCCTTGAAGCCAGCTGTCAACTAGCTGCATTCTTATGGCAGGGTGAAGGTAGCAGTATTCTGAGACAGGAGGTTCCCAGATTACCACTCTACTGCACCTGGAGATACCCTCCAGGTCTGCATTGTTAACTTGCGTCTCAGAAGCCTCTGGCAAACGTCTCTGGTGAAGACGTGCGAAACTCACTCTGCAGGCAGTGTGGAACTGTGTGGGACTGAGGGTGAGCTCAACTCTCAGAAGTAAGATGTTTTTGGACAAGGCCTTCAACTACCTACTCACGTATGGAACTTAGTATGTAGCACCAGTCTACCCCAGGAATTACTAGGAAATCGCTTGATTGAGCTTGGAGGCACTCGTCTTGTGTGCCGGGAGATTCCAGTTACCTCTCCCAACACTTGCGTCAAGCAGCGAGCCTAGGCCTTTTGGAAGCGAAAGGTAGCGGCAGGCACGATGTAGGGTTACAGGCCATGAGCTCAACTCTCAGAAGTGTGTATGCATGGGAGGCAGATGTCTGCTACCCACTCGGACATGGGAGTTGGAACCTAGCTACACTCCTATTGAAGAAGGATGTTGGAAATCGCTGTATTCAACTCAGATACACGGGAGTTCAGGCCCAATGCTTACACATGCTTTTCCCACAACCTATCCCAGCCACTAACATAAGGAGGTTAGCAGGTACGTCTACAGTCAGGCAGGATGCGGGAGGGTTCTGCCCTGTCCTCAACTCTCACAGGGAAGCATGCCTAGAAGCCAGCTCTCAACTAGCTGCATTCTTATGACAGTGTGAAGGTAGCAGTATTCTGAGTAAGGAGGTTCCCAGATTGCCACACTCCGGCACCTGGAGATACCCTCCAGATCTGCATTGTTAACTTGCGTCTCAGAGGCCTCTGGCAAAAGTCTCTGGTGAAGACGTGGGAAACTCACTCTGCAGGCAGTGTGGAACTGTGAGGGACTGAGGGTGAGCTCAACTCTCGGAAGTAAGATGATTTTGGACAAGGCGTTCAGCTACCTTCTCACATATGGAACTTAGTATGTAGCACCAGTCTACCCCAGGAATTACTGGGAAATCGCTGGATTGAGCTTGGAGGCACTAGTCTTGTGTGCCGGCAGATTCCAGTTACCTCTCCCAACACTTCGGTGAAGCAGCGAGCCTAGGCCTTTTGGAAGCGAAAGGTAGCTGCAGGCAGGAGGTAGGGTTACAGGCCATAAGCTCAACTCTCAGAAGTGGGTATGCATGGGAGGCAGATGTCTGCTACCCACTCTGACATGCGAGTGGGAACCTAGCTACACTCTGATGAAGAAGGACTTTGGAAATCGCTGTATTCAACTCAGATACACGTGGGTTCAGGCACAACGATTCCACATGCTTTTCTCACAACCTTTCCCTGCCACTAACATGAGGACGTTAGCAGCTCCTTCTACAGTCAAGCAGGATGCGGGAGGGTTGTGCCCTGTCCTTAGCTCTCACAGGGAAGCATGCCTTGAAGCCAGCTGTCAACTAGCTGCATTCTTATGGCAGGGTGAAGGTAGCAGTATTCTGAGACAGGAGGTTCCCAGATTACCACTCTACTGCACCTGGAGATACCCTCCAGGTCTGCATTGTTAACTTGCGTCTCAGAAGCCTCTGGCAAACGTCTCTGGTGAAGACGTGCGAAACTCACTCTGCAGGCAGTGTGGAACTGTGTGGGACTGAGGGTGAGCTCAACTCTCAGAAGTAAGATGTTTTTGGACAAGGCCTTCAACTACCTACTCACGTATGGAACTTAGTATGTAGCACCAGTCTACCCCAGGAATTACTAGGAAATCGCTTGATTGAGCTTGGAGGCACTCGTCTTGTGTGCCGGGAGATTCCAGTTACCTCTCCCAACACTTGCGTCAAGCAGCGAGCCTAGGCCTTTTGGAAGCGAAAGGTAGCGGCAGGCACGATGTAGGGTTACAGGCCATGAGCTCAACTCTCAGAAGTGTGTATGCATGGGAGGCAGATGTCTGCTACCCACTCGGACATGGGAGTTGGAACCTAGCTACACTCCTATTGAAGAAGGATGTTGGAAATCGCTGTATTCAACTCAGATACACGGGAGTTCAGGCCCAATGCTTACACATGCTTTTCCCACAACCTATCCCAGCCACTAACATAAGGAGGTTAGCAGGTACGTCTACAGTCAGGCAGGATGCGGGAGGGTTCTGCCCTGTCCTCAACTCTCACAGGGAAGCATGCCTAGAAGCCAGCTCTCAACTAGCTGCATTCTTATGACAGTGTGAAGGTAGCAGTATTCTGAGTAAGGAGGGTCCCAGATTGCCACTCTCCGGCACCTGGAGATACCGTCCAGGTCTGCATTGTTAACTTGCGTCTCAGAGGCCTCTGGCAAAAGTCTCTGGTGAAGACGTGGGAAACTCACTCTGCAGGCAGTGTGGAACTGTGAGGGACTGAGGGTGAGCTCACCTCTCGGCAGTAAGATGATTTTGGACAAGGCGTTCAGCTACCTTCTCACATATGGAACTTAGTATGTAGCACCAGTCTACCCCAGGAATTACTGGGAAATCGCTGGATTGAGCTTGGAGGCACTAGTCTTGTGTGCCGGCAGATTCCAGTTACCTCTCCCAACACTTCGGTGAAGCAGCGAGCCTAGGCCTTTTGGAAGCGAAAGGTAGCTGCAGGCAGGAGGTAGGGTTACAGGCCATAAGCTCAACTCTCAGAAGTGGGTATGCATGGGAGGCAGATGTCTGCTACCCACTCTGACATGCGAGTGGGAACCTAGCTACACTCTGATGAAGAAGGACTTTGGAAATCGCTGTATTCAACTCAGATACACGTGGGTTCAGGCACAACGATTCCACATGCTTTTCTCACAACCTTTCCCTGCCACTAACATGAGGACGTTAGCAGCTCCTTCTACAGTCAAGCAGGATGCGGGAGGGTTGTGCCCTGTCCTTAGCTCTCACAGGGAAGCATGCCTTGAAGCCAGCTGTCAACTAGCTGCATTCTTATGGCAGGGTGAAGGTAGCAGTATTCTGAGACAGGAGGTTCCCAGATTACCACTCTACTGCACCTGGAGATACCCTCCAGGTCTGCATTGTTAACTTGCGTCTCAGAAGCCTCTGGCAAACGTCTCTGGTGAAGACGTGCGAAACTCACTCTGCAGGCAGTGTGGAACTGTGTGGGACTGAGGGTGAGCTCAACTCTCAGAAGTAAGATGTTTTTGGACAAGGCCTTCAACTACCTACTCACGTATGGAACTTAGTATGTAGCACCAGTCTACCCCAGGAATTACTAGGAAATCGCTTGATTGAGCTTGGAGGCACTCGTCTTGTGTGCCGGGAGATTCCAGTTACCTCTCCCAACACTTGCGTCAAGCAGCGAGCCTAGGCCTTTTGGAAGCGAAAGGTAGCGGCAGGCACGATGTAGGGTTACAGGCCATGAGCTCAACTCTCAGAAGTGTGTATGCATGGGAGGCAGATGTCTGCTACCCACTCGGACATGGGAGTTGGAACCTAGCTACACTCCTATTGAAGAAGGATGTTGGAAATCGCTGTATTCAACTCAGATACACGGGAGTTCAGGCCCAATGCTTACACATGCTTTTCCCACAACCTATCCCAGCCACTAACATAAGGAGGTTAGCAGGTACGTCTACAGTCAGGCAGGATGCGGGAGGGTTCTGCCCTGTCCTCAACTCTCACAGGGAAGCATGCCTAGAAGCCAGCTCTCAACTAGCTGCATTCTTATGACAGTGTGAAGGTAGCAGTATTCTGAGTAAGGAGGGTCCCAGATTGCCACTCTCCGGCACCTGGAGATACCGTCCAGGTCTGCATTGTTAACTTGCGTCTCAGAGGCCTCTGGCAAAAGTCTCTGGTGAAGACGTGGGAAACTCACTCTGCAGGCAGTGTGGAACTGTGAGGGACTGAGGGTGAGCTCACCTCTCGGCAGTAAGATGATTTTGGACAAGGCGTTCAGCTACCTTCTCACATATGGAACTTAGTATGTAGCACCAGTCTACCCCAGGAATTACTGGGAAATCGCTGGATTGAGCTTGGAGGCACTAGTCTTGTGTGCCGGCAGATTCCAGTTACCTCTCCCAACACTTCGGTGAAGCAGCGAGCCTAGGCCTTTTGGAAGCGAAAGGTAGCTGCAGGCAGGAGGTAGGGTTACAGGCCATAAGCTCAACTCTCAGAAGTGGGTATGCATGGGAGGCAGATGTCTGCTACCCACTCTGACATGCGAGTGGGAACCTAGCTACACTCTGATGAAGAAGGACTTTGGAAATCGCTGTATTCAACTCAGATACACGTGGGTTCAGGCACAACGATTCCACATGCTTTTCTCACAACCTTTCCCTGCCACTAACATGAGGACGTTAGCAGCTCCTTCTACAGTCAAGCAGGATGCGGGAGGGTTGTGCCCTGTCCTTAGCTCTCACAGGGAAGCATGCCTTGAAGCCAGCTGTCAACTAGCTGCATTCTTATGGCAGGGTGAAGGTAGCAGTATTCTGAGACAGGAGGTTCCCAGATTACCACTCTACTGCACCTGGAGATACCCTCCAGGTCTGCATTGTTAACTTGCGTCTCAGAAGCCTCTGGCAAACGTCTCTGGTGAAGACGTGCGAAACTCACTCTGCAGGCAGTGTGGAACTGTGTGGGACTGAGGGTGAGCTCAACTCTCAGAAGTAAGATGTTTTTGGACAAGGCCTTCAACTACCTACTCACGTATGGAACTTAGTATGTAGCACCAGTCTACCCCAGGAATTACTAGGAAATCGCTTGATTGAGCTTGGAGGCACTCGTCTTGTGTGCCGGGAGATTCCAGTTACCTCTCCCAACACTTGCGTCAAGCAGCGAGCCTAGGCCTTTTGGAAGCGAAAGGTAGCGGCAGGCACGATGTAGGGTTACAGGCCATGAGCTCAACTCTCAGAAGTGTGTATGCATGGGAGGCAGATGTCTGCTACCCACTCGGACATGGGAGTTGGAACCTAGCTACACTCCTATTGAAGAAGGATGTTGGAAATCGCTGTATTCAACTCAGATACACGGGAGTTCAGGCCCAATGCTTACACATGCTTTTCCCACAACCTATCCCAGCCACTAACATAAGGAGGTTAGCAGGTACGTCTACAGTCAGGCAGGATGCGGGAGGGTTCTGCCCTGTCCTCAACTCTCACAGGGAAGCATGCCTAGAAGCCAGCTCTCAACTAGCTGCATTCTTATGACAGTGTGAAGGTAGCAGTATTCTGAGTAAGGAGGGTCCCAGATTGCCACTCTCCGGCACCTGGAGATACCGTCCAGGTCTGCATTGTTAACTTGCGTCTCAGAGGCCTCTGGCAAAAGTCTCTGGTGAAGACGTGGGAAACTCACTCTGCAGGCAGTGTGGAACTGTGAGGGACTGAGGGTGAGCTCACCTCTCGGCAGTAAGATGATTTTGGACAAGGCGTTCAGCTACCTTCTCACATATGGAACTTAGTATGTAGCACCAGTCTACCCCAGGAATTACTGGGAAATCGCTGGATTGAGCTTAGAGGCACTAGTCTTGTGTGCCGGCAGATTCCAGTTACCTCTCCCAACACTTCGGTGAAGCAGCGAGCCTAGGCCTTTTGGAAGCGAAAGGTAGCTGCAGGCAGCAGGTAGGGTTACAGGCCATAAGCTCAACTCTCAGAAGTGGGTATGCATGGGAGGCAGATGTCTGCTACCCACTCGGACATGCGAGTGGGAACCTAGCTACACTCTGATGAAGAAGGACATTGGAAATCGCTGTATTCAACTCAGATACACGTGGGTTCAGGCACAACGATTCCACATGCTTTTCTCACAACCTTTCCCTGCCACTAACATGAGGACGTTAGCAGCTCCTTCTACAGTCAAGCAGGATGCGGGAGGGTTGTGCCCTGTCCTTAGCTCTCACAGGGAAGCATGCCTTGAAGCCAGCTGTCAACTAGCTGCATTCTTATGGCAGGGTGAAGGTAGCAGTATTCTGAGACAGGAGGTTCCCAGATTACCACTCTACTGCACCTGGAGATACCCTCCAGGTCTGCATTGTTAACTTGCGTCTCAGAAGCCTCTGGCAAACGTCTCTGGTGAAGACGTGCGAAACTCACTCTGCAGGCAGTGTGGAACTGTGTGGGACTGAGGGTGAGCTCAACTCTCAGAAGTAAGATGTTTTTGGACAAGGCCTTCAACTACCTACTCACGTATGGAACTTAGTATGTAGCACCAGTCTACCCCAGGAATTACTAGGAAATCGCTTGATTGAGCTTGGAGGCACTCGTCTTGTGTGCCGGGAGATTCCAGTTACCTCTCCCAACACTTGCGTCAAGCAGCGAGCCTAGGCCTTTTGGAAGCGAAAGGTAGCGGCAGGCACGATGTAGGGTTACAGGCCATGAGCTCAACTCTCAGAAGTGTGTATGCATGGGAGGCAGATGTCTGCTACCCACTCGGACATGGGAGTTGGAACCTAGCTACACTCCTATTGAAGAAGGATGTTGGAAATCGCTGTATTCAACTCAGATACACGGGAGTTCAGGCCCAATGCTTACACATGCTTTTCCCACAACCTATCCCAGCCACTAACATAAGGAGGTTAGCAGGTACGTCTAAAGTCAGGCAGGATGCGGGAGGGTTCTGCCCTGTCCTCAACTCTCACAGGGAAGCATGCCTAGAAGCCAGCTCTCAACTAGCTGCATTCTTATGACAGTGTGAAGGTAGCAGTATTCTGAGTAAGGAGGTTCCCAGATTGCCACACTCCGGCACCTGGAGATACCCTCCAGATCTGCATTGTTAACTTGCGTCTCAGAGGCCTCTGGCAAAAGTCTCTGGTGAAGACGTGGGAAACTCACTCTGCAGGCAGTGTGGAACTGTGAGGGACTGAGGGTGAGCTCAACTCTCGGAAGTAAGATGATTTTGGACAAGGCGTTCAGCTACCTTCTCACATATGGAACTTAGTATGTAGCACCAGTCTACCCCAGGAATTACTGGGAAATCGCTGGATTGAGCTTGGAGGCACTAGTCTTGTGTGCCGGCAGATTCCAGTTACCTCTCCCAACACTTCGGTGAAGCAGCGAGCCTAGGCCTTTTGGAAGCGAAAGGTAGCTGCAGGCAGGAGGTAGGGTTACAGGCCATAAGCTCAACTCTCAGAAGTGGGTATGCATGGGAGGCAGATGTCTGCTACCCACTCTGACATGCGAGTGGGAACCTAGCTACACTCTGATGAAGAAGGACTTTGGAAATCGCTGTATTCAACTCAGATACACGTGGGTTCAGGCACAACGATTCCACATGCTTTTCTCACAACCTTTCCCTGCCACTAACATGAGGACGTTAGCAGCTCCTTCTACAGTCAAGCAGGATGCGGGAGGGTTGTGCCCTGTCCTTAGCTCTCACAGGGAAGCATGCCTTGAAGCCAGCTGTCAACTAGCTGCATTCTTATGGCAGGGTGAAGGTAGCAGTATTCTGAGACAGGAGGTTCCCAGATTACCACTCTACTGCACCTGGAGATACCCTCCAGGTCTGCATTGTTAACTTGCGTCTCAGAAGCCTCTGGCAAACGTCTCTGGTGAAGACGTGCGAAACTCACTCTGCAGGCAGTGTGGAACTGTGTGGGACTGAGGGTGAGCTCAACTCTCAGAAGTAAGATGTTTTTGGACAAGGCCTTCAACTACCTACTCACGTATGGAACTTAGTATGTAGCACCAGTCTACCCCAGGAATTACTAGGAAATCGCTTGATTGAGCTTGGAGGCACTCGTCTTGTGTGCCGGGAGATTCCAGTTACCTCTCCCAACACTTGCGTCAAGCAGCGAGCCTAGGCCTTTTGGAAGCGAAAGGTAGCGGCAGGCACGATGTAGGGTTACAGGCCATGAGCTCAACTCTCAGAAGTGTGTATGCATGGGAGGCAGATGTCTGCTACCCACTCGGACATGGGAGTTGGAACCTAGCTACACTCCTATTGAAGAAGGATGTTGGAAATCGCTGTATTCAACTCAGATACACGGGAGTTCAGGCCCAATGCTTACACATGCTTTTCCCACAACCTATCCCAGCCACTAACATAAGGAGGTTAGCAGGTACGTCTACAGTCAGGCAGGATGCGGGAGGGTTCTGCCCTGTCCTCAACTCTCACAGGGAAGCATGCCTAGAAGCCAGCTCTCAACTAGCTGCATTCTTATGACAGTGTGAAGGTAGCAGTATTCTGAGTAAGGAGGTTCCCAGATTGCCACACTCCGGCACCTGGAGATACCCTCCAGATCTGCATTGTTAACTTGCGTCTCAGAGGCCTCTGGCAAAAGTCTCTGGTGAAGACGTGGGAAACTCACTCTGCAGGCAGTGTGGAACTGTGAGGGACTGAGTGTGAGCTCAACTCTCAGAAGTAAGATGATTTTGGACAAGGCGTTCAGCTACCTTCTCACATATGGAACTTAGTATGTAGCACCAGTCTACCCCAGGAATTACTGGGAAATCGCTGGATTGAGCTTGGAGGCACTAGTCTTGTGTGCCGGCAGATTCCAGTTACCTCTCCCAACACTTCGGTGAAGCAGGGAGCCTTGGCCTTTTGGAAGCGAAAGGTAGCTGCAGGAAGGAGGTAGGGTTACAGGCCATAAGCTCAACTCTCAGAAGTGGGTATGCATGGGAGGCAGATGTCTGCTACCCACTCTGACATGCGAGTGGGAACCTAGCTACACTCTGATGAAGAAGGACTTTGGAAATCGCTGTATTCAACTCAGATACACGTGGGTTCAGGCACAACGATTCCACATGCTTTTCTCACAACCTTTCCCTGCCACTAACATGAGGACGTTAGCAGCTCCTTCTACAGTCAAGCAGGATGCGGGAGGGTTGTGCCCTGTCCTTAGCTCTCACAGGGAAGCATGCCTTGAAGCCAGCTGTCAACTAGCTGCATTCTTATGGCAGGGTGAAGGTAGCAGTATTCTGAGACAGGAGGTTCCCAGAATACCACTCTACTGCACCTGGAGATACCGTCCAGGTCTGCATTGTTAACTTGCGTCCCATAGCCTCTGGCAAACGTCTCTGTTGAAGACGTGAGAAACTCACTCTGCAGGCAGTGTGGAACTGTGAGGGACTGAGCTGAGCTTAACTCTCAGAAGTAAGATGATTTTGGACAAGGCGTTCAGCTACCTTCTCTCATATGGAACTTAGTATGTAGCACCAGTCTACCCCAGGAATTACTGGGAAATCGCTGGATTGAGCTTGGAGGCACTAGTCTTGTGTGCCGGCAGATTCCAGTTACCTCTCCCAACACTTCGGTGAAGCAGCGAGCCTAGGCCTTTTGGAAGCGAAAGGTAGCTGCAGGCAGGAGGTAGGGTTACAGGCCATAAGCTCAACTCTCAGAAGTGGGTATGCATGGGAGGCAGATGTCTGCTACCCACTCGGACATGCGAGTGGGAACCTAGCTACACTCTGATGAAGAAGGACTTTGGAAATCGCTGTATTCAACTCAGATACACGTGGGTTCAGGCACAACGATTCCACTTGCTTTTCTCACAACCTTTCCCTGCCACTAACATGAGGACGTTAGCAGCTCCTTCTACAGTCAAGCAGGATGCGGGAGGGTTGTGCCCTGTCCTTAGCTCTCACAGGGAAGCATGCCTTGAAGCCAGCTGTCAACTAGCTGCATTCTTATGGCAGGGTGAAGGTAGCAGTATTCTGAGACAGGAGGTTCCCAGATTACCACTCTACTGCACCTGGAGATACCCTCCAGGTCTGCATTGTTAACTTGCGTCTCAGAAGCCTCTGGCAAACGTCTCTGGTGAAGACGTGCGAAACTCACTCTGCAGGCAGTGTGGAACTGTGTGGGACTGAGGGTGAGCTCAACTCTCAGAAGTAAGATGTTTTTGGACAAGGCCTTCAACTACCTACTCACGTATGGAACTTAGTATGTAGCACCAGTCTACCCCAGGAATTACTAGGAAATCGCTTGATTGAGCTTGGAGGCACTCGTCTTGTGTGCCGGGAGATTCCAGTTACCTCTCCCAACACTTGCGTCAAGCAGCGAGCCTAGGCCTTTTGGAAGCGAAAGGTAGCGGCAGGCACGATGTAGGGTTACAGGCCATGAGCTCAACTCTCAGAAGTGTGTATGCATGGGAGGCAGATGTCTGCTACCCACTCGGACATGGGAGTTGGAACCTAGCTACACTCCTATTGAAGAAGGATGTTGGAAATCGCTGTATTCAACTCAGATACACGGGAGTTCAGGCCCAATGCTTACACATGCTTTTCCCACAACCTATCCCAGCCACTAACATAAGGAGGTTAGCAGGTACGTCTACAGTCAGGCAGGATGCGGGAGGGTTCTGCCCTGTCCTCAACTCTCACAGGGAAGCATGCCTAGAAGCCAGCTCTCAACTAGCTGCATTCTTATGACAGTGTGAAGGTAGCAGTATTCTGAGTAAGGAGGGTCCCAGATTGCCACTCTCCGGCACCTGGAGATACCGTCCAGGTCTGCATTGTTAACTTGCGTCTCAGAGGCCTCTGGCAAAAGTCTCTGGTGAAGACGTGGGAAACTCACTCTGCAGGCAGTGTGGAACTGTGAGGGACTGAGGGTGAGCTCACCTCTCGGCAGTAAGATGATTTTGGACAAGGCGTTCAGCTACCTTCTCACATATGGAACTTAGTATGTAGCACCAGTCTACCCCAGGAATTACTGGGAAATCGCTGGATTGAGCTTGGAGGCACTAGTCTTGTGTGCCGGGAGATTCCAGTTACCTCTCCCAACACTTCGGTGAAGCAGCGAGCCTAGGCCTTTTGGAAGCGAAAGGTAGCTGCAGGCAGGAGGTAGGGTTACAGGCCATAAGCTCAACTATCAGAAGTGGGTATGCATGGGAGGCAGATGTCTGCTACCCACTCGGACATGCGAGTGGGAACCTAGCTACACTCTGATGAAGAAGGACATTGGAAATCGCTGTATTCAACTCAGATACACGTGGGTTCAGGCACAACGATTCCACATGCTTTTCTCACAACCTTTCCCTGCCACTAACATGAGGACGTTAGCAGCTCCTTCTACAGTCAAGCAGGATGCGGGAGGGTTGTGCCCTGTCCTTAGCTCTCACAGGGAAGCATGCCTTGAAGCCAGCTGTCAACTAGCTGCATTCTTATGGCAGGGTGAAGGTAGCAGTATTCTGAGACAGGAGGTTCCCAGATTACCACTCTACTGCACCTGGAGATACCCTCCAGGTCTGCATTGTTAACTTGCGTCTCAGAAGCCTCTGGCAAACGTCTCTGGTGAAGACGTGCGAAACTCACTCGGCAGGCAGTGTGGAACTGTGTGGGACTGAGGGTGAGCTCAACTCTCAGAAGTAAGATGTTTTTGGACAAGGCCTTCAACAACCTACTCACGTATGGAACTTAGTATGTACCACCAGTCTACCCCAGGAATTACTAGGAAATCGCTTGATTGAGCTTGGAGGCACTCGTCTTGTGTGCCGGGAGATTCCAGTTACCTCTCCCAACACTTGCGTCAAGCAGCGAGCCTAGGCCTTTTGGAAGCGAAAGGTAGCGGCAGGCACGATGTAGGGTTACAGGCCATGAGCTCAACTCTCAGAAGTGTGTATGCATGGGAGGCAGATGTCTGCTACCCACTCGGACATGGGAGTTGGAACCTAGCTACACTCCTATTGAAGAAGGATGTTGGAAATCGCTGTATTCAACTCAGATACACGGGAGTTCAGGCCCAATGCTTACACATGCTTTTCCCACAACCTATCCCAGCCACTAACATAAGGAGGTTAGCAGGTACGTCTACAGTCAGGCAGGATGCGGGAGGGTTCTGCCCTGTCCTCAACTCTCACAGGGAAGCATGCCTAGAAGCCAGCTCTCAACTAGCTGCATTCTTATGACAGTGTGAAGGTAGCAGTATTCTGAGTAAGGAGGTTCCCAGATTGCCACACTCCGGCACCTGGAGATACCCTCCAGATCTGCATTGTTAACTTGCGTCTCAGAGGCCTCTGGCAAAAGTCTCTGGTGAAGACGTGGGAAACTCACTCTGCAGGCAGTGTGGAACTGTGAGGGACTGAGGGTGAGCTCAACTCTCGGAAGTAAGATGATTTTGGACAAGGCGTTCAACTACCTTCTCACATATGGAACTTAGTATGTAGCACCAGTCTACCCCAGGAATTACTGGGAAATCGCTGGATTGAGCTTGGAGGCACTAGTCTTGTGTGCCGGCAGATTCCAGTTACCTCTCCCAACACTTCGGTGAAGCAGCGAGCCTAGGCCTTTTGGAAGCGAAAGGTAGCTGCAGGCAGGAGGTAGGGTTACAGGCCATAAGCTCAACTCTCAGAAGTGGGTATGCATGGGAGGCAGATGTCTGCTACCCACTCTGACATGCGAGTGGGAACCTAGCTACACTCTGATGAAGAAGGACTTTGGAAATCGCTGTATTCAACTCAGATACACGTGGGTTCAGGCACAACGATTCCACATGCTTTTCTCACAACCTTTCCCTGCCACTAACATGAGGACGTTAGCAGCTCCTTCTACAGTCAAGCAGGATGCGGGAGGGTTGTGCCCTGTCCTTAGCTCTCACAGGGAAGCATGCCTTGAAGCCAGCTGTCAACTAGCTGCATTCTTATGGCAGGGTGAAGGTAGCAGTATTCTGAGACAGGAGGTTCCCAGATTACCACTCTACTGCACCTGGAGATACCCTCCAGGTCTGCATTGTTAACTTGCGTCTCAGAAGCCTCTGGCAAACGTCTCTGGTGAAGACGTGCGAAACTCACTCTGCAGGCAGTGTGGAACTGTGTGGGACTGAGGGTGAGCTCAACTCTCAGAAGTAAGATGTTTTTGGACAAGGCCTTCAACTACCTACTCACGTATGGAACTTAGTATGTAGCACCAGTCTACCCCAGGAATTACTAGGAAATCGCTTGATTGAGCTTGGAGGCACTCGTCTTGTGTGCCGGGAGATTCCAGTTACCTCTCCCAACACTTGCGTCAAGCAGCGAGCCTAGGCCTTTTGGAAGCGAAAGGTAGCGGCAGGCACGATGTAGGGTTACAGGCCATGAGCTCAACTCTCAGAAGTGTGTATGCATGGGAGGCAGATGTCTGCTACCCACTCGGACATGGGAGTTGGAACCTAGCTACACTCCTATTGAAGAAGGATGTTGGAAATCGCTGTATTCAACTCAGATACACGGGAGTTCAGGCCCAATGCTTACACATGCTTTTCCCACAACCTATCCCAGCCACTAACATAAGGAGGTTAGCAGGTACGTCTACAGTCAGGCAGGATGCGGGAGGGTTCTGCCCTGTCCTCAACTCTCACAGGGAAGCATGCCTAGAAGCCAGCTCTCAACTAGCTGCATTCTTATGACAGTGTGAAGGTAGCAGTATTCTGAGTAAGGAGGTTCCCAGATTGCCACACTCCGGCACCTGGAGATACCCTCCAGATCTGCATTGTTAACTTGCGTCTCAGAGGCCTCTGGCAAAAGTCTCTGGTGAAGACGTGGGAAACTCACTCTGCAGGCAGTGTGGAACTGTGAGGGACTGAGGGTGAGCTCAACTCTCAGAAGTAAGATGATTTTGGACAAGGCGTTCAGCTACCTTCTCACATATGGAACTTAGTATGTAGCACCAGTCTACCCCAGGAATTACTGGGAAATCGCTGGATTGAGCTTGGAGGCACTAGTCTTGTGTGAGGGCAGATTCCAGTTACCTCTCCCAACACTTCGGTGAAGCAGGGAGCCTTGGCCTTTTGGAAGCGAAAGGTAGCTGCAGGCAGGAGGTAGGGTTACAGGCCATAAGCTCAACTCTCAGAAGTGGGTATGCATGGGAGGCAGATGTCTGCTACCCACTCTGACATGCGAGTGGGAACCTAGCTACACTCTGATGAAGAAGGACTTTGGAAATCGCTGTATTCAACTCAGATACACGTGGGTTCAGGCACAACGATTCCACTTGCTTTTCTCACAACCTTTCCCTGCCACTAACATGAGGACGTTAGCAGCTCCTTCTACAGTCAAGCAGGATGCGGGAGGGTTGTGCCCTGTCCTTAGCTCTCACAGGGAAGCATGCCTTGAAGCCAGCTGTCAACTAGCTGCATTCTTATGGCAGGGTGAAGGTAGCAGTATTCTGAGACAGGAGGTTCCCAGATTACCACTCTACTGCACCTGGAGATACCCTCCAGGTCTGCATTGTTAACTTGCGTCTCAGAAGCCTCTGGCAAACGTCTCTGGTGAAGACGTGCGAAACTCACTCTGCAGGCAGTGTGGAACTGTGTGGGACTGAGGGTGAGCTCAACTCTCAGAAGTAAGATGTTTTTGGACAAGGCCTTCAACTACCTACTCACGTATGGAACTTAGTATGTACCACCAGTCTACCCCAGGAATTACTAGGAAATCGCTTGATTGAGCTTGGAGGCACTCGTCTTGTGTGCCGGGAGATTCCAGTTACCTCTCCCAACACTTGCGTCAAGCAGCGAGCCTAGGCCTTTTGGAAGCGAAAGGTAGCGGCAGGCACGATGTAGGGTTACAGGCCATGAGCTCAACTCTCAGAAGTGTGTATGCATGGGAGGCAGATGTCTGCTACCCACTCGGACATGGGAGTTGGAACCTAGCTACACTCCTATTGAAGAAGGATGTTGGAAATCGCTGTATTCAACTCAGATACACGGGAGTTCAGGCCCAATGCTTACACATGCTTTTCCCACAACCTATCCCAGCCACTAACATAAGGAGGTTAGCAGGTACGTCTACAGTCAGGCAGGATGCGGGAGGGTTCTGCCCTGTCCTCAACTCTCACAGGGAAGCATGCCTAGAAGCCAGCTCTCAACTAGCTGCATTCTTATGACAGTGTGAAGGTAGCAGTATTCTGAGTAAGGAGGTTCCCAGATTGCCACACTCCGGCACCTGGAGATACCCTCCAGATCTGCATTGTTAACTTGCGTCTCAGAGGCCTCTGGCAAAAGTCTCTGGTGAAGACGTGGGAAACTCACTCTGCAGGCAGTGTGGAACTGTGAGGGACTGAGTGTGAGCTCAACTCTCAGAAGTAAGATGATTTTGGACAAGGCGTTCAGCTACCTTCTCACATATGGAACTTAGTATGTAGCACCAGTCTACCCCAGGAATTACTGGGAAATCGCTGGATTGAGCTTGGAGGCACTAGTCTTGTGTGCCGGCAGATTCCAGTTACCTCTCCCAACACTTCGGTGAAGCAGGGAGCCTTGGCCTTTTGGAAGCGAAAGGTAGCTGCAGGAAGGAGGTAGGGTTACAGGCCATAAGCTCAACTCTCAGAAGTGGGTATGCATGGGAGGCAGATGTCTGCTACCCACTCTGACATGCGAGTGGGAACCTAGCTACACTCTGATGAAGAAGGACTTTGGAAATCGCTGTATTCAACTCAGATACACGTGGGTTCAGGCACAACGATTCCACATGCTTTTCTCACAACCTTTCCCTGCCACTAACATGAGGACGTTAGCAGCTCCTTCTACAGTCAAGCAGGATGCGGGAGGGTTGTGCCCTGTCCTTAGCTCTCACAGGGAAGCATGCCTTGAAGCCAGCTGTCAACTAGCTGCATTCTTATGGCAGGGTGAAGGTAGCTGTATTCTGAGACAGGAGGTTCCCAGAATACCACTCTACTGCACCTGGAGATACCGTCCAGGTCTGCATTGTTAACTTGCGTCCCATAGCCTCTGGCAAACGTCTCTGTTGAAGACGTGAGAAACTCACTCTGCAGGCAGTGTGGAACTGTGAGGGACTGAGCTGAGCTTAACTCTCAGAAGTAAGATGATTTTGGACAAGGCGTTCAGCTACCTTCTCTCATATGGAACTTAGTATGTAGCACCAGTCTACCCCAGGAATTACTGGGAAATCGCTGGATTGAGCTTGGAGGCACTAGTCTTGTGTGCCGGCAGATTCCAGTTACCTCTCCCAACACTTCGGTGAAGCAGCGAGCCTAGGCCTTTTGGAAGCGAAAGGTAGCTGCAGGCAGGAGGTAGGTTTACAGGCCATAAGCTCAACTCTCAGAAGTGGGTATGCATGGGAGGCAGATGTCTGCTACCCACTCGGACATGCGAGTGGGAACCTAGCTACACTCTGATGAAGAAGGACTTTGGAAATCGCTGTATTCAACTCAGATACACGTGGGTTCAGGCACAACGATTCCACTTGCTTTTCTCACAACCTTTCCCTGCCACTAACATGAGGACGTTAGCAGCTCCTTCTACAGTCAAGCAGGATGCGGGAGGGTTGTGCCCTGTCCTTAGCTCTCACAGGGAAGCATGCCTTGAAGCCAGCTGTCAACTAGCTGCATTCTTATGGCAGGGTGAAGGTAGCAGTATTCTGAGACAGGAGGTTCCCAGATTACCACTCTACTGCACCTGGAGATACCCTCCAGGTCTGCATTGTTAACTTGCGTCTCAGAAGCCTCTGGCAAACGTCTCTGGTGAAGACGTGCGAAACTCACTCTGCAGGCAGTGTGGAACTGTGTGGGACTGAGGGTGAGCTCAACTCTCAGAAGTAAGATGTTTTTGGACAAGGCCTTCAACTACCTACTCACGTATGGAACTTAGTATGTAGCACCAGTCTACCCCAGGAATTACTAGGAAATCGCTTGATTGAGCTTGGAGGCACTCGTCTTGTGTGCCGGGAGATTCCAGTTACCTCTCCCAACACTTGCGTCAAGCAGCGAGCCTAGGCCTTTTGGAAGCGAAAGGTAGCGGCAGGCACGATGTAGGGTTACAGGCCATGAGCTCAACTCTCAGAAGTGTGTATGCATGGGAGGCAGATGTCTGCTACCCACTCGGACATGGGAGTTGGAACCTAGCTACACTCCTATTGAAGAAGGATGTTGGAAATCGCTGTATTCAACTCAGATACACGGGAGTTCAGGCCCAATGCTTACACATGCTTTTCCCACAACCTATCCCAGCCACTAACATAAGGAGGTTAGCAGGTACGTCTACAGTCAGGCAGGATGCGGGAGGGTTCTGCCCTGTCCTCAACTCTCACAGGGAAGCATGCCTAGAAGCCAGCTCTCAACTAGCTGCATTCTTATGACAGTGTGAAGGTAGCAGTATTCTGAGTAAGGAGGGTCCCAGATTGCCACTCTCCGGCACCTGGAGATACCGTCCAGGTCTGCATTGTTAACTTGCGTCTCAGAGGCCTCTGGCAAAAGTCTCTGGTGAAGACGTGGGAAACTCACTCTGCAGGCAGTGTGGAACTGTGAGGGACTGAGGGTGAGCTCACCTCTCGGCAGTAAGATGATTTTGGACAAGGCGTTCAGCTACCTTCTCACATATGGAACTTAGTATGTAGCACCAGTCTACCCCAGGAATTACTGGGAAATCGCTGGATTGAGCTTGGAGGCACTAGTCTTGTGTGCCGGGAGATTCCAGTTACCTCTCCCAACACTTCGGTGAAGCAGCGAGCCTAGGCCTTTTGGAAGCGAAAGGTAGCTGCAGGCAGGAGGTAGGGTTACAGGCCATAAGCTCAACTATCAGAAGTGGGTATGCATGGGAGGCAGATGTCTGCTACCCACTCGGACATGCGAGTGGGAACCTAGCTACACTCTGATGAAGAAGGACATTGGAAATCGCTGTATTCAACTCAGATACACGTGGGTTCAGGCACAACGATTCCACATGCTTTTCTCACAACCTTTCCCTGCCACTAACATGAGGACGTTAGCAGCTCCTTCTACAGTCAAGCAGGTTGCGGGAGGGTTGTGCCCTGTCCTTAGCTCTCACAGGGAAGCATGCCTTGAAGCCAGCTGTCAACTAGCTGCATTCTTATGGCAGGGTGAAGGTAGCAGTATTCTGAGACAGGAGGTTCCCAGATTACCACTCTACTGCACCTGGAGATACCCTCCAGGTCTGCATTGTTAACTTGCGTCTCAGAAGCCTCTGGCAAACGTCTCTGGTGAAGACGTGCGAAACTCACTCGGCAGGCAGTGTGGAACTGTGTGGGACTGAGGGTGAGCTCAACTCTCAGAAGTAAGATGTTTTTGGACAAGGCCTTCAACAACCTACTCACGTATGGAACTTAGTATGTACCACCAGTCTACCCCAGGAATTACTAGGAAATCGCTTGATTGAGCTTGGAGGCACTCGTCTTGTGTGCCGGGAGATTCCAGTTACCTCTCCCAACACTTGCGTCAAGCAGCGAGCCTAGGCCTTTTGGAAGCGAAAGGTAGCGGCAGGCACGATGTAGGGTTACAGGCCATGAGCTCAACTCTCAGAAGTGTGTATGCATGGGAGGCAGATGTCTGCTACCCACTCGGACATGGGAGTTGGAACCTAGCTACACTCCTATTGAAGAAGGATGTTGGAAATCGCTGTATTCAACTCAGATACACGGGAGTTCAGGCCCAATGCTTACACATGCTTTTCCCACAACCTATCCCAGCCACTAACATAAGGAGGTTAGCAGGTACGTCTACAGTCAGGCAGGATGCGGGAGGGTTCTGCCCTGTCCTCAACTCTCACAGGGAAGCATGCCTAGAAGCCAGCTCTCAACTAGCTGCATTCTTATGACAGTGTGAAGGTAGCAGTATTCTGAGTAAGGAGGTTCCCAGATTGCCACACTCCGGCACCTGGAGATACCCTCCAGATCTGCATTGTTAACTTGCGTCTCAGAGGCCTCTGGCAAAAGTCTCTGGTGAAGACGTGGGAAACTCACTCTGCAGGCAGTGTGGAACTGTGAGGGACTGAGGGTGAGCTCAACTCTCGGAAGTAAGATGATTTTGGACAAGGCGTTCAGCTACCTTCTCACATATGGAACTTAGTATGTAGCACCAGTCTACCCCAGGAATTACTGGGAAATCGCTGGATTGAGCTTGGAGGCACTAGTCTTGTGTGCCGGCAGATTCCAGTTACCTCTCCCAACACTTCGGTGAAGCAGCGAGCCTAGGCCTTTTGGAAGCGAAAGGTAGCTGCAGGCAGGAGGTACGGTTACAGGCCATAAGCTCAACTCTCAGAAGTGGGTATGCATGGGAGGCAGATGTCTGCTACCCACTCTGACATGCGAGTGGGAACCTAGCTACACTCTGATGAAGAAGGACTTTGGAAATCGCTGTATTCAACTCAGATACACGTGGGTTCAGGCACAACGATTCCACATGCTTTTCTCACAACCTTTCCCTGCCACTAACATGAGGACGTTAGCAGCTCCTTCTACAGTCAAGCAGGATGCGGGAGGGTTGTGCCCTGTCCTTAGCTCTCACAGGGAAGCATGCCTTGAAGCCAGCTGTCAACTAGCTGCATTCTTATGGCAGGGTGAAGGTAGCAGTATTCTGAGACAGGAGGTTCCCAGATTACCACTCTACTGCACCTGGAGATACCCTCCAGGTCTGCATTGTTAACTTGCGTCTCAGAAGCCTCTGGCAAACGTCTCTGGTGAAGACGTGCGAAACTCACTCTGCAGGCAGTGTGGAACTGTGTGGGACTGAGGGTGAGCTCAACTCTCAGAAGTAAGATGTTTTTGGACAAGGCCTTCAACTACCTACTCACGTATGGAACTTAGTATGTAGCACCAGTCTACCCCAGGAATTACTAGGAAATCGCTTGATTGAGCTTGGAGGCACTCGTCTTGTGTGCCGGGAGATTCCAGTTACCTCTCCCAACACTTGCGTCAAGCAGCGAGCCTAGGCCTTTTGGAAGCGAAAGGTAGCGGCAGGCACGATGTAGGGTTACAGGCCATGAGCTCAACTCTCAGAAGTGTGTATGCATGGGAGGCAGATGTCTGCTACCCACTCGGACATGGGAGTTGGAACCTAGCTACACTCCTATTGAAGAAGGATGTTGGAAATCGCTGTATTCAACTCAGATACACGGGAGTTCAGGCCCAATGCTTACACATGCTTTTCCCACAACCTATCCCAGCCACTAACATAAGGAGGTTAGCAGGTACGTCTACAGTCAGGCAGGATGCGGGAGGGTTCTGCCCTGTCCTCAACTCTCACAGGGAAGCATGCCTAGAAGCCAGCTCTCAACTAGCTGCATTCTTATGACAGTGTGAAGGTAGCAGTATTCTGAGTAAGGAGGTTCCCAGATTGCCACACTCCGGCACCTGGAGATACCCTCCAGATCTGCATTGTTAACTTGCGTCTCAGAGGCCTCTGGCAAAAGTCTCTGGTGAAGACGTGGGAAACTCACTCTGCAGGCAGTGTGGAACTGTGAGGGACTGAGGGTGAGCTCAACTCTCAGAAGTAAGATGATTTTGGACAAGGCGTTCAACTACCTTCTCACATATGGAACTTAGTATGTAGCACCAGTCTACCCCAGGAATTACTGGGAAATCGCTGGATTGAGCCTGGAGGCACTAGTCTTGTGTGAGGGCAGATTCCAGTTACCTCTCCCAACACTTCGGTGAAGCAGGGAGCCTTGGCCTTTTGGAAGCGAAAGGTAGCTGCAGGCAGGAGGTAGGGTTACAGGCCATAAGCTCAACTCTCAGAAGTGGGTATGCATGGGAGGCAGATGTCTGCTACCCACTCTGACATGCGAGTGGGAACCTAGCTACACTCTGATGAAGAAGGACTTTGGAAATCGCTGTATTCAACTCAGATACACGTGGGTTCAGGCACAACGATTCCACTTGCTTTTCTCACAACCTTTCCCTGCCACTAACATGAGGACGTTAGCAGCTCCTTCTACAGTCAAGCAGGATGCGGGAGGGTTGTGCCCTGTCCTTAGCTCTCACAGGGAAGCATGCCTTGAAGCCAGCTGTCAACTAGCTGCA
The DNA here is from genome assembly GCF_048164855.1 of Canis lupus baileyi. Taxonomy (NCBI): domain Eukaryota; kingdom Metazoa; phylum Chordata; class Mammalia; order Carnivora; family Canidae; genus Canis; species Canis lupus. The sequence goes on from NC_132852.1 coordinate 63,753,831, forward strand.
TTCTTATGGCAGGGTGAAGGTAGCAGTATTCTGAGACAGGAGGTTCCCAGATTACCACTCTACTGCACCTGGAGATACCCTCCAGGTCTGCATTGTTAACTTGCGTCTCAGAAGCCTCTGGCAAACGTCTCTGGTGAAGACGTGCGAAACTCACTCTGCAGGCAGTGTGGAACTGTGTGGGACTGAGGGTGAGCTCAACTCTCAGAAGTAAGATGTTTTTGGACAAGGCCTTCAACTACCTACTCACGTATGGAACTTAGTATGTAGCACCAGTCTACCCCAGGAATTACTAGGAAATCGCTTGATTGAGCTTGGAGGCACTCGTCTTGTGTGCCGGGAGATTCCAGTTACCTCTCCCAACACTTGCGTCAAGCAGCGAGCCTAGGCCTTTTGGAAGCGAAAGGTAGCGGCAGGCACGATGTAGGGTTACAGGCCATGAGCTCAACTCTCAGAAGTGTGTATGCATGGGAGGCAGATGTCTGCTACCCACTCGGACATGGGAGTTGGAACCTAGCTACACTCCTATTGAAGAAGGATGTTGGAAATCGCTGTATTCAACTCAGATACACGGGAGTTCAGGCCCAATGCTTACACATGCTTTTCCCACAACCTATCCCAGCCACTAACATAAGGAGGTTAGCAGGTACGTCTACAGTCAGGCAGGATGCGGGAGGGTTCTGCCCTGTCCTCAACTCTCACAGGGAAGCATGCCTAGAAGCCAGCTCTCAACTAGCTGCATTCTTATGACAGTGTGAAGGTAGCAGTATTCTGAGTAAGGAGGTTCCCAGATTGCCACACTCCGGCACCTGGAGATACCCTCCAGATCTGCATTGTTAACTTGCGTCTCAGAGGCCTCTGGCAAAAGTCTCTGGTGAAGACGTGGGAAACTCACTCTGCAGGCAGTGTGGAACTGTGAGGGACTGAGTGTGAGCTCAACTCTCAGAAGTAAGATGATTTTGGACAAGGCGTTCAGCTACCTTCTCACATATGGAACTTAGTATGTAGCACCAGTCTACCCCAGGAATTACTGGGAAATCGCTGGATTGAGCTTGGAGGCACTAGTCTTGTGTGCCGGCAGATTCCAGTTACCTCTCCCAACACTTCGGTGAAGCAGGGAGCCTTGGCCTTTTGGAAGCGAAAGGTAGCTGCAGGCAGGAGGTAGGGTTACAGGCCATAAGCTCAACTCTCAGAAGTGGGTATGCATGGGAGGGAGATGTCTGCTACCCACTCTGACATGCGAGTGGGAACCTAGCTACACTCTGATGAAGAAGGACTTTGGAAATCGCTGTATTCAACTCAGATACACGTGGGTTCAGGCACAACGATTCCACATGCTTTTCTCACAACCTTTCCCTGCCACTAACATGAGGACGTTAGCAGCTCCTTCTACAGTCAAGCAGGATGCGGGAGGGTTGTGCCCTGTCCTTAGCTCTCACAGGGAAGCATGCCTTGAAGCCAGCTGTCAACTAGCTGCATTCTTATGGCAGGGTGAAGGTAGCAGTATTCTGAGACAGGAGGTTCCCAGAATACCACTCTACTGCACCTGGAGATACCGTCCAGGTCTGCATTGTTAACTTGCGTCCCATAGCCTCTGGCAAACGTCTCTGTTGAAGACGTGAGAAACTCACTCTGCAGGCAGTGTGGAACTGTGAGGGACTGAGCTGAGCTTAACTCTCAGAAGTAAGATGATTTTGGACAAGGCGTTCAGCTACCTTCTCTCATATGGAACTTAGTATGTAGCACCAGTCTACCCCAGGAATTACTGGGAAATCGCTGGATTGAGCTTGGAGGCACTAGTCTTGTGTGCCGGCAGATTCCAGTTACCTCTCCCAACACTTCGGTGAAGCAGCGAGCCTAGGCCTTTTGGAAGCGAAAGGTAGCTGCAGGCAGGAGGTAGGGTTACAGGCCATAAGCTCAACTCTCAGAAGTGGGTATGCATGGGAGGCAGATGTCTGCTACCCACTCGGACATGCGAGTGGGAACCTAGCTACACTCTGATGAAGAAGGACTTTGGAAATCGCTGTATTCAACTCAGATACACGTGGGTTCAGGCACAACGATTCCACTTGCTTTTCTCACAACCTTTCCCTGCCACTAACATGAGGACGTTAGCAGCTCCTTCTACAGTCAAGCAGGATGCGGGAGGGTTGTGCCCTGTCCTTAGCTCTCACAGGGAAGCATGCCTTGAAGCCAGCTGTCAACTAGCTGCATTCTTATGGCAGGGTGAAGGTAGCAGTATTCTGAGACAGGAGGTTCCCAGATTACCACTCTACTGCACCTGGAGATACCCTCCAGGTCTGCATTGTTAACTTGCGTCTCAGAAGCCTCTGGCAAACGTCTCTGGTGAAGACGTGCGAAACTCACTCTGCAGGCAGTGTGGAACTGTGTGGGACTGAGGGTGAGCTCAACTCTCAGAAGTAAGATGTTTTTGGACAAGGCCTTCAACTACCTACTCACGTATGGAACTTAGTATGTAGCACCAGTCTACCCCAGGAATTACTAGGAAATCGCTTGATTGAGCTTGGAGGCACTCGTCTTGTGTGCCGGGAGATTCCAGTTACCTCTCCCAACACTTGCGTCAAGCAGCGAGCCTAGGCCTTTTGGAAGCGAAAGGTAGCGGCAGGCACGATGTAGGGTTACAGGCCATGAGCTCAACTCTCAGAAGTGTGTATGCATGGGAGGCAGATGTCTGCTACCCACTCGGACATGGGAGTTGGAACCTAGCTACACTCCTATTGAAGAAGGATGTTGGAAATCGCTGTATTCAACTCAGATACACGGGAGTTCAGGCCCAATGCTTACACATGCTTTTCCCACAACCTATCCCAGCCACTAACATAAGGAGGTTAGCAGGTACGTCTACAGTCAGGCAGGATGCGGGAGGGTTCTGCCCTGTCCTCAACTCTCACAGGGAAGCATGCCTAGAAGCCAGCTCTCAACTAGCTGCATTCTTATGACAGTGTGAAGGTAGCAGTATTCTGAGTAAGGAGGGTCCCAGATTGCCACTCTCCGGCACCTGGAGATACCGTCCAGGTCTGCATTGTTAACTTGCGTCTCAGAGGCCTCTGGCAAAAGTCTCTGGTGAAGACGTGGGAAACTCACTCTGCAGGCAGTGTGGAACTGTGAGGGACTGAGGGTGAGCTCACCTCTCGGCAGTAAGATGATTTTGGACAAGGCGTTCAGCTACCTTCTCACATATGGAACTTAGTATGTAGCACCAGTCTACCCCAGGAATTACTGGGAAATCGCTGGATTGAGCTTGGAGGCACTAGTCTTGTGTGCCGGGAGATTCCAGTTACCTCTCCCAACACTTCGGTGAAGCAGCGAGCCTAGGCCTTTTGGAAGCGAAAGGTAGCTGCAGGCAGGAGGTAGGGTTACAGGCCATAAGCTCAACTATCAGAAGTGGGTATGCATGGGAGGCAGATGTCTGCTACCCACTCGGACATGCGAGTGGGAACCTAGCTACACTCTGATGAAGAAGGACATTGGAAATCGCTGTATTCAACTCAGATACACGTGGGTTCAGGCACAACGATTCCACATGCTTTTCTCACAACCTTTCCCTGCCACTAACATGAGGACGTTAGCAGCTCCTTCTACAGTCAAGCAGGATGCGGGAGGGTTGTGCCCTGTCCTTAGCTCTCACAGGGAAGCATGCCTTGAAGCCAGCTGTCAACTAGCTGCATTCTTATGGCAGGGTGAAGGTAGCAGTATTCTGAGACAGGAGGTTCCCAGATTACCACTCTACTGCACCTGGAGATACCCTCCAGGTCTGCATTGTTAACTTGCGTCTCAGAAGCCTCTGGCAAACGTCTCTGGTGAAGACGTGCGAAACTCACTCGGCAGGCAGTGTGGAACTGTGTGGGACTGAGGGTGAGCTCAACTCTCAGAAGTAAGATGTTTTTGGACAAGGCCTTCAACAACCTACTCACGTATGGAACTTAGTATGTACCACCAGTCTACCCCAGGAATTACTAGGAAATCGCTTGATTGAGCTTGGAGGCACTCGTCTTGTGTGCCGGGAGATTCCAGTTACCTCTCCCAACACTTGCGTCAAGCAGCGAGCCTAGGCCTTTTGGAAGCGAAAGGTAGCGGCAGGCACGATGTAGGGTTACAGGCCATGAGCTCAACTCTCAGAAGTGTGTATGCATGGGAGGCAGATGTCTGCTACCCACTCGGACATGGGAGTTGGAACCTAGCTACACTCCTATTGAAGAAGGATGTTGGAAATCGCTGTATTCAACTCAGATACACGGGAGTTCAGGCCCAATGCTTACACATGCTTTTCCCACAACCTATCCCAGCCACTAACATAAGGAGGTTAGCAGGTACGTCTACAGTCAGGCAGGATGCGGGAGGGTTCTGCCCTGTCCTCAACTCTCACAGGGAAGCATGCCTAGAAGCCAGCTCTCAACTAGCTGCATTCTTATGACAGTGTGAAGGTAGCAGTATTCTGAGTAAGGAGGTTCCCAGATTGCCACACTCCGGCACCTGGAGATACCCTCCAGATCTGCATTGTTAACTTGCGTCTCAGAGGCCTCTGGCAAAAGTCTCTGGTGAAGACGTGGGAAACTCACTCTGCAGGCAGTGTGGAACTGTGAGGGACTGAGGGTGAGCTCAACTCTCGGAAGTAAGATGATTTTGGACAAGGCGTTCAACTACCTTCTCACATATGGAACTTAGTATGTAGCACCAGTCTACCCCAGGAATTACTGGGAAATCGCTGGATTGAGCTTGGAGGCACTAGTCTTGTGTGCCGGCAGATTCCAGTTACCTCTCCCAACACTTCGGTGAAGCAGCGAGCCTAGGCCTTTTGGAAGCGAAAGGTAGCTGCAGGCAGGAGGTAGGGTTACAGGCCATAAGCTCAACTCTCAGAAGTGGGTATGCATGGGAGGCAGATGTCTGCTACCCACTCTGACATGCGAGTGGGAACCTAGCTACACTCTGATGAAGAAGGACTTTGGAAATCGCTGTATTCAACTCAGATACACGTGGGTTCAGGCACAACGATTCCACATGCTTTTCTCACAACCTTTCCCTGCCACTAACATGAGGACGTTAGCAGCTCCTTCTACAGTCAAGCAGGATGCGGGAGGGTTGTGCCCTGTCCTTAGCTCTCACAGGGAAGCATGCCTTGAAGCCAGCTGTCAACTAGCTGCATTCTTATGGCAGGGTGAAGGTAGCAGTATTCTGAGACAGGAGGTTCCCAGATTACCACTCTACTGCACCTGGAGATACCCTCCAGGTCTGCATTGTTAACTTGCGTCTCAGAAGCCTCTGGCAAACGTCTCTGGTGAAGACGTGCGAAACTCACTCTGCAGGCAGTGTGGAACTGTGTGGGACTGAGGGTGAGCTCAACTCTCAGAAGTAAGATGTTTTTGGACAAGGCCTTCAACTACCTACTCACGTATGGAACTTAGTATGTACCACCAGTCTACCCCAGGAATTACTAGGAAATCGCTTGATTGAGCTTGGAGGCACTCGTCTTGTGTGCCGGGAGATTCCAGTTACCTCTCCCAACACTTGCGTCAAGCAGCGAGCCTAGGCCTTTTGGAAGCGAAAGGTAGCGGCAGGCACGATGTAGGGTTACAGGCCATGAGCTCAACTCTCAGAAGTGTGTATGCATGGGAGGCAGATGTCTGCTACCCACTCGGACATGGGAGTTGGAACCTAGCTACACTCCTATTGAAGAAGGATGTTGGAAATCGCTGTATTCAACTCAGATACACGGGAGTTCAGGCCCAATGCTTACACATGCTTTTCCCACAACCTATCCCAGCCACTAACATAAGGAGGTTAGCAGGTACGTCTACAGTCAGGCAGGATGCGGGAGGGTTCTGCCCTGTCCTCAACTCTCACAGGGAAGCATGCCTAGAAGCCAGCTCTCAACTAGCTGCATTCTTATGACAGTGTGAAGGTAGCAGTATTCTGAGTAAGGAGGTTCCCAGATTGCCACACTCCGGCACCTGGAGATACCCTCCAGATCTGCATTGTTAACTTGCGTCTCAGAGGCCTCTGGCAAAAGTCTCTGGTGAAGACGTGGGAAACTCACTCTGCAGGCAGTGTGGAACTGTGAGGGACTGAGGGTGAGCTCAACTCTCAGAAGTAAGATGATTTTGGACAAGGCGTTCAGCTACCTTCTCACATATGGAACTTAGTATGTAGCACCAGTCTACCCCAGGAATTACTGGGAAATCGCTGGATTGAGCTTGGAGGCACTAGTCTTGTGTGAGGGCAGATTCCAGTTACCTCTCCCAACACTTCGGTGAAGCAGGGAGCCTTGGCCTTTTGGAAGCGAAAGGTAGCTGCAGGCAGGAGGTAGGGTTACAGGCCATAAGCTCAACTCTCAGAAGTGGGTATGCATGGGAGGCAGATGTCTGCTACCCACTCTGACATGCGAGTGGGAACCTAGCTACACTCTGATGAAGAAGGACTTTGGAAATCGCTGTATTCAACTCAGATACACGTGGGTTCAGGCACAACGATTACACTTGCTTTTCTCACAACCTTTCCCTGCCACTAACATGAGGACGTTAGCAGCTCCTTCTACAGTCAAGCAGGATGCGGGAGGGTTGTGCCCTGTCCTTAGCTCTCACAGGGAAGCATGCCTTGAAGCCAGCTGTCAACTAGCTGCATTCTTATGGCAGGGTGAAGGTAGCAGTATTCTGAGACAGGAGGTTCCCAGATTACCACTCTACTGCACCTGGAGATACCCTCCAGGTCTGCATTGTTAACTTGCGTCTCAGAAGCCTCTGGCAAACGTCTCTGGTGAAGACGTGCGAAACTCACTCTGCAGGCAGTGTGGAACTGTGTGGGACTGAGGGTGAGCTCAACTCTCAGAAGTAAGATGATTTTGGACAAGGCGTTCAGCTACCTTCTCACATATGGAACTTAGTATGTAGCACCAGTCTACCCCAGGAATTACTGGGAAATCGCTGGATTGAGCTTGGAGGCACTAGTCTTGTGTGCCGGCAGATTCCAGTTACCTCTCCCAACACTTCGGTGAAGCAGGGAGCCTTGGCCTTTTGGAAGCGAAAGGTAGCTGCAGGAAGGAGGTAGGGTTACAGGCCATAAGCTCAACTCTCAGAAGTGGGTATGCATGTGAGGCAGATGTCTGCTACCCACTCTGACATGCGAGTGGGAACCTAGCTACACTCTGATGAAGAAGGACTTTGGAAATCGCTGTATTCAACTCAGATACACGTGGGTTCAGGCACAACGATTCCACATGCTTTTCTCACAACCTTTCCCTGCCACTAACATGAGGACGTTAGCAGCTCCTTCTACAGTCAAGCAGGATGCGGGAGGGTTGTGCCCTGTCCTTAGCTCTCACAGGGAAGCATGCCTTGAAGCCAGCTGTCAACTAGCTGCATTCTTATGGCAGGGTGAAGGTAGCAGTATTCTGAGACAGGAGGTTCACAGAATACCACTCTACTGCACCTGGAGATACCGTCCAGGTCTGCATTGTTAACTTGCGTCCCATAGCCTCTGGCAAACGTCTCTGTTGAAGACGTGAGAAACTCACTCTGCAGGCAGTGTGGAACTGTGAGGGACTGAGCTGAGCTTAACTCTCAGAAGTAAGATGATTTTGGACAAGGCGTTCAGCTACCTTCTCTCATATGGAACTTAGTATGTAGCACCAGTCTACCCCAGGAATTACTGGGAAATCGCTGGATTGAGCTTGGAGGCACTAGTCTTGTGTGCCGGCAGATTCCAGTTACCTCTCCCAACACTTCGGTGAAGCAGCGAGCCTAGGCCTTTTGGAAGCGAAAGGTAGCTGCAGGCAGGAGGTAGGGTTACAGGCCATAAGCTCAACTCTCAGAAGTGGGTATGCATGGGAGGCAGATGTCTGCTACCCACTCGGACATGCGAGTGGGAACCTAGCTACACTCTGATGAAGAAGGACTTTGGAAATCGCTGTATTCAACTCAGATACACGTGGGTTCAGGCACAACGATTCCACTTGCTTTTCTCACAACCTTTCCCTGCCACTAACATGAGGACGTTAGCAGCTCCTTCTACAGTCAAGCAGGATGCGGGAGGGTTGTGCCCTGTCCTTAGCTCTCACAGGGAAGCATGCCTTGAAGCCAGCTGTCAACTAGCTGCATTCTTATGGCAGGGTGAAGGTAGCAGTATTCTGAGACAGGAGGTTCCCAGATTACCACTCTACTGCACCTGGAGATACCCTCCAGGTCTGCATTGTTAACTTGCGTCTCAGAAGCCTCTGGCAAACGTCTCTGGTGAAGACGTGCGAAACTCACTCTGCAGGCAGTGTGGAACTGTGTGGGACTGAGGGTGAGCTCAACTCTCAGAAGTAAGATGTTTTTGGACAAGGCCTTCAACTACCTACTCACGTATGGAACTTAGTATGTAGCACCAGTCTACCCCAGGAATTACTAGGAAATCGCTTGATTGAGCTTGGAGGCACTCGTCTTGTGTGCCGGGAGATTCCAGTTACCTCTCCCAACACTTGCGTCAAGCAGCGAGCCTAGGCCTTTTGGAAGCGAAAGGTAGCGGCAGGCACGATGTAGGGTTACAGGCCATGAGCTCAACTCTCAGAAGTGTGTATGCATGGGAGGCAGATGTCTGCTACCCACTCGGACATGGGAGTTGGAACCTAGCTACACTCCTATTGAAGAAGGATGTTGGAAATCGCTGTATTCAACTCAGATACACGGGAGTTCAGGCCCAATGCTTACACATGCTTTTCCCACAACCTATCCCAGCCACTAACATAAGGAGGTTAGCAGGTACGTCTACAGTCAGGCAGGATGCGGGAGGGTTCTGCCCTGTCCTCAACTCTCACAGGGAAGCATGCCTAGAAGCCAGCTCTCAACTAGCTGCATTCTTATGACAGTGTGAAGGTAGCAGTATTCTGAGTAAGGAGGGTCCCAGATTGCCACTCTCCGGCACCTGGAGATACCGTCCAGGTCTGCATTGTTAACTTGCGTCTCAGAGGCCTCTGGCAAAAGTCTCTGGTGAAGACGTGGGAAACTCACTCTGCAGGCAGTGTGGAACTGTGAGGGACTGAGGGTGAGCTCACCTCTCGGCAGTAAGATGATTTTGGACAAGGCGTTCAGCTACCTTCTCACATATGGAACTTAGTATGTAGCACCAGTCTACCCCAGGAATTACTGGGAAATCGCTGGATTGAGCTTGGAGGCACTAGTCTTGTGTGCCGGGAGATTCCAGTTACCTCTCCCAACACTTCGGTGAAGCAGCGAGCCTAGGCCTTTTGGAAGCGAAAGGTAGCTGCAGGCAGGAGGTAGGGTTACAGGCCATAAGCTCAACTATCAGAAGTGGGTATGCATGGGAGGCAGATGTCTGCTACCCACTCGGACATGCGAGTGGGAACCTAGCTACACTCTGATGAAGAAGGACATTGGAAATCGCTGTATTCAACTCAGATACACGTGGGTTCAGGCACAACGATTCCACATGCTTTTCTCACAACCTTTCCCTGCCACTAACATGAGGACGTTAGCAGCTCCTTCTACAGTCAAGCAGGATGCGGGAGGGTTGTGCCCTGTCCTTAGCTCTCACAGGGAAGCATGCCTTGAAGCCAGCTGTCAACTAGCTGCATTCTTATGGCAGGGTGAAGGTAGCAGTATTCTGAGACAGGAGGTTCCCAGATTACCACTCTACTGCACCTGGAGATACCCTCCAGGTCTGCATTGTTAACTTGCGTCTCAGAAGCCTCTGGCAAACGTCTCTGGTGAAGACGTGCGAAACTCACTCGGCAGGCAGTGTGGAACTGTGTGGGACTGAGGGTGAGCTCAACTCTCAGAAGTAAGATGTTTTTGGACAAGGCCTTCAACAACCTACTCACGTATGGAACTTAGTATGTACCACCAGTCTACCCCAGGAATTACTAGGAAATCGCTTGATTGAGCTTGGAGGCACTCGTCTTGTGTGCCGGGAGATTCCAGTTACCTCTCCCAACACTTGCGTCAAGCAGCGAGCCTAGGCCTTTTGGAAGCGAAAGGTAGCGGCAGGCACGATGTAGGGTTACAGGCCATGAGCTCAACTCTCAGAAGTGTGTATGCATGGGAGGCAGATGTCTGCTTCCCACTCGGACATGGGAGTTGGAACCTAGCTACACTCCTATTGAAGAAGGATGTTGGAAATCGCTGTATTCAACTCAGATACACGGGAGTTCAGGCCCAATGCTTACACATGCTTTTCCCACAACCTATCCCAGCCACTAACATAAGGAGGTTAGCAGGTACGTCTACAGTCAGGCAGGATGCGGGAGGGTTCTGCCCTGTCCTCAACTCTCACAGGGAAGCATGCCTAGAAGCCAGCTCTCAACTAGCTGCATTCTTATGACAGTGTGAAGGTAGCAGTATTCTGAGTAAGGAGGTTCCCAGATTGCCACACTCCGGCACCTGGAGATACCCTCCAGATCTGCATTGTTAACTTGCGTCTCAGAGGCCTCTGGCAAAAGTCTCTGGTGAAGACGTGGGAAACTCACTCTGCAGGCAGTGTGGAACTGTGAGGGACTGAGGGTGAGCTCAACTCTCGGAAGTAAGATGATTTTGGACAAGGCGTTCAACTACCTTCTCACATATGGAACTTAGTATGTAGCACCAGTCTACCCCAGGAATTACTGGGAAATCGCTGGATTGAGCTTGGAGGCACTAGTCTTGTGTGCCGGCAGATTCCAGTTACCTCTCCCAACACTTCGGTGAAGCAGCGAGCCTAGGCCTTTTGGAAGCGAAAGGTAGCTGCAGGCAGGAGGTAGGGTTACAGGCCATAAGCTCAACTCTCAGAAGTGGGTATGCATGGGAGGCAGATGTCTGCTACCCACTCTGACATGCGAGTGGGAACCTAGCTACACTCTGATGAAGAAGGACTTTGGAAATCGCTGTATTCAACTCAGATACACGTGGGTTCAGGCACAACGATTCCACATGCTTTTCTCACAACCTTTCCCTGCCACTAACATGAGGACGTTAGCAGCTCCTTCTACAGTCAAGCAGGATGCGGGAGGGTTGTGCCCTGTCCTTAGCTCTCACAGGGAAGCATGCCTTGAAGCCAGCTGTCAACTAGCTGCATTCTTATGGCAGGGTGAAGGTAGCAGTATTCTGAGACAGGAGGTTCCCAGATTACCACTCTACTGCACCTGGAGATACCCTCCAGGTCTGCATTGTTAACTTGCGTCTCAGAAGCCTCTGGCAAACGTCTCTGGTGAAGACGTGCGAAACTCACTCTGCAGGCAGTGTGGAACTGTGTGGGACTGAGGGTGAGCTCAACTCTCAGAAGTAAGATGTTTTTGGACAAGGCCTTCAACTACCTACTCACGTATGGAACTTAGTATGTAGCACCAGTCTACCCCAGGAATTACTAGGAAATCGCTTGATTGAGCTTGGAGGCACTCGTCTTGTGTGCCGGGAGATTCCAGTTACCTCTCCCAACACTTGCGTCAAGCAGCGAGCCTAGGCCTTTTGGAAGCGAAAGGTAGCGGCAGGCACGATGTAGGGTTACAGGCCATGAGCTCAACTCTCAGAAGTGTGTATGCATGGGAGGCAGATGTCTGCTACCCACTCGGACATGGGAGTTGGAACCTAGCTACACTCCTATTGAAGAAGGATGTTGGAAATCGCTGTATTCAACTCAGATACACGGGAGTTCAGGCCCAATGCTTACACATGCTTTTCCCACAACCTATCCCAGCCACTAACATAAGGAGGTTAGCAGGTACGTCTACAGTCAGGCAGGATGCGGGAGGGTTCTGCCCTGTCCTCAACTCTCACAGGGAAGCATGCCTAGAAGCCAGCTCTCAACTAGCTGCATTCTTATGACAGTGTGAAGGTAGCAGTATTCTGAGTAAGGAGGTTCCCAGATTGCCACACTCCGGCACCTGGAGATACCCTCCAGATCTGCATTGTTAACTTGCGTCTCAGAGGCCTCTGGCAAAAGTCTCTGGTGAAGACGTGGGAAACTCACTCTGCAGGCAGTGTGGAACTGTGAGGGACTGAGGGTGAGCTCAACTCTCAGAAGTAAGATGATTTTGGACAAGGCGTTCAGCTACCTTCTCACATATGGAACTTAGTATGTAGCACCAGTCTACCCCAGGAATTACTGGGAAATCGCTGGATTGAGCTTGGAGGCACTAGTCTTGTGTGCCGGCAGATTCCAGTTACCTCTCCCAACACTTCGGTGAAGCAGGGAGCCTTGGCCTTTTGGAAGCGAAAGGTAGCTGCAGGCAGGAGGTAGGGTTACAGGCCATAAGCTCAACTCTCAGAAGTGGGTATGCATGGGAGGCAGATGTCTGCTACCCACTCTGACATGCGAGTGGGAACCTAGCTACACTCTGATGAAGAAGGACTTTGGAAATCGCTGTATTCAACTCAGATACACGTGGGTTCAGGCACAACGATTCCACTTGCTTTTCTCACAACCTTTCCCTGCCACTAACATGAGGACGTTAGCAGCTCCTTCTACAGTCAAGCAGGATGCGGGAGGGTTGTGCCCTGTCCTTAGCTCTCACAGGGAAGCATGCCTTGAAGCCAGCTGTCAACTAGCTGCATTCTTATGGCAGGGTGAAGGTAGCAGTATTCTGAGACAGGAGGTTCCCAGATTACCACTCTACTGCACCTGGAGATACCCTCCAGGTCTGCATTGTTAACTTGCGTCTCAGAAGCCTCTGGCAAACGTCTCTGGTGAAGACGTGCGAAACTCACTCTGCAGGCAGTGTGGAACTGTGTGGGACTGAGGGTGAGCTCAACTCTCAGAAGTAAGATGTTTTGGACAAGGCCTTCAACTACCTACTCACGTATGGAACTTAGTATGTAGCACCAGTCTACCCCAGGAATTACTAGGAAATCGCTTGATTGAGCTTGGAGGCACTCGTCTTGTGTGCCGGGAGATTCCAGTTACCTCTCCCAATACTTGCGTCAAGCAGCGAGCCTAGGCCTTTTGGAAGCGAAAGGTAGCGGCAGGCACGATGTAGGGTTACAGGCCATGAGCTCAACTCTCAGAAGTGTGTATGCATGGGAGGCAGATGTCTGCTACCCACTCGGACATGGGAGTTGGAACCTAGCTACACTCCTATTGAAGAAGGATGTTGGAAATCGCTGTATTCAACTCAGATACACGGGAGTTCAGGCCCAATGCTTACACATGCTTTTCCCACAACCTATCCCAGCCACTAACATAAGGAGGTTAGCAGGTACGTCTACAGTCAGGCAGGATGCGGGAGGGTTCTGCCCTGTTCTCAACTCTCACAGGGAAGCATGCCTAGAAGCCAGCTCTCAACTAGCTGCATTCTTATGACAGTGTGAAGGTAGCAGTATTCTGAGTAAGGAGGTTCCCAGATTGCCACACTCCGGCACCTGGAGATACCCTCCAGATCTGCATTGTTAACTTGCGTCTCAGAGGCCTCTGGCAAAAGTCTCTGGTGAAGACGTGGGAAACTCACTCTGCAGGCAGTGTGGAACTGTGAGGGACTGAGTGTGAGCTCAACTCTCAGAAGTAAGATGATTTTGGACAAGGCGTTCAGCTACCTTCTCACATATGGAACTTAGTATGTAGCACCAGTCTACCCCAGGAATTACTGGGAAATCGCTGGATTGAGCTTGGAGGCACTAGTCTTGTGTGCCGGCAGATTCCAGTTACCTCTCCCAACACTTCGGTGAAGCAGGGAGCCTTGGCCTTTTGGAAACGAAAGGTAGCTGCAGGAAGGAGGTAGGGTTACAGGCCATAAGCTCAACTCTCAGAAGTGGGTATGCATGGGAGGCAGATGTCTGCTACCCACTCTGACATGCGAGTGGGAACCTAGCTACACTCTGATGAAGAAGGACTTTGGAAATCGCTGTATTCAACTCAGATACACGTGGGTTCAGGCACAACGATTCCACATGCTTTTCTCACAACCTTTCCCTGCCACTAACATGAGGACGTTAGCAGCTCCTTCTACAGTCAAGCAGGATGCCGGAGGGTTGTGCCCTGTCCTTAGCTCTCACAGGGAAGCATGCCTTGAAGCCAGCTGTCAACTAGCTGCATTCTTATGGCAGGGTGAAGGTAGCAGTATTCTGAGACAGGAGGTTCCCAGAATACCACTCTACTGCACCTGGAGATACCGTCCAGGTCTGCATTGTTAACTTGCGTCCCATAGCCTCTGGCAAACGTCTCTGTTGAAGACGTGAGAAACTCACTCTGCAGGCAGTGTGGAACTGTGAGGGACTCAGCTGAGCTTAACTCTCAGAAGTAAGATGATTTTGGACAAGGCGTTCAGCTACCTTCTCTCATATGGAACTTAGTATGTAGCACCAGTCTACCCCAGGAATTACTGGGAAATCGCTGGATTGAGCTTGGAGGCACTAGTCTTGTGTGCCGGCAGATTCCAGTTACCTCTCCCAACACTTCGGTGAAGCAGCGAGCCTAGGCCTTTTGGAAGCAAAGGTAGCTGCAGGCAGGAGGTAGGGTTACAGGCCATAAGCTCAACTCTCAGAAGTGGGTATGCATGGGAGGCAGATGTCTGCTACCCACTCGGACATGCGAGTGGGAACCTAGCTACACTCTGATGAAGAAGGACTTTGGAAATCGCTGTATTCAACTCAGATACACGTGGGTTCAGGCACAACGATTCCACTTGCTTTTCTCACAACCTTTCCCTGCCACTAACATGAGGACGTTAGCAGCTCCTTCTACAGTCAAGCAGGATGCGGGAGGGTTGTGCCCTGTCCTTAGCTCTCACAGGGAAGCATGCCTTGAAGCCAGCTGTCAACTAGCTGCATTCTTATGGCAGGGTGAAGGTAGCAGTATTCTGAGACAGGAGGTTCCCAGATTACCACTCTACTGCACCTGGAGATACCCTCCAGGTCTGCATTGTTAACTTGCGTCTCAGAAGCCTCTGGCAAACGTCTCTGGTGAAGACGTGCGAAACTCACTCTGCAGGCAGTGTGGAACTGTGTGGGACTGAGGGTGAGCTCAACTCTCAGAAGTAAGATGTTTTTGGACAAGGCCTTCAACTACCTACTCACGTATGGAACTTAGTATGTAGCACCAGTCTACCCCAGGAATTACTAGGAAATCGCTTGATTGAGCTTGGAGGCACTCGTCTTGTGTGCCGGGAGATTCCAGTTACCTCTCCCAACACTTGCGTCAAGCAGCGAGCCTAGGCCTTTTGGAAGCGAAAGGTAGCGGCAGGCACGATGTAGGGTTACAGGCCATGAGCTCAACTCTCAGAAGTGTGTATGCATGGGAGGCAGATGTCTGCTACCCACTCGGACATGGGAGTTGGAACCTAGCTACACTCCTATTGAAGAAGGATGTTGGAAATCGCTGTATTCAACTCAGATACACGGGAGTTCAGGCCCAATGCTTACACATGCTTTTCCCACAACCTATCCCAGCCACTAACATAAGGAGGTTAGCAGGTACGTCTACAGTCAGGCAGGATGCGGGAGGGTTCTGCCCTGTCCTCAACTCTCACAGGGAAGCATGCCTAGAAGCCAGCTCTCAACTAGCTGCATTCTTATGACAGTGTGAAGGTAGCAGTATTCTGAGTAAGGAGGGTCCCAGATTGCCACTCTCCGGCACCTGGAGATACCGTCCAGGTCTGCATTGTTAACTTGCGTCTCAGAGGCCTCTGGCAAAAGTCTCTGGTGAAGACGTGGGAAACTCACTCTGCAGGCAGTGTGGAACTGTGAGGGACTGAGGGTGAGCTCACCTCTCGGCAGTAAGATGATTTTGGACAAGGCGTTCAGCTACCTTCTCACATATGGAACTTAGTATGTAGCACCAGTCTACCCCAGGAATTACTGGGAAATCGCTGGATTGAGCTTGGAGGCACTAGTCTTGTGTGCCGGGAGATTCCAGTTACCTCTCCCAACACTTCGGTGAAGCAGCGAGCCTAGGCCTTTTGGAAGCGAAAGGTAGCTGCAGGCAGGAGGTAGGGTTACAGGCCATAAGCTCAACTATCAGAAGTGGGTATGCATGGGAGGCAGATGTCTGCTACCCACTCGGACATGCGAGTGGGAACCTAGCTACACTCTGATGAAGAAGGACATTGGAAATCGCTGTATTCAACTCAGATACACGTGGGTTCAGGCACAACGATTCCACATGCTTTTCTCACAACCTTTCCCTGCCACTAACATGAGGACGTTAGCAGCTCCTTCTACAGTCAAGCAGGATGCGGGAGGGTTGTGCCCTGTCCTTAGCTCTCACAGGGAAGCATGCCTTGAAGCCAGCTGTCAACTAGCTGCATTCTTATGGCAGGGTGAAGGTAGCAGTATTCTGAGACAGGAGGTTCCCAGATTACCACTCTACTGCACCTGGAGATACCCTCCAGGTCTGCATTGTTAACTTGCGTCTCAGAAGCCTCTGGCAAACGTCTCTGGTGAAGACGTGCGAAACTCACTCGGCAGGCAGTGTGGAACTGTGTGGGACTGAGGGTGAGCTCAACTCTCAGAAGTAAGATGTTTTTGGACAAGGCCTTCAACAACCTACTCACGTATGGAACTTAGTATGTACCACCAGTCTACCCCAGGAATTACTAGGAAATCGCTTGATTGAGCTTGGAGGCACTCGTCTTGTGTGCCGGGAGATTCCAGTTACCTCTCCCAACACTTGCGTCAAGCAGCGAGCCTAGGCCTTTTGGAAGCGAAAGGTAGCGGCAGGCACGATGTAGGGTTACAGGCCATGAGCTCAACTCTCAGAAGTGTGTATGCATGGGAGGCAGATGTCTGCTACCCACTCGGACATGGGAGTTGGAACCTAGCTACACTCCTATTGAAGAAGGATGTTGGAAATCGCTGTATTCAACTCAGATACACGGGAGTTCAGGCCCAATGCTTACACATGCTTTTCCCACAACCTATCCCAGCCACTAACATAAGGAGGTTAGCAGGTACGTCTACAGTCAGGCAGGATGCGGGAGGGTTCTGCCCTGTCCTCAACTCTCACAGGGAAGCATGCCTAGAAGCCAGCTCTCAACTAGCTGCATTCTTATGACAGTGTGAAGGTAGCAGTATTCTGAGTAAGGAGGTTCCCAGATTGCCACACTCCGGCACCTGGAGATACCCTCCAGATCTGCATTGTTAACTTGCGTCTCAGAGGCCTCTGGCAAAAGTCTCTGGTGAAGACGTGGGAAACTCACTCTGCAGGCAGTGTGGAACTGTGAGGGACTGAGGGTGAGCTCAACTCTCGGAAGTAAGATGATTTTGGACAAGGCGTTCAACTACCTTCTCACATATGGAACTTAGTATGTAGCACCAGTCTACCCCAGGAATTACTGGGAAATCGCTGGATTGAGCTTGGAGGCACTAGTCTTGTGTGCCGGCAGATTCCAGTTACCTCTCCCAACACTTCGGTGAAGCAGCGAGCCTAGGCCTTTTGGAAGCGAAAGGTAGCTGCAGGCAGGAGGTAGGGTTACAGGCCATAAGCTCAACTCTCAGAAGTGGGTATGCATGGGAGGCAGATGTCTGCTACCCACTCTGACATGCGAGTGGGAACCTAGCTACACTCTGATGAAGAAGGACTTTGGAAATCGCTGTATTCAACTCAGATACACGTGGGTTCAGGCACAACGATTCCACATGCTTTTCTCACAACCTTTCCCTGCCACTAACATGAGGACGTTAGCAGCTCCTTCTACAGTCAAGCAGGATGCGGGAGGGTTGTGCCCTGTCCTTAGCTCTCACAGGGAAGCATGCCTTGAAGCCAGCTGTCAACTAGCTGCATTCTTATGGCAGGGTGAAGGTAGCAGTATTCTGAGACAGGAGGTTCCCAGATTACCACTCTACTGCACCTGGAGATACCCTCCAGGTCTGCATTGTTAACTTGCGTCTCAGAAGCCTCTGGCAAACGTCTCTGGTGAAGACGTGCGAAACTCACTCTGCAGGCAGTGTGGAACTGTGTGGGACTGAGGGTGAGCTCAACTCTCAGAAGTAAGATGTTTTTGGACAAGGCCTTCAACTACCTACTCACGTATGGAACTTAGTATGTAGCACCAGTCTACCCCAGGAATTACTAGGAAATCGCTTGATTGAGCTTGGAGGCACTCGTCTTGTGTGCCGGGAGATTCCAGTTACCTCTCCCAACACTTGCGTCAAGCAGCGAGCCTAGGCCTTTTGGAAGCGAAAGGTAGCGGCAGGCACGATGTAGGGTTACAGGCCATGAGCTCAACTCTCAGAAGTGTGTATGCATGGGAGGCAGATGTCTGCTACCCACTCGGACATGGGAGTTGGAACCTAGCTACACTCCTATTGAAGAAGGATGTTGGAAATCGCTGTATTCAACTCAGATACACGGGAGTTCAGGCCCAATGCTTACACATGCTTTTCCCACAACCTATCCCAGCCACTAACATAAGGAGGTTAGCAGGTACGTCTACAGTCAGGCAGGATGCGGGAGGGTTCTGCCCTGTCCTCAACTCTCACAGGGAAGCATGCCTAGAAGCCAGCTCTCAACTAGCTGCATTCTTATGACAGTGTGAAGGTAGCAGTATTCTGAGTAAGGAGGTTCCCAGATTGCCACACTCCGGCACCTGGAGATACCCTCCAGATCTTCATTGTTAACTTGCGTCTCAGAGGCCTCTGGCAAAAGTCTCTGGTGAAGACGTGGGAAACTCACTCTGCAGGCAGTGTGGAACTGTGAGGGACTGAGGGTGAGCTCAACTCTCAGAAGTAAGATGATTTTGGACAAGGCGTTCAGCTACCTTCTCACATATGGAACTTAGTATGTAGCACCAGTCTACCCCAGGAATTACTGGGAAATCGCTGGATTGAGCTTGGAGGCACTAGTCTTGTGTGAGGGCAGATTCCAGTTACCTCTCCCAACACTTCGGTGAAGCAGGGAGCCTTGGCCTTTTGGAAGCGAAAGGTAGCTGCAGGCAGGAGGTAGGGTTACAGGCCATAAGCTCAACTCTCAGAAGTGGGTATGCATGGGAGGCAGATGTCTGCTACCCACTCTGACATGCGAGTGGGAACCTAGCTACACTCTGATGAAGAAGGACTTTGGAAATCGCTGTATTCAACTCAGATACACGTGGGTTCAGGCACAACGATTCCACTTGCTTTTCTCACAACCTTTCCCTGCCACTAACATGAGGACGTTAGCAGCTCCTTCTACAGTCAAGCAGGATGCGGGAGGGTTGTGCCCTGTCCTTAGCTCTCACAGGGAAGCATGCCTTGAAGCCAGCTGTCAACTAGCTGCATTCTTATGGCAGGGTGAAGGTAGCAGTATTCTGAGACAGGAGGTTCCCAGATTACCACTCTACTGCACCTGGAGATACCCTCCAGGTCTGCATTGTTAACTTGCGTCTCAGAAGCCTCTGGCAAACGTCTCTGGTGAAGACGTGCGAAACTCACTCTGCAGGCAGTGTGGAACTGTGTGGGACTGAGGGTGAGCTCAACTCTCAGAAGTAAGATGTTTTTGGACAAGGCCTTCAACTACCTACTCACGTATGGAACTTAGTATGTAGCACCAGTCTACCCCAGGAATTACTAGGAAATCGCTTGATTGAGCTTGGAGGCACTCGTCTTGTGTGCCGGGAGATTCCAGTTACCTCTCCCAACACTTGCGTCAAGCAGCGAGCCTAGGCCTTTTGCAAGCGAAAGGTAGCGGCAGGCACGATGTAGGGTTACAGGCCATGAGCTCAACTCTCAGAAGTGTGTATGCATGGGAGGCAGATGTCTGCTACCCACTCGGACATGGGAGTTGGAACCTAGCTACACTCCTATTGAAGAAGGATGTTGGAAATCGCTGTATTCAACTCAGATACACGGGAGTTCAGGCCCAATGCTTACACATGCTTTTCCCACAACCTATCCCAGCCACTAACATAAGGAGGTTAGCAGGTACGTCTACAGTCAGGCAGGATGCGGGAGGGTTCTGCCCTGTCCTCAACTCTCACAGGGAAGCATGCCTAGAAGCCAGCTCTCAACTAGCTGCATTCTTATGACAGTGTGAAGGTAGCAGTATTCTGAGTAAGGAGGGTCCCAGATTGCCACTCTCCGGCACCTGGAGATACCGTCCAGGTCTGCATTGTTAACTTGCGTCTCAGAGGCCTCTGGCAAAAGTCTCTGGTGAAGACGTGGGAAACTCACTCTGCAGGCAGTGTGGAACTGTGTGGGACTGAGGGTGAGCTCACCTCTCGGCAGTAAGATGATTTTGGACAAGGCGTTCAGCTACCTTCTCACATATGGAACATAGTATGTAGCACCAGTCTACCCCAGGAATTACTGGGAAATCGCTGGATTGAGCTTAGAGGCACTAGTCTTGTGTGCCGGGAGATTCCAGTTACCTCTCCCAACACTTCGGTGAAGCAGCGAGCCTAGGCCTTTTGGAAGCGAAAGGTAGCTGCAGGCAGGAGGTAGGGTTACAGGCCATAAGCTCAACTCTCAGAAGTGGGTATGCATGGGAGGCAGATGTCTGCTACCCACTCGGACATGCGAGTGGGAACCTAGCTACACTCTGATGAAGAAGGACATTGGAAATCGCTGTATTCAACTCAGATACACGTGGGTTCAGGCACAACGATTCCACATGCTTTTCTCACAACCTTTCCCTGCCACTAACATGAGGACGTTAGCAGCTCCTTCTACAGTCAAGCAGGATGCGGGAGGGTTGTGCCCTGTCCTTAGCTCTCACAGGGAAGCATGCCTTGAAGCCAGCTGTCAACTAGCTGCATTCTTATGGCAGGGTGAAGGTAGCAGTATTCTGAGACAGGAGGTTCCCAGATTACCACTCTACTGCACCTGGAGATACCCTCCAGGTCTGCATTGTTAACTTGCGTCTCAGAAGCCTCTGGCAAACGTCTCTGGTGAAGACGTGCGAAACTCACTCTGCAGGCAGTGTGGAACTGTGTGGGACTGAGGGTGAGCTCAACTCTCAGAAGTAAGATGTTTTTGGACAAGGCCTTCAACTACCTACTCACGTATGGAACTTAGTATGTAGCACCAGTCTACCCCAGGAATTACTAGGAAATCGCTTGATTGAGCTTGGAGGCACTCGTCTTGTGTGCCGGGAGATTCCAGTTACCTCTCCCAACACTTGCGTCAAGCAGCGAGCCTAGGCCTTTTGGAAGCGAAAGGTAGCGGCAGGCACGATGTAGGGTTACAGGCCATGAGCTCAACTCTCAGAAGTGTGTATGCATGGGAGGCAGATGTCTGCTACCCACTCGGACATGGGAGTTGGAACCTAGCTACACTCTTATTGAAGAAGGATGTTGGAAATCGCTGTATTCAACTCAGATACACGGGAGTTCAGGCCCAATGCTTACACATGCTTTTCCCACAACCTATCCCAGCCACTAACATAAGGAGGTTAGCAGGTACGTCTACAGTCAGGCAGGATGCGGGAGGGTTCTGCCCTGTCCTCAACTCTCACAGGGAAGCATGCCTAGAAGCCAGCTCTCAACTAGCTGCATTCTTATGACAGTGTGAAGGTAGCAGTATTCTGAGTAAGGAGGGTCCCAGATTGCCACTCTCCGGCACCTGGAGATACCGTCCAGGTCTGCATTGTTAACTTGCGTCTCAGAGGCCTCTGGCAAAAGTCTCTGGTGAAGACGTGGGAAACTCACTCTGCAGGCAGTGTGGAACTGTGTGGGACTGAGGGTGAGCTCACCTCTCGGCAGTAAGATGATTTTGGACAAGGCGTTCAGCTACCTTCTCACATATGGAACATAGTATGTAGCACCAGTCTACCCCAGGAATTACTGGGAAATCGCTGGATTGAGCTTAGAGGCACTAGTCTTGTGTGCCGGGAGATTCCAGTTACCTCTGCCAACACTTCGGTGAAGCAGCGAGCCTAGGCCTTTTGGAAGCGAAAGGTAGCTGCAGGCAGGAGGTAGGGTTACAGGCCATAAGCTGAACTCTCAGAAGTGGGTATGCATGGGAGGCAGATGTCTGCTACCCACTCGGACATGCGAGTGGGAACCTAGCTACACTCTGATAAAGAAGGACATTGGAAATCGCTGTATTCAACTCAGATACACGTGGGTTCAGGCACAACGATTCCACATGCTTTTCTCACAACCTTTCCCTGACACTAACATGAGGACGTTAGCAGCTCCTTCTACAGTCAAGCAGGATGCGGGAGGGTTGTGCCCTGTCCTTAGCTCTCACAGGGAAGCATGCCTTGAAGCCAGCTGTCAACTAGCTGCATTCTTATGGCAGGGTGAAGGTAGCAGTATTCTGAGACAGGAGGTTCCCAGATTACCACTCTACTGCACCTGGAGATACCCTCCAGGTCTGCATTGTTAACTTGCGTCTCAGAAGCCTCTGGCAAACGTCTCTGGTGAAGACGTGCGAAACTCACTCTGCAGGCAGTGTGGAACTGTGTGGGACTGAGGGTGAGCTCAACTCTCAGAAGTAAGATGTTTTTGGACAAGGCCTTCAACTACCTACTCACGTATGGAACTTAGTATGTAGCACCAGTCTACCCCAGGAATTACTAGGAAATCGCTTGATTGAGCTTGGAGGCACTCGTCTTGTGTGCCGGGAGATTCCAGTTACCTCTCCCAACACTTGCGTCAAGCAGCGAGCCTAGGCCTTTTGGAAGCGAAAGGTAGCGGCAGGCACGATGTAGGGTTACAGGCCATGAGCTCAACTCTCAGAAGTGTGTATGCATGGGAGGCAGATGTCTGCTACCCACTCGGACATGGGAGTTGGAACCTAGCTACACTCCTATTGAAGAAGGATGTTGGAAATCGCTGTATTCAACTCAGATACACGGGAGTTCAGGCCCAATGCTTACACATGCTTTTCCCACAACCTATCCCAGCCACTAACATAAGGAGGTTAGCAGGTACGTCTACAGTCAGGCAGGATGCGGGAGGGTTCTGCCCTGTCCTCAACTCTCACAGGGAAGCATGCCTAGAAGCCAGCTCTCAACTAGCTGCATTCTTATGACAGTGTGAAGGTAGCAGTATTCTGAGTAAGGAGGTTCCCAGATTGCCACACTCCGGCACCTGGAGATACCCTCCAGATCTGCATTGTTAACTTGCGTCTCAGAGGCCTCTGGCAAAAGTCTCTGGTGAAGACGTGGGAAACTCACTCTGCAGGCAGTGTGGAACTGTGAGGGACTGAGGGTGAGCTCAACTCTCAGAAGTAAGATGATTTTGGACAAGGCGTTCAGCTACCTTCTCACATATGGAACTTAGTATGTAGCACCAGTCTACCCCAGGAATTACTGGGAAATCGCTGGATTGAGCTTAGAGGCACTAGTCTTGTGTGCCGGGAGATTCCAGTTACCTCTGCCAACACTTCGGTGAAGCAGCGAGCCTAGGCCTTTTGGAAGCGAAAGGTAGCTGCAGGCAGGAGGTAGGGTTACAGGCCATAAGCTGAACTCTCAGAAGTGGGTATGCATGGGAGGCAGATGTCTGCTACCCACTCGGACATGCGAGTGGGAACCTAGCTACACTCTGATAAAGAAGGACATTGGAAATCGCTGTATTCAACTCAGATACACGTGGGTTCAGGCACAACGATTCCACATGCTTTTCTCACAACCTTTCCCTGCCACTAACATGAGGACGTTAGCAGCTCCTTCTACAGTCAAGCAGGATGCGGGAGGGTTGTGCCCTGTCCTTAGCTCTCACAGGGAAGCATGCCTTGAAGCCAGCTGTCAACTAGCTGCATTCTTATGGCAGGGTGAAGGTAGCAGTATTCTGAGACAGGAGGTTCCCAGATTACCACTCTACTGCACCTGGAGATACCCTCCAGGTCTGCATTGTTAACTTGCGTCTCAGAAGCCTCTGGCAAACGTCTCTGGTGAAGACGTGCGAAACTCACTCTGCAGGCAGTGTGGAACTGTGTGGGACTGAGGGTGAGCTCAACTCTCAGAAGTAAGATGTTTTTGGACAAGGCCTTCAACTACCTACTCACGTATGGAACTTAGTATGTAGCACCAGTCTACCCCAGGAATTACTAGGAAATCGCTTGATTGAGCTTGGAGGCACTCGTCTTGTGTGCCGGGAGATTCCAGTTACCTCTCCCAACACTTGCGTCAAGCAGCGAGCCTAGGCCTTTTGGAAGCGAAAGGTAGCGGCAGGCACGATGTAGGGTTACAGGCCATGAGCTCAACTCTCAGAAGTGTGTATGCATGGGAGGCAGATGTCTGCTACCCACTCGGACATGGGAGTTGGAACCTAGCTACACTCCTATTGAAGAAGGATGTTGGAAATCGCTGTATTCAACTCAGATACACGGGAGTTCAGGCCCAATGCTTACACATGCTTTTCCCACAACCTATCCCAGCCACTAACATAAGGAGGTTAGCAGGTACGTCTACAGTCAGGCAGGATGCGGGAGGGTTCTGCCCTGTCCTCAACTCTCACAGGGAAGCATGCCTAGAAGCCAGCTCTCAACTAGCTGCATTCTTATGACAGTGTGAAGGTAGCAGTATTCTGAGTAAGGAGGTTCCCAGATTGCCACACTCCGGCACCTGGAGATACCCTCCAGATCTGCATTGTTAACTTGCGTCTCAGAGGCCTCTGGCAAAAGTCTCTGGTGAAGACGTGGGAAACTCACTCTGCAGGCAGTGTGGAACTGTGAGGGACTGAGGGTGAGCTCAACTCTCAGAAGTAAGATGATTTTGGACAAGGCGTTCAGCTACCTTCTCACATATGGAACTTAGTATGTAGCACCAGTCTACCCCAGGAATTACTGGGAAATCGCTGGATTGGGCTTGGAGGCACTAGTCTTGTGTGCCGGCAGATTCCAGTTACCTCTCCCAACACTTCGGTGAAGCAGGGAGCCTTGGCCTTTTGGAAGCGAAAGGTAGCTGCAGGCAGGAGGTAGGGTTACAGGCCATAAGCTCAACTCTCAGAAGTGGGTATGCATGGGAGGCAGATGTCTGCTACCCACTCTGACATGCGAGTGGGAACCTAGCTACACTCTGATGAAGAAGGACTTTGGAAATCGCTGTATTCAACTCAGATACACGTGGGTTCAGGCACAACGATTCCACTTGCTTTTCTCACAACCTTTCCTTGCCACTAACATGAGGACGTTAGCAGCTCCTTCTACAGTCAAGCAGGATGCGGGAGGGTTGTGCCCTGTCCTTAGCTCTCACAGGGAAGCATGCCTTGAAGCCAGCGGTCAACTAGCTGCATACTTATGGCAGGGTGAAGGTAGCAGTATTCTGAGACAGGAGGTTCCCAGATTACCACTCTACTGCACCTGGAGATACCCTCCAGGTCTGCATTGTTAACTTGCGTCTCAGAAGCCTCTGGCAAACGTCTCTGGTGAAGACGTGCGAAACTCACTCTGCAGGCAGTGTGGAACTGTGTGGGACTGAGGGTGAGCTCAACTCTCAGAAGTAAGATGTTTTTGGACAAGGCCTTCAACTACCTACTCACGTATGGAACTTAGTATGTAGCACCAGTCTACCCCAGGAATTACTAGGAAATCGCTTGATTGAGCTTGGAGGCACTCGTCTTGTGTGCCGGGAGATTCCAGTTACCTCTCCCAACACTTGCGTCAAGCAGCGAGCCTAGGCCTTTTGGAAGCGAAAGGTAGCGGCAGGCACGATGTAGGGTTACAGGCCATGAGCTCAACTCTCAGAAGTGTGTATGCATGGGAGGCAGATGTCTGCTACCCACTCGGACATGGGAGTTGGAACCTAGCTACACTCCTATTGAAGAAGGATGTTGGAAATCGCTGTATTCAACTCAGATACACGGGAGTTCAGGCCCAATGCTTACACATGCTTTTCCCACAACCTATCCCAGCCACTAACATAAGGAGGTTAGCAGGTACGTCTACAGTCAGGCAGGATGCGGGAGGGTTCTGCCCTGTCCTCAACTCTCACAGGGAAGCATGCCTAGAAGCCAGCTCTCAACTAGCTGCATTCTTATGACAGTGTGAAGGTAGCAGTATTCTGAGTAAGGAGGGTCCCAGATTGCCACTCTCCGGCACCTGGAGATACCGTCCAGGTCTGCATTGTTAACTTGCGTCTCAGAGGCCTCTGGCAAAAGTCTCTGGTGAAGACGTGGGAAACTCACTCTGCAGGCAGTGTGGAACTGTGAGGGACTGAGGGTGAGCTCACCTCTCGGCAGTAAGATGATTTTGGACAAGGCGTTCAGCTACCTTCTCACATATGGAACTTAGTATGTAGCACCAGTCTACCCCAGGAATTACTGGGAAATCGCTGGATTGAGCTTAGAGGCACTAGTCTTGTGTGCCGGGAGATTCCAGTTACCTCTCCCAACACTTCGGTGAAGCAGCGAGCCTAGGCCTTTTGGAAGCGAAAGGTAGCTGCAGGCAGGAGGTAGGGTTACAGGCCATAAGCTCAACTCTCAGAAGTGGGTATGCATGGGAGGCAGATGTCTGCTACCCACTCTGACATGCGAGTGGGAACCTAGCTACACTCTGATGAAGAAGGACTTTGGAAATCGCTGTATTCAACTCAGATACACGTGGGTTCAGGCACAACGATTCCACATGCTTTTCTCACAACCTTTCCCTGCCACTAACATGAGGACGTTAGCAGCTCCTTCTACAGTCAAGCAGGATGCGGGAGGGTTGTGCCCTGTCCTTAGCTCTCACAGGGAAGCATGCCTTGAAGCCAGCTGTCAACTAGCTGCATTCTTATGGCAGGGTGAAGGTAGCAGTATTCTGAGACAGGAGGTTCCCAGAATACCACTCTACTGCACCTGGAGATACCGTCCAGGTCTGCATTGTTAACTTGCGTCTCATAGCCTCTGGCAAACGTCTCTGTTGAAGACGTGAGAAACTCACTCTGCAGGCAGTGTGGAACTGTGAGGGACTGAGCTGAGCTTAACTCTCAGAAGTAAGATGATTTTGGACAAGGCGTTCAGCTACCTTCTCTCATATGGAACTTAGTATGTAGCACCAGTCTACCTCAGGAATTACTGGGAAATCGCTGGATTGAGCTTGGAGGCACTAGTCTTGTGTGCCGGCAGATTCCAGTTACCTCTCCCAACACTTCGGTGAAGCAGCGAGCCTAGGCCTTTTGGAAGCGAAAGGTAGCTGCAGGCAGGAGGTAGGGTTACAGGCCATAAGCTCAACTCTCAGAAGTGGGTATGCATGGGAGGCAGATGTCTGCTACCCACTCGGACATGCGAGTGGGAACCTAGCTACACTCTGATGAAGAAGGACTTTGGAAATCGCTGTATTCAACTCAGATACACGTGGGTTCAGGCACAACGATTCCACTTGCTTTTCTCACAACCTTTCCCTGCCACTAACATGAGGACGTTAGCAGCTCCTTCTACAGTCAAGCAGGATGCGGGAGGGTTGTGCCCTGTCCTTAGCTCTCACAGGGAAGCATGTCTTGAAGCCAGCTGTCAACTAGCTGCATACTTATGGCAGGGTGAAGGTAGCAGTATTCTGAGACAGGAGGTTCCCAGATTACCACTCTACTGCACCTGGAGATACCCTCCAGGTCTGCATTGTTAACTTGCGTCTCAGAAGCCTCTGGCAAACGTCTCTGGTGAAGACGTGCGAAACTCACTCTGCAGGCAGTGTGGAACTGTGTGGGACTGAGGGTGAGCTCAACTCTCAGAAGTAAGATGTTTTTGGACAAGGCCTTCAACTACCTACTCACGTATGGAACTTAGTATGTAGCACCAGTCTACCCCAGGAATTACTAGGAAATCGCTTGATTGAGCTTGGAGGCACTCGTCTTGTGTGCCGGGAGATTCCAGTTACCTCTCCCAACACTTGCGTCAAGCAGCGAGCCTAGGCCTTTTGGAAGCGAAAGGTAGCGGCAGGCACGATGTAGGGTTACAGGCCATGAGCTCAACTCTCAGAAGTGTGTATGCATGGGAGGCAGATGTCTGCTACCCACTCGGACATGGGAGTTGGAACCTAGCTACACTCCTATTGAAGAAGGATGTTGGAAATCGCTGTATTCAACTCAGATACACGGGAGTTCAGGCCCAATGCTTACACATGCTTTTCCCACAACCTATCCCAGCCACTAACATAAGGAGGTTAGCAGGTACGTCTACAGTCAGGCAGGATGCGGGAGGGTTCTGCCCTGTCCTCAACTCTCACAGGGAAGCATGCCTAGAAGCCAGCTCTCAACTAGCTGCATTCTTATGACAGTGTGAAGGTAGCAGTATTCTGAGTAAGGAGGTTCCCAGATTGCCACACTCCGGCACCTGGAGATACCCTCCAGATCTGCATTGTTAACTTGCGTCTCAGAGGCCTCTGGCAAAAGTCTCTGGTGAAGACGTGGGAAACTCACTCTGCAGGCAGTGTGGAACTGTGAGGGACTGAGGGTGAGCTCAACTCTCGGAAGTAAGATGATTTTGGACAAGGCGTTCAACTACCTTCTCACATATGGAACTTAGTATGTAGCACCAGTCTACCCCAGGAATTACTGGGAAATCGCTGGATTGAGCTTGGAGGCACTAGTCTTGTGTGCTGGCAGATTCCAGTTACCTCTCCCAACACTTCGGTGAAGCAGCGAGCCTAGGACTTTTGGAAGCGAAAGGTAGCTGCAGGCAGGAGGTAGGGTTACAGGCCATAAGCTCAACTCTCAGAAGTGGGTATGCATGGGAGGCAGATGTCTGCTACCCACTCTGACATGCGAGTGGGAACCTAGCTACACTCTGATGAAGAAGGACTTTGGAAATCGCTGTATTCAACTCAGATACACGTGGGTTCAGGCACAACGATTCCACATGCTTTTCTCACAACCTTTCCCTGCCACTAACATGAGGACGTTAGCAGCTCCTTCTACAGTCAAGCAGGATGCGGGAGGGTTGTGCCCTGTCCTTAGCTCTCACAGGGAAGCATGCCTTGAAGCCAGCTGTCAACTAGCTGCATTCTTATGGCAGGGTGAAGGTAGCAGTATTCTGAGACAGGAGGTTCCCAGATTACCACTCTACTGCACCTGGAGATACCCTCCAGGTCTGCATTGTTAACTTGCGTCTCAGAAGCCTCTGGCAAACGTCTCTGGTGAAGACGTGCGAAACTCACTCTGCAGGCAGTGTGGAACTGTGTGGGACTGAGGGTGAGCTCAACTCTCAGAAGTAAGATGTTTTTGGACAAGGCGTTCAACTACCTACTCACGTATGGAACTTAGTATGTAGCACCAGTCTACCCCAGGAATTACTAGGAAATCGCTTGATTGAGCTTGGAGGCACTTGTCTTGTGTGCCGGGAGATTCCAGTTACCTCTCCCAACACTTGCGTCAAGCAGCGAGCCTAGGCCTTTTGGAAGCGAAAGGTAGCGGCAGGCACGATGTAGGGTTACAGGCCATGAGCTCAACTCTCAGAAGTGTGTATGCATGGGAGGCAGATGTCTGCTTCCCACTCGGACATGGGAGTTGGAACCTAGCTACACTCCTATTGAAGAAGGATGTTGGAAATCGCTGTATTCAACTCAGATACACGGGAGTTCAGGCCCAATGCTTACACATGCTTTTTCCCACAACCTATCCCAGCCACTAACATAAGGAGGTTAGCAGGTACGTCTACAGTCAGGCAGGATGCGGGAGGGTTCTGCCCTGTCCTCAACTCTCACAGGGAAGCATGCCTAGAAGCCAGCTCTCAATTAGCTGCATTCTTATGACAGTGTGAAGGTAGCAGTATTCTGAGTAAGGAGGTTCCCAGATTGCCACACTCCGGCACCTGGAGATACCCTCCAGATCTGCATTGTTAACTTGCGTCTCAGAGGCCTCTGGCAAAAGTCTCTGGTGAAGACGTGGGAAACTCACTCTGCAGGCAGTGTGGAACTGTGAGGGACTGAGGGTGAGCTCATCTCTCAGAAGTAAGATGATTTTGGACAAGGCGTTCAGCTACCTTCTCACATATGGAACTTAGTATGTAGCACCAGTCTACCCCAGGAATTACTGGGAAATCGCTGGATTGAGCTTGGAGGCACTAGTCTTGTGTGCCGGGAGATTCCAGTTACCTCTCCCAACACTTCGGTGAAGCAGCGAGCCTAGGCCTTTTGGAAGCGAAAGGTAGCTGCAGGCAGGAGGTAGGGTTACAGGCCATAAGCTCAACTCTCAGAAGTGGGTATGCATGGGAGGCAGATGTCTGCTACCCACTCGGACATGCGAGTGGGAACCTAGCTACACTCTGATGAAGAAGGACTTTGGAAATCGCTGTATTCAACTCAGATACACGTGGGTTCAGGCACAACGATTCCACATGCTTTTCTCACAACCTTTCCCTGCCACTAACATGAGGACGTTAGCAGCTCCTTCTACAGTCAAGCAGGATGCGGGAGGGTTGTGCCCTGTCCTTAGCTCTCACAGGGAAGCATGCCTTGAAGCCAGCTGTCAACTAGCTGCATTCTTATGGCAGGGTGAAGGTAGCAGTATTCTGAGACAGGAGGTTCCCAGAATACCACTCTACTGCACCTGGAGATACCGTCCAGGTCTGCATTGTTAACTTGCGTCTCATAGCCTCTGGCAAACGTCTCTGTTGAAGACGTGCGAAACTCACTCTGCAGGCAGTGTGGAACTGTGAGGGACTGAGCTGAGCTTAACTCTCAGAAGTAAGATGATTTTGGACAAGGCGTTCAGCTACCTTCTCTCATATGGAACTTAGTATGTAGCACCAGTCTACCCCAGGAATTACTGGGAAATCGCTGGATTGAGCTTGGAGGCACTAGTCTTGTGTGCCGGCAGATTCCAGTTACCTCTTCCAACACTTCGGTGAAGCAGCGAGCCTAGGCCTTTTGGAAGCGAAAGGTAGCTGCAGGCAGGAGGTAGGGTTACAGGCCATAAGCTCAACTCTCAGAAGTGGGTATGCATGGGAGGCAGATGTCTGCTACCCACTCGGACATGCGAGTGGGAACCTAGCTACACTCTGATGAAGAAGGACTTTGGAAATCGCTGTATTCAACTCAGATACACGTGGGTTCAGGCACAACGATTCCACTTGCTTTTCTCTCAACCTTTCCCTGCCACTAACATGAGGACGTTAGCAGCTCCTTCTACAGTCAAGCAGGATGCGGGAGGGTTGTGCCCTGTCCTTAGCTCTCACAGGGAAGCATGTCTTGAAGCCAGCGGTCAACTAGCTGCATACTTATGGCAGGGTGAAGGTAGCAGTATTCTGAGACAGGAGGTTCCCAGATTACCACTCTACTGCACCTGGAGATACCCTCCAGGTCTGCATTGTTAACTTGCGTCTCAGAAGCCTCTGGCAAACGTCTCTGGTGAAGACGTGCGAAACTCACTCTGCAGGCAGTGTGGAACTGTGTGGGACTGAGGGTGAGCTCAACTCTCAGAAGTAAGATGTTTTTGGACAAGGCCTTCAACTACCTACTCACGTATGGAACTTAGTATGTAGCAACAGTCTACCCCAGGAATTACTAGGAAATCGCTTGATTGAGCTTGGAGGCACTCGTCTTGTGTGCCGGGAGATTCCAGTTACCTCTCCCAACACTTGCGTCAAGCAGCGAGCCTAGGCCTTTTGGAAGCGAAAGGTAGCGGCAGGCACGATGTAGGGTTACAGGCCATGAGCTCAACTCTCAGAAGTGTGTATGCATGGGAGGCAGATGTCTGCTACCCACTCGGACATGGGAGTTGGAACCTAGCTACACTCCTATTGAAGAAGGATGTTGGAAATCGCTGTATTCAACTCAGATACACGGGAGTTCAGGCCCAATGCTTACACATGCTTTTCCCACAACCTATCCCAGCCACTAACATAAGGAGGTTAGCAGGTACGTCTACAGTCAGGCAGGATGCGGGAGGGTTCTGCCCTGTCCTCAACTCTCACAAGGAAGCATGCCTAGAAGCCAGCTCTCAACTAGCTGCATTCTTATGACAGTGTGAAGGTAGCAGTATTCTGAGTAAGGAGGTTCCCAGATTGCCACACTCCGGCACCTGGAGATACCCTCCAGATCTGCATTGTTAACTTGCGTCTCAGAGGCCTCTGGCAAAAGTCTCTGGTGAAGACGTGGGAAACTCACTCTGCAGGCAGTGTGGAACTGTGAGGGACTGAGGGTGAGCTCAACTCTCAGAAGTAAGATGATTTTGGACAAGGCGTTCAGCTACCTTCTCACATATGGAACTTAGTATGTAGCACCAGTCTACCCCAGGAATTACTGGGAAATCGCTGGATTGAGCTTGGAGGCACTAGTCTTGTGTGCCGGCAGATTCCAGTTACCTCTCCCAACACTTCGGTGAAGCAGCGAGCCTAGGCCTTTTGGAAGCGAAAGGTAGCTGCAGGCAGGAGGTAGGGTTACAGGCCATAAGCTCAACTCTCAGAAGTGGGTATGCATGGGAGGCAGATGTCTGCTACCCACTCGGACATGCGAGTGGGAACCTAGCTACACTCTGATGAAGAAGGACTTTGGAAATCGCTGTATTCAACTCAGATACACGTGGGTTCAGGCACAACGATTCCACATGCTTTTCTCACAACCTTTCCCTGCCACTAACATGAGGACGTTAGCAGTTCCTTCTACAGTCAAGCAGGATGCGGGAGGGTTGTGCCCTGTCCTTAGCTCTCACAGGGAAGCATGCCTTGAAGCCAGCTGTCAACTAGCTGCATTCTTATGGCAGGGTGAAGGTAGCAGTATTCTGAGACAGGAGGTTCCCAGAATACCACTCTACTGCACCTGGAGATACCGTCCAGGTCTGCATTGTTAACTTGCGTCTCATAGCCTCTGGCAAACGTCTCTGTTGAAGACGTGAGAAACTCACTCTGCAGGCAGTGTGGAACTGTGAGGGACTGAGCTGAGCTTAACTCTCAGAAGTAAGATGATTTTGGACAAGGCGTTCAGCTACCTTCTCTCATATGGAACTTAGTATGTAGCACCAGTCTACCCCAGGAATTACTGGGAAATCGCTGGATTGAGCTTGGAGGCACTAGTCTTGTGTGCCGGCAGATTCCAGTTACCTCTCCCAACACTTCGGTGAAGCAGCGAGCCTAGGCCTTTTGGAAGCGAAAGGTAGCTGCAGGCAGGAGGTAGGGTTACAGGCCATAAGCTCAACTCTCAGAAGTGGGTATGCATGGGAGGCAGATGTCTGCTACCCACTCGGACATGCGAGTGGGAACCTAGCTACACTCTGATGAAGAAGGACTTTGGAAATCGCTGTATTCAACTCAGATACACGTGGGTTCAGGCACAACGATTCCACTTGCTTTTCTCACAACCTTTCCCTGCCACTAACATGAGGACGTTAGCAGCTCCTTCTACAGTCAAGCAGGATGCGGGAGGGTTGTGCCCTGTCCTTAGCTCTCACAGGGAAGCATGCCTTGAAGCCAGCGGTCAACTAGCTGCATTCTTATGGCAGGGTGAAGGTAGCAGTATTCTGAGACAGGAGGTTCCCAGAATACCACTCTACTGCACCTGGAGATACCGTCCAGGTCTGCATTGTTAACTTGCGTCTCATAGCCTCTGGCAAACGTCTCTGTTGAAGACGTGAGAAACTCACTCTGCAGGCAGTGTGGAACTGTGAGGGACTGAGCTGAGCTTAACTCTCAGAAGTAAGATGATTTTGGACAAGGCGTTCAGCTACCTTCTCTCATATGGAACTTAGTATGTAGCACCAGTCTACCTCAGGAATTACTGGGAAATCGCTGGATTGAGCTTGGAGGCACTAGTCTTGTGTGCCGGCAGATTCCAGTTACCTCTCCCAACACTTCGGTGAAGCAGCGAGCCTAGGCCTTTTGGAAGCGAAAGGTAGCTGCAGGCAGGAGGTAGGGTTACAGGCCATAAGCTCAACTCTCAGAAGTGGGTATGCATGGGAGGCAGATGTCTGCTACCCACTCGGACATGCGAGTGGGAACCTAGCTACACTCTGATGAAGAAGGACTTTGGAAATCGCTGTATTCAACTCAGATACACGTGGGTTCAGGCACAACGATTCCACTTGCTTTTCTCACAACCTTTCCCTGCCACTAACATGAGGACGTTAGCAGCTCCTTCTACAGTCAAGCAGGATGCGGGAGGGTTGTGCCCTGTCCTTAGCTCTCACAGGGAAGCATGTCTTGAAGCCAGCTGTCAACTAGCTGCATACTTATGGCAGGGTGAAGGTAGCAGTATTCTGAGACAGGAGGTTCCCAGATTACCACTCTACTGCACCTGGAGATACCCTCCAGGTCTGCATTGTTAACTTGCGTCTCAGAAGCCTCTGGCAAACGTCTCTGGTGAAGACGTGCGAAACTCACTCTGCAGGCAGTGTGGAACTGTGTGGGACTGAGGGTGAGCTCAACTCTCAGAAGTAAGATGTTTTTGGACAAGGCGTTCAACTACCTACTCACGTATGGAACTTAGTATGTAGCACCAGTCTACCCCAGGAATTACTAGGAAATCGCTTGATTGAGCTTGGAGGCACTCGTCTTGTGTGCCGGGAGATTCCAGTTACCTCTCCCAACACTTGCGTCAAGCAGCGAGCCTAGGCCTTTTGGAAGCGAAAGGTAGCGGCAGGCACGATGTAGGGTTACAGGCCATGAGCTCAACTCTCAGAAGTGTGTATGCATGGGAGGCAGATGTCTGCTACCCACTCGGACATGGGAGTTGGAACCTAGCTACACTCCTATTGAAGAAGGATGTTGGAAATCGCTGTATTCAACTCAGATACACGGGAGTTCAGGCCCAATGCTTACACATGCTTTTCCCACAACCTATCCCAGCCACTAACATAAGGAGGTTAGCAGGTACGTCTACAGTCAGGCAGGATGCGGGAGGGTTCTGCCCTGTCCTCAACTCTCACAGGGAAGCATGCCTAGAAGCCAGCTCTCAACTAGCTGCATTCTTATGACAGTGTGAAGGTAGCAGTATTCTGAGTAAGGAGGTTCCCAGATTGCCACACTCCGGCACCTGGAGATACCCTCCAGATCTGCATTGTTCACTTGCGTCTCAGAGGCCTCTGGCAAAAGTCTCTGGTGAAGACGTGGGAAACTCACTCTGCAGGCAGTGTGGAACTGTGAGGGACTGAGGGTGAGCTCAACTCTCGGAAGTAAGATGATTTTGGACAAGGCGTTCAACTACCTTCTCACATATGGAACTTAGTATGTAGCACCAGTCTACCCCAGGAATTACTGGGAAATCGCTGGATTGAGCTTGGAGGCACTAGTCTTGTGTGCCGGCAGATTCCAGTTACCTCTCCCAACACTTCGGTGAAGCAGCGAGCCTAGGCCTTTTGGAAGCGAAAGGTAGCTGCAGGCAGGAGGTAGGGTTACAGGCCATAAGCTCAACTCTCAGAAGTGGGTATGCATGGGAGGCAGATGTCTGCTACCCACTCTGACATGCGTGTGGGAACCTAGCTACACTCTGATGAAGAAGGACTTTGGAAATCGCTGTATTCAACTCAGATACACGTGGGTTCAGGCACAACGATTCCACATGCTTTTCTCACAACCTTTCCCTGCCACTAACATGAGGACGTTAGCAGCTCCTTCTACAGTCAAGCAGGATGCGGGAGGGTTGTGCCCTGTCCTTAGCTCTCACAGGGAAGCATGCCTTGAAGCCAGCTGTCAACTAGCTGCATTCTTATGGCAGGGTGAAGGTAGCAGTATTCTGAGACAGGAGGTTCCCAGATTACCACTCTACTGCACCTGGAGATACCCTCCAGGTCTGCATTGTTAACTTGCGTCTCAGAAGCCTCTGGCAAACGTCTCTGGTGAAGACGTGCGAAACTCACTCTGCAGGCAGTGTGGAACTGTGTGGGACTGAGGGTGAGCTCAACTCTCAGAAGTAAGATGTTTTTGGACAAGGCGTTCAACTACCTACTCACGTATGGAACTTAGTATGTAGCACCAGTCTACCCCAGGAATTACTAGGAAATCGCTTGATTGAGCTTGGAGGCACTTGTCTTGTGTGCCGGGAGATTCCAGTTACCTCTCCCAACACTTGCGTCAAGCAGCGAGCCTAGGCCTTTTGGAAGCGAAAGGTAGCGGCAGGCACGATGTAGGGTTACAGGCCATGAGCTCAACTCTCAGAAGTGTGTATGCATGGGAGGCAGATGTCTGCTTCCCACTCGGACATGGGAGTTGGAACCTAGCTACACTCCTATTGAAGAAGGATGTTGGAAATCGCTGTATTCAACTCAGATACACGGGAGTTCAGGCCCAATGCTTACACATGCTTTTTCCCACAACCTATCCCAGCCACTAACATAAGGAGGTTAGCAGGTACGTCTACAGTCAGGCAGGATGCGGGAGGGTTCTGCCCTGTCCTCAACTCTCACAGGGAAGCATGCCTAGAAGCCAGCTCTCAATTAGCTGCATTCTTATGACAGTGTGAAGGTAGCAGTATTCTGAGTAAGGAGGTTCCCAGATTGCCACACTCCGGCACCTGGAGATACCCTCCAGATCTGCATTGTTAACTTGCGTCTCAGAGGCCTCTGGCAAAAGTCTCTGGTGAAGACGTGGGAAACTCACTCTGCAGGCAGTGTGGAACTGTGAGGGACTGAGGGTGAGCTCATCTCTCAGAAGTAAGATGATTTTGGACAAGGCGTTCAGCTACCTTCTCACATATGGAACTTAGTATGTAGCACCAGTCTACCCCAGGAATTACTGGGAAATCGCTGGATTGAGCTTGGAGGCACTAGTCTTGTGTGCCGGGAGATTCCAGTTACCTCTCCCAACACTTCGGTGAAGCAGCGAGCCTAGGCCTTTTGGAAGCGAAAGGTAGCTGCAGGCAGGAGGTAGGGTTACAGGCCATAAGCTCAACTCTCAGAAGTGGGTATGCATGGGAGGCAGATGTCTGCTACCCACTCGGACATGCGAGTGGGAACCTAGCTACACTCTGATGAAGAAGGACTTTGGAAATCGCTGTATTCAACTCAGATACACGTGGGTTCAGGCACAACGATTCCACATGCTTTTCTCACAACCTTTCCCTGCCACTAACATGAGGACGTTAGCAGCTACTTCTACAGTCAAGCAGGATGCGGGAGGGTTGTGCCCTGTCCTTAGCTCTCACAGGGAAGCATGCCTTGAAGCCAGCTGTCAACTAGTTGCATTCTTATGGCAGGGTGAAGGTAGCAGTATTCTGAGACAGGAGGTTCCCAGAATACCACTCTACTGCACCTGGAGATACCGTCCAGGTCTGCATTGTTAACTTGCGTCTCATAGCCTCTGGCAAACGTCTCTGTTGAAGACGTGCGAAACTCACTCTGCAGGCAGTGTGGAACTGTGAGGGACTGAGCTGAGCTTAACTCTCAGAAGTAAGATGATTTTGGACAAGGCGTTCAGCTACCTTCTCTCATATGGAACTTAGTATGTAGCACCAGTCTACCCCAGGAATTACTGGGAAATCGCTGGATTGAGCTTGGAGGCACTAGTCTTGTGTGCCGGCAGATTCCAGTTACCTCTTCCAACACTTCGGTGAAGCAGCGAGCCTAGGCCTTTTGGAAGCGAAAGGTAGCTGCAGGCAGGAGGTAGGGTTACAGGCCATAAGCTCAACTCTCAGAAGTGGGTATGCATGGGAGGCAGATGTCTGCTACCCACTCGGACATGCGAGTGGGAACCTAGCTACACTCTGATGAAGAAGGACTTTGGAAATCGCTGTATTCAACTCAGATACACGTGGGTTCAGGCACAACGATTCCACTTGCTTTTCTCTCAACCTTTCCCTGCCACTAACATGAGGACGTTAGCAGCTCCTTCTACAGTCAAGCAGGATGCGGGAGGGTTGTGCCCTCTCCTTAGCTCTCACAGGGAAGCATGTCTTGAAGCCAGCGGTCAACTAGCTGCATACTTATGGCAGGGTGAAGGTAGCAGTATTCTGAGACAGGAGGTTCCCAGATTACCACTCTACTGCACCTGGAGATACCCTCCAGGTCTGCATTGTTAACTTGCGTCTCAGAAGCCTCTGGCAAACGTCTCTGGTGAAGACGTGCGAAACTCACTCTGCAGGCAGTGTGGAACTGTGTGGGACTGAGGGTGAGCTCAACTCTCAGAAGTAAGATGTTTTTGGACAAGGCCTTCAACTACCTACTCACGTATGGAACTTAGTATGTAGCACCAGTCTACCCCAGGAATTACTAGGAAATCGCTTGATTGAGCTTGGAGGCACTCGTCTTGTGTGCCGGGAGATTCCAGTTACCTCTCCCAACACTTGCGTCAAGCAGCGAGCCTAGGCCTTTTGGAAGCGAAAGGTAGCGGCAGGCACGATGTAGGGTTACAGGCCATGAGCTCAACTCTCAGAAGTGTGTATGCATGGGAGGCAGATGTCTGCTACCCACTCGGACATGGGAGTTGGAACCTAGCTACACTCCTATTGAAGAAGGATGTTGGAAATCGCTGTATTCAACTCAGATACACGGGAGTTCAGGCCCAATGCTTACACATGCTTTTCCCACAACCTATCCCAGCCACTAACATAAGGAGGTTAGCAGGTACGTCTACAGTCAGGCAGGATGCGGGAGGGTTCTGCCCTGTCCTCAACTCTCACAGGGAAGCATGCCTAGAAGCCAGCTCTCAACTAGCTGCATTCTTATGACAGTGTGAAGGTAGCAGTATTCTGAGTAAGGAGGTTCCCAGATTGCCACACTCCGGCACCTGGAGATACCCTCCAGATCTGCATTGTTAACTTGCGTCTCAGAGGCCTCTGGCAAAAGTCTCTGGTGAAGACGTGGGAAACTCACTCTGCAGGCAGTGTGGAACTGTGAGGGACTGAGGGTGAGCTCAACTCTCAGAAGTAAGATGATTTTGGACAAGGCGTTCAGCTACCTTCTCACATATGGAACTTAGTATGTAGCACCAGTCTACCCCAGGAATTACTGGGAAATCGCTGGATTGAGCTTGGAGGCACTAGTCTTGTGTGCCGGCAGATTCCAGTTACCTCTCCCAACACTTCGGTGAAGCAGCGAGCCTAGGCCTTTTGGAAGCGAAAGGTAGCTGCAGGCAGGAGGTAGGGTTACAGGCCATAAGCTCAACTCTCAGAAGTGGGTATGCATGGGAGGCAGATGTCTGCTACCCACTCGGACATGCGAGTGGGAACCTAGCTACACTCTGATGAAGAAGGACTTTGGAAATCGCTGTATTCAACTCAGATACACGTGGGTTCAGGCACAACGATTCCACATGCTTTTCTCACAACCTTTCCCTGCCACTAACATGAGGACGTTAGCAGCTCCTTCTACAGTCAAGCAGGATGCGGGAGGGTTGTGCCCTGTCCTTAGCTCTCACAGGGAAGCATGCCTTGAAGCCAGCTGTCAACTAGCTGCATTCTTATGGCAGGGTGAAGGTAGCAGTATTCTGAGACAGGAGGTTCCCAGAATACCACTCTACTGCACCTGGAGATACCGTCCAGGTCTGCATTGTTAACTTGCGTCTCATAGCCTCTGGCAAACGTCTCTGTTGAAGACGTGAGAAACTCACTCTGCAGGCAGTGTGGAACTGTGAGGGACTGAGCTGAGCTTAACTCTCAGAAGTAAGATGATTTTGGACAAGGCGTTCAGCTACCTTCTCTCATATGGAACTTAGTATGTAGCACCAGTCTACCCCAGGAATTACTGGGAAATCGCTGGATTGAGCTTGGAGGCACTAGTCTTGTGTGCCGGCAGATTCCAGTTACCTCTCCCAACACTTCGGTGAAGCAGCGAGCCTAGGCCTTTTGGAAGCGAAAGGTAGCTGCAGGCAGGAGGTAGGGTTACAGGCCATAAGCTCAACTCTCAGAAGTGGGTATGCATGGGAGGCAGATGTCTGCTACCCACTCGGACATGCGAGTGGGAACCTAGCTACACTCTGATGAAGAAGGACTTTGGAAATCGCTGTATTCAACTCAGATACACGTGGGTTCAGGCACAACGATTCCACTTGCTTTTCTCACAACCTTTCCCTGCCACTAACATGAGGACGTTAGCAGCTCCTTCTACAGTCAAGCAGGATGCGGGAGGGTTGTGCCCTGTCCTTAGCTCTCACAGGGAAGCATGCCTTGAAGCCAGCGGTCAACTAGCTGCATTCTTATGGCAGGGTGAAGGTAGCAGTATTCTGAGACAGGAGGTTCCCAGAATACCACTCTACTGCACCTGGAGATACCGTCCAGGTCTGCATTGTTAACTTGCGTCTCATAGCCTCTGGCAAACGTCTCTGTTGAAGACGTGAGAAACTCACTCTGCAGGCAGTGTGGAACTGTGAGGGACTGAGCTGAGCTTAACTCTCAGAAGTAAGATGATTTTGGACAAGGCGTTCAGCTACCTTCTCTCATATGGAACTTAGTATGTAGCACCAGTCTACCTCAGGAATTACTGGGAAATCGCTGGATTGAGCTTGGAGGCACTAGTCTTGTGTGCCGGCAGATTCCAGTTACCTCTCCCAACACTTCGGTGAAGCAGCGAGCCTAGGCCTTTTGGAAGCGAAAGGTAGCTGCAGGCAGGAGGTAGGGTTACAGGCCATAAGCTCAACTCTCAGAAGTGGGTATGCATGGGAGGCAGATGTCTGCTACCCACTCGGACATGCGAGTGGGAACCTAGCTACACTCTGATGAAGAAGGACTTTGGAAATCGCTGTATTCAACTCAGATACACGTGGGTTCAGGCACAACGATTCCACTTGCTTTTCTCACAACCTTTCCCTGCCACTAACATGAGGACGTTAGCAGCTCCTTCTACAGTCAAGCAGGATGCGGGAGGGTTGTGCCCTGTCCTTAGCTCTCACAGGGAAGCATGTCTTGAAGCCAGCTGTCAACTAGCTGCATACTTATGGCAGGGTGAAGGTAGCAGTATTCTGAGACAGGAGGTTCCCAGATTACCACTCTACTGCACCTGGAGATACCCTCCAGGTCTGCATTGTTAACTTGCGTCTCAGAAGCCTCTGGCAAACGTCTCTGGTGAAGACGTGCGAAACTCACTCTGCAGGCAGTGTGGAACTGTGTGGGACTGAGGGTGAGCTCAACTCTCAGAAGTAAGATGTTTTTGGACAAGGCGTTCAACTACCTACTCACGTATGGAACTTAGTATGTAGCACCAGTCTACCCCAGGAATTACTAGGAAATCGCTTGATTGAGCTTGGAGGCACTCGTCTTGTGTGCCGGGAGATTCCAGTTACCTCTCCCAACACTTGCGTCAAGCAGCGAGCCTAGGCCTTTTGGAAGCGAAAGGTAGCGGCAGGCACGATGTAGGGTTACAGGCCATGAGCTCAACTCTCAGAAGTGTGTATGCATGGGAGGCAGATGTCTGCTACCCACTCGGACATGGGAGTTGGAACCTAGCTACACTCCTATTGAAGAAGGATGTTGGAAATCGCTGTATTCAACTCAGATACACGGGAGTTCAGGCCCAATGCTTACACATGCTTTTCCCACAACCTATCCCAGCCACTAACATAAGGAGGTTAGCAGGTACGTCTACAGTCAGGCAGGATGCGGGAGGGTTCTGCCCTGTCCTCAACTCTCACAGGGAAGCATGCCTAGAAGCCAGCTCTCAACTAGCTGCATTCTTATGACAGTGTGAAGGTAGCAGTATTCTGAGTAAGGAGGTTCCCAGATTGCCACACTCCGGCACCTGGAGATACCCTCCAGATCTGCATTGTTCACTTGCGTCTCAGAGGCCTCTGGCAAAAGTCTCTGGTGAAGACGTGGGAAACTCACTCTGCAGGCAGTGTGGAACTGTGAGGGACTGAGGGTGAGCTCAACTCTCGGAAGTAAGATGATTTTGGACAAGGCGTTCAACTACCTTCTCACATATGGAACTTAGTATGTAGCACCAGTCTACCCCAGGAATTACTGGGAAATCGCTGGATTGAGCTTGGAGGCACTAGTCTTGTGTGCCGGCAGATTCCAGTTACCTCTCCCAACACTTCGGTGAAGCAGCGAGCCTAGGCCTTTTGGAAGCGAAAGGTAGCTGCAGGCAGGAGGTAGGGTTACAGGCCATAAGCTCAACTCTCAGAAGTGGGTATGCATGGGAGGCAGATGTCTGCTACCCACTCTGACATGCGTGTGGGAACCTAGCTACACTCTGATGAAGAAGGACTTTGGAAATCGCTGTATTCAACTCAGATACACGTGGGTTCAGGCACAACGATTCCACATGCTTTTCTCACAACCTTTCCCTGCCACTAACATGAGGACGTTAGCAGCTCCTTCTACAGTCAAGCAGGATGCGGGAGGGTTGTGCCCTGTCCTTAGCTCTCACAGGGAAGCATGCCTTGAAGCCAGCTGTCAACTAGCTGCATTCTTATGGCAGGGTGAAGGTAGCAGTATTCTGAGACAGGAGGTTCCCAGATTACCACTCTACTGCACCTGGAGATACC
Organism: Canis lupus baileyi; assembly: GCF_048164855.1. NCBI lineage: Eukaryota > Metazoa > Chordata > Mammalia > Carnivora > Canidae > Canis > Canis lupus. The sequence goes on from NC_132852.1 coordinate 63,795,922, forward strand.
CTCCAGGTCTGCATTGTTAACTTGCGTCTCAGAAGCCTCTGGCAAACGTCTCTGGTGAAGACGTGCGAAACTCACTCTGCAGGCAGTGTGGAACTGTGTGGGACTGAGGGTGAGCTCAACTCTCAGAAGTAAGATGTTTTTGGACAAGGCGTTCAACTACCTACTCACGTATGGAACTTAGTATGTAGCACCAGTCTACCCCAGGAATTACTAGGAAATCGCTTGATTGAGCTTGGAGGCACTTGTCTTGTGTGCCGGGAGATTCCAGTTACCTCTCCCAACACTTGCGTCAAGCAGCGAGCCTAGGCCTTTTGGAAGCGAAAGGTAGCGGCAGGCACGATGTAGGGTTACAGGCCATGAGCTCAACTCTCAGAAGTGTGTATGCATGGGAGGCAGATGTCTGCTTCCCACTCGGACATGGGAGTTGGAACCTAGCTACACTCCTATTGAAGAAGGATGTTGGAAATCGCTGTATTCAACTCAGATACACGGGAGTTCAGGCCCAATGCTTACACATGCTTTTTCCCACAACCTATCCCAGCCACTAACATAAGGAGGTTAGCAGGTACGTCTACAGTCAGGCAGGATGCGGGAGGGTTCTGCCCTGTCCTCAACTCTCACAGGGAAGCATGCCTAGAAGCCAGCTCTCAATTAGCTGCATTCTTATGACAGTGTGAAGGTAGCAGTATTCTGAGTAAGGAGGTTCCCAGATTGCCACACTCCGGCACCTGGAGATACCCTCCAGATCTGCATTGTTAACTTGCGTCTCAGAGGCCTCTGGCAAAAGTCTCTGGTGAAGACGTGGGAAACTCACTCTGCAGGCAGTGTGGAACTGTGAGGGACTGAGGGTGAGCTCATCTCTCAGAAGTAAGATGATTTTGGACAAGGCGTTCAGCTACCTTCTCACATATGGAACTTAGTATGTAGCACCAGTCTACCCCAGGAATTACTGGGAAATCGCTGGATTGAGCTTGGAGGCACTAGTCTTGTGTGCCGGGAGATTCCAGTTACCTCTCCCAACACTTCGGTGAAGCAGCGAGCCTAGGCCTTTTGGAAGCGAAAGGTAGCTGCAGGCAGGAGGTAGGGTTACAGGCCATAAGCTCAACTCTCAGAAGTGGGTATGCATGGGAGGCAGATGTCTGCTACCCACTCGGACATGCGAGTGGGAACCTAGCTACACTCTGATGAAGAAGGACTTTGGAAATCGCTGTATTCAACTCAGATACACGTGGGTTCAGGCACAACGATTCCACATGCTTTTCTCACAACCTTTCCCTGCCACTAACATGAGGACGTTAGCAGCTACTTCTACAGTCAAGCAGGATGCGGGAGGGTTGTGCCCTGTCCTTAGCTCTCACAGGGAAGCATGCCTTGAAGCCAGCTGTCAACTAGCTGCATTCTTATGGCAGGGTGAAGGTAGCAGTATTCTGAGACAGGAGGTTCCCAGAATACCACTCTACTGCACCTGGAGATACCGTCCAGGTCTGCATTGTTAACTTGCGTCTCATAGCCTCTGGCAAACGTCTCTGTTGAAGACGTGCGAAACTCACTCTGCAGGCAGTGTGGAACTGTGAGGGACTGAGCTGAGCTTAACTCTCAGAAGTAAGATGATTTTGGACAAGGCGTTCAGCTACCTTCTCTCATATGGAACTTAGTATGTAGCACCAGTCTACCCCAGGAATTACTGGGAAATCGCTGGATTGAGCTTGGAGGCACTAGTCTTGTGTGCCGGCAGATTCCAGTTACCTCTTCCAACACTTCGGTGAAGCAGCGAGCCTAGGCCTTTTGGAAGCGAAAGGTAGCTGCAGGCAGGAGGTAGGGTTACAGGCCATAAGCTCAACTCTCAGAAGTGGGTATGCATGGGAGGCAGATGTCTGCTACCCACTCGGACATGCGAGTGGGAACCTAGCTACACTCTGATGAAGAAGGACTTTGGAAATCGCTGTATTCAACTCAGATACACGTGGGTTCAGGCACAACGATTCCACTTGCTTTTCTCTCAACCTTTCCCTGCCACTAACATGAGGACGTTAGCAGCTCCTTCTACAGTCAAGCAGGATGCGGGAGGGTTGTGCCCTCTCCTTAGCTCTCACAGGGAAGCATGTCTTGAAGCCAGCGGTCAACTAGCTGCATACTTATGGCAGGGTGAAGGTAGCAGTATTCTGAGACAGGAGGTTCCCAGATTACCACTCTACTGCACCTGGAGATACCCTCCAGGTCTGCATTGTTAACTTGCGTCTCAGAAGCCTCTGGCAAACGTCTCTGGTGAAGACGTGCGAAACTCACTCTGCAGGCAGTGTGGAACTGTGTGGGACTGAGGGTGAGCTCAACTCTCAGAAGTAAGATGTTTTTGGACAAGGCCTTCAACTACCTACTCACGTATGGAACTTAGTATGTAGCACCAGTCTACCCCAGGAATTACTAGGAAATCGCTTGATTGAGCTTGGAGGCACTCGTCTTGTGTGCCGGGAGATTCCAGTTACCTCTCCCAACACTTGCGTCAAGCAGCGAGCCTAGGCCTTTTGGAAGCGAAAGGTAGCGGCAGGCACGATGTAGGGTTACAGGCCATGAGCTCAACTCTCAGAAGTGTGTATGCATGGGAGGCAGATGTCTGCTACCCACTCGGACATGGGAGTTGGAACCTAGCTACACTCCTATTGAAGAAGGATGTTGGAAATCGCTGTATTCAACTCAGATACACGGGAGTTCAGGCCCAATGCTTACACATGCTTTTCCCACAACCTATCCCAGCCACTAACATAAGGAGGTTAGCAGGTACGTCTACAGTCAGGCAGGATGCGGGAGGGTTCTGCCCTGTCCTCAACTCTCACAGGGAAGCATGCCTAGAAGCCAGCTCTCAACTAGCTGCATTCTTATGACAGTGTGAAGGTAGCAGTATTCTGAGTAAGGAGGTTCCCAGATTGCCACACTCCGGCACCTGGAGATACCCTCCAGATCTGCATTGTTAACTTGCGTCTCAGAGGCCTCTGGCAAAAGTCTCTGGTGAAGACGTGGGAAACTCACTCTGCAGGCAGTGTGGAACTGTGAGGGACTGAGGGTGAGCTCAACTCTCAGAAGTAAGATGATTTTGGACAAGGCGTTCAGCTACCTTCTCACATATGGAACTTAGTATGTAGCACCAGTCTACCCCAGGAATTACTGGGAAATCGCTGGATTGAGCTTGGAGGCACTAGTCTTGTGTGCCGGCAGATTCCAGTTACCTCTCCCAACACTTCGGTGAAGCAGCGAGCCTAGGCCTTTTGGAAGCGAAAGGTAGCTGCAGGCAGGAGGTAGGGTTACAGGCCATAAGCTCAACTCTCAGAAGTGGGTATGCATGGGAGGCAGATGTCTGCTACCCACTCGGACATGCGAGTGGGAACCTAGCTACACTCTGATGAAGAAGGACTTTGGAAATCGCTGTATTCAACTCAGATACACGTGGGTTCAGGCACAACGATTCCACATGCTTTTCTCACAACCTTTCCCTGCCACTAACATGAGGACGTTAGCAGTTCCTTCTACAGTCAAGCAGGATGCGGGAGGGTTGTGCCCTGTCCTTAGCTCTCACAGGGAAGCATGCCTTGAAGCCAGCTGTCAACTAGCTGCATTCTTATGGCAGGGTGAAGGTAGCAGTATTCTGAGACAGGAGGTTCCCAGAATACCACTCTACTGCACCTGGAGATACCGTCCAGGTCTGCATTGTTAACTTGCGTCTCATAGCCTCTGGCAAACGTCTCTGTTGAAGACGTGAGAAACTCACTCTGCAGGCAGTGTGGAACTGTGAGGGACTGAGCTGAGCTTAACTCTCAGAAGTAAGATGATTTTGGACAAGGCGTTCAGCTACCTTCTCTCATATGGAACTTAGTATGTAGCACCAGTCTACCCCAGGAATTACTGGGAAATCGCTGGATTGAGCTTGGAGGCACTAGTCTTGTGTGCCGGCAGATTCCAGTTACCTCTCCCAACACTTCGGTGAAGCAGCGAGCCTAGGCCTTTTGGAAGCGAAAGGTAGCTGCAGGCAGGAGGTAGGGTTACAGGCCATAAGCTCAACTCTCAGAAGTGGGTATGCATGGGAGGCAGATGTCTGCTACCCACTCGGACATGCGAGTGGGAACCTAGCTACACTCTGATGAAGAAGGACTTTGGAAATCGCTGTATTCAACTCAGATACACGTGGGTTCAGGCACAACGATTCCACTTGCTTTTCTCACAACCTTTCCCTGCCACTAACATGAGGACGTTAGCAGCTCCTTCTACAGTCAAGCAGGATGCGGGAGGGTTGTGCCCTGTCCTTAGCTCTCACAGGGAAGCATGCCTTGAAGCCAGCGGTCAACTAGCTGCATACTTATGGCAGGGTGAAGGTAGCAGTATTCTGAGACAGGAGGTTCCCAGATTACCACTCTACTGCACCTGGAGATACCCTCCAGGTCTGCATTGTTAACTTGCGTCTCAGAAGCCTCTGGCAAACGTCTCTGGTGAAGACGTGCGAAACTCACTCTGCAGGCAGTGTGGAACTGTGTGGGACTGAGGGTGAGCTCAACTCTCAGAAGTAAGATGTTTTTGGACAAAGCCTTCAACTACCTACTCACGTATGGAACTTAGTATGTAGCACCAGTCTACCCCAGGAATTACTAGGAAATCGCTTGATTGAGCTTGGAGGCACTCGTCTTGTGTGCCGGGAGATTCCAGTTACCTCTCCCAACACTTGCGTCAAGCAGCGAGCCTAGGCCTTTTGGAAGCGAAAGGTAGCGGCAGGCACGATGTAGGGTTACAGGCCATGAGCTCAACTCTCAGAAGTGTGTATGCATGGGAGGCAGATGTCTGCTACCCACTCGGACATGGGAGTTGGAACCTAGCTACACTCCTATTGAAGAAGGATGTTGGAAATCGCTGTATTCAACTCAGATACACGGGAGTTCAGGCCCAATGCTTACACATGCTTTTCCCACAACCTATCCCAGCCACTAACATAAGGAGGTTAGCAGGTACGTCTACAGTCAGGCAGGATGCGGGAGGGTTCTGCCCTGTCCTCAACTCTCACAGGGAAGCATGCCTAGAAGCCAGCTCTCAACTAGCTGCATTCTTATGACAGTGTGAAGGTAGCAGTATTCTGAGTAAGGAGGTTCCCAGATTGCCACACTCCGGCACCTGGAGATACCCTCCAGATCTGCATTGTTAACTTGCGTCTCAGAGGCCTCTGGCAAAAGTCTCTGGTGAAGACGTGGGAAACTCACTCTGCAGGCAGTGTGGAACTGTGAGGGACTGAGGGTGAGCTCAACTCTCGGAAGTAAGATGATTTTGGACAAGGCGTTCAACTACCTTCTCACATATGGAACTTAGTATGTAGCACCAGTCTACCCCAGGAATTACTGGGAAATCGCTGGATTGAGCTTGGAGGCACTAGTCTTGTGTGCCGGCAGATTCCAGTTACCTCTCCCAACACTTCGGTGAAGCAGCGAGCCTAGGCCTTTTGGAAGCGAAAGGTAGCTGCAGGCAGGAGGTAGGGTTACAGGCCATAAGCTCAACTCTCAGAAGTGGGTATGCATGGGAGGCAGATGTCTGCTACCCACTCTGACATGCGAGTGGGAACCTAGCTACACTCTGATGAAGAAGGACTTTGGAAATCGCTGTATTCAACTCAGATACACGTGGGTTCAGGCACAACGATTCCACATGCTTTTCTCACAACCTTTCCCTGCCACTAACATGAGGACGTTAGCAGCTCCTTCTACAGTCAAGCAGGATGCGGGAGGGTTGTGCCCTGTCCTTAGCTCTCACAGGGAAGCATGCCTTGAAGCCAGCTGTCAACTAGCTGCATTCTTATGGCAGGGTGAAGGTAGCAGTATTCTGAGACAGGAGGTTCCCAGATTACCACTCTACTGCACCTGGAGATACCCTCCAGGTCTGCATTGTTAACTTGCGTCTCAGAAGCCTCTGGCAAACGTCTCTGGTGAAGACGTGCGAAACTCACTCTGCAGGCAGTGTGGAACTGTGTGGGACTGAGGGTGAGCTCAACTCTCAGAAGTAAGATGTTTTTGGACAAGGCCTTCAACTACCTACTCACGTATGGAACTTAGTATGTAGCACCAGTCTACCCCAGGAATTACTAGGAAATCGCTTGATTGAGCTTGGAGGCACTCGTCTTGTGTGCCGGGAGATTCCAGTTACCTCTCCCAACACTTGCGTCAAGCAGCGAGCCTAGGCCTTTTGGAAGCGAAAGGTAGCGGCAGGCACGATGTAGGGTTACAGGCCATGAGCTCAACTCTCAGAAGTGTGTATGCATGGGAGGCAGATGTCTGCTACCCACTCGGACATGGGAGTTGGAACCTAGCTACACTCCTATTGAAGAAGGATGTTGGAAATCGCTGTATTCAACTCAGATACACGGGAGTTCAGGCCCAATGCTTACACATGCTTTTCCCACAACCTATCCCAGCCACTAACATAAGGAGGTTAGCAGGTACGTCTACAGTCAGGCAGGATGCGGGAGGGTTCTGCCCTGTCCTCAACTCTCACAGGGAAGCATGCCTAGAAGCCAGCTCTCAACTAGCTGCATTCTTATGACAGTGTGAAGGTAGCAGTATTCTGAGTAAGGAGGTTCCCAGATTGCCACACTCCGGCACCTGGAGATACCCTCCAGATCTGCATTGTTAACTTGCGTCTCAGAGGCCTCTGGCAAAAGTCTCTGGTGAAGACGTGGGAAACTCACTCTGCAGGCAGTGTGGAACTGTGAGGGACTGAGTGTGAGCTCAACTCTCAGAAGTAAGATGATTTTGGACAAGGCGTTCAGCTACCTTCTCACATATGGAACTTAGTATGTAGCACCAGTCTACCCCAGGAATTACTGGGAAATCGCTGGATTGAGCTTGGAGGCACTAGTCTTGTGTGCCGGCAGATTCCAGTTACCTCTCCCAACACTTCGGTGAAGCAGGGAGCCTTGGCCTTTTGGAAGCGAAAGGTAGCTGCAGGCAGGAGGTAGGGTTACAGGCCATAAGCTCAACTCTCAGAAGTGGGTATGCATGGGAGGCAGATGTCTGCTACCCACTCTGACATGCGAGTGGGAACCTAGCTACACTCTGATGAAGAAGGACTTTGGAAATCGCTGTATTCAACTCAGATACACGTGGGTTCAGGCACAACGATTCCACATGCTTTTCTCACAACCTTTCCCTGCCACTAACATGAGGACGTTAGCAGCTCCTTCTACAGTCAAGCAGGATGCGGGAGGGTTGTGCCCTGTCCTTAGCTCTCACAGGGAAGCATGCCTTGAAGCCAGCTGTCAACTAGCTGCATTCTTATGGCAGGGTGAAGGTAGCAGTATTCTGAGACAGGAGGTTCCCAGAATACCACTCTACTGCACCTGGAGATACCGTCCAGGTCTGCATTGTTAACTTGCGTCTCATAGCCTCTGGCAAACGTCTCTGTTGAAGACGTGAGAAACTCACTCTGCAGGCAGTGTGGAACTGTGAGGGACTGAGCTGAGCTTAACTCTCAGAAGTAAGATGATTTTGGACAAGGCGTTCAGCTACCTTCTCTCATATGGAACTTAGTATGTAGCACCAGTCTACCCCAGGAATTACTGGGAAATCGCTGGATTGAGCTTGGAGGCACTAGTCTTGTGTGCCGGCAGATTCCAGTTACCTCTCCCAACACTTCGGTGAAGCAGCGAGCCTAGGCCTTTTGGAAGCGAAAGGTAGCTGCAGGCAGGAGGTAGGGTTACAGGCCATAAGCTCAACTCTCAGAAGTGGGTATGCATGGGAGGCAGATGTCTGCTACCCACTCGGACATGCGAGTGGGAACCTAGCTACACTCTGATGAAGAAGGACTTTGGAAATCGCTGTATTCAACTCAGATACACGTGGGTTCAGGCACAACGATTCCACTTGCTTTTCTCACAACCTTTCCCTGCCACTAACATGAGGACGTTAGCAGCTCCTTCTACAGTCAAGCAGGATGCGGGAGGGTTGTGCCCTGTCCTTAGCTCTCACAGGGAAGCATGCCTTGAAGCCAGCGGTCAACTAGCTGCATACTTATGGCAGGGTGAAGGTAGCAGTATTCTGAGACAGGAGGTTCCCAGATTACCACTCTACTGCACCTGGAGATACCCTCCAGGTCTGCATTGTTAACTTGCGTCTCAGAAGCCTCTGGCAAACGTCTCTGGTGAAGACGTGCGAAACTCACTCTGCAGGCAGTGTGGAACTGTGTGGGACTGAGGGTGAGCTCAACTCTCAGAAGTAAGATGTTTTTGGACAAGGCCTTCAACTACCTACTCACGTATGGAACTTAGTATGTACCACCAGTCTACCCCAGGAATTACTAGGAAATCGCTTGATTGAGCTTGGAGGCACTCGTCTTGTGTGCCGGGAGATTCCAGTTACCTCTCCCAACACTTGCGTCAAGCAGCGAGCCTAGGCCTTTTGGAAGCGAAAGGTAGCGGCAGGCACGATGTAGGGTTACAGGCCATGAGCTCAACTCTCAGAAGTGTGTATGCATGGGAGGCAGATGTCTGCTACCCACTCGGACATGGGAGTTGGAACCTAGCTACACTCCTATTGAAGAAGGATGTTGGAAATCGCTGTATTCAACTCAGATACACGGGAGTTCAGGCCCAATGCTTACACATGCTTTTCCCACAACCTATCCCAGCCACTAACATAAGGAGGTTAGCAGGTACGTCTACAGTCAGGCAGGATGCGGGAGGGTTCTGCCCTGTCCTCAACTCTCACAGGGAAGCATGCCTAGAAGCCAGCTCTCAACTAGCTGCATTCTTATGACAGTGTGAAGGTAGCAGTATTCTGAGTAAGGAGGTTCCCAGATTGCCACACTCCGGCACCTGGAGATACCCTCCAGATCTGCATTGTTAACTTGCGTCTCAGAGGCCTCTGGCAAAAGTCTCTGGTGAAGACGTGGGAAACTCACTCTGCAGGCAGTGTGGAACTGTGAGGGACTGAGGGTGAGCTCAACTCTCGGAAGTAAGATGATTTTGGACAAGGCGTTCAACTACCTTCTCACATATGGAACTTAGTATGTAGCACCAGTCTACCCCAGGAATTACTGGGAAATCGCTGGATTGAGCTTGGAGGCACTAGTCTTGTGTGCCGGCAGATTCCAGTTACCTCTCCCAACACTTCGGTGAAGCAGCGAGCCTAGGCCTTTTGGAAGCGAAAGGTAGCTGCAGGCAGGAGGTAGGGTTACAGGCCATAAGCTCAACTCTCAGAAGTGGGTATGCATGGGAGGCAGATGTCTGCTACCCACTCTGACATGCGAGTGGGAACCTAGCTACACTCTGATGAAGAAGGACTTTGGAAATCGCTGTATTCAACTCAGATACACGTGGGTTCAGGCACAACGATTCCACATGCTTTTCTCACAACCTTTCCCTGCCACTAACATGAGGACGTTAGCAGCTCCTTCTACAGTCAAGCAGGATGCGGGAGGGTTGTGCCCTGTCCTTAGCTCTCACAGGGAAGCATGCCTTGAAGCCAGCTGTCAACTAGCTGCATTCTTATGGCAGGGTGAAGGTAGCAGTATTCTGAGACAGGAGGTTCCCAGATTACCACTCTACTGCACCTGGAGATACCCTCCAGGTCTGCATTGTTAACTTGCGTCTCAGAAGCCTCTGGCAAACGTCTCTGGTGAAGACGTGCGAAACTCACTCTGCAGGCAGTGTGGAACTGTGTGGGACTGAGGGTGAGCTCAACTCTCAGAAGTAAGATGTTTTTGGACAAGGCCTTCAACTACCTACTCACGTATGGAACTTAGTATGTAGCACCAGTCTACCCCAGGAATTACTAGGAAATCGCTTGATTGAGCTTGGAGGCACTCGTCTTGTGTGCCGGGAGATTCCAGTTACCTCTCCCAACACTTGCGTCAAGCAGCGAGCCTAGGCCTTTTGGAAGCGAAAGGTAGCGGCAGGCACGATGTAGGGTTACAGGCCATGAGCTCAACTCTCAGAAGTGTGTATGCATGGGAGGCAGATGTCTGCTACCCACTCGGACATGGGAGTTGGAACCTAGCTACACTCCTATTGAAGAAGGATGTTGGAAATCGCTGTATTCAACTCAGATACACGGGAGTTCAGGCCCAATGCTTACACATGCTTTTCCCACAACCTATCCCAGCCACTAACATAAGGAGGTTAGCAGGTACGTCTACAGTCAGGCAGGATGCGGGAGGGTTCTGCCCTGTCCTCAACTCTCACAGGGAAGCATGCCTAGAAGCCAGCTCTCAACTAGCTGCATTCTTATGACAGTGTGAAGGTAGCAGTATTCTGAGTAAGGAGGTTCCCAGATTGCCACACTCCGGCACCTGGAGATACCCTCCAGATCTGCATTGTTAACTTGCGTCTCAGAGGCCTCTGGCAAAAGTCTCTGGTGAAGACGTGGGAAACTCACTCTGCAGGCAGTGTGGAACTGTGAGGGACTGAGTGTGAGCTCAACTCTCAGAAGTAAGATGATTTTGGACAAGGCGTTCAGCTACCTTCTCACATATGGAACTTAGTATGTAGCACCAGTCTACCCCAGGAATTACTGGGAAATCGCTGGATTGAGCTTGGAGGCACTAGTCTTGTGTGCCGGCAGATTCCAGTTACCTCTCCCAACACTTCGGTGAAGCAGGGAGCCTTGGCCTTTTGGAAGCGAAAGGTAGCTGCAGGCAGGAGGTAGGGTTACAGGCCATAAGCTCAACTCTCAGAAGTGGGTATGCATGGGAGGCAGATGTCTGCTACCCACTCTGACATGCGAGTGGGAACCTAGCTACACTCTGATGAAGAAGGACTTTGGAAATCGCTGTATTCAACTCAGATACACGTGGGTTCAGGCACAACGATTCCACATGCTTTTCTCACAACCTTTCCCTGCCACTAACATGAGGACGTTAGCAGCTCCTTCTACAGTCAAGCAGGATGCGGGAGGGTTGTGCCCTGTCCTTAGCTCTCACAGGGAAGCATGCCTTGAAGCCAGCTGTCAACTAGCTGCATTCTTATGGCAGGGTGAAGGTAGCAGTATTCTGAGACAGGAGGTTCCCAGAATACCACTCTACTGCACCTGGAGATACCGTCCAGGTCTGCATTGTTAACTTGCGTCTCATAGCCTCTGGCAAACGTCTCTGTTGAAGACGTGAGAAACTCACTCTGCAGGCAGTGTGGAACTGTGAGGGACTGAGCTGAGCTTAACTCTCAGAAGTAAGATGATTTTGGACAAGGCGTTCAGCTACCTTCTCTCATATGGAACTTAGTATGTAGCACCAGTCTACCCCAGGAATTACTGGGAAATCGCTGGATTGAGCTTGGAGGCACTAGTCTTGTGTGCCGGCAGATTCCAGTTACCTCTCCCAACACTTCGGTGAAGCAGCGAGCCTAGGCCTTTTGGAAGCGAAAGGTAGCTGCAGGCAGGAGGTAGGGTTACAGGCCATAAGCTCAACTCTCAGAAGTGGGTATGCATGGGAGGCAGATGTCTGCTACCCACTCGGACATGCGAGTGGGAACCTAGCTACACTCTGATGAAGAAGGACTTTGGAAATCGCTGTATTCAACTCAGATACACGTGGGTTCAGGCACAACGATTCCACTTGCTTTTCTCACAACCTTTCCCTGCCACTAACATGAGGACGTTAGCAGCTCCTTCTACAGTCAAGCAGGATGCGGGAGGGTTGTGCCCTGTCCTTAGCTCTCACAGGGAAGCATGCCTTGAAGCCAGCAGTCAACTAGCTGCATACTTATGGCAGGGTGAAGGTAGCAGTATTCTGAGACAGGAGGTTCCCAGATTACCACTCTACTGCACCTGGAGATACCCTCCAGGTCTGCATTGTTAACTTGCGTCTCAGAAGCCTCTGGCAAACGTCTCTGGTGAAGACGTGCGAAACTCACTCTGCAGGCAGTGTGGAACTGTGTGGGACTGAGGGTGAGCTCAACTCTCAGAAGTAAGATGTTTTTGGACAAGGCGTTCAACTACCTACTCACGTATGGAACTTAGTATGTAGCACCAGTCTACCCCAGGAATTACTAGGAAATCGCTTGATTGAGCTTGGAGGCACTCGTCTTGTGTGCCGGGAGATTCCAGTTACCTCTCCCAACACTTGCGTCAAGCAGCGAGCCTAGGCCTTTTGGAAGCGAAAGGTAGCGGCAGGCACGATGTAGGGTTACAGGCCATGAGCTCAACTCTCAGAAGTGTGTATGCATGGGAGGCAGATGTCTGCTACCCACTCGGACATGGGAGTTGGAACCTAGCTACACTCCTATTGAAGAAGGATGTTGGAAATCGCTGTATTCAACTCAGATACACGGGAGTTCAGGCCCAATGCTTACACATGCTTTTCCCACAACCTATCCCAGCCACTAACATAAGGAGGTTAGCAGGTACGTCTACAGTCAGGCAGGATGCGGGAGGGTTCTGCCCTGTCCTCAACTCTCACAGGGAAGCATGCCTAGAAGCCAGCTCTCAACTAGCTGCATTCTTATGACAGTGTGAAGGTAGCAGTATTCTGAGTAAGGAGGTTCCCAGATTGCCACACTCCGGCACCTGGAGATACCCTCCAGATCTGCATTGTTAACTTGCGTCTCAGAGGCCTCTGGCAAAAGTCTCTGGTGAAGACGTGGGAAACTCACTCTGCAGGCAGTGTGGAACTGTGAGGGACTGAGGGTGAGCTCAACTCTCGGAAGTAAGATGATTTTGGACAAGGCGTTCAACTACCTTCTCACATATGGAACTTAGTATGTAGCACCAGTCTACCCCAGGAATTACTGGGAAATCGCTGGATTGAGCTTGGAGGCACTAGTCTTGTGTGCCGGCAGATTCCAGTTACCTCTCCCAACACTTCGGTGAAGCAGCGAGCCTAGGCCTTTTGGAAGCGAAAGGTAGCTGCAGGCAGGAGGTAGGGTTACAGGCCATAAGCTCAACTCTCAGAAGTGGGTATGCATGGGAGGCAGATGTCTGCTACCCACTCTGACATGCGAGTGGGAACCTAGCTACACTCTGATGAAGAAGGACTTTGGAAATCGCTGTATTCAACTCAGATACACGTGGGTTCAGGCACAACGATTCCACATGCTTTTCTCACAACCTTTCCCTGCCACTAACATGAGGACGTTAGCAGCTCCTTCTACAGTCAAGCAGGATGCGGGAGGGTTGTGCCCTGTCCTTAGCTCTCACAGGGAAGCATGCCTTGAAGCCAGCTGTCAACTAGCTGCATTCTTATGGCAGGGTGAAGGTAGCAGTATTCTGAGACAGGAGGTTCCCAGATTACCACTCTACTGCACCTGGAGATACCCTCCAGGTCTGCATTGTTAACTTGCGTCTCAGAAGCCTCTGGCAAACGTCTCTGGTGAAGACGTGCGAAACTCACTCTGCAGGCAGTGTGGAACTGTGTGGGACTGAGGGTGAGCTCAACTCTCAGAAGTAAGATGTTTTTGGACAAGGCCTTCAACTACCTACTCACGTATGGAACTTAGTATGTAGCACCAGTCTACCCCAGGAATTACTAGGAAATCGCTTGATTGAGCTTGGAGGCACTCGTCTTGTGTGCCGGGAGATTCCAGTTACCTCTCCCAACACTTGCGTCAAGCAGCGAGCCTAGGCCTTTTGGAAGCGAAAGGTAGCGGCAGGCACGATGTAGGGTTACAGGCCATGAGCTCAACTCTCAGAAGTGTGTATGCATGGGAGGCAGATGTCTGCTACCCACTCGGACATGGGAGTTGGAACCTAGCTACACTCCTATTGAAGAAGGATGTTGGAAATCGCTGTATTCAACTCAGATACACGGGAGTTCAGGCCCAATGCTTACACATGCTTTTCCCACAACCTATCCCAGCCACTAACATAAGGAGGTTAGCAGGTACGTCTACAGTCAGGCAGGATGCGGGAGGGTTCTGCCCTGTCCTCAACTCTCACAGGGAAGCATGCCTAGAAGCCAGCTCTCAACTAGCTGCATTCTTATGACAGTGTGAAGGTAGCAGTATTCTGAGTAAGGAGGTTCCCAGATTGCCACACTCCGGCACCTGGAGATACCCTCCAGATCTGCATTGTTAACTTGCGTCTCAGAGGCCTCTGGCAAAAGTCTCTGGTGAAGACGTGGGAAACTCACTCTGCAGGCAGTGTGGAACTGTGAGGGACTGAGTGTGAGCTCAACTCTCAGAAGTAAGATGATTTTGGACAAGGCGTTCAGCTACCTTCTCACATATGGAACTTAGTATGTAGCACCAGTCTACCCCAGGAATTACTGGGAAATCGCTGGATTGAGCTTGGAGGCACTAGTCTTGTGTGCCGGCAGATTCCAGTTACCTCTCCCAACACTTCGGTGAAGCAGGGAGCCTTGGCCTTTTGGAAGCGAAAGGTAGCTGCAGGCAGGAGGTAGGGTTACAGGCCATAAGCTCAACTCTCAGAAGTGGGTATGCATGGGAGGCAGATGTCTGCTACCCACTCTGACATGCGAGTGGGAACCTAGCTACACTCTGATGAAGAAGGACTTTGGAAATCGCTGTATTCAACTCAGATACACGTGGGTTCAGGCACAACGATTCCACATGCTTTTCTCACAACCTTTCCCTGCCACTAACATGAGGACGTTAGCAGCTCCTTCTACAGTCAAGCAGGATGCGGGAGGGTTGTGCCCTGTCCTTAGCTCTCACAGGGAAGCATGCCTTGAAGCCAGCTGTCAACTAGCTGCATTCTTATGGCAGGGTGAAGGTAGCAGTATTCTGAGACAGGAGGTTCCCAGAATACCACTCTACTGCACCTGGAGATACCGTCCAGGTCTGCATTGTTAACTTGCGTCTCATAGCCTCTGGCAAACGTCTCTGTTGAAGACGTGAGAAACTCACTCTGCAGGCAGTGTGGAACTGTGAGGGACTGAGCTGAGCTTAACTCTCAGAAGTAAGATGATTTTGGACAAGGCGTTCAGCTACCTTCTCTCATATGGAACTTAGTATGTAGCACCAGTCTACCCCAGGAATTACTGGGAAATCGCTGGATTGAGCTTGGAGGCACTAGTCTTGTGTGCCGGCAGATTCCAGTTACCTCTCCCAACACTTCGGTGAAGCAGCGAGCCTAGGCCTTTTGGAAGCGAAAGGTAGCTGCAGGCAGGAGGTAGGGTTACAGGCCATAAGCTCAACTCTCAGAAGTGGGTATGCATGGGAGGCAGATGTCTGCTACCCACTCGGACATGCGAGTGGGAACCTAGCTACACTCTGATGAAGAAGGACTTTGGAAATCGCTGTATTCAACTCAGATACACGTGGGTTCAGGCACAACGATTCCACTTGCTTTTCTCACAACCTTTCCCTGCCACTAACATGAGGACGTTAGCAGCTCCTTCTACAGTCAAGCAGGATGCGGGAGGGTTGTGCCCTGTCCTTAGCTCTCACAGGGAAGCATGCCTTGAAGCCAGCGGTCAACTAGCTGCATACTTATGGCAGGGTGAAGGTAGCAGTATTCTGAGACAGGAGGTTCCCAGATTACCACTCTACTGCACCTGGAGATACCCTCCAGGTCTGCATTGTTAACTTGCGTCTCAGAAGCCTCTGGCAAACGTCTCTGGTGAAGACGTGCGAAACTCACTCTGCAGGCAGTGTGGAACTGTGTGGGACTGAGGGTGAGCTCAACTCTCAGAAGTAAGATGTTTTTGGACAAGGCGTTCAACTACCTACTCACGTATGGAACTTAGTATGTAGCACCAGTCTACCCCAGGAATTACTAGGAAATCGCTTGATTGAGCTTGGAGGCACTCGTCTTGTGTGCCGGGAGATTCCAGTTACCTCTCCCAACACTTGCGTCAAGCAGCGAGCCTAGGCCTTTTGGAAGCGAAAGGTAGCGGCAGGCACGATGTAGGGTTACAGGCCATGAGCTCAACTCTCAGAAGTGTGTATGCATGGGAGGCAGATGTCTGCTACCCACTCGGACATGGGAGTTGGAACCTAGCTACACTCCTATTGAAGAAGGATGTTGGAAATCGCTGTATTCAACTCAGATACACGGGAGTTCAGGCCCAATGCTTACACATGCTTTTCCCACAACCTATCCCAGCCACTAACATAAGGAGGTTAGCAGGTACGTCTACAGTCAGGCAGGATGCGGGAGGGTTCTGCCCTGTCCTCAACTCTCACAGGGAAGCATGCCTAGAAGCCAGCTCTCAACTAGCTGCATTCTTATGACAGTGTGAAGGTAGCAGTATTCTGTGTAAGGAGGTTCCCAGATTGCCACACTCCGGCACCTGGAGATACCCTCCAGATCTGCATTGTTAACTTGCGTCTCAGAGGCCTCTGGCAAAAGTCTCTGGTGAAGACGTGGGAAACTCACTCTGCAGGCAGTGTGGAACTGTGAGGGACTGAGGGTGAGCTCAACTCTCGGAAGTAAGATGATTTTGGACAAGGCGTTCAACTACCTTCTCACATATGGAACTTAGTATGTAGCACCAGTCTACCCCAGGAATTACTGGGAAATCGCTGGATTGAGCTTGGAGGCACTAGTCTTGTGTGCCGGCAGATTCCAGTTACCTCTCCCAACACTTCGGTGAAGCAGCGAGCCTAGGCCTTTTGGAAGCGAAAGGTAGCTGCAGGCAGGAGGTAGGGTTACAGGCCATAAGCTCAACTCTCAGAAGTGGGTATGCATGGGAGGCAGATGTCTGCTACCCACTCTGACATGCGAGTGGGAACCTAGCTACACTCTGATGAAGAAGGACTTTGGAAATCGCTGTATTCAACTCAGATACACGTGGGTTCAGGCACAACGATTCCACATGCTTTTCTCACAACCTTTCCCTGCCACTAACATGAGGACGTTAGCAGCTCCTTCTACAGTCAAGCAGGATGCGGGAGGGTTGTGCCCTGTCCTTAGCTCTCACAGGGAACCATGCCTTGAAGCCAGCTGTCAACTAGCTGCATTCTTATGGCAGGGTGAAGGTAGCAGTATTCTGAGACAGGAGGTTCCCAGATTACCACTCTACTGCACCTGGAGATACCCTCCAGGTCTGCATTGTTAACTTGCGTCTCAGAAGCCTCTGGCAAACGTCTCTGGTGAAGACGTGCGAAACTCACTCTGCAGGCAGTGTGGAACTGTGTGGGACTGAGGGTGAGCTCAACTCTCAGAAGTAAGATGTTTTTGGACAAGGCCTTCAACTACCTACTCACGTATGGAACTTAGTATGTAGCACCAGTCTACCCCAGGAATTACTAGGAAATCGCTTGATTGAGCTTGGAGGCACTCGTCTTGTGTGCCGGGAGATTCCAGTTACCTCTCCCAACACTTGCGTCAAGCAGCGAGCCTAGGCCTTTTGGAAGCGAAAGGTAGCGGCAGGCACGATGTAGGGTTACAGGCCATGAGCTCAACTCTCAGAAGTGTGTATGCATGGGAGGCAGATGTCTGCTACCCACTCGGACATGGGAGTTGGAACCTAGCTACACTCCTATTGAAGAAGGATGTTGGAAATCGCTGTATTCAACTCAGATACACGGGAGTTCAGGCCCAATGCTTACACATGCTTTTCCCACAACCTATCCCAGCCACTAACATAAGGAGGTTAGCAGGTACGTCTACAGTCAGGCAGGATGCGGGAGGGTTCTGCCCTGTCCTCAACTCTCACAGGGAAGCATGCCTAGAAGCCAGCTCTCAACTAGCTGCATTCTTATGACAGTGTGAAGGTAGCAGTATTCTGAGTAAGGAGGTTCCCAGATTGCCACACTCCGGCACCTGGAGATACCCTCCAGATCTGCATTGTTAACTTGCGTCTCAGAGGCCTCTGGCAAAAGTCTCTGGTGAAGACGTGGGAAACTCACTCTGCAGGCAGTGTGGAACTGTGAGGGACTGAGTGTGAGCTCAACTCTCAGAAGTAAGATGATTTTGGACAAGGCGTTCAGCTACCTTCTCACATATGGAACTTAGTATGTAGCACCAGTCTACCCCAGGAATTACTGGGAAATCGCTGGATTGAGCTTGGAGGCACTAGTCTTGTGTGCCGGCAGATTCCAGTTACCTCTCCCAACACTTCGGTGAAGCAGGGAGCCTTGGCCTTTTGGAAGCGAAAGGTAGCTGCAGGCAGGAGGTAGGGTTACAGGCCATAAGCTCAACTCTCAGAAGTGGGTATGCATGGGAGGCAGATGTCTGCTACCCACTCTGACATGCGAGTGGGAACCTAGCTACACTCTGATGAAGAAGGACTTTGGAAATCGCTGTATTCAACTCAGATACACGTGGGTTCAGGCACAACGATTCCACATGCTTTTCTCACAACCTTTCCCTGCCACTAACATGAGGACGTTAGCAGCTCCTTCTACAGTCAAGCAGGATGCGGGAGGGTTGTGCCCTGTCCTTAGCTCTCACAGGGAAGCATGCCTTGAAGCCAGCTGTCAACTAGCTGCATTCTTATGGCAGGGTGAAGGTAGCAGTATTCTGAGACAGGAGGTTCCCAGAATACCACTCTACTGCACCTGGAGATACCGTCCAGGTCTGCATTGTTAACTTGCGTCTCATAGCCTCTGGCAAACGTCTCTGTTGAAGACGTGAGAAACTCACTCTGCAGGCAGTGTGGAACTGTGAGGGACTGAGCTGAGCTTAACTCTCAGAAGTAAGATGATTTTGGACAAGGCGTTCAGCTACCTTCTCTCATATGGAACTTAGTATGTAGCACCAGTCTACCCCAGGAATTACTGGGAAATCGCTGGATTGAGCTTGGAGGCACTAGTCTTGTGTGCCGGCAGATTCCAGTTACCTCTCCCAACACTTCGGTGAAGCAGCGAGCCTAGGCCTTTTGGAAGCGAAAGGTAGCTGCAGGCAGGAGGTAGGGTTACAGGCCATAAGCTCAACTCTCAGAAGTGGGTATGCATGGGAGGCAGATGTCTGCTACCCACTCGGACATGCGAGTGGGAACCTAGCTACACTCTGATGAAGAAGGACTTTGGAAATCGCTGTATTCAACTCAGATACACGTGGGTTCAGGCACAACGATTCCACTTGCTTTTCTCACAACCTTTCCCTGCCACTAACATGAGGACGTTAGCAGCTCCTTCTACAGTCAAGCAGGATGCGGGAGGGTTGTGCCCTGTCCTTAGCTCTCACAGGGAAGCATGCCTTGAAGCCAGCAGTCAACTAGCTGCATACTTATGGCAGGGTGAAGGTAGCAGTATTCTGAGACAGGAGGTTCCCAGATTACCACTCTACTGCACCTGGAGATACCCTCCAGGTCTGCATTGTTAACTTGCGTCTCAGAAGCCTCTGGCAAACGTCTCTGGTGAAGACGTGCGAAACTCACTCTGCAGGCAGTGTGGAACTGTGTGGGACTGAGGGTGAGCTCAACTCTCAGAAGTAAGATGTTTTTGGACAAGGCGTTCAACTACCTACTCACGTATGGAACTTAGTATGTAGCACCAGTCTACCCCAGGAATTACTAGGAAATCGCTTGATTGAGCTTGGAGGCACTCGTCTTGTGTGCCGGGAGATTCCAGTTACCTCTCCCAACACTTGCGTCAAGCAGCGAGCCTAGGCCTTTTGGAAGCGAAAGGTAGCGGCAGGCACGATGTAGGGTTACAGGCCATGAGCTCAACTCTCAGAAGTGTGTATGCATGGGAGGCAGATGTCTGCTACCCACTCGGACATGGGAGTTGGAACCTAGCTACACTCCTATTGAAGAAGGATGTTGGAAATCGCTGTATTCAACTCAGATACACGGGAGTTCAGGCCCAATGCTTACACATGCTTTTCCCACAACCTATCCCAGCCACTAACATAAGGAGGTTAGCAGGTACGTCTACAGTCAGGCAGGATGCGGGAGGGTTCTGCCCTGTCCTCAACTCTCACAGGGAAGCATGCCTAGAAGCCAGCTCTCAACTAGCTGCATTCTTATGACAGTGTGAAGGTAGCAGTATTCTGAGTAAGGAGGTTCCCAGATTGCCACACTCCGGCACCTGGAGATACCCTCCAGATCTGCATTGTTAACTTGCGTCTCAGAGGCCTCTGGCAAAAGTCTCTGGTGAAGACGTGGGAAACTCACTCTGCAGGCAGTGTGGAACTGTGAGGGACTGAGGGTGAGCTCAACTCTCGGAAGTAAGATGATTTTGGACAAGGCGTTCAACTACCTTCTCACATATGGAACTTAGTATGTAGCACCAGTCTACCCCAGGAATTACTGGGAAATCGCTGGATTGAGCTTGGAGGCACTAGTCTTGTGTGCCGGCAGATTCCAGTTACCTCTCCCAACACTTCGGTGAAGCAGCGAGCCTAGGCCTTTTGGAAGCGAAAGGTAGCTGCAGGCAGGAGGTAGGGTTACAGGCCATAAGCTCAACTCTCAGAAGTGGGTATGCATGGGAGGCAGATGTCTGCTACCCACTCTGACATGCGAGTGGGAACCTAGCTACACTCTGATGAAGAAGGACTTTGGAAATCGCTGTATTCAACTCAGATACACGTGGGTTCAGGCACAACGATTCCACATGCTTTTCTCACAACCTTTCCCTGCCACTAACATGAGGACGTTAGCAGCTCCTTCTACAGTCAAGCAGGATGCGGGAGGGTTGTGCCCTGTCCTTAGCTCTCACAGGGAAGCATGCCTTGAAGCCAGCTGTCAACTAGCTGCATTCTTATGGCAGGGTGAAGGTAGCAGTATTCTGAGACAGGAGGTTCCCAGATTACCACTCTACTGCACCTGGAGATACCCTCCAGGTCTGCATTGTTAACTTGCGTCTCAGAAGCCTCTGGCAAACGTCTCTGGTGAAGACGTGCGAAACTCACACTGCAGGCAGTGTGGAACTGTGTGGGACTGAGGGTGAGCTCAACTCTCAGAAGTAAGATGTTTTTGGACAAGGCCTTCAACTACCTACTCACGTATGGAACTTAGTATGTAGCACCAGTCTACCCCAGGAATTACTAGGAAATCGCTTGATTGAGCTTGGAGGCACTCGTGTGCCGGGAGATTCCAGTTACCTCTCCCAACACTTGCGTCAAGCAGCGAGCCTAGGCCTTTTGGAAGCGAAAGGTAGCGGCAGGCACGATGTAGGGTTACAGGCCATGAGCTCAACTCTCAGAAGTGTGTATGCATGGGAGGCAGATGTCTGCTACCCACTCGGACATGGGAGTTGGAACCTAGCTACACTCCTATTGAAGAAGGATGTTGGAAATCGCTGTATTCAACTCAGATACACGGGAGTTCAGGCCCAATGCTTACACATGCTTTTCCCACAACCTATCCCAGCCACTAACATAAGGAGGTTAGCAGGTACGTCTACAGTCAGGCAGGATGCGGGAGGGTTCTGCCCTGTCCTCAACTCTCACAGGGAAGCATGCCTAGAAGCCAGCTCTCAACTAGCTGCATTCTTATGACAGTGTGAAGGTAGCAGTATTCTGAGTAAGGAGGTTCCCAGATTGCCACACTCCGGCACCTGGAGATACCCTCCAGATCTGCATTGTTAACTTGCGTCTCAGAGGCCTCTGGCAAAAGTCTCTGGTGAAGACGTGGGAAACTCACTCTGCAGGCAGTGTGGAACTGTGAGGGACTGAGTGTGAGCTCAACTCTCAGAAGTAAGATGATTTTGGACAAGGCGTTCAGCTACCTTCTCACATATGGAACTTAGTATGTAGCACCAGTCTACCCCAGGAATTACTGGGAAATCGCTGGATTGAGCTTGGAGGCACTAGTCTTGTGTGCCGGCAGATTCCAGTTACCTCTCCCAACACTTCGGTGAAGCAGGGAGCCTTGGCCTTTTGGAAGCGAAAGGTAGCTGCAGGCAGGAGGTAGGGTTACAGGCCATAAGCTCAACTCTCAGAAGTGGGTATGCATGGGAGGCAGATGTCTGCTACCCACTCTGACATGCGAGTGGGAACCTAGCTACACTCTGATGAAGAAGGACTTTGGAAATCGCTGTATTCAACTCAGATACACGTGGGTTCAGGCACAACGATTCCACATGCTTTTCTCACAACCTTTCCCTGCCACTAACATGAGGACGTTAGCAGCTCCTTCTACAGTCAAGCAGGATGCGGGAGGGTTGTGCCCTGTCCTTAGCTCTCACAGGGAAGCATGCCTTGAAGCCAGCTGTCAACTAGCTGCATTCTTATGGCAGGGTGAAGGTAGCAGTATTCTGAGACAGGAGGTTCCCAGAATACCACTCTACTGCACCTGGAGATACCGTCCAGGTCTGCATTGTTAACTTGCGTCTCATAGCCTCTAGCAAACGTCTCTGTTGAAGACGTGAGAAACTCACTCTGCAGGCAGTGTGGAACTGTGAGGGACTGAGCTGAGCTTAACTCTCAGAAGTAAGATGATTTTGGACAAGGCGTTCAGCTACCTTCTCTCATATGGAACTTAGTATGTAGCACCAGTCTACCCCAGGAATTACTGGGAAATCGCTGGATTGAGCTTGGAGGCACTAGTCTTGTGTGCCAGCAGATTCCAGTTACCTCTCCCAACACTTCGGTGAAGCAGCGAGCCTAGGCCTTTTGGAAGCGAAAGGTAGCTGCAGGCAGGAGGTAGGGTTACAGGCCATAAGCTCAACTCTCAGAAGTGGGTATGCATCGGAGGCAGATGTCTGCTACCCACTCTGACATGCGAGTGGGAACCTAGCTACACTCTGATGAAGAAGGACTTTGGAAATCGCTGTATTCAACTCAGATACACGTGGGTTCAGGCACAACGATTCCACATGCTTTTCTCACAACCTTTCCCTGCCACTAACATGAGGACGTTAGCAGTTCCTTCTACAGTCAAGCAGGATGCGGGAGGGTTGTGCCCTGTCCTTAGCTCTCACAGGGAAGCATGCCTTGAAGCCAGCTGTCAACTAGCTGCATTCTTATGGCAGGGTGAAGGTAGCAGTATTCTGAGACAGGAGGTTCCCAGAATACCACTCTACTGCACCTGGAGATACCGTCCAGGTCTGCATTGTTAACTTGCGTCTCATAGCCTCTGGCAAACGTCTCTGTTGAAGACGTGAGAAACTCACTCTGCAGGCAGTGTGGAACTGTGAGGGACTGAGCTGAGCTTAACTCTCAGAAGTAAGATGATTTTGGACAAGGCGTTCAGCTACCTTCTCACATATGGAACTTAGTATGTAGCACCAGTCTACCCCAGGAATTACTAGGAAATCGCTTGATTGAGCTTGGAGGCACTCGTCTTGTGTGCCGGGAGACTCCAGCTACCTCTCCCAACACTTGCGTCAAGCAGCGAGCCTAGGCATTTTGGAAGCGAAAGGTAGCGGCAGGCAGGATGTTGGGTTACAGGCCATAAGCTCAACTGTCAGAAGTGTGTATGCATGCATGGGTGGCAGATGTCTGCTACCCACTCGGACATGGGAGTTGGAACCTAGCTACACTCCTATTGAAGAAGGACTTTGGAAATCGCTGTATTCAACTCAGATACACGTGGGTTCAGGCACAACGATTCCACATGCTTTTCTCACAACCTTTCCCTGCCACTAACATGAGGACGTTAGCAGCTCCTTCTACAGTCAAGCAGGATGCGGGAGGGTTGTGCCCTGTCCTTAGCTCTCACAGGGAAGCATACCTTGAAGCCAGCTGTCAACTAGCTGCATACTTATGGCAGTGTGAAGGTAGCAGTATTCTGAGTCAGGAGGTTCCCAGATTACCACTCTACTGCACCTGGAGATACCCTCCAGGTCTGCATTGTTAACTTGCGTCTCAGAAGCCTGTGGCAAACGTCTCTGGTGAAGACCTGCGAAACTCACTCTGTAGGCAGTGTGGAACTGTGAGGGACTGAGGGTGAGCTCAACTCTCAGAAGTAAGATGGTTTTGGACAAGGCGTTCAGCTACCTTCTCACGTATGGAACTTAGTATGTAGCACCAGTCTACCACACGAATTACTAGGCAATCACTGGAATGAGCTTGGAGGCACTAGTCTTGTGTGCTGGGAGATTCCAATTACCTCTCCCAACACTTCCGTCAAACAGGGAGCCTAGGCCTTTTAGAAGTGAAAGGAACCAGCAGGCTGGATGGGGAGGTACAGGCCTTAAGCTCAACTCTCAGAAGTGTGTATGCAGGGGAGACAGATGTCTGCTTCCCACTCTGACATGGGAGTTGGAAACTACCTACACTCTGATTGAAGAAGGCCATTGGAAATCGCTGTATTCAACTCAGATACACAGGAGTTCAGGCCCAATGCTTACACATGCTTTTCCCGCAACCTCTCTCAGCCACTAACATTAGGATGTTAGCAGCTGCGCCTACAGTCAGGCAGGATGCGGGAGGGTTCTCCCCTGTCCTCAGGACTCCCAGGGAAGCATGCCTAGAAGCCAGCTCTCAACTAGCTGCATTCTTATGGCAGTGTGAAGGTAGCAGTATTCTGAGTAAGGAGGTTCCCAGATTACCAGTCTACTGCACCTGGAGATACCCTCCAGGTCTGCATTGTTAACTTGCGTCTCAGAAGCCTCTGGCAAACGTCTCTGGTGAAGACGTCCGAAACTCACTCTGCAGGCAGTGTGGAACTGTGAGGGACTGAGGGTGAGCTCAACTCTCAGAAGTAAGATGTTTTTGGACAAGGCGTTCAACTACCTACTAACGTATGGAACTTAGTATGTAGCACCAGTCTACCCCAGGAATTACTAGGAAATCGCTTGATTGAGCTTGGAGGCACTCGTCTTGTGTGCCGGCAGATTCCAGTTACCTCTCCCAACACTTGCGTCAAGCAGCGAGCCTAGGCATTTTGGAAGCGAAAGCTAGCTGCAGGCAGGAGGTAGGGATACAGGCCATAAGCTCAACTCTCAGAAGTGTGTATGCATGGGAGGCAGATGCCTGCTACCCACTCGTATATGCGAGTGGGAACCTACTACACTCTGATGAAAAAGGACTTTGAAATCGCTGTATTCAACTCAGATACACAGGAGTTCAGGCCCAATGCTTACACATGCTTTTCCCGCAACCTCTCTCAGCCACTAACATTAGGATGTTAGCAGCTGCGCCTACAGTCAGGCAGGATGCGGGTGCGTTCTGCCCTGTCCTCAGCACTCCCAGGGAAGCATGCCTAGAAGCCAGCTCTCAACTAGCTGCATTCTTATGGCAGTGTGAAGGTAGCAGTATTCTGAGTCAGGAGGTTCCAAGATTACCACTCTACTGCACCTGGAGATACCCTCCAGGTCTACATTGTTAACTTGCGTCTCAGAAGCCTGTGGCAAACGTCTCTGGTGAAGACCTGCGACCTCACTCTGCAGGCAGTGTGGAACTGTGAGGGACTGAGGGTGAGCTCAACTCTCAGCAGTAAGATGATTTTGGACAAGGCGTTCAGCTACCTTCTCACGTATGGAACTTAGTATGTAGCACCAGTCTACCACACGAATTACTAGGAAATCGCTGGAATGAGCTTGGAGGCACTAGTCTTGTGTGCCGGGAGATTCCAATTACCTCTCCCAACACTTCCGTCAAACAGCGAGCCTAGGCCTTTTAGAAGTGAAAGGAACCAGCAGGCTGGATGGGGAGGTACAGGCCTTAAGCTCAACTCTCAGAAGTGTGTATGCAGGGGAGACAGATGTCTGCTACCCACTCTGATATGGGAGTTGGAAACTACCTACACTCTGATTGAAGAAGGCCGTTGGAAATCGCTGTATTCAACTCAGATACACAGAAGTTCAGGCCCAATGCTTACACATGCTTTTCCCGCAACCTCTCTCAGCCACTAACTTTAGGATGTTAGCAGCTGCGCCTACAGTCAGGCAGGATGCGGGTGGGTTCTGCCCTGTCCTCAGCACTCCCAGGGAAGCATGCCTAGAAGCCAGCTCTCAACTAGCTGCATTCTTATGGCAGTGTGAAGGTAGCAGTATTCTGAGTCAGGAGGTTCCAAGATTACCACTCTACTGCACCTGGAGATACCCTCCAGGTCTGCATTGTTAACTTGCGTCTCAGAAGCCTGTGGCAAACGTCTCTGGTGAAGACCTGCGAAACTCACTCTGTAGGCAGTGTGGAACTGTGAGGGACTGAGGGTGAGCTCAACTCTCAGAAGTAAGATGGTTTTGGACAAGGCGTTCAGCTACCTTCTCACGTATGGAACTTAGTATGTAGCACCAGTCTACCACACGAATTACTAGGCAATCACTGGAATGAGCTTGGAGGCACTAGTCTTGTGTGCTGGGAGATTCCAATTACCTCTCCCAACACTTCCGTCAAACAGGGAGCCTAGGCCTTTTAGAAGTGAAAGGAACCAGCAGGCTGGATGGGGAGGTACAGGCCTTAAGCTCAACTCTCAGAAGTGTGTATGCAGGGGAGACAGATGTCTGCTTCCCACTCTGACATGGGAGTTGGAAACTACCTACACTCTGATTGAAGAAGGCCATTGGAAATCGCTGTATTCAACTCAGATACACAGGAGTTCAGGCCCAATGCTTACACATGCTTTTCCCGCAACCTCTCTCAGCCACTAACATTAGGATGTTAGCAGCTGCGCCTACAGTCAGGCAGGATGCGGGTGGGTTCTCCCCTGTCCTCAGGACTCCCAGGGAAGCATGCCTAGAAGCCAGCTCTCAACTAGCTGCATTCTTATGGCAGTGTGAAGGTAGCAGTATTCTGAGTAAGGAGGTTCCCAGATTACCAGTCTACTGCACCTGGAGATACCCTCCAGGTCTGCATTGTTAACTTGCGTCTCAGAAGCCTCTGGCAAACGTCTCTGGTGAAGACGTCCGAAACTCACTCTGCAGGCAGTGTGGAACTGTGAGGGACTGAGGGTGAGCTCAACTCTCAGAAGTAAGATGTTTTTGGACAAGGCGTTCAACTACCTAATCACGTATGGAACTTAGTATGTAGCACCAGTCTACCCAAGGAATTACTAGGAAATCGCTTGATTGAGCTTGGAGGCACTCGTCTTGTGTGCCGGCAGATTCCAGTTACCTCTCCCAACACTTGCGTCAAGCAGCGAGCCTAGGCATTTTGGAAGCGAAAGCTAGCTGCAGGCAGGAGGTAGGGATACAGGCCATAAGCTCAACTCTCAGAAGTGTGTATGCATGGGAGGCAGATGCCTGCTACCCACTCGTATATGCGAGTGGGAACCTACTACACTCTGATGAAAAAGGACTTTGAAATCGCTGTATTCAACTCAGATACACAGGAGTTCAGGCCCAATGCTTACACATGCTTTTCCCGCAACCTCTCTCAGCCACTAACATTAGGATGTTAGCAGCTGCGCCTACAGTCAGGCAGGATGCGGGTGCGTTCTGCCCTGTCCTCAGCACTCCCAGGGAAGCATGCCTAGAAGCCAGCTCTCAACTAGCTGCATTCTTATGGCAGTGTGAAGGTAGCAGTATTCTGAGTCAGGAGGTTCCAAGATTACCACTCCACTGCACCTGGAGATACCCTCCAGGTCTGCATTGTTAACTTGCGTCTCAGAAGCCTGTGGCAAACGTCTCTGGTGAAGACCTGCGAAACTCACTCTGCAGGCAGTGTGGAACTGTGAGGGACTGAGGGTGAGCTCAACCCTCAGAAGTAAGATGGTTTTGGACAAGGCGTTCAGCTACCTTCTCACGTATGGAACTTAGTATGTACCACCAGTCTACCACACGAATTACTAGGAAATCGCTGGAATGAGCTTGGAGGCACTAGTCTTGTGTGCCGGGAGATTCCAATTACCTCTCCCAACACTTCCGTCAAACAGCGAGCCTAGGCCTTTAGAAGTGAAAGGAACCAGCAGGCTGGATGGGGAGGTACAGGCCTTAAGCTCAACTCTCAGAAGTGTGTATGCAGGGGAGACAGATGTCTGCTTCCCACTCTGACATGGGAGTTGGAAACTACCTACACTCTGATTGAAGAAGGCCATTGGAAATCGCTGTATTCAACTCAGATACACAGGAGTTCAGGCCCAATGCTTACACATGCTTTTCCCGCAACCTCTCTCAGCCACTAACATTAGGATGTTAGCAGGTGCGCCTACAGTCAGGCAGGATGCGGGTGGGTTCTGCCCTGTCCTCAGCACTCCCAGGGAAGCATGCCTAGAAGCCAGCTCTCAACTAGCTGCATTCTTATGGCAGTGTGAAGGTAGCAGTATTCTAAGTAAGGAGGTTCCCAGATTACCAGTCTACTGCACCTGGAGATACCCTCCAGGTCTGCATTGTTAACTTGCGTCTCAGAAGCCTCTGGCAAACGTCTCTGGTGAAGACGTCCGAAACTCACTCTGCAGGCAGTGTGGAACTGTGAGGGACTGAGGGTGAGCTCAACTCTCAGAAGTAAGATGTTTTTGGACAAGGCGTTCAACTACCTACTCACGTATGGAACTTAGTATGTAGCACCAGTCTACCCCAGGAATTACTAGGAAATCGCTTGATTGAGCTTGGAGGCACTCGTCTTGTGTGCCGGGAGATTCCAGTTACCTCTCCCAACACTTCGGTGAAGCAGCGAGCCTAGGCCTTTTGGAAGCGAAAGCTAGCTGCAGGCAGGATGTTGGGTTACAGGCCATAAGCTCAACTCTCAGAAGTGTGTATGCATGGGTGGCAGATGTCTGCTACCCACTCGGACATGCGAGTGGGAACCTACTACACTCTGATGAAAAAGGACTTTGGAAATCGCTGTATTCAACTCAGATACACGTGGGTTCAGGCACAACGATTCCACATGCTTTTCTCACAACCTTTCCCTGCCACTAACATGAGGACGTTAGCAGCTCCTTCTACAGTCAAGCAGGATGCGGGAGGGTTGTGCCCTGTCCTTAGCTCTCACAGGGAAGCATGTCTTGAAGCCAGCGGTCAACTAGCTGCATACTTATGGCAGGGTCAAGGTAGCTGTATTCTGAGACAGGAGGTTCCCAGATTACCACTCTACTGCACCTGGAGATACCCTCCAGGTCTGCATTGTTAACTTGCGTCTCAGAGGCCTCTGGCAAACGTCTCTGGTGAAGACGTGCGAAACTTACTCTGCAGGCAGTGTGGAACTGTGAGGGACTGAGGGTGAGCTCAACTCTCAGAAGTAAGATGTTTTTGGACAAGGCGTTCAACTACCTACTCACGTATGGAACTTAGTATGTAGCACCAGTCTACCCCAGGAATTACTGGGAAATCGCTGGATTGAGCTTGGAGGCACTAGTCTTGTTGCCGGGAGATTCCAGTTACCTCTCCCAACACTTCGGTGAAGCAGCGAGCCTAGGCCTTTTGGAAGCGAAAGCTAGCTGCAGGCAGGAGGTAGGGATACAGGCCATAAGCTCAACTCTCAGAAGTGTGTATGCATGGGAGGCAGATGTCTGCTACCCACTCGTACATGCGAGTGGGAACCTACTACACTCTGATGAAAAAGGACTTTGGAAATAGCTGTATTCAACTCAGATACACGTGGGTTCAGGCACAACGATTCCACATGCTTTTCTCACAACCTTTCCCTGCCACTAACATGAGGACGTTAGCAGCTCCTTCTACAGTCAAGCAGGATTCGGGAGGGTTGTGCCCTGTCCTTAGCTCTCACAGGGAAGCATACCTTGAAGCCAGCTGTCTACTAGCTGCATACTTATGGAAGGGTGAAGGTAGCAGTATTCTGAGACAGGAGGTTCCCAGATTACCACTCTACTGCACCTGGAGATACCCTCCAGGTCTCCATTGTTAACTTGCGTCTCAGAAGCCTCTGGCAAACGTCTCTGGTGAAAACGTGCGAAACTCACTCTGCAGGCAGTGTGGAACTGTGAGGGACTGAGGGTGAGCTCAACTCTCAGAAGTAAGATGTTTTTGGACAAGGCGTTCAACTACCTACTCACGTATGGAACTTAGTATGTAGCACCAGTCTACCCCAGGAATTACTAGGAAATCGCTTGATTGAGCTTGGAGGCCCTCGTCTTGTGTGCCGGCAGATTCCAGTTACCTCTCCCAACACTTGCGTCAAGCAGCGAGCCTAGGCCTTTTGAAAGCGAAAGCTAGCTGCAGGCAGGAGGTAGGGATACAGGCCATAAGCACAACTCTCAGAAGTGTGTATGCATGGGAGGCAGATGTCTGCTACCCACTCGTACATGCGAGTGGGAACCTACTACACTCTGATGAAAAAGGACTTTGGAAATCGCTGTATTCAACTCAGATACACAGGAGTTCAGGCCCAATGCTTACACATGCTTTTCCCGCAACCTCTCTCAGCCACAAACATTAGGATGTTAGCAGCTGCGCCTACAGTCAGGCAGGATGCGGGTGGGTTCTGCCCTGTCCTCAGCACTCCCAGAGAAGCATGCCTAGAAGCCAGCTCTCAACTAGCTGCATTCTTATAGCAGTGTGAAGGTAGCAGTATTCTGAGTCAGGAGGTTCCAAGATTACCACTCTACTGCACCTGGAGATACCCTCCAGGTCTGCATTGTTAACTTGCGTCTCAGAAGCCTGTGGCAAACGTCTCTGGTGAAGACCTGCGAAACTCACTCTGCAGGCAGTGTGGAACTGTGAGGGACTGAGGGTGAGCTCAACTCTCAGAAGTAAGATGGTTTTGGACAAGGCGTTCAGCTACCGTCTCACGTATGGAACTTAGTATGTAGCACCAGTCTACCACACGAATTACTAGGAAATCGCTGGAATGAGCTTGGAGGCACTAGTCTTGTGTGCCGGGAGATTCCAATTACCTCTCCCAACACTTCCGTCAAACAGCGAGCCTAGGCCTTTTAGAAGTGAAAGGAACCAGCAGGCTGGATGGGGAGGTACAGGCCTTAAGCTCAACTCTCAGAAGTGTGTATGCAGGGGAGACAGATGTCTGCTACCCACTCTGACATGGGAGTTGGAAACTACCTACACTCTGATTGAAGAAGGCCATTGGAAATCGCTGTATTCAACTCAGATACACAGGAGTTCAGGCCCAATGCTTACACATGCTTTTCCCGCAACCTCTCTCAGCCACTAACATTAGGATGTTAGCAGGTGCGCCTACAGTCAGGCAGGATGCGGGTGGGTTCTGCCCTGTCCTCAGCACTCCCAGGGAAGCATGCCTAGAAGCCAGCTCTCAACTAGCTGCATTCTTATGGCAGTGTGAAGGTAGCAGTATTCTAAGTAAGGAGGTTCCCAGATTACCAGTCTACTGCACCTGGAGATACCCTCCAGGTCTGCATTGTTAACTTGCGTCTCAGAAGCCTCTGGCAAACGTCTCTGGTGAAGACGTCCGAAACTCACTCTGCAGGCAGTGTGGAACTGTGAGGGACTGAGGGTGAGCTCAACTCTCAGAAGTAAGATGTTTTTGGACAAGGCGTTCAACTACCTACTCACGTATGGAACTTAGTATGTAGCACCAGTCTACCCCAGGAATTACTAGGAAATCGCTTGATTGAGCTTGGAGGCACTCGTCTTGTGTGCCGGGAGATTCCAGTTACCTCTCCCAACACTTCGGTGAAGCAGCGAGCCTAGGCCTTTTGGAAGCGAAAGCTAGCTGCAGGCAGGATGTTGGGTTACAGGCCATAAGCTCAACTCTCAGAAGTGTGTATGCATGGGTGGCAGATGTCTGCTACCCACTCGGACATGCGAGTGGGAACCTACTACACTCTGATGAAAAAGGACTTTGGAAATCGCTGTATTCAACTCAGATACACGTGGGTTCAGGCACAACGATTCCACATGCTTTTCTCACAACCTTTCCCTGCCACTAACATGAGGACGTTAGCAGCTCCTTCTACAGTCAAGCAGGATGCGGGAGGGTTGTGCCCTGTCCTTAGCTCTCACAGGGAAGCATACCTTGAAGCCAGCGGTCAACTAGCTGCATACTTATGGAAGGGTGAAGGTAGCAGTATTCTGAGACAGGAGGTTCCCAGATTACCACTCTACTGCACCTGGAGATACCCTCCAGGTCTGCATTGTTAACTTGCGTCTCAGAAGCCTCTGGCAAACGTCTCTGGTGAAGACGTGCGAAACTCACTCTGCAGGCAGTGTGGAACTGTGTGGGACTGAGGGTGAGCTCAACTCTCAGAAGTAAGATGTTTTTGGACAAGGCCTTCAACTACCTACTCACGTATGGAACTTAGTATGTAGCACCAGTCTACCCCAGGAATTACTAGGAAATCGCTTGATTGAGCTTGGAGGCACTCGTCTTGTGTGCCGGGAGATTCCAGTTACCTCTCCCAACTCTTGCGTCAAGCAGCGAGCCTAGGCCTTTTGGAAGCGAAAGGTAGCGGCAGGCACGATGTAGGGTTACAGGCCATGAGCTCAACTCTCAGAAGTGTGTATGCATGGGAGGCAGATGTCTGCTACCCACTCGGACATGGGAGTTGGAACCTAGCTACACTCCTATTGAAGAAGGATGTTGGAAATCGCTGTATTCAACTCAGATACACGGGAGTTCAGGCCCAATGCTTACACATGCTTTTCCCACAACCTATCCCAGCCACTAACATAAGGAGGTTAGCAGGTACGTCTACAGTCAGGCAGGATGCGGGAGGGTTCTGCCCTGTCCTCAACTCTCACAGGGAAGCATGCCTAGAAGCCAGCTCTCAACTAGCTGCATTCTTATGACAGTGTGAAGGTAGCAGTATTCTGAGTAAGGAGGTTCCCAGATTGCCACACTCCGGCACCTGGAGATACCCTCCAGATCTGCATTGTTAACTTGCGTCTCAGAGGCCTCTGGCAAAAGTCTCTGGTGAAGACGTGGGAAACTCACTCTGCAGGCAGTGTGGAACTGTGAGGGACTGAGGGTGAGCTCAACTCTCGGAAGTAAGATGATTTTGGACAAGGCGTTCAACTACCTTCTCACATATGGAACTTAGTATGTAGCACCAGTCTACCCCAGGAATTACTGGGAAATCGCTGGATTGAGCTTGGAGGCACTAGTCTTGTGTGCCGGCAGATTCCAGTTACCTCTCCCAACACTTCGGTGAAGCAGCGAGCCTAGGCCTTTTGGAAGCGAAAGGTAGCTGCAGGCAGGAGGTAGGGTTACAGGCCATAAGCTCAACTCTCAGAAGTGGGTATGCATGGGAGGCAGATGTCTGCTACCCACTCTGACATGCGAGTGGGAACCTAGCTACACTCTGATGAAGAAGGACTTTGGAAATCGCTGTATTCAACTCAGATACACGTGGGTTCAGGCACAACGATTCCACATGCTTTTCTCACAACCTTTCCCTGCCACTAACATGAGGACGTTAGCAGCTCCTTCTACAGTCAAGCAGGATGCGGGAGGGTTGTGCCCTGTCCTTAGCTCTCACAGGGAAGCATGCCTTGAAGCCAGCTGTCAACTAGCTGCATTCTTATGGCAGGGTGAAGGTAGCAGTATTCTGAGACAGGAGGTTCCCAGATTACCACTCTACTGCACCTGGAGATACCCTCCAGGTCTGCATTGTTAACTTGCGTCTCAGAAGCCTCTGGCAAACGTCTCTGGTGAAGACGTGCGAAACTCACACTGCAGGCAGTGTGGAACTGTGTGGGACTGAGGGTGAGCTCAACTCTCAGAAGTAAGATGTTTTTGGACAAGGCCTTCAACTACCTACTCACGTATGGAACTTAGTATGTAGCACCAGTCTACCCCAGGAATTACTAGGAAATCGCTTGATTGAGCTTGGAGGCACTCGTCTTGTGTGCCGGGAGATTCCAGTTACCTCTCCCAACACTTGCGTCAAGCAGCGAGCCTAGGCCTTTTGGAAGCGAAAGGTAGCGGCAGGCACGATGTAGGGTTACAGGCCATGAGCTCAACTCTCAGAAGTGTGTATGCATGGGAGGCAGATGTCTGCTACCCACTCGGACATGGGAGTTGGAACCTAGCTACACTCCTATTGAAGAAGGATGTTGGAAATCGCTGTATTCAACTCAGATACACGGGAGTTCAGGCCCAATGCTTACACATGCTTTTCCCACAACCTATCCCAGCCACTAACATAAGGAGGTTAGCAGGTACGTCTACAGTCAGGCAGGATGCGGGAGGGTTCTGCCCTGTCCTCAACTCTCACAGGGAAGCATGCCTAGAAGCCAGCTCTCAACTAGCTGCATTCTTATGACAGTGTGAAGGTAGCAGTATTCTGAGTAAGGAGGTTCCCAGATTGCCACACTCCGGCACCTGGAGATACCCTCCAGATCTGCATTGTTAACTTGCGTCTCAGAGGCCTCTGGCAAAAGTCTCTGGTGAAGACGTGGGAAACTCACTCTGCAGGCAGTGTGGAACTGTGAGGGACTGAGTGTGAGCTCAACTCTCAGAAGTAAGATGATTTTGGACAAGGCGTTCAGCTACCGTCTCACATATGGAACTTAGTATGTAGCACCAGTCTACCCCAGGAATTACTGGGAAATCGCTGGATTGAGCTTGGAGGCACTAGTCTTGTGTGCCGGCAGATTCCAGTTACCTCTCCCAACACTTCGGTGAAGCAGGGAGCCTTGGCCTTTTGGAAGCGAAAGGTAGCTGCAGGCAGGAGGTAGGGTTACAGGCCATAAGCTCAACTCTCAGAAGTGGGTATGCATGGGAGGCAGATGTCTGCTACCCACTCTGACATGCGAGTGGGAACCTAGCTACACTCTGATGAAGAAGGACTTTGGAAATCGCTGTATTCAACTCAGATACACGTGGGTTCAGGCACAACGATTCCACATGCTTTTCTCACAACCTTTCCCTGCCACTAACATGAGGACGTTAGCAGCTCCTTCTACAGTCAAGCAGGATGCGGGAGGGTTGTGCCCTGTCCTTAGCTCTCACAGGGAAGCATGCCTTGAAGCCAGCTGTCAACTAGCTGCATTCTTATGGCAGGGTGAAGGTAGCAGTATTCTGAGACAGGAGGTTCCCAGATTACCACTCTACTGCACCTGGAGATACCCTCCAGGTCTGCATTGTTAACTTGCGTCTCAGAAGCCTCTGGCAAACGTCTCTGGTGAAGACGTGCGAAACTCACTCTGCAGGCAGTGTGGAACTGTGTGGGACTGAGGGTGAGCTCAACTCTCAGAAGTAAGATGTTTTTGGACAAGGCCTTCAACTACCTACTCACGTATGGAACTTAGTATGTAGCACCAGTCTACCCCAGGAATTACTAGGAAATCGCTTGATTGAGCTTGGAGGCACTCGTCTTGTGTGCCGGGAGATTCCAGTTACCTCTCCCAACACTTGCGTCAAGCAGCGAGCCTAGGCCTTTTGGAAGCGAAAGGTAGCGGCAGGCACGATGTAGGGTTACAGGCCATGAGCTCAACTCTCAGAAGTGTGTATGCATGGGAGGCAGATGTCTGCTACCCACTCGGACATGGGAGTTGGAACCTAGCTACACTCCTATTGAAGAAGGATGTTGGAAATCGCTGTATTCAACTCAGATACACGGGAGTTCAGGCCCAATGCTTACACATGCTTTTCCCACAACCTATCCCAGCCACTAACATAAGGAGGTTAGCAGGTACGTCTACAGTCAGGCAGGATGCGGGTGGGTTCTGCCCTGTCCTCAGCACTCCCAGGGAAGCATGCCTAGAAGCCAGCTCTCAACTAGCTGCATTCTTATGGCCGTGTGAAGGTAGCAGTATTCTAAGTAAGGAGGTTCCCAGATTACCAGTCTACTGCACCTGGAGATACCCTCCAGGTCTGCATTGTTAACTTGCGTCTCAGAAGCCTCTGGCAAACGTCTCTGGTGAAGACGTCCGAAACTCACTCTGCAGGCAGTGTGGAACTGTGAGGGACTGAGGGTGAGCTCAACTCTCAGAAGTAAGATGTTTTTGGACAAGGCGTTCAACTACCTACTCACGTATGGAACTTAGTATGTAGCACCAGTCTACCCCAGGAATTACTAGGAAATCGCTTGATTGAGCTTGGAGGCACTCGTCTTGTGTGCCGGGAGATTCCAGTTACCTCTCCCAACACTTCGGTGAAGCAGCGAGCCTAGGCCTTTTGGAAGCGAAAGCTAGCTGCAGGCAGGATGTTGGGTTACAGGCCATAAGCTCAACTCTCAGAAGTGTGTATGCATGGGTGGCAGATGTCTGCTACCCACTCGGACATGCGAGTGGGAACCTACTACACTCTGATGAAAAAGGACTTTGGAAATCGCTGTATTCAAATCAGATACACGTGGGTTCAGGCACAACGATTCCACATGCTTTTCTCACAACCTTTCCCTGCCACTAACATGAGGACGTTAGCAGCTCCTTCTACAGTCAAGCAGGATGCGGGAGGGTTGTGCCCTGTCCTTAGCTCTCACAGGGAAGCATGTCTTGAAGCCAGCGGTCAACTAGCTGCATACTTATGGCAGGGTGAAGGTAGCAGTATTCTGAGACAGGAGGTTCCCAGATTACCACTCTACTGCACCTGGAGATACCCTCCAGGTCTGCATTGTTAACTTGCGTCTCAGAGGCCTCTGGCAAACGTCTCTGGTGAAGACGTGCGAAACTCACTCTGCAGGCAGTGTGGAACTGTGTGGGACTGAGGGTGAGCTCAACTCTCAGCAGTAAGATGATTTTGGACAAGGCGTTCAGCTACCTTCTCACATATGGAACTTAGTATGTAGCACCAGTCTACCCCAGGAATTACTGGGAAATCGCTGGATTGAGCTTGGAGGCACTAGTCTTGTTGCCGGGAGATTCCAGTTACCTCTCCCAATACTTCGGTGAAGCAGCGAGCCTAGGCCTTTTGGAAGCGAAAGCTAGCTGCAGGCAGGAGGTAGGGATACAGGCCATAAGCTCAACTCTCAGAAGTGTGTATGCATGGGAGGCAGATGTCTGCTACCCACTCGTACATGCGAGTGGGAACCTACTACACTCTGATGAAAAAGGACTTTGGAAATCGCTGTATTCAACTCAGATACACGTGGGTTCAGGCACAACGATTCCACATGCTTTTCTCACAACCTTTCCCTGCCACTAACATGAGGACGTTAGCAGCTCCTTCTACAGTCAAGCAGGATGCGGGAGGGTTGTGCCCTGTCCTTAGCTCTCACAGGGAAGCATACCTTGAAGCCAGCTGTCAACTAGCTGCATACTTATGGCAGGGTGAAGGTAGCAGTATTCTGAGACAGGAGGTTCCCAGATTACCACACTACTGCACCTGGAGATACCCTCCAGGTCTGCATTGTTAACTTGCGTCTCAGAAGCCTCTGGCAAACGTCTCTGGTGAAAACGTGCGAAACTCACTCTGCAGGCAGTGTGGAACTGTGAGGGACTGAGGGTTAGCTCAACTCTCAGAAGTAAGATGTTTTTGGACAAGGCGTTCAACTACCTACTCACGTATGGAACTTAGTATGTAGCACCAGTCTACCCCAGGAATTACTAGGAAATCGCTTGATTGAGCTTGGAGGCACTCGTCTTGTGTGCCGGGAGACTCCAGCTACCTCTCCCAACACTTGCGTCAAGCAGCGAGCCTAGGCATTTTGGAAGCGAAAGGTAGCGGCAGGCAGGATGTTGGGTTACAGGCCATAAGCTCAACTGTCAGAAGTGTGTATGCATGCATGGGTGGCAGATGTCTGCTACCCACTCGGACATGGGAGTTGGAACCTAGCTACACTCCTATTGAAGAAGGACTTTGGAAATCGCTGTATTCAACTCAGATACACGTGGGTTCAGGCACAACGATTCCACATGCTTTTCTCACAACCTTTCCCTGCCACTAACATGAGGACGTTAGCAGCTCCTTCTACAGTCAAGCAGGATGCGGGAGGGTTGTGCCCTGTCCTTAGCTCTCACAGGGAAGCATACCTTGAAGCCAGCTGTCAACTAGCTGCATACTTATGGCAGTGTGAAGGTAGCAGTATTCTGAGTCAGGAGGTTCCCAGATTACCACTCTACTGCACCTGGAGATACCCTCCAGGTCTGCATTGTTAACTTGCGTCTCAGAAGCCTGTGGCAAACGTCTCTGGTGAAGACCTGCGAAACTCACTCTGTAGGCAGTGTGGAACTGTGAGGGACTGAGGGTGAGCTCAACTCTCAGAAGTAAGATGGTTTTGGACAAGGCGTTCAGCTACCTTCTCACGTATGGAACTTAGTATGTAGCACCAGTCTACCACACGAATTACTAGGCAATCACTGGAATGAGCTTGGAGGCACTAGTCTTGTGTGCTGGGAGATTCCAATTACCTCTCCCAACACTTCCGTCAAACAGGGAGCCTAGGCCTTTTAGAAGTGAAAGGAACCAGCAGGCTGGATGGGGAGGTACAGGCCTTAAGCTCAACTCTCAGAAGTGTGTATGCAGGGGAGACAGATGTCTGCTTCCCACTCTGACATGGGAGTTGGAAACTACCTACACTCTGATTGAAGAAGGCCATTGGAAATCGCTGTATTCAACTCAGATACACAGGAGTTCAGGCCCAATGCTTACACATGCTTTTCCCGCAACCTCTCTCAGCCACTAACATTAGGATGTTAGCAGCTGCGCCTACAGTCAGGCAGGATGCGGGTGGGTTCTCCCCTGTCCTCAGGACTCCCAGGGAAGCATGCCTAGAAGCCAGCTCTCAACTAGCTGCATTCTTATGGCAGTGTGAAGGTAGCAGTATTCTGAGTAAGGAGGTTCCCAGATTACCAGTCTACTGCACCTGGAGATACCCTCCAGGTCTGCATTGTTAACTTGCGTCTCAGAAGCCTCTGGCAAACGTCTCTGGTGAAGACGTCCGAAACTCACTCTGCAGGCAGTGTGGAACTGTGAGGGACTGAGGGTGAGCTCAACTCTCAGAAGTAAGATGTTTTTGGACAAGGCGTTCAACTACCTACTCACGTATGGAACTTAGTATGTAGCACCAGTCTACCCCAGGAATTACTAGGAAATCGCTTGATTGAGCTTGGAGGCACTCGTCTTGTGTGCCGGCAGATTCCAGTTACCTCTCCCAACACTTGCGTCAAGCAGCGAGCCTAGGCATTTTGGAAGCGAAAGCTAGCTGCAGGCAGGAGGTAGGGATACAGGCCATAAGCTCAACTCTCAGAAGTGTGTATGCATGGGAGGCAGATGTCTGCTACCCACTCGTACATGCGAGTGGGAACCTACTACACTCTGATGAAAAAGGACTTTGGAAATCGCTGTATTCAACTCAGATACACAGGAGTTCAGGCCCAATGCTTACACATGCTTTTCCCGCAACCTCTCTCAGCCACTAACATTAGGATGTTAGCAGGTGCGCCTACAGTCAGGCAGGATGCGGGTGGGTTCTGCCCTGTCCTCAGCACTCCCAGGGAAGCATGCCTAGAAGCCAGCTCTCAACTAGCTGCATTCTTATGGCAGTGTGAAGGTAGCAGTATTCTGAGTCAGGAGGTTCCAAGATTACCACTCTACTGCACCTGGAGATACCCTCCAGGTCTACATTGTTAACTTGCGTCTCAGAAGCCTGTGGCAAACGTCTCTGGTGAAGACCTGCGACCTCACTCTGCAGGCAGTGTGGAACTGTGAGGGACTGAGGGTGAGCTCAACTCTCAGCAGTAAGATGATTTTGGACAAGGCGTTCAGCTACCTTCTCACGTATGGAACTTAGTATGTAGCACCAGTCTACCACACGAATTACTAGGAAATCGCTGGAATGAGCTTGGAGGCACTAGTCTTGTGTGCCGGGAGATTCCAATTACCTCTCCCAACACTTCCGTCAAACAGCGAGCCTAGGCCTTTTAGAAGTGAAAGGAACCAGCAGGCTGGATGGGGAGGTACAGGCCTTAAGCTCAACTCTCAGAAGTGTGTATGCAGGGGAGACAGATGTCTGCTACCCACTCTGATATGGGAGTTGGAAACTACCTACACTCTGATTGAAGAAGGCCGTTGGAAATCGCTGTATTCAACTCAGATACACAGAAGTTCAGGCCCAATGCTTACACATGCTTTTCCCGCAACCTCTCTCAGCCACTAACTTTAGGATGTTAGCAGCTGCGCCTACAGTCAGGCAGGATGCGGGTGGGTTCTGCCCTGTCCTCAGCACTCCCAGGGAAGCATGCCTAGAAGCCAGCTCTCAACTAGCTGCATTCTTATGGCAGTGTGAAGGTAGCAGTATTCTGAGTCAGGAGGTTCCAAGATTACCACTCTACTGCACCTGGAGATACCCTCCAGGTCTGCATTGTTAACTTGCGTCTCAGAAGCCTGTGGCAAACGTCTCTGGTGAAGACCTGCGAAACTCACTCTGTAGGCAGTGTGGAACTGTGAGGGACTGAGGGTGAGCTCAACTCTCAGAAGTAAGATGGTTTTGGACAAGGCGTTCAGCTACCTTCTCACGTATGGAACTTAGTATGTAGCACCAGTCTACCACACGAATTACTAGGCAATCACTGGAATGAGCTTGGAGGCACTAGTCTTGTGTGCTGGGAGATTCCAATTACCTCTCCCAACACTTCCGTCAAACAGGGAGCCTAGGCCTTTTAGAAGTGAAAGGAACCAGCAGGCTGGATGGGGAGGTACAGGCCTTAAGCTCAACTCTCAGAAGTGTGTATGCAGGGGAGACAGATGTCTGCTTCCCACTCTGACATGGGAGTTGGAAACTACCTACACTCTGATTGAAGAAGGCCATTGGAAATCGCTGTATTCTACTCAGATACACAGGAGTTCAGGCCCAATGCTTACACATGCTTTTCCCGCAACCTCTCTCAGCCACTAACATTAGGATGTTAGCAGCTGCGCCTACAGTCAGGCAGGATGCGGGTGGGTTCTCCCCTGTCCTCAGGACTCCCAGGGAAGCATGCCTAGAAGCCAGCTCTCAACTAGCTGCATTCTTATGGCAGTGTGAAGGTAGCAGTATTCTGAGTAAGGAGGTTCCCAGATTACCAGTCTACTGCACCTGGAGATACCCTCCAGGTCTGCATTGTTAACTTGCGTCTCAGAAGCCTCTGGCAAACGTCTCTGGTGAAGACGTCCGAAACTCACTCTGCAGGCAGTGTGGAACTGTGAGGGACTGAGGGTGAGCTCAACTCTCAGAAGTAAGATGTTTTTGGACAAGGCGTTCAACTACCTAATCACGTATGGAACTTAGTATGTAGCACCAGTCTACCCAAGGAATTACTAGGAAATCGCTTGATTGAGCTTGGAGGCACTCGTCTTGTGTGCCGGCAGATTCCAGTTACCTCTCCCAACACTTGCGTCAAGCAGCGAGCCTAGGCATTTTGGAAGCGAAAGCTAGCTGCAGGCAGGAGGTAGGGATACAGGCCATAAGCTCAACTCTCAGAAGTGTGTATGCATGGGAGGCAGATGACTGCTACCCACTCGTATATGCGAGTGGGAACCTACTACACTCTGATGAAAAAGGACTTTGAAATCGCTGTATTCAACTCAGATACACAGGAGTTCAGGCCCAATGCTTACACATGCTTTTCCCGCAACCTCTCTCAGCCACTAACATTAGGATGTTAGCAGCTGCGCCTACAGTCAGGCAGGATGCGGGTGGGTTCTGCCCTGTCCTCAGCACTCCCAGGGAAGCATGCCTAGAAGCCAGCTCTCAACTAGCTGCATTCTTATGGCAGTGTGAAGGTAGCAGTATTCTGAGTCAGGAGGTTCCAAGATTACCACTCCACTGCACCTGGAGATACCCTCCAGGTCTGCATTGTTAACTTGCGTCTCAGAAGCCTGTGGCAAACGTCTCTGGTGAAGACCTGCGAAACTCACTCTGTAGGCAGTGTGGAACTGTGAGGGACTGAGGGTGAGCTCAACTCTCAGAAGTAAGATGTTTTTGGACAAGGCGTTCAACTACCTACTCACGTATGGAACTTAGTATGTAGCACCAGTCTACCCCAGGAATTACTAGGAAATCGCTTGATTGAGCTTGGAGGCACTAGTCTTGTGTGCCGGGAGATTCCAATTACCTCTCCCAACACTTCCGTCAAACAGCGAGCCTAGGCCTTTTAGAAGTGAAAGGAACCAGCAGGCTGGATGGGGAGGTACAGGCCTTAAGCTCAACTCTCAGAAGTGTGTATGCAGGGGAGACAGATGTCTGCTACCCACTCTGATATGGGAGTTGGAAACTACCTACACTCTGATTGAAGAAGGCCGTTGGAAATCGCTGTATTCAACTCAGATACACAGAAGTTCAGGCCCAATGCTTACACATGCTTTTCCCGCAACCTCTCTCAGCCACTAACTTTAGGATGTTAGCAGCTGCGCCTACAGTCAGGCAGGATGCGGGTGGGTTCTGCCCTGTCCTCAGCACTCCCAGGGAAGCATGCCTAGAAGCCAGCTCTCAACTAGCTGCATTCTTATGGCAGTGTGAAGGTAGCAGTATTCTGAGTCAGGAGGTTCCAAGATTACCACTCTACTGCACCTGGAGATACCCTCCAGGTCTGCATTGTTAACTTGCGTCTCAGAAGCCTGTGGCAAACGTCTCTGGTGAAGACCTGCGAAACTCACTCTGTAGGCAGTGTGGAACTGTGAGGGACTGAGGGTGAGCTCAACTCTCAGAAGTAAGATGGTTTTGGACAAGGCGTTCAGCTACCTTCTCACGTATGGAACTTAGTATGTAGCACCAGTCTACCACACGAATTACTAGGCAATCACTGGAATGAGCTTGGAGGCACTAGTCTTGTGTGCTGGGAGATTCCAATTACCTCTCCCAACACTTCCGTCAAACAGGGAGCCTAGGCCTTTTAGAAGTGAAAGGAACCAGCAGGCTGGATGGGGAGGTACAGGCCTTAAGCTCAACTCTCAGAAGTGTGTATGCAGGGGAGACAGATGTCTGCTTCCCACTCTGACATGGGAGTTGGAAACTACCTACACTCTGATTGAAGAAGGCCATTGGAAATCGCTGTATTCTACTCAGATACACAGGAGTTCAGGCCCAATGCTTACACATGCTTTTCCCGCAACCTCTCTCAGCCACTAACATTAGGATGTTAGCAGCTGCGCCTACAGTCAGGCAGGATGCGGGTGGGTTCTCCCCTGTCCTCAGGACTCCCAGGGAAGCATGCCTAGAAGCCAGCTCTCAACTAGCTGCATTCTTATGGCAGTGTGAAGGTAGCAGTATTCTGAGTAAGGAGGTTCCCAGATTACCAGTCTACTGCACCTGGAGATACCCTCCAGGTCTGCATTGTTAACTTGCGTCTCAGAAGCCTCTGGCAAACGTCTCTGGTGAAGACGTCCGAAACTCACTCTGCAGGCAGTGTGGAACTGTGAGGGACTGAGGGTGAGCTCAACTCTCAGAAGTAAGATGTTTTTGGACAAGGCGTTCAACTACCTAATCACGTATGGAACTTAGTATGTAGCACCAGTCTACCCAAGGAATTACTAGGAAATCGCTTGATTGAGCTTGGAGGCACTCGTCTTGTGTGCCGGCAGATTCCAGTTACCTCTCCCAACACTTGCGTCAAGCAGCGAGCCTAGGCATTTTGGAAGCGAAAGCTAGCTGCAGGCAGGAGGTAGGGATACAGGCCATAAGCTCAACTCTCAGAAGTGTGTATGCATGGGAGGCAGATGACTGCTACCCACTCGTATATGCGAGTGGGAACCTACTACACTCTGATGAAAAAGGACTTTGAAATCGCTGTATTCAACTCAGATACACAGGAGTTCAGGCCCAATGCTTACACATGCTTTTCCCGCAACCTCTCTCAGCCACTAACATTAGGATGTTAGCAGCTGCGCCTACAGTCAGGCAGGATGCGGGTGGGTTCTGCCCTGTCCTCAGCACTCCCAGGGAAGCATGCCTAGAAGCCAGCTCTCAACTAGCTGCATTCTTATGGCAGTGTGAAGGTAGCAGTATTCTGAGTCAGGAGGTTCCAAGATTACCACTCCACTGCACCTGGAGATACCCTCCAGGTCTGCATTGTTAACTTGCGTCTCAGAAGCCTGTGGCAAACGTCTCTGGTGAAGACCTGCGAAACTCACTCTGTAGGCAGTGTGGAACTGTGAGGGACTGAGGGTGAGCTCAACTCTCAGAAGTAAGATGTTTTTGGACAAGGCGTTCAACTACCTACTCACGTATGGAACTTAGTATGTAGCACCAGTCTACCCCAGGAATTACTAGGAAATCGCTTGATTGAGCTTGGAGGCACTCGTCTTGTGTGCCGGGAGATTCCAGTTACCTCTCCCAACACTTGCGTCAAGCAGCGAGCCTAGGCCTTTTGGAAGCGAAAGGTAGCGGCAGGCACGATGTAGGGTTACAGGCCATGAGCTCAACTCTCAGAAGTGTGTATGCATGGGAGGCAGATGTCTGCTACCCACTCGGACATGGGAGTTGGAACCTAGCTACACTCCTATTGAAGAAGGATGTTGGAAATCGCTGTATTCAACTCAGATACACGGGAGTTCAGGCCCAATGCTTACACATGCTTTTCCCACAACCTATCCCAGCCACTAACATAAGGAGGTTAG
This sequence comes from Canis lupus baileyi, assembly GCF_048164855.1. Taxonomy (NCBI): domain Eukaryota; kingdom Metazoa; phylum Chordata; class Mammalia; order Carnivora; family Canidae; genus Canis; species Canis lupus. The sequence goes on from NC_132852.1 coordinate 63,839,961, forward strand.
CAGGTACGTCTACAGTCAGGCAGGATGCGGGAGGGTTCTGCCCTGTCCTCAACTCTCACAGGGAAGCATGCCTAGAAGCCAGCTCTCAACTAGCTGCATTCTTATGACAGTGTGAAGGTAGCAGTATTCTGAGTAAGGAGGTTCCCAGATTGCCACACTCCGGCACCTGGAGATACCCTCCAGATCTGCATTGTTAACTTGCGTCTCAGAGGCCTCTGGCAAAAGTCTCTGGTGAAGACGTGGGAAACTCACTCTGCAGGCAGTGTGGAACTGTGAGGGACTGAGTGTGAGCTCAACTCTCAGAAGTAAGATGATTTTGGACAAGGCGTTCAGCTACCTTCTCACATATGGAACTTAGTATGTAGCACCAGTCTACCCCAGGAATTACTGGGAAATCGCTGGATTGAGCTTGGAGGCACTAGTCTTGTGTGCCGGCAGATTCCAGTTACCTCTCCCAACACTTCGGTGAAGCAGGGAGCCTTGGCCTTTTGGAAGCGAAAGGTAGCTGCAGGCAGGAGGTAGGGTGACAGGCCATAAGCTCAACTCTCAGAAGTGGGTATGCATGGGAGGCAGATGTCTGCTACCCACTCTGACATGCGAGTGGGAACCTAGCTACACTCTGATGAAGAAGGACTTTGGAAATCGCTGTATTCAACTCAGATACACGTGGGTTCAGGCACAACGATTCCACATGCTTTTCTCACAACCTTTCCCTGCCACTAACATGAGGACGTTAGCAGCTCCTTCTACAGTCAAGCAGGATGCGGGAGGGTTGTGCCCTGTCCTTAGCTCTCACAGGGAAGCATGCCTTGAAGCCAGCTGTCAACTAGCTGCATTCTTATGGCAGGGTGAAGGTAGCAGTATTCTGAGACAGGAGGTTCCCAGAATACCACTCTACTGCACCTGGAGATACCGTCCAGGTCTGCATTGTTAACTTGCGTCTCATAGCCTCTAGCAAACGTCTCTGTTGAAGACGTGAGAAACTCACTCTGCAGGCAGTGTGGAACTGTGAGGGACTGAGCTGAGCTTAACTCTCAGAAGTAAGATGATTTTGGACAAGGCGTTCAGCTACCTTCTCTCATATGGAACTTAGTATGTAGCACCAGTCTACCCCAGGAATTACTGGGAAATCGCTGGATTGAGCTTGGAGGCACTAGTCTTGTGTGCCAGCAGATTCCAGTTACCTCTCCCAACACTTCGGTGAAGCAGCGAGCCTAGGCCTTTTGGAAGCGAAAGGTAGCTGCAGGCAGGAGGTAGGGTTACAGGCCATAAGCTCAACTCTCAGAAGTGGGTATGCATCGGAGGCAGATGTCTGCTACCCACTCTGACATGCGAGTGGGAACCTAGCTACACTCTGATGAAGAAGGACTTTGGAAATCGCTGTATTCAACTCAGATACACGTGGGTTCAGGCACAACGATTCCACATGCTTTTCTCACAACCTTTCCCTGCCACTAACATGAGGACGTTAGCAGCTCCTTCTACAGTCAAGCAGGATGCGGGAGGGTTGTGCCCTGTCCTTAGCTCTCACAGGGAAGCATGTCTTGAAGCCAGCGGTCAACTAGCTGCATACTTATGGCAGGGTGAAGGTAGCAGTATTCTGAGACAGGAGGTTCCCAGATTACCACTCTACTGCACCTGGAGATACCCTCCAGGTCTGCATTGTTAACTTGCGTCTCAGAGGCCTCTGGCAAACGTCTCTGGTGAAGACGTGCGAAACTCACTCTGCAGGCAGTGTGGAACTGTGTGGGACTGAGGGTGAGCTCAACTCTCAGCAGTAAGATGATTTTGGACAAGGCGTTCAGCTACCTTCTCACATATGGAACTTAGTATGTAGCACCAGTCTACCCCAGGAATTACTGGGAAATCGCTGGATTGAGCTTGGAGGCACTAGTCTTGTTGCCGGGAGATTCCAGTTACCTCTCCCAATACTTCGGTGAAGCAGCGAGCCTAGGCCTTTTGGAAGCGAAAGCTAGCTGCAGGCAGGAGGTAGGGATACAGGCCATAAGCTCAACTCTCAGAAGTGTGTATGCATGGGAGGCAGATGTCTGCTACCCACTCGTACATGCGAGTGGGAACCTACTACACTCTGATGAAAAAGGACTTTGGAAATCGCTGTATTCAACTCAGATACACGTGGGTTCAGGCACAACGATTCCACATGCTTTTCTCACAACCTTTCCCTGCCACTAACATGAGGACGTTAGCAGCTCCTTCTACAGTCAAGCAGGATGCGGGAGGGTTGTGCCCTGTCCTTAGCTCTCACAGGGAAGCATACCTTGAAGCCAGCTGTCAACTAGCTGCATACTTATGGCAGGGTGAAGGTAGCAGTATTCTGAGACAGGAGGTTCCCAGATTACCACACTACTGCACCTGGAGATACCCTCCAGGTCTGCATTGTTAACTTGCGTCTCAGAAGCCTCTGGCAAACGTCTCTGGTGAAAACGTGCGAAACTCACTCTGCAGGCAGTGTGGAACTGTGAGGGACTGAGGGTTAGCTCAACTCTCAGAAGTAAGATGTTTTTGGACAAGGCGTTCAACTACCTACTCACGTATGGAACTTAGTATGTAGCACCAGTCTACCCCAGGAATTACTAGGAAATCGCTTGATTGAGCTTGGAGGCACTCGTCTTGTGTGCCGGGAGACTCCAGCTACCTCTCCCAACACTTGCGTCAAGCAGCGAGCCTAGGCATTTTGGAAGCGAAAGGTAGCGGCAGGCAGGATGTTGGGTTACAGGCCATAAGCTCAACTGTCAGAAGTGTGTATGCATGCATGGGTGGCAGATGTCTGCTACCCACTCGGACATGGGAGTTGGAACCTAGCTACACTCCTATTGAAGAAGGACTTTGGAAATCGCTGTATTCAACTCAGATACACGTGGGTTCAGGCACAACGATTCCACATGCTTTTCTCACAACCTTTCCCTGCCACTAACATGAGGACGTTAGCAGCTCCTTCTACAGTCAAGCAGGATGCGGGAGGGTTGTGCCCTGTCCTTAGCTCTCACAGGGAAGCATACCTTGAAGCCAGCTGTCAACTAGCTGCATACTTATGGCAGTGTGAAGGTAGCAGTATTCTGAGTCAGGAGGTTCCCAGATTACCACTCTACTGCACCTGGAGATACCCTCCAGGTCTGCATTGTTAACTTGCGTCTCAGAAGCCTGTGGCAAACGTCTCTGGTGAAGACCTGCGAAACTCACTCTGTAGGCAGTGTGGAACTGTGAGGGACTGAGGGTGAGCTCAACTCTCAGAAGTAAGATGGTTTTGGACAAGGCGTTCAGCTACCTTCTCACGTATGGAACTTAGTATGTAGCACCAGTCTACCACACGAATTACTAGGCAATCACTGGAATGAGCTTGGAGGCACTAGTCTTGTGTGCTGGGAGATTCCAATTACCTCTCCCAACACTTCCGTCAAACAGGGAGCCTAGGCCTTTTAGAAGTGAAAGGAACCAGCAGGCTGGATGGGGAGGTACAGGCCTTAAGCTCAACTCTCAGAAGTGTGTATGCAGGGGAGACAGATGTCTGCTTCCCACTCTGACATGGGAGTTGGAAACTACCTACACTCTGATTGAAGAAGGCCATTGGAAATCGCTGTATTCAACTCAGATACACAGGAGTTCAGGCCCAATGCTTACACATGCTTTTCCCGCAACCTCTCTCAGCCACTAACATTAGGATGTTAGCAGCTGCGCCTACAGTCAGGCAGGATGCGGGTGGGTTCTCCCCTGTCCTCAGGACTCCCAGGGAAGCATGCCTAGAAGCCAGCTCTCAACTAGCTGCATTCTTATGGCAGTGTGAAGGTAGCAGTATTCTGAGTAAGGAGGTTCCCAGATTACCAGTCTACTGCACCTGGAGATACCCTCCAGGTCTGCATTGTTAACTTGCGTCTCAGAAGCCTCTGGCAAACGTCTCTGGTGAAGACGTCCGAAACTCACTCTGCAGGCAGTGTGGAACTGTGAGGGACTGAGGGTGAGCTCAACTCTCAGAAGTAAGATGTTTTTGGACAAGGCGTTCAACTACCTACTCACGTATGGAACTTAGTATGTAGCACCAGTCTACCCCAGGAATTACTAGGAAATCGCTTGATTGAGCTTGGAGGCACTCGTCTTGTGTGCCGGCAGATTCCAGTTACCTCTCCCAACACTTGCGTCAAGCAGCGAGCCTAGGCATTTTGGAAGCGAAAGCTAGCTGCAGGCAGGAGGTAGGGATACAGGCCATAAGCTCAACTCTCAGAAGTGTGTATGCATGGGAGGCAGATGTCTGCTACCCACTCGTACATGCGAGTGGGAACCTACTACACTCTGATGAAAAAGGACTTTGGAAATCGCTGTATTCAACTCAGATACACAGGAGTTCAGGCCCAATGCTTACACATGCTTTTCCCGCAACCTCTCTCAGCCACTAACATTAGGATGTTAGCAGGTGCGCCTACAGTCAGGCAGGATGCGGGTGGGTTCTGCCCTGTCCTCAGCACTCCCAGGGAAGCATGCCTAGAAGCCAGCTCTCAACTAGCTGCATTCTTATGGCAGTGTGAAGGTAGCAGTATTCTGAGTCAGGAGGTTCCAAGATTACCACTCTACTGCACCTGGAGATACCCTCCAGGTCTACATTGTTAACTTGCGTCTCAGAAGCCTGTGGCAAACGTCTCTGGTGAAGACCTGCGACCTCACTCTGCAGGCAGTGTGGAACTGTGAGGGACTGAGGGTGAGCTCAACTCTCAGCAGTAAGATGATTTTGGACAAGGCGTTCAGCTACCTTCTCACGTATGGAACTTAGTATGTAGCACCAGTCTACCACACGAATTACTAGGAAATCGCTGGAATGAGCTTGGAGGCACTAGTCTTGTGTGCCGGGAGATTCCAATTACCTCTCCCAACACTTCCGTCAAACAGCGAGCCTAGGCCTTTTAGAAGTGAAAGGAACCAGCAGGCTGGATGGGGAGGTACAGGCCTTAAGCTCAACTCTCAGAAGTGTGTATGCAGGGGAGACAGATGTCTGCTACCCACTCTGATATGGGAGTTGGAAACTACCTACACTCTGATTGAAGAAGGCCGTTGGAAATCGCTGTATTCAACTCAGATACACAGAAGTTCAGGCCCAATGCTTACACATGCTTTTCCCGCAACCTCTCTCAGCCACTAACTTTAGGATGTTAGCAGCTGCGCCTACAGTCAGGCAGGATGCGGGTGGGTTCTGCCCTGTCCTCAGCACTCCCAGGGAAGCATGCCTAGAAGCCAGCTCTCAACTAGCTGCATTCTTATGGCAGTGTGAAGGTAGCAGTATTCTGAGTCAGGAGGTTCCAAGATTACCACTCTACTGCACCTGGAGATACCCTCCAGGTCTGCATTGTTAACTTGCGTCTCAGAAGCCTGTGGCAAACGTCTCTGGTGAAGACCTGCGAAACTCACTCTGTAGGCAGTGTGGAACTGTGAGGGACTGAGGGTGAGCTCAACTCTCAGAAGTAAGATGGTTTTGGACAAGGCGTTCAGCTACCTTCTCACGTATGGAACTTAGTATGTAGCACCAGTCTACCACACGAATTACTAGGCAATCACTGGAATGAGCTTGGAGGCACTAGTCTTGTGTGCTGGGAGATTCCAATTACCTCTCCCAACACTTCCGTCAAACAGGGAGCCTAGGCCTTTTAGAAGTGAAAGGAACCAGCAGGCTGGATGGGGAGGTACAGGCCTTAAGCTCAACTCTCAGAAGTGTGTATGCAGGGGAGACAGATGTCTGCTTCCCACTCTGACATGGGAGTTGGAAACTACCTACACTCTGATTGAAGAAGGCCATTGGAAATCGCTGTATTCTACTCAGATACACAGGAGTTCAGGCCCAATGCTTACACATGCTTTTCCCGCAACCTCTCTCAGCCACTAACATTAGGATGTTAGCAGCTGCGCCTACAGTCAGGCAGGATGCGGGTGGGTTCTCCCCTGTCCTCAGGACTCCCAGGGAAGCATGCCTAGAAGCCAGCTCTCAACTAGCTGCATTCTTATGGCAGTGTGAAGGTAGCAGTATTCTGAGTAAGGAGGTTCCCAGATTACCAGTCTACTGCACCTGGAGATACCCTCCAGGTCTGCATTGTTAACTTGCGTCTCAGAAGCCTCTGGCAAACGTCTCTGGTGAAGACGTCCGAAACTCACTCTGCAGGCAGTGTGGAACTGTGAGGGACTGAGGGTGAGCTCAACTCTCAGAAGTAAGATGTTTTTGGACAAGGCGTTCAACTACCTAATCACGTATGGAACTTAGTATGTAGCACCAGTCTACCCAAGGAATTACTAGGAAATCGCTTGATTGAGCTTGGAGGCACTCGTCTTGTGTGCCGGCAGATTCCAGTTACCTCTCCCAACACTTGCGTCAAGCAGCGAGCCTAGGCATTTTGGAAGCGAAAGCTAGCTGCAGGCAGGAGGTAGGGATACAGGCCATAAGCTCAACTCTCAGAAGTGTGTATGCATGGGAGGCAGATGACTGCTACCCACTCGTATATGCGAGTGGGAACCTACTACACTCTGATGAAAAAGGACTTTGAAATCGCTGTATTCAACTCAGATACACAGGAGTTCAGGCCCAATGCTTACACATGCTTTTCCCGCAACCTCTCTCAGCCACTAACATTAGGATGTTAGCAGCTGCGCCTACAGTCAGGCAGGATGCGGGTGGGTTCTGCCCTGTCCTCAGCACTCCCAGGGAAGCATGCCTAGAAGCCAGCTCTCAACTAGCTGCATTCTTATGGCAGTGTGAAGGTAGCAGTATTCTGAGTCAGGAGGTTCCAAGATTACCACTCCACTGCACCTGGAGATACCCTCCAGGTCTGCATTGTTAACTTGCGTCTCAGAAGCCTGTGGCAAACGTCTCTGGTGAAGACCTGCGAAACTCACTCTGTAGGCAGTGTGGAACTGTGAGGGACTGAGGGTGAGCTCAACTCTCAGAAGTAAGATGTTTTTGGACAAGGCGTTCAACTACCTACTCACGTATGGAACTTAGTATGTAGCACCAGTCTACCCCAGGAATTACTAGGAAATCGCTTGATTGAGCTTGGAGGCACTAGTCTTGTGTGCCGGGAGATTCCAATTACCTCTCCCAACACTTCCGTCAAACAGCGAGCCTAGGCCTTTTAGAAGTGAAAGGAACCAGCAGGCTGGATGGGGAGGTACAGGCCTTAAGCTCAACTCTCAGAAGTGTGTATGCAGGGGAGACAGATGTCTGCTACCCACTCTGATATGGGAGTTGGAAACTACCTACACTCTGATTGAAGAAGGCCGTTGGAAATCGCTGTATTCAACTCAGATACACAGAAGTTCAGGCCCAATGCTTACACATGCTTTTCCCGCAACCTCTCTCAGCCACTAACTTTAGGATGTTAGCAGCTGCGCCTACAGTCAGGCAGGATGCGGGTGGGTTCTGCCCTGTCCTCAGCACTCCCAGGGAAGCATGCCTAGAAGCCAGCTCTCAACTAGCTGCATTCTTATGGCAGTGTGAAGGTAGCAGTATTCTGAGTCAGGAGGTTCCAAGATTACCACTCTACTGCACCTGGAGATACCCTCCAGGTCTGCATTGTTAACTTGCGTCTCAGAAGCCTGTGGCAAACGTCTCTGGTGAAGACCTGCGAAACTCACTCTGTAGGCAGTGTGGAACTGTGAGGGACTGAGGGTGAGCTCAACTCTCAGAAGTAAGATGGTTTTGGACAAGGCGTTCAGCTACCTTCTCACGTATGGAACTTAGTATGTAGCACCAGTCTACCACACGAATTACTAGGCAATCACTGGAATGAGCTTGGAGGCACTAGTCTTGTGTGCTGGGAGATTCCAATTACCTCTCCCAACACTTCCGTCAAACAGGGAGCCTAGGCCTTTTAGAAGTGAAAGGAACCAGCAGGCTGGATGGGGAGGTACAGGCCTTAAGCTCAACTCTCAGAAGTGTGTATGCAGGGGAGACAGATGTCTGCTTCCCACTCTGACATGGGAGTTGGAAACTACCTACACTCTGATTGAAGAAGGCCATTGGAAATCGCTGTATTCTACTCAGATACACAGGAGTTCAGGCCCAATGCTTACACATGCTTTTCCCGCAACCTCTCTCAGCCACTAACATTAGGATGTTAGCAGCTGCGCCTACAGTCAGGCAGGATGCGGGTGGGTTCTCCCCTGTCCTCAGGACTCCCAGGGAAGCATGCCTAGAAGCCAGCTCTCAACTAGCTGCATTCTTATGGCAGTGTGAAGGTAGCAGTATTCTGAGTAAGGAGGTTCCCAGATTACCAGTCTACTGCACCTGGAGATACCCTCCAGGTCTGCATTGTTAACTTGCGTCTCAGAAGCCTCTGGCAAACGTCTCTGGTGAAGACGTCCGAAACTCACTCTGCAGGCAGTGTGGAACTGTGAGGGACTGAGGGTGAGCTCAACTCTCAGAAGTAAGATGTTTTTGGACAAGGCGTTCAACTACCTAATCACGTATGGAACTTAGTATGTAGCACCAGTCTACCCAAGGAATTACTAGGAAATCGCTTGATTGAGCTTGGAGGCACTCGTCTTGTGTGCCGGCAGATTCCAGTTACCTCTCCCAACACTTGCGTCAAGCAGCGAGCCTAGGCATTTTGGAAGCGAAAGCTAGCTGCAGGCAGGAGGTAGGGATACAGGCCATAAGCTCAACTCTCAGAAGTGTGTATGCATGGGAGGCAGATGACTGCTACCCACTCGTATATGCGAGTGGGAACCTACTACACTCTGATGAAAAAGGACTTTGAAATCGCTGTATTCAACTCAGATACACAGGAGTTCAGGCCCAATGCTTACACATGCTTTTCCCGCAACCTCTCTCAGCCACTAACATTAGGATGTTAGCAGCTGCGCCTACAGTCAGGCAGGATGCGGGTGGGTTCTGCCCTGTCCTCAGCACTCCCAGGGAAGCATGCCTAGAAGCCAGCTCTCAACTAGCTGCATTCTTATGGCAGTGTGAAGGTAGCAGTATTCTGAGTCAGGAGGTTCCAAGATTACCACTCCACTGCACCTGGAGATACCCTCCAGGTCTGCATTGTTAACTTGCGTCTCAGAAGCCTGTGGCAAACGTCTCTGGTGAAGACCTGCGAAACTCACTCTGTAGGCAGTGTGGAACTGTGAGGGACTGAGGGTGAGCTCAACTCTCAGAAGTAAGATGTTTTTGGACAAGGCGTTCAACTACCTACTCACGTATGGAACTTAGTATGTAGCACCAGTCTACCCCAGGAATTACTAGGAAATCGCTTGATTGAGCTTGGAGGCACTCGTCTTGTGTGCCGGGAGATTCCAGTTACCTCTCCCAACACTTGCGTCAAGCAGCGAGCCTAGGCCTTTTGGAAGCGAAAGGTAGCGGCAGGCACGATGTAGGGTTACAGGCCATGAGCTCAACTCTCAGAAGTGTGTATGCATGGGAGGCAGATGTCTGCTACCCACTCGGACATGGGAGTTGGAACCTAGCTACACTCCTATTGAAGAAGGATGTTGGAAATCGCTGTATTCAACTCAGATACACGGGAGTTCAGGCCCAATGCTTACACATGCTTTTCCCACAACCTATCCCAGCCACTAACATAAGGAGGTTAGCAGGTACGTCTACAGTCAGGCAGGATGCGGGAGGGTTCTGCCCTGTCCTCAACTCTCACAGGGAAGCATGCCTAGAAGCCAGCTCTCAACTAGCTGCATTCTTATGACAGTGTGAAGGTAGCAGTATTCTGAGTAAGGAGGTTCCCAGATTGCCACACTCCGGCACCTGGAGATACCCTCCAGATCTGCATTGTTAACTTGCGTCTCAGAGGCCTCTGGCAAAAGTCTCTGGTGAAGACGTGGGAAACTCACTCTGCAGGCAGTGTGGAACTGTGAGGGACTGAGTGTGAGCTCAACTCTCAGAAGTAAGATGATTTTGGACAAGGCGTTCAGCTACCTTCTCACATATGGAACTTAGTATGTAGCACCAGTCTACCCCAGGAATTACTGGGAAATCGCTGGATTGAGCTTGGAGGCACTAGTCTTGTGTGCCGGCAGATTCCAGTTACCTCTCCCAACACTTCGGTGAAGCAGGGAGCCTTGGCCTTTTGGAAGCGAAAGGTAGCTGCAGGCAGGAGGTAGGGTGACAGGCCATAAGCTCAACTCTCAGAAGTGGGTATGCATGGGAGGCAGATGTCTGCTACCCACTCTGACATGCGAGTGGGAACCTAGCTACACTCTGATGAAGAAGGACTTTGGAAATCGCTGTATTCAACTCAGATACACGTGGGTTCAGGCACAACGATTCCACATGCTTTTCTCACAACCTTTCCCTGCCACTAACATGAGGACGTTAGCAGCTCCTTCTACAGTCAAGCAGGATGCGGGAGGGTTGTGCCCTGTCCTTAGCTCTCACAGGGAAGCATGCCTTGAAGCCAGCTGTCAACTAGCTGCATTCTTATGGCAGGGTGAAGGTAGCAGTATTCTGAGACAGGAGGTTCCCAGAATACCACTCTACTGCACCTGGAGATACCGTCCAGGTCTGCATTGTTAACTTGCGTCTCATAGCCTCTAGCAAACGTCTCTGTTGAAGACGTGAGAAACTCACTCTGCAGGCAGTGTGGAACTGTGAGGGACTGAGCTGAGCTTAACTCTCAGAAGTAAGATGATTTTGGACAAGGCGTTCAGCTACCTTCTCTCATATGGAACTTAGTATGTAGCACCAGTCTACCCCAGGAATTACTGGGAAATCGCTGGATTGAGCTTGGAGGCACTAGTCTTGTGTGCCAGCAGATTCCAGTTACCTCTCCCAACACTTCGGTGAAGCAGCGAGCCTAGGCCTTTTGGAAGCGAAAGGTAGCTGCAGGCAGGAGGTAGGGTTACAGGCCATAAGCTCAACTCTCAGAAGTGGGTATGCATCGGAGGCAGATGTCTGCTACCCACTCTGACATGCGAGTGGGAACCTAGCTACACTCTGATGAAGAAGGACTTTGGAAATCGCTGTATTCAACTCAGATACACGTGGGTTCAGGCACAACGATTCCACATGCTTTTCTCACAACCTTTCCCTGCCACTAACATGAGGACGTTAGCAGCTCCTTCTACAGTCAAGCAGGATGCGGGAGGGTTGTGCCCTGTCCTTAGCTCTCACAGGGAAGCATGTCTTGAAGCCAGCGGTCAACTAGCTGCATACTTATGGCAGGGTGAAGGTAGCAGTATTCTGAGACAGGAGGTTCCCAGATTACCACTCTACTGCACCTGGAGATACCCTCCAGGTCTGCATTGTTAACTTGCGTCTCAGAGGCCTCTGGCAAACGTCTCTGGTGAAGACGTGCGAAACTCACTCTGCAGGCAGTGTGGAACTGTGTGGGACTGAGGGTGAGCTCAACTCTCAGCAGTAAGATGATTTTGGACAAGGCGTTCAGCTACCTTCTCACATATGGAACTTAGTATGTAGCACCAGTCTACCCCAGGAATTACTGGGAAATCGCTGGATTGAGCTTGGAGGCACTAGTCTTGTTGCCGGGAGATTCCAGTTACCTCTCCCAATACTTCGGTGAAGCAGCGAGCCTAGGCCTTTTGGAAGCGAAAGCTAGCTGCAGGCAGGAGGTAGGGATACAGGCCATAAGCTCAACTCTCAGAAGTGTGTATGCATGGGAGGCAGATGTCTGCTACCCACTCGTACATGCGAGTGGGAACCTACTACACTCTGATGAAAAAGGACTTTGGAAATCGCTGTATTCAACTCAGATACACGTGGGTTCAGGCACAACGATTCCACATGCTTTTCTCACAACCTTTCCCTGCCACTAACATGAGGACGTTAGCAGCTCCTTCTACAGTCAAGCAGGATGCGGGAGGGTTGTGCCCTGTCCTTAGCTCTCACAGGGAAGCATACCTTGAAGCCAGCTGTCAACTAGCTGCATACTTATGGCAGGGTGAAGGTAGCAGTATTCTGAGACAGGAGGTTCCCAGATTACCACACTACTGCACCTGGAGATACCCTCCAGGTCTGCATTGTTAACTTGCGTCTCAGAAGCCTCTGGCAAACGTCTCTGGTGAAAACGTGCGAAACTCACTCTGCAGGCAGTGTGGAACTGTGAGGGACTGAGGGTTAGCTCAACTCTCAGAAGTAAGATGTTTTTGGACAAGGCGTTCAACTACCTACTCACGTATGGAACTTAGTATGTAGCACCAGTCTACCCCAGGAATTACTAGGAAATCGCTTGATTGAGCTTGGAGGCACTCGTCTTGTGTGCCGGGAGACTCCAGCTACCTCTCCCAACACTTGCGTCAAGCAGCGAGCCTAGGCATTTTGGAAGCGAAAGGTAGCGGCAGGCAGGATGTTGGGTTACAGGCCATAAGCTCAACTGTCAGAAGTGTGTATGCATGCATGGGTGGCAGATGTCTGCTACCCACTCGGACATGGGAGTTGGAACCTAGCTACACTCCTATTGAAGAAGGACTTTGGAAATCGCTGTATTCAACTCAGATACACGTGGGTTCAGGCACAACGATTCCACATGCTTTTCTCACAACCTTTCCCTGCCACTAACATGAGGACGTTAGCAGCTCCTTCTACAGTCAAGCAGGATGCGGGAGGGTTGTGCCCTGTCCTTAGCTCTCACAGGGAAGCATACCTTGAAGCCAGCTGTCAACTAGCTGCATACTTATGGCAGTGTGAAGGTAGCAGTATTCTGAGTCAGGAGGTTCCCAGATTACCACTCTACTGCACCTGGAGATACCCTCCAGGTCTGCATTGTTAACTTGCGTCTCAGAAGCCTGTGGCAAACGTCTCTGGTGAAGACCTGCGAAACTCACTCTGTAGGCAGTGTGGAACTGTGAGGGACTGAGGGTGAGCTCAACTCTCAGAAGTAAGATGGTTTTGGACAAGGCGTTCAGCTACCTTCTCACGTATGGAACTTAGTATGTAGCACCAGTCTACCACACGAATTACTAGGCAATCACTGGAATGAGCTTGGAGGCACTAGTCTTGTGTGCTGGGAGATTCCAATTACCTCTCCCAACACTTCCGTCAAACAGGGAGCCTAGGCCTTTTAGAAGTGAAAGGAACCAGCAGGCTGGATGGGGAGGTACAGGCCTTAAGCTCAACTCTCAGAAGTGTGTATGCAGGGGAGACAGATGTCTGCTTCCCACTCTGACATGGGAGTTGGAAACTACCTACACTCTGATTGAAGAAGGCCATTGGAAATCGCTGTATTCAACTCAGATACACAGGAGTTCAGGCCCAATGCTTACACATGCTTTTCCCGCAACCTCTCTCAGCCACTAACATTAGGATGTTAGCAGCTGCGCCTACAGTCAGGCAGGATGCGGGTGGGTTCTCCCCTGTCCTCAGGACTCCCAGGGAAGCATGCCTAGAAGCCAGCTCTCAACTAGCTGCATTCTTATGGCAGTGTGAAGGTAGCAGTATTCTGAGTAAGGAGGTTCCCAGATTACCAGTCTACTGCACCTGGAGATACCCTCCAGGTCTGCATTGTTAACTTGCGTCTCAGAAGCCTCTGGCAAACGTCTCTGGTGAAGACGTCCGAAACTCACTCTGCAGGCAGTGTGGAACTGTGAGGGACTGAGGGTGAGCTCAACTCTCAGAAGTAAGATGTTTTTGGACAAGGCGTTCAACTACCTACTCACGTATGGAACTTAGTATGTAGCACCAGTCTACCCCAGGAATTACTAGGAAATCGCTTGATTGAGCTTGGAGGCACTCGTCTTGTGTGCCGGCAGATTCCAGTTACCTCTCCCAACACTTGCGTCAAGCAGCGAGCCTAGGCATTTTGGAAGCGAAAGCTAGCTGCAGGCAGGAGGTAGGGATACAGGCCATAAGCTCAACTCTCAGAAGTGTGTATGCATGGGAGGCAGATGTCTGCTACCCACTCGTACATGCGAGTGGGAACCTACTACACTCTGATGAAAAAGGACTTTGGAAATCGCTGTATTCAACTCAGATACACAGGAGTTCAGGCCCAATGCTTACACATGCTTTTCCCGCAACCTCTCTCAGCCACTAACATTAGGATGTTAGCAGGTGCGCCTACAGTCAGGCAGGATGCGGGTGGGTTCTGCCCTGTCCTCAGCACTCCCAGGGAAGCATGCCTAGAAGCCAGCTCTCAACTAGCTGCATTCTTATGGCAGTGTGAAGGTAGCAGTATTCTGAGTCAGGAGGTTCCAAGATTACCACTCTACTGCACCTGGAGATACCCTCCAGGTCTACATTGTTAACTTGCGTCTCAGAAGCCTGTGGCAAACGTCTCTGGTGAAGACCTGCGACCTCACTCTGCAGGCAGTGTGGAACTGTGAGGGACTGAGGGTGAGCTCAACTCTCAGCAGTAAGATGATTTTGGACAAGGCGTTCAGCTACCTTCTCACGTATGGAACTTAGTATGTAGCACCAGTCTACCACACGAATTACTAGGAAATCGCTGGAATGAGCTTGGAGGCACTAGTCTTGTGTGCCGGGAGATTCCAATTACCTCTCCCAACACTTCCGTCAAACAGCGAGCCTAGGCCTTTTAGAAGTGAAAGGAACCAGCAGGCTGGATGGGGAGGTACAGGCCTTAAGCTCAACTCTCAGAAGTGTGTATGCAGGGGAGACAGATGTCTGCTACCCACTCTGATATGGGAGTTGGAAACTACCTACACTCTGATTGAAGAAGGCCGTTGGAAATCGCTGTATTCAACTCAGATACACAGAAGTTCAGGCCCAATGCTTACACATGCTTTTCCCGCAACCTCTCTCAGCCACTAACTTTAGGATGTTAGCAGCTGCGCCTACAGTCAGGCAGGATGCGGGTGGGTTCTGCCCTGTCCTCAGCACTCCCAGGGAAGCATGCCTAGAAGCCAGCTCTCAACTAGCTGCATTCTTATGGCAGTGTGAAGGTAGCAGTATTCTGAGTCAGGAGGTTCCAAGATTACCACTCTACTGCACCTGGAGATACCCTCCAGGTCTGCATTGTTAACTTGCGTCTCAGAAGCCTGTGGCAAACGTCTCTGGTGAAGACCTGCGAAACTCACTCTGTAGGCAGTGTGGAACTGTGAGGGACTGAGGGTGAGCTCAACTCTCAGAAGTAAGATGGTTTTGGACAAGGCGTTCAGCTACCTTCTCACGTATGGAACTTAGTATGTAGCACCAGTCTACCACACGAATTACTAGGCAATCACTGGAATGAGCTTGGAGGCACTAGTCTTGTGTGCTGGGAGATTCCAATTACCTCTCCCAACACTTCCGTCAAACAGGGAGCCTAGGCCTTTTAGAAGTGAAAGGAACCAGCAGGCTGGATGGGGAGGTACAGGCCTTAAGCTCAACTCTCAGAAGTGTGTATGCAGGGGAGACAGATGTCTGCTTCCCACTCTGACATGGGAGTTGGAAACTACCTACACTCTGATTGAAGAAGGCCATTGGAAATCGCTGTATTCTACTCAGATACACAGGAGTTCAGGCCCAATGCTTACACATGCTTTTCCCGCAACCTCTCTCAGCCACTAACATTAGGATGTTAGCAGCTGCGCCTACAGTCAGGCAGGATGCGGGTGGGTTCTCCCCTGTCCTCAGGACTCCCAGGGAAGCATGCCTAGAAGCCAGCTCTCAACTAGCTGCATTCTTATGGCAGTGTGAAGGTAGCAGTATTCTGAGTAAGGAGGTTCCCAGATTACCAGTCTACTGCACCTGGAGATACCCTCCAGGTCTGCATTGTTAACTTGCGTCTCAGAAGCCTCTGGCAAACGTCTCTGGTGAAGACGTCCGAAACTCACTCTGCAGGCAGTGTGGAACTGTGAGGGACTGAGGGTGAGCTCAACTCTCAGAAGTAAGATGTTTTTGGACAAGGCGTTCAACTACCTAATCACGTATGGAACTTAGTATGTAGCACCAGTCTACCCAAGGAATTACTAGGAAATCGCTTGATTGAGCTTGGAGGCACTCGTCTTGTGTGCCGGCAGATTCCAGTTACCTCTCCCAACACTTGCGTCAAGCAGCGAGCCTAGGCATTTTGGAAGCGAAAGCTAGCTGCAGGCAGGAGGTAGGGATACAGGCCATAAGCTCAACTCTCAGAAGTGTGTATGCATGGGAGGCAGATGACTGCTACCCACTCGTATATGCGAGTGGGAACCTACTACACTCTGATGAAAAAGGACTTTGAAATCGCTGTATTCAACTCAGATACACAGGAGTTCAGGCCCAATGCTTACACATGCTTTTCCCGCAACCTCTCTCAGCCACTAACATTAGGATGTTAGCAGCTGCGCCTACAGTCAGGCAGGATGCGGGTGGGTTCTGCCCTGTCCTCAGCACTCCCAGGGAAGCATGCCTAGAAGCCAGCTCTCAACTAGCTGCATTCTTATGGCAGTGTGAAGGTAGCAGTATTCTGAGTCAGGAGGTTCCAAGATTACCACTCCACTGCACCTGGAGATACCCTCCAGGTCTGCATTGTTAACTTGCGTCTCAGAAGCCTGTGGCAAACGTCTCTGGTGAAGACCTGCGAAACTCACTCTGTAGGCAGTGTGGAACTGTGAGGGACTGAGGGTGAGCTCAACTCTCAGAAGTAAGATGTTTTTGGACAAGGCGTTCAACTACCTACTCACGTATGGAACTTAGTATGTAGCACCAGTCTACCCCAGGAATTACTAGGAAATCGCTTGATTGAGCTTGGAGGCACTAGTCTTGTGTGCCGGGAGATTCCAATTACCTCTCCCAACACTTCCGTCAAACAGCGAGCCTAGGCCTTTTAGAAGTGAAAGGAACCAGCAGGCTGGATGGGGAGGTACAGGCCTTAAGCTCAACTCTCAGAAGTGTGTATGCAGGGGAGACAGATGTCTGCTACCCACTCTGATATGGGAGTTGGAAACTACCTACACTCTGATTGAAGAAGGCCGTTGGAAATCGCTGTATTCAACTCAGATACACAGAAGTTCAGGCCCAATGCTTACACATGCTTTTCCCGCAACCTCTCTCAGCCACTAACTTTAGGATGTTAGCAGCTGCGCCTACAGTCAGGCAGGATGCGGGTGGGTTCTGCCCTGTCCTCAGCACTCCCAGGGAAGCATGCCTAGAAGCCAGCTCTCAACTAGCTGCATTCTTATGGCAGTGTGAAGGTAGCAGTATTCTGAGTCAGGAGGTTCCAAGATTACCACTCTACTGCACCTGGAGATACCCTCCAGGTCTGCATTGTTAACTTGCGTCTCAGAAGCCTGTGGCAAACGTCTCTGGTGAAGACCTGCGAAACTCACTCTGTAGGCAGTGTGGAACTGTGAGGGACTGAGGGTGAGCTCAACTCTCAGAAGTAAGATGGTTTTGGACAAGGCGTTCAGCTACCTTCTCACGTATGGAACTTAGTATGTAGCACCAGTCTACCACACGAATTACTAGGCAATCACTGGAATGAGCTTGGAGGCACTAGTCTTGTGTGCTGGGAGATTCCAATTACCTCTCCCAACACTTCCGTCAAACAGGGAGCCTAGGCCTTTTAGAAGTGAAAGGAACCAGCAGGCTGGATGGGGAGGTACAGGCCTTAAGCTCAACTCTCAGAAGTGTGTATGCAGGGGAGACAGATGTCTGCTTCCCACTCTGACATGGGAGTTGGAAACTACCTACACTCTGATTGAAGAAGGCCATTGGAAATCGCTGTATTCTACTCAGATACACAGGAGTTCAGGCCCAATGCTTACACATGCTTTTCCCGCAACCTCTCTCAGCCACTAACATTAGGATGTTAGCAGCTGCGCCTACAGTCAGGCAGGATGCGGGTGGGTTCTCCCCTGTCCTCAGGACTCCCAGGGAAGCATGCCTAGAAGCCAGCTCTCAACTAGCTGCATTCTTATGGCAGTGTGAAGGTAGCAGTATTCTGAGTAAGGAGGTTCCCAGATTACCAGTCTACTGCACCTGGAGATACCCTCCAGGTCTGCATTGTTAACTTGCGTCTCAGAAGCCTCTGGCAAACGTCTCTGGTGAAGACGTCCGAAACTCACTCTGCAGGCAGTGTGGAACTGTGAGGGACTGAGGGTGAGCTCAACTCTCAGAAGTAAGATGTTTTTGGACAAGGCGTTCAACTACCTAATCACGTATGGAACTTAGTATGTAGCACCAGTCTACCCAAGGAATTACTAGGAAATCGCTTGATTGAGCTTGGAGGCACTCGTCTTGTGTGCCGGCAGATTCCAGTTACCTCTCCCAACACTTCGGTGAAGCAGCGAGCCTAGGCATTTTGGAAGCGAAAGCTAGCTGCAGGCAGGAGGTAGGGATACAGGCCATAAGCTCAACTCTCAGAAGTGTGTATGCATGGGAGGCAGATGACTGCTACCCACTCGTATATGCGAGTGGGAACCTACTACACTCTGATGAAAAAGGACTTTGAAATCGCTGTATTCAACTCAGATACACAGGAGTTCAGGCCCAATGCTTACACATGCTTTTCCCGCAACCTCTCTCAGCCACTAACATTAGGATGTTAGCAGCTGCGCCTACAGTCAGGCAGGATGCGGGTGGGTTCTGCCCTGTCCTCAGCACTCCCAGGGAAGCATGCCTAGAAGCCAGCTCTCAACTAGCTGCATTCTTATGGCAGTGTGAAGGTAGCAGTATTCTGAGTCAGGAGGTTCCAAGATTACCACTCCACTGCACCTGGAGATACCCTCCAGGTCTGCATTGTTAACTTGCGTCTCAGAAGCCTGTGGCAAACGTCTCTGGTGAAGACCTGCGAAACTCACTCTGTAGGCAGTGTGGAACTGTGAGGGACTGAGGGTGAGCTCAACTCTCAGAAGTAAGATGTTTTTGGACAAGGCGTTCAACTACCTACTCACGTATGGAACTTAGTATGTAGCACCAGTCTACCCCAGGAATTACTAGGAAATCGCTTGATTGAGCTTGGAGGCACTCGTCTTGTGTGCCGGGAGATTCCAGTTACCTCTCCCAACACTTGCGTCAAGCAGCGAGCCTAGGCCTTTTGGAAGCGAAAGGTAGCGGCAGGCACGATGTAGGGTTACAGGCCATGAGCTCAACTCTCAGAAGTGTGTATGCATGGGAGGCAGATGTCTGCTACCCACTCGGACATGGGAGTTGGAACCTAGCTACACTCCTATTGAAGAAGGATGTTGGAAATCGCTGTATTCAACTCAGATACACGGGAGTTCAGGCCCAATGCTTACACATGCTTTTCCCACAACCTATCCCAGCCACTAACATAAGGAGGTTAGCAGGTACGTCTACAGTCAGGCAGGATGCGGGAGGGTTCTGCCCTGTCCTCAACTCTCACAGGGAAGCATGCCTAGAAGCCAGCTCTCAACTAGCTGCATTCTTATGACAGTGTGAAGGTAGCAGTATTCTGAGTAAGGAGGTTCCCAGATTGCCACACTCCGGCACCTGGAGATACCCTCCAGATCTGCATTGTTAACTTGCGTCTCAGAGGCCTCTGGCAAAAGTCTCTGGTGAAGACGTGGGAAACTCACTCTGCAGGCAGTGTGGAACTGTGAGGGACTGAGTGTGAGCTCAACTCTCAGAAGTAAGATGATTTTGGACAAGGCGTTCAGCTACCTTCTCACATATGGAACTTAGTATGTAGCACCAGTCTACCCCAGGAATTACTGGGAAATCGCTGGATTGAGCTTGGAGGCACTAGTCTTGTGTGCCGGCAGATTCCAGTTACCTCTCCCAACACTTCGGTGAAGCAGGGAGCCTTGGCCTTTTGGAAGCGAAAGGTAGCTGCAGGCAGGAGGTAGGGTGACAGGCCATAAGCTCAACTCTCAGAAGTGGGTATGCATGGGAGGCAGATGTCTGCTACCCACTCTGACATGCGAGTGGGAACCTAGCTACACTCTGATGAAGAAGGACTTTGGAAATCGCTGTATTCAACTCAGATACACGTGGGTTCAGGCACAACGATTCCACATGCTTTTCTCACAACCTTTCCCTGCCACTAACATGAGGACGTTAGCAGCTCCTTCTACAGTCAAGCAGGATGCGGGAGGGTTGTGCCCTGTCCTTAGCTCTCACAGGGAAGCATGCCTTGAAGCCAGCTGTCAACTAGCTGCATTCTTATGGCAGGGTGAAGGTAGCAGTATTCTGAGACAGGAGGTTCCCAGAATACCACTCTACTGCACCTGGAGATACCGTCCAGGTCTGCATTGTTAACTTGCGTCTCATAGCCTCTAGCAAACGTCTCTGTTGAAGACGTGAGAAACTCACTCTGCAGGCAGTGTGGAACTGTGAGGGACTGAGCTGAGCTTAACTCTCAGAAGTAAGATGATTTTGGACAAGGCGTTCAGCTACCTTCTCTCATATGGAACTTAGTATGTAGCACCAGTCTACCCCAGGAATTACTGGGAAATCGCTGGATTGAGCTTGGAGGCACTAGTCTTGTGTGCCAGCAGATTCCAGTTACCTCTCCCAACACTTCGGTGAAGCAGCGAGCCTAGGCCTTTTGGAAGCGAAAGGTAGCTGCAGGCAGGAGGTAGGGTTACAGGCCATAAGCTCAACTCTCAGAAGTGGGTATGCATCGGAGGCAGATGTCTGCTACCCACTCTGACATGCGAGTGGGAACCTAGCTACACTCTGATGAAGAAGGACTTTGGAAATCGCTGTATTCAACTCAGATACACGTGGGTTCAGGCACAACGATTCCACATGCTTTTCTCACAACCTTTCCCTGCCACTAACATGAGGACGTTAGCAGCTCCTTCTACAGTCAAGCAGGATGCGGGAGGGTTGTGCCCTGTCCTTAGCTCTCACAGGGAAGCATGTCTTGAAGCCAGCGGTCAACTAGCTGCATACTTATGGCAGGGTGAAGGTAGCAGTATTCTGAGACAGGAGGTTCCCAGATTACCACTCTACTGCACCTGGAGATACCCTCCAGGTCTGCATTGTTAACTTGCGTCTCAGAGGCCTCTGGCAAACGTCTCTGGTGAAGACGTGCGAAACTCACTCTGCAGGCAGTGTGGAACTGTGTGGGACTGAGGGTGAGCTCAACTCTCAGCAGTAAGATGATTTTGGACAAGGCGTTCAGCTACCTTCTCACATATGGAACTTAGTATGTAGCACCAGTCTACCCCAGGAATTACTGGGAAATCGCTGGATTGAGCTTGGAGGCACTAGTCTTGTTGCCGGGAGATTCCAGTTACCTCTCCCAATACTTCGGTGAAGCAGCGAGCCTAGGCCTTTTGGAAGCGAAAGCTAGCTGCAGGCAGGAGGTAGGGATACAGGCCATAAGCTCAACTCTCAGAAGTGTGTATGCATGGGAGGCAGATGTCTGCTACCCACTCGTACATGCGAGTGGGAACCTACTACACTCTGATGAAAAAGGACTTTGGAAATCGCTGTATTCAACTCAGATACACGTGGGTTCAGGCACAACGATTCCACATGCTTTTCTCACAACCTTTCCCTGCCACTAACATGAGGACGTTAGCAGCTCCTTCTACAGTCAAGCAGGATGCGGGAGGGTTGTGCCCTGTCCTTAGCTCTCACAGGGAAGCATACCTTGAAGCCAGCTGTCAACTAGCTGCATACTTATGGCAGGGTGAAGGTAGCAGTATTCTGAGACAGGAGGTTCCCAGATTACCACACTACTGCACCTGGAGATACCCTCCAGGTCTGCATTGTTAACTTGCGTCTCAGAAGCCTCTGGCAAACGTCTCTGGTGAAAACGTGCGAAACTCACTCTGCAGGCAGTGTGGAACTGTGAGGGACTGAGGGTTAGCTCAACTCTCAGAAGTAAGATGTTTTTGGACAAGGCGTTCAACTACCTACTCACGTATGGAACTTAGTATGTAGCACCAGTCTACCCCAGGAATTACTAGGAAATCGCTTGATTGAGCTTGGAGGCACTCGTCTTGTGTGCCGGGAGACTCCAGCTACCTCTCCCAACACTTGCGTCAAGCAGCGAGCCTAGGCATTTTGGAAGCGAAAGGTAGCGGCAGGCAGGATGTTGGGTTACAGGCCATAAGCTCAACTGTCAGAAGTGTGTATGCATGCATGGGTGGCAGATGTCTGCTACCCACTCGGACATGGGAGTTGGAACCTAGCTACACTCCTATTGAAGAAGGACTTTGGAAATCGCTGTATTCAACTCAGATACACGTGGGTTCAGGCACAACGATTCCACATGCTTTTCTCACAACCTTTCCCTGCCACTAACATGAGGACGTTAGCAGCTCCTTCTACAGTCAAGCAGGATGCGGGAGGGTTGTGCCCTGTCCTTAGCTCTCACAGGGAAGCATACCTTGAAGCCAGCTGTCAACTAGCTGCATACTTATGGCAGTGTGAAGGTAGCAGTATTCTGAGTCAGGAGGTTCCCAGATTACCACTCTACTGCACCTGGAGATACCCTCCAGGTCTGCATTGTTAACTTGCGTCTCAGAAGCCTGTGGCAAACGTCTCTGGTGAAGACCTGCGAAACTCACTCTGTAGGCAGTGTGGAACTGTGAGGGACTGAGGGTGAGCTCAACTCTCAGAAGTAAGATGGTTTTGGACAAGGCGTTCAGCTACCTTCTCACGTATGGAACTTAGTATGTAGCACCAGTCTACCACACGAATTACTAGGCAATCACTGGAATGAGCTTGGAGGCACTAGTCTTGTGTGCTGGGAGATTCCAATTACCTCTCCCAACACTTCCGTCAAACAGGGAGCCTAGGCCTTTTAGAAGTGAAAGGAACCAGCAGGCTGGATGGGGAGGTACAGGCCTTAAGCTCAACTCTCAGAAGTGTGTATGCAGGGGAGACAGATGTCTGCTTCCCACTCTGACATGGGAGTTGGAAACTACCTACACTCTGATTGAAGAAGGCCATTGGAAATCGCTGTATTCAACTCAGATACACAGGAGTTCAGGCCCAATGCTTACACATGCTTTTCCCGCAACCTCTCTCAGCCACTAACATTAGGATGTTAGCAGCTGCGCCTACAGTCAGGCAGGATGCGGGTGGGTTCTCCCCTGTCCTCAGGACTCCCAGGGAAGCATGCCTAGAAGCCAGCTCTCAACTAGCTGCATTCTTATGGCAGTGTGAAGGTAGCAGTATTCTGAGTAAGGAGGTTCCCAGATTACCAGTCTACTGCACCTGGAGATACCCTCCAGGTCTGCATTGTTAACTTGCGTCTCAGAAGCCTCTGGCAAACGTCTCTGGTGAAGACGTCCGAAACTCACTCTGCAGGCAGTGTGGAACTGTGAGGGACTGAGGGTGAGCTCAACTCTCAGAAGTAAGATGTTTTTGGACAAGGCGTTCAACTACCTACTCACGTATGGAACTTAGTATGTAGCACCAGTCTACCCCAGGAATTACTAGGAAATCGCTTGATTGAGCTTGGAGGCACTCGTCTTGTGTGCCGGCAGATTCCAGTTACCTCTCCCAACACTTGCGTCAAGCAGCGAGCCTAGGCATTTTGGAAGCGAAAGCTAGCTGCAGGCAGGAGGTAGGGATACAGGCCATAAGCTCAACTCTCAGAAGTGTGTATGCATGGGAGGCAGATGTCTGCTACCCACTCGTACATGCGAGTGGGAACCTACTACACTCTGATGAAAAAGGACTTTGGAAATCGCTGTATTCAACTCAGATACACAGGAGTTCAGGCCCAATGCTTACACATGCTTTTCCCGCAACCTCTCTCAGCCACTAACATTAGGATGTTAGCAGGTGCGCCTACAGTCAGGCAGGATGCGGGTGGGTTCTGCCCTGTCCTCAGCACTCCCAGGGAAGCATGCCTAGAAGCCAGCTCTCAACTAGCTGCATTCTTATGGCAGTGTGAAGGTAGCAGTATTCTGAGTCAGGAGGTTCCAAGATTACCACTCTACTGCACCTGGAGATACCCTCCAGGTCTACATTGTTAACTTGCGTCTCAGAAGCCTGTGGCAAACGTCTCTGGTGAAGACCTGCGACCTCACTCTGCAGGCAGTGTGGAACTGTGAGGGACTGAGGGTGAGCTCAACTCTCAGCAGTAAGATGATTTTGGACAAGGCGTTCAGCTACCTTCTCACGTATGGAACTTAGTATGTAGCACCAGTCTACCACACGAATTACTAGGAAATCGCTGGAATGAGCTTGGAGGCACTAGTCTTGTGTGCCGGGAGATTCCAATTACCTCTCCCAACACTTCCGTCAAACAGCGAGCCTAGGCCTTTTAGAAGTGAAAGGAACCAGCAGGCTGGATGGGGAGGTACAGGCCTTAAGCTCAACTCTCAGAAGTGTGTATGCAGGGGAGACAGATGTCTGCTACCCACTCTGATATGGGAGTTGGAAACTACCTACACTCTGATTGAAGAAGGCCGTTGGAAATCGCTGTATTCAACTCAGATACACAGAAGTTCAGGCCCAATGCTTACACATGCTTTTCCCGCAACCTCTCTCAGCCACTAACTTTAGGATGTTAGCAGCTGCGCCTACAGTCAGGCAGGATGCGGGTGGGTTCTGCCCTGTCCTCAGCACTCCCAGGGAAGCATGCCTAGAAGCCAGCTCTCAACTAGCTGCATTCTTATGGCAGTGTGAAGGTAGCAGTATTCTGAGTCAGGAGGTTCCAAGATTACCACTCTACTGCACCTGGAGATACCCTCCAGGTCTGCATTGTTAACTTGCGTCTCAGAAGCCTGTGGCAAACGTCTCTGGTGAAGACCTGCGAAACTCACTCTGTAGGCAGTGTGGAACTGTGAGGGACTGAGGGTGAGCTCAACTCTCAGAAGTAAGATGGTTTTGGACAAGGCGTTCAGCTACCTTCTCACGTATGGAACTTAGTATGTAGCACCAGTCTACCACACGAATTACTAGGCAATCACTGGAATGAGCTTGGAGGCACTAGTCTTGTGTGCTGGGAGATTCCAATTACCTCTCCCAACACTTCCGTCAAACAGGGAGCCTAGGCCTTTTAGAAGTGAAAGGAACCAGCAGGCTGGATGGGGAGGTACAGGCCTTAAGCTCAACTCTCAGAAGTGTGTATGCAGGGGAGACAGATGTCTGCTTCCCACTCTGACATGGGAGTTGGAAACTACCTACACTCTGATTGAAGAAGGCCATTGGAAATCGCTGTATTCTACTCAGATACACAGGAGTTCAGGCCCAATGCTTACACATGCTTTTCCCGCAACCTCTCTCAGCCACTAACATTAGGATGTTAGCAGCTGCGCCTACAGTCAGGCAGGATGCGGGTGGGTTCTCCCCTGTCCTCAGGACTCCCAGGGAAGCATGCCTAGAAGCCAGCTCTCAACTAGCTGCATTCTTATGGCAGTGTGAAGGTAGCAGTATTCTGAGTAAGGAGGTTCCCAGATTACCAGTCTACTGCACCTGGAGATACCCTCCAGGTCTGCATTGTTAACTTGCGTCTCAGAAGCCTCTGGCAAACGTCTCTGGTGAAGACGTCCGAAACTCACTCTGCAGGCAGTGTGGAACTGTGAGGGACTGAGGGTGAGCTCAACTCTCAGAAGTAAGATGTTTTTGGACAAGGCGTTCAACTACCTAATCACGTATGGAACTTAGTATGTAGCACCAGTCTACCCAAGGAATTACTAGGAAATCGCTTGATTGAGCTTGGAGGCACTCGTCTTGTGTGCCGGCAGATTCCAGTTACCTCTCCCAACACTTGCGTCAAGCAGC
Source organism: Canis lupus baileyi (assembly GCF_048164855.1). Taxonomy (NCBI): domain Eukaryota; kingdom Metazoa; phylum Chordata; class Mammalia; order Carnivora; family Canidae; genus Canis; species Canis lupus. The sequence goes on from NC_132852.1 coordinate 63,865,498, forward strand.
GAGCCTAGGCATTTTGGAAGCGAAAGCTAGCTGCAGGCAGGAGGTAGGGATACAGGCCATAAGCTCAACTCTCAGAAGTGTGTATGCATGGGAGGCAGATGACTGCTACCCACTCGTATATGCGAGTGGGAACCTACTACACTCTGATGAAAAAGGACTTTGAAATCGCTGTATTCAACTCAGATACACAGGAGTTCAGGCCCAATGCTTACACATGCTTTTCCCGCAACCTCTCTCAGCCACTAACATTAGGATGTTAGCAGCTGCGCCTACAGTCAGGCAGGATGCGGGTGGGTTCTGCCCTGTCCTCAGCACTCCCAGGGAAGCATGCCTAGAAGCCAGCTCTCAACTAGCTGCATTCTTATGGCAGTGTGAAGGTAGCAGTATTCTGAGTCAGGAGGTTCCAAGATTACCACTCCACTGCACCTGGAGATACCCTCCAGGTCTGCATTGTTAACTTGCGTCTCAGAAGCCTGTGGCAAACGTCTCTGGTGAAGACCTGCGAAACTCACTCTGTAGGCAGTGTGGAACTGTGAGGGACTGAGGGTGAGCTCAACTCTCAGAAGTAAGATGTTTTTGGACAAGGCGTTCAACTACCTACTCACGTATGGAACTTAGTATGTAGCACCAGTCTACCCCAGGAATTACTAGGAAATCGCTTGATTGAGCTTGGAGGCACTAGTCTTGTGTGCCGGGAGATTCCAATTACCTCTCCCAACACTTCCGTCAAACAGCGAGCCTAGGCCTTTTAGAAGTGAAAGGAACCAGCAGGCTGGATGGGGAGGTACAGGCCTTAAGCTCAACTCTCAGAAGTGTGTATGCAGGGGAGACAGATGTCTGCTACCCACTCTGATATGGGAGTTGGAAACTACCTACACTCTGATTGAAGAAGGCCGTTGGAAATCGCTGTATTCAACTCAGATACACAGAAGTTCAGGCCCAATGCTTACACATGCTTTTCCCGCAACCTCTCTCAGCCACTAACTTTAGGATGTTAGCAGCTGCGCCTACAGTCAGGCAGGATGCGGGTGGGTTCTGCCCTGTCCTCAGCACTCCCAGGGAAGCATGCCTAGAAGCCAGCTCTCAACTAGCTGCATTCTTATGGCAGTGTGAAGGTAGCAGTATTCTGAGTCAGGAGGTTCCAAGATTACCACTCTACTGCACCTGGAGATACCCTCCAGGTCTGCATTGTTAACTTGCGTCTCAGAAGCCTGTGGCAAACGTCTCTGGTGAAGACCTGCGAAACTCACTCTGTAGGCAGTGTGGAACTGTGAGGGACTGAGGGTGAGCTCAACTCTCAGAAGTAAGATGGTTTTGGACAAGGCGTTCAGCTACCTTCTCACGTATGGAACTTAGTATGTAGCACCAGTCTACCACACGAATTACTAGGCAATCACTGGAATGAGCTTGGAGGCACTAGTCTTGTGTGCTGGGAGATTCCAATTACCTCTCCCAACACTTCCGTCAAACAGGGAGCCTAGGCCTTTTAGAAGTGAAAGGAACCAGCAGGCTGGATGGGGAGGTACAGGCCTTAAGCTCAACTCTCAGAAGTGTGTATGCAGGGGAGACAGATGTCTGCTTCCCACTCTGACATGGGAGTTGGAAACTACCTACACTCTGATTGAAGAAGGCCATTGGAAATCGCTGTATTCAACTCAGATACACAGGAGTTCAGGCCCAATGCTTACACATGCTTTTCCCGCAACCTCTCTCAGCCACTAACATTAGGATGTTAGCAGCTGCGCCTACAGTCAGGCAGGATGCGGGTGGGTTCTCCCCTGTCCTCAGGACTCCCAGGGAAGCATGCCTAGAAGCCAGCTCTCAACTAGCTGCATTCTTATGGCAGTGTGAAGGTAGCAGTATTCTGAGTAAGGAGGTTCCCAGATTACCAGTCTACTGCACCTGGAGATACCCTCCAGGTCTGCATTGTTAACTTGCGTCTCAGAAGCCTCTGGCAAACGTCTCTGGTGAAGACGTCCGAAACTCACTCTGCAGGCAGTGTGGAACTGTGAGGGACTGAGGGTGAGCTCAACTCTCAGAAGTAAGATGTTTTTGGACAAGGCGTTCAACTACCTAATCACGTATGGAACTTAGTATGTAGCACCAGTCTACCCAAGGAATTACTAGGAAATCGCTTGATTGAGCTTGGAGGCACTCGTCTTGTGTGCCGGCAGATTCCAGTTACCTCTCCCAACACTTGCGTCAAGCAGCGAGCCTAGGCATTTTGGAAGCGAAAGCTAGCTGCAGGCAGGAGGTAGGGATACAGGCCATAAGCTCAACTCTCAGAAGTGTGTATGCATGGGAGGCAGATGCCTGCTACCCACTCGTATATGCGAGTGGGAACCTACTACACTCTGATGAAAAAGGACTTTGAAATCGCTGTATTCAACTCAGATACACAGGAGTTCAGGCCCAATGCTTACACATGCTTTTCCCGCAACCTCTCTCAGCCACTAACATTAGGATGTTAGCAGCTGCGCCTACAGTCAGGCAGGATGCGGGTGGGTTCTGCCCTGTCCTCAGCACTCCCAGGGAAGCATGCCTAGAAGCCAGCTCTCAACTAGCTGCATTCTTATGGCAGTGTGAAGGTAGCAGTATTCTGAGTCAGGAGGTTCCAAGATTACCACTCCACTGCACCTGGAGATACCCTCCAGGTCTGCATTGTTAACTTGCGTCTCAGAAGCCTGTGGCAAACGTCTCTGGTGAAGACCTGCGAAACTCACTCTGTAGGCAGTGTGGAACTGTGAGGGACTGAGGGTGAGCTCAACTCTCAGAAGTAAGATGTTTTTGGACAAGGCGTTCAACTACCTACTCACGTATGGAACTTAGTATGTAGCACCAGTCTACCCCAGGAATTACTAGGAAATCGCTTGATTGAGCTTGGAGGCACTCGTCTTGTGTGCCGGGAGATTCCAGTTACCTCTCCCAACACTTCGGTGAAGCAGCGAGCCTAGGCCTTTTGGAAGCGAAAGCTAGCTGCAGGCAGGATGTTGGGTTACAGGCCATAAGCTCAACTCTCAGAAGTGTGTATGCATGGGTGGCAGATGTCTGCTACCCACTCGGACATGCGAGTGGGAACCTACTACACTCTGATGAAAAAGGACTTTGGAAATCGCTGTATTCAACTCAGATACACGTGGGTTCAGGCACAACGATTCCACATGCTTTTCTCACAACCTTTCCCTGCCACTAACATGAGGACGTTAGCAGCTCCTTCTACAGTCAAGCAGGATGCGGGAGGGTTGTGCCCTGTCCTTAGCTCTCACAGGGAAGCATGTCTTGAAGCCAGCGGTCAACTAGCTGCATACTTATGGCAGGGTCAAGGTAGCTGTATTCTGAGACAGGAGGTTCCCAGATTACCACTCTACTGCACCTGGAGATACCCTCCAGGTCTGCATTGTTAACTTGCGTCTCAGAGGCCTCTGGCAAACGTCTCTGGTGAAGACGTGCGAAACTTACTCTGCAGGCAGTGTGGAACTGTGAGGGACTGAGGGTGAGCTCAACTCTCAGAAGTAAGATGTTTTTGGACAAGGCGTTCAACTACCTACTCACGTATGGAACTTAGTATGTAGCACCAGTCTACCCCAGGAATTACTGGGAAATCGCTTGATTGAGCTTGGAGGCACTAGTCTTGTTGCCGGGAGATTCCAGTTACCTCTCCCAACACTTCGGTGAAGCAGCGAGCCTAGGCCTTTTGGAAGCGAAAGCTAGCTGCAGGCAGGAGGTAGGGATACAGGCCATAAGCTCAACTCTCAGAAGTGTGTATTCATGGGAGGCAGATGTCTGCTACCCACTCGTACATGCGAGTGGGAACCTACTACACTCTGATGAAAAAGGACTTTGGAAATCGCTGTATTCAACTCAGATACACGTGGGTTCAGGCACAACGATTCCACATGCTTTTCTCACAACCTTTCCCTGCCACTAACATGAGGACGTTAGCAGCTCCTTCTACAGTCAAGCAGGATTCGGGAGGGTTGTGCCCTGTCCTTAGCTCTCACAGGGAAGCATACCTTGAAGCCAGCTGTCTACTAGCTGCATACTTATGGAAGGGTGAAGGTAGCAGTATTCTGAGACAGGAGGTTCCCAGATTACCACTCTACTGCACCTGGAGATACCCTCCAGGTCTCCATTGTTAACTTGCGTCTCAGAAGCCTCTGGCAAACGTCTCTGGTGAAAACGTGCGAAACTCACTCTGCAGGCAGTGTGGAACTGTGAGGGACTGAGGGTGAGCTCAACTCTCAGAAGTAAGATGTTTTTGGACAAGGCGTTCAACTACCTACTCACGTATGGAACTTAGTATGTAGCACCAGTCTACCCCAGAAATTACTAGGAAATCGCTTGATTGAGCTTGGAGGCCCTCGTCTTGTGTGCCGGCAGATTCCAGTTACCTCTCCCAACACTTGCGTCAAGCAGCGAGCCTAGGCCTTTTGAAAGCGAAAGCTAGCTGCAGGCAGGAGGTAGGGATACAGGCCATAAGCACAACTCTCAGAAGTGTGTATGCATGGGAGGCAGATGTCTGCTACCCACTCGTACATGCGAGTGGGAACCTACTACACTCTGATGAAAAAGGACTTTGGAAATCGCTGTATTCAACTCAGATACACAGGAGTTCAGGCCCAATGCTTACACATGCTTTTCCCGCAACCTCTCTCAGCCACAAACATTAGGATGTTAGCAGCTGCGCCTACAGTCAGGCAGGATGCGGGTGGGTTCTGCCCTGTCCTCAGCACTCCCAGAGAAGCATGCCTAGAAGCCAGCTCTCAACTAGCTGCATTCTTATGGCAGTGTGAAGGTAGCAGTATTCTGAGTCAGGAGGTTCCAAGATTACCACTCTACTGCACCTGGAGATACCCTCCAGGTCTGCATTGTTAACTTGCGTCTCAGAAGCCTGTGGCAAACGTCTCTGGTGAAGACCTGCGAAACTCACTCTGCAGGCAGTGTGGAACTGTGAGGGACTGAGGGTGAGCTCAACTCTCAGAAGTAAGATGGTTTTGGACAAGGCGTTCAGCTACCGTCTCACGTATGGAACTTAGTATGTAGCACCAGTCTACCACACGAATTACTAGGAAATCGCTGGAATGAGCTTGGAGGCACTAGTCTTGTGTGCCGGGAGATTCCAATTACCTCTCCCAACACTTCCGTCAAACAGCGAGCCTAGGCCTTTTAGAAGTGAAAGGAACCAGCAGGCTGGATGGGGAGGTACAGGCCTTAAGCTCAACTCTCAGAAGTGTGTATGCAGGGGAGACAGATGTCTGCTACCCACTCTGACATGGGAGTTGGAAACTACCTACACTCTGATTGAAGAAGGCCATTGGAAATCGCTGTATTCAACTCAGATACACAGGAGTTCAGGCCCAATGCTTACACATGCTTTTCCCGCAACCTCTCTCAGCCACTAACATTAGGATGTTAGCAGGTGCGCCTACAGTAAGGCAGGATGCGGGTGGGTTCTGCCCTGTCCTCAGCACTCCCAGGGAAGCATGCCTAGAAGCCAGCTCTCAACTAGCTGCATTCTTATGGCAGTGTGAAGGTAGCAGTATTCTAAGTAAGGAGGTTCCCAGATTACCAGTCTACTGCACCTGGAGATACCCTCCAGGTCTGCATTGTTAACTTGCGTCTCAGAAGCCTCTGGCAAACGTCTCTGGTGAAGACGTCCGAAACTCACTCTGCAGGCAGTGTGGAACTGTGAGGGACTGAGGGTGAGCTCAACTCTCAGAAGTAAGATGTTTTTGGACAAGGCGTTCAACTACCTACTCACGTATGGAACTTAGTATGTAGCACCAGTCTACCCCAGGAATTACTAGGAAATCGCTTGATTGAGCTTGGAGGCACTCGTCTTGTGTGCCGGGAGATTCCAGTTACCTCTCCCAACACTTCGGTGAAGCAGCGAGCCTAGGCCTTTTGGAAGCGAAAGCTAGCTGCAGGCAGGATGTTGGGTTACAGGCCATAAGCTCAACTCTCAGAAGTGTGTATGCATGGGTGGCAGATGTCTGCTACCCACTCGGACATGCGAGTGGGAACCTACTACACTCTGATGAAAAAGGACTTTGGAAATCGCTGTATTCAACTCAGATACACGTGGGTTCAGGCACAACGATTCCACATGCTTTTCTCACAACCTTTCCCTGCCACTAACATGAGGACGTTAGCAGCTCCTTCTACAGTCAAGCAGGATGCGGGAGGGTTGTGCCCTGTCCTTAGCTCTCACAGGGAAGCATACCTTGAAGCCAGCGGTCAACTAGCTGCATACTTATGGAAGGGTGAAGGTAGCAGTATTCTGAGACAGGAGGTTCCCAGATTACCACTCTACTGCACCTGGAGATACCCTCCAGGTCTGCATTGTTAACTTGCGTCTCAGAAGCCTCTGGCAAACGTCTCTGGTGAAGACGTGCGAAACTCACTCTGCAGGCAGTGTGGAACTGTGTGGGACTGAGGGTGAGCTCAACTCTCAGAAGTAAGATGTTTTTGGACAAGGCCTTCAACTACCTACTCACGTATGGAACTTAGTATGTAGCACCAGTCTACCCCAGGAATTACTAGGAAATCGCTTGATTGAGCTTGGAGGCACTCGTCTTGTGTGCCGGGAGATTCCAGTTACCTCTCCCAACACTTGCGTCAAGCAGCGAGCCTAGGCCTTTTGGAAGCGAAAGGTAGCGGCAGGCACGATGTAGGGTTACAGGCCATGAGCTCAACTCTCAGAAGTGTGTATGCATGGGAGGCAGATGTCTGCTACCCACTCGGACATGGGAGTTGGAACCTAGCTACACTCCTATTGAAGAAGGATGTTGGAAATCGCTGTATTCAACTCAGATACACGGGAGTTCAGGCCCAATGCTTACACATGCTTTTCCCACAACCTATCCCAGCCACTAACATAAGGAGGTTAGCAGGTACGTCTACAGTCAGGCAGGATGCGGGAGGGTTCTGCCCTGTCCTCAACTCTCACAGGGAAGCATGCCTAGAAGCCAGCTCTCAACTAGCTGCATTCTTATGACAGTGTGAAGGTAGCAGTATTCTGAGTAAGGAGGTTCCCAGATTGCCACACTCCGGCACCTGGAGATACCCTCCAGATCTGCATTGTTAACTTGCGTCTCAGAGGCCTCTGGCAAAAGTCTCTGGTGAAGACGTGGGAAACTCACTCTGCAGGCAGTGTAGAACTGTGAGGGACTGAGGGTGAGCTCAACTCTCGGAAGTAAGATGATTTTGGACAAGGCGTTCAACTACCTTCTCACATATGGAACTTAGTATGTAGCACCAGTCTACCCCAGGAATTACTGGGAAATCGCTGGATTGAGCTTGGAGGCACTAGTCTTGTGTGCCGGCAGATTCCAGTTACCTCTCCCAACACTTCGGTGAAGCAGCGAGCCTAGGCCTTTTGGAAGCGAAAGGTAGCTGCAGGCAGGAGGTAGGGTTACAGGCCATAAGCTCAACTCTCAGAAGTGGGTATGCATGGGAGGCAGATGTCTGCTACCCACTCTGACATGCGAGTGGGAACCTAGCTACACTCTGATGAAGAAGGACTTTGGAAATCGCTGTATTCAACTCAGATACACGTGGGTTCAGGCACAACGATTCCACATGCTTTTCTCACAACCTTTCCCTGCCACTAACATGAGGACGTTAGCAGCTGCGCCTACAGTCAGGCAGGATGCGGGTGGGTTCTGCCCTGTCCTCAGCACTCCCAGGGAAGCATGCCTAGAAGCCAGCTCTCAACTAGCTGCATTCTTATGGCAGTGTGAAGGTAGCAGTATTCTGAGTCAGGAGGTTCCAAGATTACCACTCCACTGCACCTGGAGATACCCTCCAGGTCTGCATTGTTAACTTGCGTCTCAGAAGCCTGTGGCAAACGTCTCTGGTGAAGACCTGCGAAACTCACTCTGTAGGCAGTGTGGAACTGTGAGGGACTGAGGGTGAGCTCAACTCTCAGAAGTAAGATGTTTTTGGACAAGGCGTTCAACTACCTACTCACGTATGGAACTTAGTATGTAGCACCAGTCTACCCCAGGAATTACTAGGAAATCGCTTGATTGAGCTTGGAGGCACTCGTCTTGTGTGCCGGGAGATTCCAGTTACCTCTCCCAACACTTCGGTGAAGCAGCGAGCCTAGGCCTTTTGGAAGCGAAAGCTAGCTGCAGGCAGGATGTTGGGTTACAGGCCATAAGCTCAACTCTCAGAAGTGTGTATGCATGGGTGGCAGATGTCTGCTACCCACTCGGACATGCGAGTGGGAACCTACTACACTCTGATGAAAAAGGACTTTGGAAATCGCTGTATTCAACTCAGATACACGTGGGTTCAGGCACAACGATTCCACATGCTTTTCTCACAACCTTTCCCTGCCACTAACATGAGGACGTTAGCAGCTCCTTCTACAGTCAAGCAGGATGCGGGAGGGTTGTGCCCTGTCCTTAGCTCTCACAGGGAAGCATGTCTTGAAGCCAGCGGTCAACTAGCTGCATACTTATGGCAGGGTCAAGGTAGCTGTATTCTGAGACAGGAGGTTCCCAGATTACCACTCTACTGCACCTGGAGATACCCTCCAGGTCTGCATTGTTAACTTGCGTCTCAGAGGCCTCTGGCAAACGTCTCTGGTGAAGACGTGCGAAACTTACTCTGCAGGCAGTGTGGAACTGTGAGGGACTGAGGGTGAGCTCAACTCTCAGAAGTAAGATGTTTTTGGACAAGGCGTTCAACTACCTACTCACGTATGGAACTTAGTATGTAGCACCAGTCTACCCCAGGAATTACTGGGAAATCGCTTGATTGAGCTTGGAGGCACTAGTCTTGTTGCCGGGAGATTCCAGTTACCTCTCCCAACACTTCGGTGAAGCAGCGAGCCTAGGCCTTTTGGAAGCGAAAGCTAGCTGCAGGCAGGAGGTAGGGATACAGGCCATAAGCTCAACTCTCAGAAGTGTGTATTCATGGGAGGCAGATGTCTGCTACCCACTCGTACATGCGAGTGGGAACCTACTACACTCTGATGAAAAAGGACTTTGGAAATCGCTGTATTCAACTCAGATACACGTGGGTTCAGGCACAACGATTCCACATGCTTTTCTCACAACCTTTCCCTGCCACTAACATGAGGACGTTAGCAGCTCCTTCTACAGTCAAGCAGGATTCGGGAGGGTTGTGCCCTGTCCTTAGCTCTCACAGGGAAGCATACCTTGAAGCCAGCTGTCTACTAGCTGCATACTTATGGAAGGGTGAAGGTAGCAGTATTCTGAGACAGGAGGTTCCCAGATTACCACTCTACTGCACCTGGAGATACCCTCCAGGTCTCCATTGTTAACTTGCGTCTCAGAAGCCTCTGGCAAACGTCTCTGGTGAAAACGTGCGAAACTCACTCTGCAGGCAGTGTGGAACTGTGAGGGACTGAGGGTGAGCTCAACTCTCAGAAGTAAGATGTTTTTGGACAAGGCGTTCAACTACCTACTCACGTATGGAACTTAGTATGTAGCACCAGTCTACCCCAGAAATTACTAGGAAATCGCTTGATTGAGCTTGGAGGCCCTCGTCTTGTGTGCCGGCAGATTCCAGTTACCTCTCCCAACACTTGCGTCAAGCAGCGAGCCTAGGCCTTTTGAAAGCGAAAGCTAGCTGCAGGCAGGAGGTAGGGATACAGGCCATAAGCACAACTCTCAGAAGTGTGTATGCATGGGAGGCAGATGTCTGCTACCCACTCGTACATGCGAGTGGGAACCTACTACACTCTGATGAAAAAGGACTTTGGAAATCGCTGTATTCAACTCAGATACACAGGAGTTCAGGCCCAATGCTTACACATGCTTTTCCCGCAACCTCTCTCAGCCACAAACATTAGGATGTTAGCAGCTGCGCCTACAGTCAGGCAGGATGCGGGTGGGTTCTGCCCTGTCCTCAGCACTCCCAGAGAAGCATGCCTAGAAGCCAGCTCTCAACTAGCTGCATTCTTATGGCAGTGTGAAGGTAGCAGTATTCTGAGTCAGGAGGTTCCAAGATTACCACTCTACTGCACCTGGAGATACCCTCCAGGTCTGCATTGTTAACTTGCGTCTCAGAAGCCTGTGGCAAACGTCTCTGGTGAAGACCTGCGAAACTCACTCTGCAGGCAGTGTGGAACTGTGAGGGACTGAGGGTGAGCTCAACTCTCAGAAGTAAGATGGTTTTGGACAAGGCGTTCAGCTACCGTCTCACGTATGGAACTTAGTATGTAGCACCAGTCTACCACACGAATTACTAGGAAATCGCTGGAATGAGCTTGGAGGCACTAGTCTTGTGTGCCGGGAGATTCCAATTACCTCTCCCAACACTTCCGTCAAACAGCGAGCCTAGGCCTTTTAGAAGTGAAAGGAACCAGCAGGCTGGATGGGGAGGTACAGGCCTTAAGCTCAACTCTCAGAAGTGTGTATGCAGGGGAGACAGATGTCTGCTACCCACTCTGACATGGGAGTTGGAAACTACCTACACTCTGATTGAAGAAGGCCATTGGAAATCGCTGTATTCAACTCAGATACACAGGAGTTCAGGCCCAATGCTTACACATGCTTTTCCCGCAACCTCTCTCAGCCACTAACATTAGGATGTTAGCAGGTGCGCCTACAGTAAGGCAGGATGCGGGTGGGTTCTGCCCTGTCCTCAGCACTCCCAGGGAAGCATGCCTAGAAGCCAGCTCTCAACTAGCTGCATTCTTATGGCAGTGTGAAGGTAGCAGTATTCTAAGTAAGGAGGTTCCCAGATTACCAGTCTACTGCACCTGGAGATACCCTCCAGGTCTGCATTGTTAACTTGCGTCTCAGAAGCCTCTGGCAAACGTCTCTGGTGAAGACGTCCGAAACTCACTCTGCAGGCAGTGTGGAACTGTGAGGGACTGAGGGTGAGCTCAACTCTCAGAAGTAAGATGTTTTTGGACAAGGCGTTCAACTACCTACTCACGTATGGAACTTAGTATGTAGCACCAGTCTACCCCAGGAATTACTAGGAAATCGCTTGATTGAGCTTGGAGGCACTCGTCTTGTGTGCCGGGAGATTCCAGTTACCTCTCCCAACACTTCGGTGAAGCAGCGAGCCTAGGCCTTTTGGAAGCGAAAGCTAGCTGCAGGCAGGATGTTGGGTTACAGGCCATAAGCTCAACTCTCAGAAGTGTGTATGCATGGGTGGCAGATGTCTGCTACCCACTCGGACATGCGAGTGGGAACCTACTACACTCTGATGAAAAAGGACTTTGGAAATCGCTGTATTCAACTCAGATACACGTGGGTTCAGGCACAACGATTCCACATGCTTTTCTCACAACCTTTCCCTGCCACTAACATGAGGACGTTAGCAGCTCCTTCTACAGTCAAGCAGGATGCGGGAGGGTTGTGCCCTGTCCTTAGCTCTCACAGGGAAGCATACCTTGAAGCCAGCGGTCAACTAGCTGCATACTTATGGAAGGGTGAAGGTAGCAGTATTCTGAGACAGGAGGTTCCCAGATTACCACTCTACTGCACCTGGAGATACCCTCCAGGTCTGCATTGTTAACTTGCGTCTCAGAAGCCTCTGGCAAACGTCTCTGGTGAAGACGTGCGAAACTCACTCTGCAGGCAGTGTGGAACTGTGTGGGACTGAGGGTGAGCTCAACTCTCAGAAGTAAGATGTTTTTGGACAAGGCCTTCAACTACCTACTCACGTATGGAACTTAGTATGTAGCACCAGTCTACCCCAGGAATTACTAGGAAATCGCTTGATTGAGCTTGGAGGCACTCGTCTTGTGTGCCGGGAGATTCCAGTTACCTCTCCCAACACTTGCGTCAAGCAGCGAGCCTAGGCCTTTTGGAAGCGAAAGGTAGCGGCAGGCACGATGTAGGGTTACAGGCCATGAGCTCAACTCTCAGAAGTGTGTATGCATGGGAGGCAGATGTCTGCTACCCACTCGGACATGGGAGTTGGAACCTAGCTACACTCCTATTGAAGAAGGATGTTGGAAATCGCTGTATTCAACTCAGATACACGGGAGTTCAGGCCCAATGCTTACACATGCTTTTCCCACAACCTATCCCAGCCACTAACATAAGGAGGTTAGCAGGTACGTCTACAGTCAGGCAGGATGCGGGAGGGTTCTGCCCTGTCCTCAACTCTCACAGGGAAGCATGCCTAGAAGCCAGCTCTCAACTAGCTGCATTCTTATGACAGTGTGAAGGTAGCAGTATTCTGAGTAAGGAGGTTCCCAGATTGCCACACTCCGGCACCTGGAGATACCCTCCAGATCTGCATTGTTAACTTGCGTCTCAGAGGCCTCTGGCAAAAGTCTCTGGTGAAGACGTGGGAAACTCACTCTGCAGGCAGTGTAGAACTGTGAGGGACTGAGGGTGAGCTCAACTCTCGGAAGTAAGATGATTTTGGACAAGGCGTTCAACTACCTTCTCACATATGGAACTTAGTATGTAGCACCAGTCTACCCCAGGAATTACTGGGAAATCGCTGGATTGAGCTTGGAGGCACTAGTCTTGTGTGCCGGCAGATTCCAGTTACCTCTCCCAACACTTCGGTGAAGCAGCGAGCCTAGGCCTTTTGGAAGCGAAAGGTAGCTGCAGGCAGGAGGTAGGGTTACAGGCCATAAGCTCAACTCTCAGAAGTGGGTATGCATGGGAGGCAGATGTCTGCTACCCACTCTGACATGCGAGTGGGAACCTAGCTACACTCTGATGAAGAAGGACTTTGGAAATCGCTGTATTCAACTCAGATACACGTGGGTTCAGGCACAACGATTCCACATGCTTTTCTCACAACCTTTCCCTGCCACTAACATGAGGACGTTAGCAGCTCCTTCTACAGTCAAGCAGGATGCGGGAGGGTTGTGCCCTGTCCTTAGCTCTCACAGGGAAGCATGCCTTGAAGCCAGCTGTCAACTAGCTGCATTCTTATGGCAGGGTGAAGGTAGCAGTATTCTGAGACAGGAGGTTCCCAGATTACCACTCTACTGCACCTGGAGATACCCTCCAGGTCTGCATTGTTAACTTGCGTCTCAGAAGCCTCTGGCAAACGTCTCTGGTGAAGACGTGCGAAACTCACACTGCAGGCAGTGTGGAACTGTGTGGGACTGAGGGTGAGCTCAACTCTCAGAAGTAAGATGTTTTTGGACAAGGCCTTCAACTACCTACTCACGTATGGAACTTAGTATGTAGCACCAGTCTACCCCAGGAATTACTAGGAAATCGCTTGATTGAGCTTGGAGGCACTCGTCTTGTGTGCCGGGAGATTCCAGTTACCTCTCCCAACACTTGCGTCAAGCAGCGAGCCTAGGCCTTTTGGAAGCGAAAGGTAGCGGCAGGCACGATGTAGGGTTACAGGCCATGAGCTCAACTCTCAGAAGTGTGTATGCATGGGAGGCAGATGTCTGCTACCCACTCGGACATGGGAGTTGGAACCTAGCTACACTCCTATTGAAGAAGGATGTTGGAAATCGCTGTATTCAACTCAGATACACGGGAGTTCAGGCCCAATGCTTACACATGCTTTTCCCACAACCTATCCCAGCCACTAACATAAGGAGGTTAGCAGGTACGTCTACAGTCAGGCAGGATGCGGGAGGGTTCTGCCCTGTCCTCAACTCTCACAGGGAAGCATGCCTAGAAGCCAGCTCTCAACTAGCTGCATTCTTATGACAGTGTGAAGGTAGCAGTATTCTGAGTAAGGAGGTTCCCAGATTGCCACACTCCGGCACCTGGAGATACCCTCCAGATCTGCATTGTTAACTTGCGTCTCAGAGGCCTCTGGCAAAAGTCTCTGGTGAAGACGTGGGAAACTCACTCTGCAGGCAGTGTGGAACTGTGAGGGCCTGAGTGTGAGCTCAACTCTCAGAAGTAAGATGATTTTGGACAAGGCGTTCAGCTACCTTCTCACATATGGAACTTAGTATGTAGCACCAGTCTACCCCAGGAATTACTGGGAAATCGCTGGATTGAGCTTGGAGGCACTAGTCTTGTGTGCCGGCAGATTCCAGTTACCTCTCCCAACACTTCGGTGAAGCAGGGAGCCTTGGCCTTTTGGAAGCGAAAGGTAGCTGCAGGCAGGAGGTAGGGTTACAGGCCATAAGCTCAACTCTCAGAAGTGGGTATGCATGGGAGGCAGATGTCTGCTACCCACTCTGACATGCGAGTGGGAACCTAGCTACACTCTGATGAAGAAGGACTTTGGAAATCGCTGTATTCAACTCAGATACACGTGGGTTCAGGCACAACGATTCCACATGCTTTTCTCACAACCTTTCCCTGCCACTAACATGAGGACGTTAGCAGCTCCTTCTACAGTCAAGCAGGATGCGGGAGGGTTGTGCCCTGTCCTTAGCTCTCACAGGGAAGCATGCCTTGAAGCCAGCTGTCAACTAGCTGCATTCTTATGGCAGGGTGAAGGTAGCAGTATTCTGAGACAGGAGGTTCCCAGATTACCACTCTACTGCACCTGGAGATACCCTCCAGGTCTGCATTGTTAACTTGCGTCTCAGAAGCCTCTGGCAAACGTCTCTGGTGAAGACGTGCGAAACTCACTCTGCAGGCAGTGTGGAACTGTGTGGGACTGAGGGTGAGCTCAACTCTCAGAAGTAAGATGTTTTTGGACAAGGCCTTCAACTACCTACTCACGTATGGAACTTAGTATGTAGCACCAGTCTACCCCAGGAATTACTAGGAAATCGCTTGATTGAGCTTGGAGGCACTCGTCTTGTGTGCCGGGAGATTCCAGTTACCTCTCCCAACACTTGCGTCAAGCAGCGAGCCTAGGCCTTTTGGAAGCGAAAGGTAGCGGCAGGCACGATGTAGGGTTACAGGCCATGAGCTCAACTCTCAGAAGTGTGTATGCATGGGAGGCAGATGTCTGCTACCCACTCGGACATGGGAGTTGGAACCTAGCTACACTCCTATTGAAGAAGGATGTTGGAAATCGCTGTATTCAACTCAGATACACGGGAGTTCAGGCCCAATGCTTACACATGCTTTTCCCACAACCTATCCCAGCCACTAACATAAGGAGGTTAGCAGGTACGTCTACAGTCAGGCAGGATGCGGGTGGGTTCTGCCCTGTCCTCAGCACTCCCAGGGAAGCATGCCTAGAAGCCAGCTCTCAACTAGCTGCATTCTTATGGCCGTGTGAAGGTAGCAGTATTCTAAGTAAGGAGGTTCCCAGATTACCAGTCTACTGCACCTGGAGATACCCTCCAGGTCTGCATTGTTAACTTGCGTCTCAGAAGCCTCTGGCAAACGTCTCTGGTGAAGACGTCCGAAACTCACTCTGCAGGCAGTGTGGAACTGTGAGGGACTGAGGGTGAGCTCAACTCTCAGAAGTAAGATGTTTTTGGACAAGGCGTTCAACTACCTACTCACGTATGGAACTTAGTATGTAGCACCAGTCTACCCCAGGAATTACTAGGAAATCGCTTGATTGAGCTTGGAGGCACTCGTCTTGTGTGCCGGGAGATTCCAGTTACCTCTCCCAACACTTCGGTGAAGCAGCGAGCCTAGGCCTTTTGGAAGCGAAAGCTAGCTGCAGGCAGGATGTTGGGTTACAGGCCATAAGCTCAACTCTCAGAAGTGTGTATGCATGGGTGGCAGATGTCTGCTACCCACTCGGACATGCGAGTGGGAACCTACTACACTCTGATGAAAAAGGACTTTGGAAATCGCTGTATTCAACTCAGATACACGTGGGTTCAGGCACAACGATTCCACATGCTTTTCTCACAACCTTTCCCTGCCACTAACATGAGGACGTTAGCAGCTCCTTCTACAGTCAAGCAGGATGCGGGAGGGTTGTGCCCTGTCCTTAGCTCTCACAGGGAAGCATGTCTTGAAGCCAGCGGTCAACTAGCTGCATACTTATGGCAGGGTCAAGGTAGCAGTATTCTGAGACAGGAGGTTCCCAGATTACCACTCTACTGCACCTGGAGATACCCTCCAGGTCTGCATTGTTAACTTGCGTCTCAGAGGCCTCTGGCAAACGTCTCTGGTGAAGACGTGCGAAACTCACTCTGCAGGCAGTGTGGAACTGTGAGGGACTGAGGGTGAGCTCAACTCTCAGCAGTAAGATGATTTTGGACAAGGCGTTCAGCTACCTTCTCACATATGGAACTTAGTATGTAGCACCAGTCTACCCCAGGAATTACTGGGAAATCGCTGGATTGAGCTTGGAGGCACTAGTCTTGTTGCCGGGAGATTCCAGTTACCTCTCCCAATACTTCGGTGAAGCAGCGAGCCTAGGCCTTTTGGAAGCGAAAGCTAGCTGCAGGCAGGAGGTAGGGATACAGGCCATAAGCTCAACTCTCAGAAGTGTGTATGCATGGGAGGCAGATGTCTGCTACCCACTCGTACATGCGAGTGGGAACCTACTACACTCTGATGAAAAAGGACTTTGGAAATCGCTGTATTCAACTCAGATACACGTGGGTTCAGGCACAACGATTCCACATGCTTTTCTCACAACCTTTCCCTGCCACTAACATGAGGACGTTAGCAGCTCCTTCTACAGTCAAGCAGGATGCGGGAGGGTTGTGCCCTGTCCTTAGCTCTCACAGGGAAGCATACCTTGAAGCCAGCTGTCAACTAGCTGCATACTTATGGCAGGGTGAAGGTAGCAGTATTCTGAGACAGGAGGTTCCCAGATTACCACACTACTGCACCTGGAGATACCCTCCAGGTCTGCATTGTTAACTTGCGTCTCAGAAGCCTCTGGCAAACGTCTCTGGTGAAAACGTGCGAAACTCACTCTGCAGGCAGTGTGGAACTGTGAGGGACTGAGGGTTAGCTCAACTCTCAGAAGTAAGATGTTTTTGGACAAGGCGTTCAACTACCTACTCACGTATGGAACTTAGTATGTAGCACCAGTCTACCCCAGGAATTACTAGGAAATCGCTTGATTGAGCTTGGAGGCACTCGTCTTGTGTGCCGGGAGACTCCAGCTACCTCTCCCAACACTTGCGTCAAGCAGCGAGCCTAGGCATTTTGGAAGCGAAAGGTAGCGGCAGGCAGGATGTTGGGTTACAGGCCATAAGCTCAACTGTCAGAAGTGTGTATGCATGCATGGGTGGCAGATGTCTGCTACCCACTCGGACATGGGAGTTGGAACCTAGCTACACTCCTATTGAAGAAGGACTTTGGAAATCGCTGTATTCAACTCAGATACACGTGGGTTCAGGCACAACGATTCCACATGCTTTTCTCACAACCTTTCCCTGCCACTAACATGAGGACGTTAGCAGCTCCTTCTACAGTCAAGCAGGATGCGGGAGGGTTGTGCCCTGTCCTTAGCTCTCACAGGGAAGCATACCTTGAAGCCAGCTGTCAACTAGCTGCATACTTATGGCAGTGTGAAGGTAGCAGTATTCTGAGTCAGGAGGTTCCCAGATTACCACTCTACTGCACCTGGAGATACCCTCCAGGTCTGCATTGTTAACTTGCGTCTCAGAAGCCTGTGGCAAACGTCTCTGGTGAAGACCTGCGAAACTCACTCTGTAGGCAGTGTGGAACTGTGAGGGACTGAGGGTGAGCTCAACTCTCAGAAGTAAGATGGTTTTGGACAAGGCGTTCAGCTACCTTCTCACGTATGGAACTTAGTATGTAGCACCAGTCTACCACACGAATTACTAGGCAATCACTGGAATGAGCTTGGAGGCACTAGTCTTGTGTGCTGGGAGATTCCAATTACCTCTCCCAACACTTCCGTCAAACAGGGAGCCTAGGCCTTTTAGAAGTGAAAGGAACCAGCAGGCTGGATGGGGAGGTACAGGCCTTAAGCTCAACTCTCAGAAGTGTGTATGCAGGGGAGACAGATGTCTGCTTCCCACTCTGACATGGGAGTTGGAAACTACCTACACTCTGATTGAAGAAGGCCATTGGAAATCGCTGTATTCAACTCAGATACACAGGAGTTCAGGCCCAATGCTTACACATGCTTTTCCCGCAACCTCTCTCAGCCACTAACATTAGGATGTTAGCAGCTGCGCCTACAGTCAGGCAGGATGCGGGTGGGTTCTCCCCTGTCCTCAGGACTCCCAGGGAAGCATGCCTAGAAGCCAGCTCTCAACTAGCTGCATTCTTATGGCAGTGTGAAGGTAGCAGTATTCTGAGTAAGGAGGTTCCCAGATTACCACTCTACTGCACCTGGAGATACCCTCCAGGTCTGCATTGTTAACTTGCGTCTCAGAAGCCTCTGGCAAACGTCTCTGGTGAAGACGTGCGAAACTCACTCTGCAGGCAGTGTGGAACTGTGTGGGACTGAGGGTGAGCTCAACTCTCAGAAGTAAGATGTTTTTGGACAAGGCCTTCAACTACCTACTCACGTATGGAACTTAGTATGTAGCACCAGTCTACCCCAGGAATTACTAGGAAATCGCTTGATTGAGCTTGGAGGCACTCGTCTTGTGTGCCGGGAGATTCCAGTTACCTCTCCCAACACTTGCGTCAAGCAGCGAGCCTAGGCCTTTTGGAAGCGAAAGGTAGCGGCAGGCACGATGTAGGGTTACAGGCCATGAGCTCAACTCTCAGAAGTGTGTATGCATGGGAGGCAGATGTCTGCTACCCACTCGGACATGGGAGTTGGAACCTAGCTACACTCCTATTGAAGAAGGATGTTGGAAATCGCTGTATTCAACTCAGATACACGGGAGTTCAGGCCCAATGCTTACACATGCTTTTCCCACAACCTATCCCAGCCACTAACATAAGGAGGTTAGCAGGTACGTCTACAGTCAGGCAGGATGCGGGTGGGTTCTGCCCTGTCCTCAGCACTCCCAGGGAAGCATGCCTAGAAGCCAGCTCTCAACTAGCTGCATTCTTATGGCCGTGTGAAGGTAGCAGTATTCTAAGTAAGGAGGTTCCCAGATTACCAGTCTACTGCACCTGGAGATACCCTCCAGGTCTGCATTGTTAACTTGCGTCTCAGAAGCCTCTGGCAAACGTCTCTGGTGAAGACGTCCGAAACTCACTCTGCAGGCAGTGTGGAACTGTGAGGGACTGAGGGTGAGCTCAACTCTCAGAAGTAAGATGTTTTTGGACAAGGCGTTCAACTACCTACTCACGTATGGAACTTAGTATGTAGCACCAGTCTACCCCAGGAATTACTAGGAAATCGCTTGATTGAGCTTGGAGGCACTCGTCTTGTGTGCCGGGAGATTCCAGTTACCTCTCCCAACACTTCGGTGAAGCAGCGAGCCTAGGCCTTTTGGAAGCGAAAGCTAGCTGCAGGCAGGATGTTGGGTTACAGGCCATAAGCTCAACTCTCAGAAGTGTGTATGCATGGGTGGCAGATGTCTGCTACCCACTCGGACATGCGAGTGGGAACCTACTACACTCTGATGAAAAAGGACTTTGGAAATCGCTGTATTCAACTCAGATACACGTGGGTTCAGGCACAACGATTCCACATGCTTTTCTCACAACCTTTCCCTGCCACTAACATGAGGACGTTAGCAGCTCCTTCTACAGTCAAGCAGGATGCGGGAGGGTTGTGCCCTGTCCTTAGCTCTCACAGGGAAGCATGTCTTGAAGCCAGCGGTCAACTAGCTGCATACTTATGGCAGGGTCAAGGTAGCAGTATTCTGAGACAGGAGGTTCCCAGATTACCACTCTACTGCACCTGGAGATACCCTCCAGGTCTGCATTGTTAACTTGCGTCTCAGAGGCCTCTGGCAAACGTCTCTGGTGAAGACGTGCGAAACTCACTCTGCAGGCAGTGTGGAACTGTGAGGGACTGAGGGTGAGCTCAACTATCAGCAGTAAGATGATTTTGGACAAGGCGTTCAGCTACCTTCTCACATATGGAACTTAGTATGTAGCACCAGTCTACCCCAGGAATTACTGGGAAATCGCTGGATTGAGCTTGGAGGCACTAGTCTTGTTGCCGGGAGATTCCAGTTACCTCTCCCAATACTTCGGTGAAGCAGCGAGCCTAGGCCTTTTGGAAGCGAAAGCTAGCTGCAGGCAGGAGGTAGGGATACAGGCCATAAGCTCAACTCTCAGAAGTGTGTATGCATGGGAGGCAGATGTCTGCTACCCACTCGTACATGCGAGTGGGAACCTACTACACTCTGATGAAAAAGGACTTTGGAAATCGCTGTATTCAACTCAGATACACGTGGGTTCAGGCACAACGATTCCACATGCTTTTCTCACAACCTTTCCCTGCCACTAACATGAGGACGTTAGCAGCTCCTTCTACAGTCAAGCAGGATGCGGGAGGGTTGTGCCCTGTCCTTAGCTCTCACAGGGAAGCATACCTTGAAGCCAGCTGTCAACTAGCTGCATACTTATGGCAGGGTGAAGGTAGCAGTATTCTGAGACAGGAGGTTCCCAGATTACCACACTACTGCACCTGGAGATACCCTCCAGGTCTGCATTGTTAACTTGCGTCTCAGAAGCCTCTGGCAAACGTCTCTGGTGAAAACGTGCGAAACTCACTCTGCAGGCAGTGTGGAACTGTGAGGGACTGAGGGTTAGCTCAACTCTCAGAAGTAAGATGTTTTTGGACAAGGCGTTCAACTACCTACTCACGTATGGAACTTAGTATGTAGCACCAGTCTACCCCAGGAATTACTAGGAAATCGCTTGATTGAGCTTGGAGGCACTCGTCTTGTGTGCCGGGAGACTCCAGCTACCTCTCCCAACACTTGCGTCAAGCAGCGAGCCTAGGCATTTTGGAAGCGAAAGGTAGCGGCAGGCAGGATGTTGGGTTACAGGCCATAAGCTCAACTGTCAGAAGTGTGTATGCATGCATGGGTGGCAGATGTCTGCTACCCACTCGGACATGGGAGTTGGAACCTAGCTACACTCCTATTGAAGAAGGACTTTGGAAATCGCTGTATTCAACTCAGATACACGTGGGTTCAGGCACAACGATTCCACATGCTTTTCTCACAACCTTTCCCTGCCACTAACATGAGGACGTTAGCAGCTCCTTCTACAGTCAAGCAGGATGCGGGAGGGTTGTGCCCTGTCCTTAGCTCTCACAGGGAAGCATACCTTGAAGCCAGCTGTCAACTAGCTGCATACTTATGGCAGTGTGAAGGTAGCAGTATTCTGAGTCAGGAGGTTCCCAGATTACCACTCTACTGCACCTGGAGATACCCTCCAGGTCTGCATTGTTAACTTGCGTCTCAGAAGCCTGTGGCAAACGTCTCTGGTGAAGACCTGCGAAACTCACTCTGTAGGCAGTGTGGAACTGTGAGGGACTGAGGGTGAGCTCAACTCTCAGAAGTAAGATGGTTTTGGACAAGGCGTTCAGCTACCTTCTCACGTATGGAACTTAGTATGTAGCACCAGTCTACCACACGAATTACTAGGCAATCACTGGAATGAGCTTGGAGGCACTAGTCTTGTGTGCTCGGAGATTCCAATTACCTCTCCCAACACTTCCGTCAAACAGGGAGCCTAGGCCTTTTAGAAGTGAAAGGAACCAGCAGGCTGGATGGGGAGGTACAGGCCTTAAGCTCAACTCTCAGAAGTGTGTATGCAGGGGAGACAGATGTCTGCTTCCCACTCTGACATGGGAGTTGGAAACTACCTACACTCTGATTGAAGAAGGCCATTGGAAATCGCTGTATTCAACTCAGATACACAGGAGTTCAGGCCCAATGCTTACACATGCTTTTCCCGCAACCTCTCTCAGCCACTAACATTAGGATGTTAGCAGCTGCGCCTACAGTCAGGCAGGATGCGGGTGGGTTCTCCCCTGTCCTCAGGACTCCCAGGGAAGCATGCCTAGAAGCCAGCTCTCAACTAGCTGCATTCTTATGGCAGTGTGAAGGTAGCAGTATTCTGAGTAAGGAGGTTCCCAGATTACCAGTCTACTGCACCTGGAGATACCCTCCAGGTCTGCATTGTTAACTTGCGTCTCAGAAGCCTCTGGCAAACGTCTCTGGTGAAGACGTCCGAAACTCACTCTGCAGGCAGTGTGGAACTGTGAGGGACTGAGGGTGAGCTCAACTCTCAGAAGTAAGATGTTTTTGGACAAGGCGTTCAACTACCTACTCACGTATGGAACTTAGTATGTAGCACCAGTCTACCCCAGGAATTACTAGGAAATCGCTTGATTGAGCTTGGAGGCACTCGTCTTGTGTGCCGGCAGATTCCAGTTACCTCTCCCAACACTTGCGTCAAGCAGCGAGCCTAGGCATTTTGGAAGCGAAAGCTAGCTGCAGGCAGGAGGTAGGGATACAGGCCATAAGCTCAACTCTCAGAAGTGTGTATGCATGGGAGGCAGATGTCTGCTACCCACTCGTACATGCGAGTGGGAACCTACTACACTCTGATGAAAAAGGACTTTGGAAATCGCTGTATTCAACTCAGATACACAGGAGTTCAGGCCCAATGCTTACACATGCTTTTCCCGCAACCTCTCTCAGCCACTAACATTAGGATGTTAGCAGGTGCGCCTACAGTCAGGCAGGATGCGGGTGGGTTCTGCCCTGTCCTCAGCAATCCCAGGGAAGCATGCCTAGAAGCCAGCTCTCAACTAGCTGCATTCTTATGGCAGTGTGAAGGTAGCAGTATTCTGAGTCAGGAGGTTCCAAGATTACCACTCTACTGCACCTGGAGATACCCTCCAGGTCTACATTGTTAACTTGCGTCTCAGAAGCCTGTGGCAAACGTCTCTGGTGAAGACCTGCGACCTCACTCTGCAGGCAGTGTGGAACTGTGAGGGACTGAGGGTGAGCTCAACTCTCAGCAGTAAGATGATTTTGGACAAGGCGTTCAGCTACCTTCTCACGTATGGAACTTAGTATGTAGCACCAGTCTACCACACGAATTACTAGGAAATCGCTGGAATGAGCTTGGAGGCACTAGTCTTGTGTGCCGGGAGATTCCAATTACCTCTCCCAACACTTCCGTCAAACAGCGAGCCTAGGCCTTTTAGAAGTGAAAGGAACCAGCAGGCTGGATGGGGAGGTACAGGCCTTAAGCTCAACTCTCAGAAGTGTGTATGCAGGGGAGACAGATGTCTGCTACCCACTCTGATATGGGAGTTGGAAACTACCTACACTCTGATTGAAGAAGGCCGTTGGAAATCGCTGTATTCAACTCAGATACACAGAAGTTCAGGCCCAATGCTTACACATGCTTTTCCCGCAACCTCTCTCAGCCACTAACTTTAGGATGTTAGCAGCTGCGCCTACAGTCAGGCAGGATGCGGGTGGGTTCTGCCCTGTCCTCAGCACTCCCAGGGAAGCATGCCTAGAAGCCAGCTCTCAACTAGCTGCATTCTTATGGCAGTGTGAAGGTAGCAGTATTCTGAGTCAGGAGGTTCCAAGATTACCAGTCTACTGCACCTGGAGATACCCTCCAGGTCTGCATTGTTAACTTGCGTCTCAGAAGCCTGTGGCAAACGTCTCTGGTGAAGACCTGCGAAACTCACTCTGTAGGCAGTGTGGAACTGTGAGGGACTGAGGGTGAGCTCAACTCTCAGAAGTAAGATGGTTTTGGACAAGGCGTTCAGCTACCTTCTCACGTATGGAACTTAGTATGTAGCACCAGTCTACCACACGAATTACTAGGCAATCACTGGAATGAGCTTGGAGGCACTAGTCTTGTGTGCTGGGAGATTCCAATTACCTCTCCCAACACTTCCGTCAAACAGGGAGCCTAGGCCTTTTAGAAGTGAAAGGAACCAGCAGGCTGGATGGGGAGGTACAGGCCTTAAGCTCAACTCTCAGAAGTGTGTATGCAGGGGAGACAGATGTCTGCTTCCCACTCTGACATGGGAGTTGGAAACTACCTACACTCTGATTGAAGAAGGCCATTGGAAATCGCTGTATTCAACTCAGATACACAGGAGTTCAGGCCCAATGCTTACACATGCTTTTCCCGCAACCTCTCTCAGCCACTAACATTAGGATGTTAGCAGCTGCGCCTACAGTCAGGCAGGATGCGGGTGGGTTCTCCCCTGTCCTCAGGACTCCCAGGGAAGCATGCCTAGAAGCCAGCTCTCAACTAGCTGCATTCTTATGGCAGTGTGAAGGTAGCAGTATTCTGAGTAAGGAGGTTCCCAGATTACCAGTCTACTGCACCTGGAGATACCCTCCAGGTCTGCATTGTTAACTTGCGTCTCAGAAGCCTCTGGCAAACGTCTCTGGTGAAGACGTCCGAAACTCACTCTGCAGGCAGTGTGGAACTGTGAGGGACTGAGGGTGAGCTCAACTCTCAGAAGTAAGATGTTTTTGGACAAGGCGTTCAACTACCTACTCACGTATGGAACTTAGTATGTAGCACCAGTCTACCCCAGGAATTACTAGGAAATCGCTTGATTGAGCTTGGAGGCACTCGTCTTGTGTGCCGGCAGATTCCAGTTACCTCTCCCAACACTTGCGTCAAGCAGCGAGCCTAGGCATTTTGGAAGCGAAAGCTAGCTGCAGGCAGGAGGTAGGGATACAGGCCATAAGCTCAACTCTCAGAAGTGTGTATGCATGGGAGGCAGATGTCTGCTACCCACTCGTACATGCGAGTGGGAACCTACTACACTCTGATGAAAAAGGACTTTGGAAATCGCTGTATTCAACTCAGATACACAGGAGTTCAGGCCCAATGCTTACACATGCTTTTCCCGCAACCTCTCTCAGCCACTAACATTAGGATGTTAGCAGGTGCGCCTACAGTCAGGCAGGATGCGGGTGGGTTCTGCCCTGTCCTCAGCACTCCCAGGGAAGCATGCCTAGAAGCCAGCTCTCAACTAGCTGCATTCTTATGGCAGTGTGAAGGTAGCAGTATTCTGAGTCAGGAGGTTCCAAGATTACCACTCTACTGCACCTGGAGATACCCTCCAGGTCTACATTGTTAACTTGCGTCTCAGAAGCCTGTGGCAAACGTCTCTGGTGAAGACCTGCGACCTCACTCTGCAGGCAGTGTGGAACTGTGAGGGACTGAGGGTGAGCTCAACTCTCAGCAGTAAGATGATTTTGGACAAGGCGTTCAGCTACCTTCTCACGTATGGAACTTAGTATGTAGCACCAGTCTACCACACGAATTACTAGGAAATCGCTGGAATGAGCTTGGAGGCACTAGTCTTGTGTGCCGGGAGATTCCAATTACCTCTCCCAACACTTCCGTCAAACAGCGAGCCTAGGCCTTTTAGAAGTGAAAGGAACCAGCAGGCTGGATGGGGAGGTACAGGCCTTAAGCTCAACTCTCAGAAGTGTGTATGCAGGGGAGACAGATGTCTGCTACCCACTCTGATATGGGAGTTGGAAACTACCTACACTCTGATTGAAGAAGGCCGTTGGAAATCGCTGTATTCAACTCAGATACACAGAAGTTCAGGCCCAATGCTTACACATGCTTTTCCCGCAACCTCTCTCAGCCACTAACTTTAGGATGTTAGCAGCTGCGCCTACAGTCAGGCAGGATGCGGGTGGGTTCTGCCCTGTCCTCAGCAATCCCAGGGAAGCATGCCTAGAAGCCAGCTCTCAACTAGCTGCATTCTTATGGCAGTGTGAAGGTAGCAGTATTCTGAGTCAGGAGGTTCCAAGATTACCACTCTACTGCACCTGGAGATACCCTCCAGGTCTGCATTGTTAACTTGCGTCTCAGAAGCCTGTGGCAAACGTCTCTGGTGAAGACCTGCGAAACTCACTCTGTAGGCAGTGTGGAACTGTGAGGGACTGAGGGTGAGCTCAACTCTCAGAAGTAAGATGGTTTTGGACAAGGCGTTCAGCTACCTTCTCACGTATGGAACTTAGTATGTAGCACCAGTCTACCACACGAATTACTAGGCAATCACTGGAATGAGCTTGGAGGCACTAGTCTTGTGTGCTGGGAGATTCCAATTACCTCTCCCAACACTTCCGTCAAACAGGGAGCCTAGGCCTTTTAGAAGTGAAAGGAACCAGCAGGCTGGATGGGGAGGTACAGGCCTTAAGCTCAACTCTCAGAAGTGTGTATGCAGGGGAGACAGATGTCTGCTTCCCACTCTGACATGGGAGTTGGAAACTACCTACACTCTGATTGAAGAAGGCCATTGGAAATCGCTGTATTCTACTCAGATACACAGGAGTTCAGGCCCAATGCTTACACATGCTTTTCCCGCAACCTCTCTCAGCCACTAACATTAGGATGTTAGCAGCTGCGCCTACAGTCAGGCAGGATGCGGGTGGGTTCTCCCCTGTCCTCAGGACTCCCAGGGAAGCATGCCTAGAAGCCAGCTCTCAACTAGCTGCATTCTTATGGCAGTGTGAAGGTAGCAGTATTCTGAGTAAGGAGGTTCCCAGATTACCAGTCTACTGCACCTGGAGATACCCTCCAGGTCTGCATTGTTAACTTGCGTCTCAGAAGCCTCTGGCAAACGTCTCTGGTGAAGACGTCCGAAACTCACTCTGCAGGCAGTGTGGAACTGTGAGGGACTGAGGGTGAGCTCAACTCTCAGAAGTAAGATGTTTTTGGACAAGGCGTTCAACTACCTAATCACGTATGGAACTTAGTATGTAGCACCAGTCTACCCAAGGAATTACTAGGAAATCGCTTGATTGAGCTTGGAGGCACTCGTCTTGTGTGCCGGCAGATTCCAGTTACCTCTCCCAACACTTGCGTCAAGCAGCGAGCCTAGGCATTTTGGAAGCGAAAGCTAGCTGCAGGCAGGAGGTAGGGATACAGGCCATAAGCTCAACTCTCAGAAGTGTGTATGCATGGGAGGCAGATGACTGCTACCCACTCGTATATGCGAGTGGGAACCTACTACACTCTGATGAAAAAGGACTTTGAAATCGCTGTATTCAACTCAGATACACAGGAGTTCAGGCCCAATGCTTACACATGCTTTTCCCGCAACCTCTCTCAGCCACTAACATTAGGATGTTAGCAGCTGCGCCTACAGTCAGGCAGGATGCGGGTGGGTTCTGCCCTGTCCTCAGCACTCCCAGGGAAGCATGCCTAGAAGCCAGCTCTCAACTAGCTGCATTCTTATGGCAGTGTGAAGGTAGCAGTATTCTGAGTCAGGAGGTTCCAAGATTACCACTCCACTGCACCTGGAGATACCCTCCAGGTCTGCATTGTTAACTTGCGTCTCAGAAGCCTGTGGCAAACGTCTCTGGTGAAGACCTGCGAAACTCACTCTGTAGGCAGTGTGGAACTGTGAGGGACTGAGGGTGAGCTCAACTCTCAGAAGTAAGATGTTTTTGGACAAGGCGTTCAACTACCTACTCACGTATGGAACTTAGTATGTAGCACCAGTCTACCCCAGGAATTACTAGGAAATCGCTTGATTGAGCTTGGAGGCACTCGTCTTGTGTGCCGGGAGATTCCAGTTACCTCTCCCAACACTTCGGTGAAGCAGCGAGCCTAGGCCTTTTGGAAGCGAAAGCTAGCTGCAGGCAGGATGTTGGGTTACAGGCCATAAGCTCAACTCTCAGAAGTGTGTATGCATGGGTGGCAGATGTCTGCTACCCACTCGGACATGCGAGTGGGAACCTACTACACTCTGATGAAAAAGGACTTTGGAAATCGCTGTATTCAACTCAGATACACGTGGGTTCAGGCACAACGATTCCACATGCTTTTCTCACAACCTTTCCCTGCCACTAACATGAGGACGTTAGCAGCTCCTTCTACAGTCAAGCAGGATGCGGGAGGGTTGTGCCCTGTCCTTAGCTCTCACAGGGAAGCATGTCTTGAAGCCAGCGGTCAACTAGCTGCATACTTATGGCAGGGTCAAGGTAGCTGTATTCTGAGACAGGAGGTTCCCAGATTACCACTCTACTGCACCTGGAGATACCCTCCAGGTCTGCATTGTTAACTTGCGTCTCAGAGGCCTCTGGCAAACGTCTCTGGTGAAGACGTGCGAAACTTACTCTGCAGGCAGTGTGGAACTGTGAGGGACTGAGGGTGAGCTCAACTCTCAGAAGTAAGATGTTTTTGGACAAGGCGTTCAACTACCTACTCACGTATGGAACTTAGTATGTAGCACCAGTCTACCCCAGGAATTACTGGGAAATCGCTGGATTGAGCTTGGAGGCACTAGTCTTGTTGCCGGGAGATTCCAGTTACCTCTCCCAACACTTCGGTGAAGCAGCGAGCCTAGGCCTTTTGGAAGCGAAAGCTAGCTGCAGGCAGGAGGTAGGGATACAGGCCATAAGCTCAACTCTCAGAAGTGTGTATTCATGGGAGGCAGATGTCTGCTACCCACTCGTACATGCGAGTGGGAACCTACTACACTCTGATGAAAAAGGACTTTGGAAATCGCTGTATTCAACTCAGATACACGTGGGTTCAGGCACAACGATTCCACATGCTTTTCTCACAACCTTTCCCTGCCACTAACATGAGGACGTTAGCAGCTCCTTCTACAGTCAAGCAGGATTCGGGAGGGTTGTGCCCTGTCCTTAGCTCTCACAGGGAAGCATACCTTGAAGCCAGCTGTCTACTAGCTGCATACTTATGGAAGGGTGAAGGTAGCAGTATTCTGAGACAGGAGGTTCCCAGATTACCACTCTACTGCACCTGGAGATACCCTCCAGGTCTCCATTGTTAACTTGCGTCTCAGAAGCCTCTGGCAAACGTCTCTGGTGAAAACGTGCGAAACTCACTCTGCAGGCAGTGTGGAACTGTGAGGGACTGAGGGTGAGCTCAACTCTCAGAAGTAAGATGTTTTTGGACAAGGCGTTCAACTACCTACTCACGTATGGAACTTAGTATGTAGCACCAGTCTACCCCAGGAATTACTAGGAAATCGCTTGATTGAGCTTGGAGGCCCTCGTCTTGTGTGCCGGCAGATTCCAGTTACCTCTCCCAACACTTGCGTCAAGCAGCGAGCCTAGGCCTTTTGAAAGCGAAAGCTAGCTGCAGGCAGGAGGTAGGGATACAGGCCATAAGCACAACTCTCAGAAGTGTGTATGCATGGGAGGCAGATGTCTGCTACCCACTCGTACATGCGAGTGGGAACCTACTACACTCTGATGAAAAAGGACTTTGGAAATCGCTGTATTCAACTCAGATACACAGGAGTTCAGGCCCAATGCTTACACATGCTTTTCCCGCAACCTCTCTCAGCCACAAACATTAGGATGTTAGCAGCTGCGCCTACAGTCAGGCAGGATGCGGGTGGGTTCTGCCCTGTCCTCAGCACTCCCAGAGAAGCATGCCTAGAAGCCAGCTCTCAACTAGCTGCATTCTTATGGCAGTGTGAAGGTAGCAGTATTCTGAGTCAGGAGGTTCCAAGATTACCACTCTACTGCACCTGGAGATACCCTCCAGGTCTGCATTGTTAACTTGCGTCTCAGAAGCCTGTGGCAAACGTCTCTGGTGAAGACCTGCGAAACTCACTCTGCAGGCAGTGTGGAACTGTGAGGGACTGAGGGTGAGCTCAACTCTCAGAAGTAAGATGGTTTTGGACAAGGCGTTCAGCTACCGTCTCACGTATGGAACTTAGTATGTAGCACCAGTCTACCACACGAATTACTAGGAAATCGCTGGAATGAGCTTGGAGGCACTAGTCTTGTGTGCCGGGAGATTCCAATTACCTCTCCCAACACTTCCGTCAAACAGCGAGCCTAGGCCTTTTAGAAGTGAAAGGAACCAGCAGGCTGGATGGGGAGGTACAGGCCTTAAGCTCAACTCTCAGAAGTGTGTATGCAGGGGAGACAGATGTCTGCTACCCACTCTGACATGGGAGTTGGAAACTACCTACACTCTGATTGAAGAAGGCCATTGGAAATCGCTGTATTCAACTCAGATACACAGGAGTTCAGGCCCAATGCTTACACATGCTTTTCCCGCAACCTCTCTCAGCCACTAACATTAGGATGTTAGCAGGTGCGCCTACAGTCAGGCAGGATGCGGGTGGGTTCTGCCCTGTCCTCAGCACTCCCAGGGAAGCATGCCTAGAAGCCAGCTCTCAACTAGCTGCATTCTTATGGCAGTGTGAAGGTAGCAGTATTCTAAGTAAGGAGGTTCCCAGATTACCAGTCTACTGCACCTGGAGATACCCTCCAGGTCTGCATTGTTAACTTGCGTCTCAGAAGCCTCTGGCAAACGTCTCTGGTGAAGACGTCCGAAACTCACTCTGCAGGCAGTGTGGAACTGTGAGGGACTGAGGGTGAGCTCAACTCTCAGAAGTAAGATGTTTTTGGACAAGGCGTTCAACTACCTACTCACGTATGGAACTTAGTATGTAGCACCAGTCTACCCAAGGAATTACTAGGAAATCGCTTGATTGAGTTTGCAGGCACTCGTCTTGTGTGCCGGCAGATTCCAGTTACCTCTCCCAACACTTGCGTCAAGCAGCGAGCCTAGGCATTTTGGAAGCGAAAGCTAGCTGCAGGCAGGAGGTAGGGATACAGGCCATAAGCTCAACTCTCAGAAGTGTGTATGCATGGGAGGCAGATGCCTGCTACCCACTCGTATATGCGAGTGGGAACCTACTACACTCTGATGAAAAAGGACTTTGAAATCGCTGTATTCAACTCAGATACACAGGAGTTCAGGCCCAATGCTTACACATGCTTTTCCCGCAACCTCTCTCAGCCACTAACATTAGGATGTTAGCAGGTGCGCCTACAGTCAGGCAGGATGCGGGTGGGTTCTGCCCTGTCCTCAGCACTCCCAGGGAAGCATGCCTAGAAGCCAGCTCTCAACTAGCTGCATTCTTATGGCAGTGTGAAGGTAGCAGTATTCTGAGTCAGGAGGTTCCAAGATTACCACTCTACTGCACCTGGAGATACCCTCGGGGTCTGAATTATTAACTTGCGTCTCAGAAGCCTGTGGCAAACGTCTCTGGTGAAGACCTGCGAAACTCACTCTGCAGGCAGTGTGGAACTGTGAGGGACTGAGGGTGAGCTCAACTCTCAGAAGTAAGATGGTTTTGGACAAGGCGTTCAGCTACCTTCTCACGTATGGAACTTAGTATGTACCACCAGTCTACCACACGAATTACTAGGAAATCGCTGGAATGAGCTTGGAGGCACTAGTCTTGTGTGCCGGGAGATTCCAATTACCTCTCCCAACACTTCCGTCAAACAGCGAGCCTAGGCCTTTTAGAAGTGAAAGGAACCAGCAGGCTGGATGGGGAGGTACAGGCCTTAAGCTCAACTCTCAGAAGTGTGTATGCAGGGGAGACAGATGTCTGCTTCCCACTCTGACATGGGAGTTGGAAACTACCTACACTCTGATTGAAGAAGGCCATTGGAAATCGCTGTATTCAACTCAGATACGCAGGAGTTCAGGCCCAATGCTTACACATGCTTTTCCCGCAACCTCTCTCAGCCACTAACATTAGGATGTTAGCAGGTGCGCCTACAGTCAGGCAGGATGCGGGTGGGTTCTGCCCTGTCCTCAGCACTCCCAGGGAAGCATGCCTAGAAGCCAGCTCTCAACTAGCTGCATTCTTATGGCAGTGTGAAGGTAGCAGTATTCTAAGTAAGGAGGTTCCCAGATTACCAGTCTACTGCACCTGGAGATACCCTCCAGGTCTGCATTGTTAACTTGCGTCTCAGAAGCCTGTGGCAAACGTCTCTGGTGAAGACGTCCGAAACTCACTCTGCAGGCAGTGTGGAACTGTGAGGGACTGAGGGTGAGCTCAACTCTCAGAAGTAAGATGTTTTTGGACAAGGCGTTCAACTACCTACTCACGTATGGAACTTAGTATGTAGCACCAGTCTACCCCAGGAATTACTAGGAAATCGCTTGATTGAGCTTGGAGGCACTCGTCTTGTGTGCCGGGAGATTCCAGTTACCTCTCCCAACACTTCGGTGAAGCAGCGAGCCTAGGCCTTTTGGAAGCGAAAGCTAGCTGCAGGCAGGATGTTGGGTTACAGGCCATAAGCTCAACTCTCAGAAGTGTGTATGCATGGGAGGCAGATGTCTGCTACCCACTCGGACATGCGAGTGGGAACCTACTACACTCTGATGAAAAAGGACTTTGGAAATCGCTGTATTCAACTCAGATACACGTGGGTTCAGGCACAACGATTCCACATGCTTTTCTCACAACCTTTCCCTGCCACTAACATGAGGACGTTAGCAGCTCCTTCTACAGTCAAGCAGGATGCGGGAGGGTTGTGCCCTGTCCTTAGCTCTCACAGGGAAGCATGTCTTGAAGCCAGCGGTCAACTAGCTGCATACTTATGGCAGGGTCAAGGTAGCTGTATTCTGAGACAGGAGGTTCCCAGATTACCACTCTACTGCACCTGGAGATACCCTCCAGGTCTGCATTGTTAACTTGCGTCTCAGAGGCCTCTGGCAAACGTCTCTGGTGAAGACGTGCGAAACTTACTCTGCAGGCAGTGTGGAACTGTGAGGGACTGAGGATGAGCTCAACTCTCAGAAGTAAGATGTTTTTGGACAAGGCGTTCAACTACCTACTCACGTATGGAACTTAGTATGTAGCACCAGTCTACCCCAGGAATTACTGGGAAATCGCTGGATTGAGCTTGGAGGCACTAGTCTTGTTGCCGGGAGATTCCAGTTACCTCTCCCAACACTTCGGTGAAGCAGCGAGCCTAGGCCTTTTGGAAGCGAAAGCTAGCTGCAGGCAGGAGGTAGGGATACAGGCCATAAGCTCAACTCTCAGAAGTGTGTATGCATGGGAGGCAGATGTCTGCTACCCACTCGTACATGCGAGTGGGAACCTACTACACTCTGATGAAAAAGGACTTTGGAAATCGCTGTATTCAACTCAGATACACGTGGGTTCAGGCACAACGATTCCACATGCTTTTCTCACAACCTTTCCCTGCCACTAACATGAGGACGTTAGCAGCTCCTTCTACAGTCAAGCAGGATGCGGGAGGGTTGTGCCCTGTCCTTAGCTCTCACAGGGAAGCATACCTTGAAGCCAGCTGTCAACTAGCTGCATACTTATGGAAGGGTGAAGGTAGCAGTATTCTGAGACAGGAGGTTCCCAGATTACCACTCTACTGCACCTGGAGATACCCTCCAGGTCTCCATTGTTAACTTGCGTCTCAGAAGCCTCTGGCAAACGTCTCTGGTGAAAACGTGCGAAACTCACTCTGCAGGCAGTGTGGAACTGTGAGGGACTGAGGGTGAGCTCAACTCTCAGAAGTAAGATGTTTTTGGACAAGGCGTTCAACTACCTACTCACGTATGGAACTTAGTATGTAGCACCAGTCTACCCCAGGAATTACTAGGAAATCGCTTGATTGAGCTTGGAGGCACTCGTCTTGTGTGCCGGCAGATTCCAGTTACCTCTCCCAACACTTGCGTCAAGCAGCGAGCCTAGGCCTTTTGAAAGCGAAAGCTAGCTGCAGGCAGGAGGTAGGGATACAGGCCATAAGCTCAACTCCCAGAAGTGTGTATGCATGGGAGGCAGATGTCTGCTACCCACTCGTACATGCGAGTGGGAACCTACTACACTCTGATGAAAAAGGACTTTGGAAATCGCTGTATTCAACTCAGATACACAGGAGTTCAGGCCCAATGCTTACACATGCTTTTCCCGCAACCTCTCTCAGCCACTAACATTAGGATGTTAGCAGGTGCGCCTACAGTCAGGCAGGATGCGGGTGGGTTCTGCCCTGTCCTCAGCACTCCCAGGGAAGCATGCCTAGAAGCCAGCTCTCAACTAGCTGCATTCTTATGGCAGTGTGAAGGTAGCAGTATTCTGAGTCAGGAGGTTCCAAGATTACCACTCTACTGCACCTGGAGATACCCTCCAGGTCTACATTGTTAACTTGCGTCTCAGAAGCCTGTGGCAAACGTCTCTGGTGAAGACCTGCGACCTCACTCTGCAGGCAGTGTGGAACTGTGAGGGACTGAGGGTGAGCTCAACTCTCAGCAGTAAGATGATTTTGGACAAGGCGTTCAGCTACCTTCTCACGTATGGAACTTAGTATGTAGCACCAGTCTACCACACGAATTACTAGGAAATCGCTGGAATGAGCTTGGAGGCACTAGTCTTGTGTGCCGGGAGATTCCAATTACCTCTCCCAACACTTCCGTCAAACAGCGAGCCTAGGCCTTTTAGAAGTGAAAGGAACCAGCAGGCTGGATGGGGAGGTACAGGCCTTAAGCTCAACTCTCAGAAGTGTGTATGCAGGGGAGACAGATGTCTGCTACCCACTCTGATATGGGAGTTGGAAACTACCTACACTCTGATTGAAGAAGGCCGTTGGAAATCGCTGTATTCAACTCAGATACACAGAAGTTCAGGCCCAATGCTTACACATGCTTTTCCCGCAACCTCTCTCAGCCACTAACTTTAGGATGTTAGCAGCTGCGCCTACAGTCAGGCAGGATGCGGGTGGGTTCTGCCCTGTCCTCAGCACTCCCAGGGAAGCATGCCTAGAAGCCAGCTCTCAACTAGCTGCATTCTTATGGCAGTGTGAAGGTAGCAGTATTCTGAGTCAGGAGGTTCCAAGATTACCACTCTACTGCACCTGGAGATACCCTCCAGGTCTGCATTGTTAACTTGCGTCTCAGAAGCCTGTGGCAAACGTCTCTGGTGAAGACCTGCGAAACTCACTCTGTAGGCAGTGTGGAACTGTGAGGGACTGAGGGTGAGCTCAACTCTCAGAAGTAAGATGGTTTTGGACAAGGCGTTCAGCTACCTTCTCACGTATGGAACTTAGTATGTAGCACCAGTCTACCACACGAATTACTAGGCAATCACTGGAATGAGCTTGGAGGCACTAGTCTTGTGTGCTGGGAGATTCCAATTACCTCTCCCAACACTTCCGTCAAACAGGGAGCCTAGGCCTTTTAGAAGTGAAAGGAACCAGCAGGCTGGATGGGGAGGTACAGGCCTTAAGCTCAACTCTCAGAAGTGTGTATGCAGGGGAGACAGATGTCTGCTTCCCACTCTGACATGGGAGTTGGAAACTACCTACACTCTGATTGAAGAAGGCCATTGGAAATCGCTGTATTCAACTCAGATACACAGGAGTTCAGGCCCAATGCTTACACATGCTTTTCCCGCAACCTCTCTCAGCCACTAACATTAGGATGTTAGCAGCTGCGCCTACAGTCAGGCAGGATGCGGGTGGGTTCTCCCCTGTCCTCAGGACTCCCAGGGAAGCATGCCTAGAAGCCAGCTCTCAACTAGCTGCATTCTTATGGCAGTGTGAAGGTAGCAGTATTCTGAGTAAGGAGGTTCCCAGATTACCAGTCTACTGCACCTGGAGATACCCTCCAGGTCTGCATTGTTAACTTGCGTCTCAGAAGCCTCTGGCAAACGTCTCTGGTGAAGACGTCCGAAACTCACTCTGCAGGCAGTGTGGAACTGTGAGGGACTGAGGGTGAGCTCAACTCTCAGAAGTAAGATGTTTTTGGACAAGGCGTTCAACTACCTAATCACGTATGGAACTTAGTATGTAGCACCAGTCTACCCAAGGAATTACTAGGAAATCGCTTGATTGAGCTTGGAGGCACTCGTCTTGTGTGCCGGCAGATTCCAGTTACCTCTCCCAACACTTGCGTCAAGCAGCGAGCCTAGGCATTTTGGAAGCGAAAGCTAGCTGCAGGCAGGAGGTAGGGATACAGGCCATAAGCTCAACTCTCAGAAGTGTGTATGCATGGGAGGCAGATGCCTGCTACCCACTCGTATATGCGAGTGGGAACCTACTACACTCTGATGAAAAAGGACTTTGAAATCGCTGTATTCAACTCAGATACACAGGAGTTCAGGCCCAATGCTTACACATGCTTTTCCCGCAACCTCTCTCAGCCACTAACATTAGGATGTTAGCAGCTGCGCCTACAGTCAGGCAGGATGCGGGTGGGTTCTGCCCTGTCCTCAGCACTCCCAGGGAAGCATGCCTAGAAGCCAGCTCTCAACTAGCTGCATTCTTATGGCAGTGTGAAGGTAGCAGTATTCTGAGTCAGGAGGTTCCAAGATTACCACTCCACTGCACCTGGAGATACCCTCCAGGTCTGCATTGTTAACTTGCGTCTCAGAAGCCTGTGGCAAACGTCTCTGGTGAAGACCTGCGAAACTCACTCTGCAGGCAGTGTGGAACTGTGAGGGACTGAGGGTGAGCTCAACTCTCAGAAGTAAGATGGTTTTGGACAAGGCGTTCAGCTACCTTCTCACGTATGGAACTTAGTATGTACCACCAGTCTACCACACGAATTACTAGGAAATCGCTGGAATGAGCTTGGAGGCACTAGTCTTGTGTGCCGGGAGATTCCAATTACCTCTCCCAACACTTCCGTCAAACAGCGAGCCTAGGCCTTTTAGAAGTGAAAGGAACCAGCAGGCTGGATGGGGAGGTACAGGCCTTAAGCTCAACTCTCAGAAGTGTGTATGCAGGGGAGACAGATGTCTGCTTCCCACTCTGACATGGGAGTTGGAACCTAGCTACACTCCTATTGAAGAAGGATGTTGGAAATCGCTGTATTCAACTCAGATACACGGGAGTTCAGGCCCAATGCTTACACATGCTTTTCCCACAACCTATCCCAGCCACTAACATAAGGAGGTTAGCAGGTACGTCTACAGTCAGGCAGGATGCGGGTGGGTTCTGCCCTGTCCTCAGCACTCCCAGGGAAGCATGCCTAGAAGCCAGCTCTCAACTAGCTGCATTCTTATGGCAGTGTGAAGGTAGCAGTATTCTAAGTAAGGAGGTTCCCAGATTACCAGTCTACTGCACCTGGAGATACCCTCCAGGTCTGCATTGTTAACTTGCGTCTCAGAAGCCTCTGGCAAACGTCTCTGGTGAAGACGTCCGAAACTCACTCTGCAGGCAGTGTGGAACTGTGAGGGACTGAGGGTGAGCTCAACTCTCAGAAGTAAGATGTTTTTGGACAAGGCGTTCAACTACCTACTCACGTATGGAACTTAGTATGTAGCACCAGTCTACCCCAGGAATTACTAGGAAATCGCTTGATTGAGCTTGGAGGCACTCGTCTTGTGTGCCGGGAGATTCCAGTTACCTCTCCCAACACTTCGGTGAAGCAGCGAGCCTAGGCCTTTTGGAAGCGAAAGCTAGCTGCAGGCAGGATGTTGGGTTACAGGCCATAAGCTCAACTCTCAGAAGTGTGTATGCATGGGTGGCAGATGTCTGCTACCCACTCGGACATGCGAGTGGGAACCTACTACACTCTGATGAAAAAGGACTTTGGAAATCGCTGTATTCAACTCAGATACACGTGGGTTCAGGCACAACGATTCCACATGCTTTTCTCACAACCTTTCCCTGCCACTAACATGAGGACGTTAGCAGCTCCTTCTACAGTCAAGCAGGATGCGGGAGGGTTGTGCCCTGTCCTTAGCTCTCACAGGGAAGCATGCCTAGAAGCCAGCTCTCAACTAGCTGCATTCTTATGGCAGTGTGAAGGTAGCAGTATTCTGAGTCAGGAGGTTCCAAGATTACCACTCTACTGCACCTGGAGATACCCTCCAGGTCTGCATTGTTAACTTGCGTCTCAGAAGCCTGTGGCAAACGTCTCTGGTGAAGACCTGCGAAACTCACTCTGCAGGCAGTGTGGAACTGTGAGGGACTGAGGGTGAGCTCAACTCTCAGAAGTAAGATGGTTTTGGACAAGGCGTTCAGCTACCGTCTCACGTATGGAACTTAGTATGTAGCACCAGTCTACCACACGAATTACTAGGAAATCGCTGGAATGAGCTTGGAGGCACTAGTCTTGTGTGCCGGGAGATTCCAATTACCTCTCCCAACACTTCCGTCAAACAGCGAGCCTAGGCCTTTTAGAAGTGAAAGGAACCAGCAGGCTGGATGGGGAGGTACAGGCCTTAAGCTCAACTCTCAGAAGTGTGTATGCAGGGGAGACAGATGTCTGCTACCCACTCTGACATGGGAGTTGGAAACTACCTACACTCTGATTGAAGAAGGCCATTGGAAATCGCTGTATTCAACTCAGATACACAGGAGTTCAGGCCCAATGCTTACACATGCTTTTCCCGCAACCTCTCTCAGCCACTAACATTAGGATGTTAGCAGGTGCGCCTACAGTCAGGCAGGATGCGGGTGGGTTCTGCCCTGTCCTCAGCACTCCCAGGGAAGCATGCCTAGAAGCCAGCTCTCAACTAGCTGCATTCTTATGGCAGTGTGAAGGTAGCAGTATTCTAAGTAAGGAGGTTCCCAGATTACCAGTCTACTGCACATGGAGATACCCTCCAGGTCTGCATTGTTAACTTGCGTCTCAGAAGCCTCTGGCAAACGTCTCTGGTGAAGACGTCCGAAACTCACTCTGCAGGCAGTGTGGAACTGTGAGGGACTGAGGGTGAGCTCAACTCTCAGAAGTAAGATGTTTTTGGACAAGGCGTTCAACTACCTACTCACGTATGGAACTTAGTATGTAGCACCAGTCTACCCCAGGAATTACTAGGAAATCGCTTGATTGAGCTTGGAGGCACTCGTCTTGTGTGCCGGGAGATTCCAGTTACCTCTCCCAACACTTCGGTGAAGCAGCGAGCCTAGGCCTTTTGGAAGCGAAAGCTAGCTGCAGGCAGGATGTTGGGTTACAGGCCATAAGCTCAACTCTCAGAAGTGTGTATGCATGGGTGGCAGATGTCTGCTACCCACTCGGACATGCGAGTGGGAACCTACTACACTCTGATGAAAAAGGACTTTGGAAATCGCTGTATTCAACTCAGATACACGTGGGTTCAGGCACAACGATTCCACATGCTTTTCTCACAACCTTTCCCTGCCACTAACATGAGGACGTTAGCAGCTCCTTCTACAGTCAAGCAGGATGCGGGAGGGTTGTGCCCTGTCCTTAGCTCTCACAGGGAAGCATACCTTGAAGCCAGCTGTCAACTAGCTGCATACTTATGGCAGGGTGAAGGTAGCAGTATTCTGAGACAGGAGGTTCCCAGATTACCACTCTACTGCACCTGGAGATACCCTCCAGGTCTTCATTGTTAACTTGCGTCTCAGAAGCCTCTGGCAAACGTCTCTGGTGAAGACGTCCGAAACTCACTCTGCAGGCAGTGTGGAACTGTGAGGGACTGAGGGTGAGCTCAACTCTCAGAAGTAAGATGTTTTTGGACAAGGCGTTAAACTACCTACTCACGTATGGAACTTAGTATGTAGCACCAGTCTACCCCAGGAATTACTAGGAAATCGCTTGATTGAGCTTGGAGGCACTCGTCTTGTGTGCCGGCAGATTCCAGTTACCTCTCCCAACACTTGCGTCAAGCAGCGAGCCTAGGCATTTTGGAAGCGAAAGCTAGCTGCAGGCAGGAGGTAGGGATACAGGCCATAAGCTCAACTCTCAGAAGTGTGTATGCATGGGAGGCAGATGTCTGCTACCCACTCGTACATGCGAGTGGGAACCTACTACACTCTGATGAAAAAGGACTTTGGAAATCGCTGTATTCAACTCAGATACACAGGAGTTCAGGCCCAATGCTTACACATGCTTTTCCCGCAACCTCTCTCAGCCACTAACATTAGGATGTTAGCAGGTGCGCCTACAGTCAGGCAGGATGCGGGTGGGTTCTGCCCTGTCCTCAGCACTCCCAGGGAAGCATGCCTAGAAGCCAGCTCTCAACTAGCTGCATTCTTATGGCAGTGTGAAGGTAGCAGTATTCTGAGTCAGGAGGTTCCAAGATTACCACTCTACTGCACCTGGAGATACCCTCCAGGTCTACATTGTTAACTTGCGTCTCAGAAGCCTGTGGCAAACGTCTCTGGTGAAGACCTGCGACCTCACTCTGCAGGCAGTGTGGAACTGTGAGGGACTGAGGGTGAGCTCAACTCTCAGCAGTAAGATGATTTTGGACAAGGCGTTCAGCTACCTTCTCACGTATGGAACTTAGTATGTAGCACCAGTCTACCACACGAATTACTAGGAAATCGCTGGAATGAGCTTGGAGGCACTAGTCTTGTGTGCCGGGAGATTCCAATTACCTCTCCCAACACTTCCGTCAAACAGCGAGCCTAGGCCTTTTAGAAGTGAAAGGAACCAGCAGGCTGGATGGGGAGGTACAGGCCTTAAGCTCAACTCTCAGAAGTGTGTATGCAGGGGAGACAGATGTCTGCTACCCACTCTGATATGGGAGTTGGAAACTACCTACACTCTGATTGAAGAAGGCCGTTGGAAATCGCTGTATTCAACTCAGATACACAGAAGTTCAGGCCCAATGCTTACACATGCTTTTCCCGCAACATCTCTCAGCCACTAACTTTAGGATGTTAGCAGCTGCGCCTACAGTCAGGCAGGATGCGGGTGGGTTCTGCCCTGTCCTCAGCACTCCCAGGGAAGCATGCCTAGAAGCCAGCTCTCAACTAGCTGCATTCTTATGGCAGTGTGAAGGTAGCAGTATTCTGAGTCAGGAGGTTCCAAGATTACCACTCTACTGCACCTGGAGATACCCTCCAGGTCTGCATTGTTAACTTGCGTCTCAGAAGCCTGTGGCAAACGTCTCTGGTGAAGACCTGCGAAACTCACTCTGTAGGCAGTGTGGAACTGTGAGGGACTGAGGGTGAGCTCAACTCTCAGAAGTAAGATGGTTTTGGACAAGGCGTTCAGCTACCTTCTCACGTATGGAACTTAGTATGTAGCACCATTCTACCACACGAATTACTAGGCAATCACTGGAATGAGCTTGGAGGCACTAGTCTTGTGTGCTGGGAGATTCCAATTACCTCTCCCAACACTTCCGTCAAACAGGGAGCCTAGGCCTTTTAGAAGTGAAAGGAACCAGCAGGCTGGATGGGGAGGTACAGGCCTTAAGCTCAACTCTCAGAAGTGTGTATGCAGGGGAGACAGATGTCTGCTTCCCACTCTGACATGGGAGTTGGAAACTACCTACACTCTGATTGAAGAAGGCCATTGGAAATCGCTGTATTCAACTCAGATACACAGGAGTTCAGGCCCAATGCTTACACATGCTTTTCCCGCAACCTCTCTCAGCCACTAACATTAGGATGTTAGCAGCTGCGCCTACAGTCAGGCAGGATGCGGGTGGGTTCTCCCCTATCCTCAGGACTCCCAGGGAAGCATGCCTAGAAGCCAGCTCTCAACTAGCTGCATTCTTATGGCAGTGTGAAGGTAGCAGTATTCTGAGTAAGGAGGTTCCCAGATTACCAGTCTACTGCACCTGGAGATACCCTCCAGGTCTGCATTGTTAACTTGCGTCTCAGAAGCCTCTGGCAAACGTCTCTGGTGAAGACGTCCGAAACTCACTCTGCAGGCAGTGTGGAACTGTGAGGGACTGAGGGTGAGCTCAACTCTCAGAAGTAAGATGTTTTTGGACAAGGCGTTCAACTACCTACTCACGTATGGAACTTAGTATGTAGCACCAGTCTACCCAAGGAATTACTAGGAAATCGCTTGATTGAGCTTGGAGGCACTCGTCTTGTGTGCCGGCAGATTCCAGTTACCTCTCCCAACACTTGCGTCAAGCAGCGAGCCTAGGCATTTTGGAAGCGAAAGCTAGCTGCAGGCAGGAGGTAGGGATACAGGCCATAAGCTCAACTCTCAGAAGTGTGTATGCATGGGAGGCAGATGCCTGCTACCCACTCGTATATGCGAGTGGGAACCTACTACACTCTGATGAAAAAGGACTTTGAAATCGCTGTATTCAACTCAGATACACAGGAGTTCAGGCCCAATGCTTACACATGCTTTTCCCGCAACCTCTCTCAGCCACTAACATTAGGATGTTAGCAGCTGCGCCTACAGTCAGGCAGGATGCGGGTGGGTTCTGCCCTGTCCTCAGCACTCCCAGGGAAGCATGCCTAGAAGCCAGCTCTCAACTAGCTGCATTCTTATGGCAGTGTGAAGGTAGCAGTATTCTGAGTCAGGAGGTTCCAAGATTACCACTCTACTGCACCTGGAGATACCCTCCAGGTCTGAATTGTTAACTTGCGTCTCAGAAGCCTGTGGCAAACGTCTCTGGTGAAGACCTGCGAAACTCACTCTGCAGGCAGTGTGGAACTGTGAGGGACTGAGGATGAGCTCAACTCTCAGAAGTAAGATGGTTTTGGACAAGG
Organism: Canis lupus baileyi; assembly: GCF_048164855.1. Lineage (NCBI taxonomy): Eukaryota > Metazoa > Chordata > Mammalia > Carnivora > Canidae > Canis > Canis lupus. Next base: position 63,907,346 of record NC_132852.1, read on the forward strand.
CGTTCAGCTACCTTCTCACGTATGGAACTTAGTATGTACCACCAGTCTACCACACGAATTACTAGGAAATCGCTGGAATGAGCTTGGAGGCACTAGTCTTGTGTGCCGGGAGATTCCAATTACCTCTCCCAACACTTCCGTCAAACAGCGAGCCTAGGCCTTTTAGAAGTGAAAGGAACCAGCAGGCTGGATGGGGAGGTACAGGCCTTAAGCTCAACTCTCAGAAGTGTGTATGCAGGGGAGACAGATGTCTGCTTCCCACTCTGACATGGGAGTTGGAAACTACCTACACTCTGATTGAAGAAGGCCATTGGAAATCGCTGTATTCAACTCAGATACGCAGGAGTTCAGGCCCAATGCTTACACATGCTTTTCCCGCAACCTCTCTCAGCCACTAACATTAGGATGTTAGCAGGTGCGCCTACAGTCAGGCAGGATGCGGGTGGGTTCTGCCCTGTCCTCAGCACTCCCAGGGAAGCATGCCTAGAAGCCAGCTCTCAACTAGCTGCATTCTTATGGCAGTGTGAAGGTAGCAGTATTCTAAGTAAGGAGGTTCCCAGATTACCAGTCTACTGCACCTGGAGATACCCTCCAGGTCTGCATTGTTAACTTGCGTCTCAGAAGCCTGTGGCAAACGTCTCTGGTGAAGACGTCCGAAACTCACTCTGCAGGCAGTGTGGAACTGTGAGGGACTGAGGGTGAGCTCAACTCTCAGAAGTAAGATGTTTTTGGACAAGGCGTTCAACTACCTACTCACGTATGGAACTTAGTATGTAGCACCAGTCTACCCCAGGAATTACTAGGAAATCGCTTGATTGAGCTTGGAGGCACTCGTCTTGTGTGCCGGGAGATTCCAGTTACCTCTCCCAACACTTCGGTGAAGCAGCGAGCCTAGGCCTTTTGGAAGCGAAAGCTAGCTGCAGGCAGGATGTTGGGTTACAGGCCATAAGCTCAACTCTCAGAAGTGTGTATGCATGGGTGGCAGATGTCTGCTACCCACTCGGACATGCGAGTGGGAACCTACTACACTCTGATGAAAAAGGACTTTGGAAATCGCTGTATTCAACTCAGATACACGTGGGTTCAGGCACAACGATTCCACATGCTTTTCTCACAACCTTTCCCTGCCACTAACATGAGGACGTTAGCAGCTCCTTCTACAGTCAAGCAGGATGCGGGAGGGTTGTGCCCTGTCCTTAGCTCTCACAGGGAAGCATGTCTTGAAGCCAGCGGTCAACTAGCTGCATACTTATGGCAGGGTCAAGGTAGCTGTATTCTGAGACAGGAGGTTCCCAGATTACCACTCTACTGCACCTGGAGATACCCTCCAGGTCTGCATTGTTAACTTGCGTCTCAGAGGCCTCTGGCAAACGTCTCTGGTGAAGACGTGCGAAACTTACTCTGCAGGCAGTGTGGAACTGTGAGGGACTGAGGGTGAGCTCAACTCTCAGAAGTAAGATGTTTTTGGACAAGGCGTTCAACTACCTACTCACGTATGGAACTTAGTATGTAGCACCAGTCTACCCCAGGAATTACTGGGAAATCGCTGGATTGAGCTTGGAGGCACTAGTCTTGTTGCCGGGAGATTCCAGTTACCTCTCCCAACACTTCGGTGAAGCAGCGAGCCTAGGCCTTTTGGAAGCGAAAGCTAGCTGCAGGCAGGAGGTAGGGATACAGGCCATAAGCTCAACTCTCAGAAGTGTGTATGCATGGGAGGCAGATGTCTGCTACCCACTCGTACATGCGAGTGGGAACCTACTACACTCTGATGAAAAAGGACTTTGGAAATCGCTGTATTCAACTCAGATACACGTGGGTTCAGGCACAACGATTCCACATGCTTTTCTCACAACCTTTCCCTGCCACTAACATGAGGACGTTAGCAGCTCCTTCTACAGTCAAGCAGGATGCGGGAGGGTTGTGCCCTGTCCTTAGCTCTCACAGGGAAGCATACCTTGAAGCCAGCTGTCAACTAGCTGCATACTTATGGAAGGGTGAAGGTAGCAGTATTCTGAGACAGGAGGTTCCCAGATTACCACTCTACTGCACCTGGAGATACCCTCCAGGTCTCCATTGTTAACTTGCGTCTCAGAAGCCTCTGGCAAACGTCTCTGGTGAAAACGTGCGAAACTCACTCTGCAGGCAGTGTGGAACTGTGAGGGACTGAGGGTGAGCTCAACTCTCAGAAGTAAGATGTTTTTGGACAAGGCGTTCAACTACCTACTCACGTATGGAACTTAGTATGTAGCACCAGTCTACCCCAGGAATTACTAGGAAATCGCTTGATTGAGCTTGGAGGCACTCGTCTTGTGTGCCGGCAGATTCCAGTTACCTCTCCCAACACTTGCGTCAAGCAGCGAGCCTAGGCCTTTTGAAAGCGAAAGCTAGCTGCAGGCAGGAGGTAGGGATACAGGCCATAAGCTCAACTCTCAGAAGTGTGTATGCATGGGTGGCAGATGTCTGCTAACCACTCGGACATGGGAGTTGGAACCTAGCTACACTCCTATTGAAGAAGGACTTTGGAAATCGCTGTATTCAACTCAGATACACGGGAGTTCAGGCCCAATGCTTACACATGCTTTTCCCACAAACTATCCCAGCCACTAACAGAAGGAGGTTACCAGGTAAGTCTACAGTCAGGCAGGATGCGGGAGGGTCCTGCCCTGTCCTCAGCTCTCACAGGGAAGCATGCCTTGAAGCCAGCTCTCAACTAGCTGCATTCTTATGACAGTGTGAAGGTAGCAGTATTCTGAGACAGGAGGTTCCCAGATTACCACTCTACTGCACCTGGAGATACCCTCCAGGTCTGCATTGTTAACTTGCGTCTCAGAAGCCTCTGGCAAACGTCTCTGGTGAAGACGTGCGAAACTCACTCTGCAGGCAGTGTGGAACTGTGAGGGACTGAGGGTGAGCTCAACTCTCAGCAGTAAGATGATTTTGGACAAGGCGTTCAGCTACCTTCTCACATATGGAACTTAGTATGTAGCACCAGTCTACCCCAGGAATTACTGGGAAATCGCTGGATTGAGCTTGGAGGCGCTAGTCTTGTTGCCGGGAGATTCCAGTTACCTCTCCCAACACTTCGGTGAAGCAGCGAGCCTAGGCCTTTTGGAAGCGAAAGCTAGCTGCAGGCAGGAGGTAGGGATACAGGCCATAAGCTCAACTCTCAGAAGTGTGTATGCATGGGAGGCAGATGTCTGCTACCCACTCGTACATGCGAGTGGGAACCTACTACACTCTGATGAAAAAGGACTTTGGAAATCGCTGTATTCAACTCAGATACACGTCGGTTCAGGCACAACGATTCCACATGCTTTTCTCACAACCTTTCCCTGCCACTAACATGAGGACGTTAGCAGCTCCTTCTACAGTCAAGCAGGATGCGGGAGGGTTGTGCCCTGTCCTTAGCTCTCACAGGGAAGCATACCTTGAAGCCAGCGGTCAACTAGCTGCATACTTATGGAAGGGTGAAGGTAGCAGTATTCTGAGACAGGAGGTTCCCAGATTACCACTCTACTGCACCTGGAGATACCCTCCAGGTCTCCATTGTTAACTTGCGTCTCAGAAGCCTCTGGCAAACGTCTCTGTTGAAAACGTGCGAAACTCACTCTGCAGGCAGTGTGGAACTGTGAGGGACTGAGGGTGAGCTCAACTCTCAGAAGTAAGATGTTTTTGGACAAGGCGTTCAACTACCTACTCACGTATGGAACTTAGTATGTAGCACCAGTCTACCCCAGGAATTACTAGGAAATCGCTTGATTGAGCTTGGAGGCACTCGTCTTGTGTGCCGGGAGACTCCAGCTACCTCTCCCAACACTTGCGTCAAGCAGCGAGCCTAGGCATTTTGGAAGCGAAAGGTAGCGGCAGGCAGGATGTTGGGTTACAGGCCATAAGCTCAACTGTCAGAAGTGTGTATGCATGCATGGGTGGCAGATGTCTGCTACCCACTCGGACATGGGAGTTGGAACCTAGCTACACTCCTATTGAAGAAGGACTTTGGAAATCGCTGTATTCAACTCAGATACACGGGAGTTCAGGCCCAATGCTTACACATGCTTTTCCCACAAACTATCCCAGCCACTAACAGAAGGAGGTTAGCAGGTAAGTCTACAGTCAGCCAGGATGCGGGAGGGTCCTGCCCTGTCCTTAGCTCTCACAGGGAAGCATACCTTGAAGCCAGCTGTCAACTAGCTGCATACTTATGGCAGGGTGAAGGTAGCAGTATTCTGAGTAAGGAGGTTCCCAGATTACCACTCTACTGCACCTGGAGATACCCTCCAGGTCTGCATTGTTAACTTGCGTCTCAGAAGCCTCTGGCAAACGTCTCTGGTGAAGACGTCCGAAACTCACTCTGCAGGCAGTGTGGAACTGTGAGGGACTGAGGGTGAGCTCAACTCTCAGCAGTAAGATGATTTTGGACAAGGCGTTCAGCTACCTTCTCACATATGGAACTTAGTATGTAGCACCAGTCTACCCCAGGAATTACTGGGAAATCGCTGGATTGAGCTTGGAGGCACTAGTCTTGTTGCCGGGAGATTCCAGTTACCTCTCCCAACACTTCGGTGAAGCAGCGAGCCTAGGCCTTTTGGAAGCGAAAGCTAGCTGCAGGCAGGAGGTAGGGATACAGGCCATAAGCTCAACTCTCAGAAGTGTGTATGCAGGGGAGACAGATGTCTGCTACCCACTCTGACATGGGAGTTGGAAACTAGCTACACTCTGATTGAAGAAGGCCATTGGAAATCGCTGTATTCAACTCAGATACACAGGAGTTCAGGCCCAATGCTTACACATGCTTTTCCGCAACCTCTCTCAGCCACTAACATTAGGATGTTAGCAGCTGCGCCTACAGTCAGGCAGTTTGCGGGTGGGTTCTGCCCTGTCCTCAGCACTCCCAGGGAAGCATGCCTAGAAGCCAGCTCTCAATTAGCTGCATTCTTATGGCAGTGTGAAGGTAGCAGTATTCTGAGTAAGGAGGTTCCAAGATTACCACTCTACTGCACCTGGAGATACCCTCCAGGTCTGCATTGTTAACTTGCGTCTCAGAAGCCTCTGGCAAACGTCTCTGGTGAAGACCTGCGAAACTCACTCTGCAGGCAGTGTGGAACTGTGAGAGACTGAGGGTGAGCTCCACTCTCAGAAGTAAGATGTTTTTGGACAAGGCGTTCAACTACCTACTCACGTATGGAACTTAGTATGTAGCACCAGTCTACCACACGAATTACTAGGAAATCGCTTGATTGAGCTTGGAGGCACTCGTCTTGTGTGCCGGGAGATTCCAGTTACCTCTCCCAACACTTGCGTCAAGCAGCGAGCCTAGGCATTTTGGAAGCGAAAGGTAGCGGCAGGCAGGATGTTGGGTTACAGGCCATAAGCTCAACTCTCAGAAGTGTGTATGCATGGGTGGCAGATGTCTGCTACCCACTCGGACATGGGAGTTGGAACCTAGCTACACTCCTATTGAAGAAGGACTTTGGAAATCGCTGTATTCAACTCAGATACACGGGAGTTCAGGCCCAAAGCTTACACATGCTTTTCCCACAAACTATCCCAGCCACTAACAGAAGGAGGTTACCAGGTAAGTCTACAGTCAGGCAGGATGCGGGAGGGTCCTGCCCTGTCCTCAGCTCTCACAGGGAAGCATGCCTTGAAGCCAGCTCTCAACTAGCTGCATTCTTATGACAGTGTGAAGGTAGCAGTATTCTGAGACAGGAGGTTCCCAGATTACCACTCTACTGCACCTGGAGATACCCTCCAGGTCTGCATTGTTAACTTGCGTCTCAGAAGCCTCTGGCAAACGTCTCTGGTGAAGACGTGCGAAACTCACTCTGCAGGCAGTGTGGAACTGTGAGGGACTGAGGGTGAGCTCAACTCTCAGCAGTAAGATGATTTTGGACAAGGCGTTCAGCTACCTTCTCACATATGGAACTTAGTATGTAGCACCAGTCTACCCCAGGAATTACTGGGAAATCGCTGGATTGAGCTTGGAGGCGCTAGTCTTGTTGCCGGGAGATTCCAGTTACCTCTCCCAACACTTCGGTGAAGCAGCGAGCCTAGGCCTTTTGGAAGCGAAAGCTAGCTGCAGGCAGGAGGTAGGGATACAGGCCATAAGCTCAACTCTCAGAAGTGTGTATGCATGGGAGGCAGATGTCTGCTACCCACTCGTACATGCGAGTGGGAACCTACTACACTCTGATGAAAAAGGACTTTGGAAATCGCTGTATTCAACTCAGATACACGTCGGTTCAGGCACAACGATTCCACATGCTTTTCTCACAACCTTTCCCTGCCACTAACATGAGGACGTTAGCAGCTCCTTCTACAGTCAAGCAGGATGCGGGAGGGTTGTGCCCTGTCCTTAGCTCTCACAGGGAAGCATACCTTGAAGCCAGCGGTCAACTAGCTGCATACTTATGGAAGGGTGAAGGTAGCAGTATTCTGAGACAGGAGGTTCCCAGATTACCACTCTACTGCACCTGGAGATACCCTCCAGGTCTCCATTGTTAACTTGCGTCTCAGAAGCCTCTGGCAAACGTCTCTGTTGAAAACGTGCGAAACTCACTCTGCAGGCAGTGTGGAACTGTGAGGGACTGAGGGTGAGCTCAACTCTCAGAAGTAAGATGTTTTTGGACAAGGCGTTCAACTACCTACTCACGTATGGAACTTAGTATGTAGCACCAGTCTACCCCAGGAATTACTAGGAAATCGCTTGATTGAGCTTGGAGGCACTCGTCTTGTGTGCCGGGAGACTCCAGCTACCTCTCCCAACACTTGCGTCAAGCAGCGAGCCTAGGCATTTTGGAAGCGAAAGGTAGCGGCAGGCAGGATGTTGGGTTACAGGCCATAAGCTCAACTGTCAGAAGTGTGTATGCATGCATGGGTGGCAGATGTCTGCTACCCACTCGGACATGGGAGTTGGAACCTAGCTACACTCCTATTGAAGAAGGACTTTGGAAATCGCTGTATTCAACTCAGATACACGGGAGTTCAGGCCCAATGCTTACACATGCTTTTCCCACAAACTATCCCAGCCACTAACAGAAGGAGGTTAGCAGGTAAGTCTACAGTCAGCCAGGATGCGGGAGGGTCCTGCCCTGTCCTTAGCTCTCACAGGGAAGCATACCTTGAAGCCAGCTGTCAACTAGCTGCATACTTATGGCAGGGTGAAGGTAGCAGTATTCTGAGTAAGGAGGTTCCCAGATTACCACTCTACTGCACCTGGAGATACCCTCCAGGTCTGCATTGTTAACTTGCGTCTCAGAAGCCTCTGGCAAACGTCTCTGGTGAAGACGTCCGAAACTCACTCTGCAGGCAGTGTGGAACTGTGAGGGACTGAGGGTGAGCTCAACTCTCAGCAGTAAGATGATTTTGGACAAGGCGTTCAGCTACCTTCTCACATATGGAACTTAGTATGTAGCACCAGTCTACCCCAGGAATTACTGGGAAATCGCTGGATTGAGCTTGGAGGCACTAGTCTTGTTGCCGGGAGATTCCAGTTACCTCTCCCAACACTTCGGTGAAGCAGCGAGCCTAGGCCTTTTGGAAGCGAAAGCTAGCTGCAGGCAGGAGGTAGGGATACAGGCCATAAGCTCAACTCTCAGAAGTGTGTATGCAGGGGAGACAGATGTCTGCTACCCACTCTGACATGGGAGTTGGAAACTAGCTACACTCTGATTGAAGAAGGCCATTGGAAATCGCTGTATTCAACTCAGATACACAGGAGTTCAGGCCCAATGCTTACACATGCTTTTCCGCAACCTCTCTCAGCCACTAACATTAGGATGTTAGCAGCTGCGCCTACAGTCAGGCAGTTTGCGGGTGGGTTCTGCCCTGTCCTCAGCACTCCCAGGGAAGCATGCCTAGAAGCCAGCTCTCAATTAGCTGCATTCTTATGGCAGTGTGAAGGTAGCAGTATTCTGAGTAAGGAGGTTCCAAGATTACCACTCTACTGCACCTGGAGATACCCTCCAGGTCTGCATTGTTAACTTGCGTCTCAGAAGCCTCTGGCAAACGTCTCTGGTGAAGACCTGCGAAACTCACTCTGCAGGCAGTGTGGAACTGTGAGAGACTGAGGGTGAGCTCCACTCTCAGAAGTAAGATGTTTTTGGACAAGGCGTTCAACTACCTACTCACGTATGGAACTTAGTATGTAGCACCAGTCTACCACACGAATTACTAGGAAATCGCTTGATTGAGCTTGGAGGCACTCGTCTTGTGTGCCGGGAGATTCCAGTTACCTCTCCCAACACTTGCGTCAAGCAGCGAGCCTAGGCATTTTGGAAGCGAAAGGTAGCGGCAGGCAGGATGTTGGGTTACAGGCCATAAGCTCAACTCTCAGAAGTGTGTATGCATGGGTGGCAGATGTCTGCTACCCACTCGGACATGGGAGTTGGAACCTAGCTACACTCCTATTGAAGAAGGACTTTGGAAATCGCTGTATTCAACTCAGATACACGGGAGTTCAGGCCCAAAGCTTACACATGCTTTTCCCACAAACTATCCCAGCCACTAACAGAAGGAGGTTACCAGGTAAGTCTACAGTCAGGCAGGATGCGGGAGGGTCCTGCCCTGTCCTCAGCTCTCACAGGGAAGCATGCCTTGAAGCCAGCTCTCAACTAGCTGCATTCTTATGACAGTGTGAAGGTAGCAGTATTCTGAGACAGGAGGTTCCCAGATTACCACTCTACTGCACCTGGAGATACCCTCCAGGTCTGCATTGTTAACTTGCGTCTCAGAAGCCTCTGGCAAACGTCTCTGGTGAAGACGTGCGAAACTCACTCTGCAGGCAGTGTGGAACTGTGAGGGACTGAGGGTGAGCTCAACTCTCAGCAGTAAGATGATTTTGGACAAGGCGTTCAGCTACCTTCTCACATATGGAACTTAGTATGTAGCACCAGTCTACCCCAGGAATTACTGGGAAATCGCTGGATTGAGCTTGGAGGCGCTAGTCTTGTTGCCGGGAGATTCCAGTTACCTCTCCCAACACTTCGGTGAAGCAGCGAGCCTAGGCCTTTTGGAAGCGAAAGCTAGCTGCAGGCAGGAGGTAGGGATACAGGCCATAAGCTCAACTCTCAGAAGTGTGTATGCATGGGAGGCAGATGTCTGCTACCCACTCGTACATGCGAGTGGGAACCTACTACACTCTGATGAAAAAGGACTTTGGAAATCGCTGTATTCAACTCAGATACACGTCGGTTCAGGCACAACGATTCCACATGCTTTTCTCACAACCTTTCCCTGCCACTAACATGAGGACGTTAGCAGCTCCTTCTACAGTCAAGCAGGATGCGGGAGGGTTGTGCCCTGTCCTTAGCTCTCACAGGGAAGCATACCTTGAAGCCAGCGGTCAACTAGCTGCATACTTATGGAAGGGTGAAGGTAGCAGTATTCTGAGACAGGAGGTTCCCAGATTACCACTCTACTGCACCTGGAGATACCCTCCAGGTCTCCATTGTTAACTTGCGTCTCAGAAGCCTCTGGCAAACGTCTCTGTTGAAAACGTGCGAAACTCACTCTGCAGGCAGTGTGGAACTGTGAGGGACTGAGGGTGAGCTCAACTCTCAGAAGTAAGATGTTTTTGGACAAGGCGTTCAACTACCTACTCACGTATGGAACTTAGTATGTAGCACCAGTCTACCCCAGGAATTACTAGGAAATCGCTTGATTGAGCTTGGAGGCACTCGTCTTGTGTGCCGGGAGACTCCAGCTACCTCTCCCAACACTTGCGTCAAGCAGCGAGCCTAGGCATTTTGGAAGCGAAAGGTAGCGGCAGGCAGGATGTTGGGTTACAGGCCATAAGCTCAACTGTCAGAAGTGTGTATGCATGCATGGGTGGCAGATGTCTGCTACCCACTCGGACATGGGAGTTGGAACCTAGCTACACTCCTATTGAAGAAGGACTTTGGAAATCGCTGTATTCAACTCAGATACACGGGAGTTCAGGCCCAATGCTTACACATGCTTTTCCCACAAACTATCCCAGCCACTAACAGAAGGAGGTTAGCAGGTAAGTCTACAGTCAGCCAGGATGCGGGAGGGTCCTGCCCTGTCCTTAGCTCTCACAGGGAAGCATACCTTGAAGCCAGCTGTCAACTAGCTGCATACTTATGGCAGGGTGAAGGTAGCAGTATTCTGAGTAAGGAGGTTCCCAGATTACCACTCTACTGCACCTGGAGATACCCTCCAGGTCTGCATTGTTAACTTGCGTCTCAGAAGCCTCTGGCAAACGTCTCTGGTGAAGACGTCCGAAACTCACTCTGCAGGCAGTGTGGAACTGTGAGGGACTGAGGGTGAGCTCAACTCTCAGCAGTAAGATGATTTTGGACAAGGCGTTCAGCTACCTTCTCACATATGGAACTTAGTATGTAGCACCAGTCTACCCCAGGAATTACTGGGAAATCGCTGGATTGAGCTTGGAGGCACTAGTCTTGTTGCCGGGAGATTCCAGTTACCTCTCCCAACACTTCGGTGAAGCAGCGAGCCTAGGCCTTTTGGAAGCGAAAGCTAGCTGCAGGCAGGAGGTAGGGATACAGGCCATAAGCTCAACTCTCAGAAGTGTGTATGCAGGGGAGACAGATGTCTGCTACCCACTCTGACATGGGAGTTGGAAACTAGCTACACTCTGATTGAAGAAGGCCATTGGAAATCGCTGTATTCAACTCAGATACACAGGAGTTCAGGCCCAATGCTTACACATGCTTTTCCGCAACCTCTCTCAGCCACTAACATTAGGATGTTAGCAGCTGCGCCTACAGTCAGGCAGTTTGCGGGTGGGTTCTGCCCTGTCCTCAGCACTCCCAGGGAAGCATGCCTAGAAGCCAGCTCTCAATTAGCTGCATTCTTATGGCAGTGTGAAGGTAGCAGTATTCTGAGTAAGGAGGTTCCAAGATTACCACTCTACTGCACCTGGAGATACCCTCCAGGTCTGCATTGTTAACTTGCGTCTCAGAAGCCTCTGGCAAACGTCTCTGGTGAAGACCTGCGAAACTCACTCTGCAGGCAGTGTGGAACTGTGAGAGACTGAGGGTGAGCTCCACTCTCAGAAGTAAGATGTTTTTGGACAAGGCGTTCAACTACCTACTCACGTATGGAACTTAGTATGTAGCACCAGTCTACCACACGAATTACTAGGAAATCGCTTGATTGAGCTTGGAGGCACTCGTCTTGTGTGCCGGGAGATTCCAGTTACCTCTCCCAACACTTGCGTCAAGCAGCGAGCCTAGGCATTTTGGAAGCGAAAGGTAGCGGCAGGCAGGATGTTGGGTTACAGGCCATAAGCTCAACTCTCAGAAGTGTGTATGCATGGGTGGCAGATGTCTGCTACCCACTCGGACATGGGAGTTGGAACCTAGCTACACTCCTATTGAAGAAGGACTTTGGAAATCGCTGTATTCAACTCAGATACACGGGAGTTCAGGCCCAAAGCTTACACATGCTTTTCCCACAAACTATCCCAGCCACTAACAGAAGGAGGTTACCAGGTAAGTCTACAGTCAGGCAGGATGCGGGAGGGTCCTGCCCTGTCCTCAGCTCTCACAGGGAAGCATGCCTTGAAGCCAGCTCTCAACTAGCTGCATTCTTATGACAGTGTGAAGGTAGCAGTATTCTGAGACAGGAGGTTCCCAGATTACCACTCTACTGCACCTGGAGATACCCTCCAGGTCTGCATTGTTAACTTGCGTCTCAGAAGCCTCTGGCAAACGTCTCTGGTGAAGACGTGCGAAACTCACTCTGCAGGCAGTGTGGAACTGTGAGGGACTGAGGGTGAGCTCAACTCTCAGCAGTAAGATGATTTTGGACAAGGCGTTCAGCTACCTTCTCACATATGGAACTTAGTATGTAGCACCAGTCTACCCCAGGAATTACTGGGAAATCGCTGGATTGAGCTTGGAGGCGCTAGTCTTGTTGCCGGGAGATTCCAGTTACCTCTCCCAACACTTCGGTGAAGCAGCGAGCCTAGGCCTTTTGGAAGCGAAAGCTAGCTGCAGGCAGGAGGTAGGGATACAGGCCATAAGCTCAACTCTCAGAAGTGTGTATGCATGGGAGGCAGATGTCTGCTACCCACTCGTACATGCGAGTGGGAACCTACTACACTCTGATGAAAAAGGACTTTGGAAATCGCTGTATTCAACTCAGATACACGTCGGTTCAGGCACAACGATTCCACATGCTTTTCTCACAACCTTTCCCTGCCACTAACATGAGGACGTTAGCAGCTCCTTCTACAGTCAAGCAGGATGCGGGAGGGTTGTGCCCTGTCCTTAGCTCTCACAGGGAAGCATACCTTGAAGCCAGCGGTCAACTAGCTGCATACTTATGGAAGGGTGAAGGTAGCAGTATTCTGAGACAGGAGGTTCCCAGATTACCACTCTACTGCACCTGGAGATACCCTCCAGGTCTCCATTGTTAACTTGCGTCTCAGAAGCCTCTGGCAAACGTCTCTGTTGAAAACGTGCGAAACTCACTCTGCAGGCAGTGTGGAACTGTGAGGGACTGAGGGTGAGCTCAACTCTCAGAAGTAAGATGTTTTTGGACAAGGCGTTCAACTACCTACTCACGTATGGAACTTAGTATGTAGCACCAGTCTACCCCAGGAATTACTAGGAAATCGCTTGATTGAGCTTGGAGGCACTCGTCTTGTGTGCCGGGAGACTCCAGCTACCTCTCCCAACACTTGCGTCAAGCAGCGAGCCTAGGCATTTTGGAAGCGAAAGGTAGCGGCAGGCAGGATGTTGGGTTACAGGCCATAAGCTCAACTGTCAGAAGTGTGTATGCATGCATGGGTGGCAGATGTCTGCTACCCACTCGGACATGGGAGTTGGAACCTAGCTACACTCCTATTGAAGAAGGACTTTGGAAATCGCTGTATTCAACTCAGATACACGGGAGTTCAGGCCCAATGCTTACACATGCTTTTCCCACAAACTATCCCAGCCACTAACAGAAGGAGGTTAGCAGGTAAGTCTACAGTCAGCCAGGATGCGGGAGGGTCCTGCCCTGTCCTTAGCTCTCACAGGGAAGCATACCTTGAAGCCAGCTGTCAACTAGCTGCATACTTATGGCAGGGTGAAGGTAGCAGTATTCTGAGTAAGGAGGTTCCCAGATTACCACTCTACTGCACCTGGAGATACCCTCCAGGTCTGCATTGTTAACTTGCGTCTCAGAAGCCTCTGGCAAACGTCTCTGGTGAAGACGTCCGAAACTCACTCTGCAGGCAGTGTGGAACTGTGAGGGACTGAGGGTGAGCTCAACTCTCAGCAGTAAGATGATTTTGGACAAGGCGTTCAGCTACCTTCTCACATATGGAACTTAGTATGTAGCACCAGTCTACCCCAGGAATTACTGGGAAATCGCTGGATTGAGCTTGGAGGCACTAGTCTTGTTGCCGGGAGATTCCAGTTACCTCTCCCAACACTTCGGTGAAGCAGCGAGCCTAGGCCTTTTGGAAGCGAAAGCTAGCTGCAGGCAGGAGGTAGGGATACAGGCCATAAGCTCAACTCACAGAAGTGTGTATGCAGGGGAGACAGATGTCTGCTACCCACTCTGACATGGGAGTTGGAAACTAGCTACACTCTGATTGAAGAAGGCCATTGGAAATCGCTGTATTCAACTCAGATACACAGGAGTTCAGGCCCAATGCTTACACATGCTTTTCCGCAACCTCTCTCAGCCACTAACATTAGGATGTTAGCAGCTGCGCCTACAGTCAGGCAGTTTGCGGGTGGGTTCTGCCCTGTCCTCAGCACTCCCAGGGAAGCATGCCTAGAAGCCAGCTCTCAATTAGCTGCATTCTTATGGCAGTGTGAAGGTAGCAGTATTCTGAGTAAGGAGGTTCCAAGATTACCACTCTACTGCACCTGGAGATACCCTCCAGGTCTGCATTGTTAACTTGCGTCTCAGAAGCCTCTGGCAAACGTCTCTGGTGAAGACCTGCGAAACTCACTCTGCAGGCAGTGTGGAACTGTGAGAGACTGAGGGTGAGCTCCACTCTCAGAAGTAAGATGTTTTTGGACAAGGCGTTCAACTACCTACTCACGTATGGAACTTAGTATGTAGCACCAGTCTACCACAGGAATTACTAGGAAATCGCTTGATTGAGCTTGGAGGCACTCGTCTTGTGTGCCGGGAGATTCCAGTTACCTCTCCCAACACTTGCGTCAAGCAGCGAGCCTAGGCATTTTGGAAGCGAAAGGTAGCGGCAGGCAGGATGTTGGGTTACAGGCCATAAGCTCAACTCTCAGAAGTGTGTATGCATGGGTGGCAGATGTCTGCTACCCACTCGGACATGGGAGTTGGAACCTAGCTACACTCCTATTGAAGAAGGACTTTGGAAATCGCTGTATTCAACTCAGATACACGGGAGTTCAGGCCCAAAGCTTACACATGCTTTTCCCACAAACTATCCCAGCCACTAACAGAAGGAGGTTACCAGGTAAGTCTACAGTCAGGCAGGATGCGGGAGGGTCCTGCCCTGTCCTCAGCTCTCACAGGGAAGCATGCCTTGAAGCCAGCTCTCAACTAGCTGCATTCTTATGACAGTGTGAAGGTAGCAGTATTCTGAGACAGGAGGTTCCCAGATTACCACTCTACTGCACCTGGAGATACCCTCCAGGTCTGCATTGTTAACTTGCGTCTCAGAAGCCTCTGGCAAACGTCTCTGGTGAAGACGTGCGAAACTCACTCTGCAGGCAGTGTGGAACTGTGAGGGACTGAGGGTGAGCTCAACTCTCAGCAGTAAGATGATTTTGGACAAGGCGTTCAGCTACCTTCTCACATATGGAACTTAGTATGTAGCACCAGTCTACCCCAGGAATTACTGGGAAATCGCTGGATTGAGCTTGGAGGCGCTAGTCTTGTTGCCGGGAGATTCCAGTTACCTCTCCCAACACTTCGGTGAAGCAGCGAGCCTAGGCCTTTTGGAAGCGAAAGCTAGCTGCAGGCAGGAGGTAGGGATACAGGCCATAAGCTCAACTCTCAGAAGTGTGTATGCATGGGAGGCAGATGTCTGCTACCCACTCGTACATGCGAGTGGGAACCTACTACACTCTGATGAAAAAGGACTTTGGAAATCGCTGTATTCAACTCAGATACACGTGGGTTCAGGCACAACGATTCCACATGCTTTTCTCACAACCTTTCCCTGCCACTAACATGAGGACGTTAGCAGCTCCTTCTACAGTCAAGCAGGATGCGGGAGGGTTGTGCCCTGTCCTTAGCTCTCACAGGGAAGCATGTCTTGAAGCCAGCGGTCAACTAGCTGCATACTTATGGCAGGGTCAAGGTAGCTGTATTCTGAGACAGGAGGTTCCCAGATTACCACTCTACTGCACCTGGAGATACCCTCCAGGTCTGCATTGTTAACTTGCGTCTCAGAAGCCTCTGGCAAACGTCTCTGGTGAAGACGTGCGAAACTCACTCTGCAGGCAGTGTGGAACTGTGTGGGACTGAGGGTGAGCTCAACTCTCAGAAGTAAGATGTTTTTGGACAAGGCCTTCAACTACCTACTCACGTATGGAACTTAGTATGTAGCACCAGTCTACCCCAGGAATTACTAGGAAATCGCTTGATTGAGCTTGGAGGCACTCGTCTTGTGTGCCGGGAGATTCCAGTTACCTCTCCCAACACTTGCGTCAAGCAGCGAGCCTAGGCCTTTTGGAAGCGAAAGGTAGCGGCAGGCACGATGTAGGGTTACAGGCCATGAGCTCAACTCTCAGAAGTGTGTATGCATGGGAGGCAGATGTCTGCTACCCACTCGGACATGGGAGTTGGAACCTAGCTACACTCCTATTGAAGAAGGATGTTGGAAATCGCTGTATTCAACTCAGATACACGGGAGTTCAGGCCCAATGCTTACACATGCTTTTCCCACAACCTATCCCAGCCACTAACATAAGGAGGTTAGCAGGTACGTCTACAGTCAGGCAGGATGCGGGTGGGTTCTGCCCTGTCCTCAGCACTCCCAGGGAAGCATGCCTAGAAGCCAGCTCTCAACTAGCTGCATTCTTATGGCCGTGTGAAGGTAGCAGTATTCTAAGTAAGGAGGTTCCCAGATTACCAGTCTACTGCACCTGGAGATACCCTCCAGGTCTGCATTGTTAACTTGCGTCTCAGAAGCCTCTGGCAAACGTCTCTGGTGAAGACGTCCGAAACTCACTCTGCAGGCAGTGTGGAACTGTGAGGGACTGAGGGTGAGCTCAACTCTCAGAAGTAAGATGTTTTTGGACAAGGCGTTCAACTACCTACTCACGTATGGAACTTAGTATGTAGCACCAGTCTACCCCAGGAATTACTAGGAAATCGCTTGATTGAGCTTGGAGGCACTCGTCTTGTGTGCCGGGAGATTCCAGTTACCTCTCCCAACACTTCGGTGAAGCAGCGAGCCTAGGCCTTTTGGAAGCGAAAGCTAGCTGCAGGCAGGATGTTGGGTTACAGGCCATAAGCTCAACTCTCAGAAGTGTGTATGCATGGGTGGCAGATGTCTGCTACCCACTCGGACATGCGAGTGGGAACCTACTACACTCTGATGAAAAAGGACTTTGGAAATCGCTGTATTCAAATCAGATACACGTGGGTTCAGGCACAACGATTCCACATGCTTTTCTCACAACCTTTCCCTGCCACTAACATGAGGACGTTAGCAGCTCCTTCTACAGTCAAGCAGGATGCGGGAGGGTTGTGCCCTGTCCTTAGCTCTCACAGGGAAGCATGTCTTGAAGCCAGCGGTCAACTAGCTGCATACTTATGGCAGGGTCAAGGTAGCAGTATTCTGAGACAGGAGGTTCCCAGATTACCACTCTACTGCACCTGGAGATACCCTCCAGGTCTGCATTGTTAACTTGCGTCTCAGAGGCCTCTGGCAAACGTCTCTGGTGAAGACGTGCGAAACTCACTCTGCAGGCAGTGTGGAACTGTGAGGGACTGAGGGTGAGCTCAACTCTCAGCAGTAAGATGATTTTGGACAAGGCGTTCAGCTACCTTCTCACATATGGAACTTAGTATGTAGCACCAGTCTACCCCAGGAATTACTGGGAAATCGCTGGATTGAGCTTGGAGGCACTAGTCTTGTTGCCGGGAGATTCCAGTTACCTCTCCCAATACTTCGGTGAAGCAGCGAGCCTAGGCCTTTTGGAAGCGAAAGCTAGCTGCAGGCAGGAGGTAGGGATACAGGCCATAAGCTCAACTCTCAGAAGTGTGTATGCATGGGAGGCAGATGTCTGCTACCCACTCGTACATGCGAGTGGGAACCTACTACACTCTGATGAAAAAGGACTTTGGAAATCGCTGTATTCAACTCAGATACACGTGGGTTCAGGCACAACGATTCCACATGCTTTTCTCACAACCTTTCCCTGCCACTAACATGAGGACGTTAGCAGCTCCTTCTACAGTCAAGCAGGATGCGGGAGGGTTGTGCCCTGTCCTTAGCTCTCACAGGGAAGCATACCTTGAAGCCAGCTGTCAACTAGCTGCATACTTATGGCAGGGTGAAGGTAGCAGTATTCTGAGACAGGAGGTTCCCAGATTACCACACTACTGCACCTGGAGATACCCTCCAGGTCTGCATTGTTAACTTGCGTCTCAGAAGCCTCTGGCAAACGTCTCTGGTGAAAACGTGCGAAACTCACTCTGCAGGCAGTGTGGAACTGTGAGGGACTGAGGGTGAGCTCAACTCTCAGAAGTAAGATGTTTTTGGACAAGGCGTTCAACTACCTACTCACGTATGGAACTTAGTATGTAGCACCAGTCTACCCCAGGAATTACTAGGAAATCGCTTGATTGAGCTTGGAGGCACTCGTCTTGTGTGCCGGGAGACTCCAGCTACCTCTCCCAACACTTGCGTCAAGCAGCGAGCCTAGGCATTTTGGAAGCGAAAGGTAGCGGCAGGCAGGATGTTGGGTTACAGGCCATAAGCTCAACTGTCAGAAGTGTGTATGCATGCATGGGTGGCAGATGTCTGCTACCCACTCGGACATGGGAGTTGGAACCTAGCTACACTCCTATTGAAGAAGGACTTTGGAAATCGCTGTATTCAACTCAGATACACGTGGGTTCAGGCACAACGATTCCACATGCTTTTCTCACAACCTTTCCCTGCCACTAACATGAGGACGTTAGCAGCTCCTTCTACAGTCAAGCAGGATGCGGGAGGGTTGTGCCCTGTCCTTAGCTCTCACAGGGAAGCATACCTTGAAGCCAGCTGTCAACTAGCTGCATACTTATGGCAGTGTGAAGGTAGCAGTATTCTGAGTCAGGAGGTTCCCAGATTACCACTCTACTGCACCTGGAGATACCCTCCAGGTCTGCATTGTTAACTTGCGTCTCAGAAGCCTGTGGCAAACGTCTCTGGTGAAGACCTGCGAAACTCACTCTGTAGGCAGTGTGGAACTGTGAGGGACTGAGGGTGAGCTCAACTCTCAGAAGTAAGATGGTTTTGGACAAGGCGTTCAGCTACCTTCTCACGTATGGAACTTAGTATGTAGCACCAGTCTACCACACGAATTACTAGGCAATCACTGGAATGAGCTTGGAGGCACTAGTCTTGTGTGCTGGGAGATTCCAATTACCTCTCCCAACACTTCCGTCAAACAGGGAGCCTAGGCCTTTTAGAAGTGAAAGGAACCAGCAGGCTGGATGGGGAGGTACAGGCCTTAAGCTCAACTCTCAGAAGTGTGTATGCAGGGGAGACAGATGTCTGCTTCCCACTCTGACATGGGAGTTGGAAACTACCTACACTCTGATTGAAGAAGGCCATTGGAAATCGCTGTATTCAACTCAGATACACAGGAGTTCAGGCCCAATGCTTACACATGCTTTTCCCGCAACCTCTCTCAGCCACTAACATTAGGATGTTAGCAGCTGCGCCTACAGTCAGGCAGGATGCGGGTGGGTTCTCCCCTGTCCTCAGGACTCCCAGGGAAGCATGCCTAGAAGCCAGCTCTCAACTAGCTGCATTCTTATGGCAGTGTGAAGGTAGCAGTATTCTGAGTAAGGAGGTTCCCAGATTACCAGTCTACTGCACCTGGAGATACCCTCCAGGTCTGCATTGTTAACTTGCGTCTCAGAAGCCTCTGGCAAACGTCTCTGGTGAAGACGTCCGAAACTCACTCTGCAGGCAGTGTGGAACTGTGAGGGACTGAGGGTGAGCTCAACTCTCAGAAGTAAGATGTTTTTGGACAAGGCGTTCAACTACCTACTCACGTATGGAACTTAGTATGTAGCACCAGTCTACCCCAGGAATTACTAGGAAATCGCTTGATTGAGCTTGGAGGCACTCGTCTTGTGTGCCGGCAGATTCCAGTTACCTCTCCCAACACTTGCGTCAAGCAGCGAGCCTAGGCATTTTGGAAGCGAAAGCTAGCTGCAGGCAGGAGGTAGGGATACAGGCCATAAGCTCAACTCTCAGAAGTGTGTATGCATGGGAGGCAGATGTCTGCTACCCACTCGTACATGCGAGTGGGAACCTACTACACTCTGATGAAAAAGGACTTTGGAAATCGCTGTATTCAACTCAGATACACAGGAGTTCAGGCCCAATGCTTACACATGCTTTTCCCGCAACCTCTCTCAGCCACTAACATTAGGATGTTAGCAGGTGCGCCTACAGTCAGGCAGGATGCGGGTGGGTTCTGCCCTGTCCTCAGCAATCCCAGGGAAGCATGCCTAGAAGCCAGCTCTCAACTAGCTGCATTCTTATGGCAGTGTGAAGGTAGCAGTATTCTGAGTCAGGAGGTTCCAAGATTACCACTCTACTGCACCTGGAGATACCCTCCAGGTCTACATTGTTAACTTGCGTCTCAGAAGCCTGTGGCAAACGTCTCTGGTGAAGACCTGCGACCTCACTCTGCAGGCAGTGTGGAACTGTGAGGGACTGAGGGTGAGCTCAACTCTCAGCAGTAAGATGATTTTGGACAAGGCGTTCAGCTACCTTCTCACGTATGGAACTTAGTATGTAGCACCAGTCTACCACACGAATTACTAGGAAATCGCTGGAATGAGCTTGGAGGCACTAGTCTTGTGTGCCGGGAGATTCCAATTACCTCTCCCAACACTTCCGTCAAACAGCGAGCCTAGGCCTTTTAGAAGTGAAAGGAACCAGCAGGCTGGATGGGGAGGTACAGGCCTTAAGCTCAACTCTCAGAAGTGTGTATGCAGGGGAGACAGATGTCTGCTACCCACTCTGATATGGGAGTTGGAAACTACCTACACTCTGATTGAAGAAGGCCGTTGGAAATCGCTGTATTCAACTCAGATACACAGAAGTTCAGGCCCAATGCTTACACATGCTTTTCCCGCAACCTCTCTCAGCCACTAACTTTAGGATGTTAGCAGCTGCGCCTACAGTCAGGCAGGATGCGGGTGGGTTCTGCCCTGTCCTCAGCACTCCCAGGGAAGCATGCCTAGAAGCCAGCTCTCAACTAGCTGCATTCTTATGGCAGTGTGAAGGTAGCAGTATTCTGAGTCAGGAGGTTCCAAGATTACCACTCTACTGCACCTGGAGATACCCTCCAGGTCTGCATTGTTAACTTGCGTCTCAGAAGCCTGTGGCAAACGTCTCTGGTGAAGACCTGCGAAACTCACTCTGTAGGCAGTGTGGAACTGTGAGGGACTGAGGGTGAGCTCAACTCTCAGAAGTAAGATGGTTTTGGACAAGGCGTTCAGCTACCTTCTCACGTATGGAACTTAGTATGTAGCACCAGTCTACCACACGAATTACTAGGCAATCACTGGAATGAGCTTGGAGGCACTAGTCTTGTGTGCTGGGAGATTCCAATTACCTCTCCCAACACTTCCGTCAAACAGGGAGCCTAGGCCTTTTAGAAGTGAAAGGAACCAGCAGGCTGGATGGGGAGGTACAGGCCTTAAGCTCAACTCTCAGAAGTGTGTATGCAGGGGAGACAGATGTCTGCTTCCCACTCTGACATGGGAGTTGGAAACTACCTACACTCTGATTGAAGAAGGCCATTGGAAATCGCTGTATTCAACTCAGATACACAGGAGTTCAGGCCCAATGCTTACACATGCTTTTCCCGCAACCTCTCTCAGCCACTAACATTAGGATGTTAGCAGCTGCGCCTACAGTCAGGCAGGATGCGGGTGGGTTCTCCCCTGTCCTCAGGACTCCCAGGGAAGCATGCCTAGAAGCCAGCTCTCAACTAGCTGCATTCTTATGGCAGTGTGAAGGTAGCAGTATTCTGAGTAAGGAGGTTCCCAGATTACCAGTCTACTGCACCTGGAGATACCCTCCAGGTCTGCATTGTTAACTTGCGTCTCAGAAGCCTCTGGCAAACGTCTCTGGTGAAGACGTCCGAAACTCACTCTGCAGGCAGTGTGGAACTGTGAGGGACTGAGGGTGAGCTCAACTCTCAGAAGTAAGATGTTTTTGGACAAGGCGTTCAACTACCTACTCACGTATGGAACTTAGTATGTAGCACCAGTCTACCCCAGGAATTACTAGGAAATCGCTTGATTGAGCTTGGAGGCACTCGTCTTGTGTGCCGGCAGATTCCAGTTACCTCTCCCAACACTTGCGTCAAGCAGCGAGCCTAGGCATTTTGGAAGCGAAAGCTAGCTGCAGGCAGGAGGTAGGGATACAGGCCATAAGCTCAACTCTCAGAAGTGTGTATGCATGGGAGGCAGATGTCTGCTACCCACTCGTACATGCGAGTGGGAACCTACTACACTCTGATGAAAAAGGACTTTGGAAATCGCTGTATTCAACTCAGATACACAGGAGTTCAGGCCCAATGCTTACACATGCTTTTCCCGCAACCTCTCTCAGCCACTAACATTAGGATGTTAGCAGCTGCGCCTACAGTCAGGCAGGATGCGGGTGGGTTCTGCCCTGTCCTCAGCACTCCCAGGGAAGCATGCCTAGAAGCCAGCTCTCAACTAGCTGCATTCTTATGGCAGTGTGAAGGTAGCAGTATTCTGAGTCAGGAGGTTCCAAGATTACCACTCCACTGCACCTGGAGATACCCTCCAGGTCTGCATTGTTAACTTGCGTCTCAGAAGCCTGTGGCAAACGTCTCTGGTGAAGACCTGCGAAACTCACTCTGTAGGCAGTGTGGAACTGTGAGGGACTGAGGGTGAGCTCAACTCTCAGAAGTAAGATGTTTTTGGACAAGGCGTTCAACTACCTACTCACGTATGGAACTTAGTATGTAGCACCAGTCTACCCCAGGAATTACTAGGAAATCGCTTGATTGAGCTTGGAGGCACTCGTCTTGTGTGCCGGGAGATTCCAGTTACCTCTCCCAACACTTCGGTGAAGCAGCGAGCCTAGGCCTTTTGGAAGCGAAAGCTAGCTGCAGGCAGGATGTTGGGTTACAGGCCATAAGCTCAACTCTCAGAAGTGTGTATGCATGGGTGGCAGATGTCTGCTACCCACTCGGACATGCGAGTGGGAACCTACTACACTCTGATGAAAAAGGACTTTGGAAATCGCTGTATTCAACTCAGATACACGTCGGTTCAGGCACAACGATTCCACATGCTTTTCTCACAACCTTTCCCTGCCACTAACATGAGGACGTTAGCAGCTCCTTCTACAGTCAAGCAGGATGCGGGAGGGTTGTGCCCTGTCCTTAGCTCTCACAGGGAAGCATGTCTTGAAGCCAGCGGTCAACTAGCTGCATACTTATGGCAGGGTCAAGGTAGCTGTATTCTGAGACAGGAGGTTCCCAGATTACCACTCTACTGCACCTGGAGATACCCTCCAGGTCTGCATTGTTAACTTGCGTCTCAGAGGCCTCTGGCAAACGTCTCTGGTGAAGACGTGCGAAACTTACTCTGCAGGCAGTGTGGAACTGTGAGGGACTGAGGGTGAGCTCAACTCTCAGAAGTAAGATGTTTTTGGACAAGGCGTTCAACTACCTACTCACGTATGGAACTTAGTATGTAGCACCAGTCTACCCCAGGAATTACTGGGAAATCGCTGGATTGAGCTTGGAGGCACTAGTCTTGTTGCCGGGAGATTCCAGTTACCTCTCCCAACACTTCGGTGAAGCAGCGAGCCTAGGCCTTTTGGAAGCGAAAGCTAGCTGCAGGCAGGAGGTAGGGATACAGGCCATAAGCTCAACTCTCAGAAGTGTGTATTCATGGGAGGCAGATGTCTGCTACCCACTCGTACATGCGAGTGGGAACCTACTACACTCTGATGAAAAAGGACTTTGGAAATCGCTGTATTCAACTCAGATACACGTGGGTTCAGGCACAACGATTCCACATGCTTTTCTCACAACCTTTCCCTGCCACTAACATGAGGACGTTAGCAGCTCCTTCTACAGTCAAGCAGGATTCGGGAGGGTTGTGCCCTGTCCTTAGCTCTCACAGGGAAGCATACCTTGAAGCCAGCTGTCTACTAGCTGCATACTTATGGAAGGGTGAAGGTAGCAGTATTCTGAGACAGGAGGTTCCCAGATTACCACTCTACTGCACCTGGAGATACCCTCCAGGTCTCCATTGTTAACTTGCGTCTCAGAAGCCTCTGGCAAACGTCTCTGGTGAAAACGTGCGAAACTCACTCTGCAGGCAGTGTGGAACTGTGAGGGACTGAGGGTGAGCTCAACTCTCAGAAGTAAGATGTTTTTGGACAAGGCGTTCAACTACCTACTCACGTATGGAACTTAGTATGTAGCACCAGTCTACCCCAGGAATTACTAGGAAATCGCTTGATTGAGCTTGGAGGCCCTCGTCTTGTGTGCCGGCAGATTCCAGTTACCTCTCCCAACACTTGCGTCAAGCAGCGAGCCTAGGCCTTTTGAAAGCGAAAGCTAGCTGCAGGCAGGAGGTAGGGATACAGGCCATAAGCACAACTCTCAGAAGTGTGTATGCATGGGAGGCAGATGTCTGCTACCCACTCGTACATGCGAGTGGGAACCTACTACACTCTGATGAAAAAGGACTTTGGAAATCGCTGTATTCAACTCAGATACACAGGAGTTCAGGCCCAATGCTTACACATGCTTTTCCCGCAACCTCTCTCAGCCACAAACATTAGGATGTTAGCAGCTGCGCCTACAGTCAGGCAGGATGCGGGTGGGTTCTGCCCTGTCCTCAGCACTCCCAGAGAAGCATGCCTAGAAGCCAGCTCTCAACTAGCTGCATTCTTATGGCAGTGTGAAGGTAGCAGTATTCTGAGTCAGGAGGTTCCAAGATTACCACTCTACTGCACCTGGAGATACCCTCCAGGTCTGCATTGTTAACTTGCGTCTCAGAAGCCTGTGGCAAACGTCTCTGGTGAAGACCTGCGAAACTCACTCTGCAGGCAGTGTGGAACTGTGAGGGACTGAGGGTGAGCTCAACTCTCAGAAGTAAGATGGTTTTGGACAAGGCGTTCAGCTACCGTCTCACGTATGGAACTTAGTATGTAGCACCAGTCTACCACACGAATTACTAGGAAATCGCTGGAATGAGCTTGGAGGCACTAGTCTTGTGTGCCGGGAGATTCCAATTACCTCTCCCAACACTTCCGTCAAACAGCGAGCCTAGGCCTTTTAGAAGTGAAAGGAACCAGCAGGCTGGATGGGGAGGTACAGGCCTTAAGCTCAACTCTCAGAAGTGTGTATGCAGGGGAGACAGATGTCTGCTACCCACTCTGACATGGGAGTTGGAAACTACCTACACTCTGATTGAAGAAGGCCATTGGAAATCGCTGTATTCAACTCAGATACACAGGAGTTCAGGCCCAATGCTTACACATGCTTTTCCCGCAACCTCTCTCAGCCACTAACATTAGGATGTTAGCAGGTGCGCCTACAGTCAGGCAGGATGCGGGTGGGTTCTGCCCTGTCCTCAGCACTCCCAGGGAAGCATGCCTAGAAGCCAGCTCTCAACTAGCTGCATTCTTATGGCAGTGTGAAGGTAGCAGTATTCTAAGTAAGGAGGTTCCCAGATTACCAGTCTACTGCACCTGGAGATACCCTCCAGGTCTGCATTGTTAACTTGCGTCTCAGAAGCCTCTGGCAAACGTCTCTGGTGAAGACGTCCGAAACTCACTCTGCAGGCAGTGTGGAACTGTGAGGGACTGAGGGTGAGCTCAACTCTCAGAAGTAAGATGTTTTTGGACAAGGCGTTCAACTACCTACTCACGTATGGAACTTAGTATGTAGCACCAGTCTACCCAAGGAATTACTAGGAAATCGCTTGATTGAGTTTGCAGGCACTCGTCTTGTGTGCCGGCAGATTCCAGTTACCTCTCCCAACACTTGCGTCAAGCAGCGAGCCTAGGCATTTTGGAAGCGAAAGCTAGCTGCAGGCAGGAGGTAGGGATACAGGCCATAAGCTCAACTCTCAGAAGTGTGTATGCATGGGAGGCAGATGCCTGCTACCCACTCGTATATGCGAGTGGGAACCTACTACACTCTGATGAAAAAGGACTTTGAAATCGCTGTATTCAACTCAGATACACAGGAGTTCAGGCCCAATGCTTACACATGCTTTTCCCGCAACCTCTCTCAGCCACTAACATTAGGATGTTAGCAGGTGCGCCTACAGTCAGGCAGGATGCGGGTGGGTTCTGCCCTGTCCTCAGCACTCCCAGGGAAGCATGCCTAGAAGCCAGCTCTCAACTAGCTGCATTCTTATGGCAGTGTGAAGGTAGCAGTATTCTGAGTCAGGAGGTTCCAAGATTACCACTCTACTGCACCTGGAGATACCCTCCAGGTCTGAATTGTTAACTTGCGTCTCAGAAGCCTGTGGCAAACGTCTCTGGTGAAGACCTGCGAAACTCACTCTGCAGGCAGTGTGGAACTGTGAGGGACTGAGGGTGAGCTCAACTCTCAGAAGTAAGATGGTTTTGGACAAGGCGTTCAGCTACCTTCTCACGTATGGAACTTAGTATGTACCACCAGTCTACCACACGAATTACTAGGAAATCGCTGGAATGAGCTTGGAGGCACTAGTCTTGTGTGCCGGGAGATTCCAATTACCTCTCCCAACACTTCCGTCAAACAGCGAGCCTAGGCCTTTTAGAAGTGAAAGGAACCAGCAGGCTGGATGGGGAGGTACAGGCCTTAAGCTCAACTCTCAGAAGTGTGTATGCAGGGGAGACAGATGTCTGCTTCCCACTCTGACATGGGAGTTGGAAACTACCTACACTCTGATTGAAGAAGGCCATTGGAAATCGCTGTATTCAACTCAGATACGCAGGAGTTCAGGCCCAATGCTTACACATGCTTTTCCCGCAACCTCTCTCAGCCACTAACATTAGGATGTTAGCAGGTGCGCCTACAGTCAGGCAGGATGCGGGTGGGTTCTGCCCTGTCCTCAGCACTCCCAGGGAAGCATGCCTAGAAGCCAGCTCTCAACTAGCTGCATTCTTATGGCAGTGTGAAGGTAGCAGTATTCTAAGTAAGGAGGTTCCCAGATTACCAGTCTACTGCACCTGGAGATACCCTCCAGGTCTGCATTGTTAACTTGCGTCTCAGAAGCCTGTGGCAAACGTCTCTGGTGAAGACGTCCGAAACTCACTCTGCAGGCAGTGTGGAACTGTGAGGGACTGAGGGTGAGCTCAACTCTCAGAAGTAAGATGTTTTTGGACAAGGCGTTCAACTACCTACTCACGTATGGAACTTAGTATGTAGCACCAGTCTACCCCAGGAATTACTAGGAAATCGCTTGATTGAGCTTGGAGGCACTCGTCTTGTGTGCCGGGAGATTCCAGTTACCTCTCCCAACACTTCGGTGAAGCAGCGAGCCTAGGCCTTTTGGAAGCGAAAGCTAGCTGCAGGCAGGATGTTGGGTTACAGGCCATAAGCTCAACTCTCAGAAGTGTGTATGCATGGGAGGCAGATGTCTGCTGCCCACTCGGACATGCGAGTGGGAACCTACTACACTCTGATGAAAAAGGACTTTGGAAATCGCTGTATTCAACTCAGATACACGTGGGTTCAGGCACAACGATTCCACATGCTTTTCTCACAACCTTTCCCTGCCACTAACATGAGGACGTTAGCAGCTCCTTCTACAGTCAAGCAGGATGCGGGAGGGTTGTGCCCTGTCCTTAGCTCTCACAGGGAAGCATGTCTTGAAGCCAGCGGTCAACTAGCTGCATACTTATGGCAGGGTCAAGGTAGCTGTATTCTGAGACAGGAGGTTCCCAGATTACCACTCTACTGCACCTGGAGATACCCTCCAGGTCTGCATTGTTAACTTGCGTCTCAGAGGCCTCTGGCAAACGTCTCTGGTGAAGACGTGCGAAACTTACTCTGCAGGCAGTGTGGAACTGTGAGGGACTGAGGATGAGCTCAACTCTCAGAAGTAAGATGTTTTTGGACAAGGCGTTCAACTACCTACTCACGTATGGAACTTAGTATGTAGCACCAGTCTACCCCAGGAATTACTGGGAAATCGCTGGATTGAGCTTGGAGGCACTAGTCTTGTTGCCGGGAGATTCCAGTTACCTCTCCCAACACTTCGGTGAAGCAGCGAGCCTAGGCCTTTTGGAAGCGAAAGCTAGCTGCAGGCAGGAGGTAGGGATACAGGCCATAAGCTCAACTCTCAGAAGTGTGTATGCATGGGAGGCAGATGTCTGCTACCCACTCGTACATGCGAGTGGGAACCTACTACACTCTGATGAAAAAGGACTTTGGAAATCGCTGTATTCAACTCAGATACACGTGGGTTCAGGCACAACGATTCCACATGCTTTTCTCACAACCTTTCCCTGCCACTAACATGAGGACGTTAGCAGCTCCTTCTACAGTCAAGCAGGATGCGGGAGGGTTGTGCCCTGTCCTTAGCTCTCACAGGGAAGCATACCTTGAAGCCAGCTGTCAACTAGCTGCATACTTATGGAAGGGTGAAGGTAGCAGTATTCTGAGACAGGAGGTTCCCAGATTACCACTCTACTGCACCTGGAGATACCCTCCAGGTCTCCATTGTTAACTTGCGTCTCAGAAGCCTCTGGCAAACGTCTCTGGTGAAAACGTGCGAAACTCACTCTGCAGGCAGTGTGGAACTGTGAGGGACTGAGGGTGAGCTCAACTCTCAGAAGTAAGATGTTTTTGGACAAGGCGTTCAACTACCTACTCACGTATGGAACTTAGTATGTAGCACCAGTCTACCCCAGGAATTACTAGGAAATCGCTTGATTGAGCTTGGAGGCACTCGTCTTGTGTGCCGGCAGATTCCAGTTACCTCTCCCAACACTTGCGTCAAGCAGCGAGCCTAGGCCTTTTGAAAGCGAAAGCTAGCTGCAGGCAGGAGGTAGGGATACAGGCCATAAGCTCAACTCTCAGAAGTGTGTATGCATGGGAGGCAGATGTCTGCTACCCACTCGTACATGCGAGTGGGAACCTACTACACTCTGATGAAAAAGGACTTTGGAAATCGCTGTATTCAACTCAGATACACAGGAGTTCAGGCCCAATGCTTACACATGCTTTTCCCGCAACCTCTCTCAGCCACTAACATTAGGATGTTAGCAGGTGCGCCTACAGTCAGGCAGGATGCGGGTGGGTTCTGCCCTGTCCTCAGCACTCCCAGGGAAGCATGCCTAGAAGCCAGCTTTCAACTAGCTGCATTCTTATGGCAGTGTGAAGGTAGCAGTATTCTGAGTAAGGAGGTTCCAAGATTACCACTCTACTGCACCTGGAGATACCCTCCAGGTCTACATTGTTAACTTGCGTCTCAGAAGCCTGTGGCAAACGTCTCTGGTGAAGACCTGCGACCTCACTCTGCAGGCAGTGTGGAACTGTGAGGGACTGAGGGTGAGCTCAACTCTCAGCAGTAAGATGATTTTGGACAAGGCGTTCAGCTACCTTCTCACGTATGGAACTTAGTATGTAGCACCAGTCTACCACACGAATTACTAGGAAATCGCTGGAATGAGCTTGGAGGCACTAGTCTTGTGTGCCGGGAGATTCCAATTACCTCTCCCAACACTTCCGTCAAACAGCGAGCCTAGGCCTTTTAGAAGTGAAAGGAACCAGCAGGCTGGATGGGGAGGTACAGGCCTTAAGCTCAACTCTCAGAAGTGTGTATGCAGGGGAGACAGATGTCTGCTACCCACTCTGATATGGGAGTTGGAAACTACCTACACTCTGATTGAAGAAGGCCGTTGGAAATCGCTGTATTCAACTCAGATACACAGAAGTTCAGGCCCAATGCTTACACATGCTTTTCCCGCAACCTCTCTCAGCCACTAACTTTAGGATGTTAGCAGCTGCGCCTACAGTCAGGCAGGATGCGGGTGGGTTCTGCCCTGTCCTCAGCACTCCCAGGGAAGCATGCCTAGAAGCCAGCTCTCAACTAGCTGCATTCTTATGGCAGTGTGAAGGTAGCAGTATTCTGAGTCAGGAGGTTCCAAGATTACCACTCTACTGCACCTGGAGATACCCTCCAGGTCTGCATTGTTAACTTGCGTCTCAGAAGCCTGTGGCAAACGTCTCTGGTGAAGACCTGCGAAACTCACTCTGTAGGCAGTGTGGAACTGTGAGGGACTGAGGGTGAGCTCAACTCTCAGAAGTAAGATGGTTTTGGACAAGGCGTTCAGCTACCTTCTCACGTATGGAACTTAGTATGTAGCACCAGTCTACCACACGAATTACTAGGCAATCACTGGAATGAGCTTGGAGGCACTAGTCTTGTGTGCTGGGAGA
Source organism: Canis lupus baileyi (assembly GCF_048164855.1). Lineage (NCBI taxonomy): Eukaryota > Metazoa > Chordata > Mammalia > Carnivora > Canidae > Canis > Canis lupus. The sequence continues at coordinate 63,936,943 of NC_132852.1, forward strand.
TTCCAATTACCTCTCCCAACACTTCCGTCAAACAGGGAGCCTAGGCCTTTTAGAAGTGAAAGGAACCAGCAGGCTGGATGGGGAGGTACAGGCCTTAAGCTCAACTCTCAGAAGTGTGTATGCAGGGGAGACAGATGTCTGCTTCCCACTCTGACATGGGAGTTGGAAACTACCTACACTCTGATTGAAGAAGGCCATTGGAAATCGCTGTATTCAACTCAGATACACAGGAGTTCAGGCCCAATGCTTACACATGCTTTTCCCGCAACCTCTCTCAGCCACTAACATTAGGATGTTAGCAGCTGCGCCTACAGTCAGGCAGGATGCGGGTGGGTTCTCCCCTGTCCTCAGGACTCCCAGGGAAGCATGCCTAGAAGCCAGCTCTCAACTAGCTGCATTCTTATGGCAGTGTGAAGGTAGCAGTATTCTGAGTAAGGAGGTTCCCAGATTACCAGTCTACTGCACCTGGAGATACCCTCCAGGTCTGCATTGTTAACTTGCGTCTCAGAAGCCTCTGGCAAACGTCTCTGGTGAAGACGTCCGAAACTCACTCTGCAGGCAGTGTGGAACTGTGAGGGACTGAGGGTGAGCTCAACTCTCAGAAGTAAGATGTTTTTGGACAAGGCGTTCAACTACCTAATCACGTATGGAACTTAGTATGTAGCACCAGTCTACCCAAGGAATTACTAGGAAATCGCTTGATTGAGCTTGGAGGCAATCGTCTTGTGTGCCGGCAGATTCCAGTTACCTCTCCCAACACTTGCGTCAAGCAGCGAGCCTAGGCATTTTGGAAGCGAAAGCTAGCTGCAGGCAGGAGGTAGGGATACAGGCCATAAGCTCAACTCTCAGAAGTGTGTATGCATGGGAGGCAGATGCCTGCTACCCACTCGTATATGCGAGTGGGAACCTACTACACTCTGATGAAAAAGGACTTTGAAATCGCTGTATTCAACTCAGATACACAGGAGTTCAGGCCCAATGCTTACACATGCTTTTCCCGCAACCTCTCTCAGCCACTAACATTAGGATGTTAGCAGCTGCGCCTACAGTCAGGCAGGATGCGGGTGGGTTCTGCCCTGTCCTCAGCACTCCCAGGGAAGCATGCCTAGAAGCCAGCTCTCAACTAGCTGCATTCTTATGGCAGTGTGAAGGTAGCAGTATTCTGAGTCAGGAGGTTCCAAGATTACCACTCCACTGCACCTGGAGATACCCTCCAGGTCTGCATTGTTAACTTGCGTCTCAGAAGCCTGTGGCAAACGTCTCTGGTGAAGACCTGCGAAACTCACTCTGCAGGCAGTGTGGAACTGTGAGGGACTGAGGGTGAGCTCAACTCTCAGAAGTAAGATGGTTTTGGACAAGGCGTTCAGCTACCTTCTCACGTATGGAACTTAGTATGTACCACCAGTCTACCACACGAATTACTAGGAAATCGCTGGAATGAGCTTGGAGGCACTAGTCTTGTGTGCCGGGAGATTCCAATTACCTCTCCCAACACTTCCGTCAAACAGCGAGCCTAGGCCTTTTAGAAGTGAAAGGAACCAGCAGGCTGGATGGGGAGGTACAGGCCTTAAGCTCAACTCTCAGAAGTGTGTATGCAGGGGAGACAGATGTCTGCTTCCCACTCTGACATGGGAGTTGGAAACTACCTACACTCTGATTGAAGAAGGCCATTGGAAATCGCTGTATTCAACTCAGATACGCAGGAGTTCAGGCCCAATGCTTACACATGCTTTTCCCGCAACCTCTCTCAGCCACTAACATTAGGATGTTAGCAGGTGCGCCTACAGTCAGGCAGGATGCGGGTGGGTTCTGCCCTGTCCTCAGCACTCCCAGGGAAGCATGCCTAGAAGCCAGCTCTCAACTAGCTGCATTCTTATGGCAGTGTGAAGGTAGCAGTATTCTAAGTAAGGAGGTTCCCAGATTACCAGTCTACTGCACCTGGAGATACCCTCCAGGTCTGCATTGTTAACTTGCGTCTCAGAAGCCTCTGGCAAACGTCTCTGGTGAAGACGTCCGAAACTCACTCTGCAGGCAGTGTGGAACTGTGAGGGACTGAGGGTGAGCTCAACTCTCAGAAGTAAGATGTTTTTGGACAAGGCGTTCAACTACCTACTCACGTATGGAACTTAGTATGTAGCACCAGTCTACCCCAGGAATTACTAGGAAATCGCTTGATTGAGCTTGGAGGCACTCGTCTTGTGTGCCGGGAGATTCCAGTTACCTCTCCCAACACTTCGGTGAAGCAGCGAGCCTAGGCCTTTTGGAAGCGAAAGCTAGCTGCAGGCAGGATGTTGGGTTACAGGCCATAAGCTCAACTCTCAGAAGTGTGTATGCATGGGTGGCAGATGTCTGCTACCCACTCGGACATGCGAGTGGGAACCTACTACACTCTGATGAAAAAGGACTTTGGAAATCGCTGTATTCAACTCAGATACACGTGGGTTCAGGCACAACGATTCCACATGCTTTTCTCACAACCTTTCCCTGCCACTAACATGAGGACGTTAGCAGCTCCTTCTACAGTCAAGCAGGATGCGGGAGGGTTGTGCCCTGTCCTTAGCTCTCACAGGGAAGCATGTCTTGAAGCCAGCGGTCAACTAGCTGCATACTTATGGCAGGGTCAAGGTAGCTGTATTCTGAGACAGGAGGTTCCCAGATTACCACTCTACTGCACCTGGAGATACCCTCCAGGTCTGCATTGTTAACTTGCGTCTCAGAGGCCTCTGGCAAACGTCTCTGGTGAAGACGTGCGAAACTTACTCTGCAGGCAGTGTGGAACTGTGAGGGACTGAGGGTGAGCTCAACTCTCAGAAGTAAGATGTTTTTGGACAAGGCGTTCAACTACCTACTCACGTATGGAACTTAGTATGTAGCACCAGTCTACCCCAGGAATTACTGGGAAATCGCTGGATTGAGCTTGGAGGCACTAGTCTTGTTGCCGGGAGATTCCAGTTACCTCTCCCAACACTTCGGTGAAGCAGCGAGCCTAGGCCTTTTGGAAGCGAAAGCTAGCTGCAGGCAGGAGGTAGGGATACAGGCCATAAGCTCAACTCTCAGAAGTGTGTATTCATGGGAGGCAGATGTCTGCTACCCACTCGTACATGCGAGTGGGAACCTACTACACTCTGATGAAAAAGGACTTTGGAAATCGCTGTATTCAACTCAGATACACGTGGGTTCAGGCACAACGATTCCACATGCTTTTCTCACAACCTTTCCCTGCCACTAACATGAGGACGTTAGCAGCTCCTTCTACAGTCAAGCAGGATTCGGGAGGGTTGTGCCCTGTCCTTAGCTCTCACAGGGAAGCATACCTTGAAGCCAGCTGTCTACTAGCTGCATACTTATGGAAGGGTGAAGGTAGCAGTATTCTGAGACAGGAGGTTCCCAGATTACCACTCTACTGCACCTGGAGATACCCTCCAGGTCTCCATTGTTAACTTGCGTCTCAGAAGCCTCTGGCAAACGTCTCTGGTGAAAACGTGCGAAACTCACTCTGCAGGCAGTGTGGAACTGTGAGGGACTGAGGTTGAGCTCAACTCTCAGAAGTAAGATGTTTTTGGACAAGGCGTTCAACTACCTACTCACGTATGGAACTTAGTATGTAGCACCAGTCTACCCCAGGAATTACTAGGAAATCGCTTGATTGAGCTTGGAGGCCCTCGTCTTGTGTGCCGGCAGATTCCAGTTACCTCTCCCAACACTTGCGTCAAGCAGCGAGCCTAGGCCTTTTGAAAGCGAAAGCTAGCTGCAGGCAGGAGGTAGGGATACAGGCCATAAGCACAACTCTCAGAAGTGTGTATGCATGGGAGGCAGATGTCTGCTACCCACTCGTACATGCGAGTGGGAACCTACTACACTCTGATGAAAAAGGACTTTGGAAATCGCTGTATTCAACTCAGATACACAGGAGTTCAGGCCCAATGCTTACACATGCTTTTCCCGCAACCTCTCTCAGCCACAAACATTAGGATGTTAGCAGCTGCGCCTACAGTCAGGCAGGATGCGGGTGGGTACTGCCCTGTCCTCAGCACTCCCAGAGAAGCATGCCTAGAAGCCAGCTCTCAACTAGCTGCATTCTTATGGCAGTGTGAAGGTAGCAGTATTCTGAGTCAGGAGGTTCCAAGATTACCACTCTACTGCACCTGGAGATACCCTCCAGGTCTGCATTGTTAACTTGCGTCTCAGAAGCCTGTGGCAAACGTCTCTGGTGAAGACCTGCGAAACTCACTCTGCAGGCAGTGTGGAACTGTGAGGGACTGAGGGTGAGCTCAACTCTCAGAAGTAAGATGGTTTTGGACAAGGCGTTCAGCTACCGTCTCACGTATGGAACTTAGTATGTAGCACCAGTCTACCACACGAATTACTAGGAAATCGCTGGAATGAGCTTGGAGGCACTAGTCTTGTGTGCCGGGAGATTCCAATTACCTCTCCCAACACTTCCGTCAAACAGCGAGCCTAGGCCTTTTAGAAGTGAAAGGAACCAGCAGGCTGGATGGGGAGGTACAGGCCTTAAGCTCAACTCTCAGAAGTGTGTATGCAGGGGAGACAGATGTCTGCTACCCACTCTGACATGGGAGTTGGAAACTACCTACACTCTGATTGAAGAAGGCCATTGGAAATCGCTGTATTCAACTCAGATACACAGGAGTTCAGGCCCAATGCTTACACATGCTTTTCCCGCAACCTCTCTCAGCCACTAACATTAGGATGTTAGCAGGTGCGCCTACAGTCAGGCAGGATGCGGGTGGGTTCTGCCCTGTCCTCAGCACTCCCAGGGAAGCATGCCTAGAAGCCAGCTCTCAACTAGCTGCATTCTTATGGCAGTGTGAAGGTAGCAGTATTCTAAGTAAGGAGGTTCCCAGATTACCAGTCTACTGCACCTGGAGATACCCTCCAGGTCTGCATTGTTAACTTGCGTCTCAGAAGCCTCTGGCAAACGTCTCTGGTGAAGACGTCCGAAACTCACTCTGCAGGCAGTGTGGAACTGTGAGGGACTGAGGGTGAGCTCAACTCTCAGAAGTAAGATGTTTTTGGACAAGGCGTTCAACTACCTACTCACGTATGGAACTTAGTATGTAGCACCAGTCTACCCCAGGAATTACTAGGAAATCGCTTGATTGAGCTTGGAGGCACTCGTCTTGTGTGCCGGGAGATTCCAGTTACCTCTCCCAACACTTCGGTGAAGCAGCGAGCCTAGGCCTTTTGGAAGCGAAAGCTAGCTGCAGGCAGGATGTTGGGTTACAGGCCATAAGCTCAACTCTCAGAAGTGTGTATGCATGGGTGGCAGATGTCTGCTACCCACTCGGACATGCGAGTGGGAACCTACTACACTCTGATGAAAAAGGACTTTGGAAATCGCTGTATTCAACTCAGATACACGTGGGTTCAGGCACAACGATTCCACATGCTTTTCTCACAACCTTTCCCTGCCACTAACATGAGGACGTTAGCAGCTCCTTCTACAGTCAAGCAGGATGCGGGAGGGTTGTGCCCTGTCCTTAGCTCTCACAGGGAAGCATACCTTGAAGCCAGCTGTCAACTAGCTGCATACTTATGGCAGGGTGAAGGTAGCAGTATTCTGAGACAGGAGGTTCCCAGATTACCACTCTACTGCACCTGGAGATACCCTCCAGGTCTTCATTGTTAACTTGCGTCTCAGAAGCCTCTGGCAAACGTCTCTGGTGAAGACGTCCGAAACTCACTCTGCAGGCAGTGTGGAACTGTGAGGGACTGAGGGTGAGCTCAACTCTCAGAAGTAAGATGTTTTTGGACAAGGCGTTAAACTACCTACTCACGTATGGAACTTAGTATGTAGCACCAGTCTACCCCAGGAATTACTAGGAAATCGCTTGATTGAGCTTGGAGGCACTCGTCTTGTGTGCCGGCAGATTCCAGTTACCTCTCCCAACACTTGCGTCAAGCAGCGAGCCTAGGCATTTTGGAAGCGAAAGCTAGCTGCAGGCAGGAGGTAGGGATACAGGCCATAAGCTCAACTCTCAGAAGTGTGTATGCATGGGAGGCAGATGTCTGCTACCCACTCGTACATGCGAGTGGGAACCTACTACACTCTGATGAAAAAGGACTTTGGAAATCGCTGTATTCAACTCAGATACACAGGAGTTCAGGCCCAATGCTTACACATGCTTTTCCCGCAACCTCTCTCAGCCACTAACATTAGGATGTTAGCAGGTGCGCCTACAGTCAGGCAGGATGCGGGTGGGTTCTGCCCTGTCCTCAGCACTCCCAGGGAAGCATGCCTAGAAGCCAGCTCTCAACTAGCTGCATTCTTATGGCAGTGTGAAGGTAGCAGTATTCTGAGTCAGGAGGTTCCAAGATTACCACTCTACTGCACCTGGAGATACCCTCCAGGTCTACATTGTTAACTTGCGTCTCAGAAGCCTGTGGCAAACGTCTCTGGTGAAGACCTGCGACCTCACTCTGCAGGCAGTGTGGAACTGTGAGGGACTGAGGGTGAGCTCAACTCTCAGCAGTAAGATGATTTTGGACAAGGCGTTCAGCTACCTTCTCACGTATGGAACTTAGTATGTAGCACCAGTCTACCACACGAATTACTAGGAAATCGCTGGAATGAGCTTGGAGGCACTAGTCTTGTGTGCCGGGAGATTCCAATTACCTCTCCCAACACTTCCGTCAAACAGCGAGCCTAGGCCTTTTAGAAGTGAAAGGAACCAGCAGGCTGGATGGGGAGGTACAGGCCTTAAGCTCAACTCTCAGAAGTGTGTATGCAGGGGAGACAGATGTCTGCTACCCACTCTGATATGGGAGTTGGAAACTACCTACACTCTGATTGAAGAAGGCCGTTGGAAATCGCTGTATTCAACTCAGATACACAGAAGTTCAGGCCCAATGCTTACACATGCTTTTCCCGCAACCTCTCTCAGCCACTAACTTTAGGATGTTAGCAGCTGCGCCTACAGTCAGGCAGGATGCGGGTGGGTTCTGCCCTGTCCTCAGCACTCCCAGGGAAGCATGCCTAGAAGCCAGCTCTCAACTAGCTGCATTCTTATGGCAGTGTGAAGGTAGCAGTATTCTGAGTCAGGAGGTTCCAAGATTACCACTCTACTGCACCTGGAGATACCCTCCAGGTCTGCATTGTTAACTTGCGTCTCAGAAGCCTGTGGCAAACGTCTCTGGTGAAGACCTGCGAAACTCACTCTGTAGGCAGTGTGGAACTGTGAGGGACTGAGGGTGAGCTCAACTCTCAGAAGTAAGATGGTTTTGGACAAGGCGTTCAGCTACCTTCTCACGTATGGAACTTAGTATGTAGCACCAGTCTACCACACGAATTACTAGGCAATCACTGGAATGAGCTTGGAGGCACTAGTCTTGTGTGCTGGGAGATTCCAATTACCTCTCCCAACACTTCCGTCAAACAGGGAGCCTAGGCCTTTTAGAAGTGAAAGGAACCAGCAGGCTGGATGGGGAGGTACAGGCCTTAAGCTCAACTCTCAGAAGTGTGTATGCAGGGGAGACAGATGTCTGCTTCCCACTCTGACATGGGAGTTGGAAACTACCTACACTCTGATTGAAGAAGGCCATTGGAAATCGCTGTATTCAACTCAGATACACAGGAGTTCAGGCCCAATGCTTACACATGCTTTTCCCGCAACCTCTCTCAGCCACTAACATTAGGATGTTAGCAGCTGCGCCTACAGTCAGGCAGGATGCGGGTGGGTTCTCCCCTGTCCTCAGGACTCCCAGGGAAGCATGCCTAGAAGCCAGCTCTCAACTAGCTGCATTCTTATGGCAGTGTGAAGGTAGCAGTATTCTGAGTAAGGAGGTTCCCAGATTACCAGTCTACTGCACCTGGAGATACCCTCCAGGTCTGCATTGTTAACTTGCGTCTCAGAAGCCTCTGGCAAACGTCTCTGGTGAAGACGTCCGAAACTCACTCTGCAGGCAGTGTGGAACTGTGAGGGACTGAGGGTGAGCTCAACTCTCAGAAGTAAGATGTTTTTGGACAAGGCGTTCAACTACCTACTCACGTATGGAACTTAGTATGTAGCACCAGTCTACCCAAGGAATTACTAGGAAATCGCTTGATTGAGCTTGGAGGCACTCGTCTTGTGTGCCGGCAGATTCCAGTTACCTCTCCCAACACTTGCGTCAAGCAGCGAGCCTAGGCATTTTGGAAGCGAAAGCTAGCTGCAGGCAGGAGGTAGGGATACAGGCCATAAGCTCAACTCTCAGAAGTGTGTATGCATGGGAGGCAGATGCCTGCTACCCACTCGTATATGCGAGTGGGAACCTACTACACTCTGATGAAAAAGGACTTTGAAATCGCTGTATTCAACTCAGATACACAGGAGTTCAGGCCCAATGATTACACATGCTTTTCCCGCAACCTCTCTCAGCCACTAACATTAGGATGTTAGCAGCTGCGCCTACAGTCAGGCAGGATGCGGGTGGGTTCTGCCCTGTCCTCAGCACTCCCAGGGAAGCATGCCTAGAAGCCAGCTCTCAACTAGCTGCATTCTTATGGCAGTGTGAAGGTAGCAGTATTCTGAGTCAGGAGGTTCCAAGATTACCACTCTACTGCACCTGGAGATACCCTCCAGGTCTGAATTGTTAACTTGCGTCTCAGAAGCCTGTGGCAAACGTCTCTGGTGAAGACCTGCGAAACTCACTCTGCAGGCAGTGTGGAACTGTGAGGGACTGAGGGTGAGCTCAACTCTCAGAAGTAAGATGGTTTTGGACAAGGCGTTCAGCTACCTTCTCACGTATGGAACTTAGTATGTACCACCAGTCTACCACACGAATTACTAGGAAATCGCTGGAATGAGCTTGGAGGCACTAGTCTTGTGTGCCGGGAGATTCCAATTACCTCTCCCAACACTTCCGTCAAACAGCGAGCCTAGGCCTTTTAGAAGTGAAAGGAACCAGCAGGCTGGATGGGGAGGTACAGGCCTTAAGCTCAACTCTCAGAAGTGTGTATGCAGGGGAGACAGATGTCTGCTTCCCACTCTGACATGGGAGTTGGAAACTACCTACACTCTGATTGAAGAAGGCCATTGGAAATCGCTGTATTCAACTCAGATACGCAGGAGTTCAGGCCCAATGCTTACACATGCTTTTCCCGCAACCTCTCTCAGCCACTAACATTAGGATGTTAGCAGGTGCGCCTACAGTCAGGCAGGATGCGGGTGGGTTCTGCCCTGTCCTCAGCACTCCCAGGGAAGCATGCCTAGAAGCCAGCTCTCAACTAGCTGCATTCTTATGGCAGTGTGAAGGTAGCAGTATTCTAAGTAAGGAGGTTCCCAGATTACCAGTCTACTGCACCTGGAGATACCCTCCAGGTCTGCATTGTTAACTTGCGTCTCAGAAGCCTGTGGCAAACGTCTCTGGTGAAGACGTCCGAAACTCACTCTGCAGGCAGTGTGGAACTGTGAGGGACTGAGGGTGAGCTCAACTCTCAGAAGTAAGATGTTTTTGGACAAGGCGTTCAACTACCTACTCACGTATGGAACTTAGTATGTAGCACCAGTCTACCCCAGGAATTACTAGGAAATCGCTTGATTGAGCTTGGAGGCACTCGTCTTGTGTGCCGGGAGATTCCAGTTACCTCTCCCAACACTTCGGTGAAGCAGCGAGCCTAGGCCTTTTGGAAGCGAAAGCTAGCTGCAGGCAGGATGTTGGGTTACAGGCCATAAGCTCAACTCTCAGAAGTGTGTATGCATGGGTGGCAGATGTCTGCTACCCACTCGGACATGCGAGTGGGAACCTACTACACTCTGATGAAAAAGGACTTTGGAAATCGCTGTATTCAACTCAGATACACGTGGGTTCAGGCACAACGATTCCACATGCTTTTCTCACAACCTTTCCCTGCCACTAACATGAGGACGTTAGCAGCTCCTTCTACAGTCAAGCAGGATGCGGGAGGGTTGTGCCCTGTCCTTAGCTCTCACAGGGAAGCATGTCTTGAAGCCAGCGGTCAACTAGCTGCATACTTATGGCAGGGTCAAGGTAGCTGTATTCTGAGACAGGAGGTTCCCAGATTACCACTCTACTGCACCTGGAGATACCCTCCAGGTCTGCATTGTTAACTTGCGTCTCAGAGGCCTCTGGCAAACGTCTCTGGTGAAGACGTGCGAAACTTACTCTGCAGGCAGTGTGGAACTGTGAGGGACTGAGGGTGAGCTCAACTCTCAGAAGTAAGATGTTTTTGGACAAGGCGTTCAACTACCTACTCACGTATGGAACTTAGTATGTAGCACCAGTCTACCCCAGGAATTACTGGGAAATCGCTGGATTGAGCTTGGAGGCACTAGTCTTGTTGCCGGGAGATTCCAGTTACCTCTCCCAACACTTCGGTGAAGCAGCGAGCCTAGGCCTTTTGGAAGCGAAAGCTAGCTGCAGGCAGGAGGTAGGGATACAGGCCATAAGCTCAACTCTCAGAAGTGTGTATGCATGGGAGGCAGATGTCTGCTACCCACTCGTACATGCGAGTGGGAACCTACTACACTCTGATGAAAAAGGACTTTGGAAATAGCTGTATTCAACTCAGATACACGTGGGTTCAGGCACAACGATTCCACATGCTTTTCTCACAACCTTTCCCTGCCACTAACATGAGGACGTTAGCAGCTCCTTCTACAGTCAAGCAGGATGCGGGAGGGTTGTGCCCTGTCCTTAGCTCTCACAGGGAAGCATACCTTGAAGCCAGCTGTCAACTAGCTGCATACTTATGGAAGGGTGAAGGTAGCAGTATTCTGAGACAGGAGGTTCCCAGATTACCACTCTACTGCACCTGGAGATACCCTCCAGGTCTCCATTGTTAACTTGCGTCTCAGAAGCCTCTGGCAAACGTCTCTGGTGAAAACGTGCGAAACTCACTCTGCAGGCAGTGTGGAACTGTGAGGGACTGAGGGTGAGCTCAACTCTCAGAAGTAAGATGTTTTTGGACAAGGCGTTCAACTACCTACTCACGTATGGAACTTAGTATGTAGCACCAGTCTACCCCAGGAATTACTAGGAAATCGCTTGATTGAGCTTGGAGGCACTCGTCTTGTGTGCCGGCAGATTCCAGTTACCTCTCCCAACACTTGCGTCAAGCAGCGAGCCTAGGCCTTTTGAAAGCGAAAGCTAGCTGCAGGCAGGAGGTAGGGATACAGGCCATAAGCTCAACTCTCAGAAGTGTGTATGCATGGGTGGCAGATGTCTGCTACCCACTCGGACATGGGAGTTGGAACCTAGCTACACTCCTATTGAAGAAGGACTTTGGAAATCGCTGTATTCAACTCAGATACACGGGAGTTCAGGCCCAATGCTTACACATGCTTTTCCCACAAACTATCCCAGCCACTAACAGAAGGAGGTTACCAGGTAAGTCTACAGTCAGGCAGGATGCGGGAGGGTCCTGCCCTGTCCTCAGCTCTCACAGGGAAGCATGCCTTGAAGCCAGCTCTCAACTAGCTGCATTCTTATGACAGTGTGAAGGTAGCAGTATTCTGAGACAGGAGGTTCCCAGATTACCACTCTACTGCACCTGGAGATACCCTCCAGGTCTGCATTGTTAACTTGCGTCTCAGAAGCCTCTGGCAAACGTCTCTGGTGAAGACGTGCGAAACTCACTCTGCAGGCAGTGTGGAACTGTGAGGGACTGAGGGTGAGCTCAACTCTCAGCAGTAAGATGATTTTGGACAAGGCGTTCAGCTACCTTCTCACATATGGAACTTAGTATGTAGCACCAGTCTACCCCAGGAATTACTGGGAAATCGCTGGATTGAGCTTGGAGGCGCTAGTCTTGTTGCCGGGAGATTCCAGTTACCTCTCCCAACACTTCGGTGAAGCAGCGAGCCTAGGCCTTTTGGAAGCGAAAGCTAGCTGCAGGCAGGAGGTAGGGATACAGGCCATAAGCTCAACTCTCAGAAGTGTGTATGCATGGGAGGCAGATGTCTGCTACCCACTCGTACATGCGAGTGGGAACCTACTACACTCTGATGAAAAAGGACTTTGGAAATCGCTGTATTCAACTCAGATACACGTGGGTTCAGGCACAACGATTCCACATGCTTTTCTCACAACCTTTCCCTGCCACTAACATGAGGACGTTAGCAGCTCCTTCTACAGTCAAGCAGGATGCGGGAGGGTTGTGCCCTGTCCTTAGCTCTCACAGGGAAGCATACCTTGAAGCCAGCGGTCAACTAGCTGCATACTTATGGAAGGGTGAAGGTAGCAGTATTCTGAGACAGGAGGTTCCCAGATTACCACTCTACTGCACCTGGAGATACCCTCCAGGTCTCCATTGTTAACTTGCGTCTCAGAAGCCTCTGGCAAACGTCTCTGTTGAAAACGTGCGAAACTCACTCTGCAGGCAGTGTGGAACTGTGAGGGACTGAGGGTGAGCTCAACTCTCAGAAGTAAGATGTTTTTGGACAAGGCGTTCAACTACCTACTCACGTATGGAACTTAGTATGTAGCACCAGTCTACCCCAGGAATTACTAGGAAATCGCTTGATTGAGCTTGGAGGCACTCGTCTTGTGTGCCGGGAGACTCCAGCTACCTCTCCCAACACTTGCGTCAAGCAGCGAGCCTAGGCATTTTGGAAGCGAAAGGTAGCGGCAGGCAGGATGTTGGGTTACAGGCCATAAGCTCAACTGTCAGAAGTGTGTATGCATGCATGGGTGGCAGATGTCTGCTACCCACTCGGACATGGGAGTTGGAACCTAGCTACACTCCTATTGAAGAAGGACTTTGGAAATCGCTGTATTCAACTCAGATACACGGGAGTTCAGGCCCAATGCTTACACATGCTTTTCCCACAAACTATCCCAGCCACTAACAGAAGGAGGTTAGCAGGTAAGTCTACAGTCAGCCAGGATGCAGGAGGGTCCTGCCCTGTCCTTAGCTCTCACAGGGAAGCATACCTTGAAGCCAGCTGTCAACTAGCTGCATACTTATGGCAGGGTGAAGGTAGCAGTATTCTGAGTAAGGAGGTTCCCAGATTACCACTCTACTGCACCTGGAGATACCCTCCAGGTCTGCATTGTTAACTTGCGTCTCAGAAGCCTCTGGCAAACGTCTCTGGTGAAGACGTCCGAAACTCACTCTGCAGGCAGTGTGGAACTGTGAGGGACTGAGGGTGAGCTCAACTCTCAGCAGTAAGATGATTTTGGACAAGGCGTTCAGCTACCTTCTCACATATGGAACTTAGTATGTAGCACCAGTCTACCCCAGGAATTACTGGGAAATCGCTGGATTGAGCTTGGAGGCACTAGTCTTGTTGCCGGGAGATTCCAGTTACCTCTCCCAACACTTCGGTGAAGCAGCGAGCCTAGGCCTTTTGGAAGCGAAAGCTAGCTGCAGGCAGGAGGTAGGGATACAGGCCATAAGCTCAACTCTCAGAAGTGTGTATGCAGGGGAGACAGATGTCTGCTACCCACTCTGACATGGGAGTTGGAAACTAGCTACACTCTGATTGAAGAAGGCCATTGGAAATCGCTGTATTCAACTCAGATACACAGGAGTTCAGGCCCAATGCTTACACATGCTTTTCCGCAACCTCTCTCAGCCACTAACATTAGGATGTTAGCAGCTGCGCCTACAGTCAGGCAGTTTGCGGGTGGGTTCTGCCCTGTCCTCAGCACTCCCAGGGAAGCATGCCTAGAAGCCAGCTCTCAATTAGCTGCATTCTTATGGCAGTGTGAAGGTAGCAGTATTCTGAGTAAGGAGGTTCCAAGATTACCACTCTACTGCACCTGGAGATACCCTCCAGGTCTGCATTGTTAACTTGCGTCTCAGAAGCCTCTGGCAAACGTCTCTGGTGAAGACCTGCGAAACTCACTCTGCAGGCAGTGTGGAACTGTGAGAGACTGAGGGTGAGCTCCACTCTCAGAAGTAAGATGTTTTTGGACAAGGCGTTCAACTACCTACTCACGTATGGAACTTAGTATGTAGCACCAGTCTACCACACGAATTACTAGGAAATCGCTTGATTGAGCTTGGAGGCACTCGTCTTGTGTGCCGGGAGATTCCAGTTACCTCTCCCAACACTTGCGTCAAGCAGCGAGCCTAGGCATTTTGGAAGCGAAAGGTAGCGGCAGGCAGGATGTTGGGTTACAGGCCATAAGCTCAACTCTCAGAAGTGTGTATGCATGGGTGGCAGATGTCTGCTACCCACTCGGACATGGGAGTTGGAACCTAGCTACACTCCTATTGAAGAAGGACTTTGGAAATCGCTGTATTCAACTCAGATACACGGGAGTTCAGGCCCAAAGCTTACACATGCTTTTCCCACAAACTATCCCAGCCACTAACAGAAGGAGGTTACCAGGTAAGTCTACAGTCAGGCAGGATGCGGGAGGGTCCTGCCCTGTCCTCAGCTCTCACAGGGAAGCATGCCTTGAAGCCAGCTCTCAACTAGCTGCATTCTTATGACAGTGTGAAGGTAGCAGTATTCTGAGACAGGAGGTTCCCAGATTACCACTCTACTGCACCTGGAGATACCCTCCAGGTCTGCATTGTTAACTTGCGTCTCAGAAGCCTCTGGCAAACGTCTCTGGTGAAGACGTGCGAAACTCACTCTGCAGGCAGTGTGGAACTGTGAGGGACTGAGGGTGAGCTCAACTCTCAGCAGTAAGATGATTTTGGACAAGGCGTTCAGCTACCTTCTCACATATGGAACTTAGTATGTAGCACCAGTCTACCCCAGGAATTACTGGGAAATCGCTGGATTGAGCTTGGAGGCGCTAGTCTTGTTGCCGGGAGATTCCAGTTACCTCTCCCAACACTTCGGTGAAGCAGCGAGCCTAGGCCTTTTGGAAGCGAAAGCTAGCTGCAGGCAGGAGGTAGGGATACAGGCCATAAGCTCAACTCTCAGAAGTGTGTATGCATGGGAGGCAGATGTCTGCTACCCACTCGTACATGCGAGTGGGAACCTACTACACTCTGATGAAAAAGGACTTTGGAAATCGCTGTATTCAACTCAGATACACGTGGGTTCAGGCACAACGATTCCACATGCTTTTCTCACAACCTTTCCCTGCCACTAACATGAGGACGTTAGCAGCTCCTTCTACAGTCAAGCAGGATGCGGGAGGGTTGTGCCCTGTCCTTAGCTCTCACAGGGAAGCATACCTTGAAGCCAGCGGTCAACTAGCTGCATACTTATGGAAGGGTGAAGGTAGCAGTATTCTGAGACAGGAGGTTCCCAGATTACCACTCTACTGCACCTGGAGATACCCTCCAGGTCTCCATTGTTAACTTGCGTCTCAGAAGCCTCTGGCAAACGTCTCTGTTGAAAACGTGCGAAACTCACTCTGCAGGCAGTGTGGAACTGTGAGGGACTGAGGGTGAGCTCAACTCTCAGAAGTAAGATGTTTTTGGACAAGGCGTTCAACTACCTACTCACGTATGGAACTTAGTATGTAGCACCAGTCTACCCCAGGAATTACTAGGAAATCGCTTGATTGAGCTTGGAGGCACTCGTCTTGTGTGCCGGGAGACTCCAGCTACCTCTCCCAACACTTGCGTCAAGCAGCGAGCCTAGGCATTTTGGAAGCGAAAGGTAGCGGCAGGCAGGATGTTGGGTTACAGGCCATAAGCTCAACTGTCAGAAGTGTGTATGCATGCATGGGTGGCAGATGTCTGCTACCCACTCGGACATGGGAGTTGGAACCTAGCTACACTCCTATTGAAGAAGGACTTTGGAAATCGCTGTATTCAACTCAGATACACGGGAGTTCAGGCCCAATGCTTACACATGCTTTTCCCACAAACTATCCCAGCCACTAACAGAAGGAGGTTAGCAGGTAAGTCTACAGTCAGCCAGGATGCGGGAGGGTCCTGCCCTGTCCTTAGCTCTCACAGGGAAGCATACCTTGAAGCCAGCTGTCAACTAGCTGCATACTTATGGCAGGGTGAAGGTAGCAGTATTCTGAGTAAGGAGGTTCCCAGATTACCACTCTACTGCACCTGGAGATACCCTCCAGGTCTGCATTGTTAACTTGCGTCTCAGAAGCCTCTGGCAAACGTCTCTGGTGAAGACGTCCGAAACTCACTCTGCAGGCAGTGTGGAACTGTGAGGGACTGAGGGTGAGCTCAACTCTCAGCAGTAAGATGATTTTGGACAAGGCGTTCAGCTACCTTCTCACATATGGAACTTAGTATGTAGCACCAGTCTACCCCAGGAATTACTGGGAAATCGCTGGATTGAGCTTGGAGGCACTAGTCTTGTTGCCGGGAGATTCCAGTTACCTCTCCCAACACTTCGGTGAAGCAGCGAGCCTAGGCCTTTTGGAAGCGAAAGCTAGCTGCAGGCAGGAGGTAGGGATACAGGCCATAAGCTCAACTCACAGAAGTGTGTATGCAGGGGAGACAGATGTCTGCTACCCACTCTGACATGGGAGTTGGAAACTAGCTACACTCTGATTGAAGAAGGCCATTGGAAATCGCTGTATTCAACTCAGATACACAGGAGTTCAGGCCCAATGCTTACACATGCTTTTCCGCAACCTCTCTCAGCCACTAACATTAGGATGTTAGCAGCTGCGCCTACAGTCAGGCAGTTTGCGGGTGGGTTCTGCCCTGTCCTCAGCACTCCCAGGGAAGCATGCCTAGAAGCCAGCTCTCAATTAGCTGCATTCTTATGGCAGTGTGAAGGTAGCAGTATTCTGAGTAAGGAGGTTCCAAGATTACCACTCTACTGCACCTGGAGATACCCTCCAGGTCTGCATTGTTAACTTGCGTCTCAGAAGCCTCTGGCAAACGTCTCTGGTGAAGACCTGCGAAACTCACTCTGCAGGCAGTGTGGAACTGTGAGAGACTGAGGGTGAGCTCCACTCTCAGAAGTAAGATGTTTTTGGACAAGGCGTTCAACTACCTACTCACGTATGGAACTTAGTATGTAGCACCAGTCTACCACACGAATTACTAGGAAATCGCTTGATTGAGCTTGGAGGCACTCGTCTTGTGTGCCGGGAGATTCCAGTTACCTCTCCCAACACTTGCGTCAAGCAGCGAGCCTAGGCATTTTGGAAGCGAAAGGTAGCGGCAGGCAGGATGTTGGGTTACAGGCCATAAGCTCAACTCTCAGAAGTGTGTATGCATGGGTGGCAGATGTCTGCTACCCACTCGGACATGGGAGTTGGAACCTAGCTACACTCCTATTGAAGAAGGACTTTGGAAATCGCTGTATTCAACTCAGATACACGGGAGTTCAGGCCCAAAGCTTACACATGCTTTTCCCACAAACTATCCCAGCCACTAACAGAAGGAGGTTACCAGGTAAGTCTACAGTCAGGCAGGATGCGGGAGGGTCCTGCCCTGTCCTCAGCTCTCACAGGGAAGCATGCCTTGAAGCCAGCTCTCAACTAGCTGCATTCTTATGACAGTGTGAAGGTAGCAGTATTCTGAGACAGGAGGTTCCCAGATTACCACTCTACTGCACCTGGAGATACCCTCCAGGTCTGCATTGTTAACTTGCGTCTCAGAAGCCTCTGGCAAACGTCTCTGGTGAAGACGTGCGAAACTCACTCTGCAGGCAGTGTGGAACTGTGAGGGACTGAGGGTGAGCTCAACTCTCAGCAGTAAGATGATTTTGGACAAGGCGTTCAGCTACCTTCTCACATATGGAACTTAGTATGTAGCACCAGTCTACCCCAGGAATTACTGGGAAATCGCTGGATTGAGCTTGGAGGCGCTAGTCTTGTTGCCGGGAGATTCCAGTTACCTCTCCCAACACTTCGGTGAAGCAGCGAGCCTAGGCCTTTTGGAAGCGAAAGCTAGCTGCAGGCAGGAGGTAGGGATACAGGCCATAAGCTCAACTCTCAGAAGTGTGTATGCATGGGAGGCAGATGTCTGCTACCCACTCGTACATGCGAGTGGGAACCTACTACACTCTGATGAAAAAGGACTTTGGAAATCGCTGTATTCAACTCAGATACACGTGGGTTCAGGCACAACGATTCCACATGCTTTTCTCACAACCTTTCCCTGCCACTAACATGAGGACGTTAGCAGCTCCTTCTACAGTCAAGCAGGATGCGGGAGGGTTGTGCCCTGTCCTTAGCTCTCACAGGGAAGCATACCTTGAAGCCAGCGGTCAACTAGCTGCATACTTATGGAAGGGTGAAGGTAGCAGTATTCTGAGACAGGAGGTTCCCAGATTACCACTCTACTGCACCTGGAGATACCCTCCAGGTCTCCATTGTTAACTTGCGTCTCAGAAGCCTCTGGCAAACGTCTCTGTTGAAAACGTGCGAAACTCACTCTGCAGGCAGTGTGGAACTGTGAGGGACTGAGGGTGAGCTCAACTCTCAGAAGTAAGATGTTTTTGGACAAGGCGTTCAACTACCTACTCACGTATGGAACTTAGTATGTAGCACCAGTCTACCCCAGGAATTACTAGGAAATCGCTTGATTGAGCTTGGAGGCACTCGTCTTGTGTGCCGGGAGACTCCAGCTACCTCTCCCAACACTTGCGTCAAGCAGCGAGCCTAGGCATTTTGGAAGCGAAAGGTAGCGGCAGGCAGGATGTTGGGTTACAGGCCATAAGCTCAACTGTCAGAAGTGTGTATGCATGCATGGGTGGCAGATGTCTGCTACCCACTCGGACATGGGAGTTGGAACCTAGCTACACTCCTATTGAAGAAGGACTTTGGAAATCGCTGTATTCAACTCAGATACACGGGAGTTCAGGCCCAATGCTTACACATGCTTTTCCCACAAACTATCCCAGCCACTAACAGAAGGAGGTTAGCAGGTAAGTCTACAGTCAGCCAGGATGCGGGAGGGTCCTGCCCTGTCCTTAGCTCTCACAGGGAAGCATACCTTGAAGCCAGCTGTCAACTAGCTGCATACTTATGGCAGGGTGAAGGTAGCAGTATTCTGAGACAGGAGGTTCCCAGATTACCACTCTACTGCACCTGGAGATACCCTCCAGGTCTGCATTGTTAACTTGCGTCTCAGAAGCCTCTGGCAAACGTCTCTGGTGAAGACGTCCGAAACTCACTCTGCAGGCAGTGTGGAACTGTGAGGGACTGAGGGTGAGCTCAACTCTCAGCAGTAAGATGATTTTGGACAAGGCGTTCAGCTACCTTCTCACATATGGAACTTAGTATGTAGCACCAGTCTACCCCAGGAATTACTGGGAAATCGCTGGATTGAGCTTGGAGGCACTAGTCTTGTTGCCGGGAGATTCCAGTTACCTCTCCCAACACTTCGGTGAAGCAGCGAGCCTAGGCCTTTTGGAAGCGAAAGCTAGCTGCAGGCAGGACGTAGGGATACAGGCCATAAGCTCAACTCTCAGAAGTGTGTATGCAGGGGAGACAGATGTCTGCTACCCACTCTGACATGGGAGTTGGAAACTAGCTACACTCTGATTGAAGAAGGCCATTGGAAATCGCTGTATTCAACTCAGATACACAGGAGTTCAGGCCCAATGCTTACACATGCTTTTCCGCAACCTCTCTCAGCCACTAACATTAGGATGTTAGCAGCTGCGCCTACACTCAGGCAGTTTGCGGGTGGGTTCTGCCCTGTCCTCAGCACTCCCAGGGAAGCATGCCTAGAAGCCAGCTCTCAATTAGCTGCATTCTTATGGCCGTGTGAAGGTAGCAGTATTCTGAGTAAGGAGGTTCCAAGATTACCACTCTACTGCACCTGGAGATACCCTCCAGGTCTGCATTGTTAACTTGCGTCTCAGAAGCCTCTGGCAAACGTCTCTGGTGAAGACCTGCGAAACTCACTCTGCAGGCAGTGTGGAACTGTGAGAGACTGAGGGTGAGCTCCACTCTCAGAAGTAAGATGTTTTTGGACAAGGCGTTCAACTACCTACTCACGTATGGAACTTAGTATGCAGCACCAGTCTACCACACGAATTACTAGGAAATCGCTTGATTGAGCTTGGAGGCACTCGTCTTGTGTGCCGGGAGATTCCAGTTACCTCTCCCAACACTTGCGTCAAGCAGCGAGCCTAGGCATTTTGGAAGCGAAAGGTAGCGGCAGGCAGGATGTTGGGTTACAGGCCATAAGCTCAACTCTCAGAAGTGTGTATGCATGGGTGGCAGATGTCTGCTACGCACTCGGACATGGGAGTTGGAACCTAGCTACACTCCTATTGAAGAAGGACTTTGGAAATCGCTGTATTCAACTCAGATACACGGGAGTTCAGGCCCAATGCTTACACATGCTTTTCCCACAAACTATCCCAGCCACTAACAGAAGGAGGTTAGCAGGTAAGTCTACAGTCAGGCAGGATGCGGGAGGGTCCTGCCCTGTCCTCAGCTCTCACAGGGAAGCATGCCTTGAAGCCAGCTCTCAACTAGCTGCATTCTTATGACAGTGTGAAGGTAGCAGTATTCTGAGACAGGAGGTTCCCAGATTACCACTCTACTGCACCTGGAGATACCCTCCAGGTCTGCATTGTTAACTTGCGTCTCAGAAGCCTCTGGCAAACGTCTCTGGTGAAGACGTGCGAAACTCACTCTGCAGGCAGTGTGGAACTGTGAGGGACTGAGGGTGAGCTCAACTCTCAGCAGTAAGATGATTTTGGACAAGGCGTTCAGCTACCTTCTCACATATGGAACTTAGTATGTAGCACCAGTCTACCCCAGGAATTACTGGGAAATCGCTGGATTGAGCTTGGAGGCGCTAGTCTTGTTGCCGGGAGATTCCAGTTACCTCTCCCAACACTTCGGTGAAGCAGCGAGCCTAGGCCTTTTGGAAGCGAAAGCTAGCTGCAGGCAGGAGGTAGGGATACAGGCCATAAGCTCAACTCTCAGAAGTGTGTATGCATGGGTGGCAGATGTCTGCTACCCACTCGGAGATGCGAGTGGGAACCTACTACACTCTGATGAAAAAGGACTTTGGAAATCGCTGTATTCAACTCAGATACACGTGGGTTCAGGCACAACGATTCCACATGCTTTTCTCACAACCTTTCCCTGCCACTAACATGAGGACGTTAGCAGCTCCTTCTACAGTCAAGCAGGATGCGGGAGGGTTGTGCCCTGTCCTTAGCTCTCACAGGGAAGCATGTCTTGAAGCCAGCGGTCAACTAGCTGCATACTTATGGCAGGGTCAAGGTAGCAGTATTCTGAGACAGGAGGTTCCCAGATTACCACTCTACTGCACCTGGAGATACCCTCCAGGTCTGCATTGTTAACTTGCGTCTCAGAGGCCTCTGGCAAACGTCTCTGGTGAAGACGTGCGAAACTCACTCTGCAGGCAGTGTGGAACTGTGAGGGACTGAGGGTGAGCTCAACTCTCAGCAGTAAGATGAATTTGGACAAGGCGTTCAGCTACCTTCTCACATATGGAACTTAGTATGTAGCACCAGTCTACCCCAGGAATTACTGGGAAATCGCTGGATTGAGCTTGGAGGCACTAGTCTTGTTGCCGGGATTTTCCAGTTACCTCTCCCAACACTTCGGTGAAGCAGCGAGCCTAGGCCTTTTGGAAGCGAAAGCTAGCTGCAGGCAGGAGGTAGGGATACAGGCCATAAGCTCAACTCTCAGAAGTGTGTATGCATGGGAGGCAGATGTCTGCTACCCACTCGTACATGCGAGTGGGAACCTACTACACTCTGATGAAAAAGGACTTTGGAAATCGCTGTATTCAACTCAGATACACGTGGGTTCAGGCACAACGATTCCACATGCTTTTCTCACAACCTTTCCCTGCCACTAACATGAGGACGTTAGCAGCTCCTTCTACAGTCAAGCAGGATGCAGGAGGGTTGTGCCCTGTCCTTAGCTCTCACAGGGAAGCATACCTTGAAGCCAGCTGTCCACTAGCTGCATACTTATGGCAGGGTGAAGGTAGCAGTATTCTGAGTAAGGAGGTTCCCAGATTACCACTCTACTGCACCTGGAGATACCCTCCAGGTCTGCATTGTTAACTTGCGTCTCAGAAGCCTCTGGCAAACGTCTCTGGTGAAGACGTCCGAAACTCACTCTGCAGGCAGTGTGGAACTGTGAGGGACTGAGGGTGAGCTCAACTCTCAGCAGTAAGATGATTTTGGACAAGGCGTTCAGCTACCTTCTCACATATGGAACTTAGTATGTAGCACCAGTCTACCCCAGGAATTACTGGGAAATCGCTGGATTGAGCTTGGAGGCACTAGTCTTGTTGCCGGGAGATTCCAGTTACCTCTCCCAACACTTCGGTGAAGCAGCGAGCCTAGGCCTTTTGGAAGCGAAAGCTAGCTGCAGGCAGGAGGTAGGGATACAGGCCATAAGCTCAACTCTCAGAAGTGTGTATGCAGGGGAGACAGATGTCTGCTACCCACTCTGACATGGGAGTTGGAAACTAGCTACACTCTGATTGAAGAAGGCCATTGGAAATCGCTGTATTCAACTCAGATACACAGGAGTTCAGGCCCAATGCTTACACATGCTTTTCCGCAACCTCTCTCAGCCACTAACATTAGGATGTTAGCAGCTGCGCCTACAGTCAGGCAGTTTGCGGGTGGGTTCTGCCCTGTCCTCAGCACTCCCAGGGAAGCATGCCTAGAAGCCAGCTCTCAATTAGCTGCATTCTTATGGCAGTGTGAAGGTAGCAGTATTCTGAGTAAGGAGGTTCCAAGATTACCACTCTACTGCACCTGGAGATACCCTCCAGGTCTGCATTGTTAACTTGCGTCTCAGAAGCCTCTGGCAAACGTCTCTGGTGAAGACCTGCGAAACTCACTCTGCAGGCAGTGTGGAACTGTGAGAGACTGAGGGTGAGCTCCACTCTCAGAAGTAAGATGTTTTTGGACAAGGCGTTCAACTACCTACTCACGTATGGAACTTAGTATGTAGCACCAGTCTACCACACGAATTACTAGGAAATCGCTTGATTGAGCTTGGAGGCACTCGTCTTGTGTGCCGGGAGATTCCAGTTACCTCTCCCAACACTTGCGTCAAGCAGCGAGCCTAGGCATTTTGGAAGCGAAAGGTAGCGGCAGGCAGGATGTTGGGTTACAGGCCATAAGCTCAACTCTCAGAAGTGTGTATGCATGGGTGGCAGATGTCTGCTACCCACTCGGACATGGGAGTTGGAACCTAGCTACACTCCTATTGAAGAAGGACTTTGGAAATCGCTGTATTCAACTCAGATACACGGGAGTTCAGGCCCAATGCTTACACATGCTTTTCCCACAAACTATCCCAGCCACTAACAGAAGGAGGTTAGCAGGTAAGTCTACAGTCAGGCAGGATGCGGGAGGGTCCTGCCCTGTCCTCAGCTCTCACAGGGAAGCATGCCTTGAAGCCAGCTCTCAACTAGCTGCATTCTTATGACAGTGTGAAGGTAGCAGTATTCTGAGACAGGAGGTTCCCAGATTACCACTCTACTGCACCTGGAGATACCCTCCAGGTCTGCATTGTTAACTTGCGTCTCAGAAGCCTCTGGCAAACGTCTCTGGTGAAGACGTGCGAAACTCACTCTGCAGGCAGTGTGGAACTGTGAGGGACTGAGGGTGAGCTCAACTCTCAGCAGTAAGATGATTTTGGACAAGGCGTTCAGCTACCTTCTCACATATGGAACTTAGTATGTAGCACCAGTCTACCCCAGGAATTACTGGGAAATCGCTGGATTGAGCTTGGAGGCGCTAGTCTTGTTGCCGGGAGATTCCAGTTACCTCTCCCAACACTTCGGTGAAGCAGCGAGCCTAGGCCTTTTGGAAGCGAAAGCTAGCTGCAGGCAGGAGGTAGGGATACAGGCCATAAGCTCAACTCTCAGAAGTGTGTATGCATGGGAGGCAGATGTCTGCTACCCACTCGTACATGCGAGTGGGAACCTACTACACTCTGATGAAAAAGGACTTTGGAAATCGCTGTATTCAACTCAGATACACGTGGGTTCAGGCACAACGATTCCACATGCTTTTCTCACAACCTTTCCCTGCCACTAACATGAGGACGTTAGCAGCTCCTTCTACAGTCAAGCAGGATGCGGGAGGGTTGTGCCCTGTCCTTAGCTCTCACAGGGAAGCATACCTTGAAGCCAGCGGTCAACTAGCTGCATACTTATGGAAGGGTGAAGGTAGCAGTATTCTGAGACAGGAGGTTCCCAGATTACCACTCTACTGCACCTGGAGATACCCTCCAGGTCTCCATTGTTAACTTGCGTCTCAGAAGCCTCTGGCAAACGTCTCTGTTGAAAACGTGCGAAACTCACTCTGCAGGCAGTGTGGAACTGTGAGGGACTGAGGGTGAGCTCAACTCTCAGAAGTAAGATGTTTTTGGACAAGGCGTTCAACTACCTACTCACGTATGGAACTTAGTATGTAGCACCAGTCTACCCCAGGAATTACTAGGAAATCGCTTGATTGAGCTTGGAGGCACTCGTCTTGTGTGCCGGGAGACTCCAGCTACCTCTCCCAACACTTGCGTCAAGCAGCGAGCCTAGGCATTTTGGAAGCGAAAGGTAGCGGCAGGCAGGATGTTGGGTTACAGGCCATAAGCTCAACTGTCAGAAGTGTGTATGCATGCATGGGTGGCAGATGTCTGCTACCCACTCGGACATGGGAGTTGGAACCTAGCTACACTCCTATTGAAGAAGGACTTTGGAAATCGCTGTATTCAACTCAGATACACGGGAGTTCAGGCCCAATGCTTACACATGCTTTTCCCACAAACTATCCCAGCCACTAACAGAAGGAGGTTAGCAGGTAAGTCTACAGTCAGCCAGGATGCGGGAGGGTCCTGCCCTGTCCTTAGCTCTCACAGGGAAGCATACCTTGAAGCCAGCTGTCAACTAGCTGCATACTTATGGCAGGGTGAAGGTAGCAGTATTCTGAGTAAGGAGGTTCCCAGATTACCACTCTACTGCACCTGGAGATACCCTCCAAGTCTGCATTGTTAACTTGCGTCTCAGAAGCCTCTGGCAAACGTCTCTGGTGAAGACGTCCGAAACTCACTCTGCAGGCAGTGTGGAACTGTGAGGGACTGAGGGTGAGCTCAACTCTCAGCAGTAAGATGATTTTGAACAAGGCGTTCAGCTACCTTCTCACATATGGAACTTAGTATGTAGCACCAGTCTACCCCAGGAATTACTGGGAAATCGCTGGATTGAGCTTGGAGGCACTAGTCTTGTTGCCGGGAGATTCCAGTTACCTCTCCCAACACTTCGGTGAAGCAGCGAGCCTAGGCCTTTTGGAAGCGAAAGCTAGCTGCAGGCAGGAGGTAGGGATACAGGCCATAAGCTCAACTCTCAGAAGTGTGTATGCAGGGGAGACAGATGTCTGCTACCCACTCTGACATGGGAGTTGGAAACTAGCTACACTCTGATTGAAGAAGGCCATTGGAAATCGCTGTATTCAACTCAGATACACAGGAGTTCAGGCCCAATGCTTACACATGCTTTTCCGCAACCTCTCTCAGCCACTAACATTAGGATGTTAGCAGCTGCGCCTACAGTCAGGCAGTTTGCGGGTGGGTTCTGCCCTGTCCTCAGCACTCCCAGGGAAGCATGCCTAGAAGCCAGCTCTCAATTAGCTGCATTCTTATGGCAGTGTGAAGGTAGCAGTATTCTGAGTAAGGAGGTTCCAAGATTACCACTCTACTGCACCTGGAGATACCCTCCAGGTCTGCATTGTTAACTTGCGTCTCAGAAGCCTCTGGCAAACGTCTCTGGTGAAGACCTGCGAAACTCACTCTGCAGGCAGTGTGGAACTGTGAGAGACTGAGGGTGAGCTCCACTCTCAGAAGTAAGATGTTTTTGGACAAGGCGTTCAACTACCTACTCACGTATGGAACTTAGTATGTAGCACCAGTCTACCACACGAATTACTAGGAAATCGCTTGATTGAGCTTGGAGGCACTCGTCTTGTGTGCCGGGAGATTCCAGTTACCTCTCCCAACACTTGCGTCAAGCAGCGAGCCTAGGCATTTTGGAAGCGAAAGGTAGCGGCAGGCAGGATGTTGGGTTACAGGCCATAAGCTCAACTCTCAGAAGTGTGTATGCATGGGTGGCAGATGTCTGCTACCCACTCGGACATGGGAGTTGGAACCTAGCTACACTCCTATTGAAGAAGGACTTTGGAAATCGCTGTATTCAACTCAGATACACGGGAGTTCAGGCCCAAAGCTTACACATGCTTTTCCCACAAACTATCCCAGCCACTAACAGAAGGAGGTTACCAGGTAAGTCTACAGTCAGGCAGGATGCGGGAGGGTCCTGCCCTGTCCTCAGCTCTCACAGGGAAGCATGCCTTGAAGCCAGCTCTCAACTAGCTGCATTCTTATGACAGTGTGAAGGTAGCAGTATTCTGAGACAGGAGGTTCCCAGATTACCACTCTACTGCACCTGGAGATACCCTCCAGGTCTGCATTGTTAACTTGCGTCTCAGAAGCCTCTGGCAAACGTCTCTGGTGAAGACGTGCGAAACTCACTCTGCAGGCAGTGTGGAACTGTGAGGGACTGAGGGTGAGCTCAACTCTCAGCAGTAAGATGATTTTGGACAAGGCGTTCAGCTACCTTCTCACATATGGAACTTAGTATGTAGCACCAGTCTACCCCAGGAATTACTGGGAAATCGCTGGATTGAGCTTGGAGGCGCTAGTCTTGTTGCCGGGAGATTCCAGTTACCTCTCCCAACACTTCGGTGAAGCAGCGAGCCTAGGCCTTTTGGAAGCGAAAGCTAGCTGCAGGCAGGAGGTAGGGATACAGGCCATAAGCTCAACTCTCAGAAGTGTGTATGCATGGGAGGCAGATGTCTGCTACCCACTCGTACATGCGAGTGGGAACCTACTACACTCTGATGAAAAAGGACTTTGGAAATCGCTGTATTCAACTCAGATACACGTGGGTTCAGGCACAACGATTCCACATGCTTTTCTCACAACCTTTCCCTGCCACTAACATGAGGACGTTAGCAGCTCCTTCTACAGTCAAGCAGGATGCGGGAGGGTTGTGCCCTGTCCTTAGCTCTCACAGGGAAGCATACCTTGAAGCCAGCTGTCAACTAGCTGCATACTTATGGCAGGGTGAAGGTAGCAGTATTCTGAGACAGGAGGTTCCCAGATTACCACTCTACTGCACCTGGAGATACCCTCCAGGTCTCCATTGTTAACTTGCGTCTCAGAAGCCTCTGGCAAACGTCTCTGTTGAAAACGTGCGAAACTCACTCTGCAGGCAGTGTGGAACTGTGAGGGACTGAGGGTGAGCTCAACTCTCAGAAGTAAGATGTTTTTGGACAAGGCGTTCAACTACCTACTCACGTATGGAACTTAGTATGTAGCACCAGTCTACCCCAGGAATTACTAGGAAATCGCTTGATTGAGCTTGGAGGCACTCGTCTTGTGTGCCGGGAGACTCCAGCTACCTCTCCCAACACTTGCGTCAAGCAGCGAGCCTAGGCATTTTGGAAGCGAAAGGTAGCGGCAGGCAGGATGTTGGGTTACAGGCCATAAGCTCAACTGTCAGAAGTGTGTATGCATGCATGGGTGGCAGATGTCTGCTACCCACTCGGACATGGGAGTTGGAACCTAGCTACACTCCTATTGAAGAAGGACTTTGGAAATCGCTGTATTCAACTCAGATACACGGGAGTTCAGGCCCAATGCTTACACATGCTTTTCCCACAAACTATCCCAGCCACTAACAGAAGGAGGTTAGCAGGTAAGTCTACAGTCAGCCAGGATGCGGGAGGGTCCTGCCCTGTCCTTAGCTCTCACAGGGAAGCATACCTTGAAGCCAGCTGTCAACTAGCTGCATACTTATGGCAGGGTGAAGGTAGCAGTATTCTGAGACAGGAGGTTCCCAGATTACCACTCTACTGCACCTGGAGATACCCTCCAGGTCTGCATTGTTAACTTGCGTCTCAGAAGCCTCTGGCAAACGTCTCTGGTGAAGACGTCCGAAACTCACTCTGCAGGCAGTGTGGAACTGTGAGGGACTGAGGGTGAGCTCAACTCTCAGCAGTAAGATGATTTTGGACAAGGCGTTCAGCTACCTTCTCACATATGGAACTTAGTATGTAGCACCAGTCTACCCCAGGAATTACTGGGAAATCGCTGGATTGAGCTTGGAGGCACTAGTCTTGTTGCCGGGAGATTCCAGTTACCTCTCCCAACACTTCGGTGAAGCAGCGAGCCTAGGCCTTTTGGAAGCGAAAGCTAGCTGCAGGCAGGAGGTAGGGATACAGGCCATAAGCTCAACTCTCAGAAGTGTGTATGCAGGGGAGACAGATGTCTGCTACCCACTCTGACATGGGAGTTGGAAACTAGCTACACTCTGATTGAAGAAGGCCATTGGAAATCGCTGTATTCAACTCAGATACACAGGAGTTCAGGCCCAATGCTTACACATGCTTTTCCGCAACCTCTCTCAGCCACTAACATTAGGATGTTAGCAGCTGCGCCTACAGTCAGGCAGGATGCGGGTGGGTTCTGCCCTGTCCTCAGCACTCCCAGGGAAGCATGCCTAGAAGCCAGCTCTCAATTAGCTGCATTCTTATGGCAGTGTGAAGGTAGCAGTATTCTGAGTAAGGAGGTTCCAAGATTACCACTCTACTGCACCTGGAGATACCCTCCAGGTCTGCATTGTTAACTTGCGTCTCAGAAGCCTCTGGCAAACGTCTCTGGTGAAGACCTGCGAAACTCACTCTGCAGGCAGTGTGGAACTGTGAGAGACTGAGGGTGAGCTCCACTCTCAGAAGTAAGATGTTTTTGGACAAGGCGTTCAACTACCTACTCACGTATGGAACTTAGTATGTAGCACCAGTCTACCACACGAATTACTAGGAAATCGCTTGATTGAGCTTGGAGGCACTCGTCTTGTGTGCCGGGAGATTCCAGTTACCTCTCCCAACACTTGCGTCAAGCAGCGAGCCTAGGCATTTTGGAAGCGAAAGGTAGCGGCAGGCAGGATGTTGGGTTACAGGCCATAAGCTCAACTCTCAGAAGTGTGTATGCATGGGTGGCAGATGTCTGCTACCCACTCGGACATGGGAGTTGGAACCTAGCTACACTCCTATTGAAGAAGGACTTTGGAAATCGCTGTATTCAACTCAGATACACGGGAGTTCAGGCCCAATGCTTACACATGCTTTTCCCACAAACTATCCCAGCCACTAACAGAAGGAGGTTACCAGGTAAGTCTACAGTCAGGCAGGATGCGGGAGGGTCCTGCCCTGTCCTCAGCTCTCACAGGGAAGCATGCCTTGAAGCCAGCTCTCAACTAGCTGCATTCTTATGACAGTGTGAAGGTAGCAGTATTCTGAGACAGGAGGTTCCCAGATTACCACTCTACTGCACCTGGAGATACCCTCCAGGTCTGCATTGTTAACTTGCGTCTCAGAAGCCTCTGGCAAACGTCTCTGGTGAAGACGTGCGAAACTCACTCTGCAGGCAGTGTGGAACTGTGAGGGACTGAGGGTGAGCTCAACTCTCAGCAGTAAGATGATTTTGGACAAGGCGTTCAGCTACCTTCTCACATATGGAACTTAGTATGTAGCACCAGTCTACCCCAGGAATTACTGGGAAATCCCTGGATTGAGCTTGGAGGCGCTAGTCTTGTTGCCGGGAGATTCCAGTTACCTCTCCCAACACTTCGGTGAAGCAGCGAGCCTAGGCCTTTTGGAAGCGAAAGCTAGCTGCAGGCAGGAGGTAGGGATACAGGCCATAAGCTCAACTCTCAGAAGTGTGTATGCATGGGTGGCAGATGTCTGCTACCCACTCGGACATGCGAGTGGGAACCTACTACACTCTGATGAAAAAGGACTTTGGAAATCGCTGTATTCAACTCAGATACACGTGGGTTCAGGCACAACGATTCCACATGCTTTTCTCACAACATTTCCCTGCCACTAACATGAGGACGTTAGCAGCTCCTTCTACAGTCAAGCAGGATGCGGGAGGGTTGTGCCCTGTCCTTAGCTCTCACAGGGAAGCATGTCTTGAAGCCAGCGGTCAACTAGCTGCATACTTATGGCAGGGTCAAGGTAGCAGTATTCTGAGACAGGAGGTTCCCAGATTACCACTCTACTGCACCTGGAGATACCCTCCAGGTCTGCATTGTTAACTTGCGTCTCAGAGGCCTCTGGCAAACGTCTCTGGTGAAGACGTGCGAAACTCACTCTGCAGGCAGTGTGGAACTGTGAGGGACTGAGGGTGAGCTCAACTCTCAGCAGTAAGATGAATTTGGACAAGGCGTTCAGCTACCTTCTCACATATGGAACTTAGTATGTAGCACCAGTCTACCCCAGGAATTACTGGGAAATCGCTGGATTGAGCTTGGAGGCACTAGTCTTGTTGCCGGGATTTTCCAGTTACCTCTCCCAACACTTCGGTGAAGCAGCGAGCCTAGGCCTTTTGGAAGCGAAAGCTAGCTGCAGGCAGGAGGTAGGGATACAGGCCATAAGCTCAACTCTCAGAAGTGTGTATGCATGGGAGGCAGATGTCTGCTACCCACTCGTACATGCGAGTGGGAACCTACTACACTCTGATGAAAAAGGACTTTGGAAATCGCTGTATTCAACTCAGATACACGTGGGTTCAGGCACAACGATTCCACATGCTTTTCTCACAACCTTTCCCTGCCACTAACATGAGGACGTTAGCAGCTCCTTCTACAGTCAAGCAGGATGCAGGAGGGTTGTGCCCTGTCCTTAGCTCTCACAGGGAAGCATACCTTGAAGCCAGCTGTCCACTAGCTGCATACTTATGGCAGGGTGAAGGTAACAGTATTCTGAGACAGGAGGTTCCCAGATTACCACTCTACTGCACCTGGAGATACCCTCCAGGTCTGCATTGTTAACTTGCGTCTCAGAAGCCTCTGGCAAACGTCTCTGGTGAAGACCTGCGAAACTCACTCTGCAGGCAGTGTGGAACTGTGAGGGACTGAGGGTGAGCTCAACTCTCAGAAGTAAGATGTTTTTGGACAAGGCGTTCAACTACCTACTCACGTATGGAACTTAGTATGTAGCACCAGTCTACCCCAGGAATTACTAGGAAATCGCTTGATTGAGCTTGGAGGCACTCGTCTTGTGTGCCGGGAGACTCCAGCTACCTCTCCCAACACTTGCGTCAAGCAGCGAGCCTAGGCATTTTGGAAGCGAAAGGTAGCGGCAGGCAGGATGTTGGGTTACAGGCCATAAGCTCAACTGTCAGAAGTGTGTATGCATGCATGGGTGGCAGATGTCTGCTACCCACTCGGACATGGGAGTTGGAACCTAGCTACACTCCTATTGAAGAAGGACTTTGGAAATCGCTGTATTCAACTCAGATACACGGGAGTTCAGGCCCAATGCTTACACATGCTTTTCCCACAAACTATCCCAGCCACTAACAGAAGGAGGTTAGCAGGTAAGTCTACAGTCAGCCAGGATGCGGGAGGGTCCTGCCCTGTCCTTAGCTCTCACAGGGAAGCATACCTTGAAGCCAGCTGTCAACTAGCTGCATACTTATGGCAGGGTGAAGGTAGCAGTATTCTGAGTAAGGAGGTTCCCAGATTACCACTCTACTGCACCTGGAGATACCCTCCAGGTCTGCATTGTTAACTTGCGTCTCAGAAGCCTCTGGCAAACGTCTCTGGTGAAGACGTCCGAAACTCACTCTGCAGGCAGTGTGGAACTGTGAGGGACTGAGGGTCAGCTCAACTCTCAGCAGTAAGATGATTTTGGACAAGGCGTTCAGCTACCTTCTCACATATGGAACTTAGTATGTAGCACCAGTCTACCCCAGGAATTACTGGGAAATCGCTGGATTGAGCTTGGAGGCACTAGTCTTGTTGCCGGGAGATTCCAGTTACCTCTCCCAACACTTCGGTGAAGCAGCGAGCCTAGGCCTTTTGGAAGCGAAAGCTAGCTGCAGGCAGGAGGTAGGGATACAGGCCATAAGCTCAACTCTCAGAAGTGTGTATGCAGGGGAGACAGATGTCTGCTACCCACTCTGACATGGGAGTTGGAAACTAGCTACACTCTGATTGAAGAAGGCCATTGGAAATCGCTGTATTCAACTCAGATACACAGGAGTTCAGGCCCAATGCTTACACATGCTTTTCCGCAACCTCTCTCAGCCACTAACATTAGGATGTTAGCAGCTGCGCCTACAGTCAGGCAGTTTGCGGGTGGGTTCTGCCCTGTCCTCAGCACTCCCAGGGAAGCATGCCTAGAAGCCAGCTCTCAATTAGCTGCATTCTTATGGCAGTGTGAAGGTAGCAGTATTCTGAGTAAGGAGGTTCCAAGATTACCACTCTACTGCACCTGGAGATACCCTCCAGGTCTGCATTGTTAACTTGCGTCTCAGAAGCCTCTGGCAAACGTCTCTGGTGAAGACCTGCGAAACTCACTCTGCAGGCAGTGTGGAACTGTGAGAGACTGAGAGTGAGCTCCACTCTCAGAAGTAAGATGTTTTTGGACAAGGCGTTCAACTACCTACTCACGTATGGAACTTAGTATGTAGCACCAGTCTACCACACGAATTACTAGGAAATCGCTTGATTGAGCTTGGAGGCACTCGTCTTGTGTGCCGGGAGATTCCAGTTACCTCTCCCAACACTTGCGTCAAGCAGCGAGCCTAGGCATTTTGGAAGCGAAAGGTAGCGGCAGGCAGGATGTTGGGTTACAGGCCATAAGCTCAACTCTCAGAAGTGTGTATGCATGGGTGGCAGATGTCTGCTACCCACTCGGACATGGGAGTTGGAACCTAGCTACACTCCTATTGAAGAAGGACTTTGGAAATCGCTGTATTCAACTCAGATACACGGAAGTTCAGGCCCAAAGCTTACACATGCTTTTCCCACAAACTATCCCAGCCACTAACAGAAGGAGGTTACCAGGTAAGTCTACAGTCAGGCAGGATGCGGGAGGGTCCTGCCCTGTCCTCAGCTCTCACAGGGAAGCATGCCTTGAAGCCAGCTCTCAACTAGCTGCATTCTTATGACAGTGTGAAGGTAGCAGTATTCTGAGACAGGAGGTTCCCAGATTACCACTCTACTGCACCTGGAGATACCCTCCAGGTCTGCATTGTTAACTTGCGTCTCAGAAGCCTCTGGCAAACGTCTCTGGTGAAGACGTGCGAAACTCACTCTGCAGGCAGTGTGGAACTGTGAGGGACTGAGGGTGAGCTCAACTCTCAGCAGTAAGATGATTTTGGACAAGGCGTTCAGCTACCTTCTCACATATGGAACTTAGTATGTAGCACCAGTCTACCCCAGGAATTACTGGGAAATCGCTGGATTGAGCTTGGAGGCGCTAGTCTTGTTGCCGGGAGATTCCAGTTACCTCTCCCAACACTTCGGTGAAGCAGCGAGCCTAGGCCTTTTGGAAGCGAAAGCTAGCTGCAGGCAGGAGGTAGGGATACAGGCCATAAGCTCAACTCTCAGAAGTGTGTATGCATGGGAGGCAGATGTCTGCTACCCACTCGTACATGCGAGTGGGAACCTACTACACTCTGATGAAAAAGGACTTTGGAAATCGCTGTATTCAACTCAGATACACGTGGGTTCAGGCACAACTATTCCACATGCTTTTCTCACAACCTTTCCCTGCCACTAACATGAGGACGTTAGCAGCTCCTTCTACAGTCAAGCAGGATGCGGGAGGGTTGTGCCCTGTCCTTAGCTCTCACAGGGAAGCATACCTTGAAGCCAGCGGTCAACTAGCTGCATACTTATGGAAGGGTGAAGGTAGCAGTATTCTGAGACAGGAGGTTCCCAGATTACCACTCTACTGCACCTGGAGATACCCTCCAGGTCTCCATTGTTAACTTGCGTCTCAGAAGCCTCTGGCAAACGTCTCTGTTGAAAACGTGCGAAACTCACTCTGCAGGCAGTGTGGAACTGTGAGGGACTGAGGGTGAGCTCAACTCTCAGAAGTAAGATGTTTTTGGACAAGGCGTTCAACTACCTACTCACGTATGGAACTTAGTATGTAGCACCAGTCTACCCCAGGAATTACTAGGAAATCGCTTGATTGAGCTTGGAGGCACTCGTCTTGTGTGCCGGGAGACTCCAGCTACCTCTCCCAACACTTGCGTCAAGCAGCGAGCCTAGGCATTTTGGAAGCGAAAGGTAGCGGCAGGCAGGATGTTGGGTTACAGGCCATAAGCTCAACTGTCAGAAGTGTGTATGCATGCATGGGTGGCAGATGTCTGCTACCCACTCGGACATGGGAGTTGGAACCTAGCTACACTCCTATTGAAGAAGGACTTTGGAAATCGCTGTATTCAACTCAGATACACGGGAGTTCAGGCCCAATGCTTACACATGCTTTTCCCACAAACTATCCCAGCCACTAACAGAAGGAGGTTAGCAGGTAAGTCTACAGTCAGCCAGGATGCGGGAGGGTCCTGCCCTGTCCTTAGCTCTCACAGGGAAGCATACCTTGAAGCCAGCTGTCAACTAGCTGCATACTTATGGCAGGGTGAAGGTAGCAGTATTCTGAGTAAGGAGGTTCCCAGATTACCACTCTACTGCACCTGGAGATACCCTCCAGGTCTGCATTGTTAACTTGCGTCTCAGAAGCCTCTGGCAAACGTCTCTGGTGAAGACGTCCGAAACTCACTCTGCAGGCAGTGTGGAACTGTGAGGGACTGAGGGTGAGCTCAACTCTCAGCAGTAAGATGATTTTGGACAAGGCGTTCAGCTACCTTCTCACATATGGAACTTAGTATGTAGCACCAGTCTACCCCAGGAATTACTGGGAAATCGCTGGATTGAGCTTGGAGGCACTAGTCTTGTTGCCGGGAGATTCCAGTTACCTCTCCCAACACTTCGGTGAAGCAGCGAGCCTAGGCCTTTTGGAAGCGAAAGCTAGCTGCAGGCAGGAGGTAGGGATACAGGCCATAAGCTCAACTCTCAGAAGTGTGTATGCAGGGGAGACAGATGTCTGCTACCCACTCTGACATGGGAGTTGGAAACTAGCTACACTCTGATTGAAGAAGGCCATTGGAAATCGCTGTATTCAACTCAGATACACAGGAGTTCAGGCCCAATGCTTACACATGCTTTTCCGCAACCTCTCTCAGCCACTAACATTAGGATGTTAGCAGCTGCGCCTACAGTCAGGCAGTTTGCGGGTGGGTTCTGCCCTGTCCTCAGCACTCCCAGGGAAGCATGCCTAGAAGCCAGCTCTCAATTAGCTGCATTCTTATGGCAGTGTGAAGGTAGCAGTATTCTGAGTAAGGAGGTTCCAAGATTACCACTCTACTGCACCTGGAGATACCCTCCAGGTCTGCATTGTTAACTTGCGTCTCAGAAGCCTCTGGCAAACGTCTCTGGTGAAGACCTGCGAAACTCACTCTACAGGCAGTGTGGAACTGTGAGAGACTGAGGGTGAGCTCCACTCTCAGAAGTAAGATGTTTTTGGACAACGCGTTCAACTACCTACTCACGTATGGAACTTAGTATGTAGCACCAGTCTACCACACGAATTACTAGGAAATCGCTTGATTGAGCTTGGAGGCACTCGTCTTGTGTGCCGGGAGATTCCAGTTACCTCTCCCAACACTTGCGTCAAGCAGCGAGCCTAGGCATTTTGGAAGCGAAAGGTAGCGGCAGGCAGGATGTTGGGTTACAGGCCATAAGCTCAACTCTCAGAAGTGTGTATGCAGGGGTGGCAGATGTCTGCTACCCACTCGGACATGGGAGTTGGAACCTAGCTACACTCCTATTGAAGAAGGACTTTGGAAATCGCTGTATTCAACTCAGATACACGGGAGTTCAGGCCCAATGCTTACACATGCTTTTCCCACAAACTATCCCAGCCACTAACAGAAGGAGGTTAGCAGGTAAGTCTACAGTCAGGCAGGATGCGGGAGGGTCCTGCCCTGTCCTCAGCTCTCACAGGGAAGCATGCCTTGAAGCCAGCTCTCAACTAGCTGCATTCTTATGACAGTGTGAAGGTAGCAGTATTCTGAGACAGGAGGTTCCCAGATTACCACTCTACTGCACCTGGAGATACCCTCCAGGTCTGCATTGTTAACTTGCGTCTCAGAAGCCTCTGGCAAACGTCTCTGGTGAAGACGTGCGAAACTCACTCTGCAGGCAGTGTGGAACTGTGAGGGACTGAGGGTGAGCTCAACTCTCAGCAGTAAGATGATTTTGGACAAGGCGTTCAGCTACCTTCTCACATATGGAACTTAGTATGTAGCACCAGTCTACCCCAGGAATTACTGGGAAATCGCTGGATTGAGCTTGGAGGCGCTAGTCTTGTTGCCGGGAGATTCCAGTTACCTCTCCCAACACTTCGGTGAAGCAGCGAGCCTAGGCCTTTTGGAAGCGAAAGCTAGCTGCAGGCAGGAGGTAGGGATACAGGCCATAAGCTCAACTCTCAGAAGTGTGTATGCATGGGAGGCAGATGTCTGCTACCCACTCGTACATGCGAGTGGGAACCTACTACACTCTGATGAAAAAGGACTTTGGAAATCGCTGTATTCAACTCAGATACACGTGGGTTCAGGCACAACGATTCCACATGCTTTTCTCACAACCTTTCCCTGCCACTAACATGAGGACGTTAGCAGCTCCTTCTACAGTCAAGCAGGATGCGGGAGGGTTGTGCCCTGTCCTTAGCTCTCACAGGGAAGCATACCTTGAAGCCAGCGGTCAACTAGCTGCATACTTATGGAAGGGTGAAGGTAGCAGTATTCTGAGACTGGAGGTTCCCAGATTACCACTCTACTGCACCTGGAGATACCCTCCAGGTCTCCATTGTTAACTTGCGTCTCAGAAGCCTCTGGCAAACGTCTCTGTTGAAAACGTGCGAAACTCACTCTGCAGGCAGTGTGGAACTGTGAGGGACTGAGGGTGAGCTCAACTCTCAGAAGTAAGATGTTTTTGGACAAGGCGTTCAACTACCTACTCACGTATGGAACTTAGTATGTAGCACCAGTCTACCCCAGGAATTACTAGGAAATCGCTTGATTGAGCTTGGAGGCACTCGTCTTGTGTGCCGGGAGACTCCAGCTACCTCTCCCAACACTTGCGTCAAGCAGCG
Source organism: Canis lupus baileyi (assembly GCF_048164855.1). Classification (NCBI taxonomy): domain Eukaryota; kingdom Metazoa; phylum Chordata; class Mammalia; order Carnivora; family Canidae; genus Canis; species Canis lupus. The sequence continues at coordinate 63,973,836 of NC_132852.1, forward strand.
AGCCTAGGCATTTTGGAAGCGAAAGGTAGCGGCAGGCAGGATGTTGGGTTACAGGCCATAAGCTCAACTGTCAGAAGTGTGTATGCATGCATGGGTGGCAGATGTCTGCTACCCACTCGGACATGGGAGTTGGAACCTAGCTACACTCCTATTGAAGAAGGACTTTGGAAATCGCTGTATTCAACTCAGATACACGGGAGTTCAGGCCCAATGCTTACACATGCTTTTCCCACAAACTATCCCAGCCACTAACAGAAGGAGGTTAGCAGGTAAGTCTACAGTCAGCCAGGATGCGGGAGGGTCCTGCCCTGTCCTTAGCTCTCACAGGGAAGCATACCTTGAAGCCAGCTGTCAACTAGCTGCATACTTATGGCAGGGTGAAGGTAGCAGTATTCTGAGTAAGGAGGTTCCCAGATTACCACTCTACTGCACCTGGAGATACCCTCCAGGTCTGCATTGTTAACTTGCGTCTCAGAAGCCTCTGGCAAACGTCTCTGGTGAAGACGTCCGAAACTCACTCTGCAGGCAGTGTGGAACTGTGAGGGACTGAGGGTGAGCTCAACTCTCAGCAGTAAGATGATTTTGGACAAGGCGTTCAGCTACCTTCTCACATATGGAACTTAGTATGTAGCACCAGTCTACCCCAGGAATTACTGGGAAATCGCTGGATTGAGCTTGGAGGCACTAGTCTTGTTGCCGGGAGATTCCAGTTACCTCTCCCAACACTTCGGTGAAGCAGCGAGCCTAGGCCTTTTGGAAGCGAAAGCTAGCTGCAGGCAGGAGGTAGGGATACAGGCCATAAGCTCAACTCTCAGAAGTGTGTATGCAGGGGAGACAGATGTCTGCTACCCACTCTGACATGGGAGTTGGAAACTAGCTACACTCTGATTGAAGAAGGCCATTGGAAATCGCTGTATTCAACTCAGATACACAGGAGTTCAGGCCCAATGCTTACACATGCTTTTCCGCAACCTCTCTCAGCCACTAACATTAGGATGTTAGCAGCTGCGCCTACAGTCAGGCAGTTTGCGGGTGGGTTCTGCCCTGTCCTCAGCACTCCCAGGGAAGCATGCCTAGAAGCCAGCTCTCAATTAGCTGCATTCTTATGGCCGTGTGAAGGTAGCAGTATTCTGAGTAAGGAGGTTCCAAGATTACCACTCTACTGCACCTGGAGATACCCTCCAGGTCTGCATTGTTAACTTGCGTCTCAGAAGCCTCTGGCAAACGTCTCTGGTGAAGACCTGCGAAACTCACTCTGCAGGCAGTGTGGAACTGTGAGAGACTGAGGGTGAGCTCCACTCTCAGAAGTAAGATGTTTTTGGACAACGCGTTCAACTACCTACTCACGTATGGAACTTAGTATGCAGCACCAGTCTACCACACGAATTACTAGGAAATCGCTTGATTGAGCTTGGAGGCACTCGTCTTGTGTGCCGGGAGATTCCAGTTACCTCTCCCAACACTTGCGTCAAGCAGCGAGCCTAGGCATTTTGGAAGCGAAAGGTAGCGGCAGGCAGGATGTTGGGTTACAGGCCATAAGCTCAACTCTCAGAAGTGTGTATGCATGGGTGGCAGATGTCTGCTACGCACTCGGACATGGGAGTTGGAACCTAGCTACACTCCTATTGAAGAAGGACTTTGGAAATCGCTGTATTCAACTCAGATACACGGGAGTTCAGGCCCAATGCTTACACATGCTTTTCCCACAACCTATCCCAGCCACTAACAGAAGGAGGTTACCAGGTAAGTCTACAGTCAGGCAGGATGCGGGAGGGTCCTGCCCTGTCCTCAGCTCTCACAGGGAAGCATGCCTTGAAGCCAGCTCTCAACTAGCTGCATTCTTATGACAGTGTGAAGGTAGCAGTATTCTGAGACAGGAGGTTCCCAGATTACCACTCTACTGCACCTGGAGATACCCTCCAGGTCTGCATTGTTAACTTGCGTCTCAGAAGCCTCTGGCAAACGTCTCTGGTGAAGACGTGCGAAACTCACTCTGCAGGCAGTGTGGAACTGTGAGGGACTGAGGGTGAGCTCAACTCTCAGCAGTAAGATGATTTTGGACAAGGCGTTCAGCTACCTTCTCACATATGGAACTTAGTATGTAGCACCAGTCTACCCCAGGAATTACTGGGAAATCGCTGGATTGAGCTTGGAGGCGCTAGTCTTGTTGCCGGGAGATTCCAGTTACCTCTCCCAACACTTCGGTGAAGCAGCGAGCCTAGGCCTTTTGGAAGCGAAAGCTAGCTGCAGGCAGGAGGTAGGGATACAGGCCATAAGCTCAACTCTCAGAAGTGTGTATGCATGGGTGGCAGATGTCTGCTACCCACTCGGACATGCGAGTGGGAACCTACTACACTCTGATGAAAAACGACTTTGGAAATCGCTGTATTCAACTCAGATACACGTGGGTTCAGGCACAACGATTCCACATGCTTTTCTCACAACCTTTCCCTGCCACTAACATGAGGACGTTAGCAGCTCCTTCTACAGTCAAGCAGGATGCGGGAGGGTTGTGCCCTGTCCTTAGCTCTCACAGGGAAGCATGTCTTGAAGCCAGCGGTCAACTAGCTGCATACTTATGGCAGGGTCAAGGTAGCAGTATTCTGAGACAGGAGGTTCCCAGATTACCACTCTACTGCACCTGGAGATACCCTCCAGGTCTGCATTGTTAACTTGCGTCTCAGAGGCCTCTGGCAAACGTCTCTGGTGAAGACGTGCGAAACTCACTCTGCAGGCAGTGTGGAACTGTGAGGGACTGAGGGTGAGCTCAACTCTCAGCAGTAAGATGAATTTGGACAAGGCGTTCAGCTACCTTCTCACATATGGAACTTAGTATGTAGCACCAGTCTACCCCAGGAATTACTGGGAAATCGCTGGATTGAGCTTGGAGGCACTAGTCTTGTTGCCGGGAGATTCCAGTTACCTCTCCCAACACTTCGGTGAAGCAGCGAGCCTAGGCCTTTTGGAAGCGAAAGCTAGCTGCAGGCAGGAGGTAGGGATACAGGCCATAAGCTCAACTCTCAGAAGTGTGTATGCAGGGGAGACAGATGTCTGCTACCCACTCTGACATGGGAGTTGGAAACTAGCTACACTCTGATTGAAGAAGGCCATTGGAAATCGCTGTATTCAACTCAGATACACAGGAGTTCAGGCCCAATGCTTACACATGCTTTTCCGCAACCTCTCTCAGCCACTAACATTAGGATGTTAGCAGCTGCGCCTACAGTCAGGCAGTTTGCGGGTGGGTTCTGCCCTGTCCTCAGCACTCCCAGGGAAGCATGCCTAGAAGCCAGCTCTCAATTAGCTGCATTCTTATGGCAGTGTGAAGGTAGCAGTATTCTGAGTAAGGAGGTTCCAAGATTACCACTCTACTGCACCTGGAGATACCCTCCAGGTCTGCATTGTTAACTTGCGTCTCAGAAGCCTCTGGCAAACGTCTCTGGTGAAGACCTGCGAAACTCACTCTACAGGCAGTGTGGAACTGTGAGAGACTGAGGGTGAGCTCCACTCTCAGAAGTAAGATGTTTTTGGACAAGGCGTTCAACTACCTACTCACGTATGGAACTTAGTATGTAGCACCAGTCTACCACACGAATTACTAGGAAATCGCTTGATTGAGCTTGGAGGCACTCGTCTTGTGTGCCGGGAGATTCCAGTTACCTCTCCCAACACTTGCGTCAAGCAGCGAGCCTAGGCATTTTGGAAGCGAAAGGTAGCGGCAGGCAGGATGTTGGGTTACAGGCCATAAGCTCAACTCTCAGAAGTGTGTATGCAGGGGTGGCAGATGTCTGCTACCCACTCGGACATGGGAGTTGGAACCTAGCTACACTCCTATTGAAGAAGGACTTTGGAAATCGCTGTATTCAACTCAGATACACGGGAGTTCAGGCCCAATGCTTACACATGCTTTTCCCACAAACTATCCCAGCCACTAACAGAAGGAGGTTACCAGGTAAGTCTACAGTCAGGCAGGATGCGGGAGGGTCCTGCCCTGTCCTCAGCTCTCACAGGGAAGCATGCCTTGAAGCCAGCTCTCAACTAGCTGCATTCTTATGACAGTGTGAAGGTAGCAGTATTCTGAGACAGGAGGTTCCCAGATTACCACTCTACTGCACCTGGAGATACCCTCCAGGTCTGCATTGTTAACTTGCGTCTCAGAAGCCTCTGGCAAACGTCTCTGGTGAAGACGTGCGAAACTCACTCTGCAGGCAGTGTGGAACTGTGAGGGACTGAGGGTGAGCTCAACTCTCAGCAGTAAGATGATTTTGGACAAGGCGTTCAGCTACCTTCTCACATATGGAACTTAGTATGTAGCACCAGTCTACCCCAGGAATTACTGGGAAATCGCTGGATTGAGCTTGGAGGCGCTAGTCTTGTTGCCGGGAGATTCCAGTTACCTCTCCCAACACTTCGGTGAAGCAGCGAGCCTAGGCCTTTTGGAAGCGAAAGCTAGCTGCAGGCAGGAGGTAGGGATACAGGCCATAAGCTCAACTCTCAGAAGTGTGTATGCATGGGAGGCAGATGTCTGCTACCCACTCGTACATGCGAGTGGGAACCTACTACACTCTGATGAAAAAGGACTTTGGAAATCGCTGTATTCAACTCAGATACACGTGGGTTCAGGCACAACGATTCCACATGCTTTTCTCACAACCTTTCCCTGCCACTAACATGAGGACGTTAGCAGCTCCTTCTACAGTCAAGCAGGATGCGGGAGGGTTGTGCCCTGTCCTTAGCTCTCACAGGGAAGCATACCTTGAAGCCAGCGGTCAACTAGCTGCATACTTATGGAAGGGTGAAGGTAGCAGTATTCTGAGACAGGAGGTTCCCAGATTACCACTCTACTGCACCTGGAGATACCCTCCAGGTCTCCATTGTTAACTTGCGTCTCAGAAGCCTCTGGCAAACGTCTCTGTTGAAAACGTGCGAAACTCACTCTGCAGGCAGTGTGGAACTGTGAGGGACTGAGGGTGAGCTCAACTCTCAGAAGTAAGATGTTTTTGGACAAGGCGTTCAACTACCTACTCACGTATGGAACTTAGTATGTAGCACCAGTCTACCCCAGGAATTACTAGGAAATCGCTTGATTGAGCTTGGAGGCACTCGTCTTGTGTGCCGGGAGACTCCAGCTACCTCTCCCAACACTTGCGTCAAGCAGCGAGCCTAGGCATTTTGGAAGCGAAAGGTAGCGGCAGGCAGGATGTTGGGTTACAGGCCATAAGCTCAACTGTCAGAAGTGTGTATGCATGCATGGGTGGCAGATGTCTGCTACCCACTCGGACATGGGAGTTGGAACCTAGCTACACTCCTATTGAAGAAGGACTTTGGAAATCGCTGTATTCAACTCAGATACACGGGAGTTCAGGCCCAATGCTTACACATGCTTTTCCCACAAACTATCCCAGCCACTAACAGAAGGAGGTTAGCAGGTAAGTCTACAGTCAGCCAGGATGCGGGAGGGTCCTGCCCTGTCCTTAGCTCTCACAGGGAAGCATACCTTGAAGCCAGCTGTCAACTAGCTGCATACTTATGGCAGGGTGAAGGTAGCAGTATTCTGAGTAAGGAGGTTCCCAGATTACCACTCTACTGCACCTGGAGATACCCTCCAGGTCTGCATTGTTAACTTGCGTCTCAGAAGCCTCTGGCAAACGTCTCTGGTGAAGACGTCCGAAACTCACTCTGCAGGCAGTGTGGAACTGTGAGGGACTGAGGGTGAGCTCAACTCTCAGCAGTAAGATGATTTTGGACAAGGCGTTCAGCTACCTTCTCACATATGGAACTTAGTATGTAGCACCAGTCTACCCCAGGAATTACTGGGAAATCGCTGGATTGAGCTTGGAGGCACTAGTCTTGTTGCCGGGAGATTCCAGTTACCTCTCCCAACACTTCGGTGAAGCAGCGAGCCTAGGCCTTTTGGAAGCGAAAGCTAGCTGCAGGCAGGAGGTAGGGATACAGGCCATAAGCTCAACTCTCAGAAGTGTGTATGCAGGGGAGACAGATGTCTGCTACCCACTCTGACATGGGAGTTGGAAACTAGCTACACTCTGATTGAAGAAGGCCATTGGAAATCGCTGTATTCAACTCAGATACACAGGAGTTCAGGCCCAATGCTTACACATGCTTTTCCGCAACCTCTCTCAGCCACTAACATTAGGATGTTAGCAGCTGCGCCTACAGTCAGGCAGGATGCGGGTGGGTTCTGCCCTGTCCTCAGCACTCCCAGGGAAGCATGCCTAGAAGCCAGCTCTCAATTAGCTGCATTCTTATGTCAGTGTGAAGGTAGCAGTATTCTAAGTAAGGAGGTTCCAAGATTACCACTCTACTGCACCTGGAGATACCCTCCAGGTCTGCATTGTTAACTTGCGTCTCAGAAGACTCTGGCAAACGTCTCTGGTGAAGACCTGCGAAACTCACTCTGCAGGCAGTGTGGAACTGTGAGAGACTGAGGGTGAGCTCCACTCTCAGAAGTAAGATGTTTTTGGACAAGGCGTTCAACTACCTACTCACGTATGGAACTTAGTATGTAGCACCAGTCTACCACACGAATTACTAGGAAATCGCTTGATTGAGCTTGGAGGCTCTCGTCTTGTGTGCCGGGAGATTCCAGTTACCTCTCCCAACACTTCGGTGAAGCAGCGAGCCTAGGCCTTTTGGAAGCGAAAGCTAGCTGCAGGCAGGAGGTAGGGATACAGGCCATAAACTCAACTCTCAGAAGTGTGTATGCAGGGGTGGCAGATGTCTGCTACCCACTCGGACATGGGAGTTGGAACCTAGCTACACTCCTATTGAAGAAGGACTTTGGAAATCGCTGTATTCAACTCAGATACACGGGAGTTCAGGCCCAATGCTTACACATGCTTTTCCCACAAACTATCCCAGCCACTAACAGAAGGAGGTTACCAGGTAAGTCTACAGTCAGCCAGGATGCGGGAGGGTCCTGCCCTGTCCTTAGCTCTCACAGGGAAGCATACCTTGAAGCCAGCTGTCAACTAGCTGCATACTTATGGCAGGGTGAAGGTAGCAGTATTCTGAGTAAGGAGGTTCCCAGATTACCACTCTACTGCACCTGGAGATACCCTCCAGGTCTGCATTGTTAACTTGCGTCTCAGAAGCCTCTGGCAAACGTCTCTGGTGAAGACGTCCGAAACTCACTCTGCAGGCAGTGTGGAACTGTGAGGGACTGAGGGTGAGCTCAACTCTCAGCAGTAAGATGATTTTGGACAAGGCGTTCAGCTACCTTCTCACATATGGAACTTAGTATGTAGCACCAGTCTACCCCAGGAATTACTGGGAAATCGCTGGATTGAGCTTGGAGGCACTAGTCTTGTTGCCGGGAGATTCCAGTTACCTCTCCCAACACTTCGGATGAAGCAGCGAGCCTAGGCCTTTTGGAAGCGAAAGCTAGCTGCAGGCAGGAGGTAGGGATACAGGCCATAAGCTCAACTCTCAGAAGTGTGTATGCAGGGGAGACAGATGTCTGCTACCCACTCTGACATGGGAGTTGGAAACTATCTACACTCTGATTGAAGAAGGCCATTGGAAATCGCTGTATTCAACTCAGATACACAGGAGTTCAGGCCCAATGCTTACACATGCTTTTCCGCAACCTCTCTCAGCCACTAACATTAGGATGTTAGCAGCTGCGCCTACAGTCAGGCAGGATGCGGGTGGGTTCTGCCCTGTCCTCAGCACTCCCAGGGAAGCATGCCTAGAAGCCAGCTCTCAATTAGCTGCATTCTTATGGCAGTGTGAAGGTAGCAGTATTCTGAGTAAGGAGGTTCCAAGATTACCACTCTACTGCACCTGGAGATACCCTCCAGGTCTGCATTGTTAACTTGCGTCTCAGAAGACTCTGGCAAACGTCTCTGGTGAAGACCTGCGAAACTCACTCTGCAGGCAGTGTGGAACTGTGAGAGACTGAGGGTGAGCTCCACTCTCAGAAGTAAGATGTTTTTGGACAAGGCGTTCAACTACCTACTCACGTATGGAACTTAGTATGCAGCACCAGTCTACCACACGAATTACTAGGAAATCGCTTGATTGAGCTTGGAGGCACTCGTCTTGTGTGCCGGGAGATTCCAGTTACCTCTCCCAACACTTGCGTCAAGCAGCGAGCCTAGGCATTTTGGAAGCGAAAGGTAGCGGCAGGCAGGATGTTGGGTTACAGGCCATAAGCTCAACTCTCAGAAGTGTGTATGCATGGGTGGCAGATGTCTGCTACCCACTCGGACATGGGAGTTGGAACCTAGCTACACTCCTATTGAAGAAGGACTTTGGAAATCGCTGTATTCAACTCAGATACACGGGAGTTCAGGCCCAATGCTTACACATGCTTTTCCCACAACCTATCCCAGCCACTAACAGAAGGAGGTTACCAGGTAAGTCTACAGTCAGGCAGGATGCGGGAGGGTCCTGCCCTGTCCTCAGCTCTCACAGGGAAGCATGCCTTGAAGCCAGCTCTCAACTAGCTGCATTCTTATGACAGTGTGAAGGTAGCAGTATTCTGAGACAGGAGGTTCCCAGATTACCACTCTACTGCACCTGGAGATACCCTCCAGGTCTGCATTGTTAACTTGCGTCTCAGAAGCCTCTGGCAAACGTCTCTGGTGAAGACGTGCGAAACTCACTCTGCAGGCAGTGTGGAACTGTGAGGGACTGAGGGTGAGCTCAACTCTCAGCAGTAAGATGATTTTGGACAAGGCGTTCAGCTACCTTCTCACATATGGAACTTAGTATGTAGCACCAGTCTACCCCAGGAATTACTGGGAAATCGCTGGATTGAGCTTGGAGGCGCTAGTCTTGTTGCCGGGAGATTCCAGTTACCTCTCCCAACACTTCGGTGAAGCAGCGAGCCTAGGCCTTTTGGAAGCGAAAGCTAGCTGCAGGCAGGAGGTAGGGATACAGGCCATAAGCTCAACTCTCAGAAGTGTGTATGCATGGGTGGCAGATGTCTGCTACCCACTCGGACATGCGAGTGGGAACCTACTACACTCTGATGAAAAAGGACTTTGGAAATCGCTGTATTCAACTCAGATACACGTGGGTTCAGGCACAACGATTCCACATGCTTTTCTCACAACCTTTCCCTGCCACTAACATGAGGACGTTAGCAGCTCCTTCTACAGTCAAGCAGGATGCGGGAGGGTTGTGCCCTGTCCTTAGCTCTCACAGGGAAGCATGTCTTGAAGCCAGCGGTCAACTAGCTGCATACTTATGGCAGGGTCAAGGTAGCAGTATTCTGAGACAGGAGGTTCCCAGATTACCACTCTACTGCACCTGGAGATACCCTCCAGGTCTGCATTGTTAACTTGCGTCTCAGAGGCCTCTGGCAAACGTCTCTGGTGAAGACGTGCGAAACTCACTCTGCAGGCAGTGTGGAACTGTGAGGGACTGAGGGTGAGCTCAACTCTCAGCAGTAAGATGATTTTGGACAAGGCGTTCAGCTACCTTCTCACATATGGAACTTAGTATGTAGCACCAGTCTACCCCAGGAATTACTGGGAAATCGCTGGATTGAGCTTGGAGGCACTAGTCTTGTTGCCGGGAGATTCCAGTTACCTCTCCCAACACTTCGGTGAAGCAGCGAGCCTAGGCCTTTTGGAAGCGAAAGCTAGCTGCAGGCAGGAGGTAGGGATACAGGCCATAAGCTCAACTCTCAGAAGTGTGTATGCAGGGGAGACAGATGTCTGCTACCCACTCTGACATGGGAGTTGGAAACTAGCTACACTCTGATTGAAGAAGGCCATTGGAAATCGCTGTATTCAACTCAGATACACAGGAGTTCAGGCCCAATGCTTACACATGCTTTTCCGCAACCTCTCTCAGCCACTAACATTAGGATGTTAGCAGCTGCGCCTACAGTCAGGCAGGATGCGGGTGGGTTCTGCCCTGTCCTCAGCACTCCCAGGGAAGCATGCCTAGAAGCCAGCTCTCAATTAGCTGCATTCTTATGGCAGTGTGAAGGTAGCAGTATTCTGAGTAAGGAGGTTCCAAGATTACCACTCTACTGCACCTGGAGATACCCTCCAGGTCTGCATTGTTAACTTGCATCTCAGAAGCCTCTGGCAAACGTCTCTGGTGAAGACCTGCGAAACTCACTCTGCAGGCAGTGTGGAACTGTGAGAGACTGAGGGTGAGCTCCACTCTTAGAAGTAAGATGTTTTTGGACAAGGCGTTCAACTACCTACTCACGTATGGAACTTAGTATGTAGCACCAGTCTACCACACGAATTACTAGGAAATCGCTTGATTGAGCTTGGAGGCACTCGTCTTGTGTGCCGGGAGATTCCAGTTACCTCTCCCAACACTTGCGTCAAGCAGCGAGCCTAGGCATTTTGGAAGCGAAAGGTAGCGGCAGGCAGGATGTTGGGTTACAGGCCATAAGCTCAACTCTCAGAAGTGTGTATGCATGGGTGGCAGATGTCTGCTACCCACTCGGACATGGGAGTTGGAACCTAGCTACACTCCTATTGAAGAAGGACTTTGGAAATCGCTGTATTCAACTCAGATACACGGGAGTTCAGGCCCAATGCTTACACATGCTTTTCCCACAAACTATCCCAGCCACTAACAGAAGGAGGTTACCAGGTAAGTCTACAGTCAGGCAGGATGCGGGAGGGTCCTGCCCTGTCCTCAGCTCTCACAGGGAAGCATGCCTTGAAGCCAGCTCTCAACTAGCTGCATTCTTATGACAGTGTGAAGGTAGCAGTATTCTGAGACAGGAGGTTCCCAGATTACCACTCTACTGCACCTGGAGATACCCTCCAGGTCTGCATTGTTAACTTGCGTCTCAGAAGCCTCTGGCAAACGTCTCTGGTGAAGACGTGCGAAACTCACTCTGCAGGCAGTGTGGAACTGTGAGGGACTGAGGGTGAGCTCAACTCTCAGCAGTAAGATGATTTTGGACAAGGCGTTCAGCTACCTTCTCACATATGGAACTTAGTATGTAGCACCAGTCTACCCCAGGAATTACTGGGAAATCGCTGGATTGAGCTTGGAGGCGCTAGTCTTGTTGCCGGGAGATTCCAGTTACCTCTCCCAACACTTCGGTGAAGCAGCGAGCCTAGGCCTTTTGGAAGCGAAAGCTAGCTGCAGGCAGGAGGTAGGGATACAGGCCATAAGCTCAACTCTCAGAAGTGTGTATGCATGGGAGGCAGATGTCTGCTACCCACTCGTACATGCGAGTGGGAACCTACTACACTCTGATGAAAAAGGACTTTGGAAATCGCTGTATTCAACTCAGATACACGTGGGTTCAGGCACAACGATTCCACATGCTTTTCTCACAACCTTTCCCTGCCACTAACATGAGGACGTTAGCAGCTCCTTCTACAGTCAAGCAGGATGCGGGAGGGTTGTGCCCTGTCCTTAGCTCTCACAGGGAAGCATACCTTGAAGCCAGCGGTCAACTAGCTGCATACTTTTGGAAGGGTGAAGGTAGCAGTATTCTGAGACAGGAGGTTCCCAGATTACCACTCTACTGCACCTGGAGATACCCTCCAGGTCTCCATTGTTAACTTGCGTCTCAGAAGCCTCTGGCAAACGTCTCTGTTGAAAACGTGCGAAACTCACTCTGCAGGCAGTGTGGAACTGTGAGGGACTGAGGGTGAGCTCAACTCTCAGAAGTAAGATGTTTTTGGACAAGGCGTTCAACTACCTACTCACGTATGGAACTTAGTATGTAGCACCAGTCTACCCCAGGAATTACTAGGAAATCGCTTGATTGAGCTTGGAGGCACTCGTCTTGTGTGCCGGGAGACTCCAGCTACCTCTCCCAACACTTGCGTCAAGCAGCGAGCCTAGGCATTTTGGAAGCGAAAGGTAGCGGCAGGCAGGATGTTGGGTTACAGGCCATAAGCTCAACTGTCAGAAGTGTGTATGCATGCATGGGTGGCAGATGTCTGCTACCCACTCGGACATGGGAGTTGGAACCTAGCTACACTCCTATTGAAGAAGGACTTTGGAAATCGCTGTATTCAACTCAGATACACGGGAGTTCAGGCCCAATGCTTACACATGCTTTTCCCACAAACTATCCCAGCCACTAACAGAAGGAGGTTAGCAGGTAAGTCTACAGTCAGCCAGGATGCGGGAGGGTCCTGCCCTGTCCTTAGCTCTCACAGGGAAGCATACCTTGAAGCCAGCTGTCAACTAGCTGCATACTTATGGCAGGGTGAAGGTAGCAGTATTCTGAGTAAGGAGGTTCCCAGATTACCACTCTACTGCACCTGGAGATACCCTCCAGGTCTGCATTGTTAACTTGCGTCTCAGAAGCCTCTGGCAAACGTCTCTGGTGAAGACGTCCGAAACTCACTCTGCAGGCAGTGTGGAACTGTGAGGGACTGAGGGTGAGCTCAACTCTCAGCAGTAAGATGATTTTGGACAAGGCGTTCAGCTACCTTCTCACATATGGAACTTAGTATGTAGCACCAGTCTACCCCAGGAATTACTGGGAAATCGCTGGATTGAGCTTGGAGGCACTAGTCTTGTTGCCGGGAGATTCCAGTTACCTCTCCCAACACTTCGGTGAAGCAGCGAGCCTAGGCCTTTTGGAAGCGAACGCTAGCTGCAGGCAGGAGGTAGGGATACAGGCCATAAGCTCAACTCTCAGAAGTGTGTATGCAGGGGAGACAGATGTCTGCTACCCACTCTGACATGGGAGTTGGAAACTAGCTACACTCTGATTGAAGAAGGCCATTGGAAATCGCTGTATTCAACTCAGATACACAGGAGTTCAGGCCCAATGCTTACACATGCTTTTCCGCAACCTCTCTCAGCCACTAACATTAGGATGTTAGCAGCTGCGCCTACAGTCAGGCAGGATGCGGGTGGGTTCTGCCCTGTCCTCAGCACTCCCAGGGAAGCATGCCTAGAAGCCAGCTCTCAATTAGCTGCATTCTTATGGCAGTGTGAAGGTAGCAGTATTCTGAGTAAGGAGGTTCCAAGATTACCACTCTACTGCACCTGGAGATACCCTCCAGGTCTGCATTGTTAACTTGCGTCTCAGAAGCCTCTGGCAAACGTCTCTGGTGAAGACCTGCGAAACTCACTCTGCAGGCAGTGTGGAACTGTGAGAGACTGAGGGTGAGCTCCACTCTCAGAAGTAAGATGTTTTTGGACAAGGCGTTCAACTACCTATTCACGTATGGAACTTAGTATGTAGCACCAGTCTACCACACGAATTACTAGGAAATCGCTTGATTGAGCTTGGAGGCACTCGTCTTGTGTGCCGGGAGATTCCAGTTACCTCTCCCAACACTTGCGTCAAGCAGCGAGCCTAGGCATTTTGGAAGCGAAAGGTAGTGGCAGACAGGATGTTAGGTTACAGGCCATAAGCTCAACTCTCAGAAGTGTGTATGCATGGGTGGCAGATGTCTGCTACCCACTCGGACATGGGAGTTGGAACCTAGCTACACTCCTATTGAAGAAGGACTTTGGAAATCGCTGTATTCAACTCAGATACACGGGAGTTCAGGCCCAATGCTTACACATGCTTTTCCCACAAACTATCCCAGCCACTAACAGAAGGAGGTTACCAGGTAAGTCTACAGTCAGGCAGGATGCGGGAGGGTCCTGCCCTGTCCTCAGCTCTCACAGGGAAGCATGCCTTGAAGCCAGCTCTCAACTAGCTGCATTCTTATGACAGTGTGAAGGTAGCAGTATTCTGAGACAGGAGGTTCCCAGATTACCACTCTACTGCACCTGGAGATACCCTCCAGGTCTGCATTGTTAACTTGCGTCTCAGAAGCCTCTGGCAAACGTCTCTGGTGAAGACGTGCGAAACTCACTCTGCAGGCAGTGTGGAACTGTGAGGGACTGAGGGTGAGCTCAACTCTCAGCAGTAAGATGATTTTGGACAAGGCGTTCAGCTACCTTCTCACATATGGAACTTAGTATGTAGCACCAGTCTACCCCAGGAATTACTGGGAAATCGCTGGATTGAGCTTGGAGGCGCTAGTCTTGTTGCCGGGAGATTCCAGTTACCTCTCCCAACACTTCGGTGAAGCAGCGAGCCTAGGCCTTTTGGAAGCGAAAGCTAGCTGCAGGCAGGAGGTAGGGATACAGGCCATAAGCTCAACTCTCAGAAGTGTGTATGCATGGGTGGCAGATGTCTGCTACCCACTCGGACATGCGAGTGGGAACCTACTACACTCTGATGAAAAAGGACTTTGGAAATCGCTGTATTCAACTCAGATACACGTGGGTTCAGGCACAACGATTCCACATGCTTTTCTCACAACCTTTCCCTGCCACTAACATGAGGACGTTAGCAGCTCCTTCTACAGTCAAGCAGGATGCGGGAGGGTTGTGCCCTGTCCTTAGCTCTCACAGGGAAGCATGTCTTGAAGCCAGCGGTCAACTAGCTGCATACTTATGGCAGGGTCAAGGTAGCAGTATTCTGAGACAGGAGGTTCCCAGATTACCACTCTACTGCACCTGGAGATACCCTCCAGGTCTGCATTGTTAACTTGCGTCTCAGAGGCCTCTGGCAAACGTCTCTGGTGAAGACGTGCGAAACTCACTCTGCAGGCAGTGTGGAACTGTGAGGGACTGAGGGTGAGCTCAACTCTCAGCAGTAAGATGAATTTGGACAAGGCGTTCAGCTACCTTCTCACATATGGAACTTAGTATGTAGCACCAGTCTACCCCAGGAATTACTGGGAAATCGCTGGATTGAGCTTGGAGGCACTAGTCTTGTTGCCGGGATTTTCCAGTTACCTCTCCCAACACTTCGGTGAAGCAGCGAGCCTAGGCCTTTTGGAAGCGAAAGCTAGCTGCAGGCAGGAGGTAGGGATACAGGCCATAAGCTCAACTCTCAGAAGTGTGTATGCATGGGAGGCAGATGTCTGCTACCCACTCGTACATGCGAGTGGGAACCTACTACGCTCTGATGAAAAAGGACTTTGGAAATCGCTGTATTCAACTCAGATACACGTGGGTTCAGGCACAACGATTCCACATGCTTTTCTCACAACCTTTCCCTGCCACTAACATGAGGACGTTAGCAGCTCCTTCTACAGTCAAGCAGGATGCAGGAGGGTTGTGCCCTGTCCTTAGCTCTCACAGGGAAGCATACCTTGAAGCCAGCTGTCCACTAGCTGCATACTTATGGCAGGGTGAAGGTAGCAGTATTCTGAGTAAGGAGGTTCCCAGATTACCACTCTACTGCACCTGGAGATACCCTCCAGGTCTGCATTGTTAACTTGCGTCTCAGAAGCCTCTGGCAAACGTCTCTGGTGAAGACCTGCGAAACTCACTCTGCAGGCAGTGTGGAACTGTGAGGGACTGAGGGTGAGCTCAACTCTCAGAAGTAAGATGTTTTTGGACAAGGCGTTCAACTACCTACTCACGTATGGAACTTAGTATGTAGCACCAGTCTACCCCAGGAATTACTAGGAAATCGCTTGATTGAGCTTGGAGGCACTCGTCTTGTGTGCCGGGAGACTCCAGCTACCTCTCCCAACACTTGCGTCAAGCAGCGAGCCTAGGCATTTTGGAAGCGAAAGGTAGCGGCAGGCAGGATGTTGGGTTACAGGCCATAAGCTCAACTGTCAGAAGTGTGTATGCATGCATGGGTGGCAGATGTCTGCTACCCACTCGGACATGGGAGTTGGAACCTAGCTACACTCCTATTGAAGAAGGACTTTGGAAATCGCTGTATTCAACTCAGATACACGGGAGTTCAGGCCCAATGCTTACACATGCTTTTCCCACAAACTATCCCAGCCACTAACAGAAGGAGGTTAGCAGGTAAGTCTACAGTCAGCCAGGATGCGGGAGGGTCCTGCCCTGTCCTTAGCTCTCACAGGGAAGCATACCTTGAAGCCAGCTGTCAACTAGCTGCATACTTATGGCAGGGTGAAGGTAGCAGTATTCTGAGTAAGGAGGTTCCCAGATTACCACTCTACTGCACCTGGAGATACCCTCCAGGTCTGCATTGTTAACTTGCGTCTCAGAAGCCTCTGGCAAACGTCTCTGGTGAAGACGTCCGAAACTCACTCTGCAGGCAGTGTGGAACTGTGAGGGACTGAGGGTGAGCTCAACTCTCAGCAGTAAGATGATTTTGGACAAGGCGTTCAGCTACCTTCTCACATATGGAACTTAGTATGTAGCACCAGTCTACCCCAGGAATTACTGGGAAATCGCTGGATTGAGCTTGGAGGCACTAGTCTTGTTGCCGGGAGATTCCAGTTACCTCTCCCAACACTTCGGTGAAGCAGCGAGCCTAGGCCTTTTGGAAGCGAAAGCTAGCTGCAGGCAGGAGGTAGGGATACAGGCCATAAGCTCAACTCTCAGAAGTGTGTATGCAGGGGAGACAGATGTCTGCTACCCACTCTGACATGGGAGTTGGAAACTAGCTACACTCTGATTGAAGAAGGCCATTGGAAATCGCTGTATTCAACTCAGATACACAGGAGTTCAGGCCCAATGCTTACACATGCTTTTCCGCAACCTCTCTCAGCCACTAACATTAGGATGTTAGCAGCTGCGCCTACAGTCAGGCAGTTTGCGGGTGGGTTCTGCCCTGTCCTCAGCACTCCCAGGGAAGCATGCCTAGAAGCCAGCTCTCAATTAGCTGCATTCTTATGGCAGTGTGAAGGTAGCAGTATTCTGAGTAAGGAGGTTCCAAGATTACCACTCTACTGCACCTGGAGATACCCTCCAGGTCTGCATTGTTAACTTGCGTCTCAGAAGCCTCTGGCAAACGTCTCTGGTGAAGACCTGCGAAACTCACTCTGCAGGCAGTGTGGAACTGTGAGAGACTGAGGGTGAGCTCCACTCTCAGAAGTAAGATGTTTTTGGACAAGGCGTTCAACTACCTACTCACGTATGGAACTTAGTATGTAGCACCAGTCTACCACACGAATTACTAGGAAATCGCTTGATTGAGCTTGGAGGCACTCGTCTTGTGTGCCGGGAGATTCCAGTTACCTCTCCCAACACTTGCGTCAAGCAGCGAGCCTAGGCATTTTGGAAGCGAAAGGTAGCGGCAGGCAGGATGTTGGGTTACAGGCCATAAGCTCAACTCTCAGAAGTGTGTATGCATGGGTGGCAGATGTCTGCTACCCACTCGGACATGGGAGTTGGAACCTAGCTACACTCCTATTGAAGAAGGACTTTGGAAATCGCTGTATTCAACTCAGATACACGGGAGTTCAGGCCCAATGCTTACACATGCTTTTCCCACAAACTATCCCAGCCACTAACAGAAGGAGGTTACCAGGTAAGTCTACAGTCAGGCAGGATGCGGGAGGGTCCTGCCCTGTCCTCAGCTCTCACAGGGAAGCATGCCTTGAAGCCAGCTCTCAACTAGCTGCATTCTTATGACAGTGTGAAGGTAGCAGTATTCTGAGACAGGAGGTTCCCAGATTACCACTCTACTGCACCTGGAGATACCCTCCAGGTCTGCATTGTTAACTTGCGTCTCAGAAGCCTCTGGCAAACGTCTCTGGTGAAGACGTGCGAAACTCACTCTGCAGGCAGTGTGGAACTGTGAGGGACTGAGGGTGAGCTCAACTCTCAGCAGTAAGATGATTTTGGACAAGGCGTTCAGCTACCTTCTCACATAAGGAACTTAGTATGTAGCACCAGTCTACCCCAGGAATTACTGGGAAATCGCTGGATTGAGCTTGGAGGCGCTAGTCTTGTTGCCGGGAGATTCCAGTTACCTCTCCCAACACTTCGGTGAAGCAGCGAGCCTAGGCCTTTTGGAAGCGAAAGCTAGCTGCAGGCAGGAGGTAGGGATACAGGCCATAAGCTCAACTCTCAGAAGTGTGTATGCATGGGTGGCAGATGTCTGCTACCCACTCGGACATGCGAGTGGGAACCTACTACACTCTGATGAAAAAGGACTTTGGAAATCGCTGTATTCAACTCAGATACACGTGGGTTCAGGCACAACGATTCCACATGCTTTTCTCACAACCTTTCCCTGCCACTAACATGAGGACGTTAGCAGCTCCTTCTACAGTCAAGCAGGATGCGGGAGGGTTGTGCCCTGTCCTTAGCTCTCACAGGGAAGCATGTCTTGAAGCCAGCGGTCAACTAGCTGCATACTTATGGCAGGGTCAAGGTAGCAGTATTCTGAGACAGGAGGTTCCCAGATTACCACTCTACTGCACCTGGAGATACCCTCCAGGTCTGCATTGTTAACTTGCGTCTCAGAGGCCTCTGGCAAACGTCTCTGGTGAAGACGTGCGAAACTCACTCTGCAGGCAGTGTGGAACTGTGAGGGACTGAGGGTGAGCTCAACTCTCAGCAGTAAGATGAATTTGGACAAGGCGTTCAGCTACCTTCTCACATATGGAACTTAGTATGTAGCACCAGTCTACCCCAGGAATTACTGGGAAATCGCTGGATTGAGCTTGGAGGCACTAGTCTTGTTGCCGGGAGATTCCAGTTACCTCTCCCAACACTTCGGTGAAGCAGCGAGCCTAGGCCTTTTGGAAGCGAAAGCTAGCTGCAGGCAGGAGGTAGGGATACAGGCCATAAGCTCAACTCTCAGAAGTGTGTATGCAGGGGAGACAGATGTCTGCTACCCACTCTGACATGGGAGTTGGAAACTAGCTACACTCTGATTGAAGAAGGCCATTGGAAATCGCTGTATTCAACTCAGATACACAGGAGTTCAGGCCCAATGCTTACACATGCTTTTCCGCAACCTCTCTCAGCCACTAACATTAGGATGTTAGCAGCTGCGCCTACAGTCAGGCAGGATGCGGGTGGGTTCTGCCCTGTCCTCAGCACTCCCAGGGAAGCATGCCTAGAAGCCAGCTCTCAATTAGCTGCATTCTTATGGCAGTGTGAAGGTAGCAGTATTCTGAGTAAGGAGGTTCCAAGATTACCACTCTACTGCACCTGG
Organism: Canis lupus baileyi; assembly: GCF_048164855.1. NCBI lineage: Eukaryota > Metazoa > Chordata > Mammalia > Carnivora > Canidae > Canis > Canis lupus. The sequence continues at coordinate 63,992,698 of NC_132852.1, forward strand.
AGATACCCTCCAGGTCTGCATTGTTAACTTGCGTCTCAGAAGCCTCTGGCAAACGTCTCTGGTGAAGACCTGCGAAACTCACTCTGCAGGCAGTGTGGAACTGTGAGAGACTGAGGGTGAGCTCCACTCTCAGAAGTAAGATGTTTTTGGACAAGGCGTTCAACTACCTACTCACGTATGGAACTTAGTATGTAGCACCAGTCTACCACACGAATTACTAGGAAATCGCTTGATTGAGCTTGGAGGCACTCGTCTTGTGTGCCGGGAGATTCCAGTTACCTCTCCCAACACTTGCGTCAAGCAGCGAGCCTAGGCATTTTGGAAGCGAAAGGTAGCGGCAGGCAGGATGTTGGGTTACAGGCCATAAGCTCAACTCTCAGAAGTGTGTATGCATGGGTGGCAGATGTCTGCTACCCACTCGGACATGGGAGTTGGAACCTAGCTACACTCCTATTGAAGAAGGACTTTGGAAATCGCTGTATTCAACTCAGATACACGGGAGTTCAGGCCCAATGCTTACACATGCTTTTCCCACAAACTATCCCAGCCACTAACAGAAGGAGGTTACCAGGTAAGTCTACAGTCAGGCAGGATGCGGGAGGGTCCTGCCCTGTCCTCAGCTCTCACAGGGAAGCATGCCTTGAAGCCAGCTCTCAACTAGCTGCATTCTTATGACAGTGTGAAGGTAGCAGTATTCTGAGACAGGAGGTTCCCAGATTACCACTCTACTGCACCTGGAGATACCCTCCAGGTCTGCATTGTTAACTTGCGTCTCAGAAGCCTCTGGCAAACGTCTCTGGTGAAGACGTGCGAAACTCACTCTGCAGGCAGTGTGGAACTGTGAGGGACTGAGGGTGAGCTCAACTCTCAGCAGTAAGATGATTTTGGACAAGGCGTTCAGCTACCTTCTCACATATGGAACTTAGTATGTAGCACCAGTCTACCCCAGGAATTACTGGGAAATCGCTGGATTGAGCTTGGAGGCGCTAGTCTTGTTGCCGGGAGATTCCAGTTACCTCTCCCAACACTTCGGTGAAGCAGCGAGCCTAGGCCTTTTGGAAGCGAAAGCTAGCTGCAGGCAGGAGGTAGGGATACAGGCCATAAGCTCAACTCTCAGAAGTGTGTATGCATGGGTGGCAGATGTCTGCTACCCACTCGGACATGCGAGTGGGAACCTACTACACTCTGATGAAAAAGGACTTTGGAAATCGCTGTATTCAACTCAGATACACGTGGGTTCAGGCACAACGATTCCACATGCTTTTCTCACAACCTTTCCCTGCCACTAACATGAGGACGTTAGCAGCTCCTTCTACAGTCAAGCAGGATGCGGGAGGGTTGTGCCCTGTCCTTAGCTCTCACAGGGAAGCATGTCTTGAAGCCAGCGGTCAACTAGCTGCATACTTATGGCAGGGTCAAGGTAGCAGTATTCTGAGACAGGAGGTTCCCAGATTACCACTCTACTGCACCTGGAGATACCCTCCAGGTCTGCATTGTTAACTTGCGTCTCAGAGGCCTCTGGCAAACGTCTCTGGTGAAGACGTGCGAAACTCACTCTGCAGGCAGTGTGGAACTGTGAGGGACTGAGGGTGAGCTCAACTCTCAGCAGTAAGATGAATTTGGACAAGGCGTTCAGCTACCTTCTCACATATGGAACTTAGTATGTAGCACCAGTCTACCCCAGGAATTACTGGGAAATCGCTGGATTGAGCTTGGAGGCACTAGTCTTGTTGCCGGGAGATTCCAGTTACCTCTCCCAACACTTCGGTGAAGCAGCGAGCCTAGGCCTTTTGGAAGCGAAAGCTAGCTGCAGGCAGGAGGTAGGGATACAGGCCATAAGCTCAACTCTCAGAAGTGTGTATGCAGGGGAGACAGATGTCTGCTACCCACTCTGACATGGGAGTTGGAAACTAGCTACACTCTGATTGAAGAAGGCCATTGGAAATCGCTGTATTCAACTCAGATACACAGGAGTTCAGGCCCAATGCTTACACATGCTTTTCCGCAACCTCTCTCAGCCACTAACATTAGGATGTTAGCAGCTGCGCCTACAGTCAGGCAGGATGCGGGTGGGTTCTGCCCTGTCCTCAGCACTCCCAGGGAAGCATGCCTAGAAGCCAGCTCTCAATTAGCTGCATTCTTATGGCAGTGTGAAGGTAGCAGTATTCTGAGTAAGGAGGTTCCAAGATTACCACTCTACTGCACCTGGAGATACCCTCCAGGTCTGCATTGTTAACTTGCGTCTCAGAAGCCTCTGGCAAACGTCTCTGGTGAAGACCTGCGAAACTCACTCTGCAGGCAGTGTGGAACTGTGAGAGACTGAGGGTGAGCTCCACTCTCAGAAGTAAGATGTTTTTGGACAAGGCGTTCAACTACCTACTCACGTATGGAACTTAGTATGTAGCACCAGTCTACCACACGAATTACTAGGAAATCGCTTGATTGAGCTTGGAGGCACTCGTCTTGTGTGCCGGGAGATTCCAGTTACCTCTCCCAACACTTGCGTCAAGCAGCGAGCCTAGGCATTTTGGAAGCGAAAGGTAGCGGCAGGCAGGATGTTGGGTTACAGGCCATAAGCTCAACTCTCAGAAGTGTGTATGCATGGGTGGCAGATGTCTGCTACCCACTCGGACATGGGAGTTGGAACCTAGCTACACTCCTATTGAAGAAGGACTTTGGAAATCGCTGTATTCAACTCAGATACACGGGAGTTCAGGCCCAATGCTTACACATGCTTTTCCCACAAACTATCCCAGCCACTAACAGAAGGAGGTTACCAGGTAAGTCTACAGTCAGGCAGGATGCGGGAGGGTCCTGCCCTGTCCTCAGCTCTCACAGGGAAGCATGCCTTGAAGCCAGCTCTCAACTAGCTGCATTCTTATGACAGTGTGAAGGTAGCAGTATTCTGAGACAGGAGGTTCCCAGATTACCACTCTACTGCACCTGGAGATACCCTCCAGGTCTGCATTGTTAACTTGCGTCTCAGAAGCCTCTGGCAAACGTCTCTGGTGAAGACGTGCGAAACTCACTCTGCAGGCAGTGTGGAACTGTGAGGGACTGAGGGTGAGCTCAACTCTCAGCAGTAAGATGATTTTGGACAAGGCGTTCAGCTACCTTCTCACATATGGAACTTAGTATGTAGCACCAGTCTACCCCAGGAATTACTGGGAAATCGCTGGATTGAGCTTGGAGGCGCTAGTCTTGTTGCCGGGAGATTCCAGTTACCTCTCCCAACACTTCGGTGAAGCAGCGAGCCTAGGCCTTTTGGAAGCGAAAGCTAGCTGCAGGCAGGAGGTAGGGATACAGGCCATAAGCTCAACTCTCAGAAGTGTGTATGCATGGGAGGCAGATGTCTGCTACCCACTCGTACATGCGAGTGGGAACCTACTACACTCTGATGAAAAAGGACTTTGGAAATCGCTGTATTCAACTCAGATACACGTGGGTTCAGGCACAACGATTCCACATGCTTTTCTCACAACCTTTCCCTGCCACTAACATGAGGACGTTAGCAGCTCCTTCTACAGTCAAGCAGGATGCGGGAGGGTTGTGCCCTGTCCTTAGCTCTCACAGGGAAGCATACCTTGAAGCCAGCGGTCAACTAGCTGCATACTTATGGAAGGGTGAAGGTAGCAGTATTCTGAGACAGGAGGTTCCCAGATTACCACTCTACTGCACCTGGAGATACCCTCCAGGTCTCCATTGTTAACTTGCGTCTGAGAAGCCTCTGGCAAACGTCTCTGTTGAAAACGTGCGAAACTCACTCTGCAGGCAGTGTGGAACTGTGAGGGACTGAGGGTGAGCTCAACTCTCAGAAGTAAGATGTTTTTGGACAAGGCGTTCAACTACCTACTCACGTATGGAACTTAGTATGTAGCACCAGTCTACCCCAGGAATTACTAGGAAATCGCTTGATTGAGCTTGGAGGCACTCGTCTTGTGTGCCGGGAGACTCCAGCTACCTCTCCCAACACTTGCGTCAAGCAGCGAGCCTAGGCATTTTGGAAGCGAAAGGTAGCGGCAGGCAGGATGTTGGGTTACAGGCCATAAGCTCAACTGTCAGAAGTGTGTATGCATGCATGGGTGGCAGATGTCTGCTACCCACTCGGACATGGGAGTTGGAACCTAGCTACACTCCTATTGAAGAAGGACTTTGGAAATCGCTGTATTCAACTCAGATACACGGGAGTTCAGGCCCAATGCTTACACATGCTTTTCCCACAAACTATCCCAGCCACTAACAGAAGGAGGTTAGCAGGTAAGTCTACAGTCAGCCAGGATGCGGGAGGGTCCTGCCCTGTCCTTAGCTCTCACAGGGAAGCATACCTTGAAGCCAGCTGTCAACTAGCTGCATACTTATGGCAGGGTGAAGGTAGCAGTATTCTGAGTAAGGAGGTTCCCAGATTACCACTCTACTGCACCTGGAGATACCCTCCAGGTCTGCATTGTTAACTTGCGTCTCAGAAGCCTCTGGCAAACGTCTCTGGTGAAGACGTCCGAAACTCACTCTGCAGGCAGTGTGGAACTGTGAGGGACTGAGGGTGAGCTCAACTCTCAGCAGTAAGATGATTTTGGACAAGGCGTTCAGCTACCTTCTCACATATGGAACTTAGTATGTAGCACCAGTCTACCCCAGGAATTACTGGGAAATCGCTGGATTGAGCTTGGAGGCACTAGTCTTGTTGCCGGGAGATTCCAGTTACCTCTCCCAACACTTCGGTGAAGCAGCGAGCCTAGGCCTTTTGGAAGCGAAAGCTAGCTGCAGGCAGGAGGTAGGGATACAGGCCATAAGCTCAACTCTCAGAAGTGTGTATGCAGGGGAGACAGATGTCTGCTACCCACTCTGACATGGGAGTTGGAAACTAGCTACACTCTGATTGAAGAAGGCCATTGGAAATCGCTGTATTCAACTCAGATACACAGGAGTTCAGGCCCAATGCTTACACATGCTTTTCCGCAACCTCTCTCAGCCACTAACATTAGGATGTTAGCAGCTGCGCCTACAGTCAGGCAGGATGCGGGTGGGTTCTGCCCTGTCCTCAGCACTCCCAGGGAAGCATGCCTAGAAGCCAGCTCTCAATTAGCTGCATTCTTATGGCAGTGTGAAGGTAGCAGTATTCTGAGTAAGGAGGTTCCAAGATTACCACTCTACTGCACCTGGAGATACCCTCCAGGTCTGCATTGTTAACTTGCGTCTCAGAAGCCTCTGGCAAACGTCTCTGGTGAAGACCTGCGAAACTCACTCTGCAGGCAGTGTGGAACTGTGAGAGACTGAGGGTGAGCTCCACTCTCAGAAGTAAGATGTTTTTGGACAAGGCGTTCAACTACCTACTCACGTATGGAACTTAGTATGTAGCACCAGTCTACCACACGAATTACTAGGAAATCGCTTGATTGAGCTTGGAGGCACTCGTCTTGTGTGCCGGGAGATTCCAGTTACCTCTCCCAACACTTGCGTCAAGCAGCGAGCCTAGGCATTTTGGAAGCGAAAGGTAGCGGCAGACAGGATGTTGGGTTACAGGCCATAAGCTCAACTCTCAGAAGTGTGTATGCATGGGTGGCAGATGTCTGCTACCCACTCGGACATGGGAGTTGGAACCTAGCTACACTCCTATTGAAGAAGGACTTTGGAAATCGCTGTATTCAACTCAGATACACGGGAGTTCAGGCCCAATGCTTACACATGCTTTTCCCACAAACTATCCCAGCCACTAACAGAAGGAGGTTACCAGGTAAGTCTACAGTCAGGCAGGATGCGGGAGGGTCCTGCCCTGTCCTCAGCTCTCACAGGGAAGCATGCCTTGAAGCCAGCTCTCAACTAGCTGCATTCTTATGACAGTGTGAAGGTAGCAGTATTCTGAGACAGGAGGTTCCCAGATTACCACTCTACTGCACCTGGAGATACCCTCCAGGTCTGCATTGTTAACTTGCGTCTCAGAAGCCTCTGGCAAACGTCTCTGGTGAAGACGTGCGAAACTCACTCTGCAGGCAGTGTGGAACTGTGAGGGACTGAGGGTGAGCTCAACTCTCAGCAGTAAGATGATTTTGGACAAGGCGTTCAGCTACCTTCTCACATATGGAACTTAGTATGTAGCACCAGTCTACCCCAGGAATTACTGGGAAATCGCTGGATTGAGCTTGGAGGCGCTAGTCTTGTTGCCGGGAGATTCCAGTTACCTCTCCCAACACTTCGGTGAAGCAGCGAGCCTAGGCCTTTTGGAAGCGAAAGCTAGCTGCAGGCAGGAGGTAGGGATACAGGCCATAAGCTCAACTCTCAGAAGTGTGTATGCATGGGTGGCAGATGTCTGCTACCCACTCGGACATGCGAGTGGGAACCTACTACACTCTGATGAAAAAGGACTTTGGAAATCGCTGTATTCAACTCAGATACACGTGGGTTCAGGCACAACGATTCCACATGCTTTTCTCACAACCTTTCCCTGCCACTAACATGAGGACGTTAGCAGCTCCTTCTACAGTCAAGCAGGATGCGGGAGGGTTGTGCCCTGTCCTTAGCTCTCACAGGGAAGCATGTCTTGAAGCCAGCGGTCAACTAGCTGCATACTTATGGCAGGGTCAAGGTAGCAGTATTCTGAGACAGGAGGTTCCCAGATTACCACTCTACTGCACCTGGAGATACCCTCCAGGTCTGCATTGTTAACTTGCGTCTCAGAGGCCTCTGGCAAACGTCTCTGGTGAAGACGTGCGAAACTCACTCTGCAGGCAGTGTGGAACTGTGAGGGACTGAGGGTGAGCTCAACTCTCAGCAGTAAGATGTATTTGGACAAGGCGTTCAGCTACCTTCTCACATATGGAACTTAGTATGTAGCACCAGTCTACCCCAGGAATTACTGGGAAATCGCTGGATTGAGCTTGGAGGCACTAGTCTTGTTGCCGGGATTTTCCAGTTACCTCTCCCAACACTTCGGTGAAGCAGCGAGCCTAGGCCTTTTGGAAGCGAAAGCTAGCTGCAGGCAGGAGGTAGGGATACAGGCCATAAGCTCAACTCTCAGAAGTGTGTATGCATGGGAGGCAGATGTCTGCTACCCACTCGTACATGCGAGTGGGAACCTACTACGCTCTGATGAAAAAGGACTTTGGAAATCGCTGTATTCAACTCAGATACACGTGGGTTCGGGCACAACGATTCCACATGCTTTTCTCACAACCTTTCCCTGCCACTAACATGAGGACGTTAGCAGCTCCTTCTACAGTCAAGCAGGATGCAGGAGGGTTGTGCCCTGTCCTTAGCTCTCATAGGGAAGCATACCTTGAAGCCAGCTGTCCACTAGCTGCATACTTATGGCAGGGTGAAGGTAGCAGTATTCTGAGTAAGGAGGTTCCCAGATTACCACTCTACTGCACCTGGAGATACCCTCCAGGTCTGCATTGTTAACTTGCGTCTCAGAAGCCTCTGGCAAACGTCTCTGGTGAAGACCTGCGAAACTCACTCTGCAGGCAGTGTGGAACTGTGAGGGACTGAGGGTGAGCTCAACTCTCAGAAGTAAGATGTTTTTGGACAAGGCGTTCAACTACCTACTCACGTATGGAACTTAGTATGTAGCACCAGTCTACCCCAGGAATTACTAGGAAATCGCTTGATTGAGCTTGGAGGCACTCGTCTTGTGTGCCGGGAGACTCCAGCTACCTCTCCCAACACTTGCGTCAAGCAGCGAGCCTAGGCATTTTGGAAGCGAAAGGTAGCGGCAGGCAGGATGTTGGGTTACAGGCCATAAGCTCAACTGTCAGAAGTGTGTATGCATGCATGGGTGGCAGATGTCTGCTACCCACTCGGACATGGGAGTTGGAACCTAGCTACACTCCTATTGAAGAAGGACTTTGGAAATCGCTGTATTCAACTCAGATACACGGGAGTTCAGGCCCAATGCTTACACATGCTTTTCCCACAAACTATCCCAGCCACTAACAGAAGGAGGTTAGCAGGTAAGTCTACAGTCAGCCAGGATGCGGGAGGGTCCTGCCCTGTCCTTAGCTCTCACAGGGAAGCATACCTTGAAGCCAGCTGTCAACTAGCTGCATACTTATGGCAGGGTGAAGGTAGCAGTATTCTGAGTAAGGAGGTTCCCAGATTACCACTCTACTGCACCTGGAGATACCCTCCAGGTCTGCATTGTTAACTTGCGTCTCAGAAGCCTCTGGCAAACGTCTCTGGTGAAGACGTCCGAAACTCACTCTGCAGGCAGTGTGGAACTGTGAGGGACTGAGGGTGAGCTCAACTCTCAGCAGTAAGATGATTTTGGACAAGGAGTTCAGCTACCTTCTCACATATGGAACTTAGTATGTAGCACCAGTCTACCCCAGGAATTACTGGGAAATCGCTGGATTGAGCTTGGAGGCACTAGTCTTGTTGCCGGGAGATTCCAGTTACCTCTCCCAACACTTCGGTGAAGCAGCGAGCCTAGGCCTTTTGGAAGCGAAAGCTAGCTGCAGGCAGGAGGTAGGGATACAGGCCATAAGCTCAACTCTCAGAAGTGTGTATGCAGGGGAGACAGATGTCTGCTACCCACTCTGACATGGGAGTTGGAAACTAGCTACACTCTGATTGAAGAAGGCCTTTGGAAATCGCTGTATTCAACTCAGATACACAGGAGTTCAGGCCCAATGCTTACACATGCTTTTCCGCAACCTCTCTCAGCCACTAACATTAGGATGTTAGCAGCTGCGCCTACAGTCAGGCAGTTTGCGGGTGGGTTCTGCCCTGTCCTCAGCACTCCCAGGGAAGCATGCCTAGAAGCCAGCTCTCAATTAGCTGCATTCTTATGGCAGTGTGAAGGTAGCAGTATTCTGAGTAAGGAGGTTCCAAGATTACCACTCTACTGCACCTGGAGATACCCTCCAGGTCTGCATTGTTAACTTGCGTCTCAGAAGCCTCTGGCAAACGTCTCTGGTGAAGACCTGCGAAACTCACTCTGCAGGCAGTGTGGAACTGTGAGAGACTGAGGGTGAGCTCCACTCTCAGAAGTAAGATGTTTTTGGACAAGGCGTTCAACTACCTACTCACGTATGGAACTTAGTATGTAGCACCAGTCTACCACACGAATTACTAGGAAATCGCTTGATTGAGCTTGGAGGCACTCGTCTTGTGTGCCGGGAGATTCCAGTTACCTCTCCCAACACTTGCGTCAAGCAGCGAGCCTAGGCATTTTGGAAGCGAAAGGTAGCGGCAGGCAGGATGTTGGGTTACAGGCCATAAGCTCAACTCTCAGAAGTGTGTATGCATGGGTGGCAGATGTCTGCTACCCACTCGGACATGGGAGTTGGAACCTAGCTACACTCCTATTGAAGAAGGACTTTGGAAATCGCTCTATTCAACTCAGATACACGGGAGTTCAGGCCCAATGCTTACACATGCTTTTCCCACAAACTATCCCAGCCACTAACAGAAGGAGGTTACCAGGTAAGTCTACAGTCAGGCAGGATGCGGGAGGGTCCTGCCCTGTCCTCAGCTCTCACAGGGAAGCATGCCTTGAAGCCAGCTCTCAACTAGCTGCATTCTTATGACAGTGTGAAGGTAGCAGTATTCTGAGACAGGAGGTTCCCAGATTACCACTCTACTGCACCTGGAGATACCCTCCAGGTCTGCATTGTTAACTTGCGTCTCAGAAGCCTCTGGCAAACGTCTCTGGTGAAGACGTGCGAAACTCACTCTGCAGGCAGTGTGGAACTGTGAGGGACTGAGGGTGAGCTCAACTCTCAGCAGTAAGATGATTTTGGACAAGGCGTTCAGCTACCTTCTCACATATGGAACTTAGTATGTAGCACCAGTCTACCCCAGGAATTACTGGGAAATCGCTGGATTGAGCTTGGAGGCGCTAGTCTTGTTGCCGGGAGATTCCAGTTACCTCTCCCAACACTTCGGTGAAGCAGCGAGCCTAGGCCTTTTGGAAGCGAAAGCTAGCTGCAGGCAGGAGGTAGGGATACAGGCCATAAGCTCAACTCTCAGAAGTGTGTATGCATGGGAGGCAGATGTCTGCTACCCACTCGTACATGCGAGTGGGAACCTACTACACTCTGATGAAAAAGGACTTTGGAAATCGCTGTATTCAACTCAGATACACGTGGGTTCAGGCACAACGATTCCACATGCTTTTCTCACAACCTTTCCCTGCCACTAACATGAGGACGTTAGCAGCTCCTTCTACAGTCAAGCAGGATGCGGGAGGGTTGTGCCCTGTCCTTAGCTCTCACAGGGAAGCATACCTTGAAGCCAGCGGTCAACTAGCTGCATACTTATGGAAGGGTGAAGATAGCAGTATTCTGAGACAGGAGGTTCCCAGATTACCACTCTACTGCACCTGGAGATACCCTCCAGGTCTCCATTGTTAACTTTCGTCTCAGAAGCCTCTGGCAAACGTCTCTGTTGAAAACGTGCGAAACTCACTCTACAGGCAGTGTGGAACTGTGAGGGACTGAGGGTGAGCTCAACTCTCAGAAGTAAGATGTTTTTGGACAAGGCGTTCAACTACCTACTCACGTATGGAACTTAGTATGTAGCACCAGTCTACCCCAGGAATTACTAGGAAATCGCTTGATTGAGCTTGGAGGCACTCGTCTTGTGTGCCGGGAGACTCCAGCTACCTCTCCCAACACTTGCGTCAAGCAGCGAGCCTAGGCATTTTGGAAGCGAAAGGTAGCGGCAGGCAGGATGTTGGGTTACAGGCCATAAGCTCAACTGTCAGAAGTGTGTATGCATGCATGGGTGGCAGATGTCTGCTACCCACTCGGACATGGGAGTTGGAACCTAGCTACACTCCTATTGAAGAAGGACTTTGGAAATCGCTGTATTCAACTCAGATACACGGGAGTTCAGGCCCAATGCTTACACATGCTTTTCCCACAAACTATCCCAGCCACTAACAGAAGGAGGTTAGCAGGTAAGTCTACAGTCAGCCAGGATGCGGGAGGGTCCTGCCCTGTCCTTAGCTCTCACAGGGAAGCATACCTTGAAGCCAGCTGTCAACTAGCTGCATACTTATGGCAGGGTGAAGGTAGCAGTATTCTGAGTAAGGAGGTTCCCAGATTACCACTCTACTGCACCTGGAGATACCCTCCAGGTCTGCATTGTTAACTTGCGTCTCAGAAGCCTCTGGCAAACGTCTCTGGTGAAGACGTGGGAAACTCACTCTGCAGGCAGTGTGGAACTGTGAGGGACTGAGGGTGAGCTCAACTCTCAGCAGTAAGATGATTTTGGACAAGGCGTTCAGCTACCTTCTCACATATGGAACTTAGTATGTAGCACCAGTCTACCCCAGGAATTACTGGGAAATCGCTGGATTGAGCTTGGAGGCACTAGTCTTGTTGCCGGGAGATTCCAGTTACCTCTCCCAACACTTCGGTGAAGCAGCGAGCCTAGGCCTTTTGGAAGCGAAAGCTAGCTGCAGGCAGGAGGTAGGGATACAGGCCATAAGCTCAACTCTCAGAAGTGTGTATGCAGGGGAGACAGATGTCTGCTACCCACTCTGACATGGGAGTTGGAAACTAGCTACACTCTGATTGAAGAAGGCCATTGGAAATCGCTGTATTCAACTCAGATACACAGGATTTCAGGCCCAATGCTTACACATGCTTTTCCGCAACCTCTCTCAGCCACTAACATTAGGATGTTAGCAGCTGCGCCTACAGTCAGGCAGGATGCGGGTGGGTTCTGCCCTGTCCTCAGCACTCCCAGGGAAGCATGCCTAGAAGCCAGCTCTCAATTAGCTGCATTCTTATGGCAGTGTGAAGGTAGCAGTATTCTGAGTAAGGAGGTTCCAAGATTACCACTCTACTGCACCTGGAGATACCCTCCAGGTCTGCATTGTTAACTTGCGTCTCAGAAGCCTCTGGCAAACGTCTCTGGTGAAGACCTGCGAAACTCACTCTGCAGGCAGTGTGGAACTGTGAGAGACTGAGGGTGAGCTCCACTCTCAGAAGTAAGATGTTTTTGGACAAGGCGTTCAACTACCTACTCACGTATGGAACTTAGTATGTAGCACCAGTCTACCACACGAATTACTAGGAAATCGCTTGATTGAGCTTGGAGGCACTCGTCTTGTGTGCCGGGAGATTCCAGTTACCTCTCCCAACACTTGCGTCAAGCAGCGAGCCTAGGCATTTTGGAAGCGAAAGGTAGCGGCAGGCAGGATGTTGGGTTACAGGCCATAAGCTCAACTCTCAGAAGTGTGTATGCATGGGTGGCAGATGTCTGCTACCCACTCGGACATGGGAGTTGGAACCTAGCTACACTCCTATTGAAGAAGGACTTTGGAAATCGCTGTATTCAACTCAGATACACGGGAGTTCAGGCCCAATGCTTACACATGCTTTTCCCACAAACTATCCCAGCCACTAACAGAAGGAGGTTACCAGGTAAGTCTACAGTCAGGCAGGATGCGGGAGGGTCCTGCCCTGTCCTCAGCTCTCACAGGGAAGCATGCCTTGAAGCCAGCTCTCAACTAGCTGCATTCTTATGACAGTGTGAAGGTAGCAGTATTCTGAGACAGGAGGTTCCCAGATTACCACTCTACTGCACCTGGAGATACCCTCCAGGTCTGCATTGTTAACTTGCGTCTCAGAAGCCTCTGGCAAACGTCTCTGGTGAAGACGTGCGAAACTCACTCTGCAGGCAGTGTGGAACTGTGAGGGACTGAGGGTGAGCTCAACTCTCAGCAGTAAGATGATTTTGGACAAGGCGTTCAGCTACCTTCTCACATATGGAACTTAGTATGTAGCACCAGTCTACCCCAGGAATTACTGGGAAATCGCTGGATTGAGCTTGGAGGCGCTAGTCTTGTTGCCGGGAGATTCCAGTTACCTCTCCCAACACTTCGGTGAAGCAGCGAGCCTAGGCCTTTAGGAAGCGAAAGCTAGCTGCAGGCAGGAGGTAGGGATACAGGCCATAAGCTCAACTCTCAGAAGTGTGTATGCATGGGTGGCAGATGTCTGCTACCCACTCGGACATGCGAGTGGGAACCTACTACACTCTGATGAAAAAGGACTTTGGAAATCGCTGTATTCAACTCAGATACACGTGGGTTCAGGCACAACGATTCCACATGCTTTTCTCACAACCTTTCCCTGCCACTAACATGAGGACGTTAGCAGCTCCTTCTACAGTCAAGCAGGATGCGGGAGGGTTGTGCCCTGTCCTTAGCTCTCACAGGGAAGCATGTCTTGAAGCCAGCGGTCAACTAGCTGCATACTTATGGCAGGGTCAAGGTAGCAGTATTCTGAGACAGGAGGTTCCCAGATTACCACTCTACTGCACCTGGAGATACCCTCCAGGTCTGCATTGTTAACTTGCGTCTCAGAGGCCTCTGGCAAACGTCTCTGGTGAAGACGTGCGAAACTCACTCTGCAGGCAGTGTGGAACTGTGAGGGACTGAGGGTGAGCTCAACTCTCAGCAGTAAGATGAATTTGGACAAGGCGTTCAGCTACCTTCTCACATATGGAACTTAGTATGTAGCACCAGTCTACCCCAGGAATTACTGGGAAATCGCTGGATTGAGCTTGGAGGCACTAGTCTTGTTGCCGGGATTTTCCAGTTACCTCTCCCAACACTTCGGTGAAGCAGCGAGCCTAGGCCTTTTGGAAGCGAAAGCTAGCTGCAGGCAGGAGGTAGGGATACAGGCCATAAGCTCAACTCTCAGAAGTGTGTATGCATGGGAGGCAGATGTCTGCTACCCACTCGTACATGCGAGTGGGAACCTACTACACTCTGATGAAAAAGGACTTTGGAAATCGCTGTATTCAACTCAGATACACGTGGGTTCAGGCACAACGATTCCACATGCTTTTCTCACAACCTTTCCCTGCCACTAACATGAGGACGTTAGCAGCTCCTTCTACAGTCAAGCAGGATGCAGGAGGGTTGTGCCCTGTCCTTAGCTCTCACAGGGAAGCATACCTTGAAGCCAGCTGTCCACTAGCTGCATACTTATGGCAGGGTGAAGGTAGCAGTATTCTGAGACAGGAGGTTCCCAGATTACCACTCTACTGCACCTGGAGATACCCTCCAGGTCTGCATTGTTAACTTGCGTCTCAGAAGCCTCTGGCAAACGTCTCTGGTGAAGACCTGCGAAACTCACTCTGCAGGCAGTGTGGAACTGTGAGGGACTGAGGGTGAGCTCAACTCTCAGAAGTAAGATGTTTTTGGACAAGGCGTTCAACTACCTACTCACGTATGGAACTTAGTATGTAGCACCAGTCTACCCCAGGAATTACTAGGAAATCGCTTGATTGAGCTTGGAGGCACTCGTCTTGTGTGCCGGGAGACTCCAGCTACCTCTCCCAACACTTGCGTCAAGCAGCGAGCCTAGGCATTTTGGAAGCGAAAGGTAGCGGCAGGCAGGATGTTGGGTTACAGGCCATAAGCTCAACTGTCAGAAGTGTGTATGCATGCATGGGTGGCAGATGTCTGCTACCCACTCGGACATGGGAGTTGGAACCTAGCTACACTCCTATTGAAGAAGGACTTTGGAAATCGCTGTATTCAACTCAGATACACGGGAGTTCAGGCCCAATGCTTACACATGCTTTTCCCACAAACTATCCCAGCCACTAACAGAAGGAGGTTAGCAGGTAAGTCTACAGTCAGCCAGGATGCGGGAGGGTCCTGCCCTGTCCTTAGCTCTCACAGGGAAGCATACCTTGAAGCCAGCTGTCAACTAGCTGCATACTTATGGCAGGGTGAAGGTAGCAGTATTCTGAGTAAGGAGGTTCCCAGATTACCACTCTACTGCACCTGGAGATACCCTCCAGGTCTGCATTGTTAACTTGCGTCTCAGAAGCCTCTGGCAAACGTCTCTGGTGAAGACGTCCGAAACTCACTCTGCAGGCAGTGTGGAACTGTGAGGGACTGAGGGTGAGCTCAACTCTCAGCAGTAAGATGATTTTGGACAAGGCGTTCAGCTACCTTCTCACATATGGAACTTAGTATGTAGCACCAGTCTACCCCAGGAATTACTGGGAAATCGCTGGATTGAGCTTGGAGGCACTAGTCTTGTTGCCGGGAGATTCCAGTTACCTCTCCCAACACTTCGGTGAAGCAGCGAGCCTAGGCCTTTTGGAAGCGAAAGCTAGCTGCAGGCAGGAGGTAGGGATACAGGCCATAAGCTCAACGCTCAGAAGTGTGTATGCAGGGGAGACAGATGTCTGCTACCCACTCTGACATGGGAGTTGGAAACTAGCTACACTCTGATTGAAGAAGGCCATTGGAAATCGCTGTATTCAACTCAGATACACAGGATTTCAGGCCCAATGCTTACACATGCTTTTCCGCAACCTCTCTCAGCCACTAACATTAGGATGTTAGCAGCTGCGCCTACAGTCAGGCAGGATGCGGGTGGGTTCTGCCCTGTCCTCAGCACTCCCAGGGAAGCATGCCTAGAAGCCAGCTCTCAATTAGCTGCATTCTTATGGCAGTGTGAAGGTAGCAGTATTCTGAGTAAGGAGGTTCCAAGATTACCACTCTACTGCACCTGGAGATACCCTCCAGGTCTGCATTGTTAACTTGCGTCTCAGAAGCCTCTGGCAAACGTCTCTGGTGAAGACCTGCGAAACTCACTCTGCAGGCAGTGTGGAACTGTGAGAGACTGAGGGTGAGCTCCACTCTCAGAAGTAAGATGTTTTTGGACAAGGCGTTCAACTACCTACTCACGTATGGAACTTAGTATGTAGCACCAGTCTACCACACGAATTACTAGGAAATCGCTTGATTGAGCTTGGAGGCACTCGTCTTGTGTGCCGGGAGATTCCAGTTACCTCTCCCAACACTTGCGTCAAGCAGCGAGCCTAGGCATTTTGGAAGCGAAAGGTAGCGGCAGGCAGGATGTTGGGTTACAGGCCATAAGCTCAACTCTCAGAAGTGTGTATGCATGGGTGGCAGATGTCTGCTACCCACTCGGACATGGGAGTTGGAACCTAGCTACACTCCTATTGAAGAAGGACTTTGGAAATCGCTGTATTCAACTCAGATACACGGGAGTTCAGGCCCAATGCTTACACATGCTTTTCCCACAAACTATCCCAGCCACTAACAGAAGGAGGTTACCAGGTAAGTCTACAGTCAGGCAGGATGCGGGAGGGTCCTGCCCTGTCCTCAGCTCTCACAGGGAAGCATGCCTTGAAGCCAGCTCTCAACTAGCTGCATTCTTATGACAGTGTGAAGGTAGCAGTATTCTGAGACAGGAGGTTCCCAGATTACCACTCTACTGCACCTGGAGATACCCTCCAGGTCTGCATTGTTAACTTGCGTCTCAGAAGCCTCTGGCAAACGTCTCTGGTGAAGACGTGCGAAACTCACTCTGCAGGCAGTGTGGAACTGTGAGGGACTGAGGGTGAGCTCAACTCTCAGCAGTAAGATGATTTTGGACAAGGCGTTCAGCTACCTTCTCACATATGGAACTTAGTATGTAGCACCAGTCTACCCCAGGAATTACTGGGAAATCGCTGGATTGAGCTTGGAGGCGCTAGTCTTGTTGCCGGGAGATTCCAGTTACCTCTCCCAACACTTCGGTGAAGCAGCGAGCCTAGGCCTTTAGGAAGCGAAAGCTAGCTGCAGGCAGGAGGTAGGGATACAGGCCATAAGCTCAACTCTCAGAAGTGTGTATGCATGGGTGGCAGATGTCTGCTACCCACTCGGACATGCGAGTGGGAACCTACTACACTCTGATGAAAAAGGACTTTGGAAATCGCTGTATTCAACTCAGATACACGTGGGTTCAGGCACAACGATTCCACATGCTTTTCTCACAACCTTTCCCTGCCACTAACATGAGGACGTTAGCAGCTCCTTCTACAGTCAAGCAGGATGCGGGAGGGTTGTGCCCTGTCCTTAGCTCTCACAGGGAAGCATGTCTTGAAGCCAGCGGTCAACTAGCTGCATACTTATGGCAGGGTCAAGGTAGCAGTATTCTGAGACAGGAGGTTCCCAGATTACCACTCTACTGCACCTGGAGATACCCTCCAGGTCTGCATTGTTAACTTGCGTCTCAGAGGCCTCTGGCAAACGTCTCTGGTGAAGACGTGCGAAACTCACTCTGCAGGCAGTGTGGAACTGTGAGGGACTGAGGGTGAGCTCAACTCTCAGCAGTAAGATGAATTTGGACAAGGCGTTCAGCTACCTTCTCACATATGGAACTTAGTATGTAGCACCAGTCTACCCCAGGAATTACTGGGAAATCGCTGGATTGAGCTTGGAGGCACTAGTCTTGTTGCCGGGATTTTCCAGTTACCTCTCCCAACACTTCGGTGAAGCAGCGAGCCTAGGCCTTTTGGAAGCGAAAGCTAGCTGCAGGCAGGAGGTAGGGATACAGGCCATAAGCTCAACTCTCAGAAGTGTGTATGCATGGGAGGCAGATGTCTGCTACCCACTCGTACATGCGAGTGGGAACCTACTACACTCTGATGAAAAAGGACTTTGGAAATCGCTGTATTCAACTCAGATACACGTGGGTTCAGGCACAACGATTCCACATGCTTTTCTCACAACCTTTCCCTGCCACTAACATGAGGACGTTAGCAGCTCCTTCTACAGTCAAGCAGGATGCAGGAGGGTTGTGCCCTGTCCTTAGCTCTCACAGGGAAGCATACCTTGAAGCCAGCTGTCCACTAGCTGCATACTTATGGCAGGGTGAAGGTAGCAGTATTCTGAGACAGGAGGTTCCCAGATTACCACTCTACTGCACCTGGAGATACCCTCCAGGTCTGCATTGTTAACTTGCGTCTCAGAAGCCTCTGGCAAACGTCTCTGGTGAAGACCTGCGAAACTCACTCTGCAGGCAGTGTGGAACTGTGAGGGACTGAGGGTGAGCTCAACTCTCAGAAGTAAGATGTTTTTGGACAAGGCGTTCAACTACCTACTCACGTATGGAACTTAGTATGTAGCACCAGTCTACCCCAGGAATTACTAGGAAATCGCTTGATTGAGCTTGGAGGCACTCGTCTTGTGTGCCGGGAGACTCCAGCTACCTCTCCCAACACTTGCGTCAAGCAGCGAGCCTAGGCATTTTGGAAGCGAAAGGTAGCGGCAGGCAGGATGTTGGGTTACAGGCCATAAGCTCAACTGTCAGAAGTGTGTATGCATGCATGGGTGGCAGATGTCTGCTACCCACTCGGACATGGGAGTTGGAACCTAGCTACACTCCTATTGAAGAAGGACTTTGGAAATCGCTGTATTCAACTCAGATACACGGGAGTTCAGGCCCAATGCTTACACATGCTTTTCCCACAAACTATCCCAGCCACTAACAGAAGGAGGTTAGCAGGTAAGTCTACAGTCAGCCAGGATGCGGGAGGGTCCTGCCCTGTCCTTAGCTCTCACAGGGAAGCATACCTTGAAGCCAGCTGTCAACTAGCTGCATACTTATGGCAGGGTGAAGGTAGCAGTATTCTGAGTAAGGAGGTTCCCAGATTACCACTCTACTGCACCTGGAGATACCCTCCAGGTCTGCATTGTTAACTTGCGTCTCAGAAGCCTCTGGCAAACGTCTCTGGTGAAGACGTCCGAAACTCACTCTGCAGGCAGTGTGGAACTGTGAGGGACTGAGGGTGAGCTCAACTCTCAGAAGTAAGATGATTTTGGACAAGGCGTTCAGCTACCTTCTCACATATGGAACTTAGTATGTAGCACCAGTCTACCCCAGGAATTACTGGGAAATCGCTGGATTGAGCTTGGAGGCACTAGTCTTGTTGCCGGGAGATTCCAGTTACCTCTCCCAACACTTCGGTGAAGCAGCGAGCCTAGGCCTTTTGGAAGCGAAAGCTAGCTGCAGGCAGGAGGTAGGGATACAGGCCATAAGCTCAACTCTCAGAAGTGTGTATGCAGGGGAGACAGATGTCTGCTACCCACTCTGACATGGGAGTTGGAAACTAGCTACACTCTGATTGAAGAAGGCCATTGGAAATCGCTGTATTCAACTCAGATACACAGGATTTCAGGCCCAATGCTTACACATGCTTTTCCGCAACCTCTCTCAGCCACTAACATTAGGATGTTAGCAGCTGCGCCTACAGTCAGGCAGGATGCGGGTGGGTTCTGCCCTGTCCTCAGCACTCCCAGGGAAGCATGCCTAGAAGCCAGCTCTCAATTAGCTGCATTCTTATGGCAGTGTGAAGGTAGCAGTATTCTGAGTAAGGAGGTTCCAAGATTACCACTCTACTGCACCTGGAGATACCCTCCAGGTCTGCATTGTTAACTTGCGTCTCAGAAGCCTCTGGCAAACGTCTCTGGTGAAGACCTGCGAAACTCACTCTGCAGGCAGTGTGGAACTGTGAGAGACTGAGGGTGAGCTCCACTCTCAGAAGTAAGATGTTTTTGGACAAGGCGTTCAACTACCTACTCACGTATGGAACTTAGTATGTAGCACCAGTCTACCACACGAATTACTAGGAAATCGCTTGATTGAGCTTGGAGGCACTCGTCTTGTGTGCCGGGAGATTCCAGTTACCTCTCCCAACACTTGCGTCAAGCAGCGAGCCTAGGCATTTTGGAAGCGAAAGGTAGCGGCAGGCAGGATGTTGGGTTACAGGCCATAAGCTCAACTCTCAGAAGTGTGTATGCATGGGTGGCAGATGTCTGCTACCCACTCGGACATGGGAGTTGGAACCTAGCTACACTCCTATTGAAGAAGGACTTTGGAAATCGCTGTATTCAACTCAGATACACGGGAGTTCAGGCCCAATGCTTACACATGCTTTTCCCACAAACTATCCCAGCCACTAACAGAAGGAGGTTACCAGGTAAGTCTACAGTCAGGCAGGATGCGGGAGGGTCCTGCCCTGTCCTCAGCTCTCACAGGGAAGCATGCCTTGAAGCCAGCTCTCAACTAGCTGCATTCTTATGACAGTGTGAAGGTAGCAGTATTCTGAGACAGGAGGTTCCCAGATTACCACTCTACTGCACCTGGAGATACCCTCCAGGTCTGCATTGTTAACTTGCGTCTCAGAAGCCTCTGGCAAACGTCTCTGGTGAAGACGTGCGAAACTCACTCTGCAGGCAGTGTGGAACTGTGAGGGACTGAGGGTGAGCTCAACTCTCAGCAGTAAGATGATTTTGGACAAGGCGTTCAGCTACCTTCTCACATATGGAACTTAGTATGTAGCACCAGTCTACCCCAGGAATTACTGGGAAATCGCTGGATTGAGCTTGGAGGCGCTAGTCTTGTTGCCGGGAGATTCCAGTTACCTCTCCCAACACTTCGGTGAAGCAGCGAGCCTAGGCCTTTTGGAAGCGAAAGCTAGCTGCAGGCAGGAGGTAGGGATACAGGCCATAAGCTCAACTCTCAGAAGTGTGTATGCATGGGTGGCAGATGTCTGCTACCCACTCGGACATGCGAGTGGGAACCTACTACACTCTGATGAAAAAGGACTTTGGAAATCGCTGTATTCAACTCAGATACACGTGGGTTCAGGCACAACGATTCCACATGCTTTTCTCACAACCTTTCCCTGCCACTAACATGAGGACGTTAGCAGCTCCTTCTACAGTCAAGCAGGATGCGGGAGGGTTGTGCCCTGTCCTTAGCTCTCACAGGGAAGCATGTCTTGAAGCCAGCGGTCAACTAGCTGCATACTTATGGCAGGGTCAAGGTAGCAGTATTCTGAGACAGGAGGTTCCCAGATTACCACTCTACTGCACCTGGAGATACCCTCCAGGTCTGCATTGTTAACTTGCGTCTCAGAGGCCTCTGGCAAACGTCTCTGGTGAAGACGTGCGAAACTCACTCTGCAGGCAGTGTGGAACTGTGAGGGACTGAGGGTGAGCTCAACTCTCAGCAGTAAGATGTATTTGGACAAGGCGTTCAGCTACCTTCTCACATATGGAACTTAGTATGTAGCACCAGTCTACCCCAGGAATTACTGGGAAATCGCTGGATTGAGCTTGGAGGCACTAGTCTTGTTGCCGGGATTTTCCAGTTACCTCTCCCAACACTTCGGTGAAGCAGCGAGCCTAGGCCTTTTGGAAGCGAAAGCTAGCTGCAGGCAGGAGGTAGGGATACAGGCCATAAGCTCAACTCTCAGAAGTGTGTATGCATGGGAGGCAGATGTCTGCTACCCACTCGTACATGCGAGTGGGAACCTACTACGCTCTGATGAAAAAGGACTTTGGAAATAGCTGTATTCAACTCAGATACACGTGGGTTCAGGCACAACGATTCCACATGCTTTTCTCACAACCTTTCCCTGCCACTAACATGAGGACGTTAGCAGCTCCTTCTACAGTCAAGCAGGATGCAGGAGGGTTGTGCCCTGTCCTTAGCTCTCACAGGGAAGCATACCTTGAAGCCAGCTGTCCACTAGCTGCATACTTATGGCAGGGTGAAGGTAGCAGTATTCTGAGTAAGGAGGTTCCCAGATTACCACTCTACTGCACCTGGAGATACCCTCCAGGTCTGCATTGTTAACTTGCGTCTCAGAAGCCTCTGGCAAACGTCTCTGGTGAAGACCTGCGAAACTCACTCTGCAGGCAGTGTGGAACTGTGAGGGACTGAGGGTGAGCTCAACTCTCAGAAGTAAGATGTTTTTGGACAAGGCGTTCAACTACCTACTCACGTATGGAACTTAGTATGTAGCACCAGTCTACCCCAGGAATTACTAGGAAATCGCTTGATTGAGCTTGGAGGCACTCGTCTTGTGTGCCGGGAGACTCCAGCTACCTCTCCCAACACTTGCGTCAAGCAGCGAGCCTAGGCATTTTGGAAGCGAAAGGTAGCGGCAGGCAGGATGTTGGGTTACAGGCCATAAGCTCAACTGTCAGAAGTGTGTATGCATGCATGGGTGGCAGATGTCTGCTACCCACTCGGACATGGGAGTTGGAACCTAGCTACACTCCTATTGAAGAAGGACTTTGGAAATCGCTGTATTCAACTCAGATACACGGGAGTTCAGGCCCAATGCTTACACATGCTTTTCCCACAAACTATCCCAGCCACTAACAGAAGGAGGTTAGCAGGTAAGTCTACAGTCAGCCAGGATGCGGGAGGGTCCTGCCCTGTCCTTAGCTCTCACAGGGAAGCATACCTTGAAGCCAGCTGTCAACTAGCTGCATACTTATGGCAGGGTGAAGGTAGCAGTATTCTGAGTAAGGAGGTTCCCAGATTACCACTCTACTGCACCTGGAGATACCCTCCAGGTCTGCATTGTTAACTTGCGTCTCAGAAGCCTCTGGCAAACGTCTCTGGTGAAGACGTCCGAAACTCACTCTGCAGGCAGTGTGGAACTGTGAGGGACTGAGGGTGAGCTCAACTCTCAGCAGTAAGATGATTTTGGACAAGGCGTTCAGCTACCTTCTCACATATGGAACTTAGTATGTAGCACCAGTCTACCCCAGGAATTACTGGGAAATCGCTGGATTGAGCTTGGAGGCACTAGTCTTGTTGCCGGGAGATTCCAGTTACCTCTCCCAACACTTCGGTGAAGCAGCGAGCCTAGGCCTTTTGGAAGCGAAAGCTAGCTGCAGGCAGGAGGTAGGGATACAGGCCATAAGCTCAACTCTCAGAAGTGTGTATGCAGGGGAGACAGATGTCTGCTACCCACTCTGACATGGGAGTTGGAAACTAGCTACACTCTGATTGAAGAAGGCCATTGGAAATCGCTGTATTCAACTCAGATACACAGGAGTTCAGGCCCAATGCTTACACATGCTTTTCCGCAACCTCTCTCAGCCTCTAACATGAGGATGTTAGCAGCTGCGCCTACAGTCAGGCAGTTTGCGGGTGGGTTCTGCCCTGTCCTCAGCACTCCCAGGGAAGCATGCCTAGAAGCCAGCTCTCAATTAGCTGCATTCTTATGGCAGTGTGAAGGTAGCAGTATTCTGAGTAAGGAGGTTCCAAGATTACCACTCTACTGCACCTGGAGATACCCTCCAGGTCTGCATTGTTAACTTGCGTCTCAGAAGCCTCTGGCAAACGTCTCTGGTGAAGACCTGCGAAACTCACTCTGCAGGCAGTGTGGAACTGTGAGAGACTGAGGGTGAGCTCCACTCTCAGAAGTAAGATGTTTTTGGACAAGGCGTTCAACTACCTACTCACGTATGGAACTTAGTATGTAGCACCAGTCTACCACACGAATTACTAGGAAATCGCTTGATTGAGCTTGGAGGCACTCGTCTTGTGTGCCGGGAGATTCCAGTTACCTCTCCCAACACTTGCGTCAAGCAGCGAGCCTAGGCATTTTGGAAGCGAAAGGTAGCGGCAGGCAGGATGTTGGGTTACAGGCCATAAGCTCAACTCTCAGAAGTGTGTATGCATGGGTGGCAGATGTCTGCTACCCACTCGGACATGGGAGTTGGAACCTAGCTACACTCCTATTGAAGAAGGACTTTGGAAATCGCTGTATTCAACTCAGATACACGGGAGTTCAGGCCCAATGCTTACACATGCTTTTCCCACAAACTATCCCAGCCACTAACAGAAGGAGGTTAGCAGGTAAGTCTACAGTCAGGCAGGATGCGGGAGGGTCCTGCCCTGTCCTCAGCTCTCACAGGGAAGCATGCCTTGAAGCCAGCTCTCAACTAGCTGCATTCTTATGACAGTGTGAAGGTAGCAGTATTCTGAGACAGGAGGTTCCCAGATTACCACTCTACTGCACCTGGAGATACCCTCCAGGTCTGCATTGTTAACTTGCGTCTCAGAAGCCTCTGGCAAACGTCTCTGGTGAAGACGTGCGAAACTCACTCTGCAGGCAGTGTGGAACTGTGAGGGACTGAGGGTGAGCTCAACTCTCAGCAGTAAGATGATTTTGGACAAGGCGTTCAGCTACCTTCTCACATATGGAACTTAGTATGTAGCACCAGTCTACCCCAGGAATTACTGGGAAATCGCTGGATTGAGCTTGGAGGCGCTAGTCTTGTTGCCGGGAGATTCCAGTTACCTCTCCCAACACTTCGGTGAAGCAGCGAGCCTAGGCCTTTAGGAAGCGAAAGCTAGCTGCAGGCAGGAGGTAGGGATACAGGCCATAAGCTCAACTCTCAGAAGTGTGTATGCATGGGTGGCAGATGTCTGCTACCCACTCGGACATGCGAGTGGGAACCTACTACACTCTGATGAAAAAGGACTTTGGAAATCGCTGTATTCAACTCAGATACACGTGGGTTCAGGCACAACGATTCCACATGCTTTTCTCACAACCTTTCCCTGCCACTAACATGAGGACGTTAGCAGCTCCTTCTACAGTCAAGCAGGATGCGGGAGGGTTGTGCCCTGTCCTTAGCTCTCACAGGGAAGCATGTCTTGAAGCCAGCGGTCAACTAGCTGCATACTTATGGCAGGGTCAAGGTAGCAGTATTCTGAGACAGGAGGTTCCCAGATTACCACTCTACTGCACCTGGAGATACCCTCCAGGTCTGCATTGTTAACTTGCGTCTCAGAGGCCTCTGGCAAACGTCTCTGGTGAAGACGTGCGAAACTCACTCTGCAGGCAGTGTGGAACTGTGAGGGACTGAGGGTGAGCTCAACTCTCAGCAGTAAGATGAATTTGGACAAGGCGTTCAGCTACCTTCTCACATATGGAACTTAGTATGTAGCACCAGTCTACCCCAGGAATTACTGGGAAATCGCTGGATTGAGCTTGGAGGCACTAGTCTTGTTGCCGGGATTTTCCAGTTACCTCTCCCAACACTTCGGTGAAGCAGCGAGCCTAGGCCTTTTGGAAGCGAAAGCTAGCTGCAGGCAGGAGGTAGGGATACAGGCCATAAGCTCAACTCTCAGAAGTGTGTATGCATGGGAGGCAGATGTCTGCTACCCACTCGTACATGCGAGTGGGAACCTACTACACTCTGATGAAAAAGGACTTTGGAAATCGCTGTATTCAACTCAGATACACGTGGGTTCAGGCACAACGATTCCACATGCTTTTCTCACAACCTTTCCCTGCCACTAACATGAGGACGTTAGCAGCTCCTTCTACAGTCAAGCAGGATGCAGGAGGGTTGTGCCCTGTCCTTAGCTCTCACAGGGAAGCATACCTTGAAGCCAGCTGTCCACTAGCTGCATACTTATGGCAGGGTGAAGGTAGCAGTATTCTGAGACAGGAGGTTCCCAGATTACCACTCTACTGCACCTGGAGATACCCTCCAGGTCTGCATTGTTAACTTGCGTCTCAGAAGCCTCTGGCAAACGTCTCTGGTGAAGACCTGCGAAACTCACTCTGCAGGCAGTGTGGAACTGTGAGGGACTGAGGGTGAGCTCAACTCTCAGAAGTAAGATGTTTTTGGACAAGGCGTTCAACT
The DNA here is from genome assembly GCF_048164855.1 of Canis lupus baileyi. Classification (NCBI taxonomy): domain Eukaryota; kingdom Metazoa; phylum Chordata; class Mammalia; order Carnivora; family Canidae; genus Canis; species Canis lupus. The sequence continues at coordinate 64,017,926 of NC_132852.1, forward strand.
ACCTACTCACGTATGGAACTTAGTATGTAGCACCAGTCTACCCCAGGAATTACTAGGAAATCGCTTGATTGAGCTTGGAGGCACTCGTCTTGTGTGCCGGGAGACTCCAGCTACCTCTCCCAACACTTGCGTCAAGCAGCGAGCCTAGGCATTTTGGAAGCGAAAGGTAGCGGCAGGCAGGATGTTGGGTTACAGGCCATAAGCTCAACTGTCAGAAGTGTGTATGCATGCATGGGTGGCAGATGTCTGCTACCCACTCGGACATGGGAGTTGGAACCTAGCTACACTCCTATTGAAGAAGGACTTTGGAAATCGCTGTATTCAACTCAGATACACGGGAGTTCAGGCCCAATGCTTACACATGCTTTTCCCACAAACTATCCCAGCCACTAACAGAAGGAGGTTAGCAGGTAAGTCTACAGTCAGCCAGGATGCGGGAGGGTCCTGCCCTGTCCTTAGCTCTCACAGGGAAGCATACCTTGAAGCCAGCTGTCAACTAGCTGCATACTTATGGCAGGGTGAAGGTAGCAGTATTCTGAGTAAGGAGGTTCCCAGATTACCACTCTACTGCACCTGGAGATACCCTCCAGGTCTGCATTGTTAACTTGCGTCTCAGAAGCCTCTGGCAAACGTCTCTGGTGAAGACGTCCGAAACTCACTCTGCAGGCAGTGTGGAACTGTGAGGGACTGAGGGTGAGCTCAACTCTCAGCAGTAAGATGAATTTGGACAAGGCGTTCAGCTACCTTCTCACATATGGAACTTAGTATGTAGCACCAGTCTACCCCAGGAATTACTGGGAAATCGCTGGATTGAGCTTGGAGGCACTAGTCTTGTTGCCGGGATTTTCCAGTTACCTCTCCCAACACTTCGGTGAAGCAGCGAGCCTAGGCCTTTTGGAAGCGAAAGCTAGCTGCAGGCAGGAGGTAGGGATACAGGCCATAAGCTCAACTCTCAGAAGTGTGTATGCATGGGAGGCAGATGTCTGCTACCCACTCGTACATGCGAGTGGGAACCTACTACACTCTGATGAAAAAGGACTTTGGAAATCGCTGTATTCAACTCAGATACACGTGGGTTCAGGCACAACGATTCCACATGCTTTTCTCACAACCTTTCCCTGCCACTAACATGAGGACGTTAGCAGCTCCTTCTACAGTCAAGCAGGATGCAGGAGGGTTGTGCCCTGTCCTTAGCTCTCACAGGGAAGCATACCTTGAAGCCAGCTGTCCACTAGCTGCATACTTATGGCAGGGTGAAGGTAGCAGTATTCTGAGACAGGAGGTTCCCAGATTACCACTCTACTGCACCTGGAGATACCCTCCAGGTCTGCATTGTTAACTTGCGTCTCAGAAGCCTCTGGCAAACGTCTCTGGTGAAGACCTGCGAAACTCACTCTGCAGGCAGTGTGGAACTGTGAGGGACTGAGGGTGAGCTCAACTCTCAGAAGTAAGATGTTTTTGGACAAGGCGTTCAACTACCTACTCACGTATGGAACTTAGTATGTAGCACCAGTCTACCCCAGGAATTACTAGGAAATCGCTTGATTGAGCTTGGAGGCACTCGTCTTGTGTGCCGGGAGACTCCAGCTACCTCTCCCAACACTTGCGTCAAGCAGCGAGCCTAGGCATTTTGGAAGCGAAAGGTAGCGGCAGGCAGGATGTTGGGTTACAGGCCATAAGCTCAACTCTCAGAAGTGTGTATGCATGCATGGGTGGCAGATGTCTGCTACCCACTCGGACATGGGAGTTGGAACCTAGCTACACTCCTATTGAAGAAGGACTTTGGAAATCGCTGTATTCAACTCAGATACACGGGAGTTCAGGGCCAAGCTTACACATGCTTTTCCCAGAAACTATCCCAGCCACTAACAGAAGGAGGTTAGCAGGTAAGTCTACAGTCAGGCAGGATGCGGGAGGGTCCTGCCCTGTCCTCAGCTCTCACAGGGAAGCATGCCTTGAAGCCAGCTTTCAACTAGCTGCATTCTTATGACAGTGTGAAGGTAGCAGTATTCTGAGTCAGGAGGTTCCCAGAAAACCACTCTACTGCCCCTGGAGATACGCTCCAGGTCTGCATTGTTAACTTGCGTCTCAGAAGCCTCTGGCAAACGTCTCTGGTGAAGACGTGCGAAACTCACTCTGCAAGCAGTGTGGAACTGTGAGGGACTGAGGGTGAGCTCAACTCTCAGCAGTAAGATGGTTTTGGACAAGGCGTTCAGCTACCTTCTCACATATGGAACTTAGTATGTAGCACCAGTCTACCCCAGGAATTACTGGGAAATCGCTGGATTGAGCTTGGAGGCACTAGTCTTGTTGCCGGGAGATTCCAGTTACCTCTCCCAACACTTCGGTGAAGCAGCGAGCCTAGGCCTTTTGGAAGCGAAAGCTAGCTGCAGGCAGGAGGTAGGGATACAGGCCATAAGCTCAACTCTCAGAAGTGTGTATGCATGGGAGGCAGATGTCTGCTACCCACTCGGACATGGGAGTTGGAACCTAGCTACACTCCTATTGAAGAAGGATGTTGGAAATCGCTGTATTCAACTCAGATACACGGGAGTTCAGGCCCAATGCTTACACATGCTTTTCCCACAACCTATCCCAGCCACTAACATAAGGAGGTTAGCAGGTACGTCTACAGTCAGGCAGGATGCGGGAGGGTTCTGCCCTTTCCTCAGCTCTCACAGGGAAGCATGCCTAGAAGCCAGCTCTCAACTAGCTGCATTCCTATGACAGTGTGAAGGTAGCAGTGTTCTGAGTAAGGCGGTTCCGAGATTACCACTCTACTGCACCTGGAGATACCCTCCAGGTGTGCATTGTTAACTTGCGTCTCAGAAGCCTGTGGCAAACGTCTCTGGTGAAGACCTGCGAAACTCACTCTGCAGGCAGTGTGGAACTGTGAGGGACTGAGGGTGAGCTCAACTCTCAGAAGTAAGATGCTTTGGGACAAGGCGTTCAGCTACATTCTCACGTATGGAACTTAGTATGTAGCACCAGTCTACCCCAGGAATTACTAGGCAATCGCTGGAATGAGCTTGGAGGCACTAGTCTTGTGTGCCGGCAGATTCCAATTACCTCTCCCAACACTTCCGTCAAACAGCGAGCCTAGGCCTTTTAGAAGTGAAAGGAACCAGCAGGCTGGATGGGGAGGTACAGGCCTTAAGCTCAACTCTCAGAAGTGTGTATGCAGGGGAGACAGATGTCTGCTACCCACTCTGACATGGGAGTTGGAAACTACCTACACTCTGATTGAAGAAGGCCATTGGAAATCGCTGTATTCAACTCAGATACACAGGAGTTCAGGCCCAATGCTTACACATGCTTTTCCCGCAACCTCTCTCAGCCACTAACATTAGGATGTTAGCAGCTGCGCCTACAGTCAGGCAGGATGCGGGTGGGTTCTGCCCTGTCCTCAGCACTCCCAGGGAAGCATGCCTAGAAGCCAGCTCTCAACTAGCTGCATTCTTATGGCAGTGTGAAGGTAGCAGTATTCGGAGTCAGGAGGTTCCAAGATTACCACTCTACTGCACCTGGAGATACCCTCCAGGTCTGCATTGTTAACTTGCGTCTCAGAAGCCTGTGGCAAACGTCTCTGGTGAAGACCTGCGAAACTCACTCTGCAGGCAGTGTGGAACTGTGAGGGACTGAGGGTGAGCTCAACTCTCAGAAGTAAGATGCTTTTGGACAAGGCGTTCAGCTACCTTCTCACGTATGGAACTTAGTATGTAGCACCAGTCTACCACACGAATTACTAGGCAATCGCTGGAATGAGCTTGGCGGCACTAGTCTTGTGTGCCGGCAGATTCCAATTACCTCTCCCAACACTTCTGTCAAACAGCGAGCCTAGGCCTTTTAGAAGTGAAAGGAACCAGCAGGCTTGATGGGGAGGTACAGGCCTTAAGCTCAACTCTCAGAAGTGTGTATGCAGGGGAGACAGATGTCTGCTACCCACTCTGACATGGGAGTTGGAAACTACCTACACTCTGATTGAAGAAGGCCATTGGAAATCGCTGTATTCAACTCAGATACACAGGAGTTCAGGCCCAATGCTTACACATGCTTTTCCCGCAACCTCTCTCAGCCACTAACATTAGGATGTTAGCAGCTGCGCCTACAGTCAGGCAGGATGCGGGTGGGTTCTGCCCTGTCCTCAGCACTCCCAGGGAAGCATGCCTAGAAGCCAGCTCTCAACTAGCTGCATTCTTATGGCAGTGTGAAGGTAGCAGTATTCTGAGTAAGGAGGTTCCCAGATTACCACTCTACTGCACCTGGAGATACCCTCCAGGTCTGCATTGTTAACTTGCGTCTCAGAAGCCTCTGGCAAACGTCTCTGGTGAAGACGTCCGAAACTCACTCTGCAGGCAGTGTGGAACTGTGAGGGACTGAGGGTGAGCTCAACTCTCAGAAGTAAGATGTTTTTGGACAAGGCGTTCAACTACCTACTCACGTATGGAACTTAGTATGTAGCACCAGTCTACCCCAGGAATTACTAGGAAATCGCTTGATTGAGCTTGGAGGCACTCGTCTTGTGTGCCGGGAGATTCCAATTACCTCTCCCAACCCTTGCGTCAAGCAGCGAGCCTAGGCCTTTTCGAAGCGAAAGGTAGCGGCAGGCACGATGTAGGGTTACAGGCCATAAGCTCAACTCTCAGAAGTGTGTATGCATGGGAGGCAGATGTCTGCTCCCCATTCTGACATGGGAGTTGGAACCTAGCTACACTCTGATTGAAGAAGGCCATTGGAAATCGCTGTATTCAACTCAGTTACACAGGAGTTCAGGCCCAATGCTTACACATGCTTTTCCCGCAACCTCTCTCAGCCACTCACTTTAGGATGTTAGCAACCACGCCTACAGTCAGGCAGGATGCGGGAGGGTTCTGCCCTGTCCTCAGCACTCCCAGGGAAGCATGCCTAGAAGCCAGCTCTCAACTAGCTGCATTCTTATGGCAGTGTGAAGGTAGCAGTATTCTGAGTCAGGAAGTTCCAAGATTACCACTCTACTGCACCTGGATATACCCTCCAGGTCTGCATTGTTAACTTTCGTCGCAGAAGCCTGTGGCAAACGTCTCTGGTGAAGACCTGCGAAACTCACTCTGTAGGCAGTGTGGAACTGTGAGGGACTGAGGGTGAACTCAACTCTCAGAAGTAAGATGCTTTTGGACAAGGCGTTCACCTTCCTTCTCAAGTATGGAACTTAGTATGTAGCACCAGTCTACCACGGGAATTACTAGGAAATCGCTGGATTGAGCTTGGAGGCACTAGTCTTGTATGCCGGGAGTTTCCAGTTACCTCTCCCAACACTTCCGTCAAACAGCGAGCTTAGGCCTTTTAGAAGCGAAGGGTACCAGGAGGCTGGATGTGGATGTACAGGCCGTCAGCTCAACTCTCAGAAGTGTGTATGCATGGATGGCAGATGTCTGCTACCCACTCTGATATGGGAGTTGGAACCTAGCTACACTCTGATTGAAGTAGGCCATTGGAAATCGCTGTATTCAACTCAGACACACAGGAGTTCAGGCCCAATGCTTACACATGCTTTTCCCCCAACCTCTCTCAGCCACTAATATAAGGATGTTAGCAGCTATGTCTAGACTGAGTCAGGATGCGGAAGGGTCCTGCCCTGAGCTCTGCTCTCAAAAGGATGCATGCCTGCAAGCTAGATTTCCACTAGCTGAGTTGCTATGGCCGTGAGAACGTAGCAGCATTGTAACGCAGGACGTTCTGACAATACCGCTCTTCCGCACCTGGAGACGCAAGCATTGCAGCCTTCAGCTTACCCCTTGCGTCCCACGAACTTCTGACAGACATGTCTAGTGAGGATATTCGTAACTCCATGTGCAGGCATTGTGGAACTGGGAAGGACGGCGTGTCAGCTCACCCCGCAGAAGGAAATTCCCCAGAGAGACAGCTTTCAAGGAGTTACTCAGGTTTCGAAGTTAGTTAGTAGCTCCCTTCTGAGAGAGGAATTCCTCAGAAGTTGCTGGATTGAGCTAAGAGACACTTGCCACTCACAAAGCTTGCATCCTGTATCGAACCAAATCCTTTGGAAGCAAAGCGTACAGGCAGTCAGCGTGTGGGAGGTACAAGCCAAAAGCTCAATCCAAAGGAATGTGCATGCCTTGGAGGCAGCCGTCTGCTAGGTGCGAAATTGACAAGGCAGACACTTGGTTCTCACTTCGCTACTGTCCCGCATACAACGAAATGCTGTGGAAGCAGACCAACAGGCAGTCAGGATGGCCGAGGTAAAGGCCACGAGCTCAACTCTCAGAAGTGTGTATGCTTTGCAGACCGATGTCTGCTAGACACTTATACAGGGGAGCTAGAACTGAGCTACACTCGAATTGAACAAGGACGTTGGCAATCGCTGTACTGAACTCAGATACACGAGAGTACAGGCCTGTCACTTCCACAGGCTTTTCACACAACCCCTTCCAGTACCTAACATAAGGATGCTAAGACCTATGTCTACAGGCAGTTAGCATGCGGCACCTAACATAAGCATATTAGCAGTTACGTCTATAGGCAGGCAGGATGAGGGAGGGTCCTGACCTGATCTTAGCTCTCAAAAGGAAGCATGCCTAAAAACCAGCTATCTACTAGCTCCTTTTGATGGCTTTGTGAATGTAGCAGCATTGTAAGGCGGTACGCTTACAATGAATACCGCTCTAATGCATCTGGAGACACAACCATTGAAGCCTGCAGCTGGCCCTTGTGTCCCGTGAGCTTCTGAAAACATGTCTAGTGAGGATGTACATAACTGCATCTGTAGGCAGTGTGGAAGTGGGAAGAATGGCGTGTCAGTTCTTCTCACAGAAGGAAATTCCCCAGAGAGAGAGCTTTCAGCTAGGTTTCAGGTTTGGAAGTTAGTATGTAGCTCCCATCTGAGGGAGCAATTCTTCAGAAGTTGCTGGATTGAACTAAGACACATTTGCCTCTCGCAAAACTTGGGTCCCGTATCGAATGAAATCGTTTGGAAGCGAGGCGTACAGGCAGTCAGCATGTGGGAGATTCAATTCCTAAGCTCAATCCAAAGGAGTGTGCATGCCTTGCAGGCAGCTGTCGGCTAGGCGCAAAATTGACAAGGCAGACACTTGGTTCTCACTCTGCTACTCTCCCGATACAACGAAATGCTGTGGAAGCAGAACGTACAGGCCATAAGCTCAACTCTCAGAAGTGTGTATGCTTTGCAGGCTGATGTCTGCTAGACACATATCGAGGCGAGGTATACACGAGTTACACTCTAATTGAACAAGGATGTGGCAATCGCTGTATTGAAGTCAGAGGCACGTGAGTACACCCCTGACACTTCCACTTGCATTTCTCTAACCTCTCACAGCACCTAACATAAGGATGTTAGCAGCTATGACTACGAGCAGGCAGGATGCGGGAGGGTCCTGCCCTGAGCTCAGCTTTCAAAACGAGGCATGCCCCGAAGCCAGCTTTCTACTAACTGCGTTCTGATGGCCATGGGAAAGTGGCATCATTGTAATTCTGGATGTTCCATGAATACCACTTTACTGCACCTGAGGACACAAACTTGAAGCCTGCAGCTTGCCCCTTGTGTCCCATAAGCTTCTAACAAACATGCCTAGTGAGGATGTTTGTAACTGTATCTGCAGGCAGTGAGAAACTGGGAAGGACTGTTTCAGCTCATCTCTGAGAGGGATATTCCGCAGAGAGAGAGCTTTCAGCTAGGTATTCATGTTTGGAAGTTAGTATGTAGCTCCCATCTGAGGGGGAATTCCTCGTAAGTTGTGGTTTGAACTAAGACACATTTGAGTCTTGCAAAACTTGTGTCCCGTATTGAAAGAAATCCTTTGGAAGCGAAGCATACAGGCGGTGAGCATGTGGAGGTTCAAGTCCTAAGCTCAATCCATTGGAGTGGTCATGCCTTGGAGGCAGCTGTCCTCTAGGCGCAAAATTGACAAGGCAGACACTTGGTTCTCACTCTGCTACTCTCCCGCATACAACGAAATGCTGTGGAAGCGAAACGTACAGGCAGTCAGGATGGAGGAGGTAGAGACCATAAGCTCAACTCTCAGAAGTGTGTATGCTTTGCAGGCTGATGTCTGCCAGACACTTATTGAGGCGAGGTATACCCCAGCTGCACTCTAATTGAACAAGGACATTGGCAATCGCTGTATTGAACTCAGATACACGTGAGTAGAGTCCTGACACTTCCACTCGCATTTCTCCAACCTCTCCCAGCACCTCACTTAAGGATGTTAGCAGCTATGACTATGGGCAGGCAGGATGGGGGAGAGTCTTGCCCTGAGCTCCGCTCTCACAAGAGAGCATACCTAGAAGCCAGCTTTCAACCAGCTGCGTTCTAATGGCTGTGAGACTAAAGCAGTCTTCTAACTCAGGAGGTTCGAAGAATACCACTCTACTGCACCTGGAGACACCTTCCAGGCCTGCCTTATTCCACTTGTGTCTCACAAGCTTCTGACAAACGTCTCAGGTGAAGATTTTGAAAACTCATTCTGCAGGCAGTGTGGAACTGTGAGGGACTGGGTGTGAGCTCAACTCTCAAAACAGAGATGCTTTTGGACTCGTGGTTCAGCTAGCTTCTCTCGTATGGAATTTAGTATGTAGCACCTGTCTAAGACAGGAATTACTGGGAATCGCTGGATTGAGCTTGGAGGCACTAGTCTTGTGTGCCGGGACTTTCGTCTTATCTCTCACAGCACTTCAGTCATGCATCGAGCCTAGGCCTGTTACCAGCGCAGTGTACCTGCAGGCAGGATGTGGGAAGTACAGGCCATAAGCTCAACTCTCAAAAGTGTGTAGCCTGGGAGGCAGATGTCTGCTACCCACTCGTACATTGGAGTTAGAAACTAGCTACACTCTGATTGAAGAAGGCCGTTTGAAATCGCTATATTCAACTCTGATAATGTTGAGTACAAGCCTGATACTTCCACATGCAAATGGAATCGAAACAAATAGAATCCCATCGAATAGAATCGAAAAGAATCGGAAACTATTGTATCGATACGAAAAAAATGGAATTGAATCGAATCGAATCCAAAAGGATCGAATCGCATCGAATTGAAAAGAATCGTATCGAATCGAAAATATTTGAAACAAATCAAATAAAAAGGAATTGAATAGAAAAATTCGAATCGAAAAGAAATGAATTGAATCGAATCGAAAAGGATCGAATCGAATCGAATCAAAAAGAATCGAATTGAAAAGAATTCAATCGAAGAGTTTCCATTCGAAACGAATTGAATCGAAAAGAATCTAATCGAACCAAAAAGATTCGAATGGAATCAAAAAGAAACGAATCAAAAAGAATCGAATCGAATCGATTCATTAGAATCGAATCTAATCGAATCGAAAAGTTTCGAATCCAAATGAATCTAATCGAAAAGAATGGAATCAAAAAGAATCGAATTGTTTCAGAAAAAATGAATCGAAGTGAATCGAATCGAAAAGAATTGAATCGAATTGATTTTAAAAGAAAGGAATTCGAATTGAAAAGACTCGAATCGAAAGATTCGAATCAAATCAAATCGAAACCAAAAGAATCGAATCGAATAGAATCAAAAAGAAACTAATTGAAAACTATCATATCGAAAAGAAAAAAATCGTATCGAATCAAAAAAATCGAATCGAATTATATCGAAAAGGATCTAATCAATTCTAAACGAATCAAAAAGAATCGAATCGAATCAAAAAGAATCGAATCGAATAGGAAATAATCGAAATAAATCAAATAAAAAAGAATCGCATAGAAAAAATCGAATCGAATTGAAAAGAATCAAATCTAATCGAAAAGAATTGAATCAAATCGAATCGAAAACAAACGAATCCAATCGAATCGAAAACAATTGAATCGAAGAGTTTCGAATCGAATCGCATTGAATCGAAAAGAATCTGATCGAACCGAAAAGATTCGAATGGTTTCAAAAAGAAACGAATCAAAAAGAATTGAATCGAATCGATTCGAAAAGAATAGAATCTAATCGAATCGAAAACTATCAAATCCAAATGAATCTAATCGAAAAAAAGTGGAATCAAAAAGAATCGAATTGTTTCAGAAAAAACGAATCGAATTGAATCGAATCGAATAGAATTGAATGGAATCAATTTTAAAAGAAAGGAATTCGACTCAAAAAGACTCGAATCGATAGATTCGAATCAAATCTAACCGAAACAAAAAGAATCGAATCGAATAGAATCGAAAAGAAACTAATCGAAAACTATCATATCAAAAAGAAAAAAATCGTATCGAATCAAAAAAATCGAATTGAATCGAATCGAAAAGGATCTAATCAATTCTAAACAAATAAAAAAAATCGAAATGAATCGAAAAGAATCGAATCAAATAGAATAGAAAATAATCGAAACAAATCAAATAAAAAAGAATCGAATAGAAAAACATCGAATCGAATCGAAAAGAATCAAATCGAATCGAAAAGAATTGAATTGAATCGAATCGAAAATAATCGAATCCAATCGAAAACAATCGAATCGTAGAGTTTTAAATCGAATCGAATTCAATCGAAAAGAATCTAATCGAACCAAAAACATTCGAATGGAATCAAAAAGAAATGAATTAAAAAGAATCAAATCGAATTGAATCAAAAAGAATCGAATCGAATCGAAAATAATCGAATCCAAATGAATCGAGTCGAAAGGAGTGGAATCGAAAAGAATTGAATCGTTTAGAAAGAAACAAATCGAATTGAATTGAATCAAATAGAAAATAATCGAATCCAATCGAATTGAAAAGAATAGAAAAGAACTGAATCGAATCGAATCGAAAAGAAATCGATTCGAAAAGAATCGAATCGAAAAAAAGAAAGGAATCGAATCGAATCGAAAAGAATCGAATCCAAAATAATCGAATCGAAGATTGAATCAAAAGAATGGAATCGATTCGTAAAAACCAAATCAAAGAGACTCGAAAAGAATCGAATCAAATAAAAAAAATAAAATCAAATAGAAAAGAATCGAATCGAATCGAAAAGAAAAGAATCGAATCAAATCGATTTGAAAAGAAAGATATTCGAATCGAAAAGAATCGAATCGAAAAGAATCGAATCGAAACGAATTGAAAAAAATCGAATCGAATTGCTCCAAATCAAAAGAATTGAATCGAATGGAAGTGAAAATAATCGAATCAAATCGAATCGAATCAAAATAATCAAATCGAAACGAATCAAAAAGAATCAAATCGATTCGAAAAGAAAGGAATTCAAATCAAAAACATTCGATTAGAAAGATTCGAATCGAATCGAATTGAATAGAAAAGAATAGAATCAAATCAAATAGAAAAGAAACGAATAGAAAACTGTCGAATGGAAATGAAAAAAATCGAATTGAATCGTATCGAAGAGAATCGAATCGAATCAAAAAAGATCGAATGGAATCGAATATAAGAATCTAATCGAATCGAATCAAAAAGAATCTAATCGAATCGAAAGGATCGAATCAAATTTTATCGAATGGAAAAGAATCAAATCAAATCGAAAAGAATCGAATCGAATCGAAAAGGATCGAATCGAATCAAATCGAATAGAAAAGAATCGAATAGAATCGAAAAGAATCGAATCAAATTGAATCGAAAAGAATCAAATCAAATCGAAAAGAATTGAATCGAATCGAAAAGAATCGAATCGAATCAAATCGAAAAGAATCGAATCAAATTGATTCGAAAAGAAAGAAATTAATATAGAAGAGGCTAGAATCGAAAAGAATCTAAATGAATCGAATAGAAAAATATCGAATCGAATCGCAACGAATCAAAAGAATCGAATCTAATGGAAGTGAAAATAATCGAATTGAATCAAAAAGAATCGAATCGAATCGAATCAAAAAGAATCGAATCGAATCGAAAAGAATCAAATCGAATCGATTCGAAAAGAAAGGAATTCAAATCAAAAACACTCGAATAGAAAGATTCGAATCGAATCGAATCGAATCGAAAAGAATAGAATAGAATCGAATAGAAAAGAAACGAATAGAAAACTATCAAATGGAAAAAACTATCGAAAAAAATCGAATCGAATCGGAGAGAATCGAATTGAATCGAAAAAAGATCAAATCGAATCGAATATAAGAATCGAATCGAATCGAATTGAAAAGAATCGAATCAAAAAGGATCAAATCGAATTGTATCGAATAGAAAAGAATCAAATCAAATCGAAAAGAATCGAATCAAATCGAATAGGAAAGAATCGAAAAAATCTAATAAAGAGTCGAATCGAATCGAAAATATCGAATCGAATCGAATCGAAAAGAATCTAATCGAATCGAATCGTTTGTAAAGAAAGGAATTCGAATCAAAAAGACTTGAATCATAAGATTCTAATCGAATCGAATCAAAAAGAAACGAACCAAAAACTATCGAATCGAAATGAAAAAAATCGAATCGAAATGAATCGAAAAGAATCGAAGAAATCTAATAAAAAAGAATTGAATCGAATCGAAAATATCGAATCGAATGGAAAAGAATCGAATCAAATCGAATCGAAAATAATCGAAACATCAAATAAAAAGAATCGAATGGAAAAAAATGAAAAGAATTGAATCGAATCGAAAAGAATTGAATTGAATCGAATCGAAAACAATCAAATCGAATCGAATCAAAAAGAATTGAATCTAAGAGTTTCGAATAGAATCGAATTGAATCGAAAAGAATCTAATCGAAATGAAAATATTCGAATAGAATCGAAAAGAAACGAATCAAAAAGAATCGAATCGAATTGAAAAGAATAGAATCTAATCGAGTCGAAAAGAATAGAATCCAAATAAATCAAGTCGAAAGGAGTGGAATCGAAAAGAATTGAATCGATTCGAAAAAAACGAATCAAATTGAATCTAATCGAATCGAAAATAATCGAATCAAATTGAATCGTAAAGAATACAAAATAATCGAATTGAATCGTAAAGAATAGAATCGAAGCGAACCGAAAAGAATCAAATCGAATTGAAAAGAATCGAATCGAATTGAACCGTAATGAAAAGAATCGAATCGAATCGAAAAGAATGGAATCGAATTGAATCGAAAAGAATTGAATCGAATGCAATCAAATCGAAAAGAATCGAATCGAATTGAAAAGAATCAAATCGAATTGATTGAATCAAAAAGAATCGAATCGAATCACATCGAATCGAAAATAATTGAAATGAATAAAAAATAATCGAATCGAATTGAATCGAGAATAATTGGAATTGAATTGAATCGATAATCGAATTGAATCTAATCGAGTTGAATCGAAAACAATCGAATCGAATCAAATCAATTAGAAAAAAATCGAATCAAATTGCATCGAACCAAAAGTAATCGAATCGTATTGAATCGATTCGAATTGAAAAGAATCGAATCGAATCGAAAAGAATCAAATCGAATTGAATCAAAAAGAATCGAATCCAAAGAATCGAATTGTAGAGAATCTAATAGAAACGAAAAGATTCGAATCGAAAAGAATCGAATGTAAACGAAAAGAATCAAATCGAATCGAATCGAAAAGAATCAAATCGAATCGAAAAGAATTGAATCGAAAAGAATCGAATCAAATCAAATCGATTGAAAAGATCGAATCCAAAAAAATCAAAGAGAATCAAAACGAATCAAAACGAATCGAATCGAATTGAAAAGAATCATTGAATCAAATCGAAAAGAATCTAATCGAATCGTATCGAATCAAAAAAATCAAATCGAATTGAATCGAAAAAAATAGAATCGTATTTAATTGAATCAAATGAATCGAATGGAATTGAATCGAAAAGAATCGAATCGAATCAAAATGAATCAAATCAAATCGAAAAGAATCGTATTGAATCGAATTGAATCGTAAAGAATCCAATGGAACATAATCGATTCGAATTGAAAAGAATCGAATCGAAAAGAATCAAATCGAACCGAAAAGAAAGGAATCTAATCGAATAGAATCAAATCGAATGGTATCATTGAATCGAAAAGAATCGAATCATATCGAATTGAATTGAAAAGAATCAAATCGAATAGAATCGAAAAGATTCGAATCGAATCAAAAAGAATCGAATCGTATCGAATCAAATCAAATAGAATTGAGTCGAATACAATGAAAAGAATCAAAACGAATTGAAAACAATCGAATTAAATCGAATCAAATAATATCAAATCGAATCGAAAAGAATCGAATTGAATAGCATCGAAACGAATCGAATCGAATCGAAAAGAATCAAATTGAATAGCGTCGAATCGAATCGAATCAAAATGAAAAGAATCGAATAGAATCGAAAAGAATCAAATCATATCGAATTGAATCGAAAAGAATCGAATCATATCGAATTGAATCGAAAAGAATCGATTCCAATCGAATTGAATCGAAAAGAATCGAATCGAACAGTACCGAATCGAATTGATAAGAATCGAATCAAATAAAATAGAAAAGAATCTAATTGAAACGAAAAGAATCGAATCGAATTGAAAAGAATCGAATCGAAAAAATCGAATCTAATAGAATCAAGTTGAGTTGAATCGAATAGAAAAGAATCGAATCGAATCATATCGAATTGAAAAGAATCGAATCAAATCGAATTGAATTGAAAAGAATCTAATCGAACTGAATCGAAAAGAATCGAATCGAAATGTAACAAATTGAATCCAAATGATCGAATCGAATCAAATCGAAAAAAATCGAATTGAAACGAAAAGAATCGAATAGAATCGAACTGAAAATAATCGAATCTAATCGAATAGAATAGAATAGAATCGAACAGAATTGAATCGAATGAAAAGAATCTTATCGAATCGAATCGAAAAGAATCGAATCGAATGGAGAAGAATCAAATCGAATCGAATCGAAAAGAATTGAATCAAAAAGAATCGAATCGAAGAGAATCTAATCGAAACGAAAAGAATCAAATCGAATCGAAAAGAATAGAATCAAAACGAAAAGAGACGAATTGAATCAAATCGAAAAGAATCGAATAGAAAAAAATCGAATCGAATCGTATCGAAAAGAATCGAATTGAAAAGAATAGAATAGAAAAATTCGAATCGAATCGAATCGAAATGAATCGAATCGAATCAAATTGATTGAAAAGATCAAATCAAAAAACATCAAAGAGAATCGAAATGAATCGAAACGAATCGAATCGAATTGAAAAGAATCGTATCAAATCAAATCTAAAAGAATCGAATCAAATCGAATCAAAAAGAATGGAATCGAATTGATTCATATTGAAAAGAATCGATCGAATCATATTGAATCAAAAAGAATCGAATCGAATCGAAAAGAATCGAATCGAATTTAATCGAAAAGAATCGAATCGAATTGAATTGAGTTGAAAAGAATTGAATTGAACAGTATCAAATCAAATTGAAAAGAATTGAATCAAATCCAAAAGAATCGAATCGAAACGAAAAGAATCGAATCGAATCGAATTCGAAAGAATCGAATTGAATTGGAATGAGAAGAATCGAATCGAATTGCATCGAAACGAAAATAATTGAATCGAATTGAATAAAAAAGAATCGAATCGAATCGAATCGAAAATAATTGGAATTGAATCGAATCGATAATCGAATCGAATCAAATCGACTCAAATCGAAAATAATCGAATCAAATCAAATGGATTAAAAAACAATCGAATTGAATCAAATCGAAAAGAATCGAAAAGAATCAAACCGAATCAAAAGAATCGAAAAGAATTGAATCAAGAAGAATCGAAATGAATTGAATCGAGTAGAATCGAATCGAAGCTAGGGGGAAAGAATTGAATCGAATCAAAAGTTATCTAAACGAATCCAATTAAATCCAAAAGAATCGAATCGAATCGAATCGAAAAGAATCGAATCAAAATGTAACAAATCGAATCCAAATGATCGAATCGAATCAAATCAAAAAGAATCGAATCGAAAAGAATCGAATTGAATTGAATCGATTCGAGAAGAATCGAATTGAATGGTATCGAATTGAAAAGAATTGAATTGTATCAAATCGAATCGAATCGAAAAGAATCGAATCGAAGAGAATCTAATCGAAACGAAAAGAATCGAATCGAATCAAATTGAAAAGAATCGAATCGAACTGAAACGAAAATAATCAAATCGAAAAGAATGGAATTGAAAAGAATGGAATCGAAAAAATCGAATCGAAAAGAATCGAATCGAATGGAATGGAATCGAATGAATCGAAAAGAATCAATCGAATCGAATTGAATAGAAAAGAATCGAATAGGGGATCCCTGGGTGGCGCAGCGGTTTAGCGCCTGCCTTTGGCCCGGGGCGCAATCCTGGAGACCCGGGATCGAATCCCACATCGGGCTCCCGGTGCATGGAGACTGCTTCTTCCTCTGCCTGTGTCTCTGCCTCTCTCTCTCTCTCTGATGACTATCATAAATAAATAAAATTTTTTAAAAAAATGTTAAAAAAAATAATTGAATAGATTCGAATCGAAACGAATCGAAAAATCGAAACGAATGGAATCATATCAAATGGAAAAGAATCCAATCAAATTGAAAAGAGTAGAATCGAACGTAATCGAAAAGAATCGAATCGAAATGTAACAAATTGAATCCAAATGATCGAATCGAATCAAATCGAAAAGAATCGAATCGAAACGAAAAGAATCGAATAAAATCGAATTGAAAACAATCGAATCGAATCGAATCGAATGGAATAGAATCGAACAGAATTGAATCGAACGAAAAGAACCTTATCGAATCAAATCGAAAAGAATCAAATCGAATCGAATGGAGAAGAATCAAATCGAATCGAATCGAAAAGAATCTAATCGAAAAGAATCTAATCGAAACGAAAAGAATCAAATCGAATCGAAAAGAATCAAATCGAAACGAAGAGTCAAGTCGAATCGAATCAAAAAGAATCTAATAGAAAAAAATCGAATCGAATCAAATCGAAAAGAATCGAATTGAAAAGAATAGAATCGAAAAATTCGAATCAAATCGAATCAAAATGAATTGAATCGAATTAAATCGATTGAAAAGATCGAATCAAACATCAAAGAGAATCGAAACGAATCGAAATGAATCGAATCGAATCAAATCGAATTGAAAAGAATCGTATCAAATCAAATCTAAAAGATTCGAATCAGGGGATCCCTGAATGGCGCAGCGGTTTGGGGCCTGCCTTTGGCCCAGGACGCGATCCTGGAGACCCGGGATCGAATCCCACGTCGGGCTTCCGCTGCATGGAGCCTGCTTCTCCCTCTGCCTGTGTCTGTCTCTCTCTCTGTGACTATCATAAATAAATAAAAAATTTAAAAAATAAAATAAAATAAAAGATTCGAATCAATCGAATCAAAAAGAATGGAATCGAATCAAAAAAATCATCGAAAAGAATCGATCGAATCGTATTGAATCGAATCGAATCCAAAAGAATCGAATCGAATGGAATTGAATCGAATCGAAATTAATCGAAAAGAATTGAATTGAAGAATATCAAATCGAATTGAAAAGAATTGAATCAAATCGAAAAAAATTGAATCGAAACGAAAAGAATCGAATCGAATCGAATTCGAAAGAATCGAATTGAATTGAAATGAGAAGAATCGAATCAAATTGCATCGAATCGAAAATAATTGAATTGAATTGAATAAAAAATAATCGAATCGAATCGAATCGAAAATAATTGGAATTGAATCGAATCGATAATCGAATCGAATCAAATCGAGTCGAATCGAAAATAATTGAATCGAATCAAATGGATTCAAAAACAATTAAATCGAATCAAATTGAATCGAAAAGAATCGAATTGAATCGAAAAGAATCAAACCGAATCAAAAAGAATCGAAAAGAATTGAATCAAGAAGAATCGAAATGAATTTAATCGAGTAGAATCAAATCGAAGCTAGGGTAAAAGAATCGAATCGAATCAAAAATTATCTAAATGAATCCAATTAAATCCAAAAGAATTGAATCGAATCGAATCGAAAAGAACCGAATCAAAATGTAACAAATCGAATACAAATGATCAAATCGAATCAAATCGAAAAGAATCAAATTGAATCGAAAAGAATCAAACTGAATCAAAAAGAATTGAATCAAGAAGAATCGAAATGAATTGAATTGAGTAGAATCAAATCAAAGCTAGGGTAAAAGGATCGAATCGAATCAAAAATTATCTAAACGAATCCAATTAAATCCAAAAGAATTGAATTGAATCGAATCGAAAAGAATCGAATCAAAATGTAACAAATTGAATCCAAATGATCGAATCGAATCAAATCGAAAAGAATCAAATCGAATCGAAAAGAATCGAATTGAATCGATTCGAGAAGAATCGAATCGAATGGTATCGAATCGAAAAGAATCGAATCGTATCGAATCAAATTGAATCGAATATAATCGAAACGAAAAGAGTCGAATCGAAACGACAAGAGGTGAAGCAAATCGAATCGAAAAGAATCAAATTTAAAAGAATCGAATCGGGGATACCTGGGTGGCCCAGCAGTTTGGCGCCTGCCTTTGGCCCAGGGCGCGATCCTGGAAATCCGGGATCGAATCCCACATCAGGCTCCCCGTGCATGGAGCCTGTTTCTCCCTCTGCCTATGTCTCTGCCTCTCTCTCTCTCTGTGACTATCAGAAATAAATAAAAAAATAAAAGAATTGAATCGAATTGAAAAGAATCGAATCGAAAAAATCGAATCAAAAAGAATCGAATTGAATCGTATCGAATCGAAAAGAATCGAATCAAATGGAATCGAATCGAATCGAATCGAATCAAAAAGAATCGAATCGAATTGAATAGAAAAGAATCGAATAGATTCGAATCGACACGAATCGAAAAAAATTGAAACGAATCGAATCATATCAAATTGAAAAGAATCAAATCGAATAAAAAAGAATCGAATCGAACTGAATCGAAAAAAATCGAATCGACAGACCAAAAAGAATCGAATCGAAAAGAATCGTATCGAATCGAATCAAATAGAATCGAAAGAATCGAATTGATTCCAATCGACTTGAATCGAAAAGAATCGAATCGAACAGTATCGAATGTAATTGAAATGAATCGAATCAAATAAAATAGAAAAGAATCAAATCGAAATGAAAAGATCGAATCGAATCAAATTGAAAAGAATTGAATCGAATCGAAAAGAATCGAATCGAAATGAAAAGAATCGAATCGATCGAAATGATCGAATTGAAAAGTATCGAATTGAATCGAATCAAATTGAAAAGAATCAAATCGAATCGTATCGAATCAAAAAGAATCAAATCAAATCGAATGGAAAAGAATAGAATCGTATTTAATTGAATCAAAAAGAATTGAATAGAAAAGAATCGAGTCGAATCAAAATGAATCGAATCAAATCAAAAAGAATCATATCGAATCGAATCAAATTGAACCGAAAAGAATCAGATTGAATCTTATATACTTGAATCAAAAAGATTCGAGTCGATTCGAATCGAAAATATCAAACCAAATAGAAAAGAATCGAATCGAAAAGAAAAGAATCGATTCAAATCGAAAATAATCGAATTGAATCAAAATGATTCGAATCGATACGAAACGAATCGAATCGAAAATAATAGAATCGAATCGAAATGAAAATAATCAAATTGAATCGAATTGAAAATAATCGAATCAAATCAAATCGAAGATAATTGAATCGAATCTAATAGAAAATAATCGATTCGCATTGAATTGAATCGAAAATAATCGAATTGAATTGAATCGAAAATAATTGAACCGAATCGATCGAATTGAGTTGAAAATAATCGAATCGAACCGAATTGAATCGAAAATAATCGAATCGAATCGAATCGAAAATAATTGAACCGAATCGATCGAATTGAGTTGAAAATAATCGAATCGAACCGAATTGAATCGAAAATAATCGAATCGAATCGAATCGAAAAGAATCGAATCGAAACAAAAAGAATCAATCGAATCAAAAATAATCGGATCAAGTCGAAAATAATCGAATCGAATCCAATCAAGTCGAATCGAAAATAATCAAATTGAATTCAAATGAATCGAAAATAATCGAATCGAACCGAAATGAATCGAATCAAATAAAAAATTATCGAGTCGAATTGAATAAAAAATAATCGAATCTAATGCAATCGAATCGAATCGAAAATATTCAAATAGCATCGAATTGAATCAAAATAATCGAATCGAATCGATAAGAATCGAATCAAATCGAATCGAATCGAATTGAAAAGAAGCGATCAAATCGAAAAGAATCGAATCGAATCGAAAAGTATCGAATCGAATTGAATCGAATCAAATCGAACAGAATTGAATCGAATCGAATCGAAAAGAATCAAATCGAATCGAAAAGAATCGAATCGAAAAGAATAGAATCGAATTGAAAAGAATAGAATTGATTCGAAAACATTCGAATCGAATTGAATCAAACCGAAAAGAATCAAATCGAATCGAAAAAAATCGAACCGAATCAAAAAGAATCAAATCGAAACGAAAGATTTTAATCGAATTGAATCGAATCAAAAGGAATCGAATCGAAAAAATCGAATCGAATCGAAAAGAATCAAATCGAATTGAATCGAAGAGAATCAAATCGAAAAGAATAGAATCGAAACGTATCGAAAAGAATCGAATAAAATCGAATGGATAAGAATCAAATCGAATCGTAAAAAATCGAGTCGAAAGGAAAAAATTCGAATCGAATCGTAAAGAATCGAATTGAATCGCATCAAAAAGATTTGAATCGAATCGAACTGAAAAGAATTGAATTGAAACGAATCGAATCAAAAAGACTCGAATCAAATCGAATCGAAAAGAATCGAATCGAATAAAATTGAATCGAATAGAAAAGAATCTATCTAATCGAAAAGAATCAAATCGATAAGAATCGAATTGAAAGAATTGAATCGAATCGATTCGAATCGAAAAAAATTGAATCGAATCGAATCCCTAACCTTAACCCCTAACCCCTAACACTAAACCTATCCTAACCCTAAGCCTTAACCCTAACACCTAACCCTAACCCTAACCCTAACCGTAACGCTAACCCTAACCCTAACCCCTAACCCAAACCCTACCCCGAACACTAACCCTAAACTTAACCCGTACCCTAATTAACCCGTACCCTAACCCTAACAGGTACACTAACACTAAGCTGTACCCCAACCTTAACCCAGACCCTAACCCTTACCCTAACCCTAAGACCGTCCCCTAACCCATACACTAACCCATCCCCTAAACATAACCTAACCAGTACTCTAACACTACCCCGTACCCTAACCCGTATCCTAACCCTAACACTAACACATACCTAACCATAACCCTAACCCTAACCCCTAACCCTAACCCTAACCCTAACCGCTAACCCTAACCCTAAACCAAAACCTAACCCTAACCCCTAACCCTAACATTAACCCCTACCCCTACCCCTAACCCTAACCTGAACCCCTAACCACTAACCCTAAACCTAACCCTAACCTTTAACCCTAAACCTTAACCCTAACCCTAACCCTAATCCTAACACTAACCCAAACCCAACCCTAAACACTAACCCTAACCTTAACCCCTAACCTTAACCCTAACACTAACACTAACCCTAACACCTAACCACTAACCCTAGCCCTACCCCCTAACCGCTAACCCCTAACCCTACCCCTAACCCTAACCCTTAACCCTAACCCTTAACCCGAACCCTAACCCTAACCCAAAACCTAACCCCTAACCCTAACCAAAACCCGTAACCACTAACCCTAACCCTAACCCTTAACCCTACCCTTAACCCTAACCATAACCCAAACCCTAACCCTAACCCCAAACCCTAACAGTAACCCCAAACCTTAACCCTAACCCTAACGCTAACACTACCCCTAACCCTAACCCCTAACCCCTAACCCTAACCTCTAATGCTCTCCGTAACCCTTAAACTCAACACTTAACCCTAAACCTAACCCTAACCCATACCCTAACCCGTACCCTAACCCTAACCGAACACTAACCGTAACCCGTACCCTAACCTTTACCCATACCCTAACCCTGAACCATACCCTAACCCCAACCTTAACCCGTACACGAACCCTAACCCGTATTCTAACACTAACCCATACCCTAACCCTAACACGTAACCTAAATCTAACCCTGACCCTAACCCAAACAATAACCTAACCCTAATCCTAACCCGTTCCCTAACCCTTACGCTAACCCCAACCCTAACGCTAACACGTACACTAACCCTAATGGTACCCTAACACTAACCCTAACCCGTACCCTAAACCTAACCCTAAAATTAACCCTAACCCGTAACCTAACCCTATACCCTACCCTACCTTAACCCTAAACATAACCCGTACCATAACACTAAAACTACCCCTAAACCAAACGCTAACTCTAACCATAACCCTAACCCTATCTCTAAACCTAACCCTAAACCTAACCTAACCGTAACCCTCACCCTAACTGTATCCCTAACACATAAACTAACCCTAACTCTAACCCTAACCCATAAACTAAACCTAACCCTAACCCTAACCCTAAACAGTGCCCTAACCCTAACCCTAACATGTACCTTAACCCTAACCCTAAACCTAAACCTAACCCTAAGCCATACCCTAACCCTAACCCTAATCCGTACCCTAACCCATACCGTGACCCTAAACCTAACCCGTACCCTAAACCTAACCCTAACCCTAACCTGAACCCTAACTCTAACCTGTACCCTAACCCTAAACCGTAACGTAACCTGTACCCTAACCTGTACCCTAACCCGTACCCAAACCCTAATCCTATCCCGTTCCCTAAACCAAACCCTAACACTAACCCGTACACTAACCTGAAACCGTACCCATACCCTAACCCATAAATAAACCTATACCCTACCCCTAACCCTAAACTGAACCCGTACCCTAAGCCTAACCATAACCCCAGCCCTAACCCTAACCTGTTCCCTAACCCTAACCCAAAACGTATCCCATACCCTAACCCGAACCCTAACCCATAAGCTAACCCTAACCTGTAACCTAAACCTAACACTATACCTAACCCTAAACAGTACCCTAACCCTAGCCCTAACCCTAAACACTAACCCGACCCATAACCCTAACCCTAACCGAAATCTAACCCTAACACTAAGCCTAACCATAACCTACCCTAACCCTAACCCTAACCTGTACCCTAACCCAAACCCTAACACCGTAAACCTAACCCTATCTTGTACCCTAACCCTAACCCTAAACCTAACCCAAACCCTAACCATAACCAGTACACTAACCCATACCTTAACCCGTACCATAATCCATACCATATCTCTAAACCGTACCCTCACCCTAACCCTAACCCGTACCCTAACCCTAATCTGTACCCTAACCTAAGCCTAAACCGAACCCTAATCATAACCCTAACACTAACCCTAATCCGTAGCCTAACCCTAACCCAAACCCTAAACATAACCCAAACTCTAACTCTAACCCTAACCCGTACTCTAACCCTAACCATAACCCTAACCTGTAACCTAACCCTAACCCTAACCCTAACACTGAACAGTACCCTAAACCTAACCCTATCCCATACACTAAACCTAAACCTAACCCTAAACCTAACCTTAACCCGTACCCTAATCCTAACCCGTACCCTAATGCTTACCCTAAGCCTCACCCGTACCCTAACCCAAACTCTAACCCATACCCTAACCCTAATCTTACCCCAACCCTAAACCTAACGAAACCCAATCCCTAATCCTAACCTTAACCCTAACCTAATCCTAACCTTATCCCTTACCCTATCCCTAACCCTAACTCGTAACCAAACCCTAACCCTAATCCTAAACAGTACCCTAACTTTAACCCTAACCCGTACCTTAACCCTAACCGTAAACCTAAACCGATCCCTAACCCGTACCCTAACCCGTAACCTAACCCGTAACCTAACCCGTACCCTAACCCTAATCCTAACCCGTAGCCTACCCCTAACCCTAACCTGAACCTTAACCCTAACCCTAACCCTAACCCTAACCCTAAGCTTAAACAGGACCCTAACCCTAACCCTAACCCATAACCTAACTCAAACTTTACAGCGTTGGAAATCA
This sequence comes from Canis lupus baileyi, assembly GCF_048164855.1. NCBI lineage: Eukaryota > Metazoa > Chordata > Mammalia > Carnivora > Canidae > Canis > Canis lupus. The sequence continues at coordinate 64,041,896 of NC_132852.1, forward strand.
GGTCGTTCCATGAACAAAACTCTACTGCACCTGGAGACACAACCGTTGAAGCCTGCAGCTTGCCCCTTGCGTCCCATGAGCTTCTGACAAACATGTCTTGTGAGGATGTTCGTAACTGCATCTGCAGGCAGTATGGAACTGGGAAGGACCGCGTGTCAGCTCACCTCGCAGAAGGAAGTTCCCCAGAGAGACAGCTTTCACCGAGGTACTCAGGTTTGGAAGTTCGTATGTAGCTCCCTTCTGAGGGAGGAATTACTCAGAAGTTGGATTGGGCTAGGAGACACTTGCCTCTCACAAAACTTGTGTCCCGTATCAAACGACGTCCTTTCGAAGTCCTGGCCCTGAGAACGCAGCAGTATTCTAACTCAGGAGGTTCCAAGCGTACCACTCTACTCCACCTGGAGACACCTTCCAGGCCTGCATTATTCCACTTGCGTCTCACAAGCTTCTGACAAGCTTCTCTGGTGAAGACGTTGGCAACACATTCTGCAGGCAGTGTGGAACTGTGAAGGAATGCGTGTGAGCCCAACTCTCGAATGTAAGTTGCCGTTGGATGTAGGGTTCAATTAGCTAGTATGGAACTTAGTATGTAGCACCAGTCTAAGACAGGAATTACTAGGATGTCGCGGGATTGAGCTTGGAGGCACTACTCTTGTGGGCTTCACCTGGACGAGGTGACTGGTCCTCACCTGGGACTCAACTGGACCTGATAACTTAGCTCCACACTTTGGCCTCACCTGGCCCTGATGACTCTGGGCCCCACCTAGGCCTCAATCTGGACTTGGTGACTGTGGTCCCCACCTGGGTCTCACCAGGACCTGGTGACTCTCGTTCCCACATGACCCACACCTGGACCCGGTGACTGTGGTGTTCTTGTAGACTCACATTTACCTGGTGACTCCAGTCCCCACCAGGGCCTCACCTGGATCTGGTGACTCTGGCCTGCAGGTTGGCCTCACCTGGACCTGATGAGTGGGGTTGCCACCTGGGCCTCACCCATACCTGGTGACACAAGTCCCCACGTGGGCCTCACTTGGACCTGGTGAATCTGGTCCTTACCTGGTCCTCACCCAGAACTGGTAACTCTGGTCACCACCTGGGTCTCACCTGGACCTGGTGAATCTGGTCCCCATCTGGGCCTCATCCAGTCCTGGTGACTTTGTTCCCCACCTGGACCTGATTGCTGTGGACTCCTTCTTGGCCTCACCTGGAACTGGTGACTCTGATCCTAACTGGGCCTCACCCAGATCTGGTGACTCTGCTCCTCACCTGTGGAACATTATGATCTGGATACTCTGTTCCACACCTGTGCCTTATCTGGACCTGGTGACTCTGGTTCTACCTGGGCATCATCGGGAGATGGTTACTCTATTCCCCACTGGGACTGACCTGATCCTGGTAACTCTGGTCCTGACTTTGGCCTCTTCTGTACCAGGTGACTCTGGCTCCACCTGGGCCTCACCTGGAACTGGTGACTCTGATCCTCAGCATGGCCTCACCTGACCTGGTGACTGTGGTTCCCATCGGGACCTCACCTGGACCTCATGTCTCTGGTCCCACCTGGGCCTCACCAGGACCTGGTGTCTCTGGTACCCACCTGGGTAGCATCAGGATATGGTTACACTGTTCACTAACAGTGACCCAGCTGGACCTATTAACTCTGGTCTTCACCTGGGCCACACCTGGACATGGTGACACTGGTTCCCACCTGGGTCTCACCTGGACCTGGTGAGTCGGATCCCCAACTGGTCCTCAACTGTAACTGGTGATTTTCGTTCCCACATGGACATCATGTGGACCTGGTGTCTGCAGTGTTTCTAGCTTCTCATGTACCTCGTGACTCTGGTTCCCACCAGGGCCTCACTGGGACCTGGTGAGTGTGGTTGCCACCTGCACCTCACCTGGACCTGGTGATTCTGGTCTGCACCTGAGACTACCCTGGATCTGGTGACTGTGGTCCCCACCTGGGCTTCACCTGGATTTGGTGACTCCGATCCCCATCTGGGCCTCACCTGGCCCTGTTGACCATGGTCCTCAACTGGGCATAATTGGTACCCGGTGACTGTGTTCCACAACTGGACCTCACCTGGACCAGGTGACTCTGGTCCCACTCTGGGTCTCACCGTGCCCTAGTGACTGTGAACCCCACTTTGGCCTGACGTGGACCTGCTGACCCTGGTTGCCACCTGCACCTCACCTCGAACTGTTGACTCTGGTTCTTTCAAGGGCCTCCCCTGTACCCGGTGATCCTGGTCCCCACCTGGGCCTCACCTGGACGTGGTGACTCTTGTCACCACCGGGGACTCACCTGGACCTGGTTACTGTGTTCAACACCTGGGCCTCAAGTAGACCTGTTGACCATGGTCCCCAAGCTGGCCTCACATGGACCTGTTGCCTCTGATCTCCACCGGGGCCTCACGTGTACCTGGTAACTCTGGTCCTCACCTGGGCCTCATCTGGACCTGGTGACTCTGGTCCCCACCTGGGCTTCACCTGGATCTGTTGACTCTGGTCCCCACCTGGACTTCACCTGGATCTGGTGACTCTGGTCCCCACCTGGACCTCTCCTGGACCTGGTGACTCTCTTTCCAACATGGACCTCACCTGGATCTGGTGACTCTGGTCCTCAGTTTGGCCTCACCTGGACCTGGTGTCTCTCATCCCCACTTTGACCTAACTCAGAACTGCTGAATCTTGCCCCACCTAGGCCTAACCCAGACCTGGTGACTCTTGTCCCCAGCTATGCCTCAATTCGACCTGATGAATCTGGTCCTCACGTGGGCCTCACATGGACCTGGGACTCAGCTGGATAGAGTGGCTCTTGTTCCCACAAGGGGCTCACCTGATACTGGTGACTGTGGTCTTATTCTATGCCTCACCAGGACCTAGTGATTCTGATCCCCATCTGGGCCCTGCATGGCCCTAGTGACTGTGTTCCTCACCCAGGCATCATTGGGACCTGGATACTCTATTCCACACCTGGGCCTCACTTTGACCAGGGACCTCTGGTCCCATTCTGGGCCTCAAACTAAAATGGTTACTCTGGTTCCCCCTCTGGGCCTCACCCTTACCTGGTGACTCTGGTCACCCCTTGGGGTTCACTTGGACCTGGTGAATCTGGTCCTTAGCTGGTCCTCACCTGGATCTGGTGACTGGTCACCACCTGGGCCTCACCTGGACTTGGTGAATCCTGTTGCCACCTGGGCCTCACCTGGACCTTGTGACTGTGGTCCCACCTGGACCTCACCTGGATCTGGTGGCTCTGGTTCCCATATGGGGCTCTCCTGGACCTGGTTCCTGTGGTCTCCATCTGGCCTCACCTGGAACAAAATGACTCTGATCCATATTTGGGCCTCACCTGGACCTGTTGACTCTGGTCCTTACCTGGGCATCATTGGGACCTGGTTACTCTCTTATATACCTGGGCCTCACCTGGACCTGGTGACTCTGGTCCCCCTCTGGACCTCACCCTGACCTGGTGACTGTGGTCTCACCTGGGCTTCACCTGGATGAGGTGACTGGTTCCCACAGGGACCTCACCTGGACCTGGTGACTCAGGTCCTCATATGGGCATCATGGGACCTGGTTTCTCAGTTCCACATCGGGGCCTCACCTGGACCTAGTGATTCTCGTCCCCCTCTGGGCCTCACCCTGACGTGGTGACTCTGGTCCCCACCTGGATATCACCAGAACCGGGTGACTCTGGTCCCCCTCTGGGACTCACCCGGAGCTGGGGACACTGGTCCTCAACTGGGCCTCCACAGGACCTGGTGAATCTACTCCTCACTTGCCTCGTCTGGACCTTGTGACTCTTGTCCCACCTGACATCAATGGGACATGGTTACTCTTTTCCCCAACTGGGCCTCACCTGGACATGATAACTTTGCTCCACACTTTGGCCTCACCTGGCCCTGATGACTCTGGGACCCCGACCTAGTCCTCAATCTGGACCTGGTGACTGTGGTCCCCACCTGGGTCTCACCTGGACCTGGTGACTCTCGTTCCCACATGAACCACACCTGGACCTGGTAACTGTGGTGTTCTTGTAGACTTACATTTACCTGGTGACTCCGGTCCCCACCAGGGCCTCACCTGGATCTGGTGACTCTGGCCTGCAGGTTGGCCTCACCTGGACCTGGTGAGTGGGTTTGCCACCTGGGCCTCACCCATACCTGGTGACTCAGGTCCCTACGTGGGTCTCTTGGACCTGGTGAATCTGGTCCTTACCTGGTCCTCACCCAGACCTGGGGACTCTGGTCACCACCTGGGCCTCACCTGGACCTGGTGAATCTGGTCCCCATCTGGGCCTCACCCAGTCCTGGTGACTTTGTTCTCCACCTGGACCTGATTGCTGTGGACTCCTTCTTGGCCTCACCTGGAACTGGTGACTCTGATCCTATCTGCGCGTCACCCAGATCTGGTGACTCTGGTCTCACCTGGGCATCATTGGTACCTGGTTACTCTGTTCCACACCTGAGCCTCACCTGGACATGATGACTGTGGAACTCTCTGGGCCTCACCCTGACCTGGTGACTCTGTCCCCATCTGGATGTCACCTGGACCAGGTAATTCTGGTACCCCTCTAGGCCTCAACCAGACCTGGTGAATCTGGTCCTCAACTGGGCCTCACCTGGACCTAGTGAATATGCTCCCCATCTGGACCTCATCTGGACCTGGTGACTCTGGTCCCTACCTGGGCATCATCGGGACATGGTTCCACTGCATGGCCTGCAGGTTGGCCTCATCTGGACCTGGTAACTCTGGTCCCTACCTGGGCATCATCGGGACATGGTTCCTCTGCATGGCCTGCAGGTTGGCCTCACCTGGACCGGGTGACTCTTGTCCTCACTTTGGCCTCTTCTGTACCAGGTGACTCTGGCCCCACCTGGGCCTCACCTGGACCGAGTGACTCTGATCCTCAGCAGCATGCCTCAAATGCACCTTTCCACTAGCTGCATTCATATGGCCGTGAGAATGTAGCTACATTGTAAGTCAGGAGGTTCCATGTATACCGCTCTACTGCACCTAGAGACACAATATTGAAGCCTGCAGCTATCTCCTTTTGTCCTATGAGCTTCTGACCAACACGTCTAGTGAGGATGTTCGAAATTTCATCTGAAGGCCATGTGGAACTATGAGGGACTGGAGGTGAGTTCAAGTCTCAGAAGAAAGTACCCTTTGGACACTGCGTTCCACTAGCTTCTCATGTATGGGACTTACTATGTAGCACCAATTGTAGAGTGCAGTTCCTCACATATCTCTGGATTGGGCTTGGAGACACTAGGCGTGTGGACCGGCGCCTTCCACTAACCTCTCACAACCCTTCTGTCACAATTCAAGCCTAGGCCTGATAGGAGCGAAGTGTATCTGCAGTCAGCATGTGGGAGGTACAGGGCATAATTTCAACTCTCAGAAGTGTGTATGCTTTACAGGCAGATGTCTGCTAGACACTTATTGATGGGAGGTAGAACCGAGGTACACTCTAATTAAATAAGGACGTTGGCAATCGCTGCATTTAACTCAGATATACGTGAGTCAGGTCTGTCACTTCCACATGCTTTTCACACAACCTCTTCCAGCACCTAACATAAAGATGCTAAGACCTATGTCTACAGGCAGTCAGGATGCGGGACGGTCCTGCCCTGACCTCAGCTCGTACAAGGAAGCATGCCTAGAAGTCAGCTTTCAACTAGCTGCGTTCTTATGGCAGTGAGAATGTAGCAGTATTCTAATTCAGGAGGTTCCAAGATTACCACTCTACTGCACCTGGAGACACCTTCCAGGCCTGCATTATTCCACTTGCGTCTCACAAGCTTCTGACAAACGTCTCTGGTGAAGATGATCAAAACTCATTCTGCAGGCAGTGTGGAACTGTGAGGGACTGGGTGTGAGCTCAACTCTCAGAAGAGAGACTCTTTTGGACTTGGGGTTCAGCTAGCTTCTCACGTATGGAAATTAGTATGTAGCACCTGTCTAAGGAATTACTAGGAAGTCGCTGGATTGAGCTTGGAGGCACTAGTCTTGTGTGCCGGGACTTTCCACTTATCTCTCACAACACTTCAGTCATGCATCGAGCCTAGGCCTTTTAGCAGCGAAGTGTACCTGCAGGCACGATGTGGGAAATACAGGCCATAAGCTCAACTCTCAAAAGTGTGTACGCCTGGGAGGTAGATGTCTGCTACCCACTCAGACATGGGAGTTAGAAACTAGCTACACTCTTTGAAGAAGGCCGTTTGAAATCGCTGTATTCAATTCAGATAATCGGGAGTACAGGCCTGAAACTTCCACATGCATTTCACCGACCTCTCCCAGCACCTAACATAAGCATATTAGCAGGTACGTGTATGGGCAGGCAGGATACGGGAGGGTCCTTCCATGAGCTCAGCTCTCAGAAGGAAGCATGCCTAGAAGCCAGCTTTCTACTAGCTCGTTCGGATGGCCGTGAGAACGTGACAGCATTGTAAGGCGGTACGCTTACAATGAATACTGCTTTACTGCACCTGGAGACACAACCTTGAAGCCTGCAGCTGGCCCTTGCGTCCCATGAGCTTCTGAAAACATGTCTAGTGAGGATGTTCGTAACTGCATCTGCAGGCAGTGTGGAACTGGGAAGGACCGCATGTCAGCTCATCTCGCAGAAGGAAATTCCACAGAGAGAGAGCTTTCAGCTAGGTACTCAGGTTTGGAAGTTAGTATGTAGCACCCCTCTGAGGGAGGAATTCCTCAGAAGTCGCTGGATGAAACTAAGAGACACTTGCCTCTCACAAAACTTGCATCCCGTATTGGACGAAATCCTTTGGAAGTGAAGTGTACAGGCCGTCAGCATGTGGGAGGTACAAGCCATAAGCTCAATCCAAAGGAGCGTGCATGCCTTGATGGCAGGTGTCCGCTACGCACAAAATTTACAAGGGAGACACGTGGTTTTCACTCTGCTACTGTCCCGCATACAACGAAATGCTGTGGAAGCGGAACATACAGGCAGTCAGGATGGGGGAGGTACAGGCCATAAGTTGAACTTGCAGAAGTGTGTTTGCTTTGCAGGCCGATGTCTGCTAGACACTTATCGAGACGAGGTATACAGGAGCTACACTCGAACATGGACATTGGAAATTGCTCTATTGAACTCAGATACATATGAGTACAGTCCTGACACTTCCACTGGCATTTCTCCAACCTCTCCGAACACCTAACATAAGGATGTTAGCAGCTACGACTACGGGCAGGCAGGATGCGGGAGGCTCCTGCCCTGAGCTCAGATTTCAAAGGAGACATGCCTGGAGGCCAGCTTTCTACTAACTGCGTTCTGATGGGCATGAGAACGTGGCAGCATTGTAATTCAGGATGTTCCATGAATACCGCTTTACTGCACCTGGAGACACAACCTTGAAGCCTGCAGCTTGCCCCTTGCATCCCATGAGCTTCTGACAAACATGTCTAGTGAGGATGTTTATAAGTGTATCTGCAGGCAGTGTGGACTGGGAAGGACCACGTTTCAGCTCATCTCTGAGAGGGAAGTTCCCCAGAGTGAGCTTTCAGGTAGGTTCTCAGGTTTGGAAGTTAGTATGTAGCTCCCATCTGAGGGAAGAATTCCTCAGATGTTGCTGTATTGAACAGAAAGAAGAAAGAAAGAAAGAAAGAAAGAAAGAAAGAAAGAAAGAAAGAAAGAAAGAAAGAAAGAATGAGTGGCACCTGTGTGGCTCTGTCAGTTAAGCTTCTGCCTTAGGCTCAGATCATGATCCAGGTCCCAAGGCAGGCTCCCTGTTCAACAGAGAACCTGCTTCTCCCTCTCCCTCTTCCCCTCTCACTCATGCTTTATCTCTACTCTCTCTCTCAAATAAATAAAAAACATCTTTGAAAAAGAAACAAACAAACAAATCCACAAGGAAGAGAAATTGCCCATGTAGAATAATTTCAAACAATTTGTGAAGACATTCCACCCTCAAGTTCATGAGCATAGCTTCCCACTCTTACGTGTGGAATACACATAGTAACTTCCTTCCTTCTAATAAGAAAACCTTAAAATAATAATGATAATATAATAATAATAATTAATAATAATAAAAAAGAATCAGTTTACTACTGAGAAAGCTGACAAACACTACTTCAGCAAGATGATCAGATCGATACCAAGACTGATAAATCATGTTGATAGTATCTATCCTTTATATGATATAATGAAAATGGCAGTATATCTCTGTATATAATCCACAAAAACAGTTCAGTCATGAGATAAACAACAGACATGTCCCAACTGAGGGAAATTTTACAAAATACTCTACTTGTCAAAGTGTTCCAGTTCAAAACAAGAAAAGGCTGAAAGAATGTCACAATCCAGATGAGCCTAAGGAAAGAGGACAAATGGAATGTGATTTGAGGATTGGTAACTTAGCAAAAACTAAGGAAATCTGAATAAACTATGGTCTTTTTTTTTTTTGTCTTAGTTTAATGCGAATTTTTTAATATTGATTCATTAGCTCCTATTTGTACCGTACTAATATATCAATAATTGGATAAATTGAGTGCAAGTGCATGCGAATGCTCTGTACTATCTTCTCAGTTTCCCTATAAATCTTTGTTTTTTTCCTAATAAATAAGATTTATTTTGAAAATTGACTTAAATGAATCAGGCTCCAAGTGTGAAGACATTTTAAGAATTGTTGAATTAACGTTTGCCTTATTCTTAAAGAGTTCCTTTGATGGAAACAAAGTAAGAATTTTAGATCAAAGGAACAAAAAACACTTAAGAACACGTATAATGCCTCCTCAACCTGAAAAGCAGGAAAGGATATTAAATAGTAAAAATCAGATAAAAATACTTCTAGTACAATAGACACCGTATTGCAAGTGCATTTAAAATTAGCAATGCATAACATTTATTTCCTTGACATTTGTCTTCCAAAGAGTTCAAAGTGTTTCAGTGTCAGTTGAAACAGGGGAAGAATCTCAGGGAAGGATCCTTCACATAAATAATAGGACCATTGGTACTAATGTCTCTCAGTTCTTTCCAAATCCATAAAGATGCATTTCCTGATGAGTGACTGAGCTGTGAAGAAAGAGATGAGAAACCCTCATCCCTCTGAATTACTTGTGTCAGAATATTTTGACCATAGTACCACGGATAGTAAATTATCCTTATTAACAGGAAATATGTCTCAGATTGGAATCTGAGCAATCAGATGGGCAGAGAAAAAATGCTTTGACTGGCTCTTCATCTTCTAAAAACAAAGGAGAGCTTTTTTATGTACAAAGTCTATTGTCAAGATAGCCTTAGGGAATAAGAGTCTGCAGCATCGAATCCAGCTGCACACAGGTCTTCCTGATCCGAAATCCCTGGGCCTGTCCCCCAACACAGGCTGCCATGCTGAGGTCATTTTCAATTGCTCTCTTAGGAGCTCTGGGGAAGGGGGAAGGAGCGAGATAGGATGTGACTGGAAGCGTGGAGGCCTAGAAAATTAAGACCATTCCAACTTAAATTCAGTGTTAGCACAAGTCCAGCCATCCCAGGTCCCTGTGAAGAACAGCTGAAATTAACATTACTTCAGTTACCGGTAAAAGCAAAAGTTTACAGCTTAATGTCCTAGAAAGCCCCACAATAGAAACAAAACTGAGTCAAGGCCAAGGACAGGAAGCCTCTATTAGAATGAGAACAGAGCTCAATGCCCTTGAATGTCCCATATCAAATTGTAAACAGAACTTGAGGAATTGCTCCACCCCTTCTGGAGGTCCCTGAGACCAGCCCTTAAAACTAAGCTAAAACCCACCTCGGGGTCCAAGTCCCTGCTCCACTCTGTCCGGTATACTTGCACACAAGCTCTAGCTTGTAAATAAACCCTCATGTGTTTGCATCAGTGTCGGCTTCTGGGTGGTTTCTCAGATTCACAATCTTGGGCACAACACTCTGAGATAAAAAAACAAAGCCAAAAGAAGCTCGGACGCAGGTAGAGTAAACGCAGGGTTCTGAGAGAATCGGCGGATACCCAGGGGCTTGGGAGCTCTTCTGTGGAGGCCCATGCAGACTGGGGGGCAGAATGCTCAGCCCCAGAGCCAGAGGACCCACAGACCCCACCGGCATCCGGCCTATGGGGGGGGGGTGTCTCAAGGAGCAGCACTGTGCCGCCCACTGGAGGCTAGAGGTGCTGATGCCCACCCCACCTCTGATCCCGCAGGTGCATCTACCACACAGATGTGCACCTGCTAATCAGTGCCAGAGCCCATCCCCAGACCCTGCACAGACCACTCACCGCCACCAATTTGTCGGACCACAGAGGATGCATAGATTCAGCTGTGCCTGGAAAGTAGGATATAGCTTCCTTTGTACTTTGTGCTTTATTGTAATTTATTTTCCTTGATTTTTTTTATTAATTGACTTATTTTAATTTTATGTATGTACCTTATATAATTCTTATTTTTACTTTCATGGTACTTTAATTGTGTTTCATATTTGGGGTTTAGAATCTTTTGAAACGCAGGCCAAAATAATCTGGTGTTTTTTTTTGGAAAGCAGTTGTTATTGTTTTCCTTGGTTTTTCTTTTTCTTCCCTCTTTCTTTTCTGGAAAAGGTAATGAGATGGAGAAATTCACCTCCATAAAATAACCTGAGATAGTACTCACAGCCAGGAAGTCCATCAATACACATATATGATGTCTAACTACATTTTAAAACAATGATTATAAAGATAGCAGCTGGGCTGGAAAAAGAGCACAGAAGAAAACTAGAGAATCCCTTACTGCAGAAGTAAAACAACTAAAATCTAGTCAGGCCAACGTTAAAAATGCTATAACTGAGATGCAGTCCCACGTGGAAGCCATAAAAACAAGAAAGGTTATGGACCACAGAGACGGACGTAGGGAAGTCAGCCACTTATTAAAAAATAACATTCATATCTTAGAAGACTCAGAAGATGAAGAGAGAGAACAGGTGGGCCTTGCTCAGCCATTAGAAACGACAAATACCCACCATTTGCTTCAACGTGAATGGAACTGGAAGGTATTATGCTGAGTGAAGTAAGTCAATCAGAGAAGGACAAACATTGTATGTTCTCATTCATTTGGGGAATATAGATAATAGTGAAAGGGAATATAAGGGAACGGAGAAGAAATGTGTGGGAAATATCAGAAAGGGAGACAGAACATAAAGACTCCTAACTCAGGGGATCCCTGGGTGGCGCAGTGGTTTAGCGCCTGCCTTTGGCCCAGGGTGCGATCCTGGAGACCCGGGATCGAATCCCACATCGGGTTGCTGATGCATGGAGCCTGCTTCTCCCTCTGCCTATGTCTCTGCCTCTCTTTCTCTCTCTCTCTGTGTGTGTGACTATCATAAATAAAATTAAAAAAAAAGACTCCTAACTCAGGGAAATGACTAGGGGTGATGGAAGGGGAGGAGGGCAGGTGGTGGGGGTGAATGTGTGATGGGCACTGAGGGGGGCACTTGATGGGATGAGCACTGGGTGTTATTCTGTATGCTGGCAAATTGAACACCAATAAAAAATAAAATTATTATTAAAATAAAAGAAAGAAATAAAGAAGAAAGAAAGAAAGAAAAAGAAAGAAAGAAAGAAAGAAAGAAAGAAAGAAGAAAGAAAGAAAGAAAGAAAGAAAGAAAGAAAGAAAGAAAGAAAGAAAGAAAGAAAGAAGTAGTACCTGGATGGATCAGTCAGTTAAGCTTCTGCATGAGGCTCAGATCATGATCCAGGTCCCAAGGCAGGCTCCCTGTTTAGCAGGGAACCTGCTTCTCCCTCTCCCTCTGCCCCTCTCGCTCATGCTTTTTCTCCTCTCTCTCTCTCTCATATAAATAAATAACATCTTTGAAAAAGAAACAAACTCAGAAGGAAGAGAAATCTCCCATGTAGAAGAATTTCAAACAATTCGTGCAGACATACCACACTCAAGTTCATGAGCATAGCTTCCCACTCTTATGTGTGGAAAACACATAGTAACTTCCTTCTGCAAAATATATTATGAAAAACCTAAAATAATAATGATAATATAATAATAATAATAATAATAATAATAATAAAAGAATCACTTTACTACGGAGAACGCTGACAAACATTTCCTCAGCAAGATGATCAGATTGATACCAAGACTGATAAATCATGTTGACAGTATCTATCCTTTATATGATATAATGAAAATGGCAGTATATCTCTGTATATAATCCACAAAAACAGTTCAGTCATGAGATAAACAACAGACATGTCCCAACTGAGGGAAATTTTACAAACTACTCTACTTCTCATAGTGTTCCAATTCTACAACAACAAGGAAAGGCTGAAAGACTGTTACAATCCAGAGGAACCTAAGAAAACAGGAGGACAAATGGAATGTGAAATGAGGGATGGTAACTTAGCAAAAGCTAAGGAAATCTGAATAAAGTATGGTCTTTAGTTAATGCGACTATTTTAAAATTGATTCATTAGTTCATATTTGTACCGTACTAATATAAGATATCAATAATTGGAGAAATTGAGTGCCAATGCATGCGAATGCTCTGTACTATCTTCTCAATTTCCCTATAAATTCCCTCAATTCCCTATAAATCTTTGTTTTTTTCCTAATAAATAAGATTTATTTTGAAAATTGACTCATTTCTTGATGAGTGACTGAGCTGTGAATAAAGAGATGAGAAACCCTCATCCCTTTAAATTACTTGTGTCAGAATATTTTAACCATAGTACTACGGATAGTAAATTATTCTTAGTAACAGGAAATACGTCTCAGATTGGAATCTGAGCAATTAGATGGGCAGAGAAAAAAACTTTGACTCGCTCCTCATCTTTTAAAGATAAAGGACAGCTTTTCTATGTACAAAGTCAGTTGTCAAGATAGCCTTAGGGAATAAGAGTCTGCAGCATGGAATCCCACTGCACAGCTGGGACGCCCACGCCCCAGGTCTTCCTGATCCCAAATCCCTGGGCCTATCTCCCAACACAGGCTGCCAAGCTGAGGTCATTTGCAATTGCTCTCTTAGGAGCTCCAGGGAAGGGGAAAGAGCTAGATAGGATGGGACTGGATGCAAGGAGGCCGAGAAAATGCAGGCCTTTCTACTTTAAGTTCAGTGTTCGAACAAGACCAGCCATCCCAGGCCCCTGTGAAGAAGAGCTGAAATTTACATTACTTCAGTTACAGGAAAAAAAAAACAAACAAAAGTTTACAGCTTAATATCCTAGAAAGCCCCACAATAGAATGAAACTGAGCCCATGCCAAGGGCTGGAAGCTCCTATTAGAATGAGAGCAGAGTTCAATACCCTTGAAGGCCCCATAACAAAATGTAAACAGAACTTGAGGAATTGCTCCAGCCCTTCTGGAGGACCCCGAGACAAGCCCTTAAAACTAAGCTAAAACCCACCTCAGGGTCCAAGTCCCTGCTCCGCAGTGTTGGGTGTACTTGGACGCAAGCTCGAGTTTGGAAATCAACCCTTGTGTGTTTGCATTGGTGTCAGCTCCTTAGTGGTTTCTCGGATTCGCAATCTTGGGCACAACACCCCCATGTCCCCTCCCACCTTGGTTGAACCGCTATCCCCTCCCACCCAGGGTGACACTCAGTCACCTCCCTCCCTACAACAGCTGGGCACAGGCCGTCACACAGGTCCCATGGGCACGGTGGGCACTCCCACCATCCCTGGCCTCCCAGAGGAAGGAAGGAGGTTTTGGCAGTACCCACTCCATGGTGGCCCCAGGGCTCCCTGCCCAGGACAGACAGGTTAGGGTCTGTGTCCCTGACTCCAGCTCCTCCTCCCCGGTTTTCCCACAGGAAATGAAGGAGGAGGCCCTGGTCTCCTCTAGGGACATCACGCTGGGGGACCTGGACGTCAACAGGATATTCAGCAGTCACGTCATGTTTTGGGACTACTATGGGGTAGGGTGAGGCTGAGGGGCCAGGGGGATTAGGACCCGGGAGGACCGGGGGCTTCTGGGTAGGGAACATGGGGCTTCAGAGCCTGGGAGAAGAACAGCAGCCAACAACACACGGCTGCATGGTAGGTTGTTGGGGATAAACACCGTGCCCCCACCCTCGGGGTCTCAGGGATGAGGAGGCCACTAGGACGGGGCCTCCAGGGATTGCCATGTTAGCTGAACCCCAAAAGGGTGAGGGACGGCCCCCTGAAAAGCAGGGGGCTGGGGTGGGGGCCGTCGGGCCAGTAAGGGGACCTGGGGGCAGGGTGAATGGCGGTGACTGGAGGAAGACACACATAGATCTGATGAGGGTCGGACGGGTCAGGGTGATACCCACCCTCAGGACTTTATATATTTCTAAATTCTATGCATTAAATTTGAGACAATTTGAAATTTGTAAACATACATTGTATGATGACCCCCAGATAATGCCCCTGGTCCAGCCAGGGCCCTGTACTCACCACACGGGGCCCCAGGGACAGGTGTCACAGCATACCCCAGACTGGGGTCACCTTTATCTGTGGACGTCTCAGTATGCATCTTAGAGAAAGAGGATGCCCTGTGTCCACCGGCCCCCCACACCATCCTCCCATTCCCCAGACCCACACCATCCCCTAACATCATCATCCCCCATGGCATAGCCCCTACACCATCCCCCTCACACACACACAGCCTCACACAATCCCTACACACACTATACCCCAACACCATTCCCCTACAACATCCCCCACACCCCACCACCATCATACCCATGCCCTCACACCATCCACCCCCACACCATCGGCCCCGAGCAAGGACCCAGTGCAGCTGCACCCTGTGGGACATGCTCAGACTCCCCGGGGTTCTCTGGATACCCTGCTCCCATCAGAAGCCTGGGTGTCCCATTGAGTACCAGGGGTTGCAGGGAGGAGGGAAGGCAGGGAGCCCCGGACAGTGTGTGTGCAGGAGAGTGGTGCAGAGGACACACTGTGCCGTGCCTCCAACCTCTGTCCCTCCTGGAGGGTGGGGCACCCTGCACAGGACACCAGGCCCTAACCCAGAGGGACCTGGGCTGACTTGGGCCCAGGCTCTGTGGGGGCTGGGTTGATTTGAGCCCACACCAGTCCCAACTGAAAGACTAATGGAATCAGGCCCCCATGGCCCTCGACAACCCTGGATTCTGGCGCCGGGCTCAGCGAGCCCTCTCACAGCTGGATGTGGCCTACTGGGCCCTGAGCATGTCACACAGATACAGGTCGCTTAACTAGGGCAGCCCTGGGGATCCCAGGACACACCAGTGTGGGGAGTGGAGGGGTAAACCGGTGGGCCACACCCGCACTCACACCATGAGGCAGGCTCCACCAGGTGCTGGGACTCTAGAGGGCCCGAGGCCGGGGTCCAGCTGCCCTGCGGGTACCCAGAGCAGGAGCCCATGAGCTACAGGTCCAGGTCAGCACTGCTGTCCGCAGAACCGTCACTCAGGCTGAAACCTCAGGACACACGCCCCCACCCGGAGTCCACACATGCTCCCAGGTGGGGGACTCCAGCACCAGCCCACCCACCCCGTGTGATTCTTGCCCCCACTTAAAGGACAGAAAGGTCTCCTAGTCTCACTAGTCTTGTGTGCCGGGAGATTCCAATTACCTCTCCCAACACTTCCGTCAAACAACGAGCTTAGGCCTTTTAGAAGCGAAGGATACTAGTAGGCTGGATGGAGATGTACAGGCCATAAGCTCAACTCTCAGAAGTGTGTATGCATGGGAGGCAGATGTCTGCTCCCCATTCTGACATGGGAGTTGGAACCTAGCTACACTCTGATTGAAGAAGGCCATTGGAAATCGCTGTATTCAACTCAGATACACAGGAGTTCAGGCCCAATGCTTACACATGCTTTTCCCGCAACCTCTCTCAGCCACTAACATTAGGATGTTAGCAGCTACGCCTACAGTCAGGCAGGATGCGGGAGGGTTCTGCCTGTCCTCAGCTCTCCCATGGGAGCATGCCTAGAAACCAGCTCTCAACTAGCTGCATTCTTTTTTTTTTTTAAGATTTTATTTATTTATTCATGATAGTCACAGAGAGAGAGAGAGAGAGAGAGGCAGAGAAACAGGCCGAGGGAGAAGCAGGCTCCATGCACCGGGAGCCCGACGTGGGATTCGATCCCGGGTCTCCAGGATCGCGCCCTGGGCCAAAGAAAGGCGCCAAACCGCTGCGCCACCCAGGGATCCCAACTAGCTGCATTCTTATGGCAGTGTGAAGGTAGCAGTATTCTGAGTCAGGAGGTTCCAAGATTACCACTCTACTGCACCTGGAGATACCCTCCAAGTCTGCATTGTTAACTTGCGTCACAGAAGCCTCTGGCAAATGTCGCTGGGTAAGACGTGCGAAACTCACTCTGCAAGCAGTGTGGAACTGTGAGGGACTGAGGGTGAGCTCAACTCTCAGAAGTAAGATGCTTTAGGACAAGGCGTTCAGCTACCTTCTCACGTATGGAACTTAGTATGTAGCACCAGTCTACCACAGGAATTACTGGGAATTCGCTGAATTGGGCTTGGAGGCACTCGTCTTGTGTGCCGGGAGATTCCAATTACCTCTCCCAACACTTCCGTGAAGCAGCGAGCCTAGGCCTTTTGGAAGCGAATGGTACCGGCAGGCAGGATGTAAGGTTACAGGCCATAAGCTCAACTCTCAGAAGTGTGTATGCATGGGAGGCAGATGTCTGCTACCCACTGTACATGCGAGTTGGAACCTAGTTACACTCTGATTGAAGAAGGCTGTTGGAAATCGCTGTATTCAACTCAGATACACGGGAGTTCAGGCACAACGATTCCACATGCTTTTCTCACAACCTCTCTCAGTCACTACCATGAGGTTGTTAGCAGCTCCGTCTAGAGTCAGGCAGGATGCGGGAGGGTTCTGTCCTGAACTCAGCTCTCATAGGGAAGCATGCCTAGAAGCCAGCTCTCATCTAGCAGCATTCCTATGGCAGTGTGAAGGTAGCCGTATTCTGAGTCAGGAGGTTCTAAGATTACCACTCTACTGCACCTGGAGATACCCTCCAGGTCTGTATTGTTAATTTGCGTCTCAGGAGCCTCTGGCAAATGTCTCTGGTGCGAAACTCACTCTGCAGGCAGTGTGGAACTGTGAGGGACTGAGGGTGAGCTCAACTCTCAGAAGTAAGATGCTTTAGGACAAGGCGTTCAGCTACCTTCTCACGTATGGAACTTAGTATGTAGCACCAGTCTACCACAGGAATTACTGGGAATTCGCTGAATTGGGCTTGGAGGCACTCGTCTTGTGTGCCGGGAGATTCCAATTACCTCTCCCAACACTTCCGTGAAGCAGCGAGCCTAGGCCTTTTGGAAGAGATTGGTACCGGCAGGCAGGATGTAAGGTTACAGACCATAAGCTCAACTCTCAGAAGTGTGTATGCATGGGAGGCAGATGTCTGTTACCCACTGTACATGCGAGTTGGAACCTAGTTACAGTCTGATTGAAGAAGGCTGTTGGAAATCGCTGTATTCAACTCAGATAAACGGGAGTTCAGGCACAACGATTCCACATGCTTTTCTCACAACCTCTCTCAGTCACTACCATGAGGATGTTAGCAGCTCCGTCTAGAGTCAGGCAGGATGCGGGAGGGTTCTGTCCTGAACTCAGCTCTCACCGGGAAGCAGGCCTAGAAGCCAGCTCTCATCTAGCAGCATTCCTATGGCAGTGAGAAGGTAGCCGTATTCTGAGTCAGGAGGTTCCAAGATTAACACTCTACTGCACCTGGAGATACCGTCCAGGTCTGCATTGTTAACTTGCGTCTCAGAAGCGTGTGGCAAACGTCTCTGGTGAAGACCTGCGAAACTCACTCTGCAGGCAGTGTGGAACTGTGAGGCTCAAATCACCCCAGCCCCCACAGAGCCCGGGGCCAGGCCAGCCCAGGTCCCTCTGGGTTAGAGGCTGGTGTCCTGTGCAGGGCGTGCCGCCCTCCAGGAGGGGCAGTGGGAGGAGGCAGGGCACAGTGCATACCGTGCTCCACCCACCTGCCTCCACCCAGTCGTGGGCTCCCGGCATTCCCTCCTCCCTGCAACCTCTGTACTCTATGGGACACCAGGGTTTCTGATGGGAGCCGGCTCTCCAGAGAACCCCGGGGAGGCTGAGCATGTCCCACAGGGGACAGCTTCCCCAGGTCCTTGCTGGGGTCCGATGGTGTGGGGGCAGAGGTATGATGGTGGTGGAGTGTGGGGGATGGTGTAGGGAGGATGGTGTGTGGGTATAGTGTGGGTGGGGAATGTGTGGGGTGTCGGGGATGGTGTAGGTGGGATGGTATGGGGACGATCCCATGGGGGATGATGATGTAGGTGGATGGTGTGGAGGTGGGTAATGAGAGGGATAGCCTCCACAGAAGAGCCCCCAAGCCCCCGGGTCTCCGCCGCTTCTCTCCGAACCCTGCGTTCACTCTGCCTACGTCCAAGCTTCTTTTGGTTTTGTTTTTTTATCTCAGACTGTTGTGCCCAAGATTGCAAATCCGAGAAACCACCGAGAAGCCGACACCGATGGAAACGCACGAGGGTTCTTTTCCAAGCTCGAGCTTGCGTCCAAGTACACCCGACACAGTGGAGCAGGGACTTGGACCCCGAGGTGGGTTTTAGCTTAGTTTTAAGGGCTGGTCTCGGGGACCTCCCGAAGGGCTGGAGCAATTCCTCAAGTTCTGTTTACATTTTGATATGGGGCCTTCAAGGGCATTGAGCTCTGTTCTCATTCTAATAGGGGCTTCCTGCCCTAGGCCTGGGCTCAGTTCTTATGCTAATGTGGGGCTTTCAAAGACATTAAGCTGTAAACTTTTTTTTTTTCCTGTAACTGAAGTAATGAAAATTTCAGCTCTTCTTTGCAGGGGCGTGGGATGGCTGGACGTGTGCTAACACTGGATTAAAAGTGGAATGGCCTTAATTTTATCGGCCTCAAAAAAAATTTTTTTTTTCTCGGCCTCCACGCGTCCCGTCTTCCTATCTAGCTCCTTCCCCCTTCCCCGGAGCTCCTAAGAGAGCAATTGCAAATGACCTCTGGGGGCAGCGTGTGTTGGGGGACAGGTCCAGGGATTTGGGATCAGGAAGACCTGGAGCGTGGGCGTCCCGGCTGTGAAGCCGGATTCGATGCTGCAGACTCTTATTCCCTAAGGCTATTTTGACAACTGACTTCGTACATAGAAAAGCTCTCCTTTGTCTTTAAAAGATGAAGAGCAAGTCAAAGCGGTTTTTCTCTGCCCATCTGATTCCTCAGATTCCAATCTGAGACATATTTCCTGTTAATAAGGATAATTTACTATCCGCAGTACTATGGTTAAAATATTCTGACACAAGTAATTCAGAGGGCTGAAGGTTCCTCATCTCTTCACAGCTCAGTCACTCATCAGGAAATGCATCTTTATGGATTTGGAAAGAACCAAGAGACATTATTACCAATGGTCATATTATTATGTTAAAGATTCTTCCTTGAGATCCCAGGAAGGCAATTTTTCCTTGGGCTTGCGGAGGCCTCTTGGAGTGAGGTTAGAATCAGAAATTGTGAGTTTGGGTTTCAGATAATGAACTGGTTAGCTACGTAAACACGGACAGGCATTTAGGTTCTTTTTGAATTTCAATTCCCTTAAAAGCTATAGAATAATTTCTAAACACCTCATTAGACTGTTGCAGGATTTCTTTATTGCTAATACAAGTTAACATTCATATGGCACATATTATGTGCCAAGAATTGTGTCATGCTTCACATAAAAGAACTCATGGGATCCTCCAACAACCCTATGGGCAGATACTGTTATCTTGATGGGCCAACTAAAGGCTAGATAGGAAGAAAACATCTTGTCCAAGGTCATTTGACCTAGCTAGTTAAGTGGATTCGAACTCAGGAAGCCTGGCTCCAGGCTGTTATGGCCACCAGAAAATATTTATTAAGTACTTACTAACGTCCTAGATATTGTACAAATAAAGTCCAACTCTTTATCATTAGAGCTCTATGGCACAGGCATTATTACTGTCACAGTTTTGCAGAGAAAGAAGTAGGTTCAGAGCCTAAGCTCAAGGGACTTGCCCAGAGCCCTACAATTCAGAGGCAGAAACCTTCCTTTTCCTCATAATATTCTCCTTCCACCACTTACCTTCTCCTTTCTCTAAGTCTTAATATAAATGTTGCTTCTTCTGGTCATCTTCTCCGAGGCCCCAGTTAGACTAAGCCTTCTTATATATGTACTTGTAGTAAGCTGTATATTTACCTTTATATTGGCTACTATAATCTTGTTTAGTTGTCTTTCGGTCACTTTTTGGTTAGTATCCGTCTCTCCCACCAGCATGGCCTGGAGGGAGCTAGGGACTGCATCTATGTCTGGTTAACTTGGTATTCCTAGCACCTTGCACATAGTAGCTATGCACCAAATACTTAATAAATTAATGGATCCCTAATCAACATCTCGAGTTGATGTTGATAAACATTAGAACATGAAATGGACAAAGATAAGAATGAAATTGCTGAATGAAATGATAAAAAGCAATTTTATCCATTCACTCATTCAGTATTTTATCAGGTGCCTACTGTATGCCATATCTGAGCGAAGGAAAATGATACGTGATTCCATTAGGGTATTATAATAGCAACTTAAAAATTGGCCTTCTAAGGCATTTGCTATAGTTGAAAGCTCTAACTAAAAGGCTCAGTGATTAGAAAGGAACTCAATAAAATCAAAATAAAGTATTATCTGGGCAGTAATTTCCCAGTAAATTTGGTTTAATAAAAATTTCACATGAATCATTTCTTAACTGACACTGAAGCACTGTGAACTCTTTGGAAGACAAATGTCCAGGAAATAAATGTTATGCATTGCTAATTTTAAAGGCACTTGCAATATGGTGTCTACTATAAAAGAAGTATTTTTATCTGATTTTTGCTATTTAATATCCTTTCCTGTTTTTCAGGTTGAGGAGGTGTTCATAAGTGTTTTTCTTTCCTTCTGATATAAAATTCTTACTTTGTTCCCATCGAAGGAACTCTTTAAGAATAAGGCAAAAATTAATTAAACTATTCTTAAAATGTCTTCATACTTGGAGCCTGATACATTTAAGTCAATTTTCAAAATAAATCTTACTGATTAGAAAAAAAAACAAAGATTTATAGGGAAATTGA
Organism: Canis lupus baileyi; assembly: GCF_048164855.1. Lineage (NCBI taxonomy): Eukaryota > Metazoa > Chordata > Mammalia > Carnivora > Canidae > Canis > Canis lupus. The sequence goes on from NC_132852.1 coordinate 64,062,935, forward strand.
GAAGATAGTACAGAGAATTCTCATGGGCTTGCACTCAATTTCTCCAATTATCAATATCTTATATTAGTACGGTACAAATATTAGCTAATGAATCAGTATTAAAATATTCGCATTCACCAAAGACCATACTTTATTCAGATTTCCTTAATTTTTGCTAAGTTACCATCCCTCACATCACATTACACTTGTCCTCATGTTTTCTTAGGCTCCTCTGGATTGTGACAATTTTTCAGCCTTTCCTTGTTGTTGTTGAACTGGAACACTTTGAGAAGTAGAGTATTTTGTAAAATTTCCCTCAGGTGGGACATGTCTGTTGTTTATCTCATGATTGAACTGGGATTGCGGATTATATACAGAGATATACTGCCATTTTTATTATATCATATAAAGTATAGATACTATCAACATGATTTATCAGTCTTGGTATCGATCTGATCATCTTGCTGAGGTAGTGTTTGTCAGCTTTCTCCATAGTAAAGTGATTCTTTATTATTATTATAATATTATTATTATTATAACTTTTTCATAATCTATTTTGTAGAAGGAAGTTACTATGTGTATTCCACACATAAGAGTGGGAAGTTACGCTCATCCACTTGAGGGTGGAATGTCTGCACAAATTGTTTGAAATTCTTCTACATGGGAGATTTCTCTTTCTTCTGTGTTTGTTTTTCAAAGATGTTATTTATTTATTTGAGAGAGAGAGAGGAGAGAAAAAGCATGAGCGAGAGTGGCAGAGGGAGAGGGAGAAGCAGGTTCCCTGCTGAACAGGGAGACTGCCTTGGGACGTGGATCATGATCTGAGCCTAAGGCAGAAGCTTAACTGACTGAGCCACCCAGGTGCCCCTCTTTCTTTCTTTTACAATTTTTAATATTAGTATAGATTCATGGATATTTATTTTACACTTTGGGTTATAATCCAACACTACTTATTTTGTTGCTTATATTGTCTCCGCTCTGGCCAGGGGAGCTCTTTCAGTTGACACCTGTGTCTCTTTAACATATTTCCATCAGTATGGAGTCTTTTGTCCATAAATTTGTGAAAGACAAACTTTATGTAAATCTCATTTTTGATTTGCACTTTGTTTCTGTTTGCCTCCTTCCCTCTCTCTTTGCTGTTTCATTTCTTTATTTATTATGATCTGAAAATAGGAAAGGACATAGGATTTCAAATTTTGCTATTTTAAGGTAAATCAATTCTCCTTGGTGCCTAGCCAGTGGTTCTCAAATGTTAGTGTGCAAAAGAATAACCTGGAGACTTCTCTTGTCTTCTCAGTTTCCTTATCTGTTAGTTGAGGGGATCGGTTTCCATACCGTTCATTAACTCTTTGTTTTTAATGACAATCATGGATTTGTCATTATTGGACCGTCACTAATAAATATCACAGAAAGTGAATTCATTTCTCTTTCTCCCTCTCCCTCGTTTTTTGCATTTTTCCATTCTGGAACTTTGATTTGCTTTTCAGAATACTTATTTATTTGAAGTGGGAAAGAGTTTCAGTCATTTTCCATTCACATTTGTAACTTTTTTATGATCTACTGAGGGCCATTTCATAAATGAATTGTTGAGGATGGCTGAGCCGTCCAGTACCTTTTTTTAATTTAAATTTAAATTTAAAAAAATTTTTATTTAAATTCAATTTGTCAACATGTAGTATAATACCCAGCGTTCATCACATCACATGCCCTCCTTAATGCCCGTCCCCCAGTTAAACTATCCTCCCACCCACCTCCCCTTCCGCAATCCTTTGTTTCCCCAAGTTAGGAGTCTCTCATAGTTTATCTTCTGTGAGACCCAGGAAATTTAACAAAAATCCCCTACCCCTGGACAAGCAGAGCAGGACTGATTCCATTTTGTGTTACACCTGCCACCTCCTGTATGACCCCCACATAACCTTAACCTGCTTATTGCTTAAGGCGCTGCCCCACCCTAGTCAAGCCGCTGGGCACACCCTAATCGGAAATCGGCTCATAACCACGTAATCCTGCTTTGTGCCCACCAAAACTGCGCGCCAATTCTGACCAAAGTAATAGGCCAGCTCAAATGGATACTATAGGGTAAGATGTAATTCAATCGGCCACCTGCGTGTGTACCGACATGACTGTGCAACTTTCTGCGTATCCCATGGGCCACTGGCCCCTATAAAGCTGATACGCCCCTTAGTCTCAGGGTCCAAGTCCTTGCTCCGTTGTGTCGGGTACACTTGGACCCAAGCTCGAGCTTGTAAATAAACCCTCGTGTGTTTGTATCAGTGTCGGCTCCTCCGTGGTTTCTCGGATTCGCAATCTTGGGGACAACACTGCCTCTCTCAATTTTCTCCACTCAGTTTCCCTCCTCTCCCTTATGATCCTCTTCACTCTTTCTTACATTCGACATAAGAGTGAAACCGCATGATAATTCTTTCTCCATGTGGCTTATTTTATTCAGCATAATACCCTCCAGTTCCATGTCCATGAAAATGGTAGGTATTCATCCTTGCAGATGGCTAAATAATAATACATTGTATATATAGACCACATCTTCTTTATCCATTCATCTGTTGAAGGACATCAAGTCTCCTTCCACAGTTTGGCTATTAACATTGCCGGTGTGAACATTGGGGTGCAAGTGTCCAGTCAGTTCACTACATCTGTGTCTTTGGGTTAAATACCCAGTAGTGCAATCGATGGGTTGTAGTATAGCTCCATTTCCAGCTTTTTGAGGAACCTCCACACTGTTTTCCAGAGTGGCTGCACCAGTTCACATTCCCACTAACAATGCAAGAGTGTTCCACTTTCTCCACATCCTCTCCAACATTTGTCGTTTCCCGTCTTGTTAATTTCTCCCATTTTCACTGGTGTGAGGTGGTATCTCATTGTGGTTTTGATTTCTATCTCCCTGATGAAAAGTCACGTGGAGCATTTTTTCATGTGCTTGCTCACTCTGTGTAGGTCTTCTTTGGAGAAAAGCGGGTACCTTTAAGTTGGAGAAGAGATGGCAACTCAAGGGGTGTTATTTCCTGTCATGGCCACATACCAGAAGGTTCTTGAGTATGTGTATGTGCGTTTGCCTGTGCCTGTGAGGAGAGGTCGTTGGATAGAATTTGAAAGCAGATCCTCTCCATATTTATAGGTCTATATCTATTTCTCTCTCTTTCTGCACACATCTCTTTCTAACCATTTTGTCTCTATCTCTATAGGGAGATCTATATATGGACGTATAGAGATTAGATATAGAAATGTTTAGTTTGCATATTTAAATATAAATATATAGTTCTGTTTATAGATAATTATTATATTATGAGTAATACATTTAATAATAAATATATTAAGTGGAAACATAGATTTATGTTTATATGTTTGTTTATATAAACATCTATTTATGTTTCTGGGAGCGATCTATCAGTAGATCTATCACTCTATCATCTATCTAGCTAGGTAGCTATATATCCCAGAAAGAGAAAAACCCAGATCGAACAGATGGGAATGTCCCCCTCCGGAATGTGTCATACAAGAAGATAGGCAAAAATCTTCTGTACTTTCCTGATGTGCTGATGCAATTAACTCAGAGATGTACCTGTGATGTACTGTGGGCCAGGAGCCAGTGGTCAAGAGAGAATCCTTGAGACATTTTCCATGCAAAAAGGTGTTTTTATTAAAGTATGGGGACAGGACCCCTGGGCCTGAAAAGCTTCACCAGGATTATGAGGAGCCTTGGTTATAATCTTTTAAGTTGCTGTGTGGGATGGGGACTCTAGAGATAAAAGAAGTTTCCAAAAGGATGTTCACACTTGAAAGATTTATAGGATCCTGGAGGTCAGGCTATCAGCAAACAAATGTTGCTTTTGGCCTCTAGCAAAGCATTAACATTCAGGCAGCTGTGAATTCTTGTAAGAATGTCCCACTCTGTCGGTTTCAAGTATTTGTTTATGGACTGCAAGTTTGTTAGGAAATGTAATTGTAGGGATGCCTGAGTGGCTCAGTGGTTGATCCTGGGGTCCTAGGATGGGGTTCCACATTGGGCTTCCCACAGGGAGCCTGCTTCTCCCTTTGTCTCTGTCTCTGCCTCTCTCTCTTTCTCTCTCTCTCTGTGTGTCTCTCATGAGCAAATAAAATCTTTTTTTAAAAAAGCAGATATAATTTTAAACTATATTTTTTTGGCCTTAGTTCCCCCTATCACCTGGGTCTTCTATCCCTCCATGCATCTCTTGGTTCGTTGGCCTTTGGTGGTGAAGAATCCAAAGGATATGAGGCAGGAGGTGAGTGAGATGGGATTAAGCCAATGAAGTAATTTCCCAGGGAGCTTGGGTAAGAGAAGTGCACCAGGCAGAATGAAGTGAGAAAGTCAGGTTCTTGTCTCACGGAGTCGAAGAATGAATCTGGTGGACAAAGAGTGAGTAAAGCGACGGGAGTTTATTAAGCAAGGATACTGAGAAAGCTCTCAGGAGTGGGAGGGGCCCAGGCTGGGTTGCCCACATGAGTAAGGACTAGTGATAACATCTTTCACATCTTTAATGGTTTACTTCTTTTTGGAGTCTGGTTATCCTTTTTTGGGCACAGAGGACTGTCCTAAAAAAGACCCTCTCTACCCATACCTAGGGCAGGGTGGTCTCGTTTGTTTCTTTATTTCTGGTTTCCTTACATCTCAGCATCCTTAGGATCTTTGTGAGCCTGAATCTGTAGCCCCCTACCTATTTCTTCCTACCTAGACTCTCCTGTCCCTCAGTCAAGAACAGGAGACATGTGGCTCTGAGAAAAGGTGCACTAAGAAACATTGTCACAGTTTCAATATTCCCTCCCCACAATTTGTGAGACCCAATTACTTCCAAACTCCTTTTTCCTCCTTTTTGTTTTGGATGGCAATGCTGCTCTGTGACTGACCTACACAACCAATGGCTCAGTAACAGTTCAACACTGTGGAGAGAACCCAAGGGTCTGCTGGGGAAGCATGAAGGAGAACTGTGGACTTGCTTGTTTTGCCCTCAGAAATCAGCATTAAGGATCCTGATATGAAGTTCAAAAGACTGCAGGTAGTACTCTGGGACATAGATCGAAACCCAGTGGGGACGGAGCCTGTCTCTGTACCTGTCATATAGAAGGCCAAATAGACTTCTTTTTGGAATGGATGGGTGTTGAATAAATAGGAGAATCTGTGTATGCTGGGTCTGTTTCAGGTCACTGATTCATACTTAGGGAAAGACATTAATCCAGGGACTGGTTCTCTGAACAAGTCCTGGGAAAACATATCCTAAGTTATTCAAAAAGAGTAGTAAGATAGATAAGGAGTTCAGAATTGAGAAAAATATTAAAATCATCTGAGGAAAGTAGAGGTGTTCATCACGCAAGTGGGTTTCTTGCAATTTACTCACTTATAGCTTGTATATTCTGAACAGAAAAACAGAAAGGGAAGGAACCGCATGTGCTTGAGGTCATCAATTTCATCTATAAAAAGGAAATAATACTGCCTGTCCCGTGACACTGTTGTGAGGACTAATAGTGATGGTTGTTGATGTAGAGACTTGCTAGGTCCAGTCACCATAAAATGTAAAAACAACACACTTTTTTTTTTAATTTATTTTTTTATTGGTGTTCAATTTACTAACATACAGAATAACACCCAGTGCCCGTCACCCATTCACTCCCACCCCCCGCCCTCCTCCCCTTCTACCACCCCTAGTTCGTTTCCCAGAGTTAGCAGTCTTTACGTTCTGTCTCCCTTTCTGATATTTCCCACACATTTCTTCTCCCTTCCCTTATTTTCCCTTTCACTATTATTTATATTCCCAAAATGAATGAGAACATATAATGTTTGTCCTTCTCCGACTGACTTACTTCACTCAACAGAATACCCTCCAGTTCCATCCACGTTGAAGCAAATGGTGGGTAGTTGTCATTTCTAATAGCTGAGTAATATTCCATTGTATACATAAACCACATCTTCTTTATCCATTCATCTTTCTTTGGACACCGAGGCTCCTTCCACAGTTTGGCTATCGTGGCCATTGCTGCTAGAAACATCGGGGTGCAGGTGTCCCGGCGTTTCATTGCATTTGTATCTTTGGGGTAAATCCCCAACAGTGCAATTGCTGGGTCGTAGGGCAGGTCTATTTTTAACTGTTTGAGGAACCTCTACACAGTTTTCCAGAGTGGCTGCACCAGTTCACAGTCCTACCAACAGTGTAAGAGGGTTCCCTTTTCTCCGCATCCTCTCCAACATTTGTTGTTTCCTGCCTTGTTAATTTTCCCCATTCTCACTGGTGTGAGGTGGTATCTCATTGTAGTTTTCATTTGTATTTCCCTGATGGCAAGTGATGCAGAGCATTTTCTCATATGCATGTTGGCCATGTCTATGTCTTCCTCTGTGAGATTTCTGTTCATGTCTTTTGCCCATTTCATGATTGGATTGTTTGTTTCTTTGGTGTTGAGTTTAAGAAGTTCTTTAGGGATCCCTGGGTGGCGCAGCGGTTTGGCGCCTGCCTTTGGCCCAGGGCGCGATCCTGGAGACCCGGGATCGAATCCCACGTCGGGCTCCCGGTGCATGGAGCCTGCTTCTCCCTCTGCCTGTGTCTCTGCCTCTCTCTCTCTGTGTGTGACTATCATAAATAAATAAAAATTTAAAAAAAAAAAAAAAAAAAGAAGTTCTTTATAGATCTTGGAAACTAGCCCTTTATCTGATATGTCATTTGCAAATATCTTCTCCCATTCTGTAGGTTGTCTTTGAGTTTTGTTGACTGTATCCTTTGCTGTGCAAAAGCTTCTTATCTTGATGAAGTCCCAATAGTTCATTTTTGCTTTTGTTTCTTTTGCCTTCGTGGATGTATCTTGCAAGAAGTTACTATGGCCGAGTTCAAAAAGGGTGTTGCCTGTGTTCTTCTCTAGGATTTTGATGGAATCTTGTCTCACATTTAGATCTTTCATCCATTTTGAGTTTATCCTTGTGTATGGTGAAAGAGAGTGGTCTAGTTTCATTCTTCTGCATGTGGATGTCCAATTTTCCCAGCACCATTTATTGAAGAGACTGTCTTTCTTCCAATGGATAGTCTTTCCTCCTTTATCGAATATTAGTTGCCCATAAAGTTCAGGGTCCACTTCTGGATTCTCTATTCTGTTCCACTGATCTATGTGTCTGTTTTTGTGCCAGTACCACACTGTCTTGATGACCACAGTTTTGTAGTACAACCTGAAATCTGGCATTGTGATGCCCCCAGCTATGGTTTTCTTTTTTAAAATTCCCCTGGCTATTCGGGGTCTTTTCTGATTCCACACAAATCTTAAAATAATTTGTTCTAACTCTCTGAAGAAAGTCCATGGTATTTTGATAGGGATTGCATTAAACGTGTATATTGCCCTGGGTAACATTGACATTTTCACAATATTAATTCTGCCAATCCATGAGCATGGAATATTTTTCCATCTCTTTGTGTCTTCCTCAATTTCTTTCAGAAGTGTTCTATAGTTTTGAGGGTATAGATCCTTTACATGTTTGGTGAGGTTTATTCCTAGGTATCTTATGCTTTTGGGTGCAATTGTAAATGGGATTGACTCCTTAATTTCTCTTTCTTCAGTCTCATTGTTAGTGTATAGAAATGCCACTGACTTCTGGGCATTGATTTTGTATCCTGCCACACTACCGAATTGCTGTATGAGTTCTAGCAATCTTGGGGTGGAGATTTTGGGTTTTCTATGTAGAGTATCATGTCATCGGCGAAGAGGGAGAGTTTGACCTCTTCTTTGCCAATTTGAATGCCTTTAATGTCTTTTTGTTGTCTGATTGCTGAGGCTAGGACTTCCAGTACTATGTTGAACAGCAGTGGTGAGAGTGGACATCCCTGTCTTGTTCCTGATCTTAGGGGAAAGGCTCCCAGTGCTTCCCCATTGAGAATGATATTTGCTGTGGGCTTTTCATAGATGGCTTTTAAGATGTCGAGGAATGTTCCCTCTATCCCTACACTCTGAAGAGTTTTGATCAGGAATGGATGCTGTATTTTGTCAAATGCTTTCTCTGCATCCAATGAGAGGATCATATGGTTCTTGGTTTTTCTCTTGCTGATATGATGAATCACATTGATTGTTTTACGGGTGTTGAACCAGCCTTGTGTCCCAGGGATAAATCCTACTTGGTCATGGTGAATAATTTTCTTAATGTACTGTTGGATCCTATTGGCCAGTATCTTGTTGAGAATTTTTGCATCCATGTTCATCAGGGATATTGGTCTGTAATTCTCCTTTTTGGCGGGGTCTTTGTCTGGCTTTGGAATTAAGGTGATGCTGGCTTCATAGAACGAATTTGGAAGTACTCCATCTCTTTCTATCTTTCCAAACAGCTTTAGGAGAATAGGTATGGTTTCTTCTTTAAACGTTTGATAAAATTCCCCTGGGAAGCCATCTGGCCCTGGACTCTTGTGTCTTGGGAGGTTTTTGATGACTGCTTCAATTTCCTCCCTGGTTATTGGCCTGTTCAGGTTTTCTATTTCTTCCTGTTCCAGTTTTGGTAGTTTGTGGCTTTCCAGGAATGCGTCCATTTCTTCTAGATTGCCTAATTTATTGGCGTATAGCTGTTCATAATATGTTTTTAAAATCGTTTGTATTTCCTTGGTGTTGGTAGTGATCTCTCCTTTCTCATTCATGATTTTATTAATTTGAGTCTTCTCTCTCTTCTTTTTAATAAGGCTGGCTAATGGTTTATCTATCTTATTAATTCTTTCAAAGAACCAACTCCTGGTTCTGTTGATCTGTTCCACAGTTCTTCTGGTCTCGATTTCGTTGAGTTCTGCTCGAATCCTTATTAACTCCCTTCTTCTCTTGGGTGTAGGATCTATTTGCTGTTTTTTCTCTAGCTCCTTTATGTGTAAGGTTAGCTTTTGTATTTGAGTTCTTTCCAGTTTTTGAATGGATGCTTGTATTGCGATGTATTTCCCCCTTAGGACTGCTTTTGCTGCATCCCAAAGATTTTGAACGGTTGTATCTTCATTCTCCTTAGTTTCCATGAATCTTTTTAATTCTTCCTTAATTTCCTGGTTGACCCTTTTATCTTTTAGCAGGATGGTCCTTAACCTCCACGTGTTTGAGGTCCTTCCAAACTTCTTGTTGCGATTTAGTTCTAATTTCAAGGCATTATGGTCCGAGAATATGCAGGGGACAATCCCAATCTTTTGGTATCGTTTCAGACCCGATTTGTGACCCAATATGTGGTCTATTCTGGAGAAAGTTCCATGTGCGCTTGAGAAGAATGTGTATTCAGTTGAGTTTGGATGTAACGTTCTGTAGATATCTGTGAAATCCATCTGGTCCAGTGTATCATTTAAAGCTCTCGTTTCTTTGGAGATGTTTTGCTTAGAAGACCTATCGAGTATAGAAAGAGCTAGATTGAAGTCACCAAGTATAAGTGTATTATTATCTAAGTATTTCTTCACTTTGGTTAATAATTGATGTATATATTTGGCAGCTCCCACATTCGGAGCATATATATTGAGGATTGTTAAGTCCTCTTGTTGAATAGATCCTTTAAGTATGATATAGTGTCCCTCTTCATCTCTCACTACAGTCTTTGGGGTAAATTTTAGTTTATCTGATATAAGGATGGCTACCCCTGCTTTCTTTTGAGGACCATTCGAATGGTAAATGGTTCTCCAACCTTTTATGTTCAGGCTGTAGGTGTCCTTCTGTCTAAAATGAGTCTCTTGTAGACAGCAAATAGATGGGTCCTGCTTTTTTATCCAGTCAGAAACCCTGCGCCTTTTGATGGGGTCATTAAGCCCGTTCACATTCATAGTTACTATTGAGAGATATGAGTTTAGTGTCATCATGATATCTATTCAGTCTTTGTTTTTGTGGACTGTTCCACTGAACTTCTTCTTAAAGGGGAATTTTAAGAGTCCCCCTTAAAATTTCTTGCAGAGCTGGTTTGGAGGTCACATATTCTTTTAGTTGCTGCCTGTCTTGGAAGCTCTTTATCTCTCCTTCCATTTTGAATGAGAGCCTTGCTGGATAAAGTATTCTTGGTTGCATGTTCTTCTCATTTAGGACCCTGAATATATCCTGCCAGCCCTTTCTGGCCTGCCAGGTCTCTGTGGAGAGGTCTGCTGTTACCCTAATACTCCTCCCCATAAAATTCAGGGATTTCTTGTCTCTTGCTGCTTTAAGGATCTTCTCCTTATCTTTGGAATTTGCAAGCTTCACAATTAAATGTCGAGGTGTTGAACGGTTTTTATTGATTTTAGGGGGGGATCTCTCTATTTCCTGGATCTGAATGCCTGTTTCCCTTCCCAGATTAGGAAAGTTTTCAGCTAGAATTTGTTCAAATACATATTCTGGCCCTCTGTCCCTTTCGGCGTCCTCGGGAACCCCAATTAAACGTTGGTTTTTCTTCCTCAGGCTGTCGTTTATTTCCCTTAATCTATCTTCATGGTCTTTTAATTGTTTGTCTCTTTTTTCCTCAGTTTCCCTCTTTGCTATCAACTTGTCTTCTATGTCACTCACTCGTTCTTCCACCTCGTTAACCCTCGTCGTTAGGACTTCTAGTTTGGATTGCATCTCATTCAATTGATTTTTAATTTCTGCCTGATTAGCTCTAAATTCTGCAGTCATGAAGTCTCTTGAGTCCTTTATACTTTTTTCTAGAGCCACCAGTAGCTGTATAATAGTCCTTCTGAATTGGCTTTCTGACATTGAATTGTAATCCAGATTTTGTAACTCTGTGGGAGAGAGGACTGTTTCTGATTCTTTCTTTTGAGGTGAGGTTTTCCTTCTAGTCATTTTGCTCAGTGCAGAGTGGCCCAAAGCAAATTGTATTGGGAAAAAGAGAAAAAGAGAGGAGAGAAAGAAGGAAAGAAAAGAGAAAGAGAAAAAAAAAAGGGAAGAAAAAGAGAAAAAAAAAACGAAAAAAAGAAAAAAAGAAAAAGAGAAAGAAAAAGAAAGGAGAAAAAAAGGGGGTGGGGGAAGGAAACAAATCAAAAAGCAAAACAAAACAAAACAAAACAAAAAAAAAAAGAACCACAGGGGAGTATCTTCTGATTCTGTGTTCTTTAAGTCCCTTGGCTTCCCCTGGAAGTTGTCAGTCTAGCTGATCTTCTGGGGGAGGGGCCTGTTGTGCTCATTTTCAGGTGTTAGCAGTTGGGTAGCTGCTCTGCCCCTGCCTGGTGCAGGGCTCAGTGGGGGTTGTTTACCCCGTGAGGCCGCAGGAGGAACAGCCCCAGTGGCGGGGCAGCTCTGGAAACCTGGATTCAGCTCCGGCAGGAACTCCGTCTGCAGGGCCTGGAGGCTCCGGGGCGGGGCCGTTGCTCTGCTCAGCTGGGACAGGAGCGTCCTTGCTGTCCTGGGCCCTCCCGGCCTCTGCCTGTCCCGGGGGAGGCAGGATCCTGGGCTGTGTCTCGGCGCCCTGTGCTCCGGAGCCTGCGCTGTTGGATTCGCGCTCCCGGGCTGCGCAACCCCCTCCGCGGAGCTGCCGCCCGAGCCCCTCCGAGCTGCTCCGGGTCCCGCCGCGCGCTGCAGCCCTTAGGGAGCTCGGCGCACTCTCCTGGGCGCGCAGTTGCTCTGTTACTGTCCCAGGGAGCCCGAGGGCATCCTCGCCCTCCTGGGTCTTGCTCCAACTCCCCGCGAGCCCCTTTCCCCCGGGAAGGTCGGTGCAGCTCCTGCGTCTCCGGGACGGGGCTCTCCTGTCCTGGGGACACTCGCCCTGGCCTCAGCCCAGCTCCTCGCGGGGCCCCTCTCCCTTGGAGGCCTTTGTTCCTTTATTTCTTTTTCCCCCGTCTTCCTACCTTGATAGATGCGCGAACTCTTCTCACTGTAGCATTCCAGCTGGTCTCTCTTTAAATCTCAGGCCGAATTCATAGATTTTCAGGATAATTTGAAGGTTTTCTAGGTAGTTTGGTGGAGACAGGTGATTTGGAGACCCTACTCTTCCGCCATCTTGCTCCTCCCCCCAAAAACAACACACTTGATTAATATAGCTACCAATATAGCTGCCATATACTTTTTCATTTTATTTATTTATTTATTTATTTATTTATTTATTTATTTATTTATTTATTTATTATTTGAGAGAGGGAGAGAGAGGCAGAGACACAGATAGAGGGAGAAGCAGGTTCCATGCAGGGAGCCTGACGTGGGACTCCATGCTGCATCTCCAGCATCCCACACTGGGCTGAAGGTGGCGCTAAATCGCTGAGCCACCGGGGCTGCCCTACAATATACTTGTTAAAAATATATTTTATCTATTTATTCATGAGAGAGAGAGAGAAAGAGAGAGAGAGAGAGGCAGAGACACAGGCAGAGGGAGAGGCAGGCTCCATGCAGGGAGCCCGAAGTGGGACTCCATTCTGGGTCTCCAGGATCACGCCCTGGGCAGAAGGCAGTGCTAAACGGCTGAGCCACCCAGGCTGCCCATTTTCAATTCTTAAAACACACAATTCGACTTCTTTCTAGCAAAGTTTTATGTGAGTTGGTGTACCTATCAATTAAAAGCTGTAGGGTATGGATCCCAGACTGCCCCTAAGGTGCATGTTCAGAGCCCTTCCAATTCCTCCAAGTGCAGCCTGGAAACCACCGAGCTGGTCTGAGGTCACATCCACAGCTGTGGGAACCAAGTGCCAGAGGCCGTCACGATTTACTGGATCAGAAACCCAGTTGTCTCCTGAGGCATCTGAGTCAGGGAATTGGTTTTTCTCAGGGCAGGGTGAAAAAAACCTTACACGATCAGGATTTCTCTCATCCCAAGAAAAATGCTTAGGTTTTTTTTGTTTGTTTCTTTTTTCTCATGTTGTTTGGCTATTTCTCTTGTCACATTGCCCTACTTCCTTTGGTAATTAGTTTTGGAAAGAAATCATTCACATAATGAAAATGATCTAGAAACTCAGGTTAAAAAATTTTTCTAGCCAGTGTGGATATGTGTGATTCACAGTTGCTTTAAGCCTACAGAAATTTGTTTGCACAAATTAATAACAACTTTTAATAAACAGACTTTACTGTTCACTGCTAAAAATATTCCTGTCAGAAGGGCAAGACAGCCGAAGAGTAGGGTCCCCAAGTCACCTGTCCCTACCAAACTACCTAGCTAACTCTCAAATCATCCTGAAAACCTATGAATTCGGCCTGAGATTTAAAGAGAGAACAGCTGGAACACTACAGTGAGAAGAGTTCGCATTTCTATTAAGGCGGTTCCCACCTTGGCTTCACCGGGACCTGGTGACTGTGGTCTCCACCTTTGCCTCACCTGGACCTGGTGACTCTGGTCCCCACCTGGGCCTCACCTGGACATGGTAGCTGTGGACTTCATCTGGACCTGGTGACTGTGGTCCCCACCTGGGCCTCACCATACCTGGTGACTGGGCTCCTCAGCTACCAATGACTAACATCCAGGATGGACCCTTAGTTGCTACTGACACCAGTACCATCCCCAGGGTCTCACTTGTTCCTGGTGACTATGGTCCTTGTCTGGGCTGACCTGACTCATCCTTGGCTCTGATCCTCTCCTGGGCCTCCCCTGCCTTGCAGGTATGGTCTCCCTTGTCGTGGGTGTGTATTGTCTATGGTCCCTTCTGGGCCTCACCTGATGGTACCGGGCCACGATATCCTCCCTTCACAAGGCCAGTAGGTTCTCCGAGTCCTCCTGCATGGTGCTGCAATCCAAACACATCCAAGAATGACGGCACATGAAAACCTTCCGAGGACACATGCGTCTGGGTGCTCCCCGTGGGCAGGTCCCCCTCCATCTGACCAGAGCCGGAGACAACCCCATAGCCCTGAGGGGCAGAGGCTTGGCTAGAACATCACACGCCGGCCCTCACTGCCTGTCTGTCACTCGCCCACCTACAGTCCACCTTCCCAGCCACTGTCCCAGGACACGCCGTCACGCTGGGATCACAGTGCGCTCCCACCCCGGTATCAGGAGCACACGGGCGGGGACCCAGGAGGCTCTGGCGAACTGCCGATCTGATGCTCGGGTTGATGTCTCCCAGCCCGGGGGATATCGAAGGTTTCTCTTAGATTCCACAAGCACAACGACCGAGGGGAGAAAGCAACGGACTAGACTTCATCAAAATTAAAACCTGATGCCAGCAAGAGTGCGACCAAACTCCCCACACTGAGGGCAACGATGCGTGAATAGCCTGAGGGGGGTTCTGGGGGGAGCACGAGGGACTCTGCCCGCATTCCAGTGCGTGAAGAGTAAGCCTGCTCACTGGTCAGGGGGACCCAGCAGGCCCTGACCGTCCTCCCCTCACCACAGAGTGGGGCGGGGTGGTGTCATCCCTGTCGGGGTCCTTGCATCTAGGACGGGCTGGAAAGGTCACGTATTGTGTCTCCCTGAATAGCACAGGCCTTACAGGGGAGCGGGGGTCCCGAGGGAGCTGCCAAACTCTGACTGCAGCCTCTTTCCCTGGACAGGGCCTTAGGGGGCCACCCTCACCCCGTGGGGCTGTGGAAGGGCTGCAGGAGCTGCTCAAGGTCATCTCATTGGGGTCGGGGTGTTTTGGACCCCAGCCCAGGAGGCCAGCGCCCCCACCCGGACCCACAGGCCCCAGAGTGGCCCACGGGGAGCAGGCATCAGGGGCCACTCACCTGTGACCTATCGCTGTGTGAGCGCCTCCTCTTTATGCATCGTGTACTGGGTAGAGTGGGAGAGTTGGGGAACTGGGTAGAGTGGGAGTTCTGGGGTACTGGGGAGAGTGGGAGAGTTGGGGTACTGGGGAGAGTGGGAGTACTGGGGAGAGTGGGAGAGTTGGGGTACTGGGGTGAGTGTGAGTCCTGGGGAGAGTGGGGGTACTGGGGAGAGTGGGGGTACTGAGGAGAGTGGGAGTACTGAGCTACTTGGGAGAGCAGGAGAGTCGGGTCGCTGTGAGCCAGATCCAAAGCACGAGTGCTTCCGAAGGTCTGCAGAAGCACAGTGAGCGCCAGGCAGTGGTGGAACCCGGGGGCGTCACAGTTCCGCCCACAGTGGGGTCCCGCATCATCACTGTGGGCAGGCGGGGTCCAATCAGCACTTAGCCCTTCACCCTGAAGGCCAAGGGTCCCGGGGGAGGGTCCTGTCCCCACGCCAGGTGGGAAGGGGATGCAGGCACCCTCCCCCATCCTCGGGCCCTGCAGGCCTCCCACCATTCTAGGCAGACTGGGGGTCACAGATGTCCCCCCGACCCCCAGAGTTCACAGCATGGGGTCGCACTTAACATTTGAGGGGCTCCTGGGTGGTTCAGTCGGTTCCACGTCGACTCTTTAATGTGGCTCAGGTCAGGATCTCGAGGTTGTGGCATGGAGCCTCACGATGGGCTCGGGCTCCGTTGGGTGAGGAGTCCACTCCAGGTTCCCCTCTCCCTCTGCTCCTCCCTACCGCACCCTCTCTCAAGTAAATTTTCTAAAAATTAACATGAAGACACGTGAGCATCTTTATCCCCTCTGCAGAGGTGTCTTCGTGTGTGTAACGACCGTGTAAATGCCTTTCACGGACCCACCGGGAGTCCTACCAGAAACCCCTTTTCCTTGATATTTACTGAAGTACAGTCAACACACAATGTGACAGTAGTTTCAGGGCTACAACTAGAGACTTGACAATTCTGTGCCTTACTCAGCTCCCCCCACGAGAAGCAGCGTCACCGTCTGTCCCCGTACAAAGTTATCACAACAGTACTGACTCTATTCCCTAGGCTGTATTTTCTAAATTTCTGTGACTTATTTTATTTACAAACCAGACGCTTATAGCTGTTACTATTGTTCATCTACGTCGCCCGTGTCCTACCCACGGCCCCTCTGTCCATCAGTCAGCAGGATCCATCACATTAACCAGAGAAAGGACATGGGGTAGCCCCCGGTGGTTCAGCGGTTTAGCGCCTGCCTTCAGCCCAGGGCGTGATCCTGGAGTCCCGGGATCGAGTCCCACGTCGGGTTCCCTACATGGAGCCGCCTTCTCCCTCTGCCAGTGTCTCTGTCTTTCTCTCTCTGTGTCTCTGTGTCTCTCAAGGATATATAAATAAAATCTTAAAAAAAAGAAAAACGAGAGAAAGGACAAAAACCATACGATCCTCTCAAGAGTTGCAGAAAAAACATTTGACAAAATACAGCATCAAAAGCATAGTGGGTTTTGAGGAAATGTCTATTAACAGAATAAAGGCCGCTAGGAAGCTGACATCATCTTCAAGGGTGAAAACCTGAAATCGTCTCCCCTAAGAGCAGGAACAAGCCAAGGAGGTCCCCTCTCAGCACTGGAAGTCCTAATGTAGTCAACAGACAGGAAACAGCAAAGGTTTCACACCTGGAAGGGGGACGTCACACTGTCCCTATTTGCTGAAGACGCGGTACTAGAAACAGGAAACCCTAGAGCCCACACCAAAACCTGTTAGAACTAATGATTGAATTCAGTAAATTCACGGGACACCAACTGAACCTACAGAGCTCAGTAGCCTTGCTGTGTCCCGATAATGAGCACTCAGGAAGGAAATGAAGGACGTGACTCCCTTCTCAGGAGCATCACAGAGAATAAATAATGAGCCTGAACCAAAGGAGCACAAGACTTATGCACTGAGCCATACCAGGCTCTGGGAGGTTGTCCTGGGCTCGTGGGGTGGAAGCCTCATCTTGTGAAAGTGTCCGCAGTTCCTGAAGCCACCCTCGGTTTCAATGTCATTCCTATCAAAATCATGGTGGTAGATCCTAGAAATAGGAAAAAAAAAACAAAAAAAAAACCTAACATCTGTCAGCCCCCACAAATGACCCCGGACAGCAAATCAGTATTGGAAAAGCAGGACAGAGCGGGACGCAGCACTTTCCTATTTCAAACGATGTCACAGAGACACAGGATAAAGCAGTGTGGTTCTCGGACCCCCGGCTGGCTCTGTCGGTTAAGCATCCGACTCCTGACCTCACCTCCGGTCCTGATCTCGGGGTCCTGAGTTCTAGCCCTGGGTTGGGCCATGAACTAGGCGTGGCACCTACTTAGACCCACAGGGGGTGGTTCCAGCATAAGCTGAAGGCGCAGAACAGAGTGTAGAAGGAAATGTGCTCTGATACAACTGGTATTTTTTAACTTAATTTAATTTAAACCCAAATAATTAACGTATAGTGTTTTCGTTATAACGAAAGTATAATTCTACTTTCAGAGGTAGAATTCAGGGATTCACCAGTTGGAGAGAACAGCAGTGCTCGTGATATCACCTGCCCTCCTTCGTGCCCATCCCCCGTTAACCCCTCCCCCCCCTCCAGCGACCTTCAGTTTGTTTCCTATGATTAAGAGTGTATTTCCTGCATCTGTTTTCATCTTATTTGTTTTTCCTTCCCTTCACAGTAGTTCATCTGCTTTGCTTCTTTAATTCCACCTATGAATGACACCACACGGTCATTCTTTTTCCCGACTGACTTATTTCACTTAACATGATCCCTCTAGTTCTATCTGCGTCATTGCAAATGGCAAGATTTCCTTCTTTTTGATAGCTGAGTACCATTCCTCTCTCTATGACCATCATCTATCTCCCATCCTCTTTAGCCATCATCTGTCTGAAGGCACCGAGGCTCCTCCCACAATGTGGCTACTGTGGACCCGGCTGCTGTAGACATCGGGGCGCAGGTGTCCCGGCGTTTCATTGCATCTGTATCTTCGGAGTGAGCTCCAGGCCGTGCACCTGCCGGTCGCAGGGCAGGTCTATCGGTAACTTCCTGAGGAGCCTCCTGACTGTTTCCAGGGCGGCTGCACTAGCCCGCGGTCCCGCCCACGGTGGAAGAGGGTTGAATGAGTCTTGGTAGACGTGGTAAAAGTTTGGTCCACATTTCATTTCGCATCCTGTGGGTTCCAATTCATTGTCATTAAGCATTTCTGGGGAAGCCGGGTGTTGTGCTCCATTTCAGCGCGACGTTTCCGAAACTCCTAGGTCTCAGCTGGAGCCTGGAAGGAGGCAGGTCCGGCCCTGGGCGCGGGGACGCCGCCTCCTGCATGGCCTCCTTCAGCTCCTGAGCGTCCCGCAGGGGGCGCCCGAACCCAGGCCCGGGTCAAGGGCGCACGTGCGCAGTAGCACGTAACAGGAGCCCCTTTGCTCTCTGGAGGCCTGAGGAGGATGTGGGGCCGCGTCCACGCTGACAGGAGCCCCGGCCTCCTCAGTACTCGCAGGTAGGCTTTAGGACCATGTGGGGCTGCCTCCACAGTGACAGGAGCCCTGGCCTCCTCAGGACTCCCGGTGAGGCTTCCAGAGGATGTGGAGCCCCGTCCTCGCTGACAGGAGCCCGGTCTCCTCAGGACCCACGGTGAGACTTCAGGAAGATGTGGGGCCCCGTCCTCGCTGACAGGAGTCCTGGCCTCCTTAGGACCCACGGTGAGTTTTCGGGATGACGTGGGGCTGTGTCCGCGGGGACAGGAGCCCCAGCCTCCTCAGGACCCGCGGGGAGTTTGCGGGATGACGTGGGGTCGCGTCCACGCTGACAGTAGCCCCAGCTTCCTCAGGACCTGCGGTGAGTCTTCGGGATGATGTGGGGCCGCGTCTACGCTGACAGGAGTCCCGGCCTTCTCAGGACCCGCGGGTAGGCTTCAGTCCCATGTGGGGCTGTGTCCATGGTGACAGGAGCCTGGCCTCCTCAGAACCTGTGGGGAGGCTTCTGGAGGATGTGTGGCATAATCCACAGTGACAGGACCCCTCTCGTCCTCAGGACCCGCTGTCTATGACTCAGGAAGACATGGGGCCACGTCCGCCATGACAGGAGTCCAGCTTCCTCAGGACCCACTGGAGGAC